>NC_046220.1:79818467-81065342 GCF_011004875.1 Balearica regulorum gibbericeps | reverse complement strand
CTGATTAGAAACAAGTACTACTCCTGCGTCAGGAGGCATCTCACCTTAAGCTGGCAAGTCTAAAATTGAGACATCTTACCCACGTTACGGGTTCTGGTCCCCCTTTGCCATCAAGGGAGAAAGAGAGGCGCAGACTGCTGCTCCACGTGTCTCAGGTTGGCACTGGAGATGGGAAGAGCCCAGCCCTTGGTGTGCCCAGCTCTCCACTTTCCCCATGGACAAAGGTCTGTACTCCAGCAGCACCGCAGAGCAGCCTTCAGACTAGTTTTTACGCAGAGGAGAGTAACCTCAAATCGGGGGCGTAAGGAATGTTTTAGAAACCTGTCTCTGTCAGAAAGGCTATTACTGTCTTCTCATGAAAGATTTCAGCTGGGGTGATGGGGACTGTAGAGCACCCATCGCTGGGCCTCCCTGGTGCTTCCCTCGCTCTCCTCCCAGACTGCATTCCCAGGCTCTGCTGGAAGGAACTTGCTGGCAAAATCTGCCACTGAGCCCCTGTGGTAGCAGGACCACTGGCATCGGGGACCCTCAGCGTGGAACAGCCTTCCCGGCACTCATTTCGTCAAAGTCTACCAATTGCCCCAAAGCCCTGCACTGAGCCACACGCTGTGAATCTTTTTTCAGCACTATTCCCCCTCCTTGCTGTACCAAACTCCTTAATTTAATTATTCCTTTCTTTTGCTTTTTCTCCCTCCCAAGCCTCCTGCCTCCCCTGTCAAAGCCTCGTCTCGCCTTCGCTCCCTGATCTAATTTGTTCCCACAGAACACCTGGGTTCTGCGTGCCGGACTGACATCTTTTGCGATGCACCAATCTTTTGCTCGATTGCCTCAATTAGCTTCCATTGTACACCTGGGTACGGCATTAATGTGACATCTGTACAGTTCAGGGAACGTCTGCTCCATTATGGAGCTTTTCCATCACTTCTCGGAAGAAAGAGATTATTGTGCCCTTAACAGTATCCCTGCCTTAGCTGGAGGGATCATTCTCTGCCTCCTTGTCTCACATACAGCCACTCCGCCTCCTGCAGATGTTGAAGCTTGGAAAAAATGGGTCCTCTGCGAGAGATGTGAAATCACAAACCATCAAGGCTTTGGAAATAGTAACTTATTGGAACGCTTAGAGCCAGAATTGCAAAGCTAGGTAGAGCTGTTACAACTGTTACACCTTGATTGAACTCTGCGTAATTCCAGCAAAGTGTAGCTCTTTTCCCTGTTTGGGCTGGCTGTAAGGTCGAGGGGCTCCTCGAGCTGCATGGTAGGACTTTAAAACCTTCACTAGGCTCAGACTGCTCAAGTTGTTTGCAATAAATTGCAGACCAGGATGTTCAGGGGACAGGTCCAGACTTTATCACACATATTTTATGTTTGCATCCATGGAACTGCTGGCCAAATTTGCCCCATGCTCTTCAATAGGATACTGAAAGGCAGTGGAAAGGGCATCCTCAGGAGGCAAAACTGCAGCCAGTGTTTATTATTTTAACATTTACAGTAATAAAAGGTGTAACAAAATAGTTTGTTCAGTGCAGGTGAGGAGAAGTGAGGTCTAATGCTTCCTAGCAAAGATAGCAGCTTTCTCCCTGGATCCAAAATGATAAAATAGCACTTTCAAGTCATCGTGTTGGGTTCATTAAATTGTTATGAAATCCAAGCACCTAATAGGCCTTATTTTGGGGATTAGTAGGGAAGAAATTAGCTAGTATAATTCTATTTGACAGACATCAAAGCTAAGAACAACATTTTTAGTGATGTTATGCTGAAGCTGGCAGGTTTCTGTCATCACTTTTCATCCATCGATCCACTCTTTGCAGTATAACTGCTGAAGCTGTTGGCCAGTTTCAACTATATCTGGCAGACCAGGGAGGTCTCAAAGATATTATATGAATGCATGTTTCATGGAAATGAATCTTTAATCAAGAAGGGACACCTTATTAATTTCTCTGCTGATTAAAACAGCTGTAGTGTGAGAGCAAGAATCATTAAACAGAGAAGCTGCACGAAAAATTTTTATGAACTCCCCAGATTTAGGAAAAAAAAAAACCCTACAACAAAATCAAAATGAATAACACTGTCACTATTTGCACTTTAGCAAGCACAAGAAAATTCAGCTGAGCCACTACTCCATAACAGACCAGTGTCTTCAGTTCTTCAACCCTTCCACTGGTCAAAGAACACATTGTTCCAGTGCACTATTTGCCCCCTAGGATTGCACTTAGAAGAAAGCAAAGTTAATGCTGTAAGGAACCAAAGGAGTGATGGGTGATCACTGTGTTGCATTAAACACATCTGTCCCAGTCTGTCCATCTACCCAGTCTACCATGTGACATCATAGAAACTGCCATGAATTATGTATCTCAGGACCTCAGCAATAGATTCACCAAGAATCAGCATTATACACCCTGTAACCTCATTCTAAAAGGTGACCCCTTTTAGATGTGGCCAAACTTTGAGGTCATGGGAAGTGTCCTATGCATATTTTCTACTATTCTTAGGTGAAAAAAGATAATGATGCTAGAGTAAGACTTCAGGTTTACTGTTGTTGAATAATTTTTGTTGTTGTTGCCATTTTCTTCTACCATGGCTTTTTCTTGCCTCAAATTCACAAAAAAATATATCAACACCATTCCCCACAGAATTCTCCTGGAGAAACTGGCTGCTCACAGCTCGGACCGGTGTACTCTTCGCTGGGTAAAAACCAGGCTAGATGTCTGGGCCCAAAGAGTGGCGGTGAATGGAGTTAAATCCAGTTGGTGGCTGGTCACATGTGGGCTCAGTGCTGGGGTGTCGTGGTTTAACCCCAGCCAACAACTAAGCACCACGTGCCTGCTCGTTCACTCCTCAGCCCTCCTTCCCCCCCAGCGGGATGGGGAAGACAATCAGGGAAAAAAAAGGTAAAACATCTAGGTTGAGATAAATACAGTTTAATAGAATAGCAAAGGAAGAGAAAATAAAAATAACGATAATGATAAAAGAATATACAAAATAAGCGATGCACAATGCAATTACTCACCACCCACTGACCAATGCCCAGCCCATCCCTGAACAGTGATTGCCGCCATCCTCCTCCCCATCCCCGCCAGCCAACTTCCCCTCCTTTATATGCTGAATATGATGTCATATGATATGGACTATCCCTTTGGACAATCTGGTCAGCTCTCCTGGCTGTGCCCCCTCCCAGCTTCTTGTGCAACTCCAGCCTTCTTGCTGGCAGGTCATGAGAAGCTGGAAGTCCTTGACTGTAAGCACTACTTAGCAACAATTAAAACATCAACGGTTATCAACATTACTCTCATACTAAACCTAAAACACAGCACTATACTGGCTACTAGGAAGCAAATTAACTCTATCTATCTCAGCTGAAACCAGGACATGGCGTCAGTTCTCCTTAATATCTTTATCAATGATCTGGATGAGGGGATCGAGTGCACCCTCAGTAAGTTTCCAGATGACATCAAGTTGGGTGGGAGTGTTGACTTTCTTGAGGGTAGGAAGGCTCTGCAGAGGGATCTGGACAGGCTGGATCGATGGGCCAAGACCAACTGTATGAGGTTCAACAAAGCCAAGTGCTGGGTCTTGCACTTGGGTCACCACAACCCCAGGCAAAGCTACAGGCTTGGTGGACAGTAGCTGGAAAGCTGCCCAGTGGAAAAGGACCTGGGGTGTTGGTGAACAGCCAGCTGAATATGAGCCAGCAGTGTGCCCAGGTGGCCAAGAAGGACAACAGCATCTTGGCTGGTATCAGACATAGTGTGGCCAGCAGGACCAGGGCAGTGATCGTCCCCCTGTACTCGACACTGGTGAGGCCGCACGTCAAGTGCTGGGTTCAGTTTTGGGCCCCTCACTACCAGAAGGCCATTGAGGTGCTGGAGTGTGTCCAGAGAAGGGCAAAGGAGTGGTGAAGGGTCTGGAGCACAAGTCTGATGAGGAGCGTCTGAGGGAACTGGGGTTGTTTAGCCTGGAGAAGAGGAGGCTGAGGGGAGACCTGATCGTTCTCTTCAACTACCTGAAAGAGGTTGTAGCCAGGTGGGGGTTGGTCTCTTCTCCCAAGCAACAAGTGACAGGACAAGAGGAAACAGCCTCTAGTTGCAGCAGGGGAGGTTTAGATTGGATATTAGGAAAAATTTTTTCACCGAAAGGGTTGTCAGGCACTGGAACAGGGTGCCCAGGGAAGTGGTGGAGTCACCATCCCTGGAGGTATTTGAAAGATGTGTAGATGTGGTGCTTAGGGACATGGGTTACTGGTGGGCTTGGTGATCTTAAGGGTCTTTTCCCACCTAAATCATTCTATGATTTTTAAATCTGCTCTTCCACAAAACAGAAACTGAGCAGTAGCATGGCTGCTTCTGAAGAACAGGCCTCTTGAGGCCAGAATTCAACCCAAGAAGTCTCTTTGGGTTCTTTGGGTTGCTCTTTTTCTGTGGTTTTTTTCTCCTTTTGTAACGTATTCTGTGGTATTTTGTTTACCTTTCCTCACATGAACGTGTCCCCTAGAAAACAGCTTTAGTTCACCCAATTTGAACTCCAGAGCACTCTCCTATAACTTTGCTGGCATGCCTGAGGCACATAAAGAAACCTAATAGCTTTTAACGGCTATTAAACCCTGTGTTTCTGAGAAGTTTAATCCATCTTATCAAAGGACTCTATGCCTTTGAGTTGCCCCACTGGATTATTTGATTATTAAAATTAAATGTCTAAGCATGAGGCTGAATGGGTACCAATCTTCTAAACCACTTTCAGCCCACGACAAAATTTCTGCAAAGCACTTCAGCGACTGCCAGAAAGCCCTTAAAAGGCAGCAGGATAATGGAGAAAGAACTGGACTTGTTTGGAAAGGGAGAGCTCAGCTGCCTGTAGAGGAGGGAAACACCACAGTGCAGCACTCAACTACGTTTGCACTAGCAGGGAGAGCTCCAGCAATGGTGCTCTTCAGGGACTGGGCAAAACGGATGGCAAATGCTTGCAGGCTGCTCTGTAGCAAGAGCAGGCGCCTCCTTATTTTTGTTAAGAAGCAGTATGTGACCAGGAATAGCTACACAGTTCCAAAGCGGAGAGACATTCCCAAGGGCTGAGGAAGGAGGAGCTCTGGGCTCCTCCTTTCCTCTCATAGCACTGTTCAGTGGGTACCTGCATTCCTTGTCATGTGGGGAGCCTTTTCCACTTGTAACAGAGCTTTTTTGGGGCTTCAAGGAATGCACAGGAATTGACTTATGTGCGTTTAAATGCTAACAAGGCATATCTTCCTTCTCACTATAAGTACTGTAACTATGTTCCTCTGAGTTAAATTCTTCTCTCATCCCATTTCTTCCACTCAGAAGAGTCTTGGATTTTTTTGCTGTGTTTTGTGTTAATTCAGATGATTACATCACACACAATCTTACAGTATCACACAGAGGAAAGAATGAGCCCGTGGGACAATGAAAAGAAAAAGCTATCCTAAGCTGGTTTTGCTGCTAGAGGAAATCTCATGTGGAAAGTCACTACGAGTAAGATCTGAAATAGATATTCTGAGCCACAGCACACGTGTCCTCTCCTCATCCTTTAGGAAGAAACAAAATTAAATAAGCCTTTTTTTGTTGGTCCCTGTTCTGAGCCAGTAAATCATTCCCCCTGGAAGTAGCACATCATTTTTCATGTCTCTCAGATCATGTGGTCTGCAGACAGTAATTTCCTTTTTTTTACCAGGGGTCTCTTCTACATACTGAGAGACCACAGCACACAGTTATAGTGGAATCACAGAATGAGCTCTAGTGCCTTCAGGGGGAAACTATTCCTTCCAGGGCAGCCTCTCATATACTACTGTGTCACTCCAAGTTTTTTTCCTGTAGCATATATTATTTCCATATACTATAGTTAATCTGCTGAACAGGACAGCTCCACCAGTTGAAAACACTGTTCTGAAAACAAACCTGAATGAAATATACATGTTTTGACTTCTTTCAGGAAAGGGAGTGTTGGGAAACCCCAACACTCCCAATTCCATTTGTCGGCATGGCCAGGGTTTGCCTTCCTAAATCCCTGCACGGAAGAATGATTAAAAAGAACAAAATCACTATATGCTGAGTCTTAGGAAAGTCTGTCCAAACTGTGTAAGAGGTGATTGACTCCCTGGAGTGTGGGCTTGACTTGACTGTTATGGACTAAAAGTAGTTTTTCAAAGCTCTTTGTGTTCATAAACACAATCTGTAAAATCTTTCATGGTGCCTTTTCTGCAATGTACAGTAATGTGAGTTCATGCATAAACAGTGAATAATTAGCAGCCAATGGGCTAAGAATAACAGATATGGAAACAGTTTGCAAGAAGGGATTTTTCCTCTTTTTCTTCTTGACTTTTCATGTGAGTATTTGAATAGTCAGAGACAGGAGGGATTATAACCCAAAGGTAACCGATACCAATCAGTCATCAAAACTAGCTGTTTCCTCTAATTACCGAGGAGTCCAACAGCTTGGTGGATCGCACCATACAGGGGAGTTCTGGCCATCTCTGTGCTCTAGGCTCTGGAGTAACACTGGACTTTCACATAGTCATCCAGCAGAGACTTCTCCAAGGGAAAATGACAGCACCATCTACAGAAACAAGCAGTGCTCAGGCAAAGGACTTCAGCCCCTGGTTTGCAGCCTGGAACCCAGAAAGGGCACAGACTTTGGCCCTCCTTCTTCTGGAGAAGTTTTATCAGTAGCAGACAACCACTGAGACGTGGCAGGTGTGAATCTGCATGATGTCCAAGTTTCCTGAATGGCACTTTTTTGTATTTCCACGGAGAAAACCCATCAGATTGAGCCTGTCACAAACTGAGCAGGCCACCTGCTCTCAGAGTCCTGATCTAAGTTTCAGTGGTGTTTCAACCTAGCAAAACAGGCATAATATTGTGCTTATCCTGAGGCACAAACTTTAAGGTCAAAGAAAGCAATTGAGAGATTTGTCAAAGTCCTGCCTGACTCAGTGGGTGGTCTCAGCACCACAGGTACTCAAATTCTGCTTAAAAGCTACTTTAAGCACTCAGGTTCCTCCTCTTTCTTTCCCTAAGATTTCACTGGTTAAATTAAAGCATTCTTCCCCCCCCTGCATCCAGCACTGCTCCTTCATGTTTCTTTTGTGCCTGATGCTTTAAATGTTCTTTAATTGTCATCACACATGACACCAGCATATTATCAAAGCAATCAAACTACAGACAAAGGGACTTAGAACATTTACAGCTGCGTTCAGCCCTCCAGATGAAGCTCATGACAGCCTCAAGGCACAGCAAACACCAGGCTCAGCTGCTGGCCACAGCAGGTCAGCACTCAGGGCAGATGTGGGGGGGAAAAAAATGTTAAAAAAAATAAAATAAATAAATTTGAACTACCCTAAATGAACTTGGAGGAAGAAATAGATGTAATATTCCACAGGGCTTTTCCTACCCAAACAAAACTAATAGCGTTTCCAGGTTAGTAACCTGAAGTTCCTCCTTTTCACCATCTCATTCCAAAGGCTTGCAAAGTATGCAACAGCAGGAAAAAAAGCAGTCTTAAAACAATACCAACATATAATTGATCTGGGTTCCTAATCACTGCTCCACAGGGACTGGCAACGCTTTAAAAACAAGATGTATTTAATCACAGTGTCCCACTGACATCAGTTCAAAGGCAGCTTCAGCTGCTCTCATCTTCAAGAGAGAACTTTCTTGCCCAGACTTCAATTAGTCCCCATGCTGTCTAATTTTTCAACATTTTCAACCTTGTACAGATTCTTTGCACAAAATCCTGTCGCTTCCACTTGTTCTTTCTTCTCAGTTTGAATATACAGGTCTTCAGCCAAAAAGGAAATAAGAAAACTCTCTTATCCAGACTTTTCTTTCCCTGCACTGTAAGTCAAAACTGTGGTTGCTTTTTGATTTGCTTGATTTGTCATAATCAAAACAGAAAATAACCCCCAGGGCACAGTCTCCTCAGTTTAGTCCTTTACCGAGATTGTCAGTTTTCTGTCTTGTGCAAATCAAGTTCTTCACTATTTTCCCTAAGAATTAATTATGATGAACCACTTCTTCAGCATATGCTCCAGATTTTCCTGAAACTGTACTATTTGCTTTTTAAAATGGGAAACTCTTCAGTCACCCAATATACAGCTATACTCCTGTGTTTTGCAAAAAGGAACAGATTTCCTAATTCCTATTTGACTCTAAGTCATTTAAGTAATTTTATTTATACTTACATTCCTCAGAATCACACCAAGCCTCTGAAAAGCACATTAAATTCTCACTTGTGCTTGAATAGTTTTCAGTATGGATTTTCCTTGATTGATTAAGTATCAATTAGGAAAAAAAGTCTCAAAATACAGCATTCATCAAAAGCAGACATGAGAATGGAACTTTCTTGCTCAACAAATCTGCCCTCTGCAAATAATTTCTTTGTTGAAGGCTTATTTTCTTTTTCTAAGATAGTTACCCATTTATCTATGAACTTTTCACAGAGCATTTGCAATGAAATGGATTACAAAGTGCACATGTATTATAATTCTAAACATATGACCAACTATGCCAGGTCAGCTGTATTGTGTCATGTCTTCAACTGCGACCAATAACAAAAGTCAAAAGAAGAATGAGGAGAAGGGTAAGAATATATTAATGTCTCTGTTGTATGTATATTCTCAGTTTCCAATGATTTACAGTTTCAGGAAATTCAAGAATTGTGGGTAATACTGTGTTTAACTGATCTTGATGAATGTTTCTTCCATGCATTTATCGAATTGCTATTTAGCATCCACAAAACACTATGATAAGGAGCTCCATAGTTCAATTACGCACTGTATAAAAACCACTTCCTTTTATTTGTTTCAAACCTTTCTCTTGCTAATTTCCTTTTGATACCATCTGATCATTAAGAAAGAGAAAAAACAATCCTTTCTTGCTCACCTTTTTCCATATTAGTCAGGATTTTCCACAGAATACCTTAGGATAGAAGGGCCTCTTGAGACTACCTAGTCCAACCCTCCTGCTCAAGCAGGGTCACCTAGAGCAGGTGTTCTCCAGGACTGTGCCCAGCTGGGTTTTCTGCATCTGCACTTAGGAAGACTTCAAAGCTTCTCTAACCAACCTGTCCTCAAGTTTGACCACCCCCCCCCCCCCAAAAAAAAAAAAAAAAAAAGTTTTATTGTGCTCAGATTGAATTTCCTGTGTTTTAATTTGTGTCCATTGCCTCCTGTCATGTCACTGGGCACTACTGAGAAGAGTCTGACACCCTCTTCTTCATTCCCCGCCCCCAGGTATTTATACATATTGATAAGATTTCCCCCCCGAGCCTTCTCTTTTCCAGGCTGAACAGTCCCAGCTCTCCCAGTCTCTCCTTGTAGGAAAGATGTCCCAATTCATTCATGGTCTTTGTGGCCCCTTCCTGGACTTGCTTCAGTAATTCTGTATCTTTCTTGCACTGGGGAACCCAGAACTGGACACAGTACTGCAGATGTTAAACACCTCTGTCACATCCTTCTTCAGCCATCTCTTTTCTGGACTGAAGCTTCCTGGTGCAGCTATTGATCCTGCGTTGGGAGTAATTTTCTTCCTTTGCTTATCCTTTTTACTGATCTTCATATTCTCTAGATTGAATATACCCATTTTGGGATGGGATAAACATAGCTTAGCTTACATTCAGCGTGTGGATGCATGTGCACACACACAGTGGCATAAGAATATTTTCTGGACATTCTCTATTCCTTTTCTAACAAATCCTAATGTTCAATTGCCCTGACTGCTACTGAGCATGACAAGATATTTTCCTAAACCTGTGTACTAGAACTCTGAGATCTCTTTCCTGAAAAAGACTTTTAACAGATACGGTTGTATAATGCCAGTTTTTCCTTATGATGATATTATTATTATTATTATTATAACTTTCACATGCTTCCCCCTAATCTTCCTTCAGTTTTTGCTTTGCTTTCAGAAACAAAAACTGAAAAAGGAATTTATTTTGTATTAGCATTTTTGTGCCCTTTCAATTATTTTCCTATGGCAAAGCAGAAAGTGAAAGAAGGAGGGAAGGGAAGGATGAAAATGCTAGACATGTATGGGCAAAGATGGAACATTGAAGTAATGTATTGATCCAACAGGATTTTCTTTTTGCTTTGGTTACAGCATAGCTTACAGGAATGCCTTCTATACTCCCATGCTGGTGTATGCAATGACAGAGAAATTCAGACACCTCTATCAACACTGTGGGCACAATTTTAAATAAAGTAAGCAGTCCAAGGGCTGAAAACTTCTGGCTTGTGAAACTGAGAAGGAAGCAGAACAGCCATGCTTTCACTACTACTTCTGCTATGTAACTTGATTTTGAAAGCCAGATTGTCTACCATGACCTAAGACAACATGATTGGAGGGGTCCGAAGTAGCTGGATCTTCTTATACAAGACTGATATGCATAGAGACTGCTTTATTGTAAATCTTTTGTTTTCTTTTCACATTTCCAATAAAGTTACTGTTTAACTTCTGACATGCAGATTAAGGAATGCAAAATCCCATGGGATTTGATCAGAAATGGCTGCCTGTTAAGAAGTAGAAGAGGTGTGTCACCCTGTGAATGAGGTAAAATTTGGAGTATTTTAGGATTTTTCTCATCCAAAAGGATGAAAAGGTCTTAAAACACACTCAGGGCCAAAGGCACAACTATTTTGTGATCAGGGGGCTGGAGCACCTCTTCTATGAATATAGGCTGAGAGAGTTGGGCTTGTTCAGCCTGGAGAAGAGAAGGCTCTGGGGAGACCTTAGAGCACCTTCCAGTACCTGAAGGGGCTACAGGAAAGCTGGAGAGGGACTGTTTATCAGGGAGTGTAGTGACAGGACAAGGGGTAATGGGTTCAAGCTGAAGGAGGGGAGATTTAAGTCAGATATAAGGAAAAATTCTTCCCTGTGAGGGTGGTGAGACACTGGAACACGGTGCCCAGAGAAGCTGTGGATGCCCCCTCCCTGGAAATGTTCAAGGCCAGGTTGGATGGGGCTTTGGGCAACGTGGTCTAGCGGAGGGTGTCCTTGCCAATGGCAGTGTGGTTGGAACTAGATGGGCTTTGAGGTCCCTTCCAACCCAAACCGTTCTATCATTCTATGATCTGCTTTTGCAATCCAGTACATGGCTTCATGGTGTGGAGTCAGAAATTCACAGGGTTGCATTACTGTCACCTTAACAATAACATTTTTCTGTCTGAAGTTTTAGATAAGACATTTCTTTCCAGCTCTGTCCTACATAATAGTCAGCCATCTGAATATATTAACTGTTTTATCCTCCACGAGAAGTTATTTGGTGCAGTCCTAGCAGACTGACTTGAAGGATTTTGCTGGATGCTTATACAATTTGGTTTAACAATAGTTGACAGTTCTTCTCACTTCGATTTAGAAAACAAAGCCCTCGTTTTTTTTTCAGATATTTGCAGGTTGACCAAAGTGAAAATGTGTGAGTTGAATTATCTCTAGCAGAAGGTATACATTTTCTTCAGAGGGCCTCACCTGTCTTCTAGGCAGCTATCTAGTGTTCCTTCTCATTATACAGTTAATTAAACTATAATGATCTGGCTATATTACTTACATGTGACTTTTCATTTGCACTTTGATGGCTGGTTTCTTCCATAATTATTTGTATTATAGGAATGCTCAGAGATTCTAGTCCAATGGTGAGACTCACTATGCAAACATAATGATATGATCCTTGCTCAGAAGAAGCTTACAAATGCAAAAGGTCAAGAGAAGACAACACAGATGAATGCAACAGATGAAATAAGAACCACTTGGATCCCTGATGCCAGATATATAGGATTTGAAGGAGACTGGATAAATTGTTCACACATAGGAAATGGCAAACATCTAGCATGGTATCTATGGTGCACAAGTCCTTTATTATGCCAGCAGAAATTCACTGTAATGATTTCAAATTCAAGTAAAGCTCCTTTCTTATTTAGATTGAAAAATTAAAAAAAAAAAAAGGAAAATACAAGTAGCCTCCTTCCCACGCTCAATCACGCTGAGTTTTATGGAACTACACAAAATAGGAGGAGAATAATCAATAAAATCCTCAAGAGACATTTGAAAACTGCAGTATCAGTACAAATTCATGTTTAACTTCAGGTAATTCATGCAAATCTCTACCTTACAAAAGTTAGTAATTTATGCCTCATCTGGCATCTTTCCACTACCAGGACCTGAACACATTTGTTATTTTAAGCTTCACAAAACACCAGAAAGCAGGTAAAGAACAGAGATCAGAGCAAGCACATCTGAAGCCTAGATACCATGGCAATTGTATGCTACATGAAGATTTAAAGCCCAAAGCTGGGCATAACAGAACAGCTAGTTGATTTCCTAGGGCAATGTAATTATCTACTCTGTGATTTAAGCTTGGTTAATGTGCCTACTTGTGTGAAATACATTTGACTCTGCTCCAGTTTCTGAGAAGACAGCATTTCCAGAAAGCTGGTACTCTCTGCTGCAACATCATCCACTGATAAATTTAGGTAAAAGCAGGCTGTCTTCTTGGGACACCACTACCTCCTGTGCTTCTGGGGGGGCAGAGCTCTCATTCACATCATTCTAGTTATGTTCATGGGCATGCGAATGTGGGAAGAGTATCTCATTGCTCAGTGATGGGGCTGTACTTCTAATACTTTACTATATATGAAGCTCTGAACTTCTGCAGAAGTCAGGCTCATGGGAACAATGATCTTTTCCAGGTAACCAGCTGGATGAAAACATAATGGGATTAGCCCTTTCTTTGAACATTCTTGTACCTATGACTCCTCTCAGAAAACAAGTGTGTGACCATACAGTCAAACCAATTAAAGCCTAAATGTGATTTGGATGCACACTTAATCCACATCTCACAATGAATTCCACCACTCAGAGTGAAACATAATGTCTACTGATGACTGTGACCTCCTCTTAGAGAAGGAGATGGCCTAGTGCCTTGAACTTCTCCTCCGCCAACTAGTATGACCTCAGACAACCTTAAAATTATCCAAGCCTCCCATGACTGGGAGATGCAGTTAGCAATGCCCTCTATTTGGTCCTTGCAAGGAACATGCCAGTACTGGAAAACAGAACTGCCATGTGTGGGTTTTTCAGCTTTATAAATAACTGCATTTAAGTTGCCAGCATGGTAACTTATCTACTCAGTCCCATCAGTGAAATCGAGCAATTTCAGAGTCAGGTCATCCTGAAGTAGGCACATAAGCCTTGATTCAATTTAGCTAAAAGTAAGCACACAGTAGCATTTGAAATGGCTTGGGTAGCCAAGACCTCCATGGCAGGCTAGGAAGTATAACATGGAAAATATGGATAACCCATGCTTTTCTGGAGCAATAGCTACAGTTCAGGAGGGATACTGGTTAGATCTGGGACCTACCTTAAACAAACTTCCTTTAGAAATCCTAATCTGTGATCCAAGTATCACAATATAAAAGGCTGATGATGCTCACCTGCTTGCCTGGCAAGGCAAATGGGAAGGAAGAGATTAACCAAGTTACCTAAGAGCAGCAAAGAACTGAAGAGGATCCTGTAGATACTGTTAATCTACAGGATTAGAACATGCATACACCTGGCAGCTTTAATCTAGTAGGATTAATTGCCCCAAATCTGTGTCTGTATAGCATCAACGGCAATGGTCCCAGATTCCCTTTTTATGCTCCTGTATTACAGTACGGTACATTGTGTAAACTGTAGTCCAGTATTTGAGCAGTGGCTACATCTTCAGAGATATTCTAGTCCAAGGCCAACACTCTGCAGTTACAAAAGAGTAGGATAGCTGGTAACCCTACCACCACACCTGTGCCTGCCTTTGCACTAGTACCAACACCATGGTTGAAAAGTTGTAAGCTGTGATAGTAACACACTAGAACTCAATATGCAAAACCTGAGTAACAAAGAGAACAATCTTTGTGATTGCACAGAAGGCTCAACACTAAAACTGCCATGGAGAAGCATTAATAGGTACAACCAGGGATATTAACATGGGCAATGAAGTAATGAAATAGTGGAAAAGCATATGCTAAGTAAGCCTTTTGTATACATACATAATGACAATGGAAGACTGAACTGCGGGTGTCCTGATTTATGCTGATTTACAAGTCTTAAATGAGTTGGTCTTCTTGCTTATTATATAACTCTAACTGTAAATGAAAAAATAATCCTTGGAACTTGTAATTCGCAGTTGTTCTGGTACATACTCATTTACAATCCATATGGTGTTAAACTAGAAAAAATGTACAGCTATCCTACTGGCTATATCTCTTTAATGAATAGAATTTATCAGTTGCAGCACATCAAATCAGGATCAGGTAACTATTAAGCTGGATGATGCGGATGCAGAAAACCTGGACTCTGATTGAAAGGCCTGACCACATGTCTTGTGTCTATTGCTTGTTTAAGCTGAAAATCTGATCATCTTATTTTGCTGCATTCCAGTTAAGCTTTCTTTTCGCATGTACTGAACTTTAGGATTAGTTAATGAAAGCAAAGAAACATTTTCATTCTATTTTTACTACAGCTTTCTAAGACAGAAGGATGGAGAGAACTGGCAGAACACTGTTTGACAGGAACAGGAGTTCCAGCAAGTACATTTCTTCAGGCATCTTTCAACTCTAATGTATGGAACAAATACAAGCCAACAAACCAAGGCTGAATGCAAAATGCAATCAAGATGCATTGCTATTTGGCAGATTATAATGGCACTTCTCAGATCCATCTGAAATTAAAGCCCCAAGCTACGGCACTTCTTGTGTGAGACAAGTTAAAAATGGGTGCTGCACCAGTGAGTTTACAGAGCTGGGAGCGAAATGGAAGTTCAAAAAGTGAAAAATCTTCAAGGCCAACAGACAACAAAAGAGGACTGTAAAGCCTGGCTGTAAAGCCAGGACTGTACCATGGCGTCTCTCAGCTATTATTTCAAAGGTAGTGTCTGTCAAGTTAGAAGCAGAATGGGAGCTAAGACCTGTCATCTCCTTGTTTGCAGAATAAGATGCCACTTGGCACCTTGTTATTTGCATGTTGTTTGCAACTTGGAAAAGATAAATGCAATATGGCCCAATATCCTTGAAAAGATACCACCTACAGGTTTTAGTAAACTGTGTGAACAAAACACCTTCAAACTACATGACCACATTTTTTTTCCCATTCAGGATTTCAACAAGTACAGCTCTTGCGGTAGCCTGCTCTCTACCATGTATTTCATTTTTAAAATGACCTCATTTCTTATCCCAAGTTCTGTCGCTGTGCTTTCCCTTGGAAAAAGAAACTGAATTAACTTCCAGTGTAATGCTGCCTTGGCAGAATCTGGTCAGAAATCTCAGCTGAATCACTCCTTAAAAAGCTTGCTGCCATGCATGCTGCTGTCCCCATCCTTGAGGTTGGTGAATGAATCAGATAATCATTACAGCATCAACCACCTCCCCTTCACCTCTGCTGGGTCAGAAAACTTAGTATCCGAGTCAGTCACTGCATGATTAGACCCAAGTGTCAGAAGTGAAGCAGTTATCCACACAAGAATGGCTCCCAGCAGGGACAGCTGAATGGGAAAAAAAGCCAAAGTTTAAGCTGAAATGGAAGCTGCCTACCTCAGGGAATAAATAGTGCTACTGGACCAGCTGTGCTTGCGTCAGAAATCTCTCCCTGGTATGTCTGTTGACAATGATACAGCATTAGAAAGGTAACTGACAGTTGACTGAACTGAATGAGTACAGTTGACATCACCAGATACAGTGAAAAAAACAATCCAGTATTTACTAGAAGAGAAAAAAAAGTTCTGTCCCTGTCTGGGGACACAGTGCCCTTGTCACAGGCTGCTACACAGCTAGACAAGATAAGCAGGCACCTCTCTATACCTCTACGCAGACACAGCTTGTTATTCCATCCAAAGTTCAAAGAGAAGTAGTTTGTGAGCGGTTTGTTGAAAGCAGAGATTTTCCCTAATTAATTCCCATCTTCTCAGCTAGAAAGCTGTTTATATATGACTGCCAGAAAAGAAACCTATTTAAAAAAAAAAAGCCATTTTCCTTTCGCAATATGGGTTCTTCAGTCTCTAATCAGCAAGAGATGTTATATTAAACAGACATGGGAGAGAAAAGCCTTTGGTTACAATTAACTTCACAATCTGATTCCCAGTGAAAAAAGACACACTGAAGAAAGGACTGTGCAAAACGTCTTCCTATTTTATAGATCAAGGACAGACGAAGCCATTTCACACTGCAGAATGTACATCTGCACAATTTATCCATTACATATTCCAATTAATGTCTAAACAACCGGCGAGATGGGGAAAGTGCCATTATCCGACTGTCACTGTGAGGACTAAAGGCTGGAGCAAACTGCATGGCTCGCCCACGCAAGAACTGATCCCTGAGCTCCCCAGAGTCCCCACACTGGCTCAGCCCTCCCTTCACATCACTTTACTTTCCATGCACTGTAGTTTATGAATTGAACATCCTCCCCCAGAGAAAGTCTGCAAAATCGCCATCTTCTGATCCCTCACCACTGATGAGGGGGATGGGGAAAAAATCAGGACAAACACATTTCTGTCAAGGGAAGGAATTCAAAGTAGCTCTTTTAAATTCTGCAAAACATCTAATTGTGGAGAGGTTTTATTTGGAATTTAAGTATCTCCCTGTGGTATAGCTTAATCCACTTTAGAAAGGCCCACCCCACACACAGCTTAACTGATTAATGTCTGTGTGTACATGAGATATTAATTCCTCACCAAGCAACATTCCTACTGTTTCAGGTTTGAACCCATGCAGAGGAACCACGTCACTGCTTGATACACTAAAAGTAACGGGGGTTAGGTATCTTCCCCTCTAAAGTGCAATTTTTTCCCCTCCCTGGCAAAGTCCCTACTAAATCATGGATGCCTGGAAGGACATGAGGACACCAATATTGCATTTCAAGTAGCTTCACTATTACAAAGAATCATCACATCAGCTGAAGAGGTTACAAAAATCTATTTTAACACAATCCACCTGCAATTGGTTTTCAATGACTCCCTCAAGACCCCTTAAATGTGCGCACTTCAGATACTTCATAACAACCATGGTACTTTACCATCCACTGATGATACTGGCCTGTGAGTAAAACCTCTGCTGACTACAAAAGGCAGCAACAGTACCTCTCTTTGCTGCTACCCCCGCTCTGCAAGGAGGTGTTAAGATTTCCTTTTCCAAAACCATTATTCTCCCAAAGCCTTGCAGAAGTGCTTTTTATTTTAGATTGCACAAAGGAAGAACAAAGCTAGGTAACTGTCTGTAAGAACAGGGACATTTCTTGACAAAAGGATATATGCCTTTTATATTAAAGCAAAGAGCCCATCCCTTTCTTTCCCACTCCACTTCCTGCCTCAAAACTCTTTTGGCAATTCCTGCTTCTTCCCCCCAAAAAGTAAAAAAAGGTAACTGTGCCACTTTCTGCTCCTGAAGCAGTGGCAGTTGAAAACAACCAATGACAGTATATAGGTTGGGGAGAAAAAAAAAAGATGGAACAATTTCTTTTGCTTCCCTCACCCTCAATCCCAACAGAAAGACCAATACCGATTCTAGAAGAAATGAAAATCAGGATGAAACCAAGATGGATGTTGAAAGGCAAATAAAGCACTCACAAGCTAGCTTCATAATACTTTTTATCTCTAGTTATACAAAGTACAATTGCTGGGTAAAACAAGCCCATAGTTAAATTATTTTTTCACTGTTCTGTTTCTTTTTCTCTGTAATGCTTCCTAGAGAGACTTAACAGGATGACTTCTGACAAGTTATTCTGTGACACAACCGGTACAATCTGGTTTCCTACCAACTACTGCATCATGTTCTAATACATGTGATGGAGCTCACAGCCTCATTCTATGCATATGCACCCCCTGTATATGCACAAATACATGTGTAGGGTGAAACTGCTGCCTGACACTCCCTGGGGACCTTCCTCTGACTGGGGATCTACTTTGTGAAATACATAGGAATTTTACCTTTAAAATTTGTACCAGTCAAGTTAAAATTGGTAGTAGTTATTCACGGGATTCAGAAGAGACAGACACATAATATACTCACAGCATTGAGTACACAGAGATATCGAGTTGTGATAGATAACCTATTAAACATTCTTACTCTGGTTAGTCAAACCTTTAGACTAATATACCAAAAAAGAAAACCCTTCATTCAAAACAAAACAGTTTATTCCCCCCCCCAGTGATTTTGTTTGCTTGTTTTTTGTTTTCTTTTTTTTACTTTAAATAGGTGATGCTGCATGAAATGCTAAGAGCCATTATATTTTACAAAATAAAGTCAGAACTTTTTTTTTCTATCAAGCTTTTAAAAAAATAAAATACATGGAGTTCTAAGAACAACTTTCAACAGTATTTGTTTAGAAGACAAGACTTAGAGCAATGAATTTACTTACATCTAGCATGTTCTAGCAGTCCTGGGGCTCTCCTGTTCTTCATGCTGTAATGGTTCGCAGGAGTTGGGAACAGAATACGCAGATCATCCTGAAAAAAGTCACTAGTTGGATCAGAAACATCCAGACAGTTTTTCGGCACTCAGCTGGTATGTGTTCTACAAAATTATTTGGAAAATACACTGAAAAAATACGCAGGGTCACTCGACAAGCAGAAATACAGATGAAATACTGGTTAGATTATATTCCACTGACTCAGGCAAGGTTTTCCACCTCTGTGCCCGAGGTTCTCAGTTTATGAAGTGGTCAGTGATTTACAGTGAAGTCATGGTATTCCTAAGCCTTATGTATCATAGTCAGATTCCATTTGGGTTCACAGGCTAACATTTATAACTGACTTAGTGTATAGCTTTAATAGGCTGTTGCACAGTCCAGCACATGAACAGGTTATTACATTCATTTTAAACCACAAGACATAGTGAACAATAATGTATTAGTTAATAATCTGTTTATAAAAGTTACGTTCAACACTGTATAAACTTCTTTGGAAAGTGGAATCTGCTGCAGGATCAGGTTGATAACATCTTTTGGGTTTATAACAAGGAGTCATCCTTGGTCTATCTGGTCAACCAGTGCAGAGTAGCTCATGCCCATTTTCTTCATAATTAGTCTTGGTCAGGGGAAAAAGGAAGATTTATTCAAAAGGACTGGAGGAAAAATCCTAGAACATAAACAATGGAAAGGGCTAGGGATCAGGAGTCAAGAACTCATCCAAATAAAGTGTGGCTACATCATACAAATCAAAGAAGTTGTATGTGCATGCAGGATGACTCTTTAAAACAATTTTTTTTTTAAAAAAAGACATTTTTTTTCTTCAGAATTTTCTCTGAATGTCTGAAAAGTCCATGCTCTCAGAAATACCCTTAGAAGATACCACAGATTACTGTATAGAGAATGAGTTCGTGGGAAATGGAGACAGCAGAGAAATATCGAGAAGTATTTCTGCCAGATGAAGCAAGACCAAAAGCACCGCATCAGAAAATGATAACGACTACTTCTCTAAAGAAGGGTCAGCTGAATATAAGAGGTACTACCGTGGCTCTTCTCTGGCACTGTGTTTAGCCAGCTAACACAAGCACTAAGCAGCTGGTGCAATACAGTTCCTCTAGTTTGCATAGATGGGGAAAAGAGGGCTGAACCAATGTTGTTCTTAACTAGCCGATTTGGGTAATATGCTGAAATAGCTAAGGGCCCATGACAGCCCTAGTGGATTTTCCTCCATCAAAACTCTTCTGGTGTTTGCTAGCAAAAGAAGCACAAAGCAAGACTGACTCACAAATATCAGCCATTCAGATTAAAATCAGTCCTTCTTATCTTTATAACTGGGGGGGATTTCTTCCTGACTTAATTTATTATTAAAAAAAATACAGGAGTATAAGAGCACCCTTTGAAGAGATCCACACATTTATAAAGGGCTAATTACATTGTTGATCATTCAAAACAGATTCATTACGAACTCAACATGTGGTACAAAAGTCATTTCATGAGTAGCCTTATTCCCGTGTCAAGTGAAGTGAGGAGTGAAAATCCTTGCAAAGAGCCAAGAGCTATGAACGTAATCCTCTAGTATGCCATGTCTCAGCAGGTAAGATTAAAAAGAAAAAACAGAACACCTCAAGACTGCAACAACAAAGAGTTTATTAGAGTCAAGAATATATAATCACTGTACAGAAAACATTCAGAGTTAAAGTGTGAAATACTGAACCACTCACTGTGTATTCCGGTTGCTGAGCCTGTTAGTGATGATTTAATTGGCTGCCTACAGCTGGCTAACTTATCAGCACTTAAAAACATTTTTGTAAGCAGGGGAGAAATGATTGTCCTTTCTAAATGATAACATTGCCCAAGGTGGGAAAAAAGGATCATACAAACTGTATTTTAAACTTACTCAAGGAACAAAGTTGGTGGGAATGGAGGAGAGGAGATTGCCATAGTTTTGTGTTTTTTCTGCACCGAGGGACTGTAGCCTCACTGCTGTACCTTTGTACATACTCATGTTCAGTACAGCAATGCTTTCTATTTTTAAATAAGAAAAATATATTAACAGGTTCAAGAATTTACCATCAAATCCAGCCTCTTCCAGTTATCTTTGGCTTGGGAGGAAGTTGCTTACTTCAACCTTTGTGGGTCAAATGTTTTGACTAGAAAGAAAAGCCATAGTATCTGAGTCTGAAGGACGGTATAAATAACCTTTTTTTTTTAAAAAAAAAAAAAGGGGGGGGTTTTCTTAAACCTTCAAAGAACGGAGACTCAAAAAGCTTCTCTACCTCCTGAGGTCTCAATTCTCCATGCTACCAAACCTGAAGCTTTTGCCTTCCAAAACTGTTTGATGAACTCCAGAAGGGCTTGAGAAAGTCTCTTTCTTGAGCATTTACTTGTTTCCACCACAGGTAGGCAAAAGGCTTATTTTCTCCAGTACTAAAACAAAAAAAAACACATAGCACAGCATTTATTCAACCTGGTTTACTCTCAGAGGAGAGAAGTTACACGTAAATTGAACTCTGGGTTTAAAAACATGGTAAAATGCCTAAAGGCAAGCAATTTTCACAACCCTTCAGGAAAATAAACCGCTTGGAAACCAACTCTCTCTGCTCCTTGACAAATGGTTTCATCCAATCTGCACAATCCAAACTAGCAGGTTTTCTCTACTTTATTTTGGCATCTGACAGGAGGAAAAGAGAAGCCCTGTCCTGAGGGAAAGGAACTACAGCTGCATTCTGGGATGGAACAGCAATGGGACCATAGCTTGGAGATACTCGAAAGCCACGTAGCATTTACAGCTTAAACTGAATTTGCTCCTAAACAAAGTGCAGCCAACCATTAGTACAATCCCAAATTCTACAGTTACATTTTAGGTGGGATAACCCTTATCTTTCAAGCTTTCACTTTTTTAATCACCACTTAACATGAGTCCAGAATGCAACTGACTTGTAAATTTACAAGGGAAATCAAATGTGAAATTAGTCACTGCAACTGCAGATTATTTCCTTCCTCCACAGAAATAAATAATGTTGCTAAAATGAAAATGACTGTCCAGGGAGAAATGGCTATCTAGTCTTCATTAGTATCAACTCATATTAGTATGCACTTTTTCTCCTCTTAAGCACTATTGTACAACACTATTAACTTATTCTAAATGTTAAATTTATTTACTTTTGAGACAGCAGGTTTTTTATAACCATGAAGAAGGAGACAAGTACTGCATAAAAAGGTCTGTAAAAGAGCTGATAACATAATAGATTAGAGATGCGTTAGAAACTAAAATAAAAGCTTTGTAACACAGCTCTGAACTGAACTCAATTTACAATATTGTTACAAAAGAATAATACCAAACTGATGCCAAAATATCTAGATTGCTTTATCTATGAGTTATACTTACTACGGAGTGACATGTAGAACGCTGATACACAACAGCTACTATAATAACCAACCTTATTAAAAAGCTCTTAACTGCTGCAGTAGACAGCACAGATTCCTTGTAGGCCTATTCTGGAGGCAGTAATGGAATAAATATCTAATGATAAACAACAAAAACATGTAGAAGGGCACTTCAAATGAAAAATTGTGTGGCCTTAGGCCAAAATCTGCTGTTTAAGCATGTGTTGTAATACCTGTGTAGTGGTATTTTTTTGCGGTTTTTTTTCTTCAGATACCTGCTATTACTATTAAAAGCAAGGCCATTGGCAATTCAGTGTAGTGTTATACATGAACAAATTGAAAGCTTCAACTGGTCACGGTTTAAGATGACCCCTTTACAGCAAATTCAATGACGCATTAATTGTTCACTTGTTCAGCGATTTACAGACTGAAGGCTCCAGCACCAAATTCTTAAGATCGCCTCAGACAAAAAAGGAAAGATAATGATTTTGACTAACGAAGTGCTAAGTATCACTAAAAAGCATCCCTATCTCACTTGCAATATAAAAAGAATAGATATTAATTACATTTTATTTTGATAGATTTTTGTAAGTTTTTTTAAAAGTATAAATAGAGTTTAGATTCTTAAGACTTGTCAACTGCTAATTAATGTCTTTTTGTACTGTCCTCACGTCTATAAGCATACAGTACTCTTGCAGGGGGAAGCCTGCAAGTGTAATTGTTTACAGCACACTAATGAAGGCAATAATCTGAACTCCAGAACTAGCAGAAGAATCTGATATTACATGGAGCCAAGAGATGCATTAAGCACTTAAAAAGTAACACACTGTTGTTTACATTTTAGGCACCGGATCCCAAAAGCAGAAAGACAAGCTAAGAGTACATAGGTAGCAAACTGCAGCAGCACATGAGGAAAGTTCAGGGCCTCAAGAAAAACAGCCCAAACGTCTCCACGCTGGAACCCACTGTTTGTCAGCTGGAGAGGTAAAAACCCCTAAATGAGATGACTGGATCAGGCCTGCATTAGTGGCTGTCACATCTGCTTATCTGGTATCCAAAGTGCAATACACACTGTGGGCTTGCTTTTTAACTCTCAAAATATTAACGCAAGATTCAATCAGTGCCCGCTGCTGTACATATCAGCCTGTCACTTAGAACGCCATTCCTGGGAGCAAAAAGCCTGGGGTTCAAATTCCTGGGAACTTTTAAATATCCTGAACTAATCTGTCCTGTGATTGCAAGTGCTGAAGAAAGGTCAAGCAAGAACAAGTCTGAATGGAAAAAAGAAAAGGTCACCTAAATCAAACCTGTAAACTCTGACTTACTAATACAACTTCACAAATGCAGTAACAATTATCTAGGAGAGTCTGGCAGCCACCTAAAACTAATGAAGTAAAAAGATAGGTCTTAAAAAAAATGACTGTCACTATGTGATTAAAAAAAAAGCTCTACACACATATTGGAGGCACTTAAAATTTTAATCTTGAATCTTTGTAATGGCTTTTTTTTTTGAACCCAGATGCAGATGGTAGGCATTTTTCACTTTGTTTTATGAAATTACCGTCCTCCATCCTATGATCAAAGTAATCCATAATGAATGACAAGAAATTTTGCAACATTTTTATATAATTACACTCCTTTTCTCACATCACATAAGAGATCACCTTTATTAAATATACACACAGATGGAAATGACATTTTTTGCTTTTTACACTGCACTATAGTACAATTCTTCAAAATAAAAATTAAGTTCGCAGGAAACAACAGATTAGTTGGGAGAATCTGTAGCAAAATGGATAGCCATAAAAATAGTTCTCCTCAGTTTCTAGCAGAATTTGATCAGTCATTTGAAGAAAGAATCAATAAAAACAACCTGGGATAATGACTGGCTTTTCAGATCGTTTTCATTTCTCCTCTCAATTCCCTTTCTTGTCATGAGTCTAATACTTAAGGCAAACAGCGTAGTATCTTAAATCCTTGATAAACACAAATTAAGTATGTCAGATGGCTTTAAGGGAAAAAATATTGTAAATTCAAAGAAATGCTTTTGTAAATATAGTTTTATTCAACATGAGAACTAAAGATTTTATTGTCCTACTGTGGGTTGCTGCATATGTGTAGTTAAACATTTCATTCTCCATACTAGAGCAAGGATAAATTTTACTAATAAAAATAGTGGTGACAATAATAATTCTGGATCCTTCCTCCGAACTCCAGCTTTCCAATTTGCAGTTCTTACCCTTGGTAATACAACCAGCTACATCCCATTTAACATGTTTGATAAAGTGGTTTAAAGATTTTTTTAGGACCACTAAGAGCTTTCTCTTCAGTCCTGGCAGCAAGAACACACTTTTAACTTGTTGGACAATGACCTAAACCATCATAAACAATGAAGCTAAGTCTTGAACTTATCACTCGCAACCTCTCATCTTACTCAGCTTTCACTGAGACCACCAACTGAGAAGATATCTCACCTGTGCAAACTTGTGTATCTGCTCCACCACAGCTGCAAAGAGGGCATGGACACTTTCATCAATTAGACTCTGCATATAATGGACGGCTTCTTCATCAGACAGGTCCAAACGAAACTTGTCTTGCACCTGGAATGGAGGTGGAGATGACAAAAATAAATTCAATTCAACAGTTAAAACATACACTATTCTTTCAGACCTACACAGTAGCAGACATAAAGATTTCAGTTATGGAAGTTTAGTAGAGAATCTCTCCTTTACTTCTAAGTTACAGCAGATAATTGGATATTTACAGCAATACATAAAATGTTTATTTCTAACTATTTCATAAAAATGAGTATTTAAATAACCTAGAAACAGCCCCTACACCTCATCTCCCCAACTAGTAATTTCAAAGCTTGAGGCCAGAAAGTCAAGAGAAGTACTTGGACATAAAAGTTTAAACAGAACTAAAATGCTATGAGAAAAAGAGAAAATACTCAACATTCACTGAACAAGAATTATAGAATCATAGAATGACATGCCCCATAAAAAACCCACTCAATTTTGCATATTAAATGCAAAGTTCAAAGAGTCTGGATGATCCTAACCATTTCTGAAAGTATCTAACACTTCCTTATTCTAAGTTTATTTTCAGATAAAATAGTCTTTCAGAAACTATAAGGCAATTAAGTAATGAATAGGGGAAGGGGCAAGCAAATCAACTCTGCCAAAACTGATCTTTACATGGCAGGTGAGAATGTCTTTAACTATGACTATATCCACCATCCATTGACAGTTGGTTGGAGACACTGCTACCTCTCTTACATTATTTTTCCCTTTGGTAGCAAAATATTTTAACTATGGTCCCAATAATGCTATTTGCTTAATACTTACAATGTGTATATGAATTAAAAGCTGAAGGCACTATAATTAACAACACTGCAACAAGATCTATACTTTCCTATTTAAGCCTTGGCAAAGCCTTGATCCATGCAAATTTACAAAAGTGCAGTTGATGGCGTCCTATGAATTGTAACTAATTCCATGGCAACTGTTCCAGACGGAAACATCTCATAAGCACCATTACCACAGACACACCTTTGGTAGTACTCAAAAAATCTCTGTACATAGAAGAGAGCTTAAACACATCTTTAGGGAGAAAATAAATAAATAAATAAAAAATTTTGCTTTGCAGGAGCCAAGTAAGTTTTGCAGACATGCCTTATCCGTCAGAACATTTGAGCGGCAGAGGCATGATATGTGTTTTGGATGAGTTCAAATAATCTGATGCATGGATCTTAGGAAGAGCTACAGATACCAAAACATCTTTTTCTAAGTTTTCTGAAGTGCTGGCTGTGCAGCAAGGTCTGCACTGAGATCATTTGTAAAAAAAAAAAAAAAAAAACCAAAAAAAAAACCAAACAACCAAAAACTCCCAAACCAACCAGCACATTTCTGGATAACAATAGTAACTTTGGGTGCTCAACCTGGGAAATCATTTTTGCTGTTTAAGATCGCCTAGCAAGCCCATGATCTCTCAGAATTAAGGAGTCTAAGATCCTAGCATTCTCTAATGAAGCCTGTCCCCAAAGTTTAAAATTACTAGTCACCTTGCAAAGTAGTGCTGATCACAATATGAAAATTGCCCAGCAAATTCACATTACTTGCAGAAAATTAATTGCTACCATCTAATCATGTGCTTTATTCTCATAAAGATAAATTTCAAATGATGTGAGCTCTTGTGGAGACCATCATATTCATCTACTTCAGTCTCTTGCATAAAGAGCTAGGTAAAATCGTATCAATCAATTTTTGCATCAAGCATGTAATTTCTAGTTTATCTATGAGAATCTCTTCTGCAGCCTTTATACTGAGACAGAATTCTACACATCCTAGGTAAATTGTTTCAATGATTAATTGCCCTATTTAACAATTGTGACTTATTCCCTATCTGAATTTGTCCAATCTCCATCTCAAACAGCTGAGCTCATTAAAACTTTCCACATTAAAGAACTGTCCATCAGAAATCTCTCTCATGTAGGCAAATATCAAATGATTTAAGTTGCTTCTTAACCTTCTTCTGGACATGACTAAGGAGACTGACTATAAGACAGAATCAAGTCTTTCCTGAACATTTTCCATGCATTCACTTTTTTTTAAGCATTGACAAAAATGCCAGCCAAATTATTTCAACAAGGTTATTGATAAGGTCATATTTATGAGAAGATACTACCTTCTCTTCCCATTTTGTATTCTTTCTATATTTAACCACGCTCTTTATGATAGCAAAATACTCCAAGATTTCAGTTTAGTATTACTCTGCATTCTTTTCAAAGGCAATGAGTTCCAGAATAGTACCCTTCAGCGGTTACAATAAAAAGCATGTTAGTCTGCCAAGTATGGAAAGATAATGCTGCTTCACTCAAAATACTGTTATAACTCTGTTGCTGATATATTTGAAGTAAGCATAAATCGAGTTTTTCCTCAACTTTCCCAGAAAAAGAAGTTTGATCAATATGAAAGAACAGATTAAGCCAAAAAAAGTTCAGACTCTCAAGGAATCAAGTACCAGGGAGAGGTTTAGAGGAGACTTGAGGCTAATGTTATAGAACTTCTATCTTCATAACAAACATGATGAGAAGTAAATTTATTATCTCCCATAGACATATTACTAGTTTGACAGCCAGTGAAGCACACAATAGAATCTAACTGAATTTAATGGACTATTCACACACTTATAATTATAGATGAGCTTAAATACCTCCCCAAATAAAGGCACAGACTTCTATCAGATGTATTTTCACACTTACAAAAAAAGGTGATGTAATGAGAATTCAGAAAAATTGCTAACTGCAATTAAAAAAAAAAGTCACTGTAATGCTCTTCTACACAACTCTAGTAATCAAGTACTTCAGCGATCTTCTAATTTGTTTACAGAAGAACTTCTCAGAAAGTGTTGCAGTTAGTGACGTTAAGATGCAGCTTCATTCTATGGAGTTAATGACCATTTGAACCCACTTCCCACCTTCCCCAGGAACTGACTGGCACACTGATACATGTGGAAAGAAATTTACCCACACTTAGACCTTAAAATGAGTTTGGAATTAACAGTAGGACCAAATGTTGCCAAGTACTAGATCTTTGCATGAAAGTTTTTCAGCACTGCAATTAAAACTGACTGCTCCAACCCAGCTGAGAAGAAACATGGCATGGCAAATTACCTCTTGAGCTGCAACAGCCGCAACAAGATTAATATACATTGACTTATGGTTCTTGTAACAAAACCATCGGTAATTCTTATTTGAAACCTCTGAGTTACAGAGTAAACCATGCAGTCTGAAAGCCTATGGTTTCTCACAGAGGAGATGCAATTAGGAAAGGATTTCTGCATCATGTTAAAAAAAAAAAAAAAGTGGATTTGGGGGGGTGCCACTTTCTGACGAACACACTCATTCTACATACTTAAGAAGAATGGCCACCATGAAGGCATCAAAAGCAAGTGAATCTTGTTAGTTTAAGTCATTAGTATTTGTCAACGAGAAAAGAACTATACTTCATAAATCTGGCTAAACTTTTGCTTTGTTTCCAGAAAGGACTGATTTTAAACATTAGGTTTCAACATTAGAATTTGAATGTTTCTAAGGATGAAAAGGTTGGATAAAGCACTACAGTCCACAAAGATACTGACATTCAACTTTAAGGTTTCAAGTTGTCCATTTCCCATCCCCCTGCACAGTAGTTTAGTAATAAAGCATAAAAGAACAGGATTGCATAGTTACATGAATCTGCATGACCAGAAATTTTATCATACTCCAGTTAAATATCCACAGTCTGTAGATATATTTTTATGCTTTCTCGAACAGTTTAAACATAAGGATTAAGGTGTTAAGATACAGGGGCAGGTGGAGAGTGAAAGAAAAAAACCAGCTAGTTTTAACTACACTTCTTCTGAAACAAACAAAACAACCAAAACCCAAAAAACCCCAAAACCCAAACCACAAACATCCTGTGAGACCCCAGTCAAAATCAGAATTAATTTCCTCTCTTCCTCTACCTGTCAAAACCAAACAAAACACCTCAACCCACAATCAAATGGTCATTTCATCTATCTGTTGTTAAAAACCCCAGGACCCTATGATGAAACAGTCTGATCAGAGCAAACACTAACTAGAATCCCACATCCTAAATTCTGCAGTAAGTAAAGAAAGTCCCACACCACACGCATTGTTATGGCAAAGCAGAACACCATGAGATGTAAGACTGCAGAGGAAATTAAACTATTTCATAGAAAACACATATTTCCCACCAAAAAACACTAAACACCAACACTAAACACTAAACACCAACACCAAACACTAAAAAAACTGTTTTAAAGATACGAAATTTCAAAATCTGTAAACTTTATGCGTATTTACATTTCTAGTGATATTTCACTAGAAAAAGAGAAGTTGTAAAGTTAACTGAGAGGAAGAGTGTAACATCTATGACAATAATGAGCAGTGTTAATTGCTGGTAAACTCACACTTCATTTTTGCTTAAAGTGTCTTCAAGGAGAACAAAAAAAGACAATGTATGCATGAAGCCGATTTCATAGAAGACTCCCAGTCAGGCCCATAGAGGTGTGTACAGTATAAAAGTCACGATGGCAATAAAGAGGAAATTAAATACTCACAAAAACCTTAATCATAAACTGCAGTTAAAGAGCTCAGGTGAATGGCAGACCTGTGTATTCATTCAGTTGAATGAATCTCCAGGTTTACCCTTCTCCCTTTCAGTATTTTGCATTTTTTAAAGCATGACAGCGTTTGGATAGAGAGACGAGAGACAAACCCAGTTACGAATAGTGCTAATGCAGGTAAGTGCACCTTCTTGCAAAGTTTCAAGATTTTCACTTCTACTTTTTGCTCCTCAACCACAAGATTGCACCTTCCCTTGCCCCAAACAGCAGACTTGTACAGACTTTTTTTTTTTTTGTCCTCAAGTTTGACCTAACATACATAGTATAGGCCATAGTTATCCTTGTGTTAAACTCAGAATTTTTTCTTTTTTTACTAGCAAGCATCTTCTCACTGCTAAAACGTTACCTAAAATAGATTAGGTACTTAAGGCTCAAGGTTAAGACAGACTTTTTAGAAATTCTTAGGAAGCTTTTATAAACTTCAAGGCAGAATTGGAATCCATTCTTCATGAACATTTGTAGCTATGTTCTTCATAATTACTAAAGAAGGTAGTAATACATTTTGAGCTAACATATCACGTGCACATAAGAGAACCCCTTCTCAATTCTATTTAGTTTTCAGACTAATTGCAAGTCAGCCATTCTGAAGACTGCTGGCTGCTCTAGTATTTATTATTCCAGTAACATTAAGCAGTACTGCTGGTGTTTTCTATGACTACTAGCTACCTAATTTTATCACTCCAATATGGGACTGCTCATTGCAAAGTCAGCTTCTTAAATTTAAGTGAAACTTCAGTGTCCTCCTTTTTCATTGGGTTCTAATATGCATTGGATGTAAGCACCAAGACTACTACTAAAACCTCAGATAAAAATCAATTGATAGCCAAAAAACCAATAGTATTTAGTGGGGTTTTCATTAGTATTTTTATTGTTTTGCCTTACAATTGTTACCAACATTCAGTACCCAACATTCATGTAGCAGAAATTGGCATTATTGCTTTAACCCTTACCACATTTCATCTTTTTCAGCAAAAGACTTTTTTGCTTTCCATGTTGCAAACTCATTGTACAAACTATTCAGATGCTCTATATGCATGAACAATTTTATTTGAAAGACTATTCTAACAATAGCTTTTGTTTTCAAGGCTTTGATTTGAACAAACTGCAGTTTCTAAACAAGTCTGTGTAGGCTTCTGTAATTTTTTTTTTTTTTAATAGAAGTCAGTGAAGATGTTAGTGAACATCTCTAAATTGAACTTCCATGAAAATAAGGGTTTCAGCTGCTGCAGTATGCCATGATGATACTGTTCCAGCTCAGAATTTCATCATATTGGCCAAAATCTTATAATCAAGTAGACAGCATGCTATAAAGCAACAGGAGCACAGGAGTGTTCTCATACTTCGTTCATATCATAATGTTTATTCCATCTTTTTTTTTTTTTAATTAGAAATGAATTAATATACATGCAAAATCAGCAGCCTAGAATCAGAAGAGCTGGGTGTGCAGCTGCAGCATCATTACCCAAATGGAGAGAAAGATGAAGCTCTGCCGAGGCAAAATAAGCTCCATGTCAATGTGATACTTTTACAAAGAATAAACCTCCCCAGAGCAGCAAGCAAATATAAATCCTGAAACAGACAGACTCTGACCAAGGAAAACTGAATTTATTTCTCCTATGAAATTAAATTTCCTCTCAATATTAATAAATTTCAGAAATGTTTCCTAACTCCACCTTCTAACAAATACTTGTATTTTCAGCTAGGTGAAAAGGGACAGATATCCACTGTCTAAAAAGTCATGTCAAGCAACAAATTAGCAGTCTTTTCCATTTCACTAGCTTGTGAACTCAACTCTCAATTATCTGTTGACTGACTCCTGGGGACGACAGAGAAGGAGGAAAGAGCACAGGGAGTTTTTCTGCAACCCAGATGAAGAAACAGGCAAAATTAGCTCAGGCTAAGACAAAAAGATAGCTCAGAAACTCTTTCAGTACCTTGAGTCACATCGTATCTCTGCTTCAGCTTTTATACTTGTAGAACAAGAATTATTTTACTTTGCTATACTTAATATAAAAGGAACAAAACATGCCTGCTCTCCCTTCTTGCTAGTTTCCAAACATTTACACCACTCATTTCTCATCAAAGTGGATGAGTCCTAGTCAATGTTTGCATAAACTTGGAAACCCAGAGGGTGCTCTCAGTGTTACACTACATAGGAAGAAAATTCTTCACTATGCTGAATAGTTTGAATTTAGCCTTTTCCTGTGTATACCCAAAGGCGTTACCAAAACTGAATGGGGCTACTGTCACAAACAGCAGTTACCTGCTGCTTGCTGGAAACCAGGTATTTGTGCCGTCTATGTTCACAATAACCTCCCATGTAAATGAAACAGTTGCAGCATCTTTGCAGCACCTTCTTTAATCAATGGGCATCTGAAACACAGCTCAGTCAATTAGGACACTGTCCTTTAACGCTTGCCGAGTTCTTTGTGCGTCAATGACTCACTGGTCCCTGATGTTTTCTAATTTAAAGGCCAAATTTGCTATGAAGGACAGATAGAAGCCATCTGGCTTTCCTGTAGAAAAATCAAAAAGTTTTTTTTGTTAGGAGGTGACAATGCTGAATACATTAGCTACATCTGAAGAGTGATAGTCTATCTCTTCCTTACGTAAAACTGGCTGTATAATTGACTCCAGATTTTAGTCATTACTACTTAAATTTATAGCACTGGCTAATTTAAAAAAAGCCCAACAGTTAGCAATTAGTGTTGCAGCTGTACTGGATATAAAAAAAAGGCAAGTAGCACTGGCAGACAAAAAAGGTGTGTGCGGGGAAAATCTTCATTATATTATCAGCTATGCATTGAGGAGTCAACATAAAGAGATTTCAGTCCAGTGCTTTTCCTGAAAACTGAGAACTGGAAAAGAATAAGTGAAGAGTGGAAAATTTAAAGGCCATCTTAGAGACCACAGAAGGGGAAAGGCAAAGTGGACAGACTCTTCTGCTACGTTTCAGTTTAATTTCATTTTGTGAGCCAAAGCAGCTTAGAAAAGCCTAAATCACAGGGTTGCAGTAGGAGATGGTGCCATGAACCATGAGGTGAAGCACATTAGATGGACAGTTTTCTTTATAAATAGTATGGAGAGGACAAATGGAGATGAAAGGATCAAAAAGACAACTAATTTCAAGCTCTGCAGCTACTTTTTTCTTGGTCAAAAATTGACAAATGTTTTACTGTTAAAAAAAACCACCAAGAATTTGAAAAGGGTTCCTATGATTTTGAGGATGGGGACAATTTTGTGTAGTTGGTAATCACCATTCTCTGGGGGTTTCTATGGGGAAAAATTGTGATCAAAACTGGAGTGAGGGAAGTGAGTCATTGAAACAAGCTTTTCTTGCAACTGAAAGGAACTAGCTAATCCATCTAGTGATACTGGGTATACACACTGAAAGGGGACAGCTGGTTGAAAAATGTTTTTCCATATAAACTCAAGGAATTATTGTGAAACTTGAAAAAGAGGTTTTGGGGTTTTTTGCCAGGCCAATGCTGACTCATTTTCAGTCCAATTTTAAGTGTGCGAATGCATCATTAAGGTCAGCACTGATTTACTTTCTGAACACAAATGTTACGTAAAGCAGGTAAAAAGTGTCAAATTTTGGTATGCTCTAAATCTGTGTCTCCAGTTGAAGTCATTGGGAATTTCTGATACTTTTAAGACTAACAGGAAGAAACTATCCACATTCTCATTTTTCCTTCATAAATAAAATCAGTTTGTGTAGACCTTGTTCGCTTTTGAAGAAGAATAATGTGGAAGTACCTTCACAGATGACAGAAACAGAGTGCCCAGCTCCGCTTACACCATCCTGTGCCATAAACTATGTCAAACAGTTGTAATCTACACTTATTTTTAAAGAAAGTTGTACATGACACAAGCTGTTGTTTCAATTTTGCCTTGACTTGATACATATTTCTCTCAAGAAACTTCACAACTATCGGACAGAAATGACACCCAGAAAATATGCTTTCAGTTAGATTTTTAAGCTTGATAATACAATTACATTCTGCCAGTTAGGTCCTTGGGATCTCACGTTGTTTCCGGAAAGCAGATGATATTTTGGCAAAACTAGTCTCCAACTATAAAGATCTTGCTTTCACTTTCATTCCTCCTAATAATAATCCTTAAGAATTCCCAAAAAAGTCTCATTTAATATATTAGTCTGAAATGCTTTAAAAAAAAAATAAAATCACAATTCAAATCATCCGATGCCTCACTGAAGAGGATATGCTCCACATAATACTTTCAGGACCTTACTTTCTCTCCCCAATTTATCTAAACATTGGAAAGTCCCAGGATTGCTGACTTCCAACGACCTTTTCAGTCTTACTAGTGAGCATCCTATTATAACACATGTATGTATCACAGGAAGTGACAAAAGAGAGCACAAGAAATCAAGCCATACAAAATGACGGAGGTCTGTATTCTAGTTCAACTTATTTTACTCCAGCCATCATTATCATATGATACATGCAAATTTTATTTTTATTTAGAATATGTGTATGATTACAAAAATTAAAGCCTCAATCTGGCTATAAAAACTTGGTAGATTACTTTCTGGAAGTTTAGAAAAAGGGAACACCAAAATTATTTCCAAAGGCAGCTTTACTTGCTAGCATGTTTTTACATCTTACCATTTTTCACCAGCAGGCAGATATTTCCTGTAACATAACGTGCCTCCTTACCTATAAGAAGTTAGGAGGATGCATTATGTCACTTTGTGAAGCTGAAGATTAGACTGGAACCTGAGCTACCATCCAACATCATAATGCTTTCACTTTGAGGAATTAAAACTGTGGCCATTCCAGGGGAAAAAAAAAAAATCTTTCCTTAGAAGTAATCTTTAGAATAATTCATGCCTACTTAGTAACAGCAGTATAGCTGCACCTACTGAAAAATTCCAATATCAAGGATTTCTATGCCAAATGAATTGTTCGCCAAAATAACTGAAGCATAATACTCCTTTCAGTAAGCATTCCTTTTAATGCATTTTTTTTTTTCTACTATGCAAATTTCCTTGTAGTTTAATCATAAACTAGTACTCTGATTTATCACCAAATTTAGATAAGGCTACCTTTATCTTGTTACCTCAGTGACCTGACTTCAGCTGACTGAGACCACAGAGCCTCACTGGCTCACCAGCCCCTTAAAGCAAAAATGACGGCTCTACAAAACAGAGAATGAGTATTACTACTACAGCACCGATAAGGAAAATGCTGCCTATGAACTTCCACGTATGCTATTAAGCAGGATACCTTCTTAGATACAAAAACATGTGTAAATCTCCAACTTTGTCTTCCATGAAAGTGGTATCACGGTTGAAATGGCTATTGACTTGACTCACACATCAAAGGTAATTTAATTTTACAGGTCAGTCCAAAATAGATCTTTAGCTAATTTGAGTCTGTTGAAATATATATGGATTTTTTGTTCAAAGCTTTAAGAAAAAAAAATAAAAATCAATTGAGATGCTGAAAGCATTTATTCAATTTTCCTACAAGGTACAGTATTATCCTGTTAAATGATTGAACAAACTTGCCACTCAGCCCAAGAGATGCAAGACAACTTGTTCCTTTTTTCATTAGTACTAACAAAGCTCATAACCAATTTGAGACAGGCTAATAGGCATTTAGTATCATGCCTGTAACAAGTTTTCTAACACATTACTTAAAAAAAAAAAACAAAAACAAACATAAGCTATTCACCATTCTATAATAGCTTAAGATTATTTTGATCCTAGTCCATTTACAGCTGATTTGCTAACTCTTTTTAAAGCAAAAAAGTAAAACCAAAAATTGAGAACTAAAGAAAATAATTACTGTCATAGGAGCTTTGAAGGTACTTGTATGCATCCAGCTGATCATATTGTCAAAAACTGCTTTATGGAAGGGTCCTCTGTTGACCTACTCTTTAGAGATATCATTATGATATTTTGCACAAATTCCACGAGTATATTCAAAGCATAATTTTCAAAGTAAACGGACCAAACCTGAACAGTGAACAGGAATTAAAAACAGCTGATCTGTCAGAAAAAAAACAAGAGTTTATATAAAATAACAATACTTGTGGGAGAGCTGAAAAGTCTAAAAAAACCCAAAACAAAAAAGTACTTCTCCCTATTTTTCCAACAGGTAGCCAGAAGCAAACATGTCAACTTCATAAAGATGAAATTCATAGGTATGTGTTGCAAGCATATATTAAAATCATAGAATCATTTAGGTTAGAAAAGACCTTTAAGATCATCAAGGCCAACCCTTAACCTAGCACTGCTAAGTCCACCACTAAACCATGTCCCTAAGCATCATGTCTACCCATCTTTTAAATACTTCCAGGGATGGTGACTCCACCACTTCCCTGGGCAGCCTGTTCCAGTCCTTGACAACTCTTTCAGTGAAGAAATTTTTCCTAATATCCAATCTAAACCTCCCCTGCTGCAACTTGAGGACACCTCTTGTCCTGTCACTTGTTACCTGGGAGAAGAGACTGACACCCACTTGGCTACAACCTCCTTTCAGGTAGTTGAAGAGAACGATCAGGTCTCCCCTCAGCCATCTCTTCTCCAGGCTCAACAACCCCAGTTCCCTCAGACGCTCCTCATCAGACTTGTGCTCCAGACCATTCACCAGCTTCGTTGCCCTTCTCTGGACACGCTCCAGCACCTCAATGGCCTTCTGGTAGTGAGGGGCCCAAAACTGAACCCAGCACTCGACGTGCGGCCTCACCAGTGCCCAGTACAGGGGGATGATCACTGCCCTGGTCCTGCTGGCCACACTATCTCAGATACAAGCCAGGATGCTGTTGGCCTTCTTGGCCACCTGGGCATGCTGCTGGCTCATAGCAGGACCCCCGGGTCCTTTTCCACTGGGCAGCTTTCCAGCTACTGTCCACCAAGCCTGTAGCATTGCCTGGGGTTGTGGTGACCCAAGTGCAGGACCCACCACTCTGCCTTGTTGAACCTCATACAGTTGGTCTTGGCCCATCGATCCACCCAGTCCAGATCCCTCTGTAGAGCCTTCCTACCCTCCAGCAGATCAACACTCCTGCCTAACTTGGTGTTGTCTGCAATCTTACTGAGAATACACTCGATCCCCTCATCCAGATCACTGATAAAGATATTAAAGAGAACTCTCCCCAAGACTGAGCCCTGGGGAACACCACTTGTGACCAGCCACCAACTGGATTTAACTCCATCACCACTCTTTGGACCCAGTCAGGCAGCCAATTTTTTGCCCAGTGAAGCATACACTTGTCCAGGCCACGAGCAGCCAGTTTCTCCAGGAGAATGCTATGGGACATGGTGTCAAAGGCTTTACTGAAGTCCAGGCAGACAACATCCACAGCATTTCCCTTATCCGCTAAGTGGGTCACCTTGTCACAGGAGAAGATCAAGTTAGTGAAGCAGGACCTGCCTTTCATAAACCCATGCTCACTGGACCTGATCACCTTCTTGTGCTGTACATGCCACGTGATGGCACTCAAGATGATCTGCTCCATAATCTTCCCTGGCACTAAGGTCAGGCTGACAGGCTTGAAGTTCCCTGGATCCTCCTTCCAGCCCTTCTTGTAGATTGGCTAACCTCTAGTCAACTGGGACCTCCCCAGTTAGCCAGGACTGCTGATAAATGATGCAAAAGTGCCTTCGTGAGCACTTCAACCAGCTCCCTCAGTACCCTTCAGTGGATCCCATCCGGCATGATAACCTGTGTGTGTCTAAGTGGTGTAGCAGGTGACAAACCATTTCCCCTTGGATTATGGGGGCTTCATTCTGCTCCCAGTCCCTGTCTTACAGCCCAGGGGGCTGGGTACCCAGAGAACAACCGGTCTTACCGCTAAAGACTGAAGCAAAGGCGGCATTAAATACCTCGGCCTTTTCCTCAGCCTGTCAGTATGTTTCCCCCTGCATCCAATAAAGGATGGTGTGTTGGGTTTGCATTGCAAAGTTTTGGTACCAGGGGGGGCTACAGGGGTGGCTTCTGTGAGAAGCTGCTAGAAGCTTCCCCTGTGTCTGACAGAGCCAATGCCAGCCGGCTACAAGACGGACCCACCGCTGGCCAAGGCCAAGTCAATCAGCGCCTCTGTGATAACATATTTAATAAGGAAAAAATCAGTTAGAGAGAGCTTTTGCAGCCAGAGGGAGGAGTGAGAAGATGTAAGAAACTCTGCAGACACCAAGGTCAGTGCAGAAGGAGGGGGAGGAGGTGCTCCAGGCACCAGAGCAGAGATCCCCCTGCAGCCCGTGGTGAAGACCATGGTGAAGCAGGCTGTCCCCCTGCAGCCCATGGAGGGAGGATGAGGGGGTGTAGAGATTCCACCTGCAGCCTGTGGAGGACCCCACGCTGGAGCAGGTGGAGGCACCTGAAGGAGGCTGTGACCCCGTGGGAAGCCCACGCTGGAGCAAGCTCCTGGCAGGACCTGTGGCCCCATGGAGAGAGGAGCCCATGGTGGAGCAGGTTTGCTGGCAGGACTTGTGACCCCGTGGGGGACCCATGCTGGAGCAGTCTGCTCCTGAAGGTCTGCACCCCGTCGGAGAGACTCACGTTGGAGAAGTTCGTGAAGGACTGTCTCCTGTAAGAGGGACTTTATGTTGGAGCAGAGGCAGAGTGTGACAAGTCCTCACTCTGAGGAGGAAGGAGCGGCAGAGACACCGTGTGATGAACTGACCACAACCCCCATTCCCCGTCCCCCTGTGCCGCTGGGGGGGAGGAGGGAGAGAAATGGGGAGTGAAGTTGAGCCTGGGAAGAAGGGAGGGGTCGGGGGAGGTCTTTTAAGATTTGGTTTTATTTCTCATTGCTCTACTCTGTTTTGCTTGGTAATAAATTAGATGAATTTCTCTCTAAGCTCACTCTGTTTTGCTCGTGATGACAATTAGTGAGTGATCTCTCCCTGTCCTTATCTCGACCCATAAGCTTTTTGTTACACTTTTTCTGCCCTGTCTAGTGAATGAGGGGAGTGATAGAGTGGCTCTGGTGAGCACCTGGCCCCCAGCCATGGTCAACCCACTACAGATAGAGATTCTCCTTAGTCCTCTTTTTGTTGCTAATGTATTTATAGAAACATTATTTATTGTCTTTTACAGTAGTAACCAGATTAAGTTCTAGTTGTGCTTTGGCCCTTCTCTTTTTCTCCCTGCATGACCTCATGACATCCTTGTAGTCCTCCTGAGTTGCCTGTCCCTTCTTCCAAAGGCTCTCTTTTTTTTTTTTTTTCCCCCTCAAGTTCCAGCCAAAGCTCTCTGTTCAGCCAGGCCAGTCTTCTTCCCCAACAGCCTGTCTTTTAGCACGTGGGGAGGGCCTGCTCCTCTGCCTTTAAGACTTCCTTCCTCAAAAATGTCCAGCCTTCCTGGAGTCTTCTGCCCCTCGGGACTACCTCCCAAGGGACTCAGGCCAAAGTCTGCCCTCTGGCAGTCCAAGGTGACAGTTCTGCTGTCCCCCTTCCTTACTTCTCTGAGAATCAAAAATTCCATCATTTCATGATCACTATGCCCAAAACTGTCTCCAACCATCACATCACCTGCAAGTCTTTCTCTGTTCACAAAGAACCTTCTGTTAGGAAGGTCTCTTCCTTCAAAAGAAGGTCTCTTTCTTGTCCTGGTTGTGGCTAGGATAGAATTCATTTTCACAAGGAGCCAGGACAGGTGAGCCAAGCTGGCCAAGGGGCTATTCCATACCACGAGACATCATGCCCACCATAAAAGGGGGGCTAGTCAGAGAAGATCGGGTCAGTGTGGCTCTGGAACGGTCTGAGTGTGGGCTGAGTGTCCAGCTGGTTGTGGGATCAGGAAATTGCTTTCTGTTATCCCCTGTTGTGTATATTCCATTATAAATACTACTGTTGTTGTTTCCCTCTCCCTTTGCTGTCCCAGTAATCTGTCCCTTATCCCAACCCACAAGGTTTTGCCTTTGTCTGCCCATTCTCCTCCCCATCCCGCCGGGGAGGGGTGAGCGAGTGGCCATATGGTGCTCAGCTGCCGGCTGGGGCTAAACCACAACATCTCTCTATGAAAATGCAGTTACTCCCATCATCTGCAACTTAGAACCATAGAACTATATTATCATAGAATCGTTTGAGTTCGAAGGGACATTAATGGTCACCTAGTCCAATCCCCCTGCCATGGGAGGGGACATCTTCAACTGGATCAGGTTGCTCAAAGCCCTGTCCAACCTGACCTTGAATGTTGCCAGGGATGGGGCACCTATCACGTCACTGGGCAACCTGTTCCAGTGTTTTACCACCCTCATCATAAAACATTTCTTCCTAATATCTAATCTAAATCTCCCCTCCATCAACTTAAAGCTCTTACCCCTTGTCCTGTCACTCCATGCCCTTGAAAACAGTCCAGCTTTCTTGTGAGCCTCTTCAGGTACTGGAAGGCTGCTATAAGGTCTCCCCGGAGCCTTCTCTTCTCCAGGCTCAACAACCCCAACTCTTCTCAGCCTGTCTTCATAGGAGAGGTGCTCCAGCCCTCTGATCATCTTCACAGCCTCCTCTGGACTTGCTCTAATAGCTCCATGTCTTTCTTGTACTGGGGACCCCAGAGCTGGACACAGTACTCAGATGGGGTCTCACGAGAGCGAAGTAGAGGGGCAGAATCACCCCCCTCAACCTGCTGGTAATATTTCTTTTCATGCGTACCAGGATACGGTTGGCTTTCAGCACACATTGCTGGCTCACATCCAGCTTTTCATTCACCAGTATCCTCACGTCCTTCTCCTCAGGGCTGCTCTCAATCCATTCATCCCCCAGCCTATGTTGATACCAGGGGTACCCCGACCCATGTGCAGGACCTTGCACTTGGCCTTGTTGAACCTCATGAGGTTCACATGGGTCCACTTCTCAAGCTTGTTCAGGTCTCTCTGAATGGCATCCCGCCCCTCCAGTGTGTCAACCACTCAGCTTGATGTCATCAGCAAACTTGCTGAGGGCACAGTTGATCTCACTGTCTATGTCACTGATGAAGATATTAAACAGTACTGGTTCCAATACGGACCCCTGAGGGACACCACTTGTCACCGATCTCCATCTGCACATTGAGCCATTGACTACTACCCTCTGGATGCACTCATCCAACCGATTCCTCATTCACCATACAGTCCACCCATGAAATCTGTCTCTCAAATTTAGAGACAAGGATGTTTGGGGGACATGAGCCAGCAATGTGACTTCTTCACTCTGAGGCTGACCGAGCACTGGAACAGGCTGCCCAGAGAGGTTGTGGAATCTCCCTCTCTGGAGATATTAAAAACCCGCCCAGAGACGATCCTGTGCAACATGGTCTAGGTGGGTTGGACTTAGCAGGGGGGGTTGGACTAGATCTCCAGAGGTCTCTTCCAACCCCTACCATTCTGTGATTGTTTCAAAGGCATTACAGAAGTCCAGATAGACAGCATCCGTAGCTCTTCCCTTGTTCACTGATGTAGTCTCTCCATCAAAACTTGTCAGGTATTGAGCTGTTTTGGTTTTCTACTTTAAGCCTCTATCCTCCCATGTTCTATATGAGTAACCTACTGTCCTGGTTTCAGCTGAGAGGGTAAATTTTCTTCATAGTAGCTACTATGTTTTGGATTTGTGCTATGTTTTGGATTTGTGCTGGAAACAGTGTTGACAATACAGAGATGTTTTTGTTCTACGGAGCTATTGTTGAGCAGTGCTTACACTGAGCCAAGGCCTTTTCTGCTTCTTGCACTGCCCCGCCAGCGGGATGGCTGGGGGTGGACAAGAAGTTGGGAGGAGACACAGACAGGACAGCTGACCCCAACTGACCAAAGGGATATTCCATACCATATGATGTCATGCTCAATTTATAAGGAGCTTGGGGGAAGTGGGAGAGGGGGGGCGGCGGCGTTCAGAGTGATGACGTTTGTCTTCCCAAGTCACCGTTACGAGTGACAGAGCCCTGCTGTCCTGGAGATGGCTGAACACCTGCCTGACATGGGAAGTGGGGAATGAATTCCTTGCTTTTCTTGTGCGCGCGGGTTTTGCTTTACCTATTAAACTGTCTTTATCTCAACTCACGAGTTTTTTCACTTTAACTTTTCCAATTCTCTCCCCCATCCCAACGGGGGGCAGTGAACAAGTGGCTGCGTGGTGCTTAGCTGCCAGCTGGGGTAAAACCACGACACCTACTCAGTCTCTACATGGCATTTACGGACAGAGGTCAGGTTCAACTATTGATATGGAAAAAGAACTAGCTGTCAGCTTCTCAGGAAAACAACCAAAGGGAGGGAGGGCTGTCATCTTTACTACAAATACACAGCACTTTTGGCTAGCCCAGCCTTCTGGGAAATGAAATTGAATAGCCACATGAACACTTTGTATCAATTTGAAACCAAGAAACTCTGAACAGAAATGCTCAAATTCTTGCAGGCAAAAGGAAAGATTTGTTTGGAGTCAATTTAGTTTTCTTCAAGGGAATTGTATTAGAAGATGAAATACTCAAGATTCTGAACCTTCGCTTTCATAGCTTATTGAAAACACTGAACAACAGCCTATTTTAGAAAAAATCCACTGCTCGAATAAAAATTACACTGAACTGATTTCCATTGGATACACAGGCTCCACAAAGTCTTTTGTGGAATGAAAACAGATAGCCCTTTTATAAATCAAATTATTAAAAGCCAACATTTGCCTAAAATGTAAGTGTAATAAAGTCTAGATGAACATTTATCCAGTATTCTTAATGTCAACTGTTGCTGAAACATCAAATGGAGAAGAATGATTCAGGCTGGTGCAAAGGGACAAAGTTAGAATTATGGGACACAAGTTTGTTTTCACAATAAACAAAAATTTCTTGGTGATGAAGATATACCAGTCTACTGGTTTTCAATCTTCAGCAGACTGGTTTTATAAAACCATCCATGATTCTAGACTAGATGGAACAATCTTTCATGATATAGTCACTTACCAAAAAATTTCCTAAGGTGGGATCACTGGTCTTAGCAGAATGCTAAAACACCTCTTGGGAAAGAGAGCTAGAGCAGAGTGTGCACTACTGCATGGACCATAAGGAGCAATTCTGTATTTACTGGCACATGTGCTAAGTGATCTCAAAAGCATGTTCTCCTATCTTCAACTTCAATGATTCTAGAAATTGCTCAAAACTTACAAAATAGCAGCAAATATTTTCAAGTCAGTTACAAGTAAGTCACCACCAGTGACCGAATTTCTTGACATGATGACAGGTTACTGAAAGACAAGGAAAGCTCTCCAGTTACCTTTTTTACAGTCTTGTCAGGTTCAAGAGCAATATCTGGAATGTTGGCATCCACCATGAGGGAAAATAAGTTCAAGATCAAGTTCGAATACCTAAGAAGAGGAGCAAATTAGGTAAAACACTTTGTAAACAACTTCATTTAAGAACAATCATCATCTTAGTGTGAATTGGTAATGCTTCAGAGGAGATGCATTCATAATGCTTCATTTGAACATACTTATGTTAAAAACATAAGATACCTGATATTAGCAGTGAAAGTTTAACCCTCAAGCTATCTCAAACTGGCAAAACTGAAGAGACTGTTCTGGTTTTGTTATAATTTTCTAAAAATTGTCAGAACATTTATTCAGAGACACATCAAATATAAACTCCGATTTCATATATTGTAAGATTCAATGCCTTTTTCTACCTCTAGCAGGACATAAATACTGATATACTGACAGAATACTGATTCAAAGGTTATTTTTTATTAAAAAGTCTATCAGTGATACAGCAGTATTATATAAATTAGCATTCAAACAGCTGAAGTCTTCACAATTACGAGTAATGATTTTTCAAGTTGCTGCAAGAGCTTTTGCCATAACAAGTTGAATGTAAGTGATTTAACCAGATCCAAGTCTGCAGCTGCTCAGTTAAGCTGCAATAACATTGGTAGGCATTCTACACTTATGAAGTACAATGTCATTTATAACCATTAAAAAAGACAAGACAGGGTATAGTTTCCCATTTTAACACGGTGTTGGAAGTACTTGTGAATCTTTTACAGAATACCATTTTGCCCTTGCAGGAAATTAGCTGTAAGTTGCTTTCTGAAAGGATAATTTTCAAGCTGTGCAACATAAAATGAGACTTCCCTTCCTCTGTAAAGAGATCTAGTCCCCTTTCAGAGACAAAGTATGTAACTGACTTTAAAGTCTGAAATACTGCTCTGCTAAAAGCACTAGGAGCTTCATAGATGAAAGAAAATGAATTCTTAACAGCAAAACTTGTTTATTAGCAAGCTGCTGAATATATATATAAGCTGACAATTGCAAGAAGTACAAAGTATTTTAACTACACAAAAGAACTGCTTCACAGCTATATTTTGCAGAGTAAATACTGCTAAAAAAAAATCTCTAGAAAACCATAATTCCATCAAAAATTTTGACACTTCATTATTACCTGGAGCTAGCACTACCTAACACATTCCATTATAAGTTTTAACTCTTTATAAACACAAACATTTAAATTAACTGGGCAGAAATCTTCAGTGTCTCATTTGTTTCAGCTGTTCTCCTTCACCTTGCCAGGTGCAAGTGGCTAGAGTCAGGAAAATTACTTTTATCATAGATGAAAGAAAGCAAGCTACACTTCCATTTTGTTTCAGATCTGGCAAAGAAATCTGGCAGTTGCTTTGGTGCCAGGAACAGACACCACAGGTTTTAATGAAAATTTTTTCTACTTGCCTGAAACAAGCAAATCTCACTGTAAACACGCTTAAACCTTGCAGCTACATTGTCTCAAGTCTCTTCCTAGGTCATTGGTAGCTTCCATTGACAGTTCTCCGTTTGAACTGACCCAGGAGTCCAGAGTCTCAGAGCTCCTTCTGCTCTTGAGCCACACAGAGGATAAGAGGTTATGAGCACTACAGGTAGCTGGGGTTATTTAAGTGATGGAGGTTCGTAAAAGTGATTTCAAAGATCTAGGCATCATTGCTAGATGCCAGTTAAGAGCTGGTTCTGTTCCACACAATGAAGTCTTTTGGTTCTTTGTGATTAAGGAAGGTAAAAGCACTGGAAGTATAAGATCATCTGAAGAACCTCATTTAAAAAAAAAAAAAAATCAAGAAAAGGTAATTTGGGGCAGAGTATGGAGTTGTATGAGAAAAATTAGAAAAGAACTGATCACTATACTCTGCAGGTCTCACCTCTGCCCCTTACCCCAACATTTCTTTAACTCAGTAAGCAATTAGATGTGCGTCTAAGGATGAAAGAGGGCTTATTAAGTAAATTTGCTAACTGCCTCTAGGATCCTTATCATGTTTCACAGATTTTTAGAAAATTTATTAAAAAATCTGGGACTTGACAAGAGAGGTAACAACTTCCTACATTAGACAGTTGGCTGTCATCCTTCCCACAGGCAACATCCTTGGCAAATATGCCAAGATGTTCACAACTGGTCAACTGACAGCCCAAATCCATCCCAGCACTAGACACTTTACTGAAACATATGAGTTAGAAATCCCACCTGTAAAAAACAAACACCTTTGTCAGGCAAGTAACATCAATCGTCTTTGACATCTACATTACAAAGGCCTCCGGAATGGGTGACCTCCATTCACAGCCAGAACAAAGTAGGAGCTCAATTTTTCTAAGTTTAAGTAGCTTCAATTAAGCACCTAAACCTGACTTTAAATCCTTCTCAAGTGAACGCATTCTTTTTTTCGTCAAAGCTCAGTAAAAATTAATTTGTGAAATAAACAAGCACTCAGCTGCAGTGGCAGTTGATTAAACTTATGGTTTGAACATCAAATGCTAAAACCAAGGAGGTTCTGTAAAAAATTAAGAAATCCCAACAAAATAACTCCGTTCTTACATAGAAAAGGCCTCATATACCAAAAAAGAAACCTGCATTAGAAAAAAGTTCAAATTCTCAGTGCCATCTTTTCTGAGAAGAGCAACTCTTAGTTTTAGGTGCTTAATATCTCATCAAATATATTTCTGATCCTAGGCACTCCTTTATGTATTTTGTCAACATTTACCGACCCCTTTGAATATAGACGTCCTAAACCAACTGAACATTTAGGCTGTTGACAGCGCAATACTCTATCAAATCCAAAGCCACAAACTTCTACTACAAAGACAACACAGGAAAGTATACAGTTATCTGTGGTCCCAAATTAAAGCCCTGCTTACCTGGTCTACCTCAAAAATTCTTTGTTTAAAACACAATCACCTTTTCTGCAGCATAGCTTGGGACTCCCCAGGACTTACTTATTCTCTTCTCAAGACTACGTATACTCCACCAATTCTTTACTGTGAGGGTGGTGAGGCACTGAAACAGGTTGCCCAGAGAAGCTGTGGATGCCCCATCCCTGGAAGTGTTCAAGGCCAGGTTGGATGGGGTTTTGGGCAACCTGGTCTAGTGGAGGGTGTCCCTGCCCGCAGCAGGGAGGCTGGAACTAGATGATCTTTGAGGTCCCTTCCAATCCAAACCATTCTATGATTCTATGTCCCGGTTAGCTATAATAAACTATGGCATTTATTCTTCCAGAAGTATTTCCTTGCATTCCAGACACAAGCAAAACTGACCTGATCCTACCCAGTTTCACCTTTGCTCTTCCCTCCTGACCATCTGCCCCCAGGTTTTTAGAAGACTACCTAGCCTTGCCTAGCTACTACCTTTCGAAAGAATGGGCACATCCCAATGACCATCACAGCTTTCCACTCACTGCCTGTATTTACTTTTTTTTATTTTTTTTTTTCATTCAGAGCTATATGATCTCTGCTGTCCACATTGTGAACAGACTTGGGAAAAACACTGTGGCCCAGCCAGTTGGATATCCCCATCCATACTGCGTAAGTACCTCAGCCCAAACTACAGCTTCTGTCTCCTGTTACTTCCCAATCCTTTGTCAACTAACTCAAACTGATCATTGAACTTCTCACATGTCTAACACATGGGAAATCCTTACAATCTAGAACCTCACTCTGGGAAAAAACTTTTAAATGTTGATGCTGGATTCTTTTCTGTTGGATGCTGCTAGGCATGTGTAAACTCTCAGAGGAAGGGAAACGCTGACAGGTAACAGGACTTGAACATCTTTAAATAGGCTCCACATGTATAATGAAGGTGTAAAAGGCTGCTAAAGCCCACAAGGATGCAAGTTCTGCTGCCAGTCACCATTTGGCCTGCAAGACGTTCAGAATGCAGAGGCTGCTCCTTCATTACAGCACTGCTGACAAACACAAACGGCCAATTATTGCTCAAAAAAAGTGGAAAGCATTTCCCTCACCCCCCCCAAAACCAAACACAAAACCAACCAAAAAAACCAACTGCACGTTAATGATCATATGTCAAACTCTTCCAACCTAAAACAATGACCAAAACTATTTTTCCACTTGCAAGTTTTAAATTGTTTTTATTTGTTTCCACTATGCAACACCCATTCCACCAGGAATCCTGAGACACTGAGATACAGCACTTCAAATACGTAGAGAACTGTCTATACCCCAGGGAAATAAAGAAAAATAAACCACAAATTGATAGAAATGACAAACCAAGTTTGTATTTTGTCTTAGCAATCAGAGGTTAAGATTTCACACTACGTAGCCAGAAGTTATCTGTGAACACATTTGTGTCAACATGCAGAACCGTTAGAACTAAGCCACTGTAACTCTAATTATTCTTTTGTTAATAAGTAATCTTAATAATTTTTAGTTCTAGCTGCTTAAGGTAAGTTATAGTAATACCAATATTATCCTATGCTATCTTTGTTGAAAGCCTTAAAGATATTTATCCAGAACCATTAAAAAATACTTTCCTATTAAACTGAACAAATATTGGAGAGACTATAATTACAACTACAATCCCAGATATTAAAAATGAAACCAACTTGATTTACAGTTTAGTTTTATACGTAAATTACTGCTATACTCCACACTTAATGATGATCTTTGTAGCAAATTATTACATATATTAATGCAATGGGTAATCCTTCACTGACACAACAGACCTTTACATTGAAACAGCAAAGTTTAAACAATAAAAACAACTCAAGTATTTCGCAAGTAAGTAATAAAGTATCACAAGAGTTTTAAGCAAAATTTAGAACATGGAATATGTTAGCCTTCATGATTGTTCTCTGAAATCATGAATTGCTTGCTGGTAACATGCTGCTGTTTTTCCATGCTGCTGAAATGCTTTTAACCCATTAACAATGTCAGTTCATAAATCAACTCCTTACTCCTTCTCCTTTTAACAAGGACAAAACTACATGTAGCATTTTTATTTCGAATCATTGACTGCCTATTTTTCATACTACATTTACTTTTCACATATGCTCTTCCCATTAATTTTTTTCCACATATTTGGAGGTTTACATTATGAGATCTTGATATCAAAGTGAAATTCTTTCATCTCCATGGAAGATGTACTAAATCCATCACTCAGCAGCCCAAGAATGCTCACCTGTGTTCTGTTCAAACAGAATATAGCTGAGCTACTTGGCTCAGTAGGTTGATGGTAAGCGATATGGTCACTGCAAAAGAAGGAAGCTGATGCCACCTCTACAGGAAAGATCTGCTGGTCCATAAATAGAGTCTAAAGAGGTTTTAGCTGTCACACTTCTGAGTATCTTCCGCTAACACAATTAGCTGCTTGTAGTGACAATTTCTCTCCTGCAGGACCTGAACCCAACTAAGCTTACTTATGGCATCTTCAAGCCAAAGAATGTGACCATCGCTAATGTAAACTGGAGGAGGATAAAGCAGCAAATAAGTAATGACTTACAAGTTAAAAGGACAGCTAACTGATCATCAATAATCAGAGAAAAAGTTGCTTAAGGACAAAAACATATCCAAAAAAGCAAGATATGTGATATGTATCAACACCCTATAGGAGTTATGAAAAAAGCTATTTAGGTTATGAAACAAGCAAAACTGAGGACCTTAACCCAAAGGACTATTAACAATCAAGTGCCACATTACACCAATGCTGTGATGTTTTCATTCCTCTGTTGTGTATAAATTCTTGTGTCTACGTTCAGACTTCAAAAAAGTTTTGAATTTTCAACACAAATATTTTCTATGATTTATTTACTCCTCTCCTGCTTTATGGTGGCTCTAAGAAATTTTAGCATCAAAATAGTATTGTTACCTGCGGAGATGGAGAAAGGCTGTGTAGCACTGCTTACGGAATTCCTGGTACTGTTCGCTCTGCGTGCCTCCCATACCTTCCACCATCTCTTTATTCAGCTTCATTGGGGGAGGTAGAGGCTTAGGGTCTCGACCCAAAATATAGCCAAAGTCAATGTGAAATAGTTTACCTGTAGAAGAAGGAAAGGCAAACATTAATTACTATTTCAACACTTCACATAGTATCAAATCTTGATGTAAAACTCAGAAAAAAAAAAGATCTTTAAGTGCAATCTCTAGAAAATGATAAGTGGCGCTCAAAAAATACAATTCACTGTTTTCTGTAAGGCTTATAACCATATATTTTATATCTTCAGCTGCTCATTTGAAATTCTAGGTTTAAAAAATTAAAGCTGGTTTCAAATTCATTTAGAGTATTAACAAGATGAGTTTTTTGCCCCTTTTTTTAAAAAAGAACCCAAAACCCACCTGGAGTATATTCACAAAGACAATCAATGTTGAAACTGGTCAGTAGGTATTAAATGCACAGTTGTAACAGATACTACTAATTCTTTGAACCTTCTTTTGAATTTATTAGCAAATTAAGATATTAATCCACACACTGCATTGCTTTTAGTATCCCATTTGATTGCTGTGGTATCAAATACGTTATTTTAGTTGTACGTTCAATTTACTAAAGGGAAAACAAAACTACGATCCCAAGAAAGACCTTCTGAAGCCACAAAATACCGAAGATTTCAAAGCTGGTTTAAAATTATTCAAAAGTTGTTTGAGTAAGGTTAAAATTTATCAACAGTTTTCAAACACACTGAAGAAACATCATTACAGTTCCCTATCTGAATTGTATTTCAAATGTGCCAAAGTCTTACACTTTTTCAGTACTAAAATGTGAGAATTATATCAGTTGATGGTAAGAACTCAGATATGCCAAGAAACATTTATATAAAAAAAATAAAAATGAACATACAAATGAAATCTGTTAAGTGATTTCCTTAGGACAGAGAGAAACCATCTTCCTGAAGTCTGCAGTAATACTGAGTCAGAAAGTAAATTAAGTAGTACAAAAAGGTGATGTGTGTTTGAACTGTTAGCTAAGTTAAGTTTTGCATCCAAAGCAAAACTACCCACAGACAGCAATAAATTTCTTATATGACTAATTTATACAAGACAATAAAATGTATATTAGAAGATGAAATATCTTCTAAACTAGAAGACAGAAAATATATATTCCTTATAGTGGCCTTCCAGTACTTGAAGGAGGTCTACGGAAAAGCTGGAGAGGGACTCTTTACAAGGGCACGGAGTGACAGGACAAGGGGGAATGGCCTTAAGCTGAAGGAGGGTCAATTTAGATTAGATGTTAGAAAGAAATTCTCCCCTGTGAGGGTGGTGGGACACTGGCACAGGTTGCCCAGAGAAGCTGTGGATGTCTCCTCCCTGGAAATGCTCAAGGCCAGGTTGGATGGGGCTTTCGGCAATCTGGTCTAGTGGAGGGTGTCCCTGCCCATGGCAGGGGAGTTCTAACTAGATGATCTTTGAGGTCCCTTCCAACCCAACCCACTCTATGATTCTAGGAAAATTATTAGCATGATTGTTATCTAGACAGTCACAGGTAGCACAGAATATACAGAAAGTCTTGCTTCACAATTAAGAAACTGAACAGCATTATGGACAGAGATCTGTTTGCCAAGAAGTATTTTAATCTGCAGTATCTGTATTCATTTTCGTATTTTCATAAGCTTAGGTGCTCACTCTTAAAAAAAAATGGAGCAGACAGTATTTTTCAATTAGTCACTCCTCTTTGACCATTTCATTGAATAATAATGTTCCACCATCAGATAAGGCTGCTTGAGATCTGTCATAAACACTCTTCAAACCAAGAAACAGATTCTATCACAGTCTATTTTCCAAGGGAGTTCACAAGGATGCTTAATAAGCAGACAAAGTATTTGTTAGTTGATAAATGCCACAACCATTATATTTTGCATACTTAATTTTGCTTTAAAAAAAAAAAATCAAAACCAAAAAACCCCACCTCCCTTCCTTCAATAGTTTATTCAAGCTGTTACAGGAGTTACTTTCGGAGCTCATTTTTGCACACTAAGTTTTTGAAGTAAACACTTTGATATATACACCTACACACCCCATGAAGTTACAAAAAATGTTTGAGGGTTCTGGTTTTTGTTCACTTTTTCAAACCTGTCACCTTGAAGAGTCAAGAGACAACATTTTTAATAAAACACTAACTCTTCTGGCAGTAATTAAATCTTTCCTTTTTAGTTTGCTCTGGAGATAGGGAATAAGAGGCAAGAATTAATAACTTAAATTCGTAACAAAGATGCATCTAAAACATTTGAATACCTGACTAATATATGTTCATATAAATTAGATATCAAATAGTTTATTTACTAACTTTTAGAATTAAGTATGAAAGAAAGTACAAGATGAGGCCATCCTGCATTAACATAGCTTCCCTAGCTGTATTTCAAAATTCAGCAGATTTTTATGCTGACCCAAAATATATGTCAAAAGCTTTAATTTAAATACATTAAATATATTTCATATTCTTCAAATCCATGTATTAAACACAGACTTCACTCATTTTCATTCGTGATAGCTCCTCCAAGATCAATTAAGCCAGCATACCATATTACAGAATATGGGCAGAAGGCTCCCCTTGGTGCTTCTCTGAAGCCGCTACAGCAGTAAAGACGAACCAAGCCAGTTCGAGGGAGTACTGAAGTTTTAGAGCTTTCTACAGAGAAGCCTGACTTGTGTTCTCCTCGAGGACTTATCTACTATTGGAACAGGTGAAGAATAAGCCTGGTTTGGACAAATTAAATTGGTTGTGTATTTAATACGATGGTTTGAGAGAATCTCCAAGGAAGGAGACTCCATGACCTCTCTGGGCAACTTGGGGCAGTGCTCTGGCACCCTCACTATGAGTAATAATTCATAGTCATAGCATGGCATTTATAGACAATTATAATCTATCCTCCCGGTAAATTAGACTGCTTGTGAACTTTGTGTAACACTACTTTTTCTAAAGGCTTTGAACTTCCATGTTTTATAAAACAATTACATTTCCTTTCTTCAATATACAGTGTCAGTTCCATAACACATACACTTCCATCTCTCATACCATCATGTTTTTAACCTCAGCTTCTAATCCAACTCCTTCAGATTTATTACATCCTAATTTAACGGGCTCTTAATTATTAGATGTGCTTATAAATTAAAAGACAAGACGGGATTTCTTATTTTGGTTTATTACTGTTCCTGAATGCTAAATCATATGGGTAAGAGTGTTTTGCTTGAGTTGTGTTTCAAACTAAAAGCGAAGTTACTTAAGACAACAGGTGAAATACATTTCATCCTCTGAGACTATTACATTCTTGTAAGGCTAGATATAAAGGCCTTGAATTTCTAATACTTAGACACTGAAACCTTTAGACCGCTACTTAGAAATCTGAGTTCCTTACAAAAATGGGAGATTTTAGGTATCTGAGAAATGAAAACATAATTCGGGAAACATCTTGAGACCATAAACAAGTATGCACGAACCTCCTGCCCTGCTTCAAGGCTAGGAGCAGGTCTACATGTAGGCACTCACTTATAGTGCAAGATCCACAGCTTTAGACAAGTATTTCTGATGTTGAAAGTGGCTCACTCCTCAAAATCTAAAATACGACACTAGCACCTTCTCAGGAAACAGGAAAAATCTCTGCTGGGAAGACTTCAAATTGAGTCTCTCACCTTAAAAAACAGTGGCCTAATAAGCACTCTCCATTCCCTATTCCAGCTATTTTACTGTAGGAAAAGCAAGACACAAGACATTTACTGACAGGAAGAGGATGAGACATTTCCAGGCATATGCAACAATGCAGCATGCACACCCAAAATTGTTTAGTTCAAAACCTAAAAGCTGATATTGTTGTGTACTTTTAAGCTTTTTTAAAAAATAAATAAATAAATAATGAGGTTGACTACATTTTTCTACTGAACACCTGGTTTTCTAACACATGCAATGAAGACCAGGCCCTTGGGGAGCTCAAGGAAATGGCATCAAATGTGGAAAGTCTCCTTGACTAGGAGTCAGGGCATGAGGGATTTGAAAGTCCATCTGAGTTCCTTTCAGCCTTGAGAGTGAAGTGATCTTTGATTAAGTGAAGCATGGACCTATGGAGACTAAAAATTGGTATCTGGTGCTTGCAATAGCCAATAATATCTGACTGAAGCCGGACAGGCTGTTTTGCCCATCACTTTTACTGTTAATGCCTAGATTCTAGTACAGGAGAAAGTTCCCATATAGCAGCACAGAAATTGTTTTATTTCACCAGAGGACTGTTAGGAAAAGCTTTGGAAAACCTGCACAGAACTCTGAAATCCTTAAACAAAATGTGGAAGGCAAAGCAAATTAAATGCAGTTATTAAAATAAAGTCTGGTGGCAAATGTCTTCTAACAGGCAAGAAGAAAACTTTACAAATCACTCTGAACTTACTTGTTCCCACTTTTGGGAAGAGTGGAAAAAACCACCCAAACAAAATACAAAATCCCCTAGGGTCTGAATTTCAATATATTTTCTGTAAACTGCAACTGCCACTATTATTTTAACTTGACTTGTACAAAAAAAGTACAATTCAGTGACTATTTTAACTGAATCCCTATTTTAATTTTGAAGTAATAGGATAAAAAAAATCCTCTGATGAAAGTGTGTGGATGGACAGGGTGGTTTCCCGGCTTTCTCAGCAAGTTCTGATCTTACCATCAAAATTTCTCCTTTGCTATCAGACCACTGCCATGACAAAAAGAAAATAATAATCAGAATGCTTGATTTATTGTCATCATTTTAATCAGCTACATGTTATAACTTTTCCAAGACTGCACAGAAATGGAAGAAATTAGTATGAATTGTTAAGTACTTAACCAGGATACAGCTTTTAAACTCAGTGTGCAGCAACAGCTGGAGGTAAAGTTTATCACTGTCATCCACACAACAGATAAGGGCCCAGCTTGTGCTAAGCATTGTAATTTCCCCACACCCCCACACCTCAAGCTGTCCATTCTCAAAATACACTCTATGCAGGCATATTATAGGAAAAAAAGTCAGATATGTATTGTTACATGAGAAATACCGTTCAAGACACCTAAAAAAGAAAGTATTTTAGGAGACTAACAGCTAAAAGTTTACGTGCTCCTTGGTAGGCATGATAGCAATTGGAGTTGCAAAGAGAAATCTAAACAGTGTATGTTAGGTTTGGTGGTGGGTTTTTTGGTTTGTTTTTTCAAAAAGGACGTTCCGCTATCAAGACTAGTAACACTTAAAATGTATTTAAAAATTCCACTGTATTTCACATACTACAGTAGTTTACAACATTAATAAACATATTCATCAATGTATTTTTTTAAGCACTGACACAGAAGAAGGTTTGAATCCTATAGTTATTCCATTTTTGTCATCTTAAAACCATCTATCCCAAAGCAGGTTTGAACTGAAAAGCACTGAACGTACAAACACATGGTGTCATCTCATATATGGAACTGTTCAGATCTTTTCTGTCTTGCCTGGATGTCAACTGGTGCACTTTACACTGAAGACAGACCACAGCCCTACCCGTAAGCATTAAATAAGACAACAATCCAGTTCTTTCATCTACTTACACATGACGCTAAAAGTAAATGTGGTTTTCAAGTTCTAAGCCCTCAGTCTTTGACCTACCCTCAGATATTAATAAACTTAATTTTATCCACCTAGCAAGTCATTTTACTGCTACAGACCAATTTCAGGTGTAGAGGTCAGATAAGTGCCTGTATTTAGAGAACCTATAATGGGAACTTGGTTTTACACATGAGTCTGTAAAGGTTATTGAAAGATTAAGCTGGGTGAGAACTAGTTGCACTGACACGCACATGCAGTGCTACTCAAGAATGCCATCTGAATGTCTCAGGATATCCTAAAATACCTACATATAGCCTGCAAATACAACAGAACCTTTGTGAAATCCCTGCCTGTCTATAAAACAAGTTAAAACTATTAAGGTATCTCACGTGGGACTGCAGACTTCAATTGTCTATCATAGCTGAAACACTATCAAAGCTCTAATGATGACCGTACTGACTGTCTTAAGACTTTAAAAGGCTTAGCAAACATGAAGACATGCCTATCTGGATGTTACATTGGTAGCTAGATCCCAACTCCACAATCAAAAACAGTGGAACAAATTCAGAATAAAGTGTTTTCAAGGGAAGGCATGACATAATTGAAACATACATGCATATTACATGAAAGTTAACTGAACGTTCTACATTTGGTATATCACAATCCAGCTTCACAACCTGCTCTTCCTTCCAAGGCAACAAAGGGCACATTCGCTGGTAAGTCAGATACTGGCATTAATATATAAATCAGTCTGTAATCCTACAAGGCACTGATGTTACTTACAGCTGAGTATTCAGCTGCAAAACAGTGTCTTGTTATTTACAAGTCACCGTAGTATCTGTTGTTAGAGATCTGGAAACAAGAAATTAAAACATACAATAATTGATAACAGATTCCAACTCCAGAAGTATGAAACCTAAAGTTCTCAAAGAAAACAGGTATTCCTGTAACACAATACTGACTATGTAACGTGACATTCAGGTTGCAAGCTAAGGCACATTAGTGAAACTGATGCAAGTATTCTTGTAATTTGTAACATTACTGATAGATGAGGATATTTTAACTGATTGTTTCCTGTATCTCTTTCCAAACGAACATCTACAGCTGCCCTTGAAATATGATACAGCATTTAAACATCTGAAAATCTAGATTCATTGTTTAAAACTACTTTAAAAAGTCATCCTATTTCTACAATTAGAGGAATAAAACAGTTGTGAAATACAGCAGAAATTATTTCACCAGACATTCTCATCCTATAGCACATTTCTAACACTGAGTGGGAAACAATTTATTTTTATGAACTTCAGTATCTATTGCTTAATATTTAAATTATACTATGTCTATTACAAGCATAGACGTATATATGTTAGCAGATGATGCAATGATTCTATTGGAAGGTCTCCAACACAGATGTGGCTGCATCTACCAAATTAACGGGTAGAGCTGAAAAAGGCAATGATATATACTGCCATATAAATTCAAAAATAGTATGAGAACCCACAGCTGGTACTCTGCATTCTTAACCCTATTGGAAAACTTCAATTCATTAAATAAATATCATCAAGACAGGATGCATATACGGTCATATAATTTTGAAGAAAGGTACTTACAGCTTCCATTCTCAAGAGAAGAATGAAGTTAACTTTTTCCAACTTAAGTCTAAGGGATACTTGATAGCAAGAAACAAACCTTTGCTGTTTTTGGAACATAAGAACTTTCTCTTGGAAAAAAACCCCTCTCAGTACGTGACAAATCATAGGTAGCAGAAGAAAACAATTTCAGACTCAGAATGCATCATGGATGTGCGCTGCCCTCTGCTGTACTGCTTAAATTCTTCCACTAAACCAAACTGCCATTGTGCTGTTACTTTTTAACACAGACAGGTAAGATGCACTTTACCCCAAATCAAAACACTAAAATATCACTATTCTGAGCATGTAAGCAGTACCTGCTATGTAAAGATTTATACCCATCACCTTAGACAAATGATAGAGACCTCTCAAGACAGATTTTTAAATGCCTATGTGTTCTTTTCCGGGCAGATAAGGAAAAATACACTTGCATTAGTTGTTCCTTCATGTGCTTAGACCAAGACCTTTTACCTTAGTCAAGGCCCAATGGTTAATTTCCTACTCTTTCACACAGAGTATACTGATTCAAAGTAATATATGCTTCAGCTTTATCTCTAAACTAACAAGCCTTCCGCGTGGATGTGTCTCTTTTCCCCAAATATGTTTTTTTTATTTACATGCTTCTCAATTCAATAAACATTTCACTTTATAATAAATACTTCACCACCACTCCTAACTCTTCATCACTATATAATGAAGGTATTCAAGGCATGAGAACTCATATGGGAAGCTGCTGTTCAAAAGTAAGCAAGCAAAACCTAAACAAACCCACAATAAACAAACAAAAAACTCAAAAAAATTTTCCCCTACAATAAATGTTTTTGTTTGTTAAAACTTTGTGCAACTTATTTTCAACTAAAACACTTGAATTTCCCTTCACCCCAAGGCAGAGATTGTAATAGATGAAGTAACTTAATTTTCAAATCTTTCATTTCCTCTAGTAGAGAAATCTTCTATTTATTTCGAATCACTAGAATTATTCACTACTCCTGGTCTGTTATTAATCTATACAGATGGCAACAAAAAATAACATTAAAAAAGTTAAAACAAATTAGGGAAAATCTACATGTGCATCTGCTATTTTGAACTTTCAAGATATACAGGTTTTGCTGCAAACTAAATTATGTACTTGATTAAACAGTAATTTCTACTATTTTCTCTTCCCCAGCTGTAAATTTGTAATCAGCAGTACACTAAAAAAGTCTATTTCCTTCTTTGTTTTTAAAGAAGGCTTAAAAGAAATACATATAATCTCAACTGGAGCTGAATGATCCAGCCAGCTCAGGCATTTGGATTTTTGCTATACAGTGGTTTGGTTTCATAAAGACCACAAGATTCATAGGGAACAGAAAAATGCTGAATTGAATCCTGCTCTGTCAGGTCACGTGTGACATTGTCACTTCTAAAACATATGTAAATTTCTTAGAAAAGCATACAGACCTGGAAAGCTCACAGAACTTCTCTGTTTAAAAGAACGGCAAATTTGAGACAAGGATTCACATGGACTTCTCAGTGAAGTCATCAAGATTTTACCTAATTCCATATGACTACTGAAAATACTAAACATCTACTGTATTTGGAATAGCATAAAAGCAGAATTATTTGATAACTATTAAAATAGAACTGGTATCCACTTAGTAGATCTTGAATTTGCTTTCTGATAGCAGGTTTAAAAAAGCTACTAAACAGGAATACTGCAATTTAATGCAAAATTAAATGGTTTGTCAATAAACAATTAGGATACTTGAAATTGGAGTCACTTTACAAATCATTTCAAATGGATCCTTTTTTTCATCTGGGGACCAAGAGTTTTGAAAAAGGTGATTATGATTTTAGCCAAGTTTAAGATAACAGTGAAAAGTTTCTTGGCTCTAGGTAAAGGCAGTCAAATTTTACCTTATACTATGTGCACACTATTTTCAAAAAAAATTCTTGAGTTTAACAAAAAACAATGTACCAGTCCAGTTTTCAGTGTAAAAAAAATGGCAGTAGAACACAGGACTGTAAAATAAACCAAATGAAAACCCTACAAAAACTCCAGTGTTTATAAACATGTCTGTGTTTAGGTGAAGTTAGACTTCCATTACCTACAGATTATAAATTGCTCGTAAACTGACATCAAAATCACATATCAGATACGCATTATATCTTGCCTACTAATGTGTTCAGAGAGCAATTAATCTACTTGCTTTCTCACTGTTGAACTGCCACTTCACACTACTAATAGTTTAAAAATGAACTTGATTCACTGGATCAAATATTACCTTAGATAAGACAATATAACTTTACATTTAAAAATATATTCTTACCTATGATCTTCAGTGGGTTATACTGAAAAGCAAAATGAAGCAAAACAGTACCAACACATTAGAAATTAAACAACTGTTGTTATAAAATTATACTGCTAAAAAGAATTACCTGTTTTTGTTAGCAAAAGATTATCCAGATGTCTATCTCCAACTCCAAGGATGTATGTAATTACACAATAACCAGCTGTAAGAAGTAAATTGTAAACATCAATATAAGTACCTTTCCTGGAGAGCAACAAGTTCCACACAATTAACAACAGCATATGACATGATCTCAGCTCTTGTTCACAAGTAATAAATATACCATAGACTGTGGGTGGGGGTGGTGCTGGGGAAGAAAAATCAAGATTATCAGGAGTATGAAGAACATTTGAAGTAATAAATTAAAACTCTGATGCTTATTCGGTACTGGCTAGATTTTCATTTCTTACTGCACAATTATATGCCTAATACTAAAAGCCTAAATTCTTTCAGTATTCAGATTAAGAGACTTCAAAGGAAAATGAAGTATTTTGAGCAAAATGAATGCACAAATTTTGAACTTAAGATTTTTGGACAACTGTAAACAAGCATAGACGTTGACATGAATCTGCAAGTATACATCAGCAGTATTTACAAGCTAAGCAGTAAGCCAGGCAGTGATAAATAAATTAGAACTAATGCAAACTGTCTTAATTCTTTTACCCCCCAACCAGTTTGAAGCGGTTCTAAAGACTGTACTATCAGAAAAAGAAGGGGAAAGAAGATACAGTGGAGCAACAACTAAATTACGGGGTTTTTTTGAATGAAGTTGCTTTTAATTTAATAGACAGCAAATATGATATTTTAATGCTGCCATCAGTTTACTGAAACAAGAACTACACTACCACTTTTTCTTGTCATCCAAATGGAACAGGAAGTTGAATGTAGTCTCAGACCCCAAATCCCCCAATGTTTTAAAAACATTAAAATTTTCTACCTCAAATACAGATGATTTATTATTATATAAATGCTTGATATCCCCCTGAATTATAAAGACCCCAATTGAAGATGCAGCCGGGGCAGAGGTAAGATTATTGCTAAAAAGCAAAAAGTATTTATCTTCCAGTCTCCTTTAAGGAGAACAAAAAGAGGGCTGAGGAGAAGAATTGTGTGACATGCCAGGCTCAAAACTATTCTTTTCACAAAGATTCTAACATCAAGTATGTGCATAGTGCCCTACCTACAGTCATCTAAACTGAAATGTCTTAATACTTTATCTACCTTGTTCTTTATACTCCAGATATGAAATTACCAACTGTAAGAGTGTAACCTACCACAGCTCTTAACATACGTGTCCATCACCTCTGCACTTATGCCATGAGGGCCATTCTCACTAGGTGCATGTTTTCTGAAGAAGTTCTGGAGGGGAAGTCATCAACATGTTTAGTTATTCACATGATCTGAAACAGGATCTTTAGAACTAGTAGAAAAAAGGATTTAAAATTAACACCACAAATGGCTGTTATTATAATCTATTAAACTAACAACCACTTCCAAAGAACCTAATAAGATCTAATTTAATTTTATATCGCTTTATTTATTTTGTCTTACTCATCACATTCTTAAGAGAAACAGATGAAGTTCAACCTGAAAAGCAGTTTTATTAACAGCTTCAGAAAATTAACAATGCATTGAAAAGTTATTAATTAATAACTAGAGAGATCTACTTTCAGTACTCCAAAAATTTTACATGCTGCATGCAACAACAAAACAACGAAACCCAAAACCAACCAAACCAAAAACCTAAACAAAAAGCCCAGACTTCAGACCAAATGCTCAACTGTAGAGCGTGAAACGAAATTACATTTCACGTTTTGGAGGCATTTCTAAGATTGTTGATAGAGGGTAAGCAACATTTAAACATCAAAACATCTTTTCTTTCCTGAAGATCTACATTGCCACCTAGTATTAGATTACTTGCTTTAAATCTTTTCAGAAATTAAACATTTTTTAATGTTTACATGCAGTGCTCACCTTTATTAAAACAGCTGTGACATCCAAAATGAACATTACAGAAAGAATAAACCGAGCATTCACAGCCCCTAAAAATGTTCATTTCATTTTTATTTCCTTGGCCCACAATGCCCAGCTATTTTATCATGCTTTGGCACAGGAAATCTGGGCTATATAATGTATTTTGCCATTGATCTGTGAAGTAATCTTAGATCACATTCTTTTGGCATCTTGTCTGTTTAGATTAGCAATTCTTCACAGGAAAGAATTGCTCCTTACATCTAACACAACAACTAAAATGGTGGGGCACCTATTTTAGATTGGAATATGTTATAAGTAATCGCAAAATGACAATTTCACAAGCATTTCTAAATATATTATTTTAAAAAACATGTCATGAACTAGAAAATGAATACAACATTTCAAGATTACAAAGGATTGCCAAAAAAACCACATTATAAACTGTGCGATTATTGAATGTGTAGATGTAGGTTATCACAACCTTTATGGAACAGAAAAAACCTTATGCAACTTGATACTGGTCATTGTCTAATTAATGATAAGCTTTTTTTTAAAAAGTGATAAGCATTTGATATGCTTTTTTGTTAAGTAAATGATAATGACAAGTGATAACCATTTTTTAATCTCTGTATTTTTAATATATGTAGTTTATAGTAGCTGGGAGCTATTTGCTTTGGGTCCCAGTTACTGAGCTATGAACAAATGCAAACTTCAGTATCACAACTACAAAAAAGGGAAAAAAGGTACTGTGACAGATCAAATCCAACATAAACATGCTGTGCTTCCATTAAAAACCTTACTAGCTATATATCTTACATGGCAATTTGGTATGTTTTTATCTAACTTTATTTATCTCAACCAGCTGAGCTCTGCTACCTATTTTGTGTACTGTGCTTGAAACTAGCATGAATTTTCTGTGTCACTATTGAATTACGTGTCCCTGCTCAATTCCATGACAGTTACATAAAGTTTGCTAAAAGAAAAGGTAAAAAATAAAAAAATAAAATCACACAGTATCTATACATCCACTACTGCAGGGAAAGAGGCTTCAGAAATCATATGAACAAACTATTTAGTTGTTCCATTTTAAAAAAATAAATAAATAAAAACATACTTTGACAAGATATCAAGCAAAACGTACTTAGTGAACAACAGAAACTTTAAAACAAAGCAATACAGAAAAGTATCATGCATCTTCCATTCATCATTAAAGCAATGCCAGAATTTCAGTATCACAACTAAATTACACTTTATTTAAATGGTATTACTTTTAGGACATGAGCTATTCATGTGGTGATTAAAGTGTACTTTTTTAAAGCAAAACATCTGCTGTAAATATCCTTACGTTTCAAGCTATCATTTGTCCTCTAACAGCAGATGCAAAAATCAGTTGAGACACAAATGACTTTTGAATGAGATCTAAGCCTGCAATTTACAGTTTGTTCAGAAGATGACTTAAAAATTCCCATCACATACCTGTATACTTTCCTCAGTAGCAAGAACTTCTGCAACTGGTACCGACTGAATAAACTGCATGAAACCTATGACAGGAAATAACAAAAAAAAAAAGTCAGCAATGCATAGAATTCTCAAGCTACTGTGTAACACATGTTTATTAAGAGGCAACACTAAAACATACTTTCATTCAAGTGCTTCTCATTGGCAAAACAGGCCCATATTTTGTCCCAAGTTTCTGCCTCCAATAGTTTTAAGCCAACTTGACATTAATACCACATCAGCTTGCAAAAGATCCATTGTTCCCAGTTTTCATGAGAAGAGAAAGATAAATCAGTGGGTTTCTAAATATTTATCCAGAATGTATCTAAAAGCATAGCCAAATTTGATTTTGTTTTGACTTCTTTTTTTTTGCCTCCATTTCATGCAAAGTTCTGTAAATAGGAGTGTTAAATTTTTTTTGTCTGAGATCACACAGCAAGCTAGCACCAAAGGTAACACTATTGATTGTCACATACTCCAAAATACAGATCAAGCTGCTTTTATGAAGACATCTGAGTCAGCTATGGAGCAAAGTAGTCACTCAGTACTTGTTTATAAGTCCTCTTTACTTCCATGACTTACATTGCAACTAGATTTTCTCACACATTTGAGCTGCTTTTGAGAATGCTGTACTAAGCAAAACATCTCATGAAAATAGTATGTCACAACAGTCCATGAACAGAAGAAGACTCCTCCCAATAGTGTATTTTTACAAAATACAAGTATTCATACCATGTTTTGTACTAGTTGCTAGCACTTTATAGGGTGTCAGCTTCAAATCCAGATTCTCTTTTCTTAACAGCTGGAAAAAAGCAACACACAAAAGCAAAGATGAATGCAATTAGAAAGGCAGTTTCTGTTTCTAAAAGGAGTGTGTATTGGACATTGACCTCCACTGTTCTTCACTGAAATCAGTAATGAGTGAAAGCCTACTTGCCATTTTATTTATTTATTTAATAAATGAGGGTAGGAAGGCTCTGCAGAGGGATCTGGACAGGCTGGATCGATGGGCCAAGACCAACCGTATGAGGTTCAACAAAGCCAAGTGCTGGGTCCTGCACTTGCGTCACAGCCACCCCAGGGAATGCTACAGGCTTGGGGAAGAGTAGAAAGCTGTCCAGCAGAAAAGGACCTGGGGGTGCTGGTTGACAGCCAGCTGAACAGGAGCCAGCAGCATGCCCAGGTGGCCAACAGTATCCTGGCTTGTATCAGAAATAGTGTGGCCAGCAGGACCAGGGCAGTGATCGTCACCCTATGCTCAGCACTGGTGAGGCCACACCTCAAGTGCTGGGCTCAGTTTTGGGCCCCTCACTACCAGAAGGACATTGAGGTGCTGGAGCGTGTCCAGAGAAGGGCAATGAAGCTGGTGAATGGTCTGGAGCACAAGTCTGATGAGGAGCAGCTGAGGGAACTGGGGTTGTTGAGCCTAGAGAAGAGGAGGCAGAGGGGAGACCTTATTTCTCTCTACAACCACCTGAAAAGAGGCTGTAGCCAAGTGGGTGTCAGTCTCTTCTCCCAGGTAACAAGGGATAGGACAAGAGGAAATGTCCTCAAGTTGCAGCAGGGGAGGTTTAGATTGGGTATTAGGAAAAATTTCTTCACTAAAAGAGTGGTCAGGCATTGGAACAGGCTGCCAGAGAGGTGGTGGAACATCCCTGGAGGTGTTCACAAAACATGTAGACGTGGCACTTCAGGACACGGTTTAGTAGACATGGTGGTGTTGGGTCAACGGTTGGACTTGATCTTAGAGGTCTTTTCCAACCTTAAAGATTCTATGATTCTATTTAAGTCTATACAGGATCACTGCATGTCTATAAAGGAAACCAAAAAGCCACATAAGATCTGGTAACCACGGTATGTATCAGCAACATAAGCTGCATTAAGTTTTTAATGGTCTTGCTCTTGACAAGGAAAATCACGAACACAGAAGGCTAAGGATGCGGATTAATAATTCTCACCTTATCCATGAGTGAAATAATCTGAAGAATAAGTTGATCTTGACGTAAGTCATCGCCATGCTTAAAAATTACAGGATATTTGCCTCCATCTTCTGTCTTGAAGAATAACTGAGCAGGCATTAAAGCACTCTGGAAAAGGAAACTTACTCTACTAAGCTGGTTCACAGCAATGCTCATATTAACATGTTGCTACAGTGGAGCTCTAAAATGTAAGTCTTGGTTCACTGCATTGTAGATCAGAGGTGAATTAAGTAAGTATGAGGTCACAGGATTCAAGTATCAAATTCACTTACAAAAAGGTTTAGAATAGTCCCATTTGAATACCAGCAGTGCGGAGGTGAGCACCCAGAGCTCTTTTTATGTTCCTCAAGTTCGGTAGAAAAGAAGCAATTCTAAAGCTTCTAAAAGCAGTTACTCACTGTCTAGGACTAAACAATTAGAACATACCATTTTCAGTTATCAAAAGTGTGATCCAGGCATGCTTTGGGGACATTTTTTGGGTTTTTTGGTTTTTTTTTTTAAATACGTTAAGGCTTTTCTTTTTACAGCAAGGACTGTGAAGAATACATTCTCCCTGTACCCCTCCCTCCAGCAGCAGAGGAGGAAAGGACAAAAAGATTCAAGTTTTGTTTGTATGCATGTAATTCCAGTCAACATAATTCTTTTTGCACTATGCAAAAGGTCACAACAAAACAAATTTAAACTGACCAGATCAAAGAGAGACACAATTATAGGATAAACATCAAAGAAATGCTAGGGGCAAGACATCTTAAACAATTAATTGCTTCCTTAATCTATTTAGTAAAAGCAAAAATGCCTTTTTACATTGTTGTTTGCAAAAGACAATTTAATTGTTTGCAATTTCTCTGCATAAAATAGGTTGAAGGGCATCAATTACCTACATGAATGATTTCATCTGTTGCAACTGACCAAGTCACTTCCCTCAAAACCAAAACAAAAAAATAATCAAGGATACAGAGTTTAATATTTGAGCAGTTACATTAGATTTTTCACATGCAATGAATGTTTTCAAATTAAGTTCCATAAATAAAGGAAAAATTATTCTTTTAGTAGTCCTACTAAAGCTGCCATGTAATGTTCAAGAACACCAAAAATTAGCATTCTTCCCTCTTTCGGTTTGTTTAGTTTTTATCCCACAGTACAGAATGAGATTTTAAATGGAGATCTGTAACCTTTCAGAATCATGAGAATTCAAACCATATCTGCTTCTGAAACAAGTTACATCTCATATTTTTTGTCCTAAATTTTCTACATTGCTACAGAACACCAATATGTAAAAGACCATCTGACTTGAGTTTGTCCTAATCAAGTTAAGTTACTATTCTGGCTAGGAAATATCAGTCTTTTTGTCAACATTCTTCCTCTGTCCCTTAAATCCTATTCATGTTAAAAAGTTGACTCAAGCTTACAAAACTTTGTTTTCAGGACAAGATCTTTGCAACACTGCCTCCAACGTGAGGTGCAAAAGCATGCAATTGAAGAAGTGTACTCTTCAAAGAGAGTAACTGGTATACAAAGAATAAAGCCAAAGCTGGGAAACTAGGAGATGGTATGGTAGAAAACTGTGCAAAAATATTCATCTCTGATTTTAAGTAAACACAAATTATAACACAGTCAACAAGCAGCCTGTCAAAGTATGAAACTACTAGCCATAATAAATTTATGGCCTAGTATAGATGATGAATTAACACTGGTTTTCACAGCAGCTTGTACATTTTTTAACTGGCAGAGAATGTCTTCTGGGCGTAGGTCTGACTTTTAAGGCACATTTTGGTCATCTTAAAATTAGATAACCATCATCTATATGAGTTGAAAGTAAATTTATAAAGAGGTCCATGACTGGACACAGATAACTTACGTTCCAAGTAGCACAGGAAGCAAAATAACCCTGGCCCCTTCAACAGTATACGATGTCCATATGATTACAAGCAACTGCTACAGATTGGTTTAAGGACTTACATACCATAGGGACACAGGATCCACCTGTCAGCCAACTGCAGCTGCATGAAATGGACCACTTTATTGCCTTCCAGTCTCTACCACTTTAACAGTTTTCTTTTGCAATGGAATAGATGCATACATCTAGAGATGCAGCACACCTGTCTTGATTTGTATGATTTTGATCAGAAGGGGTATTCCTGTTGAACATAGTCTAACTAAAGTTCAGAGAAATTCTGAACTAGGAAGCATGCCTTCAGCTTGGGCACTCCATAAACTTTATAAACTGTCAGTCTTATAAAAGTTGCTTTAAAGTTTGCACATTAACTTGAAAAAAAAAAAGAGTTCCACAAAGAAAATAAAGAATTGTTTAACCACTTCAAGAGCAACTATTTTGCCTCAACTATATCAGCCCCTTTAAAAATTTCAACTGATGTTTCTAAGCTTAGTGCTCATAAGATTTGTTTGTATTTCAGCTATTCAAAATACCTCATTTACCTTGAAAAGTGTGGCTTTTTCAGGGATTATCCCCTTAATTTTCACCTGAGGTTCCAGAGGAAGTGGAATAAGTTCCATATCTGCTAAATTCATCTTTTCGTTATCTGCTAACAACGCTTGAAGCCTCTCATTCTAAAAGAACAAAAGAATAAAACATTGTTTTTTTAAAAAAAATAATCATAAAACCCATACTAGGCATATATGAACAGATAAAAAGTCTTTTTATAAGGGATATATTAGTAGTAAATAACCAATCCTCCAAGCTTAGGAGCAATGCATCCCAACAAAGAGGAAGTCAAGTAAAAAGTCCAACAGGCCTGCTTGGATGAACGAGGAGCTCCTGGGCAAACTCAAACATAAGAAGGAAGCCTACAGAGGGTGGAAGCAAGGGCAGGCAGCCTGGGAGGAATACAGAGAAACTGTCTGAGCAGCCAGGGATCAGGTTAGGAAAGCCAAAGCCCTGATAGAATTAAATCTGGCCAGGGACATCAAAGGCAACAAGCAAAGCTTCTGTAAGTACATCCGTATTAAAAGGAAGATTAGGGAAAATGTGAGCCCTCTCCGGAAGGAAATAGGAGACCCGATTACCTAGGATATGGCAAAGGCTGAGGTACTCAAGGACTTTTGCCTCGGTCTTCATCAGCCAGTGCTCTAACCACACTGCCTAAGTGGCAGAAGGCAAAGGCAGGGACTGGGAGAATGCAGAACCGCCCACTGCAAGAGAAGATCAGGTTTGAGAATATCTAAGAAACATCAGGGTGCACAAGTCCATGAGACCTGATGAGGTGCATCTCTGTGTCCTGAGGGAACTGGTGGATGAAGTTGCTAAGCTACTCTCCATCATATTTGAGAAGTTGTGGCACTCTAGTGCAGTCCCCCCTGACTAGAAAAAGGAAATACAATCCCCATTTTTAAGAAGGGAGAAAAAGGAAGACCCAGGGAACTACAGGCCGGTCAGTCTCACCTCTGTGCCTGACAAGATTATGGACGCTATGCTAAAGCACATTGAAAACAAGGAGATGATTGGTGACATTGGCTTCACTAAGGGCAAATTGTGCCCGACAATTTGGTGGCCTTCTACAGTGGGGTTACAGCGTTGGTAGGTAAGGAAAGAGCAACTACCTGGACTTGTGCAAAGCATGTGGCACAGTCCTGCATGACATCCTTCTCTCTAAACTGGAGAGACATGGATTTGATGGATGGACCACTCGGTGGATAAGGAATTGGCTGGGTGGTTGCACTCAGATTGAGAGTTCTGGTCAATGGCTCGATGTCCAAGTGGAGATCAGTGTCGAGTGGCATTCCTCAGGAGTCGGTATTGGGACCAGTGCTGTTCAACATCTTTGTCAGAGACGTGGACAGCGGGATCGAGTGCACCCTCAGGAAGTTTATCAACGACACCAAGCTGTGCAGTGCAGTAGACACAGTGGAGGGAAGGGATGCCATCCAGAGGGACCTTAACAGGCTGGAGAAGTGGGCCCGTGAGAACCGCACGAAGTTCAACAAAGCCAAGTGCCAGGTCCTGCATGTGGGTCAGTGCAATCCCAAACACAGCCTGGGCAGAGAATGGATTGAAAGCAGCCCTGAGGAGAAGGACTTGGGAGTACTGATTGATGAGAAGCTCAACATGAGCCGGCAGTGTGTGCTTACAGCCCAGAAAGCCAACCGTGTCCTGGGCTGCATCAAAAGCAGCTTGACCAGCAGGTCAAGGGAGGTGATCCTGCCCCTCTGCTCTCATGAGACCCTCCCCAGTGTACTGCATCCAGCTCTGGGGTTCTCAACATAAGAAGGACATCGAGCTGTTGGAGCGAGTCCGGAGGAGGCCATGAAGTCGGTCAGAGGGCTGGAGCACCTCTCCCATGAAGACAGGCTGAGACAGTTGTGGTTGTTAAGCCTGGAGAAGAGAAGGCTCCAGAGACACCTTATTGCAGCCTTCCAGTACCTAAAGGTACTGAAAGCTGGAGAGGGACTGTTTACAAGGGCATAGAGTGATAGGACAAGGGGTAATGACCTTATGCTGAAAGAGGGGAGATTTAGATTAGATATTAGGAAGAAATTCTCCACTGTGAGGGTGGTGAGACATTGGAACAGGTTGCCCAGAGAAGCTGTGGATGCCCCATCCTTGGAAATGTTCAAGGCCAGGTTGGATGGGGCTTTGGGCAACCTGTTCTAGCAGAGGGTGTCCCTGCCCATGGCAAGGAGGTTGGAACTAGATGGGCTTTAAGGTCCTTTCCAACCTAATCCGTTCTATGATTCTATTAAATTATTTACTCCTCCAAAGAACCAATGATTCACTCTCAAAATCTAGTGAAATAAAAATTCTCCATCTGTAGTAATTTGAATAAGAAAGGAGATATTTCATCTAATCTGTGTACAGTCAAGCAATTTTTTAAGTGCCAGGTGTAACAGCCTTACAAAAAATTTATTTCTAAACTGCCTGCACAACTAGCAGGATGATTCATTTTCTATACCAGTAACAAATATAAGTTCTGGTTTCTGAAATTTGATTCAAGTCTTCAGCTCTGATCCTTTAAAGCCCTGAACTCAAGGAGATTCCCTACCACCAATGAACTAAAGAGCCAATAGCTTGCATAGATCTGATTTCAGAGCTTGCTCTACATTCCTACATCTGTAGTTACCAGAAATATAATATTAGTCAGTTTTCGAGTTTTCTTTATGCTTGGTGTCCTACATAACAAGCATCAAATACATAAAAGATCCCTACCGAATATAACAGACATAAATACAGACAAACAGCAAGGTAGCCCACTACTGTTAAGAATGCTTCCATTGGTTAATTGCTGCTAGCTAGATTTTAATCCGAAAATCAAAGCCATGTGTTTCTTAGTTTTACAGAAATATCGTGGCAATTATAAAAATAACATTTGACGAAACACCCCCAATGTATTGCACAAGTAGAAAATATATCCTTATGAATTGAAAAACCCTCGTCCTTGTTTAGTGATTACATCTTCATTACTGATAGATAGCACATTCACTCAATTTCATAAAAACAATGCAGCGCTTAAGTGTTTCATTTTCCCACACAAATATACCCCACAGACTTAAAGAAGGTGAAAAGAAATTATTACGCTAAAAAATCCATACTTAAAAATACTGATGTGTGTCAGGAAAAGAAAATATATGTATAAAAATTCCTTTGGCATTCCTGCTTCCTCATCCTGCCTGTCAAGTTGACTTGAAATATTTTAACTAAGGACAAAGCTTCTCAAAATACACCTATGATAGAAATCCTTTTCCTCAAGATGCAACAGAAGTTTCAGATAACACAAAGTTTTGCTAAACACACGCTTTATATAAGAATAGTTTTGTTGCTCTTGGAATGAACGAAACCTTGCTGCTAATCAAATTTCATTCTCTACCCCAGCATAATTCTCACACCACAATAACCTCTGCTCCCTCCCATGTCCCCCACAACTTGTTCACTGTTATATCGTCAACTATTCAATTATTCTCATATCTTCCTTTTGCCAAAATATCCCAAGATTTTTCTCAAGGGCCTCTTCTCTTTTTCATCTACAAACTCTCAGAACACTTTTGAACTCTGACTCATCCAAACCTCTCCTAGTTTTGTTTAAAGTTTGCCAAAATTATTACAGGACAGGCAGACATCTGTTGTAAATCTCAAGTACTAAGAATTCTTAGTGAAAAACTAATATTACTATTGTCAAATTCTAGCCAGAGATAAGCTTCCAATCCTTTAGTTACCTTTTTCTTACGATTCCCACTTTCACGCTGCACTGCTTTCATTACGTGAACCAGCCGATCTACAAACGTCTGCTGGGCTGCCAACAACGAACGCATAACTCTGACAGACTTATCACCCTAAGTGAATTAAAAGAAACAAAATTAGTTCTTTGTTCTGTAATTACTTTATCTAGAAATTATTCTTTTATTCTTAGACCTTTGGGCTTCTAAGAGGTAAGTGAATAATTATCAATTTCCTGTCAACGTGAAAGGTATTTTCCGTAAAACATAATCAGAATCACAGAAGCTGGCAATCAATTACCGACCTACTAGTGGACTTCAATTTGCACCAACAGTTTCAGTGGTGAATTGAGGACAAACCTATTCACATAGCTAAAATAAGTTAATAAGTATAAGCACATGGAATATTTTCACAAAGCAAGTCAGATTTGAATAACATCCCTAATTAATAGGAAGTATGACATACACTAAAATGAGGAAAGACTGCAAATCTGCTCTAAATTATACATTGTAATTTCCAAAAGTTTTGGTTTTGCTTTTTTTCCCTGCTGCTCCAGCACCCTCTGCTGCTGATACACAGAACAACACTGTGAATTCAAAAGAGGTCTCGTCTCAATTTGCACTGCAAGGTTAAGTGCTTTCAATAAAGAAATAGTAAATAAAATAGGGAAAGGATTTTAGAGCCAGCAAGTTACGAACAGAAACAAGCAATAAAACAGAGGAAAAATTCTCAATACTTGTTCTTTTCTTTTTCAGCAGTTTCTTTGGTTTACCATGAACTCAAAAATCAAGCAAAAGTAGGTGAAACCAGGACGCTTCAAAAATTTCAACATATATGACATGAAAAACTGTCCTCCTCCTAGACACCCATGTTGTTAAAGAATGACTATTTCAAAACACTACGCACTTCCTGACAGAGGCATTACCTTCAGCAAAGCCTGACTAAATCTTCTCATCACGTTTAAGTACATTTCATGAGTCTTTGGGTCCCTCTGCTGAGTGTCTTGGTCTTCACACTCCACTATTACATACCTGCAGCATAAAACCAACACAAGTTATGCTGTACTTTGGTGCTACACAATTTGAGTGAAATACAACAGCCCCCTATTACAGGCTTGAAACTAAAAATAAAGTCAATCTTTGAACGAGATATGAACCAACAGGCGAACTCTTCAAAACTGCATAGTGAAATTCCAAGTTGCATCAGGAAAGTCTATCAGAGTTTCTGAGGTCTTTCATTTACAGTGAAGTGGCATCACTCAAACAGGACAAGTCAGAAGTCCAAATCACATGAACACTCCAACCAAGCAGTACACATTGGAGTAGGCATTCCACTATGCTACTACCCTTTACATAACGCAGTGGCTGCAAACTTGCTATAGACCTGCAAAACCAGTCTCACCCTACCTGTTCCATTTTAGCCTTAGCAACAGTGGAAGAGATGTTATTGGTCCTGGAGCAGCTCTGCAAAGTCTACGTACTAAAATGAGTTTTTATTTCTAAAATTATGAGTTGCATACAAAATTTAAACAGTACAATTAAAATTTAAAAAATTTAAACAGTACAATTTGGGACAGCTATACTGAAAATTTATTTTGATATCTTAAGCAGTTGTTTGGAATGCTTTTGTGTTTATTTCTATTTGCACAAGCAAAAAGTAGCTATATGCACAGGTCTTTCTGTTGATCAGTATATCCCTTAGTACTACTCAGCAAAAACATATAACCCCACTATTAAAAAAAGGAAGAAATTAGTAAGTCAGTCGATGTTCAAACACGGCATTTGGATTCAAAAGTGACTCTGCACATTCAACAAGCACACTTAGACTTTACGCTGACAGCTAGAATTACCCTTTCCTTACGCATTTGTGCAGAATCTTTGCAACTGAATGATTATGGGACAAGATTAGAGCTGTCATTTGCAGCTGATCAGATTTGACTAGTCTCATCTATCAATACACAATATATTATATATATATTAAAATAACGTATAGGTAACTTATTCCATGACTATTACCTCAGTGGAATTTGTAACTAAAGATTACTTCTACGACTTTGGTAATATATTGTTCTACACCATTCCCTCACTAAAATGACAAAATTAGATTGCAGTAATATGTGCATAAAAATAGTCCATATTCACAAAGTCTGCACACCAAAACTTCAAGGAAAACAGGAAGTAATGAACTGAAACATGTCATCTTCATTTGTTAAAAAGCTCTAGATAGTTTCTCAAAGCTATCTTGAAACAAGAAGTAAGAGTACTGCTTCATACTTGGATAGGTGTCTCATACATCCACAGAAGAGACGGAATAAAGCAGGAGCCCTGACTTCTGTAGTCACTGTTAAAGTATAAGGATAGGACAGCTTTACAATGACAAGTGACTGAGCATGAGGTTTGATTTTCAAGGGTTATTGTACTTTTTCCATTGATTATTTCAGGTGCACACTGTGTCTGGATAGTTGAAACAAGCAATTGATCAACAGCCAAGAGGATTTATGGCTACGTCAGCTCAAACAGTGGCTGCAACATTTGTATTTTGTCACAGAGAAATTGAGATGTCTGGAAAGAAAACAAAGACAAAATTCACTGGGCTCTTTGGTTTGGTGCGGGTGTTTTTGGGGTGGGTTTTTTTGCCCTTTTTTATTATCTTTGGGTTATAAGACAAAAACTTCAGAGTTTGGGATGTTTGAACTTTATGTAGACTGAATGTCTGAGATGTTGCCGAAATGCAAGTGCAGTTTCTAGCAATGATAGAAATAAGCTAACCTATTAATGCTTATCTTAATGAAGAATATTTTATTAAGTCAGGCATTTGGCTTCTACCTGCATCAATTCAGCCTGAATTATTTTTAATCATTTAAACTCAATAGCACCTTTTTCTGAAGCCAAACATTATCTTTGACCACTGTAAAAGAAGTATTTACACTAAGGAACTCTAGTTAAGTCATGCACTTACTTCAAAATTAAGCTACTGAAAAAGCAATTAAATAATAAAACTTAAGAAGGCATTTACAAATGGAGTCTCTCTCAGGGTAGGCTAGGATTCTTGTAGGAATTTCAGAAGAACAGTTTAGTAAGTTTACATCACATGTCATACTCTGTTGCTAATTCACAGCTTATATGTGGTTAATATTCATAGACATTAACATATGATAATGTCTATTAGTATTTTTAGTTATTAGATACATCTACAGGATGATACAAATGAGAATCATTTGACTTAAATTTAGCAATGTAAAAGACATCTATGCTCTTTATTTTAAAATACATGTATATATACAAGTAAATAGCTGTGTGTTGTGTACAGGCATACACATACATAAACATATACACATACATACACGCTTTCAGAATACAGCTCTCTTCACATGAGGTATCTGCAAATGCTTACGCAGAAGGCATGCAGATAACTAGTTTAGGGATCTAATTTAATTCTTAAACCACTGCAGTAAGACAAGATCTTTAAATGAGTAATCTCACCTCTCCACTATCTAGATGAACTATTCACAACTAAAGTTCCCCCTTAAGAAAGCACATCTGCAATGACATTTTGTTTGTGCTCATAGAATGGAATCTAAAAAATAATCAGGTTAGCACCAAAAAATTAGTGCTTTATGAACCTTCATAAAGTACACTTCTGCTTAATACTAAAGTTGATAACCTTAATATTCTAGCCAACACTGTCAAAAGCTATAAACACAAACCAAACAGAAAAACAGAGCAGAAGATGAACTTCATCTCCTTCCCACCCCCATAAACAAACTGAATGACAACTTATAAACTATAGCTAGGCTTTTTTTTTTTTTTTTTTAAAGACTGTACTTAATGCCCTACAAATCACCTTCATCTAACAGTAAAGCATTTGGGCATTTTAAAACCCAGCACCTTCCTTTTAGTAATTATCTGTTCAAATGCATATTGTTTTAAATTTACTACTTCATCCTGACAGAAATTGAGATTCTCAAGATCTCAAGACAGGTCATCTTTTGCTGTGCATCCTTCTGCGCATTATATAAACATTGATACAATATGAATAAATAGTTTCTAACATACCAGTATAAGTAGTTTGCCAACGTGGAATTTTTGCACGCTCGTGAAATCAAGAAAGTGCAAAGGTCTTGCTGGAAGAGATTTAAGAAAAGTAAAATTAAATTACAAAGAAGTCTATGAACTTGAGAGAGAGATGAAGTTAAGGAAAACCCTCAAACAATTGCAGGGAGCTTTGAGAGATATATTCCCTTCTAAAATCTGAATCCAATCCAACCTAATATTTAAATCATCTTAGTTTTAATAATACTCCAAATCCAGCAAAACACTACAAGTAAAAAAAGTTCTTCTACTACAATAATGTATTTACCAACACGTCAAAAGTAGGCGATGTTCTCAAACAATAAAACTTTACATTAAAGCTTCTATTTACCATATATTACATTTTCCTCCTATGCAATTATTCCTTGCTGTAAGACCCAACCCAAAAGGGATTTGCTACCCTGTTTTGCATCCAGAAGATCTAAAACTCATTAAGATGTTCTACATCTTAACATAAAGGAAAAAAATCTGTAGAGAATACACACCATTCAGCTGCTTTTTCAAGGTTTAATATTCCAATTAACAAGAAATCTCTGTATGATCAATTTGAGGCTTATTATCTATGCAGTACTGAGACCCAAAAAGGAAGATTTGCAACAGGGAATGGATCTTTAGCTCAAAAACCAAATAACTGCACATCAGGTTCCTTCAAACAGTCCGTACCTTTTATCTTCCCCCCTCCCCAGTCCCATTTTTATTACTCTTCTATTTGTGGTATAAATTGAGTATAAACCTTGGCAGATGTAAATCAACATACAGTGTCTCACTTAGGTCCAAAAAAAGGTGACATTCCCTCCAAAGAATATGGTTACAGAAAGAACAGACTGCAGAGATTAAAATATTTGGATAACTGTTTTCCATTAGAAAAACTGCTTTAAAACACCTCAAACACATGCAATTGTCAGTATCTAATCACCATGAAATAGCCTTTGCAGTAATTTTCTCCTTTAAACCAGAGTACTTTCATTTTATGAAGAATTCAGTGCCCAGTCCCCTAGTTTTGGATAGTTTTGACCATGCACACAAATAAATGGCCTGTAAAAAAAAAAAACATTTAAGCTACAGCTATTTTCTTAGCACTTAGGTTTTTCGAGCACTTCAGTATTCAGCAACATACAGTAGAAAGATTCAAATATTCACAAACAAAAACAGTACTATGTCTCTAAAAAGCCTTGAGTATAAAAAAAATACAAGGTAAAGCATTTATCTTACATCAAAGTTTTCGTTGTCTGGAAACTCCTTTGTCTTAGAAGAAAGGGGTGGTGAGGAAACAGGTGCAACAGGATTCATGATCTGGGAACTACATAAAGGAAAGCATGTAATTGGCATAAGTCAAAGTTCTTGTTGGGGGGCATGATGCATGGATAGAAATAGCAACACTTTCACTTCCACAGCATAATAAATTCAGAAAACTGGAAGAGAAGTATCTTTTAAGATAGTATCTCAACTTTATTTCAGAACAAACTGCATGAACAGCAACTTTGACAGCTGCAGTTCCTGAAAACAGCAAAAATCTGTGCCTGGATAGCTACACAGTTTATGGCTGTGAAGGCCGTTCACTTACCGCAAACTTAGCATTTTATTTCACCTTCCATAAAAAATAAGCAGACATAGATGGTAATTTAGCAAATCCACATTTTCAGGATAAGGTTTTTTTTAAATGTTCTTAAGATGAAATTGCTAATACACAACACCTGCAAGCACTCGTCTCTGGAATGCAATTACACATAACAGAGTAGACAAACCCAATGCTTGCAAGGCAAAATTATCAAGACAGTAAATTTACCTGAAAGGAAGTAATCAAAACAGCTCTACTAATGTCTAAGTGTCACTGCAGCCTCAAAATACACCATACATCCCAGGGCACCCACTCTACAGCTCAGTGGCAAGATCAATGAAAAGCAGTATACTTATAATATGAAAAGTATACCCTAGTGAAACGAGTGATTAGATACTGAAGCTTAAGACTAAAAAGCTTGGAAATTTGTATTAAATATTCACCGCAGACTTTGGCTAACAACGTTTGTTTGCACCTTGCTAAATATCATATTAATTAGATATTTCAGCCTTTCTTTGGATTCGTGCAAGAATAAAAAGTGTGCTCCCTCAGCTCCTTTACATTCACAGGTCTCTCCCTACACTTTCTTTTGCAGGAGCAGGAAGAAATTTCTTTCCATTTCAGACTGATTGGACTTTTAGATCCACACTCTTTCATCAAACTGGCAAGTGGAGCCTCATACAACAACTTCACTGAATACATCCTAACTTTTGCAAGGACAGAAAGAAGCAATGCCAGCCAGTGTTCTTCCAACTCTCCAGAGCTTGTCTTCCTTTCATGCAGTAAGGTCAAAGGCCATAACCTCAGGATTAAGATTGTTTGCTCTGTAAACTATCTGTAGTAAGGAAATACATTCTGTGAAAGTTCAGGAGGTTTTTCTTGATTTTTTTTATGTCACTGCTTCAGATTATAAAACTGGATGTTGAATATGCAACGGTCCCTAAAAAGTACAAATAATTTGAGGACTGAATGTTACACGTTTCTGCTTTTCTACTGGAAATCTAAGCTTCTTACCTGTCTATTTCTGCACCATTAGTTCCGGATGTTGTCACATTTTCTGACATTGAACTTTGACTGTCCCTCTTGTTAGGCTCCAGTCCATTCTTTATGTCATCAAAGTTTTCATATTTCAATGCCTGGACTAACTGTAGCAGGTACATCAGCAAATCCTCATGGAGGAAAAGAAAAATAATTGAAGGGGTCATTCAAAGCTGACTAGGACTCCATATATTTTCAAACTTCTAATTTATAGAAAAACTTAGCCAGGATGCAGTGACCTATAAAGAAATGGAAATTGAGGTCTCCCTAGCAAGCAATACGCAATAGAAAAAATAGTGTAGGATGGAGTTCGATTCCCAAAAGATACTGAGTTCTCACACTACTACTTTTTTGTAACTGAAAGGCAGTAAGTACTAATTAAGTAAATATTCAAGTGCAATTACTATTTTAAAGTTCTCTTTAGGTAAGCTGCCTTACTTGCTTCCAGCATCAACAAAATACACCTTTCAGTATGTGGCTCCCAAGAAGAAAATTCAAGCATAAAATTTGGACTGTGGTACCAGGAAATCAGATTCTCTCCTCTCTTACACACTTTTTTTTTTTTAATCCCTTGTAGAGCTGGGGATCCAAATAAAAACCACGTATCTGATGTATTTTAGATTGAAGAATAGAATTTTAATCACTCACTATTTATAATGTATTTGTTGCCTCTACTATTCAACTTTCTCTATTTAGTTGCCTTCAAATGTTTCATAAAAGGTACATTTTTAAAGTCAAAGCAGTATGACCTTCGCTATTGAAGTAAGCGTGCAAAAAACTGATATATTTATGCTCCCTATTTTAAACTCTATTGATTGCCAAGGATTCAAGAGTTATGGTAATACATTCAAAGTCCTTTTTTTTTTTTTAACTGTCAAAAGAGAATAAAATACATAATAATTAAAATTTAACAGATTAGCATCTATTAAGTGGGCTCTGCTCACAAATCACAGCTCATCATCTTCTAATCAGTACACAATTACTAACACTTTATTTCTACAGATGCTTTTCTACTCACTTTCTTTAGCAAAAGAATATGATGATATATTGCTTCAGTTTACTAGGTGGATTTGCTGGAAATCTTTTAGTAGACTATTTAAGTTCAGAGCAATTCTATGCAGGTTAACATTCAAAATTTATCACTGGTTTCTGTGGAGAACATAGTTGTTTCACCTTGTTTGACAAAACCAGTTATCACTGGCTGTTCCCACTAAGACAATTATCAGTAAGTGCCACTTAATAATGTGAAGACTTTGCTCCATAAAGAGCTTATAATGAACAGTATTACAGTGAAATTCATTATATTTTTTTAGTTTTCCATCACTATTATTCACTTAAATGCCTTAAAAAGTAGCAAATATTTCAAGTACTCAATGACACCAAAAATCCTGAGAGCAGCAGACTTTCACATGTACCTACAGCCCAATGAATACCTCATCATCAGCCTGCTGAAGCCTGGCGACGGCATAGCGCCGAACCGTTGGGTTGGTGAAGTGAGATGACAGAAGTTCCAGAGAGTCTTCCACATCCATGGGCTTCCACTTGCCCAGGAGCTCCAGTGCTTGCTTTGCCTCTTGTGGTAGGTCCCAGTTGACACATTTTAAGAATTTTGTCAAGGCCTAAATAGAAAGAAATTGGACAATTAAATCAGTGAAAAGCCAGCCTAAACAAATGATTTCAGAAATGAATGTTTCACATTAAAGTAGAAGTAGATTCAGACTATATTTACATAAGCCCAGACCTGAGGAACCTTACTGATGTAAAGGACAATATGATATTGGATTGCTTTAATACATCCTAGAAAAATGCAGCTGGGTTATCTTCTAAGTAAAATGTAAAGACAATGGTACTGCTCTACCACAATTACCACTACATAAAAAATACCCACTCCTGGGGGAATATGTAGTTATTTAATTTACTTTGGGCTGTTGGTGTGCTACTACTTATTCTGGTAACGCTAACCCTTGTCTAAAAGGGATGAAGAAGCGCCTCTTTAATATTGGCAACATTGGTATTTTAAGCCAATAGTGTATGTAGAAACACTGCTGTAGTAATAGCTAGCTCATATGACTTAAGAGGGAAAATTACAGTTGCCAATTTTTAAATCAGTAACATTGTAGAAAAAGTAAAAATAATCCTGACTAGCTTCTAAAACAATGAAGCTCTGTATCTCTGCAATAACAAAACATTGTAGAATGACTGCCCGATGAAGCACCTCTTGCAATAATAAGGCCTCTCCAATCATTCAACTTACCTTCTCCTGATTAGTAAGGTAATATCTGAATTTCCAAACTAGATCCTGTTCCTCATAAGTTAGCTGCTTTGTCGGTGGATAACTCACTATGATCTATTAGATACATAGTCAGAAAGTGAGGTTAAAAACAAGAACAGGCATAATCAACAAGTTAACAGACTACACTGTGACAACACACAACACTGACAACACACAAAAATAGCTAGGGGAAAAAAAAAGCTTTCCAACAACACAAAGTTCTCATGCTATCATGGTGATGGCTCCTCAGTTATGCAGCTGATAGATAGTGGCAGTGTAGGCAAACATACAGTTACTTTAAGACTACCATCAACATCTACATGATAGGTGCACGATATGCATTCTTACCCCCAAAAAACTTTTACAAAAAAACGAGCAAGTACTTTCTGCTCCTTTCTGAGTTGGACCCATCTAACTAAGCACCTGTAAGAAACACTTAATGACATTTCTTCATTAATGACTTTCTTTAAACTGAAATGAACTGTATTTTCCTTAAACTGCCACCACATATTAATACCAATCTACCTAATAAAATTCAATTTTGCCATCATATGACTGACTTACATTAAGCTGATCTCGTGTAGCTGCATTAGGCTTCAGATCATGATCAGAAGGTCCACTTCTTAAACTTCGAGCAAGCTTGTGGTGTTTGCTTTCTACTAAGTTCTCCTAAATGTAGGGAGTAAGTCAGTATTTATAAATATTTAAAGTCCAGAGAAAATTACTATTGAAACGAAACCATCTAGCAAAGACTCACCAGTATCTTGAATAATGCATGACAATTAAAATTGACATTAAAACTACAGTGTCTTCTGGAATTTTTTTGTTGTTTTAGAAGAAATTCCTACAATGATGTGTGGAGGGTTGTTGGGGATTTTGCATTTTGTTCTGGGGTTTTTTTTGTGGATTTTGTTTTTACTTCACACAATTTACAAACCATATCTTGCCTTTCAGTGAATTGCTGCAAAATGCAAGCGTTTCAGTCAACACATCTGTGATTTAGACAGCACTCAAACGTGCTAGCCGCTTTATAAACATTTTTAGGATGTTTGCAATATAAAGCTTTGTATGCAAGAAAAACTTGTAAAAAGTTTTCCCCACTGTTAATGCCATGTTAGCAACAGTAGGAGCCACAATAGGAGCCACAGTGCCAATGAGATTTCAGCAGCCAAGGCAGTTTTCAGCATTGTCAGACTTGCTCTTGCAGTGTTAGAGTACACAGTGCTCAAACAGTGTTGCCAGTAGAAGCCCACTTACATTAAGGTTCCCAAAGCTGCCAATACCAGTCCCACTGAATTGGCATCCACAATAATGGAAATCTTTTCTAGAACTGTACTTAGGCACTGTCTATATGAAAGACAACATACAAGAGAGTGTTGGGAGAAAATATTTTAACAAATGAAGTGACCAAGAGTTACTGCACCTTCCTCGGAATTTCTTTTCTTCAGCTCCCTCTTACTTTATATTCCCACCCTCTGACCTCTTTTGCCAACAATCCCCCTTCTCTGCTTTCCTATACCTCAGAAGCAAGCACATTAGGTATGGAAAGGAGTTGAACATAAGCATTACATCAATTCTTGTATTTTAATCTAACAGAAGCAGGAGAAAAAAAAAAAAAAATTAAAAGTCAAACTCATTGATATTTCTCAACTGGTTAAATACATCTTTCCAATGGAATTTTAAAATATTACAGACAATAATACAGGCAAGTTTTATCTCCCCTTTATGAAAACTTCAGTAAAAATAGTGTAATATAGATTGCACTACATGGAGCATTGCTTACCATAGACATCTGCGGATCTGGAATCTTAACAATTTCAGAACTTGTTAAAATTGGAGATGACTCATCACCATCCTGAATGGCAAAAAGTTAAAGGCATATTAAACATCTCAAGTTTTAGGGGGGAAAAAAAAATCCACGTTATATCAATGTACTGTGAATTATACTACAGCGAAAGAATGATGCAACTGCACCTTGCTGACTTTTGATAGTTATAAAAGGGGAAAACAGAAAATAAGAAATGGATTTTTTTTCTTGTTAGTTTTTGACAGATGATAAACAAGGTGACAAGACACATGAAAGTTCGTCTGAGGAGATTCAGCTTGGCAACTCACTACCATGCTGGCACACAGGCTACTGAGTGGAGAAATTTCCCATTATTATTACACGTGTCATCTATAAGCAGAAAGAGAAACCCAGTCAGGGTCCTTATTTCCACCAAAACCAAATCATTTCCTACAAATGATAGGAAACATATCATTTGTATGAACATTGTATCTGTATGTATCATTTGTATGAACATAACAACCATACTGCAGAAAATATCTCCTAACAGTTCAACATACAAGCCATGTGAAACACAGATGAATTTATGAAGATACAAGTGTGCCTGTCTATCACGGGTTCCACACGGAGCGTGACAGTCTCTCCCAGAAGTTCAGGCTGTGCTGCTCTGGAACAGTACAACAGGAGCCTCTTAGTGTCCTTAGGGGACATTAACCTGCTCATGCATAAATAAGGCAGAAATGAAAAGTTTCCAGTTTGAACAAGGCAGAAGGAAAAAAAATACAAAGCCTGACACCACATGACAGAAACAGCAACTCTATTTCCCTGCTCCAGTCCCACTCAGCTGTGTTTTGTGTACCTTAGAAGTGTATCTAAGCATTGACACAATCTACAGAAGAACGTTTCATTTAAAAGACAGTATAAAACCGTAAAACAGAAAAAAAACGAAGACAACACTAGCATAATATGTGCTATGCTATATGTATATTTAGGCTGTTCTCATTTATTTTGGAGTACTTTTCAGCTCAGAATCAAATTTTGGTTTTTGACATATCAACATTTCCTTCAATAATATAAGTTTTGAGATAACTTGCTCAGGCTTGTTTCTACCCCCACTCTATTTTATTTTTTTCCTCCTGCTTTTCCAATTGCATATGCCTCTTGGAATGGCTTTACTTTCATACTTTTCAGATGTAACTTTCAAAGAATTGAAGGGTTTGTATGAAGGGGAAGATAAAAGAATCATTTGTCGCCAAGATGACACGAGTTAAAATTGCCATTAAACTTTCAGGAGAAACACTTTTTTCCAGCTACATAAATTTTGTATAGCTGACTACAGCAAAAGATCTCTTATAATTAAAATGCACATTCAGGAAGACACTTTTATTACATTTATTAGCTTCCTGTGCCTTTCTAAAGTAAGAATTTTACAGTCAAAACAAAGACAGTAACTACACACACATCCATCCCAGTTAAGGGAAACATATATACAATCTGTCTGTGGCTGTTGATGGTCCCAGAATATGAGATTTGCTTCTCCCATTAGTCTTTAAAAAAGTATGCGTGCAAACACAGAGGAGGACAAAGAGTCCATTTGCTTACAGTTTCTGTTTTAAAACCGTACTGCCTAAATAACGAACTTAGCTTTAACCTAACTGTATGGAAATGCTATTAATTCTAAAGTATTTCAATTATAACAAAACACTACTGTGTCAATGTAACAGTAGACTGAACTAAGTAAGAGCCAGACTGACAGATTAGCACTCGCACATTAAAACCTTTGCCATCCCATTGGACAGAATTTTCAGATCACGTTACACTAGTTTTACAAAGTCAAATTACATAAAAAACAGTGAAACATTGCAGGGGGGTTCCTTCTGAAAAGAAACACATGCAACTACAAGAGATGACAGACTGATTTCTATCTACTAACTGGTTATCTTCCTCATCAAAATCATGAGGCTGCAATTCGAATTGACCTTTCTAAAACAACAAAGGATTACCAATGTCCCAGTGACAAACAAGTTTCCACCCCATTTATACCCTTCACATAAAAGCGCTGCAGGAAAAAACTGACCCAGGAGTGGATTCACTAGCAATTAACAAATGTTCAAACTCCTACTGAGGCATTTCTAACATCCATATCCTATGTGGAATATCCACTGTAAGTAGTAATAACACCCATAGTACTACATCATTCTCTCAGTGAAAACATTCCGATAAAATAGCTGTAAAAGGAAAGCGTCTGACAAAGCTTTCACGCTTGTAAAAATGGAGGACCTATCCCACAATCAAAAACCTATGACACCTATTACCAACTCAAAACTTACTAGGATGAGAATGACAAAAGCACAATTGCCTAAAATTTGCTTACTTACAAAACTAAAATAAAAACACATGAAGCCTTCCAGTGACTAATGTTGAAGCATTTGTAACACCCTTTAAAACCCAGACTGGGGATTTTTTCCAAGACTAGCATTAAAAGAATGATTTCTAAACTCATTGCTGACATGTGTCTTTTTTTAACCTTTCAAAATATTTTAATGACTGTTCGTCAAATTCCCCCTCTCAAATGCAGCTAGATCATGCTGAGGAGACAAGCTGAAAAGCTCTAGTTATTCAGCTGAAGCAGTAGGAAAACTTTGCTCCCATTGCGTTTTAGAACAAAACCTTAAGCTTCAATCAAAACTTGCTGTGAAACCAAGCTTTTCCAAAGCCACCATGGGACAAATTACTGCGTCAGGAGTTAACATTTTAAGAAGTATTTTGTGAAATCTTCAAGAAGGCACAAAGCCATTAGCTTCCCCATGAAGGACATCAGTTGTTTAACTTCCCTTCCAATTAGATTAACACACAGCTCTAACTCTCTCATATTTGGAAAGCATCACATGGATCACTGACCATGACCATACAAACTTACTAAATCATATCAATGCCTGAGGCTCAACTCTAATGTAAGATTTTAATTTGGTCAGGTGCATGCTTTTAAGTGTCTCTCCTGATCATCCCCATGCAGCTGTGGGACGCCAGACTTGTCCAGGCTTGTTGGTGCAGAATACAGGGCCATTATAAGCCAGCAGAAGGGGCCCTGGGGGAGTCCAGCTTGGGCAAGAACAGGGATTGAGCAACTTTCTTATCTTGCACTGATAAGCACTGGACCTGAACAGGGGCAGGAGATGAGCAATTTGTTCATCTTAACAAGATGCAGCGCCTGACGGGTCTACTCCTCAATCAACTAAGTGATGCCTGGGGTGAGGGGGAGCCTTCACAGCTGGACCTTATTTTGGTAAAACTAAACAGACCACCGCCCCTCTACACTGAATGCCTTTGTTCTCTGCCACTTCCCCCTCCCCAGCCCCAATCAACTGCACAACAAGCCTTGTTAAGGGCCAATCGGCACACAATACCTGACTTAGTCCCACCTCGCCAAAAGTATAAATCTGGCATTTAGAATCCTCTTTTTTGAGGACAAGAACTCCAACTAACCAGACGGGTCAATGGGCCTGGACCTCTCTCCTCCCCAAGCTGGGATGCCTCTTTGGTAAGACTTGCACCTCCAATTATGGCTGATGTTACCTCGGGAAAACTATCAGTAACAAAAGCACTAACTACTAACTAGAGCTCAAAATTGTTGTGGTAAGTGCATTTATCAACGGCAATTCTGAGCTTTTTATATCTGTTGCCTCAATAAATTACCCGTTTTTCTTTTCAACTTTGTGAAACTGTTTCAGTGAAAGTCCTTAGTGGGGCTCTGACAGGCAAATGTTGACTCTGATAAGTGGCTACACACATTATCCTTTAGACATAAACCGTTGACCAAGTCTGGGACTAAGACTGGACCTAGCTGCACCTAGGCTCCTCTCTGAGAAGGAGTTTAGAAACCAAGGGGGTCCTTTCTAAACCTCATGACTCAACAGAAGGGCCTCCCTTAGCCACACATCAGACTTGTACCCTTTTACGCAACAGTAGCAAGCTTTGGTTTAGATCATGGAAGTTTTAGAAACACCTAATACTCTCCAAGTGCCAATAGTCATTCAGCCCACAGGACCTGACTAAAGCTAGTCTCAAGCGTAAGAATGCAGTGCAGACACTGGGCCTTTAGAAACATCTTCACTCTGCACATCTGTTCCTCTTGGCTGCTTTACTTGCTAGCACAGACAGAACCTGAGATCACCTCCTATTTTGCCACTGGAAAACAAAAGCAACATCAATACATAGCATTAACTTGCTTTAAACTACTATGTCACAGAGCTTTAGAGGTATTTCACTACATTCAGGTCAGAGTGTGTGACTTTGGTATAAATATCAGTATCCATTTAAGAAAGTCAACAAAATCTGAAGGATTTTCTGAACCAGCAAGGTGGTTCTGCCCTTTCCTGAAAATTAGTTTCACACTAATAAACAAGGAAGTTCTATTTATCTTATTTAGTCAAAATATCATTTCACGTAACACCAATAGGATCCAACCTCTCCCATACAAAAAGTAAATGGACACCCAATGCAATAGACTACTTCTTTCTTTCAAGCCATGAAAAAGGCTCTGATAATCAGACTACCTTTGTTTTTAATAAGCTGGATCCAGCAGTGCAATATATTTATTTATTCAAACAAAAATTTCACTTGAAACCTGCACAAAAACACATTAATGATAAATGCTGGTGTTAACTGCACTTGGAAAGTCACACTGAATTTTTGCCTAAATGGAGAATCAGTAGCTAGCAGACTGCTATCCTTCATGTCTTGAATGCTGTATTAAGTTAACAGAGAACATGGAAAGAGTCACTGCCACTTCACTTGTTCATAATTGAATGTTGAGTCAAAGAACCTCAAATTCTATCAACCACTGTTTAACAGGCTAGTTCTTCGTGAACACTTGAAAACAAATTTATCAACAAACCCGTGACAAGTAATCTCCACTTTGACTATCGGTCACAGACAGGTGACAACAGAACCTACTTTCATTAGACTCAATATACTGGATTGGTGACGCCAGATATGTATGCCATACACTGTAATGGGAAGTATGACAAAACTAAGACGACAGGCACTAAATTACGTACTAATTTACGCTGCCAGAAAAAGGGTCAAGAACTTGTTGAAAAGCTACTTCATGACAACAAATCCCTCAAACTGCAGTTACAGCTTTAATATGTACTATTACCCATTCAATTACTTTATTTCCACAAGAACAGCCAATTCATAGTTATTTTGCTCCATGCACTTTTAATATGCTTCAGAAACACCTGTTAAAAGAAACAGATGCATGCTTGAAGTCGGAATCTTCTTTCTCTCACCTTGCATATCTGCAAAATCATAATGATGACAAAAAAATGTGTAAATCAGGAATAATTCGCCTATAACAGTAGGTTTCTGGAGGTGAGGGAGAGAAGTAATTTTTAGGAATGTCATACTGAACTATGAAAATAAAAGAGACAAGAGGACACAAAGCTGTACAGTAGCCATGCTCATCAGTTTGCACCTGTGGAAAGTACAGCACGTTCTAATGCAAAAAAACCTAATGTTAGTAAAGTGTTTCAATATTTTGATCATATTCCATTATGCTCTCCAGAAAAATATTTTCTTGATTTTCACACAAGTAAATAAAGTTATTTTGTTTCATGGAGGAGTCTGACACATTGCGGATTTCATTCCGATTTGTAACACAAGGGAGTTTTGTAACAGCAAGATCTTCTATGATAGCTGGTTCTAGGAAAAGCCTGTAGAAGCACTACAAAACAAGCTATTCTAAAGGTAAAGAGATTTGTAAAGGTAGGGGGAGGTCCCACTGTCAACTACAGTCCACCAAAAGAAATGCTAAAACCTGCTTGTACACTCAGGCAGGAAGCTAAGTTTTTAACCTAGACACCTGCCTAAGGCATAGAGTTTCACCAAAATTTTATCTTTTTCAACTGTACTCTCACAAGCCTTACATTTTTCTGTAATGGTTTACCGAGACACAGTCAGTAAAACTAAGCAACTAACATGTCACTACAATAAATGGTAGGGGACAAAAAAAAAAAAACCCACAATTAAAAAAAAAAAAATCAAAAAAACACCACCAAGAAACAACCCCCCCCCCAAAAAAAACCCCAACGACAAACACCAAAAAAAATCCCCCACCCAAATACACTGAAAAACCCCAGACATCACTCCCCCATCCTCAATTTTGTGAAATCCTGCTTTTTGCAATTCATTATTGTATTTTTTACTAACTTCTAGATTCTTTAGACCACAGTTCTGTTGCCCAATCAACTAGTAATGTTATCACATACATAGAAATACTTGTAATCTATTTTCCATTGTATTCACATTTTCTGTACTGAATTACAGGAGTTTTTAAATTCTCAAAATAGATACTGCCTGAAGTTAGTGCCTCTATTCTCAACAGGACTCCAGCCTCATTTTCCACCTTCTTTCCCATAAAGCTGCATTATTCTTCAGTAACTTTCTGAATTCTTATTGAGTCTAAACATGTTGAAAATTTTAAGAATTACTGACAGGTGAGGTTTTTTAGTGGGTCTTTCTATAATGTACAGGTCCATAAAAGAACTGATAACGCTTTCCAAAGCCACACTGATGTCTGTTAAGCTCACTGTTAGTCCTTCATTTCATTAAATTTGAACTCAAAAAAGCACTGCTTTGGAGAACTGTTTGTAAAGAGAAAGAAAAGATGCAAGGCATTCCCATCCAAAGTCTTTTCCTTAATTGGCTTCCAAAGCATTTTCAGCATAAATGACTACATATTTGTTCATTTTAGAGAAAGTGTTCATCAGCAGAGCTCCTGTGCAAAGTGTTAATAACTTATCTTTTATAAAGTTACCAATCAATACAGGTGCATTTTTTCCTGATATAAGATATAATTTTACATACAGCTACTCTGAAAGTAGTCCTGGATGACTGAAGGATCATAAATCAAAAAGTTTTTAATCACTCACACTTGCTAAATTCTGTAATCTTGAACTGTATTACACGAATGACTGACTTCTGCAATCTTGTTGCATCTGTACTATTTGATTTGTATGTACATAAACAGTTGCCACTGACAGCTGTCTGCCGCTATCCTGCGGCAGAATATTTCACCTCAGCAGAAAAAACTATCCATTTTAGGTGCATATGTTGCTTTTTAAAGACGACCATAAAGCCTGTAAGGCACTTACCTTTTCGTAGTAAACTATTCCATATTCTTTATCATCACACTTGACGCAACGGAATTCAATCATCAGGTACATAAAATTAGAACTTCGTTTTTCCCTCTGAGAAGAGAACCACCACAGATGTGTATCATATCTTGAAGTGCATCAATCTTCAACATTCTCAATACAGCAATTACCCTACTTCCTTTGTGCTGTAACTGATTAATTAGATTATCAGTTGTTGTACCAATTATTCAGTTAATCATTTAATAGCACTACTTGAGACCATATCACCTTCTTCCTGACATTCTTACTTCCTCACATTCCCACTTTGTTTTTGTAAGTGGCTTGCAACTGTGGACTAAAGGTCTGCAAAAAGGCAATGAGGAATAACCAGCTGACAGACAGGATTTTTTGTGTTTTGGTTTTTTTTTAAACACAATTACATACACAAATTACATATGTGAGAGTCAAAAACCAGAAGACATGAAAAATATCACTGTTTTAGATAGAAACGTAAAAGAGACAAATTAAACTTGGACTACAAGATTAGATTTGCAGCTCATTCACTTACAGAGGAAGATTTGTTCACGTATGAATTTTTGAAATGTTCTACCTAGAAAAAGTGTGTAGAATTTTAAAATCTGGGTGGGAAACAAGAATGAACTTACACATAATCACCATCAGGAACATGTAATACAAAAAATAAGCATCCCCCATCTCCTTTAATAACAAGCAACTCAAGCTTGTTTCATGCATTAATAGTGGACTGACTTTCCACTACAGGCAAAGTGGTTCTGCATTTAAGGCACGGCCCTAGGAATCACATTTTTAGTGTTCTGTATTTTTAGAGAAAGTGAAGAGAAGAAAAAAAAAAAGGACTGGTAGAAGTCTAAAAAAAAAAAAAGTTTAAAAAATATTCATAAGGGTTTATAAGAACACAAATTTTAAGTTAAAAAAGAATCTGATTCCCAGAGGTCTAATTATAAGTAAGACAATCAAAATCAAAGGGCAAAGAGCAGAAACCAACAGTGTTCTTTGTGCAAGATAAGTATAACCCGTTAACAGTTTGGGGGTAATTTTGCTCAATGAGGGTTAACATCTCATTTACTATTTAACTACCAGATTTTCAACATTTTTTTTTTCATATTCATTCAAATCTTATAAGTGTTTTTCCTCAGCACCCAAAATCAAAACTAATAAAGCTGAATGGGTCTAAAACCAAGGAACAGTCTGTATGTCCAAAATGCTTCCCATCACAATCTAAATCCTAGAGTTAGTCATACATAACAGAATTTGTTCCAAGCTGTCCCAAATTACTAATAAATTACATCTTCCATGGTAAAGTTCACTTGAAGCTGAAAACTTAGAAGACAGCTGTCTATTCCGGTTGATGAGAAGTTCAACATCAGCCGGCAGTGTACACTTGCAGCCCAGAAAGCCAAACATATCCTGGGCTGCTTCAAAAGAAGCGTTACCAGCAGGTCAAGGGAGCTGATTCTGCCCCTCTACTCTGCTCTCCTGAGACATTCCCGTAAAGCTGCATGCAGCTCTGGGATTCCCAACATAAAAAGGACTTGGAGCTGTTGGAGCAAGTCCAGAGGAGGGTCACAATGATGATCAGAGGGCTGGAGCACCTCACCTATGAAGACAGGCTGAGACAGCTGGGGTTGTTAAGCCTGGAGAAGAGAAGGCTCCAGAGACACCTTACTGCAGCCTTCCAGTACCTGAAGGGGCTAGAGGAAAGCTGGAGAAGGACTGTTTACCAGGGCAGGGAGTGATAGGACAAGGGGCAATGGCCTTAAGCTCAGGGAGTGGAGATTTAGATTAGATATTAGGAAGAAATTCTCCACTGTGAGGGTGGTGAGACACTGGCACAGGTTGCCCAGAGAACCTGTGGATGCCCCCTCCCTGGAAATGTTCAAGGCCAAGTTGGATGGGGCTTTGGGCAACGTGGTCTAGTGGAGGGTGTCCCTGCCCATGGCAGGGGGGTTGGAACTAGATGGGCTTTGAGATCCCTTCCAACCCAAACCATTCTATGATTCTATGTGTCATGGGTTTGTCCCAGTCAGGACAAATTGTCCAAGAAAGCTGGAGAGGGATTGTTTACAAGGGCATGTAGTGATAGGACAAAGGGTAATGGTTCTAAACTAAAAGAAGGTAGATTCACACTAGATAGGAGGAAGAAAGGTTTTACAGTGAGGGTGGTGAAACACTGGTACAGGTTGCCCAGAGAGGCAGTAGCTGTCCCATCCCTGGAAACATTCAAGGTCAGGTTGGACAGGGCTCTCAACAACCTGATCTAGTTGAAGATGTCCCCAAGTATTGCAGGGGGATTGGATTAGGTGACCTTGAAAGATCCCTTCCAACTCAATCCATTCTATTGTTCTCATTATTGCCAAAATACAATCAACTCTGGAAGCTTAAAGAATTATTTTTCTGTTTATCACGTACACTAGCAGTTGAAGAAGAATAGGACTAGTGCTTAGAGTTAGTCTCCTAAGCAAGCAAGGTTCCGTATTAGCAAGATCTCCCCAACAAATTACAAATCTGATGTACAGTGGCCTACCTCATTGATCATTTCTATTTCTCTAAAGGTTAGTCTGTCCAGCCAGTCCACTTTCACCATGTGACCTTGTCGATGAGACTTGGTGAGCTGCATGAAAAAACACAATGATAACTTTTAAATTGCTCAGAGCAAGAAAAAGAATATCAAAGTTATAATTTAACAGAAACACTACAATCAAATCAGGGGAAAAATAAAGGAACCAGAAAAAACATTTGTACAGTACACACACAGTAGGTCCTTGTAAACAGCTAAGCCATGCCATAAAAATAATTCTATCTAAAACACCAATCACAGCAAAGATCAAAACCATGTTCCAAGCACATCACTTTTGCATTTTTAACACCTTAAAAACAGGAACCTATTTTTTAAGCACATAATAAACATAATTAATCGTTTTTGTTACTAAGTTTCATACAGAAAAACTTACCAAGCCAAAAAAAAAAAAGATATTTCAAAAACTACCCAAATTGAATAATTCTGCCCTTGTTAGCCTTACCTAAACAAGTTTTCAGATCGCGACTTACACATAATCAGCTGAAAACTCATAGCAAGTCATGGAGAGCTTGTTCTCCCTTTCCTTTTAGTCATCTGCAAAGCAGTAGTTTTACTCATACATCTACATACTGCTGTAAAAACAGCAAGGAAGTTGAGTTGTTTAAAGGACTACCTAACAGCACAAGAGTGGAAGAGAAGATAAGATACGAGCCATACTACTTGTAGTTTCAGATGCACTAACACACAATAGCTTATGAAAAATTCAGCAGACGACCACATAAGTACGAACAAGAATCATCTCTTTGGCTCCTAAGAAATCACAAGTGTTCCTCAAAAAATTAGTAATTCTTGCAGTACGCAAGAAGAGATGCAAAGTGACTAGAAGACACCAAGTTCTTTCATGTTTCAAAGAAATCAGTATCTGTCTGCAAAAAAGGCTAGTGAAGAGACACTCCGATCTTTTCATATGAAGGGAAGGGTTACAACCATTACTTCACCAACTTTGCTCTGTAGCCAGCCTGTGGTTTTCTGTGGTTTTGGCTGGCGTAGAGTTAATTTTCTTCACAGCAGCTAGTATGGGGCTATGTTTTAGATTTATGCTGAAAACAGTGCTGATAACAGACAGATGTTTTTGTTACTGCTGAGCAGTGCTCACACAGAGCCAAGGCCTTTTCTGCTTCTCACACCACCCCACCAGGGAGTAGGCTGGGGTGAGGGGGGGGGGGGGTGAGGGGAGGGGCACAAGGAGTTGGGAGGAGACACAGCCAGAACAGCTGACCCCAACTGACCAAAGGGATATTCCATGCCATATGACATCATGGTCAGCATATACAGCTGGGGGGAGAAGGAGGGAGGGGAGATGTTCAAAGCGATGGCGTTTGTCTTCCCAACTCACTGTTACTCACAATGGAGCCCTGCTTTCCTAGAGGTGGCTTAATATCTTCCTGCCAATGGGACGCAGGGAATGAATTGCTTGGTTCGCTTTGCTTGCATGCAAGACTTTTGCTTTACCTATTAAACAGTCTTTATCTCAAGCCATGAGTTTTCTCTCTTTTTACCTCTTCTGATTCTCTCCCCCATCCCACTGGTGGGGAGTAAGCAAGCGGCTGCATGGTGCTTAGCTACTAGCTGGGACAAAACCATGACACATACAATAATAAAATAGTTTGGGTTGGAAGGGACATCAGAGATCATCCATTCTCCACCCAGCCTGTAGCTGTGTTTGGGACTGCCCCCACCCATGTGCACTTGGCATTGCTGAACTTCATGCAGTTCACACGGTCCCACTTCTCAAGCCTGTCAAGGTCCCTCTGGATGGCATCCCTTCCCTCCAGCATGTCGACCACACCACACAGCTTTTTGTTGTCAGCAAACTTGCTGAGGGTGCACTTGATCCTGCTGTCCATGTCTCTGACAAAGATGTTGAACAGTGCCAGTCCCAGTATCGACCCCTGAGGAACACCACTAGTCACTGATCTCCACTTGGACATCAAGCCCTTGACCACAACTCTTTGAGTGCAACCATCCAGCTAATTCCTTATCCACTGAGTCATCCATTCATCAAATCCATGTCTCTGCAATTTAGAGACAAGGATGTCATGCGGGACAGTGTCAAATGCTTGGCACAAGTCCACATAGATAATATCAGTCACTCTCTCTTCATCCACCTAAGCCCGTCATAGGAGGCCACCAAATCTGTCAGGCACAATTTGCCCTTAGAGAAGCCATGTTGGCCGTCACCAATCACCTCCTTATTTTCCATGTGCCCGAGCACAGCTACCAGGAGGATCTGCTTCATGATCTTGCCCAGCAAAGAGGTGAGACTGACCCGCCTGTAGTTCCCTGGGTCTTCCTTTTTCTCCCTTCTTAAAAATGGGGGTTATATTTCCTCTTTTCCAGTCAGTGGGGACTGCACTAGAGTGCCACAACTTCTCAAATATGATGGAGAGTAGCTTAGCAACTTCATCCACCAGTTCCCTCAGGACACACAGATGCATCACATCAGGTCTCATGGACTTGTGCACCCTGATGTTTCTTAGATATTCTCAAACCTGATCTTCTCTTGCAGTGGGCGGTTCTGCATTCTCCCAGTCCCTGCCTTTGCCTTCTGCCACTTAGGCAGTGTGGTTAGAGCACTGGCTGATGAAGACCGAGGCAAAAGTCCTTGAGTACCTCAGCCTTTGCCATATCCTAGGTAATCAGGTCTCCTATTTCCTTCCGGAGAGGGCTCACATTTTCCCTAATCTTCCTTTTATTACAGATGCACTTACAGAAGCTTTGCTTGTTGCCTTTGATGTCCCTGGCCAGATTTAATTCTATCAGGGCTTTGGCTTTCCTAACCTGATCCCTGGCTGCTCAGACAGTTTCTCTGTATTCCTCCCAGGCTGCCTGCCCTTGCTTCCACCCTCTGTAGGCTTCCTTCTTGTGTTTGAGTTTGCCCAGGAGCTCCTTTACTCTCACTCAAATCCCCAGTAAACTGACGTTTTAGCAGTAGGGGCACATGTATTATTGCGCAGACAGCCTACTGAAGTTTCTGTCTAACACGGATGACCTGGGCTAAACACAAACCTTGTCAAGGTATAGTCTCAGACAAGCGTCAACTTCATGTCCAGGTAGAGATCCTAACAGATCTGTGGAGTACGTACATGACAAATTCACAAAAATTCAGAAATTAGCTGTGGAACCAGATAGTTTTTTACAACTTCTGAGGAAGAAATGCTGACATAATGGGCAAAAAATGGTCTAGTTTACAAAAGACTGTAAAACGTCATTAACGCCATTCAGGCAATTTCAATGTTCTGCAGTCTACCTGCAGATGTTCTTGTATCAGTGGAACTGATCTGTCAAAAATAAGACGGGAAACATTTATCCTCACCTTTTAACACCTTGATCAACTGCCCCTTCATATCCAACAACAGATCACCTTGCTTGTTCACTTTCCACAAAGTGATGTCTTGCTGTTCAAGACAATTTGTATTTTTTCTCTTATTCAACTCTCCAGAGTTTAATCTGGTGTTATTGTCTAACAACACTTTGAATACTGGTTCCTACCTCCAAGCAGGAAACAAAACTCCCAATTCATTTAGTTTATTTGGAAACACGTCAGAAAGAGTTGGAATACACTACAGCCCACACCATGGCCTCTGTGACCTCTCAAGATCTGAATTAAATTTTAAGGCAGATTACTTATGAAAGCAAGCATAACATTTAGCTCTGAATGCCAATACCTGCTCATTTCACAAATATGTTATCTAATTCAGCTTTTCTAATTCTTAGTTCCCACTAAATCTACTAGAGACAAGGTTTTAAATTTTCCACTGAATATTAATCCTCAGCTATAGTTATTGGCTCTACCAAAGTAAAGGACTAAGCAAAAGCAGTCACAATTTAAAAAGCAGTCAAAAAGCTATTCAGTTTGAAAGAAAATCCTGCCTCTTTTGGTTTATTTTAAACTTATTTCCAGATTTGCTAGGAACTGTTAATTTCAAGAAGCGCTAAATAGTAAATTAGCCATGAGCATCTGATGTCCTTTGTTCTGAACTCATTCCATCGAACACAAAAACATAATCCTGTAACAACTATGAGATTGTTTGCTTAAAGCAGCTGATTCACCTAAGACTTCTTTAGGTCCTAGACCACAGTATGTAGTTTCACAGAAGTAATAAGATTTTGACACAGACTTTGGAAGACCACTGCAACTACTAAGAATTAACTCCATTCAGTATGTAGTAAGGGCTTTTTTTTCTTTTTTTTTTTCCCCTTCATTTCTTTTGTCTCCAGTAAACTCTGGGACAGCTAATCTTCAGATTAGCATCAGTAAACTTCAGAAACTTAACAGTACAAAAGGAAAAGGAAGGGCGGGGAGGCAAAGTATAATCCTTAATGACATTTCAGGATGCTGGATGTAACTAAAGCACAGAAAACCCAGTCTCTGGGTTCTTTCAATTTATCAGCAAGATTGTAAATGGGAGCACAATATAATAATAATTTTTTGCTATCTTATGTTATATTCTGTGGTCAGTTCATCAAATTCTATCTCAGTAATACTACAGAGACAGAGTGTGCCAGGACTGTACCAAAAGGACAAGACTCGGCCCTTGCCTCATATATGACTTTATAATATATTTCTAAGGTAGAGAAGCAGCAGCATGCAGACCAGTTACAACCCCAAATGCTGCTTCAGGCAGGTTGGACATCATCACTTGACACATTCACAATCATCCTACCTAGTTCACAGAAAAAGCGTTCTCATACTCAGCAATGAAGAAATTACTTACTCTTACATGTCCACCATTTTATCCACTTCTGAATTACTCCCTACTTTTTTATTTAATCTAACAAAAATATTTTTTCACTCAAGGTAGCCCTCTTATTTCCACTACCTTAAACCAATGCATCAAAATTTTCAGAATACCATATATTGACATGCAGTATTGATACACAGATTTAGGATAGCATTTATCAAAGCCCTGGCAAAAAACCCGTTATTTAGATGCCTTGCTCAAGAATTCTCAATTCAATTTCTTGTTCATTGCACTAAAGAATAAAGAAAAAAGTCGTTCTGTGTGTTTTAAGGGAAAATTATTAATCTCTTAAACCTACACACCTCTCTTATAGAGGAGAAAAAAGGCATAATACAGCAACTAGTTAGGCCTGCATACAAGACCCAGAAGATCTGTAGGCATATGTATACACACATGAAGAACCATTCTCTTGGATTAATATGTAAAGCTTAAGAAAGAAGCTAGCATATTCCCTTCAGAGAAAGCAGCATTCATCATCTGCTACTAAATAAGAGGCATCCCTTTAGATACTATCTCAGCATTGTTATGATCTAATTTCATTCAGCCACCAGAAGGTGTGAGGGAAGTGAACGGATCAGAAAAAACTTTTTGTTTAAGTAGAATAAATTAACACACCACTCATGGGAGAAACATCTTAATGTCATTAATATTTGAGCACGCTAAGGTATTCTACACTCTTCCCATTAATATTCCTTAGTGCAGGGCAAATCTGCATTCACAATGACCCCCAGGATGCAAAGCCACAGCTTTCTTATCAGTAGCAATTTTACAAGCAACATTCATGTGTTTTGTACCAGCACAACCATACAGCACCTCAACATGAAATGAGAAACCTGCCATTGTATCAATTATTTAAGGTAAAAGGATGCAACTCCTCCAGCAGCCGGTCATTGATTTTATACGAATTCCCTATAAACTCATCTTGTATTTAATTGGTCCTACTCCTCTTACCTATATTTAAATATACCCTCACATACAGCAGCATCAGGAGGCATTCAGCAGCTGATGAGTAAGTCACAGAAAAAAATGAAGCTGTTTGTACTCAAACAATGGCTACTGAGGAATGACAAATCACAAGAACCTCATCTGCTGTGTAAACAGCTGTGCAAATGAAAGCTCTCATAGACACACTATGCAGAAACCCTATTCACTTCTCTAGCATCTGATGATAAAATGCTTTTTTTTAAATGAATACAACAAAATATCAGTGAAAACACTCTCATCTTTCAGAAATTACTATCTCCCAAAAGAACACTGAGAAGAGAAGATGATGGCAGTGATGTTATTAGGTTTTTGTTAATCAACAACTAGAACTCTCAATTGGGATGTGAAAGGAGAATTTCCTCCTCTTCCTCAGAGGCTTTCAGCCCTCACCTCCCACATGCCAAAAGAACAGGCTAGAACAGACCCAGGTATTAAATACTCTATTTGTATTTCTTGAGCTAGGGAGCATAAGGGAGTGAAGGGAGGAGGAGAAAAACACACTAGTAGGATATGGTCATGTTTGTATAACAGAACTAACATGAAATGGGAGGCCTGTGCTCTAAAACCCTACCTCAGGAGGCCCACTGCCTACATCATGTGACCATTTGATGAACTATAAACAAGCCTTGATATTTAGCGTCCATCTACAGAGCTTCCTAGGCTGGCAGGGATTTATTCTACCATGATCAAGAAATGGGTCAACACCACTGGCAGAAAGATTTAATGAGTTTGCCATTATAAATTCAAGGTGAACTAGACTAATAAAAGAGAGACCCTAAATGAAAGTTAGTTTACTGCAGCGATAAATCTCTAGATGAGAAAATGAACATATTTATGGCACTGGACCTATCTTTCACTGGGAGTTGCACAAACGTGAAGACGAAAACTAGCAGACCAAGATTAAGAAGAAAGTACGCCGAGTAAGCGGGTTAAATGATTTGGCAAGCTTGGGGTAAGCTCATCTGAAGAGAGAGAGATCAGCTATTAAAGCAGTTCAAGAGCTAACATTTACTGATCAATTCCAGAAGTAGTTCTGATGGCAAGAAAATACTCTGCTATCAAGCTGGGAGAAGAAAATACTAATATACACACATATTCATTAGCTTAAATGAATTAAAATTTGGTTATTTTTTGCAGTTCTACTCAAATTCTTTCTAATGCAGAGGTATGTCACACACATCTGAACACCAGACAGCCTTAAATCTAAAGGATGGCTACTGAAAGAAACTAGACTGTCCTTACAAGTTACTGCTAGAACCTGCTCTTACTGAACCTGATGGAATTTTGGCTTCAAGCATCTTCAAGGCATGTTCACGTCTTCATTCTTTACAAAGAATTAGGATGTTAAGTTGTTACAACAGAATGCTATGTATATTAAAAGATATTTATATGTCCCCCTTTAAAATACCTCAGAAGCAAGTGAGTATGATCTAGTTTACTCACTTATGTAAATCCTGTGAAATACCTAAACAATTGGAGGAAGATAGCTTTCACATAAGAAACCAACATGAGAAGCCTATCTTCGTTAAAGCCTGTCTTCATTTCACTCCAGTGAAGTGCAAGCTTTTCACATACATCTTAAAGCTAACTTGCAATTCTATCACCTTTGCCAAGCGGCTCATTTGATCTTCAGAGACTGTGCTGCTGGTTCTTCCAGGAGTTTTGGTGGGCTCCGAGCCATCAGCTTCTACATTGGGCCAGACTTTCAAATCATGCATTCCTTGACGAAACATACTGCAGGGAAAAAAATGCAGAATCGCTTCAGTAAATTCAAAATAATACAGCTGTCAGGAATCAAAGTACAGCAGCAGCTGCAAGAAAATGAAGTAGCTTCCTTTGCCAAACCTACAAACATACGCTGCCATGGATAATTTAACTGAACCACAAAAGCGCCTTGTACCTTGCGCCCTCTATGGCCTTCATTTTTATTGGCATGTGGAGTTTAGAAGAAAATTACTAAGTCTGAGGTAACTTTTTTGGCAAGTGGAAGAAAAATGGGTAATTCCCAAAGTCAGTGGGGTGCTACAAACGCAAAGTGAGGACAGAGCTTGACCTTCATATTTTTATTATTTGTAATGAAGCAGAAAGTATTCCTCTTGACTTGCAAATTATAATACTGACTTTAGGTCTGCCAGTCTGAAAAAAATTCAACTAAAAACTACCTAAGTTTCATTTGAAGGTCAACTGATAAAAAGCAGCCTTCTGAGCTGTCAAATAATAAAAAAAAAACCCTCAAAACACTATTTTCTCCATCTGTGCTTGAAATTGAATTGGTAATTGAAACTGTGCAGTGAACAGAACTTTGCAGGGTAACTGACCACACCTTTTCTCTGCAAAACCCTGCTTCCCTTGCATATTTGTGCTGATCCACTTATGAAAGATGCCCCAAGAAATCAAGTGCATCAGTTTTGCCAATAAGAGGTGATCACTTAACTCTAACAACTTCCAGTAAATACAACTGGGAGAAATACTTTAAAACGTCAAACATTAAAAATGAGAAATACTGACTAGAAGGACCATCTGACCTTGACTTTACACATCACTTTGTGGAATACTACTACAAGGGTTTCCATTTACAAGTAAACACAAAATTTTGAAATTATTTCTTGCTTTCTGTCCATCTACATCCCCCAGGCCCCACATGCTGGAAAGAAAAGTAAATTTATAATTTTATTTTTTTTTCCAGGAACTATGCTCTAATACCTTAAAAACCTAGCAGCAGTCTTTGGGGCACAGTACAATTGATCCAGTTCAATTTTCTGCCCTAAAACAATGTTGCTATTTTTGTCAAAGCAGTATCTTCAATGACAGAGATACAACCTCTCCCTACACTCATTTTCTGCATTCAAGTGTCACTACAACAGGTTTCCTAATGCTAACCTAAACTTTCCCTGCACTTCAGTTTAGCCTTATTACTTCTTATCCACTGACAGGACAAAAAAGGCTATTTCTCCCCATTTTCCAAAGCTACCCACATACTAGAAAAGTGTTCCTATAGTCTTCCTTTGGCCTTACTAGTCTTTACTCTTCCTCCACCACACCTATTTCCTAGACATTCAATGATACGGACTCCCTTAGACTCCCAGTAGTCAGCAACTTGCTTAAAGTCATATAGAACTGAATGTATCCCAGCTAGAGAAGGAGGATACAACATTGTCCCTGATGCACATACTTCTAGATTTTTCATGCATTCAATGTTGTTTGCACATTTCACAAGAGCATCACAATGTTGAATCATGTAAAACATAAGATTCACTCTAAAATTCAAATCTTTTCCTCTTGTTTTCCTGGGCAGCTGCTCCTCATTCTGTATTTGAATACAATCAATTGCAAAAAGTACCAATGCCTCATACTTTTCCTTAAACTGAATCCTATTTTTTTTAAGTCCCCTTTGCACTTAGTCAAGATCCTTTTGATGTTTTGTCCCCTTCCAGCACACTTGTAATCCCTTCTATCTTAGTGTTATCATCCACAAATTTACTAAACCTGGCTTCTGCTCGATCACAGATTACTAATTTTGAAAATTCTCGATTTACTGAGTTATACTTAATTACTTATAAATAATACTGCATTAACAGACCAACTAACTAAATCAATTATCTTAAGTAATCAGTACTGGTATCCATGCATTACAAAAGTATAAATATGAAGTGATTTCAGCACTTGCTACCTTAAAATTCAAGCTTACAGATCTCAAAAAAAAAAAAAAAAGCCTAAATATTGTTGTTATGCAAGAATTTTTTTTTTCTTCTCTCTTTACAACACTGTAGTATGTATGAAGTTACACTCAGGAAGAAATAGAGTAAATCATGTACACATCTGAAGGTGTTCAAAAATCATGTAGACGTGGCACTTTGGGACATGGTTTAGTAGACACGGTGGTGTTGGGTCAGCAGTTGGACTTGATGATCTTAGAGGCCTTTTCCAACCTTAAGATTCTGTGATTCTATGCACATATCTGATTTTTCCAACATGGAACTGTTAACCTGGTTTATAAAATAAATAAATAAAAAATCTCTTGGAACAACTGCTACCATACTTTTCACAAGTGAAATTCAAATCTGTACCATAGAAGAAAAAGCAGTATACCCGTATTTCCCAAAAAGCGAGACTGTTGTTCCTCCCACAGGAACCGCTTTACCAGGTCCATACACATCCCAGATGGTCAGAGCTACCTGTGCGTTGCGAGGCAAGTCTGGATACTTCACAGGCAGTTTTAGCCATTCATTCCAGCTGCAGAGAAACACTTTTTATTAGTCATAAAGCTTCAGAATTCAAGTTACTCTGTATTAGTTTATACAACCCAGATCCTCCTTAGAATATGAATTTCTAAGGGTGGATGGATTGTTTTCTTGTGAGCTTTAAGCATTCAAATGGTCGTCTTGAGCATGATTAAAAGGCTAGAGACTAAAGCAGACTTGAAATGTAAGTTATTTGAAGACGACACCAGAAAACAAACCTTTCTGACAGAAATAAAAAACATACAGATTTGTTTATATAACTTGATGCCTGGGCAACTAAGAGGAATATGAAATAAAAGGCAGTCACTTACTTCCATCTAGTGCTAAAAGCTTTGTAGGAAGTTCTAACTGGAAGAGCAAGAGGCTTCCCTTCTGCAAACACCTGACAAGTTACATACAAGTCAGAGCAAGTTTCTTGATACAGTCCTGAGAACTTCAGCATTGGATCTTCTAAGAGAGCTTTGTAACTCTTCTGTTCTCTTTTCCCTTCCAGACTTCCTCTGCGGGGGGGGAAGGAGGGATGGGGAAGAGAAAAAAATAGATAAACCAAATTTGATTTTATCCACAATTAAAATCCTATTCTAGCTCCATATCTTATATTTAGATTACCCAGTATTGAGGCTATCCTCACTTTGCATTACTAGCCAGTAGTGAAATGCGAGTATTGGAGAGGAACTCGAAATGTGAAGTGATGAATGAATACTGAATTTATTGCTATTCTGATTGGGGGGCAGGTGGGGGGAAGAGCTGGGAAGGGAAGAATTACTTGTTTGCCCTTTCAATTGAGATAACTTCTTCTAGTACAACCTGTAGATTCTCAGATAGCATCAAATGAAGTACCCTAAGCAGGGCAACAATGAGGTCACATGTGCTGCTATTATTAAAAAAACAAAACAAACATCAGCATACATGTGCTCCAAATACTATTTGGAAAAAAAAAAAAAAACCACAAAAACCAAAACCAACATGATTAGAAAAGTCTTATTTTTAAGATGTATGAAATGTGAAACATATGACTGTCTTTGCATGCCAGTCACCCCTGAAATCAACAAGTCAGAGCTCAACTAAGCAGGCTATTCAAATCAAACTTGATTCAAGCCCTGCAACAATTTGCAGAATGCTCGTGCTGAATGGATGGAATTTGTCAGGCCTCAGCTATACCACAATGAAAACAATCACACATATTAAATATCTAACTGTGAATGCACACGTGAACATAAAAAAGGAATTGTGGTCGTGATGGGAAAACATGCAAGATCAATATTGCAGCAAACAAAAGTCTATTAGTACCACAAAAACCACTTCAGAGTAGATGGACAAGTTTCTTGCAAGAAAGTAGCACAGCACATTCCAGGACAACATACACTCTAATGTACAAAAAAAATCCTAGTTATATTTTTGTTAGGCAGAATGAATTAGCAAAGGGGACACATGCATCTGACTGTGTGTATCATCTTCCATTCAGAAGTTAAACAACCCCCGATAAGCCTTCCCAAGTTAGTTTTCAAAAAAAAGTGCAATATACCTTAATGTAGCAACACTAGGCATACTATTTTTTAAAGCCAGCTACTCAATTCAAACATCCTGCTGCTGCGATGCAGAAAAATCTCAAAAAATAAAAAATGAACCAGCAAATATGTCAGCACGTGATAATACCAGCTTCAATAAGAGTGCCTGCATGCACCCTGTCAGGAACACACTTAAGTGTTGCACACCTGGATCTGCCTACAACAAAAAGCCCGACTCGGAGCAACTTGCTTTCCAAGGAGCATGCGAACAAGTAGGAAAAAGGACTATCGCCTTCCCCTAACAGCGTGCTGTGACACCAGCAGGTGAAAGGTCATCAGAGACGTCAGCGCGGAGCTGACAATCTCTTTTTGCGTTAAAGCAGCGTCCTGCGCTGCGGGACCCAAGGCCACGAACGTATGTAAGGCGTTTAGAGCGAAGCTTACAACCCTGGCCCCGCTGCCGCCGCGGCCCCTTGCCCGTCCCCTCTCCAGGGCACCGCTCGGCGGCGGGGGACGCTGACAGGGAGGCAGCCGGCGGCATCCAGGAGCTCCCGGAGTTGCTGAGGGGAGACAGAGCCAGCACCGCCCCGTAACCGGACTCCCGCGAGGAAGCCAGGCTTCGGGACCCAGCGCAGCCCCGCTAAGCGGGCGGCCCACCCTCCCCCGAGCCGGCAGGGACCGGGCCGCTTCCCACGTAGCCCCGGCCGCTCGCAGCGGAGCAGGGGGCGCGCTGCAAGCCCCCGTCCCCCTGACTCACATCTTCAGCTGCACGTTGATGTCCAGGTCGCAGCTATAAACATAATAAAGCTTCTCGGTCTCGCCCATGGCTGCTGCTGTCGCCGCTCCCCACCCGCCGCCTCAGCAGCGCCCGAGCCCTCCACAACGGCCCGCGGGCATAAGCCTGTCCGGCCTGCCGCCTGGGCCCCTGCGTCGGCAGGCCCTGCGCATGCGCGGCCGCCATCTTCTGTAAGGGAGGAAAGAGCGGCGACGCTAGTGCTCCATGCTGTAACGGCCCTTTACCAAAATGTCCGCCAGACTCCGTCAGCCGAGCGGGCGGTCCTACGTGTGTCTCACTACCCTGGCTGCCGCCGGCTGTACGGCACGCAAGATGGCCGCTTTCATGCAGGCACGGCAAGATGGCCGCTGCAGCAGGGGGGTGCGAGATGGTTGCGGGTCGCACCTGGGGGTGGAGAGGGCTGGGCTGCGCGCTAGCAGCCTCCAGGGTGATGTGTCTGAAGGTGTCAAGGCTCGGACTACTGCTCCGCTCCCCAGAGGTTCACCTAGATTTCCCATTCTCTCTTCACGCTGCAATTCTCTGTGCTGCAGCCAAATCCCGCATCTCCAAATCCCTTCTGTGACTTGGAAGGCAGGTGCTGAGTGTGGAAGGCTAACGGACAGCGCACCTTATGTCTGTGCAGGAGAAGTCGCACAGCGGGTAGTTTTAGAGTTAACGATTCGTTGCTTTTGTTACTGACACCTTTGAAGGAGGCCGAGCAGAAATGGCAGTTGCCTTCTGCCACCGAGCAGCAAAAGCTGTGCGGGATGTGGACATTGCAGGTTGGTGCCTGAATTCATAGTGGTGATGTTATCATGAGTCTCCCCAGGCTTAATTTGGGGGTATTTTTGACTGACTTACTATGTTTTTCCTGAAGCCTCAGCTGTCAGCAGCAGTGGGTGATTGGTGATCATCACCTAACAGAAAAGAAAATTGTAAAAGATGTGTCCAGAATGACTCTACATCAGACACAGGCAACCAAAAATCACCTGCAGCTTACATCCTGTAAGTGATCATGTGATTTTAAGCAATCTTTAGTGTTTTGAGTGTTAATAAGGATTGCAGGCCCTTTTAAGTAGCAAAACTGATCACTGCTGAACTAAAGTATAAAAAGTGGTGTTTTGGTGTAACTCGCTGTATGTACAGCAGAGGTAGTCTTGAGGAAGCATCAAGACAGAGGTGCTCTCTCCCAGAATGCACTGCACGTATTTAAAAAAAAAAAAAACACAAAAAACATAATTGTGATTTGGAACCAGCACGTTCTCCTCCATTTTCATAGCAAGCAGCATTAAAAGACGGGTGTGGAAGGACGTGGTAGTCCTCTCCTTTTGCAGGTTAGCAGCAATAGAGGAAGAGGTCGAAGCAGGAGGGGGACACTTCTTTAAGGAAAGAAGGACCATTTCACTGAAACGCCTTTTTTTTTTTCCTCTCGGATGCTGTGACAAGGAGGTCTTTTTTTTTTTTTTTTTATTTTTCTCCAAAACAACTAATAAATTAGAGAAGGTCCTGACCCAGAACTACTAAAATGAAGCCTTTGCTTTCCTGCACTGCCAAGCTGGCATGCGTCATGAGTGCAGTATGTGATTTAACCATAATTAAATTAACAAATTCCTTTGCACAGATGATGTTAAAATAACTTTAAAACAAAACAAAAAAAAAAAAAGTGATCTTTTATCCAGCTTTCTCTATCTTAAATTTGTCACTTTTTGATCACATTTACAATTTCTACGGCTCTGGCAGCTGCCATTCATTTATTGCCTGCCTCGTAATTTTTGATGGCTTCTGTTTGTTTGTTAGTTTGGTTCCAGCCCAGTTTTTTACATAAAAGCTCTGCTTTCCATAACAAAGATAAACAAACATATTGCTCTTCTTGGCTGTGGAGAAAAAGTAAAACATAAAACTGTAAAAATTTAAAAGACAAATAAATCTCACAATCGTAAAGCTAAGCAACGTATATCTGTGTGCATACAAATGGTAAGTACATTCATATGTGTGCACCTGGTTTAGTATTATCTCAGGAAAAATTGGATCCTTTTTCAATTAATGGAATTAGTAGTATCAGTTAAATATTTTCACCATTGATTTCACTATTACAGAGACATTTTTAGGTTATTATTCAAATCTAATCTAGAGAAGAAAAGACTGAGAGGGGATCTGATCAACACTTATAAATACCTGAAGGGTGGGTGTCAAGAGGATGGGGCCAGACTCCTCTCAGTGGTGCCCGGGGACAGGACAAGGGGCAATGGGCACAAACTGGAACACAGGAAGTTCATCTGTACATAAGAAAAAGCTTCTTCACTCTGAGGGTGACCAAGCACTGGGACAGGCTGCCCAGAGAGGTTGTGGAGTCTCCTTCTCTGGAGAGATTCAAAACCCACCTGGACACGATCCTGTGCAACCTGCTCTAGGTGATCCTGCTTTAGCAGGGGAGTTGGACTAGATGATCTCCAGAGGTCCCTTCCAACCCCTACCATTCTGGGATTCTGCAATTTTGTTCATTTATCAGAGAAAAAAAAAAAAAAATTAGAGAAGATCTCTGAAGTTGGCATTAAAAAAAGTTTCTGAAGTAGTGCATTTCCCAACTTTCAGATTCTAGTGTGTCTAGCAAAATAAGTAAATTAAGTCTGTAGGAGGCAAAAGAGGTGAAAAATGTTTAGGAAAGACATTTTTGACAATAAAATTGTAGAAAGATGCCATTTCAATCAAAACTGTCGCTTTATACTGCTTTCTTATATGAGTAACCCTGCATCTATACATTCTCAAGTACTGCCATAGGGGCAGATGGAAAGAGTATTTTTCACCTTGAAGGATCCTAACGTACTTGGAAGAATCAGTGATGAACATAGCATAAGAGTATGGGAATCACTGTCCACACCACTGACGCAGATTCTCGCTGGAGGTGACAGATGTCTGAGGCGGTGCAGTGTCTGTATGACGTGCCACACTGCTACAACTGCGGTAGCACGCTGAAGCTGCATGGGGCCATTTGGTATGGAGCAGATGCAGAGCTAGATAAGGGCATTATCCCATTTACTCTCTGCTGCCATTTCTGTGGATCCTTTAGGGCACTCGGCATTCACGGTAACATCTCTACTGCTAAAAAGAGTCGCTGTAGGCTGTTACCCCTTAATCGTCTGTACGTGTGGTTTGCATCTACCCTATCTTGACTTGGCCCCTGCAGCCTGGTCCATCTGTATCCCAACTGCAATAATATTTGGTCCGTCTCTTCTCTAAGCTTCAGTGACCACTCTTGTGGCCAAAAGACAGGATTATTTCTCTGTGTATTTTCCAGCTCAAAGTGCCTGATATAATGTAAGAGTTGTTTTGCAGCCTGCAGAAAGGTTTTTATAGCATGGCATCTAGGTCATGGCATGAAGGCACATTGTGGGCAGGATTAATCCAAGCGCTGGGTGTCAAACAAGGCACATCTGTTCTCCTATTGCCAATCTGTGGCACCTGTATAAGCAAACTATCCTGGCAACTCTACCTGGGTTTCTTCTTGAAGACGACTAATAAGTATATTCCAGAAGGGCATCCGGGAGTGAACTAGCACGCACACTGGACAGGCAGCTGCATATATGTGATAACAGGAACAGGTTCTGGAAGTGAACCAGAGTGTCAAGACTGCTGATGCTCCAAGGATGTTGTGAAGTAAACCCTGACCTTCATCGTGCCAACAGAAAAGGGGTAACTGTCCCTTCTCTTGGGAAACTGAGAGGGACCTGAGAGACTAATAGGCCTTAATGCTCACCAGTCTCCCCTGCTCATGGCTCGGGACCCCATATTGGGGTGTCCCAGCAACACCACAGGTATCAGTCTCCTGTTCCACCACAGGTCCAGCCCAGCAATGGGCTCTACTCAGCCAGCTCCCACTCTTGGGCTGATGTCCTGGCCTGGCATCAGCCCATCCCCATGAGGCTGCTTGATGCCCAGGGCTGGGGCTACCCCGGCTGCCCCCCAGCCTGCCCTGCCTTCTGCCTGGGGCAGTGGGACAGGGCCTGGCTTTCTGCCACAGTGCTGGCAAACACACACTCATCCAGTGCCCAACGTTTACCTGAGTGTTTGGTCTTGAAACACCGATTTAACCCAATGCAGGGAGGCATTTACAAAGTTTGTGGATAAATGTACACAAAGAGAAATATATTTTTTTTCTCATGGAGAGCATAAGAAACTGGCTACCTACATCTTGATTTCATTAGTCGCTAATATTTTCCCTTTCTTGTAACTGGAAAACCTATAGCAAGCATGGGATTGACACTTTTCATTTCTTTGCTCATGCGTTAAAATCTCCCCTATCCCTTTTCTCTTTTTCAGTGTGATAGCTTGTCAGGTCCCAGAAGCCTGATGAGGTGAAATATCGAGACAGTGGGACCAGTAGAGAGCTCTGCTGCTGACACAGTTCTCTTTGGAGGGAATGGAGCTATTTCTCTTGCTCTGAAGCAAAAGTGTCACTTGCAGTCTATATTCGATTGATAGCCACAGAGAAATAAGTAACCTCTCCATCCTACTAAGAAATATATACTGTCTTCCAGAGGATGGCGTTGCTTCCTCATGTACGGTCTATTTTCTGCTAGTGGGACTACCACAATAAGCAAGAGGACTGATCAGATGTTCAGCCAGGTCCCACATTCTTGGCAAAGACTTACAGCAAAGTTGCTGAAGGTAGCTGTGTTGTCAGGCTTACTTTGTTTCATCTTTTCTGAATGTGGACATCTGTCCACTAGAAACCGGACTGAGACAACTAAAAACGATACATAACTCTTAGTACATCTGTCAGATGGTAATGACTTTCAGTCACTAATGAACTGGAACAAAACTGAATTGGCAACCACCATTTTCCCTCTAGTAATATCCCGAGAAAGACTTTACATGCTGAATGTACAAGAGAGAGAGTTTCTGCTGTTTGGATACCACAATGATGGGAGCAGGTCTTCAGAACCACAATAGAGAGGTGGTTAACACATTGGTTATCTTATTTCCTTTAAAAATGGATATGAAGAGGGTTTAAGAAATGTTTACAACTTTCCTTTCCTCAAATGTATGTTTTACCTTTGTTTATAGATGCATTAAAAGGTTACTGATTGATATACTTTAGATACTGAGTATTTTGATGTATCTATGTGGCATAATAGTTACATATGAAAGAATGCATTAATTTGGAGTTAAATTCAAACCTAAGAATATCACTTGGGTTAAAAAATTGACCTTTTTTCACACTTCTAGCCTTGGAACAAAACTCCCCCTGTAACGTACTCAGAAGATTTTCAGACCATCTAGAGCAGGGAGCAAACGTCCAAAGACTAAGAGTGTTCGGCCAGCAGCATATACCCCTGTAGCAAGCTGAGGCTTTCACAAGGGGGACCCTGTGGATTCTTACCCAAGTAACACAAAGCCATGCATAAAGCTCTATTTGAAAACTCAGGGCACCAATAGCTTAGGTTTATGGAATGGTCTTTTACCTAACAAGGTTCATTTGTCAACATGACCCAGCAATGTGCGCTTGCAGCCCAGAAAGCCAATGGTGTCCTGGGCTGCATCAAAAGCAGCGTGACCAGCAAGTCAGGCAGGAGATTCTGCCCCTCTGCTCTGGTGAGACCCCACCTGGAGTACTGCATGCCTCTCTGGAGGCCCCAGTACAAGAAAGACATGGAGCTGTTGGAGCGAGTCCAGAGAAGGGTCACTAAGATGGCTGGAGCACCTCTCCTAGGAACACAGGCTGAGAGTGTTGGACTTGTTCAGCCTGGAGAAGACTCCAGGGAGACCTTATAGCAGCCTTCCAGTACCTGAAGGGCCCTACAAGAAAGTTGGAGAGGGACTGTTTATCAGGGAGTGTAGTGACAGGACAAGGGGTAATGGGTTTAAACTAAAAGAGGGTAGATTTGGATTAGGTGTTAGGAAGAAATTCTTCACTGTGAGAGTGGTGAGGCACTGGAAGAGGTTACCCAGAGAAGCTGTGGATGCCCCATCCCTGGCAGTGTTCAAGGCCAGGTTGGATGGGGCTTTGGGCAACCTGGTCTAGTGGAGGGTGTCCCTGCCCATGGCAGGGGGATTGGAACTAGATGATCTTTGAGGTCCCTACCAACCCAAACCTTTCTATGATGCTATGATTTTCCAGCTGATTTTATATTTTTCCATAATTAATGACTGTTATCTTTTGGTTAGAGTTCTTTGAGCAAGAAGTCATCTACCTTTCTGCATTTCTACTGTTCTTTGCTACTACAGGGCTTAGGTCCTACACCCTACAGTAAAAGGTACAGTATTTACTTACTGTCTAGTGTGTTCCAGGCCTTTTCTCACTAAGTGACACTGCCACTGAACAAGTTTTCCAGGTTCTTTTTTCCCCAACCTTCTGTCCGAGCACAATAACATCTTTATTTGTGCTCAAAGAAACCCAGAAACCCAGGCATCTCCTCACACATTGAGTCCATATTTTACTGTTACCAACACCAACTGTTTCAATCTGTCTCATTGAGTTCCACTTTACAAGCAAAAAGGTTTTCAGCTCCACTAAGACCATGAGAACGTTGTCCCAAAACACTCCTGTTTAGGAACCACCTTCTTTTTTTTTTTGTCCCATCCATAAGAGTCCATTTTCACTGAGCCTGATCCAGACTGGTGCTGCGTTTCTGCTATTTGAAGGAGTCAAATCCTTACAGCATCACCTTACTCCTAGGATGGATGTTATACCGGTCACTAAGACCCTCCCTCAGTTGCCAGTGATAGAGGTATGGTGGAGAAGATGGCCATTCTGGCTGGCCACAGAACTCAGAGCACTCCAGGGAATAGGTAGACATGAGCAAGGGTATTATTAAATGCATTCTTGATAATATAAAAGGATTTGTTCTAATCCATTAAAGCGAGGTATGATTCTACTTTTTTGTGTTCAGTACCCTCAGGTTTCATCACATCAGCTGAAGCTGAAAGCACTGGGCTTCTTGCAACATTTAATTTCCATTGAAATGACAACAAAGCTGTGGACTTCCTTTTTATTATAGAATCAGCCTCTATAATAACCCTCTTTGGAAGAGTCCCTGAACTCATTCATCCCTATATAACTTGAACTCAATAAAGTTGCACTAGGGAAGAGTTTGGCCCATTAGCTTTAGTTTTCTAATGCTGTTTAGTCAATAAGCCATATAATTCCCCAAACAAAGAAGGGAAAGGAATAATAATAATAATAGGAAACATGAAATGTCAACACAGCCTGTTCAGAAGAGGAAAAAAAAAAAAAGCTGAAGCAAAACAAAACTACTGAGTCAGGTCATCAGCTAGAGAAAATCAGTGTAACTCCAGTGAAATCAATTAAATTATGTTGGATTAAACTAGATGAAGATCTGATATGTAATTTTCTTTTTTTTTTTCCAGTTCCTCCCCCCCCATCATAAAATTTGTTTAAAAAAACCTCAGTCTGCCAGATTTTGCAAGTTCAGTAGTCTGTTAACTGAGTAAGTAAAGATATAATGAAAGCAATAAGTGCTGAAACATCACACATGCAGTACATATCTCCAGCCAGTCCAATTTTATGCCTACGGAGACTGGCAGAGTTCCTGCTGTGATTCAAATCTTATGTCAAATTTATAAACTTGTTTTCTCCATGCTCCTCTCCTATCCCTGTGCCCCATCAATCAGAGCTTATACCTACACAAAAGGCTGATCCATCATTAAGGAGGCAGGTTGCAGCCAAATGTAAATTTACACTTTAAAAAAAAAAAAAAAAAGGAGTAATAGTCGTGCTGCAGGGCAGGGTCACCCTCTGACCTTAGGCAATCTGCCTCTCAATCTGCAGAACACAGGCTAAAATAATGTGTCCGCCGAACAAGCAGTAAACTTTTGTGCTTCTGCCTTTTTGAAGATTCTCGGAGTTGCTGCGTCTGCCGGCTGACTGTCTGTCTTTTAAAATATGAAAATCTCCTCCGTATGCATTGAGCTCAGTTTTCTACTTAGCATTTCAAGAGCCCTAAGGACCTTCAGGGGAAAAAAAAAAAAAACCCACCATATTCTGAATTTTCAATTTTGATGACAATTTGCTTTCCCTACAGGATGTGCAGAAACACCTTGAAAAACTTGTCAGCTGCACTAAAGGAAATGTTCCTTGCCATGGGAATGAGGGCATATCACTTTCAACTAACTTAGGGAAAACAAGTTTAACTCTTTTATAAGAGTGGGTCATGTTTTCATGTGCACCCTATGCTTTCCCAAAGTAGCTGAACATCTCTTTTAGGTTGTTCCAAATAAGATGCAATAATAATAGCAACTTTATAAAAACCAAAACAACAAAACCACAAACATAAGTTTTGACAATGCAAGTAAAGACAAAATTTCATCCATCCATCCATCCATCCATCCATCCGTCCACTTACAGAGGAGTCCATTTTCATAGCATCCAAATCCAAATAAGGCTTCAAGCCATAAACAGAAGATTGTTAATTTCTTTAAAATTGCACTGTTACATTGGGATACATGATTTTACTTTGTCTAGTCTAGCCTCACCTTGCTTTTGAGTGAAGGGAAGGAGACAGTAACATTTAAGAGCAATACAATCCCACTTACCTTCAATAATTGTGTGAGGCTGGGATGTATCACTGTTTGCAAACCCATTTTTCTCCAAAAATTGTAAAAGGAACCTAGATGATGTACGTGTATTAAATACAGCTTTTATAAGGTAATATTAAATGAGGTGAATCCTACCCTTAAGCTGAGACTTATGTATCTTGTGTCACCACCAGATCATTAAAGGGCACACTGCAAGTGTTAGTTCTCTTAAGCACCAGAGATGTCCAAACTGTTCAGAGCGTGCTGGGTTTTGTTGCTTCCATGCCACAGATGGGAGGTGCTGAGGTACAGGCAATATAAATTTAAATGTTTTCTTCTCCAACTGAAGTTAATGACAAAACCATAATAGACCCTAAAGGGCTCAGGAAGAAGTTGGACAGGCTGACTGCTCAGAAAACCCAAGGTTACAGAATTCTGGATGAAGTCACTGGATTTCAGTATTCTGGATGCTCAGTATTCAGCCTTCATTAGCTCCTGACAGATGAACCACGAGCTGAGTTAGGAACAGGGGAGATAAGCCTTGATTTCTGGGCTTGTGTTCCAGCCATTAGACAGCACTTATCTTTAATGTGAAACTCCTAGTTTTAGAGATTGGACTGATGACAATGGTTTGGTTTGGTTTGGTTTGTTTGTTGCTGTTTTTTTTTTTTTTTATATAACCAGTATCGTCGTGTTCTACATGGGCTAGACAGGACCGCGTGAATTCAAACATCATTTAGTATTTCTGCTGCTAATCCTGGTTTAGCCTTGACACAGACAAATCAGGTATTAAGCAAAGGAAGATGTTGCATAAACACAGCAAATCCTGCCTCTCTTCCTTTCAGTGGGCTCAGAAATTCACACCAGGCCAGTCAGAATATACAATTTACAGTACAGACTATTTAAATTTTTAAAATGCCTTCATTACAAATGCCTTTGTGAGCCTTTTGTCCAGGCTGAGATGCAAATACAGCAGTGACTGATAAAGACAGTCATGTAAATGAATATGGATGTTTGCATAAATGGTGTTTCTTTGCTGTTGTGGAACAAATTCTGCCTTTAGTTACATTTGAGCATCTGCTATCGATTTCAGTGTAGTTACGAGTATGCAGCTGAGGAGGGGATAAATCCATCCATCCACCTATTGACTGATCAAACCACATTTTTTATTATGGATCCCATTTCCATATAGAAGTGAAGCAGGCCTTGATCTGCAGCCCCATGACACGATACAGGTGTATGCCTCACTCCAGTGGGTGCTCATGTTTGGTAGAGAGGGACTGAAGTACCCCGTGCCTCTCTGCAAAGTACTGAGAGCCAGAGAGACACCAGCAATTAGAAGTCTGTTATTTTCTTTTAAAAGATATTTAATAAATAGTCTAAGCTCAATAAGCAAGTTGAAAACTCATAATCAATTTTGTCATTCTTGCTTTTCTTTCTTATTTGTAGGAAAAAATTAATCACTTTTCTCCCACCCTCTGATAAGACTAGGCTTTTGCACTCTATTAACCCCAGGGGCTAAAAGATAGACTGTTTTCTAACAGGTGAATTAGTGCTAGATAGCATTACCACAAATGCCAAGTCATTAAACATGTAATTGGAATTTTTTTTTTTTTTTGCTATCTTAACTTTTCTACATTATAAAGGATCTTTACAAATTAATGACAGAATATGAAGCTGCCCTGAGAGCTATTTGCCCATTAAAAATAGGCATGAAAAACTCCCATCCCCATCACATGAAGAACTATCCCACCAATTTCCAATTACTTCTGCCACTGACAGTTCACTGGACTGTTAAGTTACATTCTGCACCATGCTGCTTAATGTGGTTAAGTCAGGCAGGTATTTGCTAGTCTCCTTTTTTTTCTTCTTATTTATTTTTTTTCCCCTGATTGTGAAGCAATTAAGCTATGTCACTAATGAAAAAGCAGAATTCTAGTTCTATAAAGGCACAGTTAATTTAAAGATGAATCCCTGGCAGTAACTAAATAAATCCTCATAGCACCCTGGTCCAAAACTGTTTCTGGAAGTTTATTCAGGACCTCAGATAAAAGCCTTTCCTATGGCACTGACAGATATTTTGAGGCAAGAAGCCCTAGTAAAAAGAGCTAAAGAACTTACATCTGTCAGATAATGACAATGGTAGCATTAGTGATCATGGTAATGAGAAGGAAAAGGCTTCACCATGGAATTTTTTTACTTCCATTTGATGAAAACCTTCAATTGAAAACTCAAGAAAAGATTTACAAATGTGTTCACTTATTTCAAGAACTGAAACCAAAAAAATCTATGTCTTTAGAAGAGTAAGTAAAAATACCACTGAATCAGAGTGCTTTGAAGCTCTGTGATGGGGAGGTCTAAGCGGCAGTGTGTACTAGCTTTATTATTAGATGATGGAGCCCTTAAACAGTATCACTGGAAATGGAATAAGGCAATGAAGCATCCTCAGTTCAGGGATGCTCCTGAGTTAGGGCTACTGGTGTGTTGTGTTCCATGCATCTTGTGTGGTTTTACTTCTCACATACAACATCCTTGAGGTGCTTGCGATGTATCTAAGAAGGCATCTGCTCTCTGTAGGTTGGTGATTAAGTAACACACAATTCAGCAAACTGTTGTATTCAATCTCTGTGATTTAAGGGGTAATATTTATTAAATGAAAAGTAATCCATGTCAGCATAGAAAAGGGTAAGATAACCCAAGTGTAAATGGACTTTACCAGAACATTGTGTCGGACGTGGATCTATCCTTCAGGTTGCTGACAGGATCCATTTTGAACAAGTTCTGTGATATCATTCACAAGCTTTGAAGGAATTTTAACCTAGCCATTTCTGATTTGACTAGAAAGACCATCAGTTATTACTGAGAAAGGGGAAAGACCTGGGCTTTCTAGAAGTTTTGTGATGTCTGTGATTAAAGTGATGCAACTAAGCTGAGTACAAAAAGGCGAGTAAAAAAAACTTCTGGCAGGAACTTGGAGGCACTAATGGCCACAAAAAGACAAATCCAAAATGGACTGGGTACAGAGAAGGACCATTAAAATGAAAAGGGGAATAGAGAACTTATTTTATGTGGAGAAATTAAAAGAGACTGGGATTTTAAACCAAAGGGTGGGAGGTGTTACAGTTTGGTTTTACTGTCTAATTATCTTTCCTCATGAGGGAAGTCCCTGGAAGGAGGAAAAGATATTCAAGTTAAGGAAAAGCAATGAAAAATGCAGATAAGTATAGATAAATTGCATAGCTAGGTACAGCTGTCCTCTGGACAGAGAGTGCTGGAGACATCCACATGCCACTTTGAAGCACCCTCTTTGAACATCACTATATATTCTGGAGAATCTCCTTACCACATACAGTCCACATACATACTTCAGTGTGTCCTAGTAAGTGTCTTCTTTAGAAGTCCGAACTCCAATAAGTGTGTCAAGCAGATTAATGCTGGGATATTGCTGGATGAGGTGATGTTTGTACTGGAAATAGCAACTCATTCCACACTGGCCAAAAAGCAGGTTTACAGGCCTGATGCTTTTCACTGGAACTGCTACATCTGCAGCCTGTTTCATTTGCCAGACTTTCCTTTCTCCATCTTCAACTCTCAATGAAGTCCACTCTGATATTTTCAAAATTTACCTTGGCTCTCTGTTTCTGAGGATTTAGTTTAGTTTACCCAACTAATCAGAAAAAATAACCAACACATTAATACGGTAAAATGCATTTTCTCATCTTGTTGTTTTTTGTTCCCTTATATGTTGTTCTGACTCCTTTGGCTTCTAATAAGTCAGAGGTTTGAGATCAGGTATTCCTCCATTTTTTAAGTTGTGCTTATTTACACAGGTGTTATTACAAGGTGGAATATATTGCTCAACCAAGGGGTCATGATTCAACACCCTTTTTCAGCGTTCGGCATGATTTAGCAAGGCTGATCATTTCAGAGATGAAGTGAAGAATTACTGTTTTAAATGTCCACGTTCAGTTCAAGCACCCCATTGCTGCTCTACAGAGCTATATACAAATAGTATAATTTAATAATGAGCGGAAAACCTCCTGCTACAGGAGGCTGAAATTTGCTGTTGTGGAGACAGCCGGTGTCTGGGTCAGTTCACACCTGGCATCACATCAGGGCTTATATGAAATTCAGGCAGGCCAGAGGCTTTGTGCTGGGTTTTTGAGCAGGGCTGTTTTCACTCTGCAGTGAGCAAGTGCAGTCATATGTTTCAATAAGGGACTTATCCGTTAGCATGTAAAAATGTTACTGCTAATTTTACACCTTGAAAACAAATCGGGGTTTCACGGTTTGAAAGCAGAAACCAACCAGCTATAAACTGTCAGATTGACTGTGATCTCAGAACCGAATAGGTCTATTTGTTCTAACAAACAGTTAGGCCATTAAGTTGCAAAGCCTTCCATTGTTTGTCCAGGTAAATAAGGACACATCCAAATTGATTATCTGTTGTTCGGAGGTAATGATACGTAATAAACTATTCGCTCTGGGTAACGTAACAGAAATGTGCTTTAGCGCGCAGATGTGCAATAACTTCCAGTGCAAGAGCAGGGTCTCCCCACGAGGTTAGCTTCAGGCCAGGACTCCATCACAGCCTCCTGCCCCCCACCCCTGCAGGCAAAATGCATTTGCCTGGTAAAACAAATACATACATTTTTCTTGTGCAGTAACCTTGTGTGGTTCTGGTGCTTCTGCTGATGGGGATTCCTCAGAAATCTGCATGTGGGTACACCTGCGACTCACAGAAAGAGACTTCAGGGACATTAAGGTTGATCCTGTTCCTTTCAGTGTCATTATGCTCATTTGAAAAAAGAATATCTGTCATCACAGATGTCAGATCCACTAGCTGCCCAGCAATGAATCTTGTGCTCATGTCAAAATGTCTCCAGCAGAATTTCTAGGATGAAACTTCACAGCTCAACATTAGGCAGCAATTTATGATATATGATATAAGCAGCAAGAGCAGTATTCTAACAGGAAAAGGGGTAATCTCTAAATTTTGTCAAGTGGGAAGCAGTTAAATGATTCTTGCTTTTCTCAGATAGGAATTTAATTGACTTTTTTAAACTGTCATGTAAGAATTCCTCCCATGCACATATTCTTGTATCTCCAGAGTTATACTATGGCTACATGCAGATCTGGCTGGAAATCTCCAGTGGGGGGGAGAGGGAAAGAGCATCTGGGACTGAGAACCAGGGACAGAAACATTTTCCAGCAGCAGCAGGACCTTATTTATGGGATCCTGCTCCATCACTTGTGACAAACACCAAATTGAACATTTGTGGGGACAAACTCTGAGAAGGTAATAACCCGTGCTGAGGCAGTGTGAGGATGATGAATGTTGTATTGTCTTTATTTTTCTCACATCACTTGCCAGTTAGACTTACAAGGTGAAATTAGCAACCTTCCGTGGTGGACCTTGTCTTGCCAAATTTTAGCTGACTGAAGTATTGAGTGGGATAGTATGCCTAAGTAAAACACTTGAATTTAGACACCTAGGGATGTTTATGCCCAGGTTGGTGTTCAAGCTGTCCTTATAGCCAGGAAGGAGCTAGTCAGCACTGCCAGTGGCTCCTAGGGAGGTGTTGGAGCAGTCCTGGTGCCTGCTGTTGGGTAAGCAGCATCGTCTCCTGGCTCCACGGGCTGCACTGGGCAGGTCTTGCCTGCACATAAGGAGACCCCAGGTGTGCAAGTACTCAACTGAGGCTATTTGATTTCAGGCCTTTTGAGCTGCTGTTAGTACCCTACGGCCCTGGGCTTCTGGTCAGGGAGAGGGCAGGTCTTGTGAAGGCTCTTTCATGCCTGAAGGAGCTTGACCGATGTTGGAGATTGACATTGAGGAGCTGAATCGTGGTCCAGGGGCCTCACCTGACCGGCATCGATGAGCTCCCTTTGTAATTAGGGGAGAAGACAGGTGCCTTCAGCAACATTTTCATTTAATCTGTCATAAATGCCTCTTTTCATCCAAATGATCATTTAAAGGTGACTGGCTACAACTTAGATAACTAACATTTAGACCCTCATGCTAGAAAAGAATCACATTGACTTGGCAGAAAGGAGGAGGTCATCTATACCTGTTTACAGTGTAACTTTGCTGATATCAGGAAAGCAACTCCGTGGGTACATTTAACCAATGTCCACTGAAACAGAAAGCAAGGTAACTAATCAAACAAGCGAACCAGGCATTATCTCTCAGTGATCTTATAACAGATGGCAGACAATATGGAAAGGGGAACACACAAAGAGAGATACTAATTTAAGACAGACAGATAGATGGAGCAATACTTTCAAAAATAATAAATGGCTCAAATTGAAGGCCAATTCTCAAATGCAGAGACATATGGCTTGAGCTCCTAATGAAAAATTATTATTTTTTAATATAAGGAAATGGACGAACATGCATTGACATTTATTTTCTATCTGTAAAAGAAAAAAAGCACAGCTACATGTTTACTGAGCTCTTTTTTCTCTGAAGTTACTAAATATTGCAGTGCTTCTGATGGAACTGAAACAAGGTGGGTAAAAAGACATGAAGATTTGATTTGGTTTTTTTTGAAGGGAAGAATAATAAATTTAAGAGGGTTTCTTTTTATTTCATTTCAGAAAATGATGAGACTAGTTCACCTTTAAAAGACACAGAAATCTGAATCTGAAGATCCTCTTACAGAAATGCAAATATATTTCTAACCACTAGATGGTACTTAAAGCACAGGATTGAAACGAACTTCTCTACTGTGAGATGTATAGTCAGCGTACCTGTGTCAGAGGCTTAGGGTGGTTTTATTTTCCCCATATCCAGGGGAGAAGGGAAAAAAAAAAGAAAAAAAAAGACTAAATCTCTTCTGTGCCTTTTTTGACTTGAAAAGAAAAATGGACATGGCAAAAGTGTTCCTGATTAGATTGGTACAAAAAGATGATGCATTCTTTCTGGATGAATCAGGAGATATGAGGTTCTGTCACTCTTTAGATATAGACCTGAAATACTAAGCGTAAATTTATAGCCTCTTGAACGAGCCACAGGACTCTGTTTACTCATAGAGTAGAATTGGGTGCAGTTCCAGCAGTTCTTCTGTGTGATCAGTTACTTTATCACCTTGATCAGTTCGGAAGATACGATAACTCTCTTTTTTAATACATCCTACTACAGTAGATCCTTTATCAACCTTCTTTGGATTTAATCACACTTCTGGGGCAGGAATCCTCTCCCCATCTCTCTTTTTCACATGCATGCAAACACACACCCGCACACCCATAAATGCCTGTGTGTTATTTTTTGACTTCTTGCGATTTTTTATTTTCTGGGGGAAAGGCTGGAAGACATGGGGAGCAGAATCTAGAGGAAAGATAGCTCAGTTGCTGCTGCTTCTTTTTTCTAGCTCTAGATTCCAGAAAGGATGATCTATTTCCAAAAGTGACTAGGGGAGAAATTTCCATCTGTGGTAACAATATTGCAGTAGATACTTGGAAATTTGAAAATGTACCTTGGCTGCAGATTTTGGACTTTCAGTCCAACTCTGAAGCATTAGGACTCAAAACTGTTATTCACTCTGTGCTGGGTGACCTCTCCCATTCCATCCTAGTTTAAGCTGGTGCTTCGGTTTGGGTTCATTCCCCACATGGATTTTTACACTAAGGAAGAGCACTGAAGAGGTCAGTGAGATTTTCCAGGAACTTGTGAATAACAAATATCTCTCTGTATTTTCTCCCCTTGAACACCCTGCTGCGCAACTTAGAGCATTTCTACCTGACCTCCTCTGCCTGTAAACTGTCCCCGGAGGTATGCAGATCAATACTGTTGCTTAATGTACTTGTAAAGGTTAGTCTGATTCTTATTCTTTTAAAAAAAAATGCCACTAGATCTTTTCTAAAAGTATCTCAGATGATTTGTCTCTGAGGTATTCTGTGCCATTGAGCTCTAAAACATCCAAATATTTGTTTGGCACCTCTGATTATCCAACCAAAAAAAAAAAAGAAGAACAAACAATCCGGCTATATCTTTATACAAAGAGCCATGAATGACATTAAGGTTGGAAAGGTGCATCGAAAAATGTTATAAAGTGTTAGATCATCCAGAGAGTTAGTAGGGAATGGCTTTGTTACCAAGGCCTAGCTTTTCTTTAGGTGAGTCTGTGTCTGCTTCTTCATAATTCTTCGCGTGTCTATGACAAAACCGACAGTTTTGGGCCTGATGCAAAGCTCCTTGAGCACAGGACAAGTTCTCCCTCAGGATAAAATCCGTTTATTAGCTTCATGGCAGCCTCTGTGAGCAGGAACTTTTCTCACAAAAACAAAGTTTCGGGAATAGCTGTAGCATTGATCTCATCACTGAGATTTGCTCTTGCATAATGGCTTTCCACCAAAAGGCTTGGCTTTGGTAATAAGTCCATGTGCGAAACCTTTGAATTTGAGTTTTACCCTGCAGTTCTTGCATTTGACCAGCTGGTGGCTGGGAGTTACTTATTTTCTAGAGTCGAGGCTGCTCAGAAGTAAACTTCTAGTCAGTTTTTATTTTGTTCTGTGGTGTTTTATAAAGCTGCACTACAGCATCTTCAGAAATCACACACTGGTGGTATCTGTTGGCCAGATGTGTCCTGTAACATCGAGCGGGTTAATGCATAAGACCTGGCGTAAGCATGCTTGAAAACACTTTGCTCTTTTTCCCAGTTGATAACATCTATTTCATTAGTTGCAACTTGCCTCCAAGTCCCTTTCCAAATTTTTTTCCAGAACTGCATCATTCCTAGCTCAGCCATGAAAGTATTCAGCATTCTTCTTCTTAGAGCAAATCCTATTTCTTCCTGTCTCTCTCTTGTTCCATCTGTCTGTCTGATCTGCTGCTTTACAGTCCAGATGGGAGTGCCTTTTGGGTTGTTTCATATGCCTCTAGTAACCACTGCTGAGCTTCGCTTGAAGGGGCCAAACTCATCCGTGATGGTGAAACTTCACTGATTTCAAGGAAGATGGACAAGGGATGAATTTGATCCGCGATCTTCCCTGGGGACCACTCTGGATACAAAATGTGTATCTGCGCATATGAACAGTAGGAGGTGAGGAGGGGAATCAAAGGTAAGGTTTTGCAGAGATTGTTCCAGGACGATAGTAAATCATACACTCATTGCTGCACTACACTGAATAGGCTAAAGGAGAGCAAGAAAAATGAAGGAACATGCAATTATGCCCATTTCAGCAGTTATGCTTTTGTTAGAATACTCTTAAGCAATTACAAAACTGCCAGGACTGTATTTAATTAAATATATAAATACCCATACAAAAATAAAACCCAAGCAACACTTACATCATGCCTACAAGGTGTTATTGTTCTGTTTATTTTTTACAGATGGACATTTTGTCAAGGAGAAACTTGCCAAGTGCTGTGAGAGAGAGAGGGAAAGAGAGAGAGAAGGAGGTGGAGAGGTGTAGTGAAAAGAAATGTCGATGCTACAGGAAAAATGGCAGCTCTTGTATCTCAGAGAGGCAAACGCACCACAGTGCACATGTGATAAGGAAGTGTGACTTGAGTTCCCTACTTAAGGCTTCACTGAAATTGCCCTGTACTTATGGGAAAACAGATGACAGAGTAATTAGAGATGGTGCATATAATTTATCATTCATGGTCTTGAACTTCGTATAGCTGATTTGAATGACCAGATGATTTTTACTAGTAGACTAAATATTTGGGAAGGAAGAGCGGGGGAAATAGATCTGAATACAAAAAATAACTCTTGTTTTCCTAGAATTCTGTTTATTTAACCCCCAAAAGACAAAAAGCATGCCTACAGATGTTCGGGTGAGGAGGAAGTACAGCCAGCTAGCACCTATGGCTCTGCTGCTTTTTTCTGAGACAGGTTTTGCCCACCAACAAACACTTACCAGCACAGGGCACATCCAAGAAGGTATGAGACTGCTTTTGTTCCTAATGGAAGGAGAGTCCAGCCATCATAGGACGAGAGAAAACAGCCTCAAGTTGCACCAGAGAAGGTTTAGATTGGATATTAGGAAAAATTTCTTCACCAGAAGGGTTGTCAGGCACTGGAACAGGCTGCCCAGGAAAGTGGTGGAGTCACTGTCCCTGCAGGTATTGGACAGACCTGTAGATGTGGTGCTTAGGGACATGGGTTAGTGGTGGGTTGACCCTGGCTGAGGGCCAGGTGCCCACCAGAGCCGCTGTATCACTCCCCTCTTTCATTAGACAGGGGAGAAAAGGTACAATGAAAAAAAAAACTTACGGGTCGAGATAAGGACAGGGAGAGATCATTCTCTAATTATCATCACGAGCAAAACAGACCGAACTTAGAGAGGGAATTCATCTTATTTATTACTAAGCAAAACAGAGTAGAGGAATGAGAAATAAAACCAAATCTTAAAAACACCTCCCCCCACCCCTCCCATCTTCCCGGGCTCAACTTCACTCCCGGCTTCAACCTCCGCCCCCCCCAGCGGCACAGGGGGACGGGGAGTGGGGGTTGTGGTCAGTTCCTCACGCGGTGTTTCTGCCGCTCCTTCCTCCTCAGGGGGAGGACTCATCATTCCCCCGCTCCAGCGTGGGGTCCCACTCACGGGAGACAGTCCTTCACGACCTTCTCCAACGTGAGTCTCCTCCACGGGGTGCAGACCTTCAGGAGCAAACCACTCCAGCGTGGATCCCCCACGGGGTCACAAGTCCTGTCAGCAAACCTGCTCTGGCGTGGGCTCCTCTCTCCACGGATCCACAGGTCCTGCCAGGAGCTTGCTCCAGCCTGGGCTTCCCACGGGGTCACAGCCTCCTTCAGGTGTCTCCACCTGCTCCGGCGTGGGGTCCTCCACGGGCTGCAGGTGGAATCTCTACACCCCCTCATCCTTCCTCCATGGGCTGCAGGGGGACAGCCTGCTTCACCATGGTCTTCACCACGGGCTGCGGGGGAATCTTGCTCTGGCGCCTGGAGCACCTCCTCCCCCTCCTTCTTCACTGACCTTGGTGTCTGCAGATGTTCTTACATCTTCTCACTCCTCTCTCTGGCTGCAAAAGCTCTCTCTAACTGTTTTTGTCTTTCTTAAATATGTTATCACAGAGGCGCTGATTGGCTTGGCCTTGGCCAGCGGCGGGTCCGTCTTGGAGCCGGCTGGCATTGGCTCTATCAGACACAGGGGAAGCTTCTAGCAGCTTCTCACAGAAGCCACCCCTGTAGCCCCCCCGCTACCAAAACCTTGCCATGCAAACCCAACACAATGGGTTAGTGGTGGATTTGGCACTGCTAGTTTAATGGTTGGACTCGATGATCTTAAAGGTCTTTTCCAACCTAAATAATTTTATGATTCTGTGATCTACAATTTCATGAGCACAATAAGGCTTTGCCTACAGACCAGGCACGTTTCTGAAGAGCCATGCCCTCATGGGTTCCTACAGACTGCTGAATCCTGCCTGATGGAAAAGCTGGCACGAGGTTTGATCTTGGGCTATTTTAACGTTAGTGAGACCAGATAAAAACTTGTGTATAGTCAATATTTTAAACTGAAATTAGTATTGGGCAGGATGACTCGGGGCAAAGTAATACAATATACAGTTTATACCCTTCTGGTTAAATTATCTCAGAAATATGAATGCATTCATGCTGAGAGACATTTTCTGAAATGTTAGTGTGCTACATGGAGCCAGCCAAGGCATGTTTCCTTCTCAGCTACCAGTAATGCAAAGCAGCATACCTGTCCACTTGGCAAAACGTTTTTTAATGGCACTCAAATCCATCAGGTGCTGTCTGGAAAGAGCGCTACCGCGCTCAGCACCTGCTCACGTGTGCCAGTGTTGTGGTGTTTTTCGTCTGCCCTAGGAGGAGGAGCAAGTCTGTTGCTGCAACTGGCTACTCACAGCCTAAAGGGATGGACCTGCATGTGCCATGAGTCTGCAGCAACTCCCAGGCACAGGGCTTAGTCCTTACCTTCAGCAAGAGAGGTGTTCGGGTATAAATGTTGTCTGGGTACTCTTACAAAGGAAGATGATCACCCCAAACTGATACAGCCTGTAGGTGAGGCTTTGCCATCATTTTATGTGAGGTTCATGTCCACTCCTGACCTACAAGAGCGTCAACCGATAAAGAAATGGGTTTTTTAGAGCAGGGGAAAAAAATCCATATTGTTACCTGTGGATGTACCTTTCTCAGTGCCTAGAAGGAAAAAAAAAAAAAAAAAAGAGTGGTTAAGATAAAATAACAGCTGGATTTTTCTTTCACTCCCTGAAAGCTGTGACTATAGTTTTCAGAAAGGCTAAAGGAATTAAGTATCCATTTCTTTTCAAGTGAGAAGTCCAAATCTCTGACCTAAGCCTAGAAGGTAAATGTTTTACTAGCTGTATTTTAGCCTCAGAACTGATCGTGTGTTGGTTTTATCCGTGGTTCTTTAGTACCTGAACCATCCCATAGTATTCATTATCCTGGTAACAGACTCAATGTTAATTTACAAAGAGAAAAATTCAGGGACATCCATAAGCTGCCACACAGAAGCACTGATGAGGAAACAGCTTGGCATTGGGTGCACTTTCAGTATTTTCCTCAGACTATCTCAGGTGGTGGCTGCAGAATGAAAATGCTCCACTGATAAACGCTTGTGAATGGCAGGTGAAAGAAGCTCTCATTTCAGGTGCAAATCCGATAGCTTCCCCTGCGGTGCGAGGGAGAGGATTAGTTCCCTTCGCCACGCGCTTCTCGTACCTCCATGGACCCCCCCATCTTCAGGATCTCTATCTGAACCCTCCATCTGAACCAAAAAGCTATATCTGTCCCTTAGTAAAACATCTTTTATTTGCCAACTTGTTTTTCCCACAGACTCCCGCTCCTTTTGTGTTTGCGCTAATGTTCCGAATGTCTACACCGCGTAGCCGATGATTATTTGTGAGACAGAGTGAGTTAATGCAGATTTGCAAGCTGTTCCCATTTGTTAAATGTCAGAAAAACACATGCAAGTCACTGGCTTTAGCACTTAGCTGCCAGCTGGCTCTTCTGAAAGGAGGGGACAAATGACAGTCTATCAAACAGCATGCTTTCAAAGAAAGAGGAGACCTGTTCCAGAACTGCAGCTTCAGAGGCTCTTTTAACAACATAAGCAAAACTGGGAGCCAACCTCATTTTTTCCCCCTGGTTGTAATGAACACATAGCTTAGCTACAGCATTTCCCCACCCCCAGCAAAATAAAACTGGAATTACAAAGCTTACGAAGAAAAGAAGTGTCAACTTCTTTTTCTTTCTCTCTCTTTTTTTTCCTTCCTTTTCTATTTTTTTCTTTCTTTTTTTTTTTTTTTTTTTTTTTTTTGGCTTAAAAATAAGACCAAAAATGTCAAAAGGAAAAGGAGTGGGGTTCTGAGATCAGTCTCAAATCTCAGAAGAAGATTGCGGGAAATCGTGCCAAATGGAAGTGTTTATCCATGGGTAAGTGCCCAGTGTAGATTAACATATTTTAATTATGGTCTCCGGGTTTGCCACGCTCCCCAAAGAATACATGGTTTAGGCCTCGCCGGTGAGCCAAAGTTGTCAGGGGGGGATTTTGTGTTTGGTCGTGCATGCTGATGGAGAGCTCTGTCCTCACGGCGCCCGGAGAGTTGAGACGTGCCCTTCTCCTGGAGCAGATGCTGCAGGAGCTGCGGTGGTGCAGGTTCCTCATGCCACCCGACATGCTCCGACCCTGACCTTCGAGGCCACCACTCCTCCGCCACGGCTGCCAGCATGGATGCCCGGGCGTAGCGCTGCTTTCCCGGGGTGATGTCCACCAGGACCTCCAACATCACCCGCTCATTAGGATGTCTCTGAACAGCTGTCATGTGGCGCTGACTTTCTGTCACGGCTGACAGCGGTGAGATTAAAGCAGGTAGCCGGAGGCTGAAAAACTCTGTGTTTTGTTACGAAGCCCTGAGTCATCTAGTCCCTGTTATAAATATTAGGTGTCGGATTTGGATTCACACTGAGTCACTCGTAGCCTTGGGTAGATCCCATTGCACAAATGGTCCAATTTATTGCAGCAGGACTATTTGTATACAAGATTGCCATCATTGTCAAGATGTCAAAATCTGGCCTCATATGTTTAATGCTTCATAATTAACAAGCTGTGTTGCTCCAGTGAACATCTTCCAATTATACAGTAAGATTTTGAAATGAGTGGTCAGTTCCCAAAGTTTTCTCTGGTTTAAACTCAGTGACAGGGCTTTGGGAAGAAGCAGTGTTGTGTCGAGCAAGATTCATCTTTTCTGCCTTTCCTGAGTCTAAGCTGAACACCCAGGTTCCTGCTTATAGGGGGAAGAGAGAGGTGCAGTGATGAAGATGGTAATTGGTGCTGTATAGCTTACAGAAGGAGAAGTCCCTTCTGCTTACCTCTGTACTGGAGGGAGCCCAGGTGACTCCAGGTTCAGTGTTACCCAGTGAAATGGGAAAAAATAGGTGAGATGAAACCTTTTCTAATTGCAAACACTCTCTGAAAAGCTCACTGCTCTGTTGCTCACAAATGCATCTCAGGAGCAGTCCCGAAGAAAAACTTTGGTGCCAAAAGTAGTCTCAAATTGTCATCCAACCCACTCTTCCTTTCAATGGTCTAATCCATGGGAATCATAAACTCTCTGGGTGTCCATGCTTTTACCCTGAAAACATACCCTGGGCACCCTTACATTTGAATGGTGCAGTGGATGCCTAACTCCTGCCTAAATCCCGGTGAGATCCAGGAATTAGGTAAAGTTAAGCCTCTGAATCTGATAGGTACAACTTGAACCATCCCTGATGTCTTCAAGATCAACACAGGGCCTTATTTCAGTCAGGGCTCCTTTCATAGATAAACCAGGTCTAGCTATTTAGCCAAAAAGCGAGATACGCCAGGTTCCAGGCTGTCCTCATTCGGACGAATACGAAGTAAGAGACTTCAATTACTCTAAACTTCTCATTATAGTCTCAGACTGTAGACTTTGAGAGTGTCTGGGGAAAAGGACTGTAAGAGTTATTGTTCTGCAGCTGGAGGAATCTAACCCCATTTTGAATTTTGAGTGCTCGGGGTCTTCACAGCGAGGTCCACAGAGATTTTCAGAGATATTTAGGCACTGCTATTTGTCTCAGTGCCTTCATCAAGAGAGATCACAGTCAGCTTGGATGTAAAGAGTATCAGAAAATGAAAGCACCAAGCAATATCAGCCTGTGGAGAGAGACAAGACAGTTGTTATCTGAAAATTTCCCCCACATTAGATTCTTATTATCTTTCCTTTTGCGCCATAAACTGTTCCATGCAATTGTGCTTGGGATCATTCAACTGAAATGAAAGGCTCCCCTGTCCATCTGCCTGGCAGGCCTGTCCAAAGGTACCTCCTTTTCTCGTTCCCTTCCTCGGATCTGGCTGGAGAAGCTTATCAAACAGAGCGTTACGATATAGTGGCCTCTCCAGACCTCCAAAGTCTGACTCCGAATACTGAGATCACTGAATTTGTTGCAGGTTAGCATATGGCACTCCTGCATTTTTTAGTGGCTTGAAGATATTGTCAGGGTAAGACTGAATCTGGCAGCCCGACAGAGCCAGGGCTGTTGCAGCTCCATGTCCCAGGTCCAACCAGCAGAGACTGAGCATGTGTTCCCAGTAGGCACACACACACACACACATATACAGCATACATATTTATGTATAGATGTATTCAGATCCGCACGGATCACGGACACACAGAGCACTCGCACAAACGCAATCAGCACCAACAGCCTTATCGTGTCTCCTCTCTGGCTGATCAGGGTGAAAGTCTGTCCCTGCAAAATATACACGTAGGTATAAAATATGGATCCCCCAGCAGCTGCCTGCGGATCCCAGTCTCCCCCACGTTGCTGGCACTGGGACACAGGAGGTCCTAAGGCTGCAGCCCCATTCCAGGGGGTACAGGAGTGCACAGCCCTGCACACACTGTCACACAAACAACAGACAGTCGATCCAGACAAGAGTACTGACCAGACCTGTTTGCACACAGCTGGCCATTTTATCCCCTTTTCCCTCAATTTTCCCATGTTTGATTCTCCCAACCCACCTTGATCACTCCCTTTCCCACCTCTGTTTTCCTCCTCTAGACATCCCATAATAAGTCCTATTCAATCCTAAAATGCTCTTCCCATGCACCCCATAATGTGTGCCTGGGCAGTGACCTCCCTCTCTGGACCTACAGTGCTCCAGAGAGCACCGTGGTGGGGTGATGGTCTCCTGGAGCATCTCTGGGACGGGCCACAGCAGGAGTACTTTTCTCCCCTTAAGTTATTTGGGTCCCCCCTTCCCCATTGTTACACTCTGTGCTCCTTTGTGTGTGTGGAGGTGAGCCTTTTGTCTCACAAACTGACAAACACCTGCTTTCCATGAGATTTTTTTTGTTGCCTGGGTAGACCCTCCTACATCTCTGAGGCATATAAGCTCTGTCGTACTCGTTACATGATGAGCACTGGGGTGAATAAGCACTTACCCTTCATTTTCTTGAAGAATGTCTGGCTCAGACTTAAGCAGTGAATGCCGGTAACAGCAAAGATGTGGTTCGTGTGAGAAAATGATGAGGTAAGACCAGTCTAGTAGATAGAGCAGGGTGTATCTGGAGAGGCTCTGGGAGTTTCGTCATCAGCTCATGGACTCTTAACCAATGTGAAAGTCAGCATCCCCACTTGGCAAAAGCGGATATCAGTGCTAGCTTTCTCTTGGGACATCGTAGGCTGTAGGTAACGCTAGCAAAATATTTCAGCAGTTAAGAATGTCAGACATACAAAATGGGATCTCATTCTTAAGAGCACACAAGACTCGGATTTTCAAGGATGCTCAGATGAGAGACCAGCAGATGTGAAGGAACATTTTAAAAAGTTTTTATGTATTTCATTCCCATAACTTCAGCAGGAGATAAGCATCTTAACTTCAGTTACCACTCATTAGTATCTTTAAGTGTCTAGATGTCTTTAAAAACTTCTCTGTGAACTTCTAGGTAGAAAGTTCTTCATTTTAAAAATGAACACTAAAAAATGTTCCTGCCAGAGCGTTTAGGCTGTTGGTATCATAAAGCAATGCTTATCCTTTTTTTAGGGAATAGTCAGTCACATAATTACTGGATAAACTGGATTTTTAGAAATTAACAAGGACACACTAAACATGGCAGAGGACTTGAGAAGAGATGAAAGAGAAAAATATACCTTGCTTTGGGGCTCATCCTGAACCCTGTTTTATCATCATGGCAGATGCACTTTCAGAATGGACAGTGGTAAAGTAAGGTTTAGGAATGGAAGCATTATTTTCTCATTTTACTACTTCCTGGGTGAATTGAGGAAGATTATCCTGGGCATTTGTGATCATATTTGGTCGATACGCCCTGGAGTGCTGTACACTGAGCCAGCTCTGAAGGAGTAGGCTGCAGGACCTCAGTTTACCAGCACCAAGCTGGGACGGCCAGTCTGCTCCCACAGCCAGAACTAGCATCTTGTCAGGCGGTGATGCTGCAGTGCAGACACTCAGCTATTTTGGAGCCAATTTAAATCTCTGTCTCACAGTGATGTCTTATGCAGAGCAGGCTTATGCTTAGAGGCTGATCCGGAGCCCACAGAAATGGATAGGATGCTTTTGACTGTGCTTCAGCAAGCTCCATCTAAATCATGAAATTCTGCCCACCTCACTTCCCTTCCTTGAAACAGGGATAACAACCTTTTCTTAACACGGTACCCGTCTTGCTCAACACAATAGATCCCTAATCATGCAGGGAAGAAGAGAGGAGAGGGGAGGGAAGGGCAGATGGTATCATACTAATACAAATAATAAATAATCAGATTAATCCCTGCATCATGACAAGAGTTTCATTAGGTGCAGAACAAGGGAAAAACACTGCTGCATTCCCGGGAGCAAGTCAGAGAGGGACGTGATATAAAGTGCTTCCAAGCTTTTTTTTTTTCCCCCTTCTTTTTTTTTTTTTCTCTTTTGTCTCATTTGTATTTGTATTATACTGAGGGCAGAGCGATGTGGGAGGGAGAAGGCAGAAAATTATAGTGCTGGAAACCAACTTCTCTGTTTGAAAGATTTTTGTCGGCATCTCATGAGCAGGGTGACCAAATGCTCACATTGTAGGGGTCTCGTTTTCGTGATCTGCATCCATATGTCACACACTTAATCAGAGAGGCACAATCGTGGACTAAAGCAGGCAGATCTGAAATGTCAGTGCTCAGGTAGGAGGAGAGCCCTCTTCCCCCTGACTTCTTTAGCTGAAATGTTGAGCGCTTTGCACTGCTATTGCTACTTCTTGGTTGGACTGTTTCTATTTCCGCAGTGTCCTCATGCCTGTCATTGCCTGGACCTGGTTCAATAAACACATTAGCCACATCTGAGAGTACAAATATTTCTTCAGAGGCTTAGATGTCTATTTGAACATGTGATTGCCGTAACTGCACGTGCAGTAAGAGTCAGCCCTGTAAACAGCGTCGGTACTGACACGTACAAATTGAGGAAGATCACACGTAGGAGGAGCTGCACTGGTGTCCAATGGTAGGGAATGCAGGCTGGCTGCATCTGCCAGAGGTGGTCCTGTAAATAACACCAGGGGTTGGGTGGGATGGCTGGTCTCTTGAAAACCCTCTATGCGGAGGATGCACATCACTGTGCAGCACATGGCTGTGCTTCTCTTGAGCACGGCTTTCCTCCTGCTTGGTCCCCACCACAGGCTGGGGGTGTCACCTCTTGCCCTGTTGACACAGCAGTGGCACCGGGATGCCATGCAGCAAAAGGCCCGCGGTGGCATTGATGATGTGTTGCAACCCAAAAAGTCGGTGTGGAGAAGATTCCCTGTTAGCAAACACAGACATGCCTGGAAACTCAGCTGCAGTCCTGAAGGAATCTTCCAAACAGCACTCCCTTCTTTTGCACTCCTGGAAAAGGGGGTTTCTTCTAGCGCAAGTGCTGCTGGCCGATACACGCATTCGCAAACAACGTGAATTGAGGAAAGTGGGTATTTAATATGTGAAGAATGATTTATAATGTGCTTTACAGAAAAGTTTTCAGCAAGTCTGAATTCTCTATTAAAAACTGCTTGCTTCATTACAGAGTTAGCAAAATAGGCAAAGAAAATATTCCTTGCTTATCCCAAGACTCCTTAACTCCTGACAATTTTAATAAATCAAGGAACATTTGTAAGTACTAAATGTTAAATGTGTATTCACAGTTAATTTTTAATCAACTAACAACGGTGATGTGTTAATTGAATGCCATTAAGAAACCATAACTTGATGCATTAGCTGTTTTCCTATGCAGAGGAACTTTTCCCAAGGCTTTCAGTTGTTGCCCAGGCTGCTTTTGAAAAAAAGTATTTTAAATGTGTTTAGTGCCAGACTGTTCAAACCCTAAAATTGAGCCAAGTTCACAGGGTTCACTGAGGTTTGTAGTTTTATGAACCTGAGCTGAATTTTAAGCAAGGCTGGGCTAAGTTTCAAGTTATCTTGTGCCTTAAGGTATGACTTACAACCTACAAAGTGATCATGTACGCTTAACATGTAGACTCCTGGCTTCAATGTGAATTGCTCAATTTTGGGGATGTCAACCAAAAGATCAAAGAGAAACTCAGAAAGGTGACATTTACCGTCTCTGAGACTTGTGAAACTTGCATTTTTGCATCCACCTTATCAGCTGGCTCCTCGTCAGTGTGAAGTCAATAGAACTATGCTGCTCTTATTCCAAATGAGGCCTTGCACTAAGGCCTTGATCGCACATCTCCGTGGCTGTAGACCAACAAGCTGAAGAAGTTGCTGCTCCCTGTCCTACCCCATCTATTCATTTCTGCTCTTGCTGGCCTTCCAGATGGACTATTTGTGTTGCCTGCTTCACTCTCTTTTTAGTGAAAACGAACTAGGTTAGCTTAACCAGTCTAATTAGGAACTCTTTGCTAACCTGGCTGAATCTGAATGACGATAGGCAGTGTTCACAGAAGCAGCTGAGACAGCAAGTCTCATGGGATGACAACCCCTGGCAGAGCAATTGGGAATGGGCTGAGGCTACTCCTCTGGGCAGCTACGGTATGGATAGAAAAGGTGGTGAAGCCCCCAGATTCCCCTCCATACATAGTCCTTGCATGAGTGCTTTACATATTTCACCAGGGTCTGAAATAAGTCTGATCAGAAATGCAAAGAGGAAAGGGGGAGGAGAGATGTGAGACAAAAACAGCCAAGTTATAAATATCTCTATTTTTAGATACTCAGATGAAATTTGCTATAGGGGTTTTTAGTGATGGTAATCAGGAGAAGAATGAAGGGCATCAGTAAAGATGATTGAAACCTATCCAACAGAAATAATCTACTGCAGTTGGCTCATTTTCTTTCTGATGTTGTGCTCAATGAAATGAATTTAAACTGTTTATTTTACAATTAACATGCAATGTGCATTTCCGAAGTAATTTATGAGAAACAATTTTCTTTTTATGTGGGGCTGCAGCAGACAGAGAGCAGAGCTTCAGTTCACAACAACAAGGTGAAGTTCCAGGGAGGGGGAAGGTGCTTTCTCATATATGAAATTTGCCACTTTCCGTAAAAGTTGCATCCCCTTTCATGGGTCTTTGCCACAATAACCTCAGGGTGCCAGGAGTGGAAGCTGGCAGAGGAGGAGGGATGCTGGGTTCATTGGCACCTGGTGCTTCCAGTGTTGCAGATACCATCACCCAGTCCATGAAAATCAGAGGACAATCAAGGCAGGTATTTGCTATTACGTTAGCAACAGGTTGAAGCAAATTTGCAGGAAACAGTCTGCCTCTTCAGAGGCCAGAGCTGCACGTTGCTGAGTTCCTGAGCAATTTGTGTCCTGTATAACCAGGTTTCCCCTGTTGTGCCCCAGCTGCCACGTATTGGACTGTGTGTGACTGGAAGAGGCAGAGGTAACAGTGTCCTTTCTCACAGTGTCACCTGTAGAACCCCATCTGCATGCTGCATTAATAACCATTATCCATCCCCATTCTCCAAAGTGTTGTCAACAGCATGGATGAGCTGATGATCTGGGCATTATCCTGAGATTTCAGAGTGTAAGGTTTGGTTTCTTGCTCTGTTATATATTTCCTTTGTGACCATGTGCAAGTTGCCTCCTAAGGGAAATATGCTGGGTTGTAAAAGGATCTTGAATCTTGAAGATAAAGTCTTAGCAAGAGTCAGTGGCTGGGAGCCAGGCAAATTCAAATGGGGAAAAAGGTGCACATTTATAGTGGAGAAGGGAATTAACCCTCAAAAAAATCCCACAACCAGGGATGAGAGGAATTCTCTTGCTTTTGATGTCTTCAGTTCAGGACTGAGAAGTAAATGTGGCCAAATACAGATTATGTTTAATCAAAACCAAGTGACTGGGTTTAATACAGTTATAATTGTATGGCAGTAAATAACTGATGATATCCAAGTGGCTAGACTAGGTGAGCTAATACTCTTATTCCAGGTTTTATGTTCCCTGAACCTATAACACAGAAGAATTTTTGAAGGGCTGTGGCCAATTCCCAACTCAACAGTTAAATTAAGCAAATATACATCCATAGGAAATATCTGGTATGTGATTCATCTCACCTCACTTAAGTTGGCTAAAAGTAAGGCATCTAGTAATTAGTTATCAAGGTCTTTGCTAAAGTTGTTGGCAAATGCTGACACATGCCATGAGCATTTCAGCCTGCCAATAGTGGGTACCAGGTAGATAGACCCTCTGGTTGTCCTGTCTCTCTCCATCAACTAAAAAGGAGCCTGGATGTTTAACTTGGACCTGATGATGATCTTTTAAGTGGATGAAGTTGGATGAGATGAATTCCAGCCTGTACACTTCTAGCTCAGATGTTTAGCAGCTGTACTGTTATCTTCACTCTTCTTGTCTCGTAACACTTCTCCTTTTATTTATCACTGTTGCAAGATAGTCCTACATTTCATATCCACCCCAAAATGACTTTCACTTTACCAAAAGCAAGACTGAGCCTGCGGATTAATTGCCCTCTGAAGATGTTTATGTCTTTGTATTATCTATGATGGAGCCTAGGTGTCTAGCTCAGACTTAAATAATTTTCTGTCCTGAACAGTAGATACAGTGTTGTTGGCAATTGATAACAACCTGCTGTGGTTCAGGAAAGCTGAGATTCACCCAGATGAGTGGAAACAGGCATATAATAAAAAAAGGAGGGAGAGGAACATCTCATGTAACTTCAGATGTCAAAAAGTTATTAACATCCGAGGCTAGTCCTGTTAGGCTGGCACGTATAGAACTGATGTCACCAGTCTCAGATACCTGTCCCAAGATGAGGTCAACCACTGTACAAATCAGGCTAAATTAACTGACTTCAAACACCTTTATAATGATCTGCAACAGCTAAGGAGAGGCACTGTTTTTTTGGCTGATCAAGGAATTTGGAACTAGAGACCAAATTAAACTTCTACCTTTTTACCAGCATGCTAAATAAGAATTAATCCTATATTTTCTGCTTAGCCAAGGGATAAAATAGGCACCTCCGGTGAGAGGGTGATTCAACCCCAAAAAGATGAGAGTCACCTTTTCCAAGAACATCTTCCTCTCTTTCTCTCTCTCAACTACAGAGAAATTCAAGGGTGACCAAGTCCTAACTTATAGCTATTAACTAAAAATATAAAATTAGAAGGGATGAATCTGTGCCAACAAATCTTAAAAACCAAACCAAGTGAAATTTTGTTCTGCATCCTACTTACAATTTTGTTGACATTGCTGGAACCAAGATGTATTTTAATGCTTATTCAAATCTCTCTGTGTAAAGATATTTATATATTCATCTGTAGATATTTATATGTTTATTTATATGAATATTTATATACTCATATAGATAGACATATAGATCTCTCCACCAAGCAATTCTCTAATTAGGTGCTGGGAAGGAAGAGCAGTATTTAAAAAATAATGCTTTGGGGAAAGTTTGCATCAGGCAGCAGTGTAGGCCTCAATCCTGCAAACATTTTCTGTATATTAATAGCATTACAGTGCAATTCATGGTAGCAATTATGAAATTAACTTTATCTATATAACACTAGACCCCATCGTATTAGCTAAGGTACATATATACCGTATTCAGGTAGAAGTCAACTGTAAGTCATATTGTGGAAAATCATACAAAATTACCACCAGATGGACTCATCTCTTGGTGTGGAAATTTCCAGTAGCATTTTGTTGTGGTTGGGCATGATATTTTTGTTGTATTTATTGGCTGGTCATCCTTTTGCTATCTGAGGTAGCAAATGATAATCCAGTGTATCTGCTGACAGAGACATTTAAACGTTGTCTGTTTATGAGCCTCTGCGATGTTTTCCATTTCAGAATTTTAATTGATGTTCTCTCCTCCAGGCAATTATCTCTGCAAAACTCTGCACAGCTTCAGCCTTAAGTTCACAGTCTGCCCCTAGGAATGGACACGTTTCTCCACCTGGGTGACCTCTGCGAGAAGGAAAAAAGCAGATTTCCAAACCATTTCTCTCATCTCATCTGCCACCTCACTTCGGCTCCTCTATGGTCTACAAAGCAACGGCAAAATCGCTTCTTCCAGTCCCTGAGATGCAGTTTCTTTTCCTCCAGCATTTTTCTGCTCCTCAGCATCAGATCTTTTCTCATTGTAGAGCATGCTTTCATGGCAGCCACATGTGCCTAGAGTTCATGCAGCTCCTTGAGCAGAGTGGTCTGCTTTGATTTCCTCCCTCAAAGGAAGAGACATCTGGCTCTACAATGGGGGGAAAAAAAGTCAAGCAATCACTTTTTGGAACATCAAGGGAGGATGTGATTTCTGCAGTTTGCATTTCATCCCCAAACTAGCTATTTTGGCCCCAGGTATAATCTTCACTGACACTATCATGCTTGGGGTGATGTAAATCCAAACCACAATGCATTTGGAGATGGGGGTATTTTCCACCCCCAAAATGAACAGTGGGAGTGCAGCTTGCTGGATGTCAGAGAGGAGGTAGGAGCACTTGAGCTCAGGATTTAGGTCCAGAGAGTATCTGGCTCTGTGTAGTGGGTAGGATATAATTTGATCTGTATGTTCGTTTCACTCTAACATAGCATGGATTGCAATTTTTGCATCTACAAAAGCAAGATTTAATACTGCTAGGTCCTAGTATGCCTGAGCATTTCAAAACACATGTTAAAGGTCCATAGGAATTAAGCAGATGCCCACCTAACAGTACAGGTATTTTCCACAAAGCTCAAGGTCTTTCATTTGTGGAATAGTAGAGGTATGCTGATGGCAAACTTTGATTATACCTAATCCTCTTTTGTCTGCAGGGGAATAAATCAGGAGGAACATGAAGCAAACAGCACATAAATACCTTTTTTTTTTTTTCTTTTTTTTTTTTTTTTCGGAGGAACATTGTACTGTATATTCCTTACCCTAGCAAAGTCAGGGATAAGCAGATTTTACCTTGGTTTGCATCTTCACCCAGAAAGCTGTGGATAAACCACCAGGTCTCTCTGCCCCTGATGGGAAGAAGGAAAAATGTCTCTTTCCTGTATTAGATTTTCTAATATTGCTTGTCTGACAAAAGTTATTTTGTCCTGGCTTTGTTCCAGTGAGATGAAGCTTGGGTTCATTATGAACTCTTTTCCTGTGTCCCTTATTCTTTGGCAGTGATATTAACAGATACAAAATACTGTGGTTTGGATTTAAAAATAACCTTCTGTTTTCATCCACCTTTCATGCTTGAAAGGAAATTTGTAAATTGTCAAGTTGACTTAATTTTTCCTCTGGACTTGCACCTATTTGCTGTAATAAGAATTTCCCCCTTGGGTTTCACTCATCTCCAGTGTGTGGCAGGAAAAAGGGATTAGGATTGCATTTGTCTTCTTTCTGAAGCCAATACCCTTTCAGCAAGTCTCCTATCAGTTCTGGCTGCCAAAACAGCATCTTAATGCCTTACCTGAGGGTCAAGTATATTATATTAAGTTAACTTTTGCCTCTGCTGACTTTCAGTATTCTATTTACTTTGGAATCCTTACTCCTTATGGAGCTTACTATTGTTTTATGTGCACTCAAACCTGTATTATGCTCTTTGGTTCCTCCCGCTAACCCAGCAAAGAAATGGGGAAGGAGTCTTGGGGCTTCTTCCTCCTGTAATGGACCATTTTAATGAGTTTATCCTCTGATTTGGAGAGACTCTTAACCCTTTGGCACCAAGAGATGGGATTTCTTGACACTAAGTGCTCTGCAAATGCATTTTTGTCAGAGCTACGGACCATTGGTACCTGGGGGGATTTACACAGTGCTTAGCAGTCCCATTTATTTGCAATACAAAATAATGTTTTGTTTACAGCATCCTCCTCACAGGGCATTAATCATAAGGCATCTCATTCCAGCTGCAAATTGTCAATAATCCAGGGTTTTTTTTCTCTTTTTTTGGCCATGGTATAGAAGATCTCTTATGTCTTGTGTTAAGAAGGATGTGCCTGTGTTGAAGTTCTATATGAAGTTTTTTCCAAGGTGACTTGCAGTTTTGGGAGGTTTGTAAGTTGTGGCTCACAGACTGCTGGGTGGACATTGTTACCCATCTCTAACCATATAGTACTGCCACAGGTTGTCAAAGAAATGTCTGTCACAGTAATTTAGAACTTGACAAAAAGGGCAAAAATTTCTATTAGCAGAATACTGACATGTATTATTTTACCTGAAAAATCAACTATAAACTCCTACCTACTATAGCAATTATCTATTGTGCTGAAAAACATAAGACAGAGTTGAGCTGCCATAATTTTCTCCAGGATAAGGCTGAGTTTTACATTCCTTCTGGCCGGTCAATAGGCATATTTTCCTGCTATATAGCATCAATTCATCTACTGTTCTAAAATATGTCAATATATTAGATAGATAGGTCAATGTATTTTAGTATTTTGTGTGTATAATTTTGTCAGTTGATAAAATAGAATTTTCCAAGTGATGCTCAAGAGATATTAGTATTCTTGTTTTGAAGGTGAATGAACTGATACAAGGAAAATTGATGTAATTTTACCTAAGGGGATACAGTCTGAGTAGTATCCAACAGAGCCATTCAGGTACCTAACTGTAGGTATCATTTTATACTGTCTTTGGCACTGAAATGTCTACATATGTGATACTATAAGACTCAACTGGGCACCTGAACCGCTCACTGGGAGCCCTCACTTATTGCATTTTCACCTCATCAGTACACGTACTATGTCCTTATCTATACTTAGATTCTTATTTGGCTTTTTTTCCCAATACTCCAGTTGGCACATGGGCATATAGGAAAACAAGCTTTGAAAAATAGCCATCAACCAACCAAAAACCATCCATCTTTCTTTTATTTTAGGACAAGAAAATAAATTAACTTGTTACTGGATATGGGAATTTTCCAGTAGATCTACTAAAGAAAGAAAATGTTTTATTTCATTTAAATTTCTGACTTTCCAAATCAGATTATTTTTTGTTTATTTGAAATTTTTGTTGTGGAAGTTTTATTAAAGGTGTTTAGCTATAATTGTAGTTTTATTTCTCTTTTCCTCTGTGGAAAAATGGATCGTGGGAGGATGAAAGATGGAAAGAAAGGGATATAAAAATTTGATGGAGGGAGGAAATGTTTACTTTAAAAAGCGAAAATTTTGAGGAGAGACAAATCATTATGGGGCACAATAGTTTTCTCCAAAGCCATTCCCTAGTTTTGAAAAGGAGGCAGTTTTATTAAAAATATCTTTAATTTGGAAAGTTCTGTCTTATTTTACTTTTCTTTCACTGTTCTCACCTACATCGCAAAACCTTCCCTTTGTATTACCTGTTGATGCAGTCCTGCTGTTCTGTTGAAGCAAGCTGGGCTTGGATAGACACTGATTACTCTTGCTCGTCATATCCTGTCTTCTGTGTTTCTATCGAGTTGGTCCCTATATAGCTCCAAGTTTTCCAGGCTGCTCCTTACTCCAGGAGGATCAGTGGATTAAGCTGATAGTGTACCGAAGTGTCTACATTGTAGCATGCTGTACTGAAAAATAGCAAAAATTGTGATTATCATTGCCCAAATCAGTAGTATTTTTAAGTGATAGGCTGAGACATCTAACTTTGGAGAACTTTTTTGTCTGGCTTTAGCAGCTACTCCTTGTAGGTTTGGAAAGACCGATAGTTTCAGTTTGGGGGCTTGCTGCTTTATGCAACATCCCCAAGCAGGATCAATCCCTGCGTGTCAGCGTTTCCACAACCTGACAGTAATCAATGTGCATTTTAATTGGATCAGATAGTCTTCTTTTTTTTGCAATTTATGAGTGACAATTTCTCTTTCTAGGAGATCGAGTTTTACATTCACCTGTTCGGGAAGCAGGATATCTGCTACCCGGCATGTCATACAGCATCAGGATTGTCTACTGTCTTGCGTGAGGTTATTATGACAGGTTCCTGTGTTTTTGTGGCCTGGCTCCATGAAGCATGTCACATTTGATGAATGTCTGACAAATGTGAGTTGCTATTTGTAGGGTTGATTTAGATGGGAAGGAAGTTTTGCTAGGAGAACTGTTCCCCCTGGATGTGATCTGATTCCAACCCTTTCAGTTCAGGACAGTCAGTTTGCAACCCTGACTGAATGACGGGTCGATATCCAATAACTCATGATCAAAAGCTGAAGTTTTCTTAGTCAGCAGAGCTTGGGTTTCCTTCAGGGGATGAGAGCACTGTGCAACCTCTCTGACAGAGATGCTGTTTGCATTTCCCTTTAATCTGAGGACACTACAGGCAAAGCTAACTTGGCATGAAGCTTTTCTTACATTAATTACCACAGCAAGATAAAAAATAATAGAATATATGTTTTGGTGCCCAGCCAGTTAAGATCAAAACTGATTCATTTTAGGTCAAAGCTATGCAATTAAGGTTGGGTTTTCTTTAGGATGTGTGTTTTCCACTTAATTGAGCTGTGCTATCTGCAGGTTAACTTTTTTTCCTCCAACTATATGCAGGAATATTAATAAGACATCACAGAGTTTTTATTTTTTCATGACTAGATTGCTAAGTGTCACGTTCCGTTAACACAGTGACTCAGAGAGGAATGATAAATGGATCTAATCTATCGCCATTCACCATGGTATCCAGGTACAGAGCATGAAAATTTATGATGGTCAAAAGATTTTGCCATAAAAAAACCCTGCTGTCTGCTGCCAAGGTGAGCCGGCACTGGAGATTTCTCTGTCTTCCCTGTTGGTATGAGTCACGTGTTAGACCTGACTTCAGATTTGCTTTGGGGACAGGATCTTTCAAAGGTGTGTGACACACAGAGTGTCTTCGCACTTGGCCAACATCTTCCTGGACTGTTCAGGTCATATTAATCTTAAATTGCAGATTTGCCTTCTCAATTTATTTACTTAGTTTATTTATTTAAACTTCTTTCACAGTTTATTTATTTTACAGAAGGCATCTTCTATTGTTTGACGATCAAGTAATTTTTCAGGCATATCATTTGCAGTATCCAACATTATTTACAGTAATTTGTCATTTCTCTGATACTATTTTGTTAAGCTCATCTTGGAGAATCAGTCCGCATGTCTGCCAGTTGAGGACATGCAAAAAGGTTTTTGTGGAACTTTTGTCCTTCTGAGTCCTGGGGCCTAACAGGGAAAACAGCATCATGCAGAACTTACATGTGGCAACATGGTGACCACGCATAAAGCCTTTAGGGCCTAATTCCTCTGAAAGCGAAAGGCAGACAGCACTAGCCAGAGCTAAACACAATGTGGGGAAATATTTAATGACCAGTATTTCTGCAAACTCAGAGGAAAGTGCCAAATCACATCCTTAGTTAGCCAAACATCGAACCTACATTGAAATGTCCCTGTTGACCAATGCCATTCCTGCTTTTTAACAGATGGAAAGGGACTCCGTTAACAGTAAAATTTTTGATCACCAAGTTTCCAGGGTACGTTTGGGATCAAAGCAGTTCTCCCATGAGAAGGAGAGCTCATTTTGTTTGTACCTGTAAACAGAGCATGGTCTGACATTGTTGAACAGCTAATGCCAAAAGCCATCTAGCTTTGCCCCTCGTCCTTTACATTTCTTCCTGTTTTTAACTGTTACTCATTTTTACAGCACCTCAGGTGTGTAAGGTTTTCTGAGCTATCATAAAAGCCAAGTGGTCCCAGTCCATTAGTGACGCGTAAAAGCTGTTTGCAGTTTTATGTCTGCTAGTTTAATCGACTTTTCTGCAGACTACCACATGGCGTTCCTTCCATTATATCACACTGAGGTATAGCAAGAGAGCATTCAGCATCAATAGGATCAAAGCACAACGAGCAAGAGCCATAGGAAAACTGAAGAGCTGCTATATGAAAAGCATTTCCCTTTTAAGTTGGTTAAAGACCTTGTCCTGCCTCTTGTTGTTAAAGGTGGATCTGAGCAGGATCCACACCCTTGCATAAAAATCAGAGAACCTCCCAAAGAACGATAGGTATCATATTAATAGAAAGAAACCTACAGTTTGCTCCATAGCCATTTTGGCAGCAAAAAAAGTGATACTGGATAACTAAAAAAGATGTGTTATACCTAAAACTGATGATAGAAAATTGGGCCACTGATGATACCTTCTCAAATCAGAGCCAATGCTCCATCTCCCTTGCTGAGAAGAGTGGAATCAGGAGGCACGGGGAGAGGAGGACAACACGTGGCTTAATGACTGCGGCACAAGACTGTAAGTCCTCCAGTTGTCTTTTGCTTAGAGAAAACTGCAGTCAATCTAGTCAATAACAAGCATTAAATCATCAACCTCGGGAACCCTAATGTGTTTGAGAAGTCCCAGAGATCATATGTGGATCCGTGGTGGTATGTGGTTCCCCTATAATTAGATGGGTCTAAGTTACCTACTAAATACGGAAAAAAAAAAGAAGTATATTTATAGTAGTTACAAAGATCTTTAAGAAAATACTTAACAATTGGGAAGACAGTATTTGAATCATTTTAGACAGTTCTCTGAAAACATTGGCTCAACACTCAGCAGTGGTTGAAATGGTTAATAGCATGTTAGTAATAAATAGGAAAGGAAATAGTAACTGAATGGAAAAATCCTGTGCTTGCAGGATGTTAATAGATCTCCCTGATAAGTTCTGGGCAGGAGGGGAAATTGTAGGCTACAAGTCTAAAATGCTGCATGCTGTTATGCTGTTTTACTTAATGCACTTAGCTGAGAACACACTTTACCATTCTAATTCAGCAGCACAGTCTTGGGAGGAAAAATTTGCCTGATCAAACTCAGTTCACTGACAGCCTCGGACATAAAGACTGCCTACAAATATCAGCAAAGTAGTAAAAAAAAAAATCAAGAGAGGGATCGTTCAGGTCAATTCTTGCATAACTGAATTAGCAGAATGGGAGGCAGCTGTGGAAAATGTAAGATGAATATTTTGCATTTCAGTGCCGCTAAAACAGGCAGAGTAGGCATTTGAAAGAGAAATATCAAGAAATATGCCTTGATACAGAGATGATGAAGATTTTTCCTATCATGTAGGTAGATGGTAGGGGCTCTGAGCCTGGTTCTCAATCTCTTATGACAGTTTGCATCACTGTTGCTCCATTTACTCCAGATATACGCTTCAGTTAGCCTAGACAAGCATGAGGATTCCTGAAGTCCTATCTGTGCTGCTAAATGTTCTCAGCATTTCTGCATTCACCCATGTGTGTCTGGTGCACATCCTGTGGTTCTGTGGGCTGAGATGCTTTAGTGTTATTTCCCATCGAGTTGTTTCATTATTTATCTGTCCCTGGAGGAGGATTTGTGGAAATGGCATTGGAGAACTGTCAGCACTTATATGTTCTTGTTTGCATCCTCTTGGCAAAGTGAGTTCCAGATCAAGCAAAGCACAGCTCAGACTTGAATTCATATCCCAGGTAAGCATATTTGCAAAGAGCGAAGTCTATATGCTCTCAGGTTTTACATGCATTTGTGGGGTGAGAGGGAGAAAAGCAGAATGTGTAGGCTGCACGTTCATCTTCACTTAAGACCACAGTGCAAAACTATGATGTAGCCTTCCCTGGGGAAAGTCAGCAGGTGAAACATATGTTTCCTGTGAACATCTCTGCAGTAAGGGTAAAGCAAGTGGATTTTCCTGCTCTTGGCTCCTTTTGGTTTGCATCTCATTTTTACTTCTGAAAGTCCAGAAGAAACTTCAGGAGCTTGAAAACTGTATAATTAGTCTGTACAACGTGTAGGAGAATCTCATCTAGTGATAGGTACTGAAATAGAGAGGCTGGATGAACAAGTCCTTTTCATATTTCACCTTGTGGCAAGAACACTTAGTACAAGCAGAGAGATTTGTGATCCATGTTTCATTCTCCCCTTGACTTATCCTATAACTTTGGCCAAATACCTCTGTGGACATCTCCTTTCTCATCTTTTCTCTCGTTTGCCTGTTCAGCGCTTCAAGAATACTCTGACTCGTGGCACGTACAGTTCTTACCACAACAGCTATGATGGAATTTGGGGAACCAGTTTTTCACATCCCCCAACACCATTTAAACTCCTTTAATATCCTCACCACATAGGTTGTACCTCTAGAGCTCCAAACTGGTGAAACAAGGAAAGCAACAGAGATTTTGCATATGCTGCAATTTTGACACCAGGAAATTTACTTTGTAGCAAGGGTGAACAAAGACTGACCTTCATAATGGTCATAATGGAAATTTCCTTCTGAGTACTGTCTGAACCTAACTATTACTTAAAATCCAGGTATCCATCAAAGTTGAAAGATGTGCATGCTGCAGTAGGCATGACCTCCATGAGCCAGTGGCAGTGTCAGAGTTGAGCTGAGTTGTTTTCAAACAGAGAAGACCAGCCTCTGGAGACAGCCAGAGAGAGGTTTCAGAGGAAACTTTCTCTGGAAAACATGCTACCTCTGATAGAAAACATACCTTCCACAGGAGAAGGAGCTTTGCCTAGTAATTTGGGGGCAGAAGATACAGGAGATTTGGATTCTGTTTCTGTGCTCATGACCCCAAGAAAGCAGCTGAGCCTCGCTAGGTCTATTTGTCCAGGAAACTTCATAAAAAATGCTGTTAATAAAGTAAAAGCAGGAGACAAAAAGTCACACAAATTATAAGCACACAGAACAAGACTCAGACAGCTAACTTTGGCATTGCAGTATCTGAAAAAATAGATGCCTGACAAGGGGTAGTGCAATCCAGGTGGGATTTAGGTCGAGATTGAGACTCCTAGATGTAAATATTTCCATATGTGCTGTGTGTCTATATGTCTGTTGCAGTCAGTACAGTACAGTTGATGGAGTCTTAAGACCTGTTCTTTGAACTAGCTGATAACCGTTGGTGGTGAGGTACAGCTAGGCAAATGCCAGTATCCATTCTAGGGTGCGGTGAATAGTGCTCCATATGCCACTGACTGCGTCACCACTGAATGCAATGAAATCTCAGGCTGCTAAGCTCAGCTGTAGGCATGTCCATCTAGACGCCAGGCATGAGAGCCTAAACCTGACCTGACGTGCATCCCAGGTCACAGCGGCTGCTCAGTAACTAGAGGGAGATGGTGTCTCTGATCTGTGATCCAACTAAGTGGGAATCACCGAGAGCTAGCCAAAGGAAAACTGAGGCGCAGAGCGTGTCTCCCAGGTTTTGTCCTGTCAGGCCTGGGTTTGCGGGTTACCCCTTTTCACTCAGGATATCCCCCTTGGCAGGGGATTGAGGGTGACTTCCCACTTCCAGTGTGTGACAAGCTCTCCCAAGAGACAAACGTTCTCCATTCTAGGCAGTGGAAGACCCCAAACTCCATCAGTGGATCCCTGGTGTGAGAGAAGCGGTGATATACACCTTTGATTTCAACATCTCCACCCCATGATTTAACTTAATGGCAATACTAACAACAGTCAGTCAGTTGGTGTTAGGAGCCTGATCTATCCAGCATTGCTGTCAGCATGTTATATATCATGCAATCTATCTTGGTGCAGAACAATCAATACATTGCTTCAGAATTTGCTGAAAACTGTTGGAGTTGAAACACTCATAGCAAGAGTGGAAAACATTTGCAAAACTTCCCCTTAAGGTATACAAACTTAAGATACTCTCCCTGATCGTCCCCCTTCATGGAAAGCAATGATGATAATGGCTAGATTCCTGTCTCACAGGTGTTTAATGAGGTTAATGGCCCCTTTATAACCAGTTTGAGATCTTTGAATGGAAAAATCTTACTGCAGACCTAGGCATTGCATTATTATTCTTTCTTTTCCTTTTTTTGAAAGGGGAATGTACCCTTCAGAGTGTTCTGTTTTGCAACTGCATTGTTATGGTTGTTGGTGTATAAAATTGGTGCTTGGTGTGTATAATTTATAGCTTCTAAAAATGATAAATAGCCTGAGAAAGGAGTGATTTGTATGTTCAAGTCCTCAGAGTTTCAAGAGGAAAGAATTTGTTTGGGAAATTGTCTATAACTTCCCACAAACCATTATTTAACCTGCTTCTTAGCAGTGATGTTTCAGCTTACACTGATGGAATTTAATTTTGAAGGAATCCTAGCTCTGATATGGCTGGTGGGGTCTGTCCATGCCTGCGGCAGTCAATAGGAATGGAGGATCTTGAAGATCTTCCAAAAGAAGTCTAAAACTCAATGAGTTCAGGTATCATAGGCATTCTGGTATCATAAAGGTCTTTTTGATAGCGATAAACTAGGAATGAATATATTTAGCCTGAAAAAGATGATAAGGATTGTATCTATTAGAGCAATATAGCTCTGAAACTTGACTCCTGTTAAAGTCAACTAGATTCAACAAGGCTTTAAACAGTGTTCAGTACATTTATATATGGGACTAAACTATAAGCTTTCCTGAGAAAACAGGGTACTGGACTGGATTCTTTCCAGGCTAGATTTCTAATCTCATTCATCTATGTTGGATACTGGCCTTTGCATTCATGTTTAATGGGCTGGCTGTGTTGTACTTAATAAAAACTAGAGCTGTCCAAGTAATTATTAGAACATAATATATTTGATGATTGTTGAAGAACAGTGTCAAAAATGTAGTAAGTAATGAATCAGACTAACTTTACTATGTTCTCTAGTAGACGTTCCAGACTAAAGATGAAGGAAGGCAAGGCAAGGCAAGGCAAGGCAAGGCAAGGATTTAACTAGAAACTGTCATCAGTAACAGGTAAATATGACGTGGGTTTCATGTCTTCTGTTTTGGAAATGTCTTCAAATTCCTGTGTACTTTCATTGTTATTACTGTAACTAAAACATTATCTTAAGATTTTAGATTTCATGGGTATTGATCTCATAAAATGCTGACCATGTCTATAACGTTAATGGAAGTTGAGACTATTCAGCAGCTCACAAGTTCAAGCCCAAAATGGTTGCATTTGGTTATATAAAACGCATCAACCTCCTAACCTCATTTTACAAAAGTTTCACATTGTTATGGAATCAGCTTAAATGATTCTGTCTTAATGGAGCTCTTGAGTAGTGGTTACCAGAAGCTCTTTCACAGGTCAGCAAAACACTATTATGTTGATGGCTCCTGCTGACAGAGACTACCAAGAAACAAGACTTCATAGAAGATAAAATGCATATTTCATTGGAGGAACTAGAAATGTTATTCTGTATTTCAGCTTGCTCAGACCTGCACTGCAACATTTAACCTCATGGTAACTCTGTTCTTCCCTCTATAAAAGCATGAAGTATTCTCGCAAAAAGCACTTGTTTTGTCATGAAATGGGATGAATATATGAATCCGAACCAGCATCATTATTTGCAGAACCCAGACGATTCTAAGGAAAAAAATATAAGGGCAGCTGCATCAGCTTTTCAGCTGCAATTGGTATAAAAAGAGTTTCCTATGTTATCCTGTTAGACCTTGTACCTCCAAATCATATATAAAACCAACTACTGATGTCAAAGTCTATTAGGAATTTTTGGTAAAAAGTTCTACTCTGTCTAAAGTAAGACTTTTTCAGGAACCTAACAGGTTTACGTGGCTGGTGGATCAAGGGAGGAGAATGAGCAGATGTCCCTAGTCTGTGAGGTCAGTGGGGGGAAGTGGGTTGCATGATGTACTTCATCGTAGAGACATACAAGTGCTGATGGTGGTGGGGGCATGTTCCTCCATGTTCCTCCTCCACTTTATAGATCCACAAAGCAACTACTTTCCATCTCACAGACACCTCAGGGCATAAACAGTTTCTAACTTTCTTCCAAAATAGCATCTCAACATCCAAAGGCCATGAGAACTATTTTGTTACCTTAGTATTTGGTAGTCTCCAGAGAAGACTGAGGCTGCGTTAACAGTGGCATAGACCAATTCAGCCTTGCAGGCAGTAGTTTAAATAAACCAAATTCATACAACGCCAAATGAAAGCAAAAGTGGGTAATGGATGGTCAAGATTTACTCAGCTGGTCAGGACCAAACCAAGGCACCAGCTTGCAGAACAATGTTATGAACTCCAGACGGAGGAGACCCAGGGAAAAGGGTTCTACAGTCAGCTCCATAGAAACATTGAGGTGCCAAATGTCATTTGAAGCCCACAGAAATCAACAGTCAGTGAGATGCCTGGCCCAGAGGCGGGTGTCTGCGTGTCTTGGAAGGTTTAGCTTTCCAAGTTTATTCCAGTTTTTATCCCCTGGGTGCTTTGAATCATCTGAGACAATCCTGGGTGTTCAAGAGATCCGCATCACAGTGTCAGAAATGGTCCAGGATTTATGGGTATCTGCAGTTATCCGAGATGGCAGTGAGAGGCCAGGCATATCCTGGGGCATTTCAAATGGACTCAGATTTCTATGTGTGAGCAAATGAGTTCAGTGAAGAAAGAGTGCCCTTGCTTTGCTCTCTTCTCTACCATTAATAAAGTACAATGAGTGTAATTTGTTGCTTTAACAAATATCACTTTCTCTCTCTTTTTTATTCTTTTTTTTTATTCTTTTTTTTTTTTTTTCTCTTTTTCCTCCTGGAGGTTTAAAAGGTAAAATGGAGCTTTTCTATTCAATTGCTTGTGTTCAATATTTGCTTGCAAACACAGGGTGTGATTCTTTTCTCTCTGGCCACAGGCTCGCTCACACCAGTGTACAAGCTCTAACTTAGCTGTTCATACTGTTGTCTACATATATATAAAAGAAAAGAAAAGCTGGCCTCCTGTTTCTGGGTCTCGTTTCCATTCATTACTTGATCTCTTCTTCCTTAGTAGGAATCACTAAACAACAGTAACTTATTTGTTCTTAAACTTCAGGTGACCATGAACAGAGTAATAAAAGGGAACTTTTATAAAATGACTGTATTCAGGAACCTGCAGGGGAGAGGAAATTAACACTCTTATGCCACTGACCCATTTATATTAATGGTTGTATGTAGGTAACATCAAAAAGTCAACAAAGGCTCAGGAAACAAAAAGGGGTAAAAAACCAATTTGTTCCTCATTAAGGTGCTAGAAAGTCCAAGATAAACCTATTTAAAATTGATCTGATAAGCTGGGGAGCTCTGATTCACTGATGTGTTTTTCTCTGCTAATGGTCCTTTGCTAATATTTATCCATTGCTTTGAGTAACTATTAATCTCCTAAGTTGAGAAACTCTACAAATGCAATTTCTAGAGCATTTAACCTTTCATGTTTGCTGCCTCCAGAGTTTGGGTTGACTTGGATACCAAGCACTACATTTTACTTAGTTTCTATGAGCTCTAAATTGCTAAAATAATGGCACAAAGACTATTTAAAACTAGCTTTTCTTCTTTCCTTGTCCTTCACAGAAATATGTTATTTTTCCAAAGTGCAATGAAGTTGAATTCACTTTTGCTTTCCAACTTGCTCGCTTCAGCCCGTTACTGAAGCTCCTTCAATTGCAATGTGCTTGCAAGTGTCATTTTTTTCCTCCATAATTTGACATCAGAAATGGCCACAGAGGTAACAGCTCAGCAGCATGAATGTCTTTCTAATGATCTCTTGGAGAAAAAAGGAAAAAAAGTATCTCACTACAAGCCTAATAATTCTAATATCTGGCAATAAATCTTGATTTTTTAAAAAAATAAAAATTTACATAAAATTCCTCATATATGCAGCCTCTCAAGTTTATCTTTTTACATCAGAGCTTTTGATCCTTCTCTTTTTTTCTGTTTTCTTTATTTTTTTCTTTTTCTTCCCTCCCCCCCCCCACCCCCCATCCTATTCTGGCCATGACAACTAAAGGCTTTTGAAAAAATGGCCAGGGCTCTGAACAAAGCCTGTTGTTGCAGGTAATTGTTGAAATATCAAGGGTATTCCGTCCTCCATTACTTAAGCTTTCATTTGTGGCTTTCATGGTTTTGAGGAATGTTTATGGCTGACAATCCTTTCTTTACGGCTCTATCCTTCAAGCTCTGGCTGATACCGCTGAGAATGACCGCATGAGTGACTGATAAAATGTCAAGATGCCATTATTTCCAGGAGAGTGTTTGGGAGCAATAAGATCCGTTTCAATTTATCTCATCCACCTGATTTTAAGGCTCCAGGTTTTACTTCTTGGACTGCTACAAGGGAAAACAAAGCAAACCTCACCCCCGCCCCCCCCCAGCAACAAACAAAAAACTTATAGCTTTTAAGCTCTCCAATCTAATATTATGCAGATGGGTTATAATGGCAGCAGCGCTGTGATGTTTGAGCCATATTTCACGAAGCACGTTGGTACAATATTTTGGACTTAATTAATAATCTCTGTGAAAGCCGGTTTATGAATCGTAATAACCATATTTTAGAACTTGTGAAATACCGCAACAAATATGCAATTCGCAAGGCAGATGGGGAAGCGGGGTCTGCAGAGCAACAGAACAGAAAGCTTTACAGTGAGTTTCGGAGAGTCTTCTGCTAGGATTTAGCCGTTGCCAAAACTCTACCACTTCTCAAATGGTCCCTGAGGGTCGCCAGACTACTGATAAATCTGGGTGTAGAGAAGGCGGCCAAACAAACTGCCAAATGAAGTAAATAAAAATATGAATTAATATTTTTTATAGATGGTTTTCCACTGCAATTACTCTAAAGCCATTGCACTCACTTTAAATTAAATAGCAATCACTTGATGTAATTCAACAGCAATCTTTCTTAAGTTGCAGTTTTCTAGGATGTGGACTGGAGTTTTGTTCTGCATTTACACAGGGCCTTGGACAATTTGAGTTTTCTTCTTGTCTCGTACTTGTGGGAAGAACTGGCGCAATCATAATACTGTTAATAATAACAGCAACAAAAAAACACTTGTTTAATGTGATAATACTACTCTAGCAGCTTTCTGGCTCCGCTTCTATGTGTCATGAGTCAGCTCTTGATCCTTCCCCTGGGAAGGCAATGACCAGCCCAGCTGAGCCACCCCCACAGCTGAGGATGGTACTGCAGAGCTGATGGGTGCTCAGATTTTCCCTTTGTAGGACAGAAAGGTGGTTTCACACAGAAGAGAAACCCTGCTGCTCTGACTCAGGTTTTCCAGAGACATTTCAGATGCGTCCTGTCCAACGTGTAAGGTGCTCATATACTACAGCGATTAATCTGAGCTACGAGAATGTAATTAACTGCATTTAACTAACAACTGCAGTTAAACTAGCATTTAAATTTGCTGAGGCATAGATTTGATAAAAGGTCCTGAGGTGTGGCAGAACTGCTGAGGCTGACAAAAAGCTGGTCCCAGTCTGGTTTATATTAACCAATCTGGTTTTAAAACCCCTCATTCTAGCTAAAGTCCCTGGGAGGCTGTGGTTCTAACCACAGCTTCTAACTCAGCCCATTTTATTATGAAATTTAAAAACTGGACTGAAGTCTGAGTGCTGGGCATATTTTCCAGGAAATTTTAAAGGCAGCATATTTTCCTGCAGCATCCAAGCAAAGATATTCTGGTCTCCTTTTTGTTTGAAAACAGAAGGAAAATCAGAAACGGAAGCAGGAAGGACAGAAGTTCCCACAACCCCCTTTTGACAAAAGAATACTTAGCTTTCATGAAGCTGTTAAGATCTTTTATGAGAGAGGTGCTTTGTAACAGGAGGATTGCTGGCCACCAAGCCCAAGATTAACAAGTGTGCTTTTAGCCATACAAATCAGCTGGGCTGATTCGATGTTGCCCTGCACAATGAAAAGTAGGTACAAAACACATCTAATCGAATTATTTACACCCAGTGTGAATTTCCTGCACCAGGTAAATGTCAGCACCGGTGGAATAGCAGGGCAATAGAAAGTCAACACTGATGTAACCCATCACTTTGCTTTTACCTTTATAAAGATAATGTGAGCAGAACCAAATTTAGTATTTCAAGCAACGCTACAGGATTGCCTTAAGCATTAAAACAATTCTGCTTTTTTCTGTCTTCTTATTTATGCATACTTACATGTCATAAGTACAACCATAGAGGTAGCCACATCTTTTTCCTGAATGTTGTGGCAGGAACAGATCAGAGCTTCACCGCTGCAGGCAGCCCGGATGGGAACCAGGACCAGCCCAGCACAGATGTGCAGGGACAGCAAGAATAGCTGAGCATCTGCTGACTTTGGTGATGGTGGAGGACATTTATGGCAGATGTGACGGAAGACTTTGACAATTAGTTCTGCCAAGAGGGACTGGCTCCTTAGAGGGATAGCTGCTGACCCATACTCTTACTGCTGCAGCAGCTAGACCTGATTTTCAAAGATTCAGGAATAAAACAACATGACTTTGGCCATTTTGCTGGACCCCAGTGATCTGCTGCCTAACTTAATTGCCATTCGCCCAGGGCTGGCCTAGTTTACAGGTAATTTGACAGATGAGATTGTGGAAGAATCATGATGTAACTCAAACTCTTCTCTTCTGCCAGAGAGCATCATTCTCTTTGCCAGGTCTGAATTTCATCTGCTGTCATCACCCAGACTGCTTAGTGTCTCTGAAGACCCTCTCAGTCTTCCTGAATCTTGACTTGCTACTGTGTTAAGTAAACTTACTTCTGTGAGAAAGAGTAACAGTTCAGACAAGTTCAAACTTTCTAGCTGTAATTCTCAAAAGATTGTTTTTTCCTGCGCTCTACTTAGGCACTCCAAAATTGTTTGCCTTTATTTTGCCTTTTCTAGAACACTAAAGCATCAGTTCGGGGGTTCAGAAGGACATATGAGCTGATCAAATTCACTTACTAATTACAATTTTTACTTTCCAATGACATTCTGGACAGCAAGTAGAAAACCTGTCAATATTCTTAGAGAATCTGCTCATAGATTTCTGGTGTGATTTTGCAAACTGAAGCAACTGGATACACATTCAATCAGAAGACTTCTCTGAACTTAAAATGGAGTCTGACTGCTAATTATTCAAATTGTAATTGCAGCAAGTAGTCCTCTCCAATATCAAGGTCTCTCCTGCTTTAACAGACAGGCCAGATGAAAGCTCGTAGGGGAAGCAAAATTGGACACAAAGCAGATTAATGACAGAAACAAGATTCCTGACTTCTACTCCTGTAATTTGGTCACTGGAGCATTACTTATCTTTGAAGACCAAAAGCCTGTGCTCATGAGAACTCCTACTTTAGTGATACAAAGGTTTCACTCGGGCTTGACCTATGCTAGGGCTATTCAAGAAAACAAAGGTATAGATTAATCAGTAAAATGGAGCTTCAACCTTTCTAAGGATCTTCTGTTGCTGCTGCTGTGTTTGATTCTGCCACGCATGTCCATGCAAGTCATCCCAGTTAGTGAGGGTGGCAGAATCAGGTCCAGGAACATTCAGCCTTATGCCTGACAAAAATAACTTGCTTCCTGTGCATGTGTCATCTCTCTAACCAGATGCACTTTAAAATAGAGCAGTCCTTTTTACCATAAAAAAGGATTTTTTTTCCTTACGTGAATTAAAAAAAATAATTGAAAACCACTTACCTGGTCAACATTATTTCATAGGGTGCTGAAGTATAAATCAGACATAGTGCGACCTTCATAGAAATTTCAGATTTATTTACAGTGGTTTGCACTGATCGCTTTATCTACAAGGAGCTCAGTTTCCCCTTGGTGACTCATAAGTAATGTGGTCCACGCAAACCCGTGTAAATAGATCCAATATTTCAAAGAAGGTCATGCTATATACTCTCTTTGTTTCTCAAGAATAGATGATGGCTTACTGCAGGGCTGATAAGACATTTATCTTCATGAGTGAGGAGGTTGATTGTGTGGCCCAAAGGGCAGTAGTCATGGCTGGTGGGCACCCAACAGGAATGAAACACACCCCATAAAACTCACTCTATTTTTGTGTTTACATGATGAAAGCTCCTTACTCTCCAGATAGTCTGCAGAATACACTTAATGGTAAAGAACAGTTTTATTTCAACATGAGCAAGAGAAAGGAGATAAATCCTTATACTTCCAGTCTTGAGAAGACCTCAACCTGCTGTGGGAAAGCAAGAACATTCCCTTCAGATGATACAAATTTCTTGAACCTTCTTCTGAGGCCTCCTTGGTTACTTGCATACTGAATCAGATCCGCCATTGGCAGTCCAGCACTGCCTGTATCCCCTCTCTTCTGCAGACAAATTCAGATCTACATGTAGAGAATATCACCTGGAAAAGTCCAAACACATAGAAATGGATACAGTGTTATGCTCTTGGGCTTTAATTTTCAGTTTCATATGCATTGTTGTGATTTTTTTTGGTGAGAAATCTTACTTTCTCAAATGGTATGAAATCATAAGACATGTAGCTTACCATAACACAACACCAGTGTGCTGAAGAGTTTCCAGCTCATTGTCACAACATCCACTGGTTAAGAACATGGCCCAGGCCATGTTCTCAGGAGCTTCTTCTAATAAATGGACTCAGATTTTGAATGGAATCAGTGTTAGACTCCTTGGTGATGGAGATCTCTAGGTATGTACAGCACATGTCTTTTGCACACTGAAACAAGAAGCATGTAATACTGGTAGTGTTGAATGGTTGGTAACTGTCCTGCCAGGGCTATTTTTCTCTCACAGGGAGACATCTGAATAGACTGAGGCCTCATACAAAAGATGAATCCAAATTATCCATCAGTTAAAAGGTATACCTACATGGTGTAATGATTTTCTCCAAGATATCTGTATGGTATCATATTTCGTCATCTGGATGATATCATGTTTATCCAAGAATTTCAATCAGTAATCCAAATGTTCTATCTTGTGTTATCTCTTAATTTTGTTTTGTATATAATATAATGGGGTTATTTTTTTCTTGAAGTAGCAGTCTAGGACTCTAGAAATCAGGGTTAAAGTCTTTATTTTGCAACAGATTTTGCAGGTGAACTTTGTGGAACTCTCCAAATTAGGTGGAGAGAGCATTTCCAGGTGGTCAACACTCACAGCTGATTTCTCTGTGCCTTAGTTTCTCATTTTAGAAAAGGTATAATGTCCTTTCCATTACTTCCATTCCTACTTAAAATCTTAGTATTGCCTGTTAGACCTCATCTGTGCTGATCCTAGTATAAGTGAAGCTGGTAATAAAAACACCTTCCTCCCAAAAGAGAGATTTTGGAAATGAGCAGTGGTATACAATAACAAAAAAATAAATCTCCATCATGTTAACAATTTAATCACTATAAATAAAAGATTATCACCATGTTCTCAGGTCTTCCCTAGAATACTTTTAGGACTGCACCTGCGAAAGAAATAAGATGCATAATACTATTACTCCACTTTATCAGCCCTTGCTCTATGTTTTTTCCAATTACTGACTGCAGCACAGACTCCTAGTGTATGAATTTTTGTCACTTGGTCTATGTTTATTTTTAAGAGACAGAAGGAAAAAAAAAAAAAAAAAAAAGCCCCACAAGGCAATAATTCCATTGTTCAGGAACCTCAGCCAGGTCTGACAGCTGGCAAGGAGAAAGTTCAGCTCCTGCTGACTTTTGCAGTGGGTGGGAGAGAGGTATGAAGATCAGAAGGTGAAAGAGGTGCCCCCAGGGACAGACTAGATTACTTAAGGGTGAGGTAGCATAGAAAGATTATTAAAAAAAAATAAATCCACAAATAAACCAAGACTGCTTTTTAGGAGGAACCTGAGTGACCTCAGAAATGTCAACAAGTAGGAGAGAAGTGGCCAAAGTAGGTAGATAGTTGTTAGATGATTTCTCAAGATGCAGAGTACAATGCGCAGGACTACAATAGGTCTGTTAGATGGTGAGGCTCTTGCACACATGGCATCGATTGGGAACTCTGCTTTAATTTCAACAGGGAAGTTGCATCTTGTTTGGATTCTCTGGCAAAATAGATGGAGCTATATGATTTCTGCAAAATGTTTTCTATAAGCAGTCCTTCAAAAGTTGAATGAATACTCTGCAGCACCACTCAGCGCCTCGTGGAGCTTCTGGTCTGCAAAGAACATGTAAAACTGAGTTTCACAGGCAGTAACATTTGCAGGTTTTTCTCAAAGTGGGCGTGTGACTTTTCTAGTTGACAAGTTCATAGACAAAGCATCATCTATAGGCAGGTTTCTGCAAATGGCCCTTTATGGAGTTTCTGGAGTGTCTGTTTCTGGCTACTGTTAAAGAAGGAATGCTGGAGCAGATAAATGGTGTCAGGTATAGCAATCTATGAGTTTGGCAGATGAGATTTTTACATATAAGAGTAACTACATAAATATTGATGCTTTGCAAGCTAGTATCCATTGCCAAGACTTGTGGTCACCATGACAACGTTTTAAAATAAACATGGGTGATTCTGAATCTGGGACAATGGGCTCATTAGGAGTGTGGAAGGTCCTGGGGACAGAGACCCTGACCACAGCTCAAAGGATACAGCTACAAGGTCAGTGCTGGTTAGCATCCTCCTCCTACCACACTTGTGCAAGGCCTCAACACAAATTGCAGGCAGCAGGAGTTTCTCAGCATCCTTGCTGCCCCATGACCCCGTGCTGGACCCACAAGACCATGCAGGGCTCTTGGGTCACGGTGGTGGACAGAGGCTGATACAGCACACTTCACTGAGGTATTGGGAGATGACTGTCAGGGATGCTCTGAACCTTGGAAAGTCCCATAAAGTGCTATCCTGCCGGTCCAATTTCCAGTGCTGCAAACTCTCCTTTCACCTTGTTATTGCTATTAGAAGTGGTTGCCATTGCTGGAAAAAGAACAAAATTGAAAGGGTGAGATCATGTCTCATTAGCACAAGCACAGCTCTGCTACAACTGCCCCCGATCCTGCGCCCGCTGGGTCGGTGTCAGCTCCCTGTCACTGCATGGCATTGCTTTGTGCGCAGGACATGCATCTGAGGAGATTCAGGAGCACAGTCAGGAGGCAGAGTGGGTGCATCGATCCTCCATCTGTCTCCTATGTGCAGGGACCACCAAGCAGAGCCTTGCAAAGCCTTACACAATCCTTAAGTACCTTATAGCAATACTCTTATAGTTATCAGACAGTTTTGTTTACTGTGGAGACTGGAGTTGATGTCAGAGGAATAAAGGGTAAGCAAAAGACAAATTTGGCCGAGTCCATCTTGGGAGCTGTGACCAGTGCAAACCTATCCAACAGTCCAAAGCAGATTAAAAAAGAAAAAAAAAACAACAAAAAAAACAACAAACCCAAACAACAACAACAACAACAAACCCTCCAAACACAAACATCTGCATAACAAAAGAAAAAAGGATGCCCAGGAACGGATAGGGAATGCTGAGCAGTACAGCCCATATGGACATCATGGATGTGCCGAGCAGCTGATAGCTGCATGCAGGAAAGGAATGTCTTGCAACATGAAGATGCTTTCCTGCCTGCCCGCGGAGCGTTCAGCAGCAGGCAGGTTAATTTAGCAATGTCGCACTCAGAGCATATCCAAATGTTCCACTGGTCGCTCTTGAGTTACTCTGTGTCTCAGGTGTACTCTTCAAGTATTTTAAAAGGGGTAATGATTTTTTTTCCTGGTAGCGAGTACATCCAGGCAGATATAATTTTAATATAAAGGCGAAGTTTACTAGAATAGAATTTAAGAATATTAAAAAGGGATTTGGTTCCGAGAGAAATATTAGCAGTAAAGGCAAGGATAAGGATTTTGGAGAAATTTAATTAAAATTTAATCTTCTTTCTAATTAAATTTCCTTTTAATTAAACTTAAAATTAAATTCGCTTTGTTTAATTGGAGGAATTTAAAAAGTATTACCTTAGAGTGTCAATCATTTTTTTTCACACTATAAAAAATAGTTTACCCTGGTTTGTCTAGTTTAAAAGATGAGATTTCACACTGAGTGGAAGAAAAAAAAAAAAGTAATAAAAACATAACATTTAAATGTAAATCAATTTACTCCTCAGTTAACTCCCACCTCCTTCCCTTCTCCCTCTCTTCCATCCCTCTCACCTACCATACTGTAAATGAGGACAAAATGTTTTTCCCCCTTTGGGAGCCTGTCTGGATAAGCAGGGAATGCCCTAACTCTTCCAACATCTGGGCCATGCACTTATTATGGGATAGATCTCCGGGCCGTGACAGCGCTTTGCTCTGCTTAATGCCATTAAACATTTTCCTGCTTTGCCAATCATAATTTCTCCCACAAAGGAATTCCAGCCACTGCAGTCAGTCAGTCAGCTTCATCAGGGGCCCAACTGAAATGCCTCCATGCAAACACATGTAGCATGGGGAATTATTAAGAGGCGTCGAAGACGTGCGCGCCCCTGCAGGGGCTGGGAGAATGAAGAACCACCTGCTGTAGGAGAAGATCAGGTTTAAGACCATCTGTGGTGGGTTGACCTTGGCTAGACACCAGGTGCCCCCCAAAGCCGCTCTGTCACTGCCCTCCTCAGCTGGACAGGGGAGAGAAAATACAACCAAAGGCTCCTGGGTCGAGATGGGGACAGGGAGAGATCACTCACCAATTACTGTCATGGGCAAAACAGACTCAACTTGGGGAAAATGTCATTTAATTTTTTACCAAATCACAGTAAGATAATGAGAAATAAAACCAAATCTTAAAACACCTCCCCCCTACACTTCCCTTCTTCCCAGGCCCAACTTCACTCCCCATTTCTCTCCCTCCTCCCCCCCAGCGGCACCGGGGGATGGAGAATGGGGGTTGTGGTCAGTTCATCACACGGTGTCTCTGCCGCTCCTTCCTCCTCAGGGGCAGGACTCCTCTCATCGTTCCCCTGCTCCAGCATAGGGGCCCTCCCACGGGGTGCAGACCTTCAGGAGCAGACTGCTCCAGCGTGGGTCCCCCACGGGGTCACAAGTCCTGCCAGCAAACCTGCTCTGGCGTGGGCTCCTCTCTCCATGGGGCCACGGGTCCTGCCAGAAGCTTGCTCCAGCGTGGGCTTCCCATGGGCCACAGCCTCCTTCAGGTGCCTCCACCTGCTCCAGCGTGGGGTCCTCCATGGGCTGCAGGTGGAATCTCTACACCCCCTCATCCTTCCTCCATGGGCTGCAGGGGGACAGCCTGCCTCACCATGGTCTTCACCACAGGCTGCAGGGGGATCTCTGCTCCAGCGCCTGGAGCACCTCCTGCCCTTCCTGCTGCACTGACCTTGGTGTCTGCAGAGTTGTTTCTTACATTTTTTCACTCCTCTCTCCAGCTGCAATTGCTATTCATGTTTGGTTTTTTATTTCCCTTCTAACTCTGTTATCACAGAGGCACTACCACCGTCACTGATGGGCACGGCCTTGGCTGGCAGCAGGTCTGTCTTGGAGCCGGCTGGCATTGGCTCTATCAGACACAGGGGAAGCTTCTAGCAACTTCTCACAGAAGCCACCCCTGTAGTGCCCCCACTACCAAAACCTTGCCACGCAAACCCAATACATTCTACCCCTTGGGTCTGTGAATCACATTTTAATTGTCATTAAAATCCACATTCATCACACAATCTTCACAAACTTCAGTCACATCAACAAAAAAAAAAGAATTCCCCACACCAAAATCAAAATAACATCATCACAACACCAAACTAAGTGGACAATTTACACACACAATCTGCCCCTCATCCCTTCACCACAATTAGAATAACAGAAATTCTCCACAATAATTCCACTCTCTAGCTATGTTCAGTCCATGTTTTGCCTGCTACCTATCCCAACTACTATTCTTAACTTGAATTCCTCATGCCGCACGTTGGGCACTAAAAAGACCTGTGGTGGGTTCACCTTGTCTGGACTCCAGGTGGCCACCTAGCTGCTCTATTACTCCCCTTCTCAGCAGGACAGGGAGAGGAGAAACATAAGATGGAAAAAACCCCTTGTGGGTCAAGATAAAAGCAGTTTAATAAAGCAAAAGGCCCCATGAGGAGGCAAAGGAAAAAGAAACAAAAGATTTATTCTCTACTACACATCAGCAGGCAATGTCTGGCCACTTCCCGGGAAGCAGGGCTTCAGTACGTGCAGCAGTTGCTTCAGAAGACAAATGTCGTAAATAACGAGTGCTCCCCATCCCTCCTCCTTTCTCTCAGCTTTTTATTAGTGAGCAGATGTCATATGGTGTGGAATATCCCTTTGGTCAGTTGGGGTCAGCTGTCCTGGCTGTGTCCCCTCCCAAGATCTTGCCCACCCCCAGCACAGTGGTGAGGGGGGGTTGCTGGAGAGACAGCCTTGGTGCTGTGCCAGCCCTGCTCAGCAGCAGCCAAAACACCGGTGTGTTATCAACACCCTGCCAGCTACTGACACACGGCACAGCACTGTGAGGGTGCTGGGGGGAAAATTAACCCCATCTCAGCCAGACCCAATACACCTTCTAAGGAACCTGAAGGTGCACAAGGCCACGGGACCTGATGAGATGCATCTGTGTGTCCTGAGGGAACTGGTGGATGAAGTGGGCAGGCCACTCTCCATCATATTTGAGGAGTCCTGGCAGTCCAGTGAAGTTCCCACTGACCAGAAAAGGGCAAGTATAACCCTCGCTTTTAAAAACAGAAAAAAGTAAGACCCGGGGAACTACAGGCTGGTCAGTCTCATCTCTTTGCTGGGCAACATCATGAAGCAGATCCTCCTGGTAGCTGTGCTCAGGCACATGGAAAATAAGAAGGTGATTGGTGATGGCCAACATGGCTTCACTAAGGGCAAATTGTGCCTGACAGATTTGGTGGCCTCCTATGACGGGCTTACAGCGTTGGTGGACGAAGGAAGAGTGACTGATATTATCTACGTGGACTTGTGCCAAGCATTTGACACTGTCCCGCATGGCATCCTTGTCTCTAAATTGCAGAGACATGGATTTGATGGATGGACTGCTCAGTGGATAAGGAATTAGCTGGATGGTTGCACTCAAAGAGTTGTGGTCAAGGGCTCGATGTCCAAGTGGAGATCAGTGATGAGTGGTGTTCCTCAGGGCTCGGTACTGGGACCAGCATGGTTTAACATCTTTGTCAGAGACATGGACAGCAGGATCGAGTGCACCCTCAGCAAGTTTGCCGACGACACCAAGCTGTGTGGTGTGGTCGACATGCTGGAAGGAAGGGATGCCATCCAGAGGGACTTTGACAGGTTGGTGAGGTGGGCCTGTGCAAACCTCACGAATTCAGCAAAGCCAAGTGCAAGGTCCTGCACATGGGTGGGGGCAGTTCCAAGCACAACTACAGGCTGGGTGGGGAATGGATTGAGAGCAGCCCTGAGGAGAAGGACTTGGGAGTGTTGGTTGATGAGAAGCTCAACATGAGCCGGCAGTGTGCGCTTGCAGCCCAGAAAGCCAACCGTGTCCTGGGCTGCATCACAAGAGGTGTGACCAGCAGGTCAAGGGAGATGATTCTGCCCCTCTACTCTGGTCTTGTGAGACTCCCCTGGAGTACTGCATCCAGCTCTGGCATCTCCAGGACAAGAAAGACATGGAGCTGTTGGAGCGAGTCCAGAGAAGGGTCACTAAGATGGCTGGAGCACCTCTCCTATGAACACAGGCTGAGAGCATTGGACTTGTTCAGCCTGGAGAAGAGAAGGCTCCGGGGAGACCTTAGAGCGCCCTCCAGTACGTAAAGGGGCTACAGGAAAGCTGGAGAGGGACTGTTTACAAGGGCCTGGAGTGATAGAACGAGGGGTAATGGCCTTAAGCTGAAGGAGGGTAGATTTAGATTAGGTGTTAGGAAGGAATTCTCCATTCTGAGGGTGGTGAGGCACTGGAACAGGTTGCCCACAGAAGCTGTAGATGCCCCTGGCTCCCTGGCAGTGTTCAAGGCCAGGTTGGATAGGGCTTTGGGCAACCTGGTCTAGTCGAGGGTGTCCCTGCCCATGGCAGGTGGGTTGGAACTAGATGATCTTTAAGGTTCCTTCCAACCCAAACCATTCTGTGATTCTATGATTCAATGATTCTATCATAGAATTCTATGATTCTATGTTTCTGTGATTCTATGATTTTATGATATTGTTTATTTGAGGGTTTTTTTGATGGCGGGAGGCTTGGGGATAGGAAAAGAAAGAAAGAAACAGAAGACTCCTCTGAGCTAGTGATGCCTTGGGGTTACTCTGCCAGCATCACTCAATGACAGAGCAGTCCTTGAATGCCCTACTCCTTCTAATGGCCTCTCAAACTCCCCAGCCTCCCTCCCTTCCCTCCCTGGTCTCCAAAATGCCAGAACATGCCTCATCTTGTCTTAAATTCTGCTCCTCCTTCTTTCCTCTGCTGAAAGCCACCTGACCAAGACCATTAGTGACCTGTCCTGAGCTAAACCAAAAAGTAATTTTTCTGGTCTTGATTTTCTTGATCTATCTTGGTCTTTTCATCTACTTCCTCCTCCTCTGCTTCCACTTTACTGATGTGGATGACTCTCATTGTAGATCAAAGGATATCTTTTCATGGATCCTTGCACCTAATTCTCTTGCTTATAGATTGGCATCTTGCAGGTTCTTGCTGGTTGCCCTCTTTTCACACCCTCATCCCTCCTCTTGGCCTCATTCAAGTTCACACTTACAGCCATGTGAGAGCTCTCTCCTTCTGCTTTGCTTCTGCTCCCATTTTTTTTCTTGCTTGTTCTTAAACATTTTTTTTTCCTTCTTTTCCTTGGTCTCTTCTGTATCCTTGTGTTATGCAGTATATGCCATCACTGCAGTCAAAGGCAAGTATAAGCAGCAAAGGTATGGAGCATGAATCCAGTGAACCTGGGTAATCAGAGAGGTCACTGGCACCCTACTCTGTGGAGTGACCTCTCAAACCGTGCAAAAGTGCAACCTTCCCCTTGCTCTACAAACAAGCCATTGAACCTCAGAAATTCTTTTTGCCTCCTTAGCTGGAGAAGCTCTTGAAATAATCTCCACTCTCAGAAGAATGATACTTTGTCTTTCATACCATCAAACAGAACTTTTCTGCAGCATCTCTGTTGTCCTGGGTATAAACTAAAGCAGATTTCAACAAGCTGAAACCGAACCCCTGGAAAAGATGTGGTAGAGGAGGAATAAAAGAGGCAGGACCAGAAACAGAAATGTCACCAGTTAACTAATGGGCACTCATTTTTGTGCTTTGCTGTTTGCACTTTGAATGGCTGACACCATAGAAATATGAATCAAATGAGATGAGCGGGATGTCATGGTAATCAAGATGGGAGATCGTGGAACTGGAGAGTGTCTGAGCCTGAATTTGCCAAATCAATTGATAAAAACCAGTTTTCTCCATAATAATATAATCAGTCTCCTCTCTAAATATTTCAGGTGCTGAAATAGCCTTCTGTACTTGAATTTATAATAATAAGAAATAATAAAAAGCTCAAGCAAAAGGATTAAGCAAGAATGAGCTGCATGTACGTGCTCTATGCAAATTGGTGACACCTCTGTATTCATAATTCATTGCAAGTGGTTGAAAGTAAATAGATTTTTATTTTTATTCCCTTTGAATTTCTCACATAAGCAGGAACTATCTCTTTAGAACATTTCCCCCCTCTTGTTTTATTTAAGTTGAGTAAGAAAGTAAACAAACAACAGATGACTGTAGCATCTCCTGATTTCGCATTGTATAAGATGCTGATACTAACCCCATTCAGATGAATCCTTTCTGCTTGGCTCTGCCTCAAAGCAGAGCCGGGGCTGGGGACCTGAGGACAGGGCATATAGGAGGGAGGCATCCCCCCAAATTTCATTTATTTGAAAGATCATGAAGGAGAAGTTACGAGAATAATGATGTTTAAGATCTCCTTCATCCTCGCTGTGTTCTCTATATTAAGACTTAACTTTATTTCTTTAAATAATTAAGCAAAACTATAAAAGCAGAGAAGACCATGAAGACATGCACAGACATAGTTAGGGGACCACAGTACATCCTTAGTAGGAGTGTTATGTGTAACAGGACTTGGGAGCAAGAAAGAGAAAAAAGAATTCAAATAAACACTTTTATCTTGATGACCCTTAAATGAAAGGACAAGGAAACAGTATGATCAGCTAGCAAAACATTGGAAAGATAAGAGCCCTTTGTCAGCATGGAGGGCCTGATTCTCCCTTCCTTTGTCATTTGCATCTGTGCAAGGAGAATGACAAATTGCAGCAAAGATGCTACCAAATCAGATCAGTTTAAACCAGCCAGAAGAGTTGCTGGCTTTGCACGTGCTTTAATGACACTACAAGGTGAACAGAGTTGACTCCATCCCAAAAAGCGATCAGTTGATCTGAAACCTGAGCTACAGTTGTACCAGGTATTAAAATATAATTTTTCATATTGCCAGAATGGAAACACAACCCCAGTGCTGCAATACAATGATAAAGGGAATATTGAGACATCATTAGATACTTTAATAAATAGTTCCTCAAAAGTACATATTTAATTTTCATACTTCTATTTCCTTTTTGGTGTCTTAGGATAGTAAGATATTTCTACTATGAGTTGCATTCTTTTTTACACAAGTTCACTTTTATCTCAATTATCCACCAAGTAAAAACAAAAAAACCCAAAAAGGCCCCTGAAGCCCTTTATAGTATTTCCACAAGACTAATATAAAGCAGATGTATCCTGCTGAGTTCACAGTATATTTTAAACAAAATGACCCCAATGTTGTTCTGGATCTTACAAATGCTGATATATATGAATACCCTTCCATGGAGGAGCATTCTCAGGAGTATTTAATGGGTCAGGCTTTCCCTGTTTGAAATGGTAATCACATGCACAGAGTTGTTTTTCAATTTCATTTAGTTCCTTTTTAAGTGTTTATTTTTGCAGCACATTGTCCTATATTTTGGTATTTTTCCTGCACATTTCTCAAGGCAACTAAAAATAATATAGAGCAATATTTAACTCTTGTATAGCATTGACTGTGGCAGTCCTCACAAATATAGGTGCGTATTGGCTGCTGCCATGCGGTAAGTCTCCAGATGTAGATCATCAGGTGTATATAAGGCATGAAGGAACACCTGCACAATTTTCAAAAGTAAGGATCTGATTCTAAAAAGTATATGAAGTGCAATTTGTGGAAAATTTAAGCACCATGAGGAGGACCCTATAATAGCCCTCAACTTCTTCAGTAAGTGGTGTCCACCTTTGGTGTCTGATTGGGGTTGACTTTGTCCACAGAATGGCTCACTCTGTGAGCTGGACACACTGGTTGCACTGGTCAATAATCCTTCTAGAGAAAGCTGTAAGTGACCTGTCTCCACATTTATGCATAAAGGTATAAGAGAGAAATTCAGGCCCAAGAACATGAAGCCTATTTGTTGCAGCAAATGCATGGTTGCCTATATTGGACCTAACATAGGTCTTTAGGGAATTTAATCCTCTAAGATTTATAAAAAGGCAGTATTGACTTTGTGCCCCATCCATGGAGGAAGCAATTAGTGTGGACTGGCTTGTGTTCATAGCTTTCAAACTGCCACCCACACTCAGCACAAGTCAGACACACTGAGTATATTGAGTTTATGATAAAGATGCTTAAACTAATTATCTTTTCTAATTTATCTCTTTTTCTTATTGAAAGAAAGTCTTTGTTTGTGTCCCAGATAATAAGCTGGCTATCAGTCCCTTGGTGTGAACCAGGTTGGCAATAGAAAAAACCTCTTTGACTTTCCCAAATATTTCATTTACTTTGGAGAATGGGTCTAAATCACCAAGTTAATATGAGCATTTTGAAGAATATTACTTTTCCTCTTTCTGATCTGTATCCATACCCATATCAGCTGACATAGGAGGAAGGATAAAAATTTAATTTTACATGTCCCTGTTTTGTGCCTTGACTGCAAACCAAAATGCCCCCTCCCTCTTGGCAGTGTACATGGAGGTGGAGTTTTGACAGCGGCCTTTAATAGACTTTCAGAAAGCACGGCTGGAAAAGACCTATGAGGTCATCTTGTCCAGTTCATAGCCAAAGCGATAATTCAGGCTGTTCTCACTAACAGAGGTGATGGTACTTGGTGGAAAGTCAGACATAAATTCCGAGTCAAAGATCCCTAAATTTTGCTGCACGAGATTCTATAAGATAGAAAGTCTAGAGCAGCTTCGGTTCTTTTTGACAGAGATTTTTAATAAATTATTTATAGAAGCATGAATAAGGCAGTAGAAAAGTGGTTGAGTATTTAACTGTATTTATTTGTCCATTTAAGTATAAGGTTTGTTTGTTTGTTTGTTCATTTTGTTTTATTTAATAATTACTGGTCACATGTTTGGATTATGATGGGCAAAGATGGAGAAGTTGTCTTTTTCTAAGGGATTATGGCACATTGAGTGGTGTAGCAAGGAGCTGAGGACTGGGGTTCAGCAGTCATATGAATATTGGTCAAATATTACTGCATCATTAAACAGAAAAAGTTTAATATAGAGATTGTATTTCTGATGTTACTAGGTTTTGGAGCTCTCTGTCATCATGGATGTGTCCAGTTCCCACTTACTGAAGCTGATGTATGAGATCGTTGAAGATACAAGCAGGTGTTACTACCTCTGATCCCACTCATCTTTCATATCAGGTTTTTCTGTGGCCTTTTTTTTACCCATGATTATGAGCTTTGAAACATTTTCCTTGTAAAACCAAACTGTGGATGACAGAGCACAACTTTGCAGCAAATGGCAGGCTCTCAGTATCCTCTGGATAGTTATTCAAAGGCGTTACAGATTCCCATGCACGCTGGTCTGTCTATCAAACCTTTGTCTCCTCAGAGCTTAGCTGTCCCAGCAGTATAGAGAGATATATATATAATATATTTTCCCCGTATGTGTGCAAGAGATGAATCACCCAATGCACAGCAGAGTGAACCCAACCCTTTCCCCAGTGAAGCAGTGGAGGGGAGGGGAAGGCGAGTGAAGAGCTCCTTCTCGCCCACCCCTTGGGATGAGCACGGAGGGTGGTGCGGCAGTGCTGCCGTGCTTGGCAGGCACCCCGGAACGGTGGCAGCGTACTCACTCCGGGCTGTTCAGGGCTGAGTGGGTGTGCAGCACTCTTGCTCTGCCTGGAAATTTCACATTTGTTGAAATGAGCATGCATATTTAAAAAAAGGTGTGTGGGGGGCTGATGAATCACATCTTCTGTCAAAGACTCCAGACACCAAACCTGAGCATTGATGAGTGTCTGGAGATCTGTACTCGTCTTTAATCTTCCGTGGGTTTTAATTTCTCACAGAATTTTCCTTAATGTCATACAAACACTCCTTTATTCAACTGTGTTCCCAGCCCTTTCTCTTTCAGCTGCCCAGCCCTGCTCCTCTCCCCACCTCTCCAGAGGCACTTCTGATGTTCATCACCCCTCCTTATTTGCCATCCCATCTACTCAGTTATTCTTCCACAGAAACGCTACAATTAGGGCCTTACTCAAAGCTTTGCTCAGTGAGACAATATTACGGATTCACAAGTGCGTGTCCCTGGAGCTTGTGGAGGTGACTGGTGTCTGCTCGCCTCATGCTGCACCTGCCATGTTGAGAAGGATGCGGGAAGGAGAGAGAAGGCATGAGTCAACCAGAGACCACCGAAAGCCTAACCGCCCTCTCAGCCATGGCTCTCATCCCCAACTCTGACTCACAGACAGAGATGGCCCCAAGCTGGGGAGGTTTTGCATGAACAGCAACACATGGTGCTGGGGAAGGAGGGTAAAGTGGATGCTGTTTTCCTTGAGGGTCCTGTTCCAGACCGAGGTTGATATTCATGGTCTCTGTCAACCAAGGACACAACTAAATCTTGCCAGGGAAAGAAGTTCTCTGAAGGGCCAAAACCAAAATAATGGACCTGTGACTATGGTGACAAACTGAAAAGCAATATAAAACCCCTCCCAGCCCAGGCTGAGTGAGGTATGTATGTCAGCACCTGCCCCCGAAGCCGCAGCAGGACGGCAGAGCTGACTGGCTCTGTTCAGGTCTGATGTTGAAGCCCTGTCACGAGCCCAGGGTCAGATCGGCACCGGGCAGGTCTCTCCTGCGCCATGGGTGCCGTGACAAGGCCATGTGTCCCACGACCCCGGCGGGGCTGGGACACTCACTCACGAAGAGATACGAGCAGATTAATATGCCCCATTTATGTTACTAAATTAATTAGCGTTAGGCACTGCAGCTTTACTGTCTAGACTGATAAACTGACAGTGCATTTTGGTCTCAGGCAGAGGGGCGGTCCCACGAAGGGTGTCCGTGGACTTTTCGGGCGCTGGCGCGGGGCAGGGGCGACTCCCAGGAGGCAGTCAGGATGCAGCTCCCGGCTGGGGGGGGGTGGAGGATTCCACACTGACGTGAGCTGTTGCATGCCAGCTGGCCTCGGTGTCACGCTGCAGACTAAGGCACATTTAATTTAATAGCATGGACAAAGTCACAAAACCCAGCTTTTCATCAGGCTAATCTGTTTGGACAGAGGACTGCTCTCGCATGGCTGTCCTGACTCTGGTTCGGAGGATGGCTCAATTGGCCCTGTCTCAGATCTCTGCTCAGACCCCGGTGCCATGCAGACGTGCCTTTATAGCTCCTGCTTTCCATTTCCAGAACGAAACTCAGAAGTCAATGATAATTTTCTTCAAAGGGTTGGGATGTGCCCTTCGCCTTTTGCCTTTGACTTGTTTATTAAATTCTTGATTTTTTTTTTTTTTTCAAATTGTGGGTGCCACTTAAAGGCAAGACATGTATTAGCTTGCAGTCCCAGGGACATCAAATACCAGCTCTTCTGCAGGGGAGAAAGATGTTTTTCATAGCAACTTGTAAGGGAGAATCTGTCTCCCAATACATACAGACTAAGTGCTGGTTTAATGGCTTTGACTTTTGGAGCAAAGGCTCAGTGAGTTGTAATTAAAGCTGGTCATTTGTTTTTAATGAAATCATTTTCCGGGGAGGGGGGGGTGGGGGAGTGGGGAGGGGAATGCAGCTTTGCCCAAATCAAAACATGTTGTGAAAATGTGCTGATTTCAGTGACATTTTTATGGGAGTAAGTCCAAATGAATCATTTCAATCTTCTCCTTGCATTTTGATAATGTCAGAATGTTTCATTTCAAGAGTATTGAAACATCTCATTTTAGCAATGCAGTAGGAGAGAGCTGTGGAGCGCCAAGTAATCTTGTCGTCAGGATTCATAAAGCAGAGAGTTTAAAGTAACAAAAGATGGTAGGACCTGAACCTGTTTCTCCAAAGTCAATTCAGACATGATTGTCCCTGTATTAGGTAGATGGGGTCCTTTGATACATCTCGAGAAAGCTACAAGGAATGAATGCTGAAGAATTACTAGAATTTACAGAAAGAATTTCATTTTTTAATTGAAGAAAAGTAATGAAAAGCTGACTACAACAGAACACAAGCAACTAAAAAAAAATTCAATTTGCAAGGGTTTCTATGTATACACGCTTTTTTTTTTTTTTCTCCTTATTGAACCTCACTTTGAAAGGAAATAAAACCAAACAGACCTATTTATTTCAGAAGACAGGGAACTACTCAGAAGTAGCCATTGACCTTCAACCTCATGTTTTCCCTTAGTCTGAGTTCACTTTCCTGCACATACAAGATTTTCTGGCCTCTTTGGCCATCCTCTCTGCCAAGCTGTTTTGGGAAGCTTGACACTGTGTGAACACCTACAGATGTTCTTATCTAGGCTGCCATCAGTGTATGTTACTCCCCAAATCAGTGAAGTCTCAATGTATTTATGTGTAACCAAGATAATTTATAGATGACCAAGAGTCTTATAAAAGAGTACGTAATGAAAAAACAAAGCAATTAGAAATTAATGGAGGTAAGTGACCTAAGTGCAGTCCTAGAAAACTAAAAAAACTAAAGGAAGTATTTAAACTCTGTGATTTAAAAGAGGTTATTCAAGGACTGGTTTTGAATGGAGTAATCAATGAACATTAGGAATCTTAAATCACAGTTAGATTTCATTATTTGTCAGAGTTAACCCAAATGAGCTTGTTTTCTTTTCAGTTACCATACTTGAAATCATTTGGAATCTAATTGGAAACACTGAAAATAAATTAAATTATAATATTCCATTTATTGCATCACACAGGAAAGTAAAAAAGAAAGGTTCATATCAACTTTGCCAACAGTGTTTAGTAAGTTTCCTAACATCCATCAAATTGGTGACTTGGGATATGAATATGGTTGCACACATTATGTATATGTATGTGTCTTCAAGTTACCTCGAAAGAAGCTTACTCACACCTGGAGAGGTACAGTTCAACCTGGGCTTATTTCAGCGTCTCACATGGCTTTAGTGATCCATGTTTAATTTAGCGCTGCCACAGCTGTATCCCTGAAAGCACCCCAGCTAGTGACTTTAACCCTAATTTAGGCACAATGACATGAATCACACAGAGCTGTGACTGCAGGGCAAAACTGGCCTTGATCCTGCCCTAGAAGCAACATCACACAAGAAAGTAGCTCTTCCTCGGCCCTTTGTCAAGCCTTCTTCATCAACTTGCTCTTTCTTTAAAATGTTGGAAAAATCGGAGAAACGGTATAAGAAGAGAAAGCATTAAGCTGAAAGACATCATTACATTGGAAAGATGGGAGCAGAGTTTGTTGATGTCTGGCGTCAGAAAGGTTTATAGTCTCCCCTTGTGCAGTTTTACACTGGTGGAGTGACATACCTTTTTTTGGATAAGGGGGGGGGGATTTAAATATGAGCTTCTGTCATAGTTGATTGGTTTGGCATCTTGATGGGATAGTCCTTTCTGAGTTGTCAATTTATGAATATATAATCCTTTAAGGCACATGTAATAGGGAATTAATTGCTTTTGCTCTTAGGGAGAACACGTTCAGCATATCTTTAGAGTTTTAACACTTTCTTCTATTCTATTTTCTTTTCTGTCTATTTAATTTCATCGGTTTTTAATATGAGTGGAAATTCTATTTAAAATAGGTCAAAATACTCTCATGTCTTCCTTTTTTTTTTTTCCCAAATAGTCTTTCTAAATACAGAAAATTGTTAGAAAATTTCAGACCTTAATAGTCACTAAAGGTATTGTCCATCTTTAACAACCTACAGAACAGAGATTCTTTATTCTCCTAAGTTTATTAAGGAAGCCATTACTTACATACCAAATGCATAATGAATTCTATGAATAACAATATGCTAATGTTCAAATAACTTCTTATATTAGTAACTAATGATCACCTCTAATAGCACTGCTATATTTGTGTGTAAACCACCTTCCCATTTATATAGCAATTACATCATGCGTCTGTTATTTGAAACTTCCATTTAAATACAACACATTTCCAAATAAGCAAGTATATTTGTGTAGCCAGGTGCAGACACAAGTTCATTCCACGTATCCACTCAGCTGAGCAGATGATGGTTCCTGTGGCACTGGGCTCTGTTGTTTGATATGAGCTCATGGCTTGGGAACGACTGTGTGCTAGCAGGGCTGTACAGCTTGTGTATCTGACTTGGCTTGCTTCTGGCAACTTAATGCCAATGAACTTTTCATTTATGTCTGTCTACAAGAACGGGAAAAGCCGTGATGTGAATGCAATGATTTATGATACATAGTGGTGGAGTGCTTTGGTGCTCCCTCTGCCACCAGAGCTGTGTTACAGTGAGGAGAGCTGGAGCCATATTTCGTGGGAGCTGTTCATATCAGGGCATCATTCTTGCTGCCGGTCCCCAGCTGTGGAGATGCAGTTGGTTAATGACTAACAGGCACATGGTGATGAGGAGCCAGAGAGACACCATACTACTGTAGGGATGCTGTAGATAAACAAGGCTCAAAGGGTAATGGAGAAGAGCAATTACCTGTGTTTTCCTTACTGTTATAGAAAATCATTTGAATGACTTGAATCCCTTTTAATAACATTGATAGAGATTTTCAAGAAATTTTACAATTGTTTTCCTCGTGAATTTCATGAAGAGAGATACAGGAGGGAAAATAAAACTCAGTCAGTTGCTGTGGCCTTGGAAACCAGATTCTATACATTTTCTGTCTACGAGATCCTAGGAAAAATAATTTAATAAATTTCCTTAACAAAAATGAGATTTCTTCTTTTTTTCATCTCATTTCTCTGGGAGGAAACAGAAATTGCCTGTGAATTTCATAATTACCCCAACCATTCATTCAATAGTACATTTAATAAAATAATAGCAATTCTTCTAAACCTAAACCTACATATTTATTATTCCTTAAGCATCACGAATATAAATATATTTATAAACATATTTATAAACATTTCTTCAGATTTAGGAAAGGGCCATGTAACTTTGTCCCAGCCTACAAATAAATCATCGTAATTGTATTAACATGCATTGTCACATCAAACCGAGGGTTAGGCCTCCTAACAAAGCCATTGCTTTTTGACTTTACCATTTTGAATCATTCAGTTTTGACTTTCAGGTTATACTAAAATACATCTTTGATATGCTAGACAGAAGGAGCTGCTTAAATCTCTCACTGCAAGGCATTTCTCTAAACTCTCTAATATTTTTTTCTGGCTCTTCACTGCATCCTTGACAATTTTTCAGTATCTTTTCAAATGCATTCTGATATCAATCTCACCAATGTTGTAAACAGAGGTGAAAATCACCTCTCTCTCGTGCTGATTTTGTATGCCGCTGAATTCTCTGCACCCACCTGTTGTTTCCTATTTATGTTGCGCATATGAGAGTGGCTTCACGGATACCCCAAGACACCTGAAGGGCAGTGATTTGCCACCCAGAAACAAGAAAGAGTCCTAAGCAGGATTTCACACCCAGATTTTTCCACCAGACCCAGAATCTTGACAAACTATAGCACAGGGACACAAACTTCAAAGCATAGTACTTTGGGCCCATCTCCAGCACCATTGGAAATGCTCTGGGATCTTCCTCCACCACCCAGTGCCACTCCAGAGAGGTACAACTCTTCTATAGGTCTTGTGTGGATGGTTCCATATGGATGTCTCAGATAGATAGCTTTGTGCATCTTGTGTCGTAAACCTCCTTTATTTAGGTAACTACACTCAAATCTTTGGTTCCCTTTGCAGTCAGGGAAGAGACATAAGCAACTTCAAGGCTGGTTAGGCTCCCCTGCTATTATTTACTTTGAACCTGCAATCTGGTACCTCACTTGCTACTTCTCAATTCTACCATTAGAAAGAAAAATGAAGTTTTTTCTCTGCTTACCTTTGCCATGTCATCATCCCTGATTTTAAGACCAGTAGTATATCTTTCCACATTTTTTTTTTCCTTTGGGCTGAGTCCCAGTTGTCTTTGCTGTTCTTTACATAGGAGTTGCTTCATAAGTTTGAGAATCCTTGTAATCCTTGAACATTCCATGTCATCAAACTAATAATCCTCCTGAAATCTAAACATGATAATGGATTTTACATGTCTCTCAGATTAAAAAAATAAAAAACAAAAAACAAAAAACAAAAACAATTACTATCACTTTTTGAAGAAAAGTCTCTTCAGATTCCCCTGAAACCCGCAGGAGTCCTTCCCTTGACTTCAGTCTATGAGATCAGTACATAGAGGTGTACAGTCTGGTTCCAGATCAAAAGTGTAAAGAAAGCAAAAATCTGAGAATTCCTCATTTTCCCCATTATGCATTTAATCCGGATCCTTAGACATTAATGATAGCATTTCTTTTTACATCAGGGTTTGTTGGACCAGGCTCAGGCTGTCTGTAAAAATGCTGAGCATATATTTTATTAAACGTTTTCTTATTTAATGTGCCATTTTCTGATGTATATTTGATAAACAAATTTGTTACCAGAAGCGTTCTTGTTACCAGTGACATTTAAACACAAATGCAGATTTATATATGAGTGTGTTTCAAGAGCAACTGTACGCGTAAGTCAGCATTTTGCAAATGTTACAAAAATGCACAAGCCCAAGCAGAAAAAACTACTTGCCCATCTTCTGCTACATTTGATGTAATGAAAGGTAATTACATCTTATTCACACATTAAAAGAAAGTACTCATCTTGATGAAAATCTGTTGAAGTTAATGGAAGTCTTTCAGTTAGTTTTGGTGGAATGTGGCTCAGGCTTTCAGGAGGAAACTAAGATTCTGCAGAGCTGCTGAGAGATCTCTTGGGATTACAAATGAGGTATTGTCACGACGGTGTTCAGGTGCTGCAGAAACATCTCCTCTTCTGAAAGTCTTGCCTCTGGCACTCATCTTCTTGTTGCACAAACATAAAGAAAGTGCTGTTGACTCATATCTACCAGAGGTGAAAATCCAATCTCACATATGTCCTTGCCATATAAGAACATTCAGAAAAGAAATACATGTCCTTAAAATTATATCAATTCACCTTACATGACTAAGAAAGAGGCAATTTCTAAAGGATATTGATTAAAATGGAAATACATTCAAATAAATGGATTCTTGGCTTGAAATAACCTTTACAGTAAGAGAATGGTCTATTTTGAAAGTATGATGGGTGTTCTGCGGGGCACTACTGTATCTTAATTTTATTTCATTGCTATAGAGAGTTTTCTCTGTTTATGAAAATGCTATGCAAAGTGAGATCTATGGATTTCAGAGTGGGGAGGAGCAGGAAATTTTGTCTTAAAAAGACATTTGCCTTTCTATCTCTCATCATTCTTCAATATCACCAAAGGCCAGAGCCAGAGACTCAAGGGAAGATGAGGTTTCATAGCCACTATATCAAACACAAAATAAAAACCAGTCCCTTCACATGAAGGCTCATATTTTAAATGAGTCAGACAAAGAATGGGACCAAGGAAGTAGTAAAATCCCTGTTGCAGTGACAAGTGCGAAGAGATCTTTATCTGGTCAAATCTAGAAAAGGAATTAAGGATCTTAATTGGGCAAATCTCAGCTCTACTTACAGTGAAGTGATTTTACAGGAGATGATGATCTGAGACTTGATAAGCAGGGAAAAATCTAAAGAAGCCATTAGACAACTGTGGAGCTATGGAGAAGACTGAAATTTTACATCTTCTGTGACTTGAGCAAAACACTTCTGAAAGGCTGGTTCTTGCACCAACATGATCCCCATAGTCCCCATTATCTATGTCCATCTCTTTTGCATTGTGAAGGTGGACTTTGCTGTTGAGGCTGAACTGCTGCATAGGTGCAATGCAAAGATTGCAGGTTAGAGAGAGCAAAGTCTGAGGCTGTGGATTAACAATTGTGGCTCTTGGGTGGGGAGTCTCAAGTGACTTCTTCCAAGGTTGCTTGCATGTTCTTCAACAACTCAGCTGTTAGAAGGATGGATTTGCATCAGTGTCAGAGATAGGAGTCTAAATTCTGCAGAAGCTGCCTGGTAATTTGTTCATCCTCTTCTTGGATCAGGCCTAGCTTTGCTTATGGAGATTTCTACAAGGACAAGAACTGAACTCAGCTTCCAACCGCAATTTGTAAAACATGACAAAAACCCAAGAAGCAGAAACAGAAGTAACTCTGGTAATGGATAGGAGGGAGTGTTTCTCCTTGCCACCTAGCAACATAGCATGGCAGCAAGAGCAGGGGAATCAATTCACATGTTTGTCATGGGTTTTTTTGCCGAAGACTAGAAATGGGGCAATGTGACTGACTTTCATGCTCAAACTCAGTAGGTTACTGCCTGTGCCACTGGATGTTTGCTTGCTGTTAGTAAGTAATACAGTTGGTTGGCTGATCTTCTGCAACATGATATCCTCTTCTTGCAAGAAGACAAAGAATGTCAAATGTGGAAGCTTCCATATCCTAAACAGGCATATGAAAGTCTCCTGCTTGGACTAAGGCACATTTACAAATTAGAGTTGAAAATAAAACATATAGAGGAATGAAGTAGAGCTTGAAGAACCACAATTGTAAGAAACTTAAATCCATTGCTTCTGCTGTCCTTTCAGAATGTGTCTGCAGTTAGGAGGGGTGAAAAAGCTAAATGTGAGTATTTTCCAACCCCCCAAATAGCAAAATCCTCATGAACTTTAAGGACAGTCCAGGCAGTATGGACTGTAGAGAATCTGGTAGATTCCAGATGCTCTAGGATGTGTGAAGGCATCTTGCATCTGTAATTCTAGTTAACTAAGAGAATCCCCGAAGACTTTACAGACTCTCTGCCAAAATACAGATATTGCAATGGTAGAGTGCATGGGTGTTTTGCTGCAATAATGGGCACTACAGAATTTAGGAAATTGAATGTTTTCACCAGTGAACTTGCTGGGAAACAAGTTTGCTCCTGACAATGCTAGAAACTGCACTGAAACTTTGAGTCTAAATACTTCCACTCCATCCTGTTATACTTCTCCTGTGTGAGTCCAGAGACACATGTTGCTACACTTTCAACGAGTTTTCTCTTTCCTAGACTTTGTTAGCCTAAAAATGGACCAATTCCATCTGTATTGAAGTAAACATTAATGGAGGAAGAAGGTGTATTTGGAATTCTGTTACACATGGAAAGTAAAGAGGTTTGCACATATCTGTTTATAAATTGACAAACTATTTCTAGGGATATCCTTAATCAGTGAACTGATCATGAGGAAAGCTGAAAGCAAGTTCTCACAGGGAAACGAAATGCAAATTTGTCTTTAGTGTGAATGCACACAATAAAAAAAGTCACTATGTACTGCATGATGCTCCTGGGACAATACCGTATTTATCCTGAAGTGAACTTGTGTACCTATTGCAATCTTGGCTTTTTTCTGAATTTCATATTACTTGGCACATGAGTTTCTTTGCCAAACAGCAACACTGCTCAGTATCTGCTGGTGCTTCCAGGCAAAGATCTTAAAACACTTCACCAAAGTAGAAACTATTATTCTGAATTTCTGAGTATGCAAGCCTTAGTATCACCATTTCAGAAGTAAACATACACAAGGAAACATTAAACAGCATTTCCAAACACATAGAGTATATCAATGACCTGATAAGGTGTATATCCTTGCATTTCTAATTACGTGCTTCAAAATCTTGCTAACATTTTGTTAAGGGGACGAAAGATAGGTACTGCAGTTTTAGCAGATGAGTTCCCTGGCAACAAAAATATTAAAATAATGTTTCATAAGAGACAGGAGGAATCTGAGAAGCACCTTTGTTAAATGTATGCAATCTCCCTTATGAATCCCATACAAATAAAGTAGCTTGTGGGCAGGCAGATATTAATCAGCACACAAGCCTTTGAAGTAAATGTACCTATGACTGAAGGTGCTCAGAGTTCTTCTCTGCACTTGTTGGCATAAGGAGGGGAAAAGAAGGTACACAGGGAAGGGAAGGAAAGGGAAGGGGAAGGGGAAGGGGAAGGGGAAGGGAAAGGGAAAGGGAAAGGGGAAGGGGAAGGGGAAAGAAAAAGATATCCTGGGAATTTTTCCATTGTTCTAAAATACAGTTTAGAGAAGATATCACACTTTAAGCTTTGCTTTATTTTCACTCGTTACTCAACTTCTCCAGCTCTCTGTTCTTCTCTAAATTCCCTCTAGATTTCCAAAATCAGTTTTGATAGTCCATGCCCCAGAGTGAACCAACAGTCTCAGTTGTGGCTGTCCCTCTGACTTGTAAATATACATACAGAAGATATAAATATATATACTTCTAACTGATATATTGTCTTTGTGCAGCAATTGCTGTCTTGGTCATGACAAAGGCTTGAGCCAGAAGCTCTCAGAACTAGTAACATAAGCTTTTACAATTGGCATCATAAAAAGGTTCAGTACCACAACATTCAGCTTTGCAGCATCTGAAAGACGTTGAGTGAAGTCCACAGCACTCTTGCTCTGGTGCCTCAACTTCCTGTACAAAGCAAAGGGAAAAACAGTGACAAGAAAATGCTGAAGCAAGAGTTGGGACCTAACTACATATTATCCTTGAAAACAGAACTCTGGCTGTGTTTCTGAGCCAAGGACTTTCCTCTGAGTCTAGACAACCAATGCAGGCCAGTCATCTCCAGTACAAAGCAACAACAAGGAGACACCTTGATTGCTCAATAGGAGTTAAGGTATTCATTGCCTTTGGAAACAGTTTCCAGATTCTTCAAGGAGGGAAGTGCTCTAGTTATGGGGCTGAAGGAGTAGCCTTGGATTGGTCTTTCCAAGTCAGAAAGGGAGAAGGAACATTTGGGAGAATAGGGTGGAGGCAGGCTGAAGTGAAGCTGCCGGAGTTGGCTGTGGGTTGGGTGCTTTCTGATATGGCAGTGGTCAGAATTTGGTGCAGTTTATACAAAAAACAATGGAAGAGAACTATAAAGATTCCCTTCCAGAGCATTCATGTGTAGTAGGTTAGGTACTTTTCTCAGAGTTGTGGGTTCAAACCCATCAAGTACAGAAGAAATCATTGAATTTTGTCCTTCTCTTCCCTAGCCGGCATTGTAGCCATCACTTTAGGGGATGTACATGAAGTTGTGTTTTGTTCATGCTCCCATCCACCAAGTGTATGCCTCTCAGCTCCATCCTCATGGGCACGCTGGAAAGTCCGGTGTGTAAAATTAGAGAGGGTGGGCCCTGCTAGAGGAGCATGTCTGACCAGGGACTTGAGGGCTCTACCCTTAGGGGTGATCTGCCGGTGCCTCAAAGGTCAGGAAAGAAGTCCTGAGGATCCAAAATCACAGGCTTCAGCACCTAAAGATGCAGTACACTAGTGCTCTTGCACCTCAAATCCCAGGCTGTGTAGCTTGGAGTTGTAAGAGATTCATGTATTCTTGGCTTGGGAAAGAGGGATAGATAAGGTGAACTGAACAGGGGGCTAGATTTCTACATATGCCACTGTTTTCATAGCCACATCACATTGCAAACAATGTTTATTTCCTCATCCATTATCCCCTCTAGACTTATTTCAACATTACGGCTTGCTTTCAGCTTTTTCTTCCAGCTGCCTTTGTGTTTCAAATTGTCTTCCCCAAGATTGATCTAATTTTGTTATTTTCTTCTCTTATTTCTAATTTCTCTAAATCTGCCGATATTATTGCTCTACCCTGATGGGGCTCACTACTCCTCCCAATTGAACATCATCTGTAAGCTTCATTAACGTGCTGTTTGCTGTCTCGAGCAAGGGGCTGCTTATTTTCCTTTTTACCAAGTGCTCCAATTTCCCCCATCATTCCTCACTAAGCCATAACCCACCGTTTGCATCTGCAAGAGCTGGAACCAAGGAGCAAACTGCCTCTCTGCCACTCCTTTAGCAGGACATCTGTACCTTGTCAAAGCCCCTGATGTTATCACGCAACAAGGGAAAGTAATGCAAGTCAAGAGTGAATCTTGTCAAGTTTGGACGTGTAACTTGGGGCTGTACCAGGATTAATTATGCCTTCTGCTGCTTTACACACTCATGTCATCAATAAATTCTAATAAACAGGAGTAGGATGTTCTTATTCATGTCATTCCAGAGGAATTAGAACACAGTAGTGTTATTTAGCAATGCAGATGTTTTATTATTGTGTTGTTTATGTGAAAGTGGATATGACATGAAGAGGTATATCAAATGAGCAATAGAGAGAAGCGAGCTGTGCTCCCTTTTTGATTATGCATATTTATTCATACTGCAGAAGTTACTGCACGTAGCAGAGTCTTCTAAGATGGATTGCTCAGTTTGGAAACCTAGCCTACTCTCTTCCCCCTCCCCCCCCCCCCTTTTTTTTATAAAGTTTAGATATGTCAATACTACCTTTGTACAGTATTTATGAGTTCCTTCTTTAAATTGCACCTTAATTGGTTTAGTCACCACAATTGCAAAACAGGAACCTAATCACCAGAAGCTAAGTAAGCAGAAAAAAAATAATGATTTGGAGCTGTCTGTCTACTGCTGCCGAACAGACACACTGGGCACGGTTTAAAGCTATAATTGCATTGTGGCACTGGCTTGCTGTTCCCAGCACATGCATAATGTAGCTCCCAGTTGTAGACTGCCACATATCCTGCTGTATTTACCCTCAGATGCCAGCAGAGCACATGCCACCCACAACTGCTGCTTCCCAACAGTGTAAAACTGTCACACTTTCAATTAGATGCCCCAAAGCACTTTATTGCCCACTGGAGAGTATAGTCATATCTTGATGGAGGAAGATTATGGGCTAAATGCATCCCTAGTAGTTCTCCGCAGGCTGCAGCAGAATTACTCTGGGAATGAATTTGGATGAATTACCCCATTCATTCTATCGATCATAAAACAGGGCTATGCACTGCTTCTTTTTGAGGGCACAAATTCTTGACCACAAACAGTTGGGCCAGTATATGGCCTTATTACTTCCCTAAAGACTTCCACAGCCAGATAAGACAGAAAAAAACAGATAGGAGGAGATTTGGCTGCCCTGCCTGTACCTGTCTGCAGCTGCATGTTGCTGTGCAAATGGTCACTGCAGAGACAAGCTCTGCCTCTGCAGAACCTGGCCTAATCTTCTCCTCCACTTCTATTTCTACACTTCTATTTCTTTCTTATTTGTGTCTTTGTATACTGCTGCCTGTGCACTCACAAAGAGAGACACGCCATAGAAAACTTTCAGGGCCATTATCTAGGCTTAGAAAAATGACTGTGTTTGAGGGAATTAAAGATGTACTGCACTCAGTAACCCCTCTTAAGGCAAGGTTAAGCATTGTTAAGCCATCTCACACAATCTCATGACTGGAGAAGGCTAAGAGCATGCATGCGGGTAGGCAGCTGTTAGCATGTGAATAGCCACACTGGCAGATGGGAAGCAATTTGTTGAACTACTGTAACTTGATTGTATGTCTAAATTTGCGGATACAAAAAATTAAAGAAAAAAGTATATAGCATGTATTTTGATGCTGAAAATTTTGGCAGCATCTAGCCAAAGAGAGAGACAATATTTTGGAAAAGTGATAGGAGCAGGATTTAGAAATACTAATCATCTAGAAATGTTAGTCTTACTGAAATGAAAGCCACTGGGCCCAGATTTAACAGCACATGGAGATACATGTGTAGTTTTCGGAAATGCACAGCCTCTTCACCTCTACTGCTTCCAACAGAATACTTGCGAGTTACATGTGTGGAAATAGATTCCTCGAAGGAATTTCCAGTGAATCCTTCTCTAGCAACAGGTAGGGCTCAACTCCCAATCTGGATATCTAAATGAGTCTAGGTACATCTGTGTCTGCAGGTAGCTGTCTGCACGTGAGCTTCATGTCTGAGCTCCCACTGGAGTCAGTGGAGATTTAAACAGTAAAAACCAGAGATTTTTGTCTGGTCAGCTGGTAAGTGTTCACTTCCTGCTGAGCTGAACCACTCTTGGCATGCCTCTACCTACTAGGTCTCTGAGAAGAAACCCTAGGGTAGATACCTATCCTATAGATATGTACATCTGGTGGTCTGAATCTGGAGCTACCAAAGGAGTTTATGAAAGCTTTATCTTTTTTTTTTTTTCTTTTTTTTTCCTCAGATGGCATTTATTTGTATAGCTTCTCTGTGGTGCCACTTCAAGATTGTTTCAGTAATTAACTTAGGCAGCTGAACTATGTCTTATAGGGTTTATATCACTGATGTACTTAGGAACTTTGCTAAGCCAGAGTTCAAAATACATGTTTAAGTCCTTTACAAGATCAAGGCCTTGCTTAAATAAATGTGTGTGTTAATTTGAGCCTAATTGGCTTAATATTAACACCACGTGACTGGTAAGAATCAATTGATTTCATTTTAACATAGAGCATCACGTACATATCTAATTTAGAAAGCTCAAAGAAATTGAGTACAAACAAGTCAGAGAGTGTAACAGTGAAGTTACAAATTTAAACACACAAGAGCCAGGGTACAGAAACAGTGTGGTTCTTCTAGCGTAGCAATAATAATTCAAACATATTGTATCTATATAATATTTTTATTACCAGTCAGACTATTAAATGCATACTTAAATCTATGCACGATATGCAATGTGGGCAAGTCTATTGTTACTCTGAAAACTATAGCTTTTTCATTTCCTAATTGCAGTTTCATGGCACTGCCAAGGTTTTGTGTTTAATTTATATAGGGATTTCTATGGTCCTTAGAGCTGTTAATAGAATGAATTCACAAAGACCCCTACTATAAGGAAGGCAAGACTGGTAAGAATGCTATTCATCACACTACCTTTCATCAGCAGGATTAAAAGAGTTTTTATCTACATTTTGCAAAAGGGAATGGAGTCACAAAGCGATGACCTCATTTACCTACTGCTGAGCAGCAGGCCAGTGGAAGCACTAACAATAAAATCAAGGCCACCCTGGTCCTAAACCAATGCCTCCTGTGAGGCACAAGATAGGTTATGAATCAGATATCTATATATACTTATATACTCTACAAGGACAATATAAATGTGCAAGGCGGACCAAGCAGGTCTGCTCCTAGAACCTGCTGGCTTCAGTAAATATAGATGTAGCCTCTCAGTCCGACCAGTTCCTTAGGTGCAGATGCAGTGTTTATGCAGTATATCAACAGTGTCAAACATATGCCTGCATGGATATCCACATAATCCATAATTGGCAGAATTTCAGCTTTCTTTTGAAGCCTCCCTTTTTTGTTTTGTTGGAAAACAACAAGGATGTAAGCAAACAAAATCCCTTCCAAGCATGACATAAATGAAACTTGTACTTTGCTGTAATCTCAGGTTTCAGGCTGTCTGAATGTCAAAAAATTAGCTCAGTTAGCAGTATAGTTTCATGGCCTGGCACCCATTAGCAAAACACCTAGAGACATATCTTACCGGATTTGTGCAGTAACAAAGCTATGCAAGGGCTTTCTGGAAAGCCAAGGAGATGAGCATGAGTCTAGTAAGTCCCAAGAAAGAACAGCAACCATAAAATATCTGTGTCTGATCATAACAAAGAACTTGCTCAGGGCTTCTCAGAAGTAAATGGAAAAAAAGATTTATAATCCCAAAGCTAAAGGGTCAGGGCCAATCCACAAGTGTCCCAGAGAGCTGTAGGGCACCTTCAAACACCTTCAAACATTGCATGGTATATGTCACACAATACCAGCAGTTGCCTCAGATATCCCATAGTAAGTTTCCTCTGTCCCATGACAATCTTGTTTCCCTCTTCTTACCAGTTGCAAGGTTCTGGCTGAACATCCTCAAGGTTTTTGAGTGGTTCCTTTAGTGGACCATCATTCAGTGATCTGAGAGCTTGGCTCATTGGTATTGATGCTGCTATCTACTGTTCCTTGGAGTTTGTGAATCTGGGTGTTTAATTTGTACCTTCTCCAATCTGTTGTCCTAGTCTTTAATACTGAACGGCATTAACCAGATACCTGCACAAAGCAGATATGCTTCATTCCACATATCCTGGACACATGTACCCTGTATTAAGATGTGTGCATGTGGAACAGGGCTAATGTAGCCACTTCAGGGCTGAGGCTTGATGCCCTACTAATATTTTGACAGGCTTTCCAGACTGATGTTCAGTTGCACTGATCAGGTTAAACACCATAGAATGGCACTTACCTCATTCAGATGCAGACAAGAGACCATATGGCTCCCTGGCATGACCTGGATCACCTGGAAAAGGAGTTAGCATGTGCCTCCAGCTTGCTGTTGGGCTTCATGAGTGTGGGTAAAGGGATGGGCTAAGAGCTCATCGGAGGAGCTCCCATCTGGCCAATGTACAAGCATGACCTCAGATTTGAGGGAAGAAGAGATGGCAGTGTCTCCAAAGCCAGAGTAGCCTACCTATTATCTTTCTTGAGCTTTCTGAGCTTGTGACTTGGTGCTGCTTCAGTGCAGAGCAGCTGAGTGCTGCAGTGCACCCCAGATAGTCGTTCTTTAGCAGAGCTGCAATGCCAATGGTTAGCTCAATGCTCAGAGTAGATTAGCTCATCTGGTAATGGTGCCAAGTCCAGGGCTTGTAGCAACCAAAAATTCAGTGTGATTCATGTCATCTATCCTTAACTGTTTGAGGGATCAGCATCTACAATAGGATGGTCATATGAGCTTCCTCTGTAGGTTCCTTCCCCCTTTCTTAGAGGACAGAAAGATCTTCTGGTGACTCACCCCATCTTCAGTGAGGTGACATGAACCATCTTCTGGAAATTTCTCTCTCTACCTTGCTTATAGGAAGGCCCAAAGCAGGTGGGACTAGTTGCCTTATTCCATAGTGGGTAGCAGAGTAAGATGAATCCCACCTTAATCAGGAATCAAATTTTAAAACTGGAGGAGTCTATGGCAGCCTTCAGATCCATGAACTTTGTCTGATCAGAATAAGGAGCACACTGCTTTATTCCCTTTCAGGTAGTGGTTAACATTTTGCTATGCATTTCCTTTTGCTTAGTAACCTAAAATGAATAGTTATTTATCATAATCACTGTTGCACCATGCCTCTATTTTGGTCAGATTTTCAGACATTTCCTGGCAAACAGGTTATAGCTTTAAGATATGAATATGATCCCTAAGTTCAGGCTTCAAAATGGGGAGAAAGTAAGAAATAATAGGTTGTCAGCTCTCTTTAAAAAGGTGCATGCATCAGGAGAGAAAATAAAGATGCTATTGCTGCGCATAGAAGACTTCAGAAGCATTCAGATAATACTTACATCTGCTTTAATGATTCCATTTAAGCTGTCATTTTCAGCATTTACCTTGCAGCATTCAAAAGCAACTACACTTACATGTTCTCAACAGACTCAGTGCCAGACTTGGATAGGAGAAAAAAAAAAAGAGAGAGAAGAAAAGAAAAGAGAGGAAAATGAAAAGTGCCATACAGTATGTTTCAAAGAATGAATTCCTTGCAGGAAATTAGCAGTAATTTTGGGGCCACGGCTGTTGAAGAGAAATAAGTTTCAAGAGAAAAGTGAACACGCTCTCTTTTTTGTAAGCAGTAACAAAAGGCAGAAGTAAAGACAGGCTCATTACAAGGCTTAAAGGGGCACAGGCAAATATTTTGGAACAGGAGCACTGGAATCAGGGTGCTGTTCTCTGTAAGACCTTGCATAAATCACTTCAGCTCCTCTGCCCCCGTGTTTCTGTATAGCTTGTAGTAACAGGAGCAGTGGAGACATGATCATGCTGGCGCTGCAGAGCTCAGGTTTGCCTGCCCAGGTGGAGCCTTGTGGAGGAAGCTCTGGGCTGGGATCTGTTTTTGATTCAGTGCTGACATAGCTTTCCTCTGTGGCCTTGGGCAAGCAGCTTAATCTGTTTGCTGCTTACAGCTTTGACAGAGGCACTCTGGACAAATTTAAGCCCTTTCACCCTTCCACCCTCCTCTCAGTTACAGATTGCCTCTTCTTGCTGCCCGGAGCCACGGGGGGACGTACACCCTCACTTCAGCCTCTCTATATCCCAGCATCTCAGCTTAATCCTTCACAAGAGTGGTTTGTATTGCAATGCCAGGCTGTAGGCTTGCAACCTTTTCTGCTGACTCTGCTGCAAGAGGAATAACATCTAGCATAAAGTGCAGCTGGCAGCCAGGGCATACTTGACTTGGATGATGCCATATTCACCAGATCTGTTTGGGCTTCAGTCTCCTGTCTGCAAAAATGGGTTGAGAATAACATTCCCTTTCTCAGGCTGCTCTCTGTACACCACAAGACTACTGGGAAGACTCTGTACAATCAATGTAAAGCTTAAGGGGGTCCTGGATTTTCAGAGCTTGCTCTGTGAGCTTAAGTCCCCTAAACTTGCCTTGCACCATGCATGAAACAGCCTGGAAGTGAGACTCGGCCAATTTCTGTCTTTTCCTGAGCCTATTCATGGAAATGTTTACTTTGCTTTCAGGGACCAGCTCTTCATTTGCAGGTTTCTAAGTAGGGAACACAGAGATGAGAGGTTTGTTGTCATTTTAAAACCAGGGAAACACGGGGCTCTAATCCTATAAGACATTTCTCTGTATCTAAATAATAAAACAGATGAAGAAGTTGGATGTTACATATTTATTGGAACATTTCCTTACCCTATACCTCTTTGAAGAATTCATTTATAACCAGGCATTTTGGAAAATGAAGTCCTGTGTTTATGGAATAAGTGGGAGAGCTGAGGTTAAATGCCAAGGGACCTCCCTAGGCTGTGGGGACATTAATGGCATCCTGCTGCCTGCAAGACACTCCAGAAATGTGTGAAATGAGCAACACCACTTTCTTTTCTTTCTTTCTTTCTTTCTTTCTTTGGATCCCTTCCAAATTCAGCTCCGCCTTCTCTCTCTGGATACAAACCAAAGACAGTAGATGCTACAGTGTGTATCCTCAGGAGCACCTCTGCAGATTAAACGCCTGCAGCTATTGTGCATCCAAAGTCTCTGCTGAAAAATCCTTTCTGTGACAGAGGAAAATTAAAAATCTAAATTCAGTATGGAGCCAAATTACCTACTCTTGCTACGGGAAGTCCGACATATCATTACAAACTGGTTTACTTGTCCGTATCCAATTTAACGTGCCTTGCTTTTCTTATGAAAAAAAAAACAAACCAAACAAAAAACAAACCCAAAAACCCCAAACCCAAAAACACAAAGAAAAAAGTTAGACAAACAAACCAAAATAGAAGAAAAGAAAAGCGGGTAATGATTTGTTATCTCTGTAAAAAGTGTGAAGTGGACATTGCAACACAAATAGCTGGGCCTTCCACTGAGACAGACTTGGGACTGTGGGACCCAGGTCTGCGCATAGACCCGATAACGTCTGAGCGCCTGCCTGGCATTTCCCCCGAGTGGCCCTAGTACCCACTTCAGAGGCAAGCACAGGAAACCCTGCAGAAGGCAGATATGGAATAAGTGGCCTACAGGGAAGTTGCTTCCTCATCTTTGTTAATTAGAGGCTTGCTCAGGCCCTGAAGCATAAGTGTTTATATCCCAAGATTAAGCAGCGATGAGAAAGAGCTGCTGGTCTCTGTCTGGTTGGGAAGTGGCTTCCCAGGCAAGAAATGTACCTGAAAATCTGTTCAGTATCAGAAAGACTGCTTCTCCTCCCAGCAGCGCATGGTCAGGTCCTCTGGAGTGTCCTCTGAATGCTTCTCCAAAGCTGTTCAGCTGTTCTGCATGGAGAGCCTTGTTCTTGTTTTCAGGTCTCCCCTCCTTGGGGCTCTGCAGAAGGGGCTATCGCAGCTCCCCTCTGTGGCTGGCCAGAATACCTAAAATGGGAATCTGGCTGCTCATCAAGTATTCATTACTTCTGAAATGCCCTATACCACCAGGTGACTGACCATGGCAAAGTTGTTGAGGCAGTTGTCTACAACAAGCAAGGACAATCTGTCCCCATTCAGCATTCATCATACAATTTAAGGGTGAGCTATGCATTGCACGTCCCTCATCCCCTGTAGCATCCTGGGTCAGAAAACTCTTTAAGGAAGGTACTTTAATCTTAGAGGTGGTACGTAGAACTGATCAGAACAAAATCATACAATCAGGTTGGAAGGGACCTCAAGGATCATCTAATCCCACCTTTCTTGCAAAAGCTCCATCTAAACAAAAGCACCATCTAGACAAGATGGCCCAGGACCCTGTCCTGCCAAATCTCAAAAGTGTCCGATGTTGGGGAATCCACCACTTTCCTGGCAAGATTATTCCAATGGCTGATTGTTCTCATTGTGAACAATTTTCCTCATGTGTCCAATTGGAATGTCCCCAGGAGTAAATTGTACCCATTACCCCTTGTCTTTTAAAATGCTGGTTTTCATCAGAAAACTTGAAGGCAGTGTAATGACGTGATGATGAAGCATTTAAAAATGAAATACAGCTTTTCAATAATGTGTAGACATTCTAGTCTGAAATTTTCAGAACAGGAAGCATTTTTTGATTCCTTCAAAGTAACTTTACACAAAGATACTCACTGTTGTTATATGGCAGCACTTTAAAATGTGTAAAATTTTTTTTTAAAATAAACTGAAACATTTCTATTTATTGTCATGAAAATTTTTTATTGGCCAAAAATTAACTTTTGTTATGCCTTATTTTCAAATTATGTGTCCCTGGAAAAACAGATTTTTCAGGGTGGGAGAGGGGCTAGCTGCAATTCAGAGCAGAAAATGAATTGTTGCAGACTTTCAATGTGTTCAATGGAAAAGGACGTCAGGTGTCTATCTAATGCTAATTTAAAGTATTCAGCACTTTGACAGGTAGACCGTGGAACAGAAGAGTGTAGTGAGACTTGTGGGAAGCATGGAGGAGACAGAGAGGTGTTAAGGATGGCCAACTCATGATAACAAGGAAATCTTTCCTTTTAGGAAAGGAAATCTTTTAAAAATATGATTTTAGTTTGTGTTTCACAAGAAAAAAAATAAAAAAAAAATCCAAAACTATTTGTGTTTGACTTTTAGCAGAACTTGGTATATAGCCATAAAAATATCTTAAAATCAATTCCAGGTTTCACCCACTTAAACTAAATGCAGAGCTCTTTAAGAAACTATTTACTCCTTGCCTTCATAAAACAAGACAGAAGAAAACAAAAGTACAAAGCAGAACAAGCAAACAACCTCCTTTCTCCCCTAAAATTACCCTCAAAACACACCATTTCAGTACAACAAAAAATTCTGCAAATGCTTTTTTAACTAAAACCCCATCTTTTTCTTGGGAAAACATGTATAGACAAAAATACACAAGCCAAACTGATGAACACAATTGACCTGCTGTGATGTTAACTTAGAGCTCATCAATTTAATTTCTGATGTGCCACAGGAACATCCATTTGCAGTGAGTGCTAGCTACGGCTTTTTCATTACTGCTGCAGCGGCTGGATTGCAGCTTCAGGCTGGTAAATGGGGATGGACATAGGCTGACCTGGGCTCTTCTGCTCTTGCTTCTGTCTGGCCAGCTGTGCTCTAATTAGCTAACGGCAATGGGCTTTTATGATGAAAGGCAGGACATGTTAGCCCAGGTACAATGCTGGAATAAGTATGAGGCTTCTGAGTTCAAGGTCTATGTTGTGATGAAATATTGAAAGAAGGAGAAAGGTAATTTGAGTTAATTTTAGTTATTTTCTCTAAACAGGCACTTATAAGACCATTTTCAAGATTGCATCCAAGCATCTTCCAGTAATGAATTGCGCATTTCAATAAATGGCTCGCTCTCTCCTCCATGATGGCTAATTTGGGATCTGGGTCACAGAATTGAGTGCGACCCATTGAGAGTCACTAACTCTGACAAACTCAGCTCTACTGGGTATTTCTTCATTCAAAAACCAGAATATGAATGGATTGAGGCAGATGCTGCTCTCACCAAAATGAGCAATTCGTCCCACACAGGGTTTCGTGGAGTTGGTGAGCCCATACCTCCTATATCTCAGTGCTGGGAGGCAGCTGAATCTAAGAATGGGTTCAGCCCATTATTTTTTTTCAGATAAAATTATCTATCTGCAAAATGGCACATCTGAATTTAGGTTGGCCTTTAAAGTTTTCCGGGATGGGATGGCTGCTCCCCATCCCCTCCCTAATTTTGTTAATCAGGAGCCTGCCTGCACCACACCATTCATAACTGCCTGGGAGAGCTGTGACAAGTAAATTTCAATCTCTCAGCGGAGCTGATATTCTTAGAGCTGCAGGAGCAGTCATCATGAAGGGGAAAGCTGTGAACACCAATAAATTATTGAAGAAAGCAGGAGAAATATTTCCTTCTGTTGACACATTGGCATTCACCTTTGGGAATGTAATCATGGGAAAGGTAGGCAATCTTTTGTCATAGGGACCTTTCACTTGGAGAATTCAGTCTTTTAAAAACCTTAGTAGGGAGCCTGCAAGCTCTTGACATGGAAGGGATATTCAAGTTATAGGACATCTTCAGGGAGGCACGTTGCTCAGAAATGACAGTGAAACTGAATCAACTCTGCTGCACATTAAAACATGCTCAATGATACAACAGGAGGTTCATGGGGTAGGTGGTAAACCCCTCCAGCTCCCTGACCCTTGGGACAGGATCTGCTTGGGAGTGGGATTCTTTTCTATGAACAAAACAAGGCAGCCTTAAAAAAAAGTCAGAGTATAAACAAGGCAGAATGTAAAACTCAGATGAGAGCAGGAGGTGGCAGCCAAGAGAGACCTGTTAGTCTAAGGCAGAGACTGAGCAAGGGCACGTCTGCCAGGAAGGACCGTTCCCTCTTGGGCTGCGCCTCGGCGGAATGGCTGGGGGCAGGACTGGGGTTGTTTCTTCTCGCCTGAAACACTGGCTCTCCCTCCTTCTGCCACCACTGATAAAAATGAAGCTGCCCAGGCCCGGCAACAAGGAGGATTTGTTCCTCTGAATTTCAAATTCTGCTTGGAAAGCCATCAAATTAGCACTGATGTTTTATTCCAACATCAGAAACGGCAGGGAAAAATACCCAGGAGCTCCCTGGATTTAAATCCACAAAATCAGCTCCAGTTTTGTTTAGACAAGATGAGTGAATAACCCCCCTCCTCAGCATCATATTTGGCTCAAATCACCAATTTGCTGGTTTACAAAAATCTAAAACTGCCCCTCTGGCAAATTAAGGGATTACGTCAATCACTCAAGTCCAGTCTACCTGACAACAGCACGCAGCAACAGGGCAAAAGGTTTGATGCTCTGCTGGAATGTGATAAGGAGAAAATGCCAAATGACACATAGGCAAAGTTATTACCAGTGAGATGAAGACAAACTGGAGGGAGTTCAGAGAAGTGCAACAAAAATGATTAGAGAGCTGGAGGGGTTGATTTACAAGGAAAGTTTTACAAGAACAACCGTCAATATGCACAGCAGGGTTGAGCAACATCTGAGGGGGGAGAGAGAGCCAGTTGCAAACGTCTGAACAGTGCAAACACCCAGGGAGGAACAAAATTACCCAAGGGGGAAATAACTAGCATAATGGGTTGAAATTAAGAGAAAGAGGATAAACATCAAAATAACTTCTCAGTGGAAAGACTGTGGAATAATCTAATATGGGAAGACGTAGAAGTCCGAACCAAACAAGCTATAAATTCCTTCCCAGAGTCTCTGCAGATAGAAACATCAGCCACAATTAACTTTAGAATATTTCTAAGCAACAGGTATCAGAGCTTTCAGAAGAAGCCAGGTGTGAGAGGCCTTTTAAAAGGGATAGTTCCCAGATAACTCAGCGATAACTTCCTTGCTGTTCAAAACCATGTCAGGGAGGACGTGGAGAAGGCTCTTACTTTCACTTTAGTGGGTGAAGTGAGCACACTGGAAACCCCCAAAAGTGGGGCAGTTGTGGCAATCTGGTCACTAGCAAACTCCTCAACAAATAGTTTTCCAGTTGAGACAGTTGGTTTAGATCTGCCTCCGGTCTGGAGTGACTGGAAATCAACACTAGATAATGTCTGCTTGGTAGAAGATGTGACATGAGTTAATGCACTCAGTTGAATTTCTACTGGATATTGGACATGTGCTCACATTAGAAATGCTTTGAACAGCAGGATCAGCATTAAATTAACGTCTACACTGACAATCTTGCCAAAGGAATCCAGAAGGGGATGGACATTAGTAATGAACTGCACGTTCACCTTTGGACTGAAGTCATTAGCAAGGTAAACGTTACCTCACGGGCTCTGAACCTCGCCTCCACCACCACGTCACCTAACTCCTGTATGGGATGCCAGTTTGCAAAGCAAATAATTTAGCATATTTCCTCAGCTTACGAGAAATAGCTGCAGTTAACGGAAAGTTACATTACAGAAAGTTTCTTTTTTAGACACTGTTATATTTTAAGTATCTATTTTTAAGCTGTTTCTTTACAGGGAAGATACCAGCAGTTTGTTGCATGTGACCTCATACATCTGGTTGTGTAGAGGGTAGCAATAGCTGCAATGAGTAAGGAAGCAGCATGGGAATCTCCTACAGAGTGGTATTTGAAGGTCTGGCTGAGCAAAGCCACTTAGGCCATTTCTAGTTTATTGTTGTTACACTTTGGTGTGGCTTTCCAGTAATTTATGGGGGTGTTTGTTGAGTTCATGAGCTCTTGAGACCTGCAGCCGATAAAATAGTGATGTACTTTCTCTTGACTGAAGGCAGAGGCATATATCATTGAATGCAGTGGGTCTGATATCATTTTATGCCGGATGGGGAAAAAGGCTGTAAGGCTCTAGCTTAGTCAAAAGAAGAGGAAAAGTAAAGAAAAATGTCGATAAAGGACACTGCATTGTGAAGGGCACTGTTTTGTTTCTAGTTTCCTCAGCTTGACACATTAAGTTAGCAGGCAAAGAATTTGGTAGGTTAATCCCATCCTTTACTAGGAGATCCCATATTAGTCTATGATCTCTTTCTGAGCTTGATATAAAGCCACATAAGTTAATGAACAGCTATTAGATTTATCATTATTTATATACACATATATATTCCCATAAATTTTCATCTGTATTTTAACATTTCCAAGAAGTAGAGTACTAATCCTTTATGTCCTTGCAGTGTTAACAACAATATCCTTTTAAATTTAATTAACATTTTAAAAACTTGCTTCTTCCCCTCTATCAAACAATAAATGATGTATCAGACTTGGTTGATTTGGTGTACAGAAGAGCAAAAATCTCTAAAGGAGAGAGGTTTATTCTTGAAACAACTTCTTTCTTTCCACCTACAGGCTAGTCTAGACGTACGATGGCCAGGCAGCATGCAGAACAACCCTGTCATGTAGGAAACAACCCAAAAAGAGTATCAGTTACTAGAGTGACTGTATGCCTCTCTATAAAAGATGTACAAAAATATCCACCTTGCGAAAGACAAAGCCAGCAGTGCCTTTTTTGTTTTTCTCACAAGTCTAAATTCACTCACACATCAAGAAAAAGAACTCAGGAGCCTGTCTTTTATGATGTCACCTGGTAGCACAGCCCACAACAGTGATTAAAGAAAATCTTCAGATGTAGACACTACTGGATCCCAGTCAACAACAACCCACCTAATGACCCTGCAGCCACCCACCACAGAGGCCAGGGCACAAATGATGTGGCTTTGCACATCCACGTGAAATAGCAGGTGATTTCAGTGGAGCAAATATTTCTGTTGGTCAAATATTTCCATTAACTTTCCACCGCCCTGGGACAGAATGATGTGGAGCCATCACACTTGCATACCAGCATGGGCTCCTCAATGGCATCGGCATAAGGCGACGCTGGTCAGGTCACAGACCATTCCCAGCCCGTCTGGCTTCGCTGGCAATCTCAGGCGAGTGGGTCTGGCTACGGGCCATTGCGGGGGAGAAGAGATGAGCAGAAAGTTTTGTTCTGTTTGTTAAATTCAGCTTGGGATTTCCCTGTCACTGCTACCAGTGGAAAGTGTTAGCATATGAATTATTTAACATAAACTCAGGGACTGTAGTAAGTCTTCTGACTGTCTGACTTCTGAGATTTCTTTAGCTGGCAGTTTATATTCCTCCTTGACAGATGCACTTTTGGATCCCAGATTGTACATTGTGCTGGCCCAAAAAAGGCAGCTTCAGCGTAAAAGCAGGGAGACCTTAAGAGAAAAGGGCTCTTGTGTAGAGAAATAGGTTAGGATTTAAGGCTCATAATTTCTATTGTTAAATCAGTTTTAAGAAAGAAATAGATCATAATTCAAATTAAAGGTCATCTTCAATCTATCTCCATCTCCCTGCTTTCTTGTTACTCCTTTTGTTCAGGAAAGGAATAAAACCCGTACTATTACTCAGATGTAAAGACTTAAAGGGAGCACAAGCTATTACAGATTCTCCAGCTGTATTTTGCATCTCCATCTGAAATCAGGGAGCCTTTCTAATACCAACTGCAAACACAGGCAAGTACAAATAAACGTTGCCTTGAAGAACTTAAAAAGTACGTGGACAAGAGGGGGAAGAAAGGAAGCCGTCTCTGAGATGGGGAACCGAGGCGCAACAAGGTTAAGTGGCTTTCTGGAGGTCGCTCGGGAAGTCTAACATTGAGCTGGGAAGAGAACCAAGCTCTTCTGAGTCATCATCCCCTGACAAGCCCATCCTTCTTCTTTTCTTACTAAATGGAACAATCCTGCATTGGTTGTGGTATAATGGTCTACATGACCGGGTAGGTCTTTTCCATTTCCAATGTCTATGATGAGAGTAATTCTGCTTAATGGGGATGCAGTCAGCTGGTGCCAATGGTTAAGTGTTGCTTAACCAGGTGTTAAATAGGTATGAAATTCCAAGCTCTGGGCTCTGAATGCAGAAGTTGCCAAATGAAAATGAAAATAAAATAAAATAAATAGCAAGGGGGGGAAACAAAAGAAAGAAAAGAGAGAAGAAAAAGTAAATGCCCTGGAGTGTCAGATCCACGTGCTTACATAGATTCAGTCTGATGTTTTCCTTCAATTCCCATATTTCCGAGGGGGTTTAAATAGCATGTTTACTTAATAAGGTTAACAGACTATACAATACCCAGCTCTATTTAAGCAGATTCCTCCCCCTTCCCTTTTTTAAAATATACTTGATAGTTGTTTTTTTATCATCTGTCACTTTCTCCTGCAATGTCACCTTTAACTCATATTGAAACTCACTGTTCTGGCAAAATCTCTGTGCTTCTCTTTTGACATGTTTATTTAATGTCTAGTAACAAGACTAGCAATTGTATGCAGGCATCAGGCAAATAACAGACTCCACCTATTTGCCTTATCATTCTTAATGCTTTGTTTAGCCATCTTAGAGGTTTCTATAGAAAGTACAACTTGTGTCTTTATACATGTTACTTTTATAAAGGATGCATTTTCATGTGATATATAGAATTAGCTCACACTTGATCTATGTTCGAGATGGCTATTCATCCTCACTGATTTTTTCTTTTTAGTGGGGGAATCTCACAAACTCCTTTTCTTTCTGCTGGGGATTCTCACACTGGTCCATTTCTCACATTTCTTCCCTTCAGTGCTTTAAAGTTTGACACATCTGAAATCCATAAATTATTTCACAGCCATCAGTGTTTCTTCCCAGGTTAAATTATTTAATGGCATTGTTTTATTGAAAGGTTCAGATTAGCTGCTGACACTTATTGACAGGAAGAAACACATCCTTCCACTGGGATAAAACATATTTTTTATTAAAGAAAGGGGCGATGCAGGATTGGGTTCCTGTCTTCTTCTCACATGAGAAACTGGAAATGAAGACATTTGGCCCTTTAAATGACAGTGTGCCAAGGTGACATACATGATTGTCCTTTATTCTCTCCCTCTCTCTTTCTGCCTCCAAGTCCTTTATTTTAACATATTCCTTTCACTTCTTTCATCCTGCAGGTTCTAGCCTTAATCCCAAATAGTAGTTACCCCATAGAGAGCATGAGATTCAGGGATCTCAGCCAAAGAATGAAACACTAAGCTTTGATTTCGGTGGCTTTCGTAATGTGGCTGTACCTGACTCCAGAGGATTTGCAAAGCCCTGCAGACCTGGCACTCACCCGTCCCCAGCCAAACCCACACCGAAGGGGTTTCCTTCTGCTGGGTGGATCGGGACCCAGATGCCACGAGTCTGAATTGTATCCTGCTGTTCCTTGACAAGCAGCAGGCTGCTCCAGGAATTTACTACTGCTAAGTGCGTGAGAGGGAAAAACACCAAAACCCCACCAAACCCCCAAACCCCAAAAAGTCCCCCCACAAGCTCAAGTAAAAGAAAAATAAAGCACACACATGCACCCCCCCCCCCCCCCCCATACAAATACACACACACAAGCACACAGATACATAAACATAGGCATGCAATTGTAGCAAGCAGCACTTTTCGTCCTTGATTTCAGCAGACCCATTCTAGCTTCACTGTGCAAAATTCAGCACTTGACTGCAATGCTACAGAAAACAGCACAGGTCTTCCACGTAAGGGTATTATGAATTCAGTTTTCTTGTTGCTTCTTTCAGAAATTGACTTGAAAGAACTGATTGAGTTCGGGGATTCACAACAAAAAAGCCCTCAGAAGCACCAAGGTGGTTGTGTGTCCCCATCGAGAGGGTTGTGCTGGGGGGGGAGGAAGCCTTTTTGGGTGATTTGGGTCTATGCAAAGCTGGGGGGAGTGGGTGGTCTCTGCAGGGCAGAGGAGAGCAGTGGTGAACGAGGTGGTGGTGGCTGGCCCAGGCATTGCTTTAGGATCCCAACCTTGCTACACAGGACCTAGTCTGGTTTACACCACTATTAGGTGGAGAGAAGGAGGAAAGGTACAATCGCCTACCCTCACCATTTGCAATTTGGTGTCTGCTGCACCTGGGATATTTTAATTTTGTTGCCTTCTGCCTGTATGGTTTATCTCTGCCCAAATAATTCAAATCTGTATGAAGCTGGCAATACAAATAGCAGTAAAGTTCATAGTGGTTTAGCAGCAAGTATGTTGCTGCAAAACACCTCTTGCAGAGACCTTTGATATTGCAATCTGCCCCCACCCTGCCAAAGTACAGGAAAGAAAATACAGAAATGCATTATTGGCAGCCCTTTTGATTTAAGAAGCCATGAAAAAAATGGACTGAAACTTTGCTATACAATTTTTGTTCCTTCTCTTGGCCCAGGAAATATTTTGGATAGTGAAAAAATCTTTCAAGCAGACACTTCAATGACATTTTTACTACACAGAAATTTTTTCCTCTGCAAAAATTTGTGCAAGAATCTGGGAAATAGTTCAATTTGAACAGCTACAAGATTTTTTGTCCTCCAATTTGTGGGGTTTTTAAATTAAAAAAAAAAAAAAAAGAAAAAAAAAAGAGCTTTCTGGTCTCATGTGTTCTGGAAAGTGGGGTCCAGTTTCTTCTCTGCCTAAAAAATTATAGGGGCTTGATGCTGTGTGCACCATTCATGTGAAAGTGCTCTGGCTATGGAGCTATTGCTAACCCACATGCTGGGCAGAGCCGGTGCCAGACCCATTTCTCTTCCTATGAGTCTAATGAGAGATTCTACCCTTACCCAAAAAACCTCACCTTCCCATGGCATATTTTCATGAAAAAACAAAACGACAAACTGTGTTTGTCTGAAATACTCTTGGCCATGGGGTAGAAAGAAGAGGGGTGCCTGGGTGATGGCCCGTCCCCACAAGGGGCCGAGCTCCCTCCTCTCCTTCTGCAGAGGATGCAGCCACAGCCGAGCAGGGTGCCTGGGGTGCGTGGTACCCTGCAGGATGAGTCCCCTGAAAAGCAGGCAAATGAAAGAAGTGGAAAAGGATGCTAAAGCTGCTGTCTCATTCTCCACTGATTATGTCTGTTCTCTCTCTGATCTGAAAGGAAAACATCTATATTTCTGTAGGACAGCTTAATGCATCCGTGATCGGATAATGTGCGTTACAGCCTTCTTTGCTATTCTCAGAAGAGTGCTCTAATGCCCTGCTTATACATAGGACACACACATCTGTGAGGAAAAATACTGTGTCCTTCGGTTTCATCTTGGATTTGTTCGGAAAGTAACTCCACACTTGCAGCCTGCCTTGCAGGAGCACGAACGGGAAAAAGCAGCAGAGCCTGTGTCTCCCTGACTTTTAGGTTAAAAATGACATTAATATGGCAAAGCTTCTTTCAGGACTTCATCATTTCCACCAGCGGAAACGAGACGAAGGCCCCAATCACATATGTGCTCAGACATGCAGAAGCAAACGCCAAAATGAATTAACTGGAATAGCTCTATTAATTTATGCCTCGGCAGTAATGACCTTAAGACACAGAAGAATTATATATTAATTTGTTTCTAGTGTATAACACTGCTAAGTTAACACATTTAGGAGAATACACTTCCCTCGCCTCCTGCTGCGGAGGTAAATGAGGCAGTGTCTGCTGGTGACAAATCAGACCAGCTTTCCACTAGATGGCAGCTGGTGCTTGCACAACCTCCAGGCGTATTTTGGTGCAGCAAATCCTTTTTCAGTGCTAATCATCTCACAAGCTGGAAAATGGGCCATTTCTCCCCTCCCTTTCCCCCTCTTTGTTGCTCACTTATTGGGGAGGAATGGGAGAGGAAAGGGGCGGGGGGGGGGGGGGGGGGGGAGGATCATTTGACCGGCCATGATTTTGTATCAGTCCTCCATCTGCTGCGGAGCTGGCCTGCTTTTTTTTTAAGCCGGCATTGGCGCCGTGCGTGCAGTGGGAGAGATAAGAGTGTGTGTGTTTGTGGGTGGATGTGGGCAGGGGGAGAGAGCGTCTGGTGCTGAGAAGTTTTTCCAGAGGGATTTGCAGCAGGGATGGGCGACAGGCTCAGCTCCTTGGGGAGGAAGGGTTTGTGCAGGATGGTGTGGGCAAGGGATGAACGTGGGGTGAGATGGGGAGGACCACCCCTGCATGGGGCCCTGGCATCCACATCAGCCTGAGGTAGCCAATGTCACCGTGGTGCGTTCGAGTGTCCTAAATGTTGCAATCACACAGGAGGGGACATGCATAAAGATGCTGTCCCTATGCTTCGTCCCGCTGCTGGCCGGGGAATGATGGGGAAAAGAAGCATCGAGATTGATACAGATAACTTACTGCTTTCCAACAGGGCAGTATAAAGCATTTTAAACTCACTTTTCTCCTTCTGCCTAGGCTGCCTTCCCAGTCCTAAATAATAAAAATTTTTGCAGAAGTTTCCACTCGAGGCTCTGCAGATTTTTAACAGTATATAAGCAGCCTTGTGAATGATCTCCACCTTATGCAGAGGGAAACTGAGGCAGAAGTCAGCACCTTGCCCAGAGATGACATACAAAAGTCTCCCTGTTTTTCTCACCGCTACATGAAGGGCATCGAGGTAGTGAGGTCTCTACTACTGCAGCCTGGGGAGCAGGACAACAGAACAAGACCATGAGGGTCCCTTGAAGGAAAAGCTCACCTTTGGAGGAGGTACGCAAAAGTGTCATTGCTCTGGAATATTATTCCTCTGTTATGAGAGATCAGGAAGGTTAATTTTTCCTCCTCCAGCAAGCAGGTTGCAATCAGCAGGTTTTGTTCTGAGCCGGTGGTGTCTCCCGCCTCCTCTCCCCCCCCCAGCCCTCCCCCAGCCACGCTGAAGTTTCTCCCTCTCTCCGGACCTGCTGCTGCTGCATTGCCAACACTGGCCCTTTATCTCCTGTCCTATGCGTCACCCTCTGCAGCATTTTTTCGGTTAACAAATTGTTACAGTTTTACCGGCCTTACCTCCTCCTCCTTCAGGAAAAGAAAAAAGACCCACAAAAAACCCCCCACAAAAAAACCCCAACCACCAAACCCCAACAACAGCATCTCTGCAGTTTCAGGGTGGCTCCGGCTCTTCGGCTGCTTCCGAAAAGTTCGTTGTGTCAGGCAGGAGATGCTGCGACACGCTGAATCTCCTCTGACTAATTTTGCCTTGACTTTCCCAATTCTTCCCTCGTCTCCTGTCGTTTGTAGTCGAGTGCCTTCCACTCAGTCCCAAGACGGCTGATTTCCCCCCTCGGGGCATTGTCAGCTGCCATATATGAGTTTCTCCTATAGAGATTGAATGAAAACATATACTGTGCTGGAGTGTTAACTTGTAATGCAGCTATCAGCAGAAGTACATATCACTCTGGGTGGCATTAGTCAATTATGACAGAAAGCCCATTGGCGACACAAGTCAATTGATAATAAAGCATAATCTCTCTTTCCCTCGTCACATATTTACCAGCCATGAACTACTGTAGCATATTTCCTATTCACAGACGAATGCTCCAGCCGTTCAGATGGGTATTTTTCACAGCGACTGCAATCTAGAGGGTTAATGGCTCCAATGCAGTGGTCTGAGGATAAAGCCACTGCAGGTGCACAGCTAAACGGGGAGTTAATTGGGTAGCAGGTGAACATAAACAGAAAGCACAGAGGGTGTGGAAAAGGCTTTAGTGAGGAGGAAGGACCGGTGGGAATGCTGAGCTGTAGAGCCCCAAAATAAAGACGTATTGAACTTTCCTTCCCTGTGCCGCAGTCTTTGTTGCACGCAGTCTCTGCTCTTTGTATATAGTTTGACTCTCCAAAATGCTGCTGCTCTTGCTGTCGGGGCTCCCAGCCTGGGATACAGGCAGGAAGCATCTTAGCAGCTGCTGCTGGAGGACAGGGTTTGCGGGGCTTATCGGTGGATGATTCATCTCACGCCATGGGGATGGGGCATGCGAAGGGGAGGAAGGCTCCCTGCGATGCCGGGGATGGGCTGGTTTGGGGAGGCAGAGTCTGAGACGGCTCTGCTCCGTGCAGGGCATAAGACTGGAGGCTGGGAGCCAGAGAGGGGAAAAAAGGGACAGAATCAGGCAAAAGGAAACTGCCACTCCGGCCTTTTTTAGCTGGACAGTGAAGCGAGCCACGAGCCAGGCAGGGATGCGAACAGTCAGGCACTGAAAGGTGGGCAGGCAATGCAAAGAGCAGGGAAGGGCAGCTGATAGAAACCACTTTCAGCACGCACAAGGGCTCTGAAAGAGCCAAACTAAGCAAAACTCACAGGTACAGGCGGTACAGATGGTATAGCCATAGAAGATCAACCAGCTGAACAGGGTCTCTGTCACCCCCAGCAAGATGAGTTCTTTCCACAAGCAAATTTAGAGTGGGAACACCACCAACAACCAGCTCTGCGTTGTCCATTGCAGGCTGTGGCCAAAGCAAACCACTACAGAGGTGTCTCGTTGGCTTCTCTGCCTCGTACTCATCAGCTCCCCTCCTTCGGAGAATGGTGGGGTATCCCCACAATCGAGGGTCAGGAGAATCAGGGTCTCCTCCATGCCTGTTGTAGGGCAGCAGCATCTCCTGGAAAGGACTGTCAGGTTTCTAGACTCCCATCTGAGCAAACCTCCACAGATAACCTCAAAGGCTATCCCTCTTCATTTCCCCCCCATGTCTGTGCTGAGCTTTCCATGTGTCTGGGGCTTTGCTGCTAAATCCTGATTTCCCAGACTTTGCGGACAGGAGCAGCGTGGGCAGGCACTGCTAAGCAGTGGTATGCTGGGGGGATGGCTGCCACACTGCCGTTTAAAGCTACTTGCAATAAAGTATACCTGATCCAATTTTGTTTCCTGTGTCCTTAAATCAACTGCTCCAGACAGGTCAGGTTTTTTTAATCAGACAAAGAGACCAAGTAGGATTTTATCTTCTTTTTTTTTTTTTTTTTTAAAGTCAGACCTGGCTCCTTTTATTTAGCACAGCTCTTGGCTTTTGCGAGAGCACATCAGGCTGTGGTCTTTCATGCTGTGCTCCTTCAGAGTCACCCAGCTGATGGTGGGATGCTGGGGAAGTTGTGTCCTTGTCCTGCTCCATGCTGCTCCATTGCTAGCATACCATGCTCCCCTTGCCCCACTGGTCTCTTCCCCTTTCCATCACAGGACCAGGGACCTCACATGCACGGAGACCTTCATCCCTGCATAGGATGGAGAGGAGCAAGGGATGCTTCCAGGGACACCCATTGGAGCTGGGTCCTCCCAGCTCTGGAGGTGAGGCAGCAGCAGGCCACCTTCATGGTTGAGTTCCCCCTCACAGCCTGTGCTTTATCTGGATATTGATAACCCAAATAGCTCTCCTAATCAGCCGGTAATGGATTCCACCCGGAGTACCTTATTTATCTACCACCTTTTCTGATTTCAGTCTTCTGTCTCCTTGCAGTGTCCTGGCCAGGCCACTGTGCTGGGCACATGCCTCATTTTTCAGAGGAGGGTAATGCTCTTCTGTCGCTGACTCCTTTTCGGCGGTAAGTCCTCTCCCAAGTACTTGAAGGCAGACGAGGTGGTTTAAGCCAGACGAGATGGGGGGTTTGGTTCTTTTCTCACCTAATGGGGCTGCATTAAGAAGAACAAACACATCTGTTCTTCATCCTCTCTCCTGGCCACATGCTCCAGACGCACCGTGCTACAGCCGCCTCTGTGAACAACAGGGAAGCATAAGCCTCTTTCTTTGTCTACATGTCTGCGTGTGCTACGGGTGTGTGCACGTGTGTGCTCTTGTCAGCTAGTTTTTCCAAAATTAGGCAAACTAATGTGTTTTTTTTTTCCTCCTGCTGCCCATCAGAGGATTGAGCCACTCTACATTCCTGCATCATTTCTCAGTGGTTACATCTCCATGGTGTGACAAAGTCCCTGAGAGCTGTACAGCCACCATACTGGGCTGGGAAACAGTGGCTTTTGAGATCCAAAAAAAGCTGACTCAGCCTCTCTTCCACTGTGTGACATAGAAATGCCTGGTTTTATTCTTCTTTTTGTTGTTTCTAGGTACTGTTGGAGCAAAAGGGAGCTTGGCCCCTGATTTCAGTAGGAGCAGACTTTTGCCCTTCAGGCAGCAGACAGTGCCTGGAGTTTGCCTATCCAAAGGCCAGGTGCAAAAGCAATTCCTGCTCTGGGAGGTGGTTGATAACTGCTCTCCTGAAATGCATGGGTTGGTCTGTAGCTCCCTAAGTTAAGCCAATGCCAACTGACACTGAAATGCCAGCATGGAGAAGGGAGATAAAAGGTGGTTAACAACGTCTCTTTTGTTTTCTTCTTTTCTCTCATTTCCCGCCCCCCAGTCAAACCTTGTACACCAGAAAAAAGATTCAGTGTGGTACAAGAACAGATCATTACCTTACTGCCTTTAAAAAGTTCTTTCGTCCTGGAAAGTATTTTCTGTACGAGTGCTGAGGAGTGCTCATAGAAATCACTTTGTCACACCCAGGAGAACTTGACCTCCTAATCCTGTTTTACAGCTGAGGAAACTGAGGCATAGACAAGTAAAATGTGTTAGCCACCATCACACACCTGGGATCAGCAGGACTTGTTTTTTCTTACCTTGGAAACAGAGACCGATTTACCTGGAACGGATGGACTTATGCGACTGTAAAATTGCTGTGAATGAGGACGAGTTTGGGCTTCAGGAGCCTTGCCTCACAAATCCCTGTTCTAAATAGCATATTGTCATAAAAAGCTGACTTTAAAACTAGCTTGGGCAACTTTTTGCACGGAGAAGCCAGCAATTTACACAGTTGAGCAAATCATAGAAAACTCTAAATGTGGAGTAGGAAAATATTTACACTTCCAAGGCCTGAGTGTAAATTGGAGAGGTACATCCCATTAATGGTAGTTTACGCGCATTGACACATTTCATTTTTCCCTGCAATGCTGAAAATGAAACACTGAGACACAAATGCACCAGGAGCTGATCAGCGATGCTGCTTCTGCACCCGCTAGCCAGAGGAGATAGCAGGTGTAATACTGAAATATATTTCACGCATTGCCTTGACACAGGGAAGGACAGAAGGTGGTAGGAGGCGGTTCTTAGCCCTCTTTTGTCATTTTAGCCAGCTTTCTGTGGTGGAAGTGCTCTTGATTCCTATCCCTGTAAAGAAAGCCATAGCTGGGCTTCCCAGCATGCAAATCCACTGATTTCATTTACACCAGATGGGAATCTCTTCTAATACTCTTAAAAGTCAAGTGTGATGCAGAGGAAGAAGAGGACAAATGCCACCACTCAGATGGATCTTGCTGTTAGTTATTCCTACAGCCCCAAAGACAACCTCTGTCCCCCTGCATACCACAGGAGTCACAGTTCACCCTCACTGAGCAATGGCCACCAATGTACCTGACAGAAAAGTCAAGTCCAAAATTAAACATGTGCTGGGAAAAATCAGCAGTGCTCATCTGAAGGTAAGCAATGACACAAAAGCTGATGTTTAAGTTGGATTTGGAGTCTGCCTAAGAGCAGCTCTGCTTTGTATTTCTTCTAATATTTCCGGTTTCTGTTGCATTTTCCTTCCCGATTTGTATCTTCTTTATACACATATACAAGCTGTAGCTACTATAGCTTCCTTATGTATGCCTACATACTTCTAGTAGCTTGCTGTAGCTACAAAAGGAAGGTTTGGAGAGTTGTCCTAAATTATATTAATCTCAAATCCCCTTTGACATGGATGCAGCCCACTCTTGTAACAGTATTTTGGTTTCTTTTGGTGTGCAGCTGTTTATGGAGTATCGTTGTTTTCAGAGACAGGCTTGTTAGCTTAGATTTTGTTGAGATCATTTGCTTGGTAGCTTTCATCTTGGGAAATCACCTCTTCAGTCACTGTTCATTGAAGATGATAGTTAATCCTGAACTAAGGAAACGGAAAGCTATATGGATGTGTTTCCTTCTCCATGCTATCTTTAGCCTAAAAATAAAAGATCCCTAAACCAGAACACTTCTACCAAAATGCTGGAGAACTTCACAGAGAAGAGCAGGCTGTGCACAGAGGAATTGCCTGGGAAAGGGCACATAGTGCTCCAGGATGTGGGGGTCACCTTCTTATTTATCAGCATGGGGTCGGAGAGATAAGAAACGAGATGTCTCAGGAGAGGACTGGAAAGTGGGGAAGACTGTATCTTATATTGGGATTGGAACAGGGAAAGGAGGAAGAAAATCCATGAAAGAAGGGGACCCAAGTGGCAGTGAGCTGGAAGTGACAGGTGACAACAGGAGCAGAGTCAGTTCATTAAGACAGTCCTTAAAACGTTATACTGGCTGAAAACTCTGTGTGACAAGTTGGGGAATGATTGACACCAATCAAATCCTCACCTTTCGTAGCAGAAGGTGTCTAGTATGGCCAAAGCGTTAAATCCCCAGCAATATCCATGCCCATAGTGTCACAGCAGTCAGAGGCAGTATCAAACTGAAGGGTGCAGACAGATCCTATAAGTTTGATTTAAAACATTGGGAATTCATCACAGTTTGCTCACCAGCTCAGTTCTGTAGGTGAAGCAGGATTTAAGGCATGATCAATACTTCTGCAGAAGATCTTACTGCTGAGGATGGGGATAGGTAATAGGGCTGGAGCAACAACTAGATCTAACAATAAAGAAGCTGCCCTTCTGCCTTCAAGTGGAGAGAGGGGCTTTTTAGGCCTTGCCCTTCACTCTAATCTTGTCCCCTGTCCCTTCGGGCCCTTTAATTGATCATTCAGGGACAGAGGTCAAAGCGTCGATACAATTAGATAGCTGCTGTTGGTTATATGTACACATCATCTAGAAAATGATATGTGACAGGAGTCAGGAGAAAGAGGATAAAAAGAATAAAATGAATAAAAATGATTACTTTTGCATTTAGAGGATGTCTTTTTGGGACCAGAAAATTGCTAGGTCTCCTGTAATTGAACTGCAAGCCTAAACTCTAAGGGTACCTCTTTTTTTCGGGGACCTGTGCTGAAATGCAACCTCTCCTGAACACTTCTGTTCAGACTGGTTGCTGTTATTGGTGTTGGCAGCTTGTGAGAGACAAACAGTTCTTGTTTCTTTTTTTTTTTTCTTTCTTCTTTCTCCTAACAATTTTTAACCTAGCCATTGTTAAAGATTCATCATACTTATAAACACCCAATGCTGACTTCTCATTACTCACTACCTAAAAACACTGCAGAATCCTCTTAACAGTTATTTATTATGCTCATCTTGTAGATTGCTTTCTGGGACTTAGTGAGGTTGTGGCAAAGATTTCAATTCAGACTTTATGCCCATGCAGGCACTCCTTAACTTCAGCCCTGCAGATTGTGGATGTGGGAGCAGAGGAGTGAAGAGGGCTGTGTGCCTACTTGCACCTTTCCAGGAATGGGTGACCGAGGAGATGTCAGGAGTGGGGACATCTCTGAGTCAGTGAGATCTTATGACCTATATGGTAGGGTATATAAGCCCTCGCTCACATGCTTTACTTCATGGATGTAGGTGAAGGATACATTTAATAAAAGATAAAAGTTAAAAAGAGAAGGAAAATTAAGTTAATTCCTTGCTAGGACCAGTGTAAATTTGATGAAGGAATAAAATTCAGGAAAGGTTAAAATCCTGTATCTGTTCTGGAGCAACACCTGAGCCAGATGCTGCTGGCCAGTGGCATTGCACTGAGCAAAGTGTTTCCCTTCTCATGCCTTACTTTCTTCTGGAAGTGAATCACAATGATTATTCTTAACATGCTTTGAGATCCTGGTGTGAAATAAGTTACATAACTGCTCAGTATAATTACCTGAGGTTGAACGTTGTACTTACGTAGTGCCCGGAATATCTTTTCAGCTGTAGAGGAGATAGCCCTATGTCATGCTGAGGCACGTGGATGAGCAGTATAGGCAGGAAGCTTTTCCAGACATTGCTGGGCAGTTATTCTGAAGGGAGGCAGAAGCTATCTGTCAGCACCCTTCATGGATACTAAATGAAACAAAAAATATTTAGATGAAAAGCCCTTTAATACACTAAACAGAATGCCTAGAGTAGAATATTCCTTTTCATCATTTAATAACACACAGACCTAAGCCAGAAGTTTGTTTGAATTTGACATATGAGGCTGAAGGCTAGTGGAGCTCTGAGGCACTCGCAAGCTCTTACCGTGGTCTCTGGAAAGGATCACCGGTGTAGTCAGCTGTCAAAAAGAGTCACTGTTGTTTCAAACCTGTTGCCCACAAGCCCCACTTAGACTTTCCATTACCTCATGGAAGACAATAAAAGCCTCTTATACAGACAGCCACAATTGCAAGAGAATCTTTTTCTCAAAAACATGACCTGGAAGTTTAGCCTTTGGGAAATTCATTTTATATTGAGATGTAATTTGCAAAGTTTTTAAAGAACAACTTTGGATTTTTAGGTTTAAGAGGACTTGAAGGAAAACAACAAAAAAGAAATCATGGAAAGGAAACTTTTCTCCCTCAAATATATTTCTTGACATGTATTGAATGCCATAAGAAATGTGTGGCTGCCTGAAAAATAGTGTTTGTCAATACATAGTCTTCCTTTGCTCCTTGGAAATATGAGCAGGAGATTAAAATTCAGATCTCCAGAAAGCATTGGAGTACATCTCTGAGGCTCGCAGCAGCTCCTTTTTATCTGATGGCACCATAGTGCATAGGATACACGGTTGAGGACTTCTCATCCTGTCCTGAAAAGGCAGCAACAGAGATATACGCTACCCAATTTAGGATGTGATGTTCGGAGAACCATTTGATAATTCTGAAGGGCATCTCCAGCTGCTGGAAATTTTTGAGTCTCTGAGACAGGTTTGGGATCCTCACAGAAAGGCGCCTGATTTTATAAAGGGCTAGTTTATGTCAGTCTTTCTCAGGATAATGTCCTTTTTCTCACACGTGTGTGGGCAGCCCCCATATTCCCAGGCTTGATGAGAGAGAATGGACAGAACTTCCCTTCTGGGTACTCCATCCAGCTCCACTGAGTTGGAAAAGGACTGTAATAATTTTCTGCTGCTATGGATCACACACAGACTAATACCAGAACTGTATAGGAATTTGAAAGGAAAAAGCAAGCAGCTGCGCCAGAGAAAGGGGTTTTTGAGGAGGAATAGTTCCTCTCAGAGCTGCTCTCTACAAATGCTTTTTTTTCCCCCTTGATTTCCATTTGTTTGTAGGGGTAGCTATCAGCAGTGAAACCCTGGGGAATAAGTTCAGAGTTGATATATATATAAATATGTGATGTGGTTCTAGACTCAAGCAGGATGTCATGGCAAAGGGTAAAGACTTTCTTGTCCCACAGCCTTCTTTCAGAGGACGATACTGCAAAAGTTCATCTGTGGTGTTTTGCAAGCTCAGCCCAGCTCCTGCTCTTGTTTCCGTGGGCAGGAGCTCTGATGTTGGTTAAGCTGGCATCAGAATCAGGCCCCTCATTTAATTCCCTTCGATATTGATAGAGGGCCATGTCTGTGTGCACACCGCAGAGCATGAATGCGTTGCTGTCCCTTGAGGAAAGAGACTCATTGAATAATCCTTTTTGTTTAGTATTATTAAGTGGACCGTGGCCCTTATTTTGCTTGTTTTGCTGCTATTCCTTCGGGAAGAGAGAGGTGGCCTTGTTCACGCCACTGCCTTTCAACATGGTGAGCAAGATTTAAAGAAACATAAATCCACTCGAGAGAGAGAGGGTTACACGGCAGAGCTGAATAATGGGCTTTAATAGGCAAACCAAACAGTTAAATAAAAGATGCACACGGCATGCTAAAACTTAAGGAATGCATATTCAATGCAATGCATTATTAAATACAACGGTGAACATATGGGTGCCTACAATTAATGTATATAAATAGCTGATAAAATTGCTCAGTATTAGAAAGCTAGCGGCAAAAATGACCTCATATGTCAAGCAGACAAGCAGGCAGTTACCATTTTCTTTGTACACCTTACAGATGATAAATTAGTTTTATGGTCTGCATGGGGCCCTTATCACATTACAGCACCAAGTGTTTGATAAAGAAAAAAAATGCCTCAGCTAAAAATCGAACTGAAATTTGGAGTCCCCGTGGACCTCATTTTTTTAACGTAAAGAATTTTAACCAACTTCCTTTTGGAAAGATTTATTGCTCTAAAGAGAAATGTATATCTCTATCCTATGTGCTTTTATTACAACTTCTTCTCTTCCCTTCTTCTTTTTCTTTTTTTTCTCCCCCTGACATTAGATATAATATGAGTCTGCCATAACGGATTCATTATTGATTGGGGGATTTAGTGGTTACAGCAGAGGGAAGGGGCAAGCAGGACTCCTGGGTTGTGCTTCTGTTTTTTCTACTGACCTTGGGTGAGCTGTTTCAGCTCCCTGAGACTCAGTTTCTCCATCTCCAAAACCAGGGGGAGCAGGTAATGGCTGTGAGGCAAAACTATTCATTGTGCCTGGGAGCCCAGGAGAAAGTCTTATCCTGCAGACGGTGGTGAAGACTCTGCAGTGAAGACCGTACCCTGGGACACATCGTGCTGTAGCTCGGAAATTAGTTTCCCCCCTCCCAAAGCGAGAAGGGTGGAAAGATGTATTTGCCAAGAAATCCAGCATTTTTGCCCCTGCTAACCCTCTACTTTCAACTGATCCTTTCCTGCTTTCACCAGTCTCTACTGTGTTGGCACGTGTGGTTCCTTATGGGCATATTTCCTAAGCCTTATATCCCCTTTTCTGGAGCTGAAAATGTTTCTGATGCCGTGGGAGGGAGCTGGCAGGCACTCACCCATTGCTGCTGGTGTGTGGGGTCAGGAGCTGCCGCCCTACCTGGATGTGCTGGGAGGGCAAACGGCATCAGGTACAGCAGCTTTAAGAGGGAGAAAAACAATTTCACAGCCACCCATGGCTCCTTCTCCTCCTTCTGCTTTGGAAACGCTATTTTCAGAGGTGGTCTTCAGAAAACAACAGTTTCCCAGCTTTAACCAGTTATTTCATAGCTCCAAGCTCTGTAGAACAAAAGCTTTTTCTGTTTCCCTACACTCTGTGCCTGGAAGAGGCACTCTGAGGTAAAGGCACCGAGGCTTCCTCAGAGGCAACACCAGGAATGTCACCCAGGTTCAAATCCTGACCCGTGTGGCATCAGTGACGAACCTCCAACGCAATTCACTCTGCACGTAATTTTGGTCATAAGCAAGAGACATTTCCCTTTTCCCTCCTGAATTGTTGTTCTATGTTACAAGGACATGGTGAAAAGCAGAGTCTGGGTGTTTTTACTGCCACGTGTGTGCACCCAGTCTGGGCTTCAGTGACCGCTCTGGCTTATGGTATTTCTGACATAGAGTCCAGTGAGATGGTGTCACACTGCTCTAACAGGGCTGACTATGGCAGGGATTATGCCAGGCCAGTAATTGGTTCCCAGATGAAACGCTAAGCCGACATTTGGTTAAATACTTCGTGGTGGAGTTTAGTTATTTAGGTGCATCTCTATTTCTCTGAGTCTCCTCCCACCAATGTAAATAATTAGCTACTTGTGACATAGGTTTTTAAGACACTACTTGCTGGGAAAACATGGCTTACATTTAATCACTTGCTGAAATCACTGAGAAGACATTAAGATTTAAGCATGTGCTTAAAATTAAGCATAGAGTTAAGCACCTTTATGAATTAAATTAACACGTTCTTGCCATGCAATGAAGTTGAAAATACCTTTGAAAGTACCCCTATAAAAATGAGTACAACTGTATTTCCCCACTGACAAATCTCTACTAAAATGCCATACAATGAAAGAAGAATTTATAGCTGTAAACATGGCTTGCAAAGAGGGAGGCAACCTCCAGAATTTAGCAATCACATTTGTTAAGGTTTCTCTAAAGCCTAAACTCCCAATTAACAAGCAAATCATCATCAGACAGTCAGTGAATGGCAAATTCATTCTATTCAACATCTTTTCAGAAGTGGATTTTGTGCACTTATCTCCATGAAAACCCAGCAGGAAAGTTTTCCATGAGAGTGATCCTACATCTGCCTGTTTTTAATGACTGTAATGGCAAGCAATATTCTACAATTACTTTGGCGATCTCATTTCAAGCATGCAAATCATATTATTTAAGAGCCCAGCAAAAGTCATTTATTTCTTGGAACTGCCAGCTAACTTTGGTGGGATGAGGAAACGCTGTGCTTGGAATTAAAAGCCCTGATGTCTTGTAACCTTCCATGGCGGAGTTGTAAAATTTGTCCAACAAGGTCAGACAAGAAATCCTGAAAATGAGTCACAGAGAGTGAGCGAAAGAGAAGGGGGAGGGGGGGAACCCCACCACCCTATATTGTTCATTACCAAGTCATCTAGGTGTTCTCTTAGTTTAGATGATGAATGAAGAGTTCATAACCAGTTCATCACATTAGACACCAGCTAATAGCAAAAAACACTGCACACAAAGTCATCCCAGAAAGACATCTGGGAAACGAGATCTTTTCATTGCCATTGCAAGCATTCTGAAAATCTGACGAATATCTTTTCTGGTTTTGTTGTGGACAAAGCCAGCATTTTTTAATATTCACCCTGGAGCTTTTGAGTGTATATATTGTTGCAGTTTTGCAACCTCATACATCAAGATGCACATAATATCTTACTGTCTGTCTCCTGTTGATACAACTGTCTGTCTTTACTATTCCTTTTTTTTTTTTTCTTCCCCATGGGATGGCAAAGACAAAGGTGTTGGGCTAAAGAAGCCCAGTAGCTGACAATAAATTTTGATATCATAAACAAAATATAATTGCTTTAACACAGTCTATTTTCAGTTTGTGAATTTTATTTTTTTTTTTTAATGTTTGTCTGTTTGCTTGTTTGTTAATTTAACCCATGTGGAAACTCAGCAAATGGCATGACAAGATGTATATGACCAGAATGATGTAAGGAGATATAAGATACCATTTCACTTTAGGTTGCCAATTCTATTTAAGTCTGATAAATGCCGACAAAAAATGAGTAGCTTCTAATAATTGTTTTTTAGTACATAAACCTCAACCACTTTATTTGCTGTTCTGTTCCAATTGTCCCCCCTCTGCTCCAGCTCCCAGTTGCTTAAGGAAGCTGTGAGCAGGCCACAGAGAAGCCTCTTGCTGCAGTGCTTTATACCAAAACTTTGAAGGGTTGTCACATACTCATATGTCATAGTCACCTCACTTTACCACAGTTACAAGGGAAGAGGTTTTGTGGAACGGTGTTACCGCTCTGATTACCAGTTTCACAAGTGACAATTGATTTAAAAATGTCTAAGCAGACTACCGACCAGGATTTCTCAAAGTGGGAGGAGACTTATTCCTTAACAGAAGGTTAAGAAAGATTCTGGGAGGCCTTAGAAAACCATGGGGAAGGTCCTCCTCTGCCATGTGCTTTCTTGATGAGTCCTTTCATCCTTTGCCACCAGCCTTCCTTCAGAAAATTTTGGAGTGAGCAGCCCTTGAGTGATGAGTTGGAGGAATTGTACCAAGTATGAGGCCAAGGGAGCTAATGTATGTGAAAATATTAAAGCTTCACACAGATACCTTTTCTTCCCTGTTTGATCTATCACTGGTCAAAATGAACAACCTTAGTTCTGTTCTGACTCACAAAGGTATTAAATCAAAATTATTCTGGGACTTTTCCACTAAAGTGTACCAGATTGTTATACCAAATACCTGTTATTTTAACATATTTGAGTTCTAAGGTTCTAGCCTCTGGTTTTAGATCTCCATCCACAAGATATTTTGGCTCCTTATAGCCATTTAAATCAGTGGGGCTTGAGCTCTTTGATACTTTTATAAGTTTGAGACATTTGCTGTTGAATGATATTGCAGAGTTGTTTAGTGTCTGAGTACAAGTGATTAAAATGCTACATTGCTTACAGAGCTTTAGTTTTGTATTATTCACCCCCATGCTGGAGTCTTCAAGTCTACTTGTCAGTTTAGTCATCTTAGCTTGGCCACTATGCTTCAATGATATAGTTTCAGCCAAGTGAATGACCTTGGTTTTGGCTGTATTGAGGGTTACACAGGTTTGGGGAAAAGTGCTGTTCTTTATTATGTATATAATAGTACACAGGGTTGTTCAGAAACAAATTAAGGACACAGATCTTACCCTCAAGAGTTTATGATTTGAATGGATCTATAACATGATGAATGAACACAATAGAAACAGAAGGAGGAAAGAAAAATATAGGGTCAAGCATCACTAGAAAAATCTGTGTTGTTTCATTGATGAATTACACATACATTTACTGGTTCTATTTCAAGTGTTATGGAGTGTAATTGGTATTGTATGTACATATACATGAAAGATGACCTAGAGATAAGATTGCTAGAAATCACTTGCAGCTGCTAATGCAGCAAATCTGTTATATGGTGAGTGTGTTTATATATATATATATAAAATTAAATCCATAAAATCATTACATATTCTTTTGGAAAGATTTAGTCCCCTGAGTGACTGGCATCTGGCATGCTCTCAGCAGCGTATCGGACAAACTTGGATGACACTCAATGCAACTGGCTTTTCGAGGAATGAGGATGCCAAGGTTTTAACACAAAAATTACTTCTGCCCAATGTGAATCAATATTTCTGTTCTTTCATTAGTCACTCACATTTTGAGTCCATGACACGTGGTCTGCTTGACCTTATTTATCCCACAATGGAGTTCATGGTAAAGAAAGCAATCGACAACTGAACAACATCAATAATTGCAATCCCTGTATCTACCATCCCAGAGATAAATGCCCAAAGTTATGATTTCATCTATTACTGTTAACCAATAACTGGCTTTAATTATTAGTTTCATAAATGATAATTCTTTAATAAACTAAACCAATTAGATGTTATTCTGAATTTGAAAGGCTTAGGAAATGTCTTGAAGATCCTAAACACATCCTAGGGAGATGGGAGATCATGCTTCTGCAAAGACCTTTTCCCCCTTCTCGGGATATTGCCATTTATCCTCTTTTACTACTTTCAAGGTGCTTTTTCCAGGACAATGCCAACAAAGGGTACCAGGTACCAGGTACCAGGTCATGGCGACGAAATACAGCATAACAGGAAAATGGCTGTGGACTGCTGTTGGGTTAAGGTGGCTGGAGCATGACAGGACAGGGACAAGGTGTGCGAGCGCGTGAAAAAGCATGATCAGATGAGATTTTTGACTCAACAGCCAGAGCTAATTCACACAAGAATTAGGAACGTGAACAATTAAAGGGGTATGAGTTTTACATGGATAATACATTTTTTTTCTAGTATTGTTTTTTCCTCAGGCTGTCATTAATGGCTCTAGGCTGAAAATAAACCTGTACTGGAGTCAGTCACTGGGGTGGGAGATAAATACACTCTGCACACACAATCTTTTGACAGAACTTTATCACATATAATGCAGCCCTCTTCCCTGCCTGATGGTATTTGCTGAAATTTTCTAGATCCACCACTGCCAGCTATGTAGATGAATAACCGTATATAAATCCATACTTAGAATCTCCCCATAAACAATGTTTATGTTGCTGAGCGTTAAATTACATCTAAGGCATTTTTACATGTCTCCGCTGCAGACAAAGACGTGCTTGGCAGTTCTGTGACTCTGGGCTAACTTGAAAGTGGCTGTCAGATACAACGGTCATGTAGCCATTCTAGTTTAAAGTTTGGTTTGGGCTGTAAACCCTGCCAGAGAAGGGAAAAGGGGTGAAATAAATACTGTGACTGTAGTGCCACTGAGCTCTGACATGCAGAGCTACGTGGGCAGCTAAATCAAAACTAACTCAAGGTGGCTAGATGAGTTATAGTTGGACTTTTGACTGCAGTAAAATAATTTTCATTGGGAACATATCTAAAGTAAGGCAAGATGCAGTATGAATAGAAGTATCCAGTCTGAGCAGAAGGTAGGTCTGAAGACTTTATGGAGCAACTATTGTTGAAATGAATGTACAAAATATGAATATACAAATGTACAAATCAGTCCAGAAACAAAGATCTAAAGTAAGTTTTTCTGATCTCCCTTTTTTTTTTTTTTTTTTTTTTTGTGATTACAAAAGACAAGAAAACTTTCTGCTTCCATTCATGTTTGCAAGTGGAAAATCTAAGGTGAGAAACTCGAGCTGCATTTCCCTGAGTACGGTGTGCTCGTGTTTGGTCTCTGTCTACCTGTCTATCTATCTCTCCCTCTAATCATGTAAAGCCACAAAATGAACTAATAGCAGCTTTCCCAGATGAAAACAAGTGTATTATCTTTTTATATTTTCTGAAGCAGGCCAGCATTTCATCATTTCACTGCGTTCAGTTGTTATGTTAGATTGCTTAATGTAATAGAATGACATGACACTGGTACACCAGATACATCAGAATTATGAACGCTGGAAAGAGACAGTGATAAAGTGTTCTGAGATACATGCAATCCTGATAGTGCTCTAAGTTTCTGCAATTGATTAAAGACATTTCCCCTGTGCCACCTCATTATTACACATCAAAGGGGAAAAACAAGGGCAAGCTGGATAGCGAAAAAAAAGAAAAATATGTTGTTCTATCCATACAGCAGAAATCCCCCAGATATGTTAAATTAATTTGTATATACAAGTATAAGTAAGTATGAGAGAGACTAAAATAGGTTTGGAGGGCAAAAAACTCAATGTTGGTTGTCTTGCTGATTGACACATCTGGAAGAGAGTTTATGGGAAAACAAGTAGGAAAATGACAAACTGAGAATTGCTGTAGACATCAAAGAGGTTTCCTGTAGCTACAAAAATGACAGAGAAGTTGATCATCCAAGATGACTGTTAGGGTAAACCTGAGTCCTGGTATTGGGCTGGCATCAAAAATAAGCTTCTCCACAATTTGAAGGTGCTCAGGTATAACATTAACATTCGCTGGCAATTAAGATCAGATTAGCAGGGACCTTTGGCACTCAGTTTATTTCCAGATTTCTAGAAGAAAAAAATGAAAGTTCAGAAGTTCTGTTCATCTGTGGGTATGTGAATCTATGAGACACTCCAAACACTTCTTAAAAAGTATTCATTTTATTCCATTAATAGATAGTCATGAACTAAGTGGTTTGCAGGTATGGGAGAGCTTTGAGCTGGCCTGAGAATGAATGGCGCTGTTCTGAGCTCATGCCAAATATCTCCAAACCTTAACTGGTTGTTTTTTTAATAGAGATTGAGAAAATCTGTGGAGATCATGAGGATAAAACGAAGGCTGGTTTATTGACTGAACCAATAAAATACATTAGTGTTTATCTAAGGAAGTGCAAGGAGATGCAAGACAAATTCAGAGCACAGGTGTGTTAAGCACAAGAAAAAATGCTCAGCATGGCACATTTTGTTGCCAGCAACATATGATTTTCTTACAGTCCAAATTCACAAAGTATGAGAAGAGTTATAATCCTCATTGTACAGATGATGAGCAATGAGGGAAGGAAGCAAAGAAACAAAACTACAGGAGGAGTCAGAGTTAATTTTCTGAGAACTGAACCTGCATAATTTGGGGTTCAGACCCGTGTTTTAGTGATCAGGTAGTTTCTTTCCTTTCTCTCTTATGGTATTCTGTATCTCATAACACTTCTTCCCCTCTGAAAGGGGATGCTTATCCATAATCAAGTAAATCTTTAAATAAAAACTAACGAGAAGCCTGTAAATCTGACTGCCATTTACGGTGTTGTGAGGAAGACCTAAAAAGGATTGATGGAACTGAACGCAGATCTGCATAGTTTGCATTGAAATTCCTACCAACTATTTGGTGGCCTTCATGGACAGAAACTAGTCTCCAATCTTCTACCATTTTGTCCTAACTGAAATGCTTGCTCTGCAGGAAGTCAAAACCAACTCACATCTGAAGGTAAACTACTTATCAGACACAAACATTTCTGAACAGGGTGAAAGCCCTCAGGTCAAGCAGTCTTATGGAAAAATGTGCAACTGCTCCTCCTTCTAGTCATGCTCGGGGACTAGCAGGGGAACGTCTGCCTGCAGAACTATTCGTCTGTCACCTTTTCCCACCATTTAACTCACTTTTACAGAAAGAAAAAAAACATTTTACAAGTCTTTGGAGTCTCAAAACTTCTTTTCCATTTTCAAGCCATTATTTTTTTCTTAGTAGTGACTCATTCAGGTCATATGTTTTAGCTGAAGTTCTTGTTCAAGCTTGCAAACATCACAGCAGTGGAAAGTGTTTTTAATAAAAAAATCTGTGTGACTTGTCTTAATGACACATCCAACCTCCCTCTCCAGGGGAAGAGTAGGAAGACACCTACCTAAAAGATCTAGCTACGAAAGACCCTAGAGTCTGTATCAGACTGCACTGTCAAAAGAACTTCCACGTTCTCCAATATATATTAAAAAAAGTCTTGGAAAATAAGTTATTAATACTACTGAATGTCCTTCATAATAAGGCAGAACGAGACCTGAAATTACACTTTGTTCATGAGTCATGCTCAATAAAGACAGGTCATTGCAAGTGCCAACTCAAGAAAATTATTTTCCCAATCATAATCAGATAAGCCCTGAGAAATAAGAGTAGATTCATACAGTGTTTGCAGAAATAGCCAATGGGGAGCCTCCTATCTAATGGCAAGACCCTTACTGACGTCAGTGAGAGCATGATAAAGCCCAGAATGCAGCAGATGAGGCATTAGGGATACACAAATACCAAATAAAAATACCACAGGCATTTTGCTCTTCAGCAGTAATAACAAATGTCAACAGTCAAGTGCTGCTTCTTCAGTATGAAGCTGTGATACCCAGCCAGTGGGTAATCTCTCAAGACTTCCCAGAAGCCATTTATAGCTTTCTGATAAGGTAGAGGATTCATTTTGTTAGCTTGCCCCAGCCTCTCTTTCTTCAAAACAGCAGTTTTACTTGTGGAAGCAAAAATATGGGTAGAGGTCAATCACTGATTTCATGGCAAAGTAGGTACAGAGACTGGATACTGACAAGGGATTAGGAGCATCTTGCTTTAGTTGTCATCTTTGTAATATGCTATTTATGGCAATTGAAAATATATTCACACAGATACTTGGCCATCGTGTGACCTATGTCTGAATTAGCCCCGTGTCAGTAGAACCTCAGATTATCAGACTTGGGAAAAGATACTGGCCTAAGGAAGGGGTCCTACCAAGTTATGTAGCAGAGTTTTGGTGCTTATCTTTTTGATAGACCACCATCCACCCCTGGCCAAAATAATTGCCTTGCTCTGCATAAGACCTTCTTCCTCTTCTAGAATTATGTTCTTCAGTCTGTCTTTCAAGTACATGAAGAAGAAAAGATAGGAAGAAACAGCAGCATAGCAGAGATATCAGAAGGGGTATGTGGCCACACATCTGCTGATACAGTTCACCTTTCACAGTATTTTGGTTCTATCCCAATCTTTGCTGGTAGTTTCAGTTAAGCTGTAGAGTTTTGTATGGGGATGTCTGAGGTGTAAGCATATTTTTCTTTCAGCTGGTGATGATGTGGGAGTGGTACCACTCAGACAGTGGTAATAATTCAAATTACAGCAGAAAGGTTTTCCAGAGCTTTTCTGGCTAGAGCTTGGCTTCTCAGAACTGTTTGGGAGACTGAGTACCACTGATTACTTAAAGCTTTGCGAAATCTGAACAAGTCCTTCTGAAAATTTGGGTCTTACTCTCACTTTGCCTAAATTCACCATCCGTGAAGCAGAAATAATGATGCTGTGAAAATAAACATGATAAAGACTGTGACAAGCTCAGTGCTGTAGGAATAAAGACCGTCTCTAAATACCTCTGAGAGTTCCATGTCCAGTGCCTTAACCATCAATTGAGGCCTGAGTTAACCACCCTTCCTTCCAGTTTTGAAGTCTAGCAATTTCACTGCATGAAGCTAGACTCTTGGCAGCCCCACAGAGATTTTCCTCTCACTTTCCGGTGCTGTTTTATTCTATGAATTGTTTGCACTTCAGGAACAGGAGGATGAATTGGTCTCTATGGAGTGTCGATGCCATTTCAGACTGAATAGGCTGGGGGACAGCTAACCCACATGACAAAATAAAATACAAAGAAGGCTTTATTAGTGTTCCTCTCCCCTTTTAACCTTTTAAATGCCTCTTTGTGAGGAACCCATTGTCTGCTCTTTGAAATTAAATCAGAGACGAGGAGAGCCCAGTGTAAATTCTAGCAGGTGGAAGGGTCACAAAACAACCAGTTTTAGCTATGCAAACTTTATTCGTATTGGGAACATAGGCTTGGGAATTCACTTTTGCTCTTCAGCTTACTGCTTATGAAGTTGAACAACAGAGCCTTGTATTTATACAGACGGGTATGGGTGATGGCAGAACTCCTGTTTGTGCTATAGTCTGGCAGGGCCCTTCATGTCATATCTCATACATATGGAAGATATTTTGCATTCATAGCTTATTTTAGTTTTACCAGTTTTATTTCCTGGTTTAGCTTCCTACCCCTCATATTTGTGAAAGTCCGTTCTTGAATCTCTGGTAATGCAAAATGCCCAGTCTTCCTTGTTACCTTAAAAATTGCCCGTATTTCTGCCTTTTTGTAACACATTCATCTTTCTGCCTCAGGCTTCTTACCACTGAAGTTTCAGAGAATCAGGCACGTCCTGTCTGGAGAGCAAAAGACTAAAGGGAGTAATGATGAATGTCCATAAACACATAAAGGCATGTCCCTGAAAAAGGAGAGGAACCAATTATCCTCATTAGTCAGTGAGAACAAAAAAAAATAAGTGATAGGTTCTGGATGAAGCACTGAATATTTAGGTTGACTGTTATGGAAAACTTCATAACTATTAGTACATTTAAGGCAATGAAGCAAGTCACCCAAGGGAGGTAGTCAGATCACCTTCACTGGAGATAGTCAAGGGAAGGTTTGACACTCATCCATCAGAGAAGTGTTAGAGATAATTAAATCAGTCTTGCCCCAGGCAAAAGGATGGACTAGATAATTCACTAGTGCTCCTGTTCAACCCAGCAGATTCTACATTTTTCCTTCTTAATTGGAAAGATATATATGTGTGTGTGTGTGTGTATATGTCTGTGTAAGAAACTGGCATACCTTTGTGTGTGTGTTTATGTGTACCTCAATTCCTGTCAATCTATTTTACCCATGGAATGGCCAAAGGATCTGTATTAAGGTTCTTTCCTTGGCTTTATTCTCCTCCTTTTGAAACGCTTACTGTAAGTCGCCTCAGCAGTTTTTCAGTTGCCTGTATGCAGCATTGTGAAGACTAGTGGCTGCTAGTTTCAATTTTTCCACTTGATTGGATTTGTTTTGCTAAAATGTATCTCTAAAAATATGCATCTAGACAAGAAGAGTTGTCTCCTTGCCTCCCTAGACTACTCAGTGCCACCTTCAGACTAGACAAGCAGCTCCAGACGTTGCTCTTATCCCATTCCTAGGATGAGTTAAAAATCAATGTGTCTCTGGAATTGCCTGTCTCTTTCCACTGGCTTTATAGGGACCCCAGATATCTCTTACATTATTAGATATCTAAAGACAAGACTAGACATCTAAAATGAAGCATCATGAGTCCTGTCCCTTGCATCCCTGCGCAGTCTGTTTTCCCATGCCTTTTTTTTCCCTGGTGATAAAGCAGGGTAATGGCAATGGCAAGGTACCTAGTGTGCTGTTCATGTTGCCTATTACAATTATCATGATTGTCTCAGTGTAACTTTGTTCTTCTCCATCTGTTTGCAGCCTCCATCTGTTGTCTTTCCTCTTACAGTCAGGTAAGTCTAAAGATTCAGATAAACCTAAGAGTGAGGTTGTAAGTCATCTGCGGCAACAGACACCTATTTTCCGTTCTGGGTTTGCACTACCTACCGCAGTAAGACTGTGATGCTTGACCGTGGCCTACATATCCTACAGCAAGGCAAGTGATGATAACAGCAGTAACAGTAGAGTTCTCTGATCTTGCGGTCCAAGTTCCAAGAAATGCTGCTATGACATAAATCATACACTATCTCATTTTGATTGCTGATAATCACAGGCACTACAAGAACATCTTGGAGAGTCAGTTTACAAAGGGCTTTGAAATCTGTTGCATGGACTAAGAATATTTTTTGTATTCATACAGTGGGGCAAATCCTGAGCGGTGGCAAGCACTCAGCGGCAGCTCAGACTAAGCACCTCATATTGCGGCTGAGACTGCAATGCAAGAGTTAATTCCTTTGTTAAATATGCAAGCTGAGAGTAATGTGTCTTGAAGAGTCTGCTCTGAAAGGCAATTAAAACCTTGCAAAGTGAAACTTCACATACAACACAGGAAGGAGACTGCCACCTCCTTTACCTTGATCTTTAGAACCGTTATAATACCCACCACACTGGGAGAGCTAGGTGGTCTTTGAAAGCAAGGGCCCTTTTTCAGGGTGTGTGCAGGCAGCAAGGAAGATCACTGTCTGGTCTTGCAGCTCGGAGAGAGACCAAATGAAAACTAATTGTACATAATAAATCAGATCTGAACAGGGTCAGCAGCAAATGGACAGATGGAGAAAGATTTTCTGCCCTTCCATCCAGTTACTGTTACCCAGTTTGTCACTAACACCCTCCCTCTAGGGCAGCAAGCTTCCCAAATTCTCTGACCCTCCAAGGCCATGATAACACTGTAGATAAGATAATAAAAGCTTTTCTTTTAGCCAGTGATGTTCCTTACTTCATAACATGTTTTTACAGTTATGTCCAACTCCTAGAGCTGAGCGTAGACCTGGTTTAGCTGAGTAACAGTAACGGATGAAGATGCTGGTTCTTTATTTTTATTCTAAAGTATCCTCAGGGTATGTTATGGAATGACAAAGCTTGTCCAAACTTACTAGACTGAGTGAAAACCTTTATTCTTCACAGCTTGCAACAGTAGACTAGACTAGACTAGACTGTCTCAGTTGGAAGGGACTTGCAATGATCACCTAGTCCAACTGCCTAGAAATCATAGCAAGATATATTGCAACCCACACAACCATGTCTCAACTCCTCCCATGACCTGTTGACATCACAGATGTACCTAGCTGCTACTCCAACCAGCAGTATTTTATAAAAACACAGAAGACGCCATTATGTGAGCATATTCCTGCATCTGGTTGCTCCGATTGGCTTCCAAAGCAAACCAAGACCAGTCTCCTCCCTTCCCCAATGCACGTACAAGTGGAGACAGAGTCTTTGTAAAGCAGCATTTCCAGCTAGAGCAAGAAGTTGAAATGTGGTCCTCAAACTGTGCTACAACACAGGTTACTCAGGGTAAGCAGACTCCTGTCCTCTTTGGATTAGATGCACTGCATTACACACTTGCAGGTTATATACTTCCTGCATGCAGAAGAATCCAATCCCAAGCCTCTAAGATGGGCGACTGAATGTACCATAACAAGAATCAGCACTAAATGAGTGGGAAATTTAAGAAATTGTTAGTATGCATCCTCTGATTTTCCAAGCTATTTCATTTTTATGATAATATGCTCTTTCAGTGATAGGCAAAAAAAAAACCCCAAAACCCTGATGCTAACTACACTACTCAAAATGGAGACCTAGTTAATATGCCTAGTTAGGAAACAGAACATAACTTTTCTTTTATTGGGGCTATCATCTTGCAAATACTTAAGCATGTGCTTAACTTTAAACCTGTGAGGCCTTTTTGAAGACAATGGAGCTATTTACATACTTCAGCATATTGCTTAGTCTTCATAGGATTAGCGCTGACATTAGCAGCCCTAACTTCCTGAGAGTATAGTTTCCTAGTTTTGCATAACAATAATGGTAAGTTTCTGTCTGATGTGATTTACACAACCCATCATTTGCCTTTGTCTGTGAAGCTATAAATCAATGTGTATTTTTTTTCCAGGCTGATCTTCAGTCTGATTCTCTGGGCTGTAACTGTGATTATGCCTGTTCCCTCTGTTTTCCCTCCAGGTTTTCTTGGGTGGCTTCCACCAGCAAAACACTTCTCATCTAATTGGGACAATGAACTTTATCTTTTTTTTTTAGCTCTGCCAAACTTTCTTTAATGATCTCTCTTATAGTTAGAGACTGCAATTTCCTTTAATTACTTGAAACCATCTAAAATAAACAATTTTAAACCAACAGAACAAAGAGCCATTTGTTTTGCTGGTGCCCTCTCCCCATTATCCTTCCATTCTTATTGCTAATGGTACTGAGAGATTTAACTTCATCCTATAGGCAGTGACCTACTCTCCAGTTTCATTTTAATTTTTCAAATCCTCCTCCCCCCCCATTTTGGCTAGCAGTCCCCCAGGTTACACATTACATCAAAGTATACATCGTTTGCTCTTATTTCTTTCTTCATGCTGCCTCTAGGCTAGGAAATTTGCAGAATGTTGCTGTTGCTGCTGAGAACTCACCATTTTCCTTTAGTCAAAAGTTTTTTAACTTGAAAACGTCAATACAGAGATAAGTCATAAGATGAACTCATAAATATTCACAGGCTGCTTCTTTTGTTTTGTTTTGTTCCTCTACCCAAGTCGCAGTGTTATCCAGAGTAGTGCTTTACTGGATACTTTGCACATATTCCAGAGTAGTCTTTCTCTCATTAGTGCTTAAAGAAGTACCAAGAGTTAAATTTTTCATTAGCAATTCTTGTGCAGTGTAATATCCTGCATGTATTAAATACACACAGATATTTCCCTTATGGAAGAATCCTATAGGGCTTCATAGAAAATTACAAACTTTCTCATATAATTTTTTAAACCACCTTGTAAAATCAAACATACAATGAAATATACTTCTATGAGATGTTCAAAGAAACCTGTGGAGAAGAAATAACTCTCTAATAAATCCTCTAGGTTTTTGGAGTAATTTCTATAACCCTTTTAAGTTTCTTTAGAGCTCTGCCAATTCCACCCCTCTGCACGTCTGTAGGCTCCTTTGAAAAGGGCACAGAGATAGGGCCAAAAACCTGCTCTGTCATTTCTTTCTATGGATTTATATAAAATAAGTTTTTCCTGCTTCCTCCAATCCACCAATGGCTTGCTGCACTCACCATTGCTCTCCTGGCAGTTCTTTTGTTTAGTAGGTTTGCTGAAAACAAATTATGTGTGCTTCTTGTACACTCACCTGCTCCATCCTTTGGTGGCGGAAGTCACCACAGATCCACCAAATTACAGACATCTACCACCAAAGTTTTGGCCCTTTGGCATTTGCCTTCAGTGACTACATACATCTGGAGTCTTAAGTCCCAGCCTTCACCGTGGGAGCACTCCTGTGCTTAAACCATGGCGCACAAGGCTATATCAAGCTGAGTCAGAACCAGGGCAGATGAGGGTCAGAAATGGAAGGATTAGATCCTCAACAATGTGAAGAAGTGAAGAACCAAAAGTTTTAACACATTTTCTCACAAACAGCTGATTCCAAGTTACTTACAGCCTGCCTGCATTATAATGAACAACAGAACAGCGACATAGGCAAATGGACTAGATGACATCACACCATCTCTTTTTAAGCTGTTCCCATTGCCACATGATTGAGAGCAACCATTCATGTGTTTAAGGGAAAAATGTATGGTGGTATTGGAGGTTAGAGAGGAGTGAAGTCCATTCTGACATCTGGTCTATGATTATCTCATGACTCAGTTTCCTCAAGGGATGTTTCTAAGCAATTTTGTAAATATCTGTAGCTGGAACTTAAAATTAAAAAGCCAAGGCTGAACTCCAACTATTTGTTTTGCATGGGATGGGCATGAGAATTCCTGTGATCCTGTCTGAGGCAAAAAGGAAATAGCACATTTATTGTTAATAATTGGTATATATTTCTGAGTAAAACCAGTGATGTGATCTCACCAGCTGGTTGATTTAATATAAATATTCAAACGCAGAAACAGTTTATTAAACAGATTGGAAATCATCAACTTCATTATTGTAATAGACCAAATACAGTATCTTGATTTTCAATAAATGGAACAATCTACCGTATGCCGAGTCACTTGCTGTCTGTTACTATATTCTATTAAAAAGAAAATAATGATTCTAACAGAATGTCGTGTAGCCACTCCAGGAATTAATAGAATTAGTGCAGCAGCCACAAGACAGAATATAAATATTCTATTGAATTATCAATTAAAACCCCATAGCAATAAAGGTAAACTACATCAAATAAGTGAACAGAAATTATAGACTATTTCCCAAATTCTTGTATTAGTCTTCATCTTGAGCCTGGAATTAAAATTCTTGGGAGTAACAAGTATATAATTACTTGACATTTTTCTTCTTCAAGTCATCTTAGGAAAACAAATTACATGATGTAAGTGCAGCTCTTTGGATTCATAAACTACTAGCATAATGAAGAAAACACTGTGTAGTTATTATGCATTGAGCATTCATTGATGTTAATTTTTTGCTCAAAAGATTGAGGCATAGATAATTTTTCAGTTTCTAATATGAGTCTGCTGAAGTTTCATTTCCATCAGATGCCATTCGTCCCTGTTGCAGGAAGAAAAGTTTGGTTCATTTGCCTAGTTTGGCTGGACTTTGCTCTTCTCCTGGCAGCCACCTACAGCAAAATATCATCTCTCCAAAACCCAACTTCTTCCATAAGGCAGTTGTGGTAATTAGCTGCAAGCATCATAAAGGTGAAATAATGTCACAAGAGGCAGAGGAATTCTTTAGGGTCATATGTAGGGATGAGAAAAAGACATTGAGAAAGGGAAAATATCAGAGAGAAAAACTCCTAATCTTTGTTAGACCCTGAGATCATATTCACATGTAATTTTGAACTCAATATTCAAATAGATGGGGATGACCATATTGGTAGGTACTGGGCAGTACAAACTGATAAAGGTTTCCATTTCTAGTTTTTCTCATATCTCTCATCCAGTTTCGTGCATTGTAACATTTCTTGGCTCCATATTCTAACAAAAAAAAGTAATAATACAGCACCCACCACACAACAGTACTTTTCAGCAAGGTCTGATTGTTGTTGTAGGAGAAAGAAAAGAGTAAGGATACAACTTTGCTATTTCCCCAGTCTATCTGGGAAGAAAAGAAAAAAATGCAAATAAAGAGCAAAACACTGAAGTATCATCCAATGGAAATAGCACTAATTTGTAGAAAACCAGGATACTTATCTGGTTCAATCTTTAAAATAGCCTGCCTTGGGAAAATAGTTTTCCTTTTATGCACTTTCATTTCCTTTTGTATTCCTTCTCTTTCCAATCCAGTTTGATTGCAGGGCTTTTCTGACTACTTAAAGGTACTAACCAAGTGAGTCAAAGCATGTAGGGTTTTCTGCAGATTTAAACCAGTCCTTCATTTCAGTGATATCATAACAATCCCTGCTAGTGGAGGTTTAAAGACATAATGGATGTAGCTTTGCCCTGTCCCCTTAAAGGTTTTCATGGATAACTGTTGATAGAAAAGGGCTGATTTTATTGAGTCGCTCGTTTGAAAAATAGAGGACTGTAAAAATAACACTATTGTGTAAAAAGTATATTGTTTAGCTTTTTTTTTTTTTTTTAATAAAGAAGAGAAAGCTTTACAGTGAAGCAAAGCTTTGAAATGATACTTAGAAATACTCAGATTTTTTCCCAGGTTGTTATACTATATGTTTTTCAGAATGCTGAACTTCAAGCCCAAATTGAAATAGAAACATTTGTAGGAATTTATTTTGGGTTTTTTTTTAATTATTTTATTTTATTTTTTATATTTTATTTTATTTTATTTTATTTTATTTTATTTTATTTATTTTATTGGGTTTTTTGTTTTGCTTTGTTTTGCTTTGTTTTGTTTTGTTTTGTTTTGTTCATTTATTTTCACAAAAGGGATATAGTTTTCCTTACCCAGAAATTTCGGTGCCTACTTAATCACTCTTATCCTCTTTTTTATGCAGTTCTTACAGAGATTTCTCTAGGAAGTAGCTTGTCTCCTTACGACACTGAGCCACCACAAGGAGATAGTATTAACACATATTACACCGGGGTTAATCTTCGCTCAACTATCTACTCACAAAGGGCATCCCTCAATGCCTGTTTAGTCAAACTTGTGAAAGTTATTTGCAAAATGGGTGGGGGTTGGAGGAGGTCAGGAAATCCATTTCCTTGACAAACTTTAAACAGTCCATTCCAGTCTTTTCAGAACAAATTAATAATAGACAAACAGTTCATGAATAGCCCTTACTTGATATCATCATGATGGGAGTTTTACTTGGTGTTTGCTTTCCTAATATTTCTGAGTATTTCTGAAAATTAGGAATTTATGATCCTGACCCAAGTATAATATGATACACATTATACAACTTAACCCATCACACATTCTCACAGCTCCAGTCCTCCATTTCCACCCTGCACGACTCCTGATTTCGTGGAATCATAAAATCATAGAAAGTTTGGGGTTGGAAGGGCTGTTTAAAGGTCATCTAGTCCAACCCTCCTGCAATAAGCAGGAACAAATTAGATCAGGTGGTTCAAAGCCCTGTCCAACCTGACCTTGCATGTTGATTGCTTTTTCTTTTCCCTAAATTTTGCTGCCTAGTCCATTAGTTTATGTCACATACAGAGAGGAAAAACATGAAGCCCACCCAATTTATTCTCACAAGTTTAAAAATCAGAAGCCGTTAAGAAGAAAACCTGATGCATAACCTCCCCTTCCCACTCTTTTCCTCCCAATCTCTGTGTCACGTAATTCCCCAGAAGAGCAAAGATAATGGATACAGTTCTCCCAGCTAACTTGTCTCTACATGTCAAGATCTTCAAGTTTGTGCACGACTTGCCTGTGCAGTTTCCTTCAAATACCTGCAGGCAGAAATGCTACCAGACTTATTTAGTGCTTAAACATAAGCACAATGTAGCAGAAAGTTAGTTGACTCTACCCTGGGTTGCATCCGCTGCTCTCGAGTCATAGAAGGGGTGGCCTGATTTGGTAGCTAGTCCTAAACTTTCAATTTTGAGCCAGTCACTAACCCAGACTATGGCCTTGGGCATGTTACTTAAACTATCCTTGCCTCTGTGCTACCATCAACAAAATGAGATCTTCCTTCTCTGGGGGAACTGTGAGAATTAATTAGCTTGTGTTTGCCAGAACTTCTGAAGTGCTAAGCAAATGCTGATTAGAATAATTTTACAGGCTTCAGAGGACCGCATATCTCAAGGGATCATGTGGAGAACTCTCGATGGGGAAGTAATGCAGCACACTCAAAAATGCATTTGCAAGACTTTAGTCTATGTTTCACTTGAGTGGATTCATATTTTAAAAATCTTATGGCTCTATTCTTTCTAACCCAGCATACTTCATATCGACTTGTGTTTAATCTTGCATGCAGAGGGTGAGGAAAGTGTCTATAAAGTGGTCCTTCCTCACGCCCCTAAGGAATAATCTACGCTCATCACTATAGCATGTAACTGCAAAGACCAAAATAGCCTTGCAAAGAAATGAATGTTAAGACTTCCCATGGGGAGTTGAAATGGGGAAGAGTGAAGTCTTGACCAGAGCACATGGGGTTACGGACGTGGGAACCTATGAAAGGGCAGAGCAGCTACTTTTGCCATCTACGTTTTTGCAGCGTGCGGCTGGCCTCGGGGAGTGTCTCAGTTGCTTGGCATTTCCTCGTGCTTCCCTCAGGCTTCTTTACTTGTACAGTCCTAACAAAGGAAGACTTATTAGCTCAAGCTACAGACAAGTGCTGTTATGGGGCTTTGGGCAAGAGCTGGTTTACGTCTAGCAAATCTGGAGTGGGGGCAAGGCTGGCTGAGCCTTCCCGCACACACCAGTGTGGCTATACCCCGATGCTCTCCGCAGCCTCGGAAAGCACGAGCAGGAAACAGTAGTTTCACATGCCGCAAGCATGAAGTCTCTCTCTGGGAAAACTACCAGTTCAGTGTTGTCTTTTTTTTTTTTTTTTTCTTTCAGTAAAATTAAACCATAGTAGACTTTTAAGGTTACTTAAATTTGATCTAAATATAGCCATTTATATTACTCTTCTAAAACCTCTCTCTATTCCTTATCTTAGCCTGGTTCTTACTCCAACTTTCCAAAAGACGAAGTTTGGAGAGTTAGGACTTTTGAGTCATTGAACACTATGGAATTTTTGGTCAAGTTGGGTTTCCCTGAACATGAGCTAGGGATCAGAATTTTCCCTTCAAATTACTTTCTGAACATTCTTGTAAAAGCATATCAATTATTTTAATTTCTTAAAATAAAGTTACCCATGGATATCCTGAATCCAGCTTGCCTACATTGTGTCTGCCCTCTTCTCAGGCTGCAGAGGTAGGACTGTCCAACATGTAGGATTCAAATGTGAGACACAGGAGAAGCAGAATCATTTCCAGGTTCTGCCGTAATCAACCAGCTGCAGGTTTGCTGAGTCCCTTAATCTCTCTGTCTTGATCTCGGATCTGCAAAATCTGAACAATAATGCTTTCCTTCCTCACAGACGTAGTGATTAAGTCAAAGCTTTTCTGAATCTGCTAAAATGCTGTAGAACATTTAATTGTTGTGTTGTTTGTTTTTTTTCTTTAGGGGGTAGATGTCTGCTTATGGGAAATTTTGCCCTAAGTAATATTTCTCTTTTTTTTTCTCCAAAGGTAACAACTTGCTAATAGTGAAAGCGACTAAAAAAAGGCAAATGTAATTTCCTTTTCAAAAAAAAAAGACCGAACCTTTTCCTAACCCTAAATTTCATAATGACTCGAGCTTTATGCATGATCATAGTCCAAAACTCACAGAAATGGATAGACACCTTCCCACTTGTTCAGAATCAAGTTCCAGGAAAGCAAAAATCATACTAACTACATAATTAATCCTATTTGTGGTTCATTAGTAGCCATTCTTTAATTTTACTTAAAGAACAGAAAAATTTCCACAGAGAAATGCAGTCCTTGTTTTAATATACTTCACTTGTATCCTTACAGGCTCAGGAGTGCAAATTCAGTTCTCAGGCATGATGCGGATCCCCACTCATTACCCAAGAGTCCAATGGGACAACACACACCCTGCTCTAAATGAGAATAAAATTATTTCCCACATTTTTAAGGTTTATTTGGAAGAATCTTTAGTACTCTTGCCCCAGAACTGCTGTTCCTTCCTCCCCTACCCTCTCCACACTTAAACTGCTCTACTCAGTACGTGATAACTTGCCCAGTGTCCCTTGAAAAACAGCCCTTGGACCTTGAAATCTCCTTTCCTGTATATTTGTTGTTTGGTTTTGGTCTTTTCTTTTCTTTTCTTTTCTTTTCTTTTCTTTTCTTTTCTTTTCTTTTCTTTTCTTTTCTTTTATTTTATTTTCTTTTCTTTTCTTTTCTTTTCTTTTCTTTTCTTTTCTTTTCTTTTCTTTTTCTTTTTTTTTTTTTTTTTCTTTTTCAGAAGGCTCCTCCTTAATGAATTTTACTTACAAATAATTCATTAGAAATTTAGGAAAGCAGCCCAAATCATTCTTGAGAAGTCTCCTCTGCTGTCGTGCCAGAATGGCCTCCAGGTGAATATTACACCTGCATTTTATTTAAATAAATTGTGCTGAGCTGTATGTGCACCTTAAAAGACAACGTGCTTTGCAAGTTGCGAATAAGCCCTTATGCATGGAGGGTGGCAGGGAAAAAAATTAGCCCTCCTCTTTCTTCTCTGTGACTTATTTGACCTTGAGACTTATAATGGCATCTCAGACAAAATGAACATAATCTAATGGACAGCGGGGAAGAGGGAACGGCTGGGTACATCTGTCGTATTACTGGGCTGTCTGAACAGTCAATGAAGCAGGTCCAAACCATAAGAGGCCTGTTCAGTTTAGCTCCAGGGTCTGCAGACAAGGAGCACAATCATTTATCTTTATTTACTGAACTCTGCTTTCTGTTTAAAAAAAAAAAAAAAAAAGAAAAAAAAGAAAAAAAAAGAAAAAAGAATTGACAGGTTGACAAAAACCCAACTTGGCTATGCCCACTGCACTGAGATAAATGCTATTCATGCTCTGCAAAGACAAGGACAGCTTCTCATGCCCTTTCTCCCGTTCCAGTAGGCACCTATTATACAACGAATAAAAGCAGCACAAAACACCTGTATACTGCTTGCTGTACTCTGCTAGTTCAGCTGCTCCAGGAACAATGTTGTTGGGGGGTTTTGTTTGCTTGCTTTTCTTCTTTGTGTTTCTTTAGGAGATACACATACAAATATCAGAGCAACTGATATTTCAAAAACTTAGGGTTTAACTTTCTTCCTTTCTTTCTTTCTTTCTTTCTTTCTTTCTTTCTTTCTTTCTTTCTTTCTTTCTTTCTTTCTTTCTTTCTTTCTTTCTTTCTTTCTTTCTTTCTTTCTTTCTTTCTTTCTTTCTTTCTTTCTTTCTTTCTTTCTTTCTTTCTTTCTTTCTTTCTTTCTTTCTTTCTTTCTTTCTTTCTTTCTTTCTTTCTTTCTTTCTCCTTCTTTCCTCTGCTTACCAACAAATTGGAACAGAGAGATGCATCCCACAAAGACTGTCTGTAATAGATAAAAGGAGCACAAACCTCGGGGGAGGACTGTGGGCTTTCTTACACATGCGGCATTAAAGACCCGTCAAAAATGGTGCTTAATGGTCTATGGTGCTGGTTTCACCCATATTTTTATTTGCTTTTGACAAAACATAAAAGTAAAGACATGAAGGTTGTAGCGTGAATTCTGCTCTTGACTAAGGAGATGTAAATCCATTGACTTCCAGCCTATTTCTCCTCCTTCAGACCATTATAATTAAGAGCAGAAGAGAATCATAGAGATTTATATTCAGGAGGGAGGTGGCAATTTTTAGCACTTATATTCTGAGGGGGAGATTTCCTGCGGTAATGGGAGACATGAGGCATTCAGCGCTCACTGACCTTCGCTGGAAGTTGGGTATCTAACCACTCTTCTGCATTTGAACCTCCCCCTTCCCCCAGGGTGATTGATGGCAAGCTGGATAACTAAATTTATGTCTGAATTTCTGACTCTGCCACAGACTTGTTCTGTGACCTTCAGCACATCACTTCATCTCCACAACCCATATTTTCTGTTTTGCAAAATAGAGGTTGCCAGGCCTGTCTCGCTATGGGCCAGCATCACCCCAGATCTGTGCTGGTGAGCAGTAGTTCCCACTGATCATCTCACTGGCTTTAGTGGGACACAACTTGCTATGGCCACATCATGTGCCCAGGCATGGATGGATATCCAGTCTGGCTGTCTGGTTTTTTGGTGCTGCCAGCTTGATTATTTCCAGATTTGTACAATTGTTGCAATTCTTTCATCTTATAATACCTTATTATAATACTTTACTTTTTATTATTATTATTATTTAAGTATCTAGTACTCCAGATCATGAATGTTTCATCTAGTAGATGTGCATTTGCAGCTGAGATATTTGCAAGCCTCCTCTAGAGAGCCTGAAGGAAGCTTGGAGACTGTGGTGAGCCTCCTTCAAAGAGTTAATTTTGCAGGCAATATGGTTTGCAAGAATTCAGATTATTTTTTTATTTTTGCCAGGCAGGATGTTTTCTCTCCCGCCTCCTTCTTTCCTCCCCCATCTCCCCCCTCTCCTTTTTCCTCCAACCCTGATTCATATGGAGCTGAGAAAAGAGACAGCTGGGAAGAATTTGAGCAGAGAGGTAGGATATGTATCTGAAAGTAATTTGAATAGTTTGTGAACCATGGTGTCCATTGGTTTGTAACACCTGGCTGTGTCAGCTGTGTCAGGGTATGTCATGTTGTGGAGCTCGGTTTGACTGATGCAGCTGGATGGGACTAGCTCAAGCTGACATTGCAACAACCCAGGAAAACTGAAGAGACAATTTACTGTGAGTGTGCTTGAAAAACTAGGAACTTTTTGTGAATCCAAACCAGCAAAGATTTCTGGTTTAGCCTGAGTTAAAAGGGAAACAGCAGCACACCGGCAATCTCCGTGCATTCAGGACCAGTTACAGAGGGCATTGCCAGGCACTCTTACGGATGTAGAGCTGTGTTTTACACCCCTGGTCAACACCACAGACTCCTCTCAAGAAGATCCTGGCAATGGGGATGACAACCTTGCCCCAAAGCAACAAGGTTGCATTAAAGCAACTCCCCCATTTCTGTTGTGTGGGTGGTTTTTTTGGGTTTTGTTTTGTTTTGTTTTCCTTCAGCATTTGACAGCTGATTTTAGAGGGAATTGAACTTCTGAACAGCAAAAAAGAATATGCCCCAATAGGCAGCACCTAAAAATAAATAAATAAATGTGGGAGTCATCTACTCCATATAGCAAACTCAATTTTCATGAAGAGCTATGTTTCTAATAGAAAGGAACACTTAATACCTTTATTTACACTTGAGTAACATCCAGTAGCCCCCATCATGGCATCAAAAGTTTAAACCTGATTTGAAGCCACTGTTGTAGGAACCAGGGTGTTTCTCTCAGGGAAATGATGTGTTTACTGGTCTTGACTCAGATTCAGTAGAGTTTGCTGGAAAGACTATTACTTGTCAAAGAAAAGACAGAGTGCTCTAAACGTGTCATTTCCTATTTTGCTGTAATATAAGGGGTGTTGAAAGGGTGGCGAGAAAGAGTTTGACAAAGCCCCTCTGCGTAGCGATGTCTCCATTTCCCCATCTGCAAAATGCCAAATGAATAGTACCACTCAGATAAGAGAGAAAATTATCAAGTTCAGTGTGTTTGCTAGCAAGTCTGACTCCACTAAGTTCAGTGAAATTATCCCTCTCTACAGCAAAGCAGTATGTAATTCAAACATACCCCCAAAGCAAGCACAGAATTGAGGAGCAGTAAATACCTCATAATAGAAACCTGCCATATATTCCTACAAAACAGACTGCAGACCGGGCTGTCACTCATTTCCTCTTTAGATATACAACATACTTGGAAATGCACAAAAAATGAAAGGAATAGAGAATACTTTAGCTATTTATAGCTGTCTTTAAACCCCTGGTCATTAGAGCATTGAGAGAAAGGGACGGAACAATAGTAAAATTATTTTTGCAATGCAAATTTATATTTTAAGTATGCTTTTTCCATAAGCAAAATAAATTTCCTTTTCCTATTACTGTTAATGATAATTTTAATAACCTGACCTTAGCAGAAACACAGCACTTCACGGAAAAAGACCTTCTAGAGTTAAGTAACTCATGTAAAATCAATATATCTACAGTTATTCTTCTATAATTTGATATATATACTTGATGTATATGTATATATCTACCATTACAGCTATGCTCCTTTTAAGAAGAAAAGTGTTTTCATTTGTTAATTTTGCCCATGCAGAGTCTCCAAGGATAAAGATTTTAGTGTCTGTAGGTAAATCTGATTCCATTATCATGTGCCCTTCAGTTCTAAGTCAATCTTCCTGATAATCTCTCTAAAGCTGCCAGTTCCCGCTCTAGAGGCAAAGGAAAGACGAGAGCATTCAGGCAGGCTGTGGATGTAGCCAAATCATGAAGAAAGATTAAGAAGATGTTTCTCTTGCCAGGATATGGCCCTGATTGAGCAAATTGCTTAAGCATGTGCTTAACTTCAAATACATGAGATATCCCTTTGCACTTAACTATGCACCAGCTTAAAGTTAAGCACGTTTTCAAGTGTCTTTATGAAAGGTACATGAAAGGGGAGGGACAGCACTGATGTCTAGTTGAGACAGACATTCCTAATGAACCATTAGATCTCAACTAGCACTGGAAACTTTTTCCTTCCTGTGAAGCTTAAGGATTTATGCAAAGATTTTTTTTTATTTTTTTTTCTTAGTAATTAATTCGGACCCCAACAGCGTGAAGATGGAAAGAAAAGGACCCTATTAAGACTTGATATTAAGTTAATAGCAGGTGACAGTGACTTCATCAAAAACCCTGTGCAAAACATCAAGTAGATGGAAATTTCAGTTCTGGTACATTACTCAGCTGAGTATCATCAGACCTGCTTATCAGGGTCACAAAGATTATTTGTACATTATAAAAAGGAACTGTCCATCAAAGTCAGTTAAAAAAAAAAAAAAAAAAAGAAAGAAAGAAAGAAATATGCTGCCTTCCATTTCAGATTCATACAATCAGGCCCAACTAGGGGATGATCAAACCAAATCAGTGGATGTTTCCACTAATGAAACTAACATTCCTTTCAGGGTTCACATCCATTAAAGGATGCCTCTTGGGTGTGGGGTTCAGATACTGAATGCTGAGCATCTCACCTGCTTATGTACGCTTGCAGTAAAGGAAAATTGAGCAGCTGGGAGAAAGCATTGCCAAGTATCCTGAGAAGAAATGTAAAGGCCTCAAGCAGATATCAAAAGCAGAAAGGAAATTTGTCTTTACTCTGACATATTCAGTCTTTGGGAGTGACTGGTAAAGGCAGTGACTCAGAATTAAACACTGGTTGCTTTTAAATTCTTATATGTAAAAGGGACTCCTTAATGTTGTTAGTCATAACTGACAACACTTTAAGGCCTGCATTTGATAATTTCAAGCTGCTGTGCAAGCATAGCAGTTCTGCAGTCTGTCCTTGCTGCCTCAGTAAGTCTGGCGGCTCGGAGCGCTCTGCTTCTGCCCTTGCTGCTCCCCGGAGATGTACACCCATGCTCAGCCCAGAGCCCACCTCTGATCCTCCTTGCCTCTTCTGGGCAAGACAAAAGTGACTTTGCAAAGCCTGGCTTAGCCTGTTCTTGGCCTGTGTGCTGAGCACACTGTCTCTGGCAAACCCGGATCTGAGTCCATGATGGTGCATCTCCTCCAGTGACTTGTCTCTGTGTGGGGTGTCCCCAGACCAGCTCCAAATGTGCTGGTACAGCAGGAGCAGTGCTGCACCTCGCACTGATTTACACCTTCAGAGCACTGCATGGGCATGACATGACGTTATTACTGCAACACTGCCTCACTTAGGGAGCGCCTGGGTAATCTTCACATATTAATGCATCGTCCTGTGTAGACACAACCATCCCACCCAGACTTTTTGGAAGGAGTGCACCCAACAAGAAATGCACCCAACTCTAGGAAACTTTTTTCCTTAAGGCAACTCATGCAGACATTATATTTTGTGATATTTGACTTCTTTTTGCTACTTTTGTTCCTTTTTGTCCTGTGCAACTGATCTATTGTCATCTCACAGAATCTCTAGCAATTTTCTGACCTTCCTTTTTATTTTGTGATTTCAAAAACAATATTAAATTAAGAATATTAATTATTGGGGAAGGATGAGTCTCATCTGTGTTTGTGTGTCCCCTCACACTACAAGGTCCTGTGCGCATGCTTGGGAGTCCTGGATACTCCCATATTAGCACTCTGTCTTGATAGTTGTCATTTTTGATAGCTTCACATATCATACCTTCTTCCAATTCTTGCAAATTGACTATTGTTGAAAGACATTAAGCCCGACGGACTTCTGGGCTGATATCTGCTAAGGCTCTTCCCGTGTTTTGACCTCTGTGTGTGCTATATTGCAAAATGAACACACACAAAAAAATGTTGTAGGGCTCTTTTAAATATGGTGTATCTTTATCTCTATCTTGCTTCTGCCCTTCTGTGTCACACAGAAGCCAATAGGACAGTTCTGATTAATACAGTAATTATGTGGTTATTAAAAACAGTAATCATGCAGGAATTATCCAGTGCTGTAAAAATCCCATAGACAGAAAATATATGAACATTTTTAAATTGAGCATTGCAATTGTCTGCATATGCAAGAAGCAAAATGACACATAAAGAATTTTTAAGATCCCAAGGAAGCGCTCTGAACATGTTAAGAGAAAATGGTGTCCTCAATCAGGATGGAAGTTAGCACTGTGCAAGGAGCCAGATCCTGATTCCGTCCTCTTGAAGGATGTTAGCGGCTAAACAGTAGCTATTAATGAAGAACACCAATTTATAGCACATGTGTTGGATAGACTTGCACAAAATTGGGCCCATCTGAGGAGTTTATTCATCCTTGCATAGCTCCTTCATTTCCAATTTCTGAGCCTGTTTTAATTTGTTATCAAAGTAATCGCTCGCTCCAGCTGGAGTCAGCAGTGTGTTTTGTTGTCTATGGGCCTGGCAGACTGTTCACTTTGAATAGCATTCTGTAAAGATCACCTGTTCTGCATCTGTGATGGTTTTCCAGGTGCCAGGAGGTACTGTTTTCAGATGAGAAACAGCGAAAGGAATATGCAGACAATGCGGTTCTGCAGCTTTTCAGATCTGCATGGGTTTCATCAGCCACAAGCAACAGACAAAGGCAAAAAGGAAACAACCACGGCAAGTTAAGAAATGTAACAATGCAGCAAAATAATCTAGTTGCTCCTGAACAACGAGGTAGTGTTAACTCAGCCATTTCTCAGATAGCCCGAGTTCTGAAAAGAGCAACATAATCTCTATTGCCATATATTTAAATATGTATGAATTTCACACACTTCTACATAATTATAGATATTTGCATGCATGAAATACCTGTGCAAAACAACCTGTTTACTAGTTAGTTTTGAATTTAATTTAGGTCTAGCACAACTTCAATTATAGATCATTGGAGTGAGAGTCTATGAATAGCTTCAAAATAGAGAAAAGAAATACTATACATGGTTTTGCACAGGCTAGACCCTGAAAGTTATGCTGTAGAGGACCTCAATCTAAAGATTGCCATCAACTTCCAGCTGAGGGAGAGAATGACTCCCAGTCCTGAAGGGAGGAGGGATGTCACTCCCCCTCCAAAGTAGATGTCCTGGTTTCAGCTGAGATATAGTTATTTTTCTTTCTAGTAGCCAGTATAGTGCTGTGTTTTGGATTTAGTATGATAATTACGTTGATAACACACTGGTGGTTTTAGTTGTGGCTAGGTATTTGTAGTGCCTGCACTAAGCCAAGGACTTTCCCGTTTCTCACTCTGCCCTGCCAGGTGCACAAGGAGCTGGGAGAGCACAGCCAGGACAGCTGACCCAGGGTGGCCAAAGGGACATTCCCTGCCGTATAACATCATGCTCTGTATATAAAAACTGGGGAAACTAGATAGGAGGCAGGATCGCTGCTCGGAAACAGACTGGGCATCGAGTTGTTTTTTTCTGCATGTGGTAAGCAGTTGCATTTATGCATCACTTTTATTATTATTATTATTGTTGTTGTTGTTTGTTGTTGTTGTCATCATTGTTGTTGTTATATTATTAATATTGTTGTTGTTGCTGTTGTTATCTTCTTCTTCTTTTGTTATTCTATTAAACTGCCTTTATCTCAACCCCAAATTTTTCTCCTCCCCATCCCTTTGCCTGGGGAAGGGTGAGAGAGTGGCTGCGTGGTGCTTAGTTACTGGCTGGGGTTAAACCACAACAGTAGAGAACTGATTTTCAGTGGCCTGAGCTTCATTTAGGAGGACAAGAAGGTCTGTTTAGCTTGAAATGCAGCTTATCTGTGTGGTCCTCTGTGATGGTCCCAGAAGAGGGACTGCAGAAGCCCCATATAGATGCAGCAGCCAGCTCAAGAACTGCGTGGTGGGCAGCCAGCGACTGTGGCTGGGCCAGTTCAGGGGTCGAGGCAGAAGAAGCCGAGCCGCAGGGCCACTGGGCTGGCTCAGGAACTGCAGCGGAAGGTTTAACTGGGAGAAAACCAGCCTGAGGCAGGAGTTTTGGCAAATTAGATTGAGCTGACTGAACCAGGAGTTCCAGACCAGCTCTGGATACCCCAGACAGCAGATGTAGGAGCTCAGCTTTCAATCAGTTTGCGGTGTGTGCAGCTATCACTGAAAACACAGATGTGGTCTGGACCTCTGGGAGACAGCAAGGGACAATCTGATTAGTCCTGAGAGCAGTACTGCTTCTGTCTCAAAGGTGCTGAGCTGATCTGGCACACTAAGGCTGTGTCAATTGCACATTCACCATCCCTCAGTCCCATCAGCAAATCCCTAAAAGAAAAAGAACATGTTGTGAAGAAGTTTAGCCCTATCCTGGTTTCAGCAGGGATAGAGTTAATTTTCTTTCTAAACCACAACAAGCCCCCAGTAAGCAGACATATCATAGGAAAATGTGTGTGTGCATTATCAGGATAAGACCTTTTGTAGGCACACAGCCCCATTGAGTGACTATGTCATGCCTTACAGGATGTGCATTGCTCTTCTAAGTTGATGCAGTCTTATCAGTAAGGTCTAACTCTTGCATTTCAATTATGGCGTTTCCACAGATTGCCGGAAAGCTGGATTGGCTGGGTGTACAAGGATCATTGGTACAGCTATCTGATAAGAAGCTGAAACAACATTTTGGAGGACAGGAGAGATCCTTTGTTCCTCACTCCCAGAGGAAGATGCAGGAGTTTATTTGTGACATTGTGACACTAGCTTTGCATTAATTCTTGAAATTTTTTAAAAATCAAGCAAACAAGCCAAATATGAGCTTTCTTGGTGGTTTGATTTCGTATAGTCCCACAAAACATGATCTCGCCAGGAGACAGAAGTCATACAGGGCCTTTGAGCTTCCTTCTGAGATGGCATTGCACCTAATGAGCTAACAAAGGAGGTTGCTCAAGCCTGGGTCATTAAAATCTGAAAGAGTAGAAAACCAAATCTGGGTAAGCTCATAATGACAGAATTTCAATTATTTGTACTTGACCTGATAAAATTAGTCAGGAATTGACCACAGCATCTAGTCTTCCAGATGGTACTGGGTCCCACAACATTATCATGCTGGAAGCCATGTCTGTGTCTCACAAAAAGGGCAGATTTTTCAAATTCTGTTTCTGGGGAAGAGCAAAGGTAGAAAAAAAGATTTCTGAACACCTGAGTTAACAATGCTGTGTAATAAACACAGCTCCAAGGCTGACCCTGCTGGTTACTCAGTTTTCTACTTTCAGACCCTACCCAAACTATGGTACCCACAATGATTGATCTGGGCACTGAAGGACTGGAAGCAAATGGAGAAAATGAGATAGCTGACATAGTTAAAATGAGTACACGTGGTCGGTCATGCCCATGGTCCTGGCAAGTTATCTTTGGACTAATTTCTCACTGGTTATTTGTCTTCTGAAATCCATAAGGCAAGAATAATGTCTACTTTAGAAGGTTGCATCCATTTTCATAAAATCCGTTATTCCAGAAAGCAGGAAAATGGAATAATGCCTGGCAGGTCCACAAGATTTTACTAAGGAGCTAAAAAATCTTGTGTAGTACATGATTTGATATGAGTACTTGAAGAAATCAAGTATAGTGAGAGTGAGCATACTGAGTATCCAATAATACTTGTATCTGTTGTGAAGGTAGTGGTTGAGTACTGCTTTGTAGGCATGTAATAAGCGGAAGAGAAAGATAACTCTCAAATGGAAAAACCATGAGTGAGGTTTCAGGTCTGTCCTCACACCTGAAGATAAAGGTCAGAGGAGAGAACAGTTATCAGCTGGTACGCACCATGAACGTTGTTTTTTGGTGTAAAGGTCCACTTTATCTACTCTTAGACACCTCCTTAAGGGATTATTTCTTCTGTTTCTTTTTTTCAACCTATCATTTAAGCCGAAATCATGTTTTTTCAAGAGGAGAGCTGCACAATCGGCACACTAGTCTTTTCAGACTCTTCTTACCTTTCTCATCTCTCATTCTATGCTTCTTTCAGCAGAGTCTCCTTCTACACCCTCACCTCTGTGACTGCACCAGAGGGATCTGTCCTGCACCCTCTCCTCCTCTCCTGTTATTTTGAAAGCAGAAATTCAGGTCTCTGGACCTGAATTTCTCTCTTCCTCCCCCTGCTGTCACTACAGCCAGCTCAGATTTGAGCATTCAGGACAGAGGCAAAGTAGATAAATAATAGATAAATAACACCAACTAGGACTATTGTCCTTCTACCTTGGCCTGGGCCCCCTATATTTCCAATAGTTTCTTGAATGCCGCAGCTTAACCAACACTTAAAATTTGCCCCAAAGTCTCTCTTTCCCTCCAGCTTCCCAAGTCACCACTGCCTGACATGCAGTAGATAGATAGAAACAAGGCTGCTGTCTTCCCTTACCATGAAAGATTATGAGGGGGAGGAAGAAAAAAAAAAAAAATTAAAATTTGGGGGTTATTCTTATTATTCACTCAAAATAAAATTCCCATTTTGAAATTGCCCTTGCTATTGAAATTTGGACATCACTAATTTTAGAAGCACTGAAAAGCTTAAATTTGATAAGATAAAATGTTTTATTTCAAGAATATCAAAATCTGGTACATGATATAAGCTGTATTACATAGAAAATCATAACGCAATTATGGCAATATGGAATTCTAAAGAAATGTAAATGAAATATATAAAAAATCTCTTTGTTTCAGCACCTGTGTTTTGAGAATGTTGCAGTTTTTACACTTTCCCAGAGCACTTCTGATTTCAATGCAACTGTTTTTTCTGTTAAGAAATAATTCTGTTGAAAATGTCTCGCCCAGCTCCTGTCTGCAGTATAAAATCACCAAGATAATCCATACACTTGCTGGCAATTATATCTGAAGTAGGAAGAAATGACCAGGCATTGAGGCTGAAGTGTTGCTACCACCAGAAATAATTTTTCCAGGTTAAATTTGAGACACTTTGAGAGGATAGCATGGCAGAAGTTGGCACTATTTTCATCCGTACTGTGCAAGTTCTGTAGCTTGATAGAAGACTTCAATTTCAAAGGCTGTCATTTCAGCACCATTCATGAGTATCAGATTCATTAAAGTATTTTAACAGGTACCACAACTGTCTCTGAACACAATCCAATGAAGAGCAGCAAAGACATGCTTTGGTGAATTCGGCCAGGCATCATGATATGTTGGTAGCATATTTAGTCAGAAGCAGAAAATCGACTTCCTTCCCCTTGAAGTAAACACACACCACGTACACTGGTGATTGTAGCAAATTAAAGTCCTAATAGTGCCTGCCGGGTGGGCTTGTGAACTTGTAACCTTGTTGTTTATTTATCCATCTCCTACGACTCTCAATTTCTATCCACTCTTTTATTTCCAGGGAGCTTTACTCATCTTCCTTCTTCCCACTCCTCTTGCTGGGAGGCATCATTTTTCCCACTCTTGATGTGTTTATTCTCCTATTTGTTTAGAAATTGTTTCTCTTTTTTTTTTTTTTTTTTTTTTTTTTTTTTTGTATGGGGTTGTGTATATTTTTTCCCTTTGTTTGGGGAACTGAAAAGTTAAGATAAAAAAAAAAATTCTTCCAAATTTGGCAGAGAAAGAATATTTTTGTTGGTTCTTCCAAGAGAATGAGCATTTACTACTGCTCCAAACTTGCAAAAGCCAGGAAATAGTCTGAAATAGTCTGTCTTAATAAGATCCCTTGCCTGACTTTTTGGGCCAAAATTATTGCAGTAAGTCCAGCTATCACATTGGGCCTGGTTACAAGGCTGTAGTTAAAGCTGAACTTAATTTTTCATGGAAATCAGTTGTTCAACCTCCTTGCAATGTGAACAACTATTTTCTGAGAATATAATGAACTATATTGTCAGAAAAAAACCCCAACAAACAGTGCTCGTACTCTCTGAATGCATCCTCTATGGCTGCAATGAGACATTAACAGGTGATGTGTGAACACATCTGAGGTAGGATTTGGATCTAGACTAAGCTGGGAGCTCTGCTGATTTCCTTTTGCTTCACAATATTGAAGAAGAGGAATGAAGTGACCGCAAAGCCATTTTCAGACTTTTTTTCTATCATCTCTGGTGCATATTCCTTTAGTTAAGGAAAGGGAAAAGGGACGGTGTGGGAACTGCAAATTCTCCCTTAAACTAAACTGGGAACCAGTGTATGAGGCCAGAGGAGATGGCATCTCATCTGAGGGACTGCAAGGCTTCACCAGAGAAGTACTAAATGCTCTCTGACTCTCTGAAACACCGACCAGTATGGAGGAAGCTTCCAGGACTGATAATGAAGAATTGTTCTTTTTAATGGTATTGGCTTAAATCAAAGGCTGCAATGCCAATACTGTTGAGTTACTTGTGCCAGCCACTGAAGTACAGTGCTTCTGTTTGAACTCCCCAGAAAAGGGTTAAACTGTAATGTAGCTGTGCACAGGAGGATCTTTTGTGCCTAATGACTGTGTTTCATCGGTGGTTAAGGGCAAAAGTAGGGAGAGAAAATCTCAGTTCCTTTCCAATTTTATGATAAAAGTAATTTTATTCTTACACCTGCTAGTTCTCCCCCCTACCAGGTCTCCACTCCCTAGGCAGAGAACTAGCAGTGCTCATAAATGCCTCTTAAAATAAAAATTTCTGTTCCATTAAACATATGAAAAATATGTTGCATTGAATACAGTTGGTTTGGGAAATCTGTTTTTATCCATTCTAACCAATCGTCCATACGAACTGCAGCTGCCACAAGTGGCACGGAATCTATTTTCTACTGCAAGGTTTAGGAACAGTGATTTTCTTCCAGAACATGCAGGCTGGAGATGTCCAGCATGCTGCTCCTAGGTCATCAGCAGCCACACGGCAAATTCAGAGTCTGTCTTGGTAAGCCTTCTCTTCACTGGCAAATGGTTTTAGGTTGCCAGGATTGCAGGACCTGGCTAACCTTTTAGAGAGTGGTTGCAAAGAATCACAGCAAATGTGGGGAGACAGATGACAGAAGTCCCAGAACTGAAAGATCCTGGCAGTCTTGGAGATACCAACCTATGATGTCTATGGCCACATTTCTGGGTCAAGGATGGCAAACTGAATTTTATTATCTGGGTCTACAGTTGTGAGGCACAGCTTTCTAAGTTATTCTAATCTTGCTTTAAATGTACTTTTCTCTGTGTGATCTTACAAAACACTTTCAATACTTTAGGTCACTTTGGAGGAAAAAAAAAAAAAAAAAAAGGTGTAATATTAGTTTTCCCTCAGACATGGAAATCATCAGCAATACTGCCCAAACACAAAGCAGCCATAACACACCAATGTCAGTGAAGTTGCCCCATATTTTTTTTCCAAAAGAATTTTTCAATATGGTTCAATATTTGCAAAGTGCTTTGAAGACAAAAAGAGGTCTAGGTTTCTGTAACAGATGTATGCTCCACACAAATCCAATGAAAAACTTAGGTTCCTGGTAAATTACCAGCTCTAGTTCTGGGCAGCATTTTGCTAATCCTTACAAACAGAGTGCAGCAGATTTGCTGTGTTTTGTCAGAACAGCAAGGATCAACAGAGAAGTAGCTACAGTGCATGTTTCTCAAACAGTGATGCTGAAGAGTGACATCTTAGACTCTATCATTTACTATTTTTAAATAATAATGAAATGAGAATGTCAGTGCAATCTTATCCCAGCAATGACATTGAAAATGCTTTCAGAATTGACATCCCCTTTGAGAAAACATTTCCATTTCAATCTAAGTATTTCCAGGATGGAGGTTTTCCTGAGCTGCTGAGGACCCCTCATGTTCCATTGACTAAAAAGGAATACAAAGGCTCAAGCAGTTCAAGTGTGGTCCAAAGTCACCGAGATTCACCCAGACTAAAAGGGGCGAGACTTATTCTTCGGTCTTTCTTCTTATAAAGTAAAAAGCAATCATTCCACATTTGTATATTTTTAAAATCCAGATTAGGATGTTTTCAGTTGCATCCCTGATAGTCTTCCCAAAGAAGTCAAGACCTAAGCAGTGAATGCTTTCTCAGCACTTAGGTACTCTCCTCTGCCATCGTAATAACTAAAATGACTCTTGCCTCAGTCATATGCTGTTGTGACAGCTACGTCTGCAAATGTGTATGGAACTGGGGTTTGTTCATCTTATTTTAGTTACGGGTGCCATAAACTACAGAATCCCCTCATGAAAAGACCATTTTTACAGATTTAAGCATTTTTCTTTTCATAAAGAAGAAATTATGCAATTCGAGGCAGTTACAGCTGACATACTGCTATATCCATCATCACATGCTTTGCCATGCAAGAATTGGGAGGGAAGAATCAAAGGAAGTTGGCCACTAAGCTCCAAAACAGTCTAAAAAGTGGTGGTTGTACATATGATAAGCATCTAGTCTTTAGAACTGCTTGCCCAAGGCTATTATGGATGTTAAATTTTTTCAAGGTTTCAAAAAGTTGTTCGAAAAGTTTCTGTTTTCCAGCACAAGTTGGAAATGCCTGTCAGAGTTCAAGGACCATCTAGACAAGAGTCTAGTCACATGGTTTAATTTTAGGTAGTCCTTCAAGGAGCAGGGAGTTGGACTTAATGATCTTTACGGGTCCATTCCAACTTGAGATATTATACGATTCTGTGATTCTAAGTGCAAATTGAGCAGGAAATTACAGGAGGCGAGGGAGGTATTCTGAGGAATGGTTACTATACGCTCGCTGTATTTCTTTTCCTTATCCCAGGCATCTTCAGTTATCCTATATCACCCTATTATCCTACTCCATCATCCTCTGTCATCTGATATAGAGCTAGATGGATCCTAGATCTGATCCAGAATGGCCACTTTTATGTTCACATCCTCTGAATATGCGTATGTGTAAAGGCAATGTATGTGCTAGTTTCTTATGCACAGAAAAATTCAAACCAGAGGTTCCAGAGAAGGTTAAAACTAAATAAAAAGAAGTAATACATTCTGGTACAATAAATACATTTATTTTTTGTCCCAACTTGGTGGCCCGCTCCTAGCCATTTCTACTAGGAGGGTGCTTTTCATGTCAGCTGCCTTACCGAGCTGTCCTGACCGCTGTATCAAGCTTTCCACTGTGGGGCCCAATGCAGCAGCAACAGCAGCGGGACTTTATGGAAAAAAAGTGCATGTTACTGAATGCCTCTGCAACTCTTACACAGGGCCAGAAAGGTGGTTTTTCAGGCTCCCTGAATAGTTACACAGAAGTCTGACCTCCTTCAAAATATTTTTCAGAGCCTGACTTCCCTTCCTCCCTGCCTGCAAATCCACCCGCTTTCTCCTTGGTCTGGGAGGTGCAGCAAAAATAAGGTTTTAGCAGCAGCGGATTACACCATTACCTGCACCTGCTCTGCGCCCTTGGCTGATGTCTTGCAAGGCAGAAGCCAAGGCCATTGCTTCCCCACCTGCTCGAGGGAGAAGGGGAATAGCGGAGCATAATGTCTCCTGTCTCCTAATACCTCCTAACATTGATTCAAGGCCTGGGTCATGCAAGGGTAGGGTTGATAGTTCCTTCTCGAAATGAGCCTGGGCAGGGATATAGCGTAATCACAGCCCAATCTGCTGAGAGTAACCAGTCAATTCTGTTTTAAAAAGACAGTCATTCAGTTATCAGAGATTTAGTTGCATCCATTTGGGGAAAAAATGAAAACAAACCTATAGCGCTGAGTAGTATCTAAACCACTGGGGGTTTTAGGGAAATTAAGAAACAAAACATCGACTTGTACTGAAAATGGCAGCCATCCAGTAGGCAGTCTTGGACCATCCTTTACAGTTCTTCACCCTGGATAGAGAAAAGCTGTGATTTACTATGGAAAATGCAGCTTTTTCTGTTCTTTGCTAGATGATTTTCCTCTCACAGTATCTTGTCAAACACGCTTTCTGTTTCTGAAAAAGGGGTTAAAGTTTTCTGCTCTCCATTCAATCACAGAGGTTTATGAAATAGGAGAATCACAGTAAGGAAAGATGGGAGAGATCTATTAGGTTATTTTGTGCATCCCTTTGCCAGAGTAGGATTGCTCCCTGGAGTATATTCCAGAGTGCTTTGTCTAGTCCACTTTTAAATGGACTCAAGAAACCAGGTTTTCACCACTTCCCTTGGGAGACTATTCTGCAGTCTAATAGTCCTCACTGCTAGAAAAGGCTTTTTTCCCTAACTGTCAGTCTTTTCTTTCCTTAAATTCATCCCATTTGTCCTAGTTGTAGACTCCTTCAGTAGTTTAAAATTCCTTTCCCTGCTTAAAGTTTAAATTTGTCTAATGTAGACAGTAGCATGCACATTCCTTCCCTGTTTAGCTATGTTAAAAATCTCTTAAAGCTACAAAGACAATCGTGGTGATGGCAGATAGCTTCTAATCTTCACACAGTGAACTGTGCCTGGCGTGACTTTCAGCAATCAACTTAGACCATAATTTTATTCCCATTGAAACTGATAGAGTTTTCTCATTGATTTTAATTGATGCAAGAAGGACAATGTGGGTTCTAATTTTAAAATGAAGATGATGAGGCACTCAATTAACACATGATATTCCTAGCAGAGATCCAACCAGATCCTTAGTTTCTCTGTTTCTTTGTCTGAAACAAACCAAAACCAACCAACCAACCAAAAAAAATCCTCCCAAACTCAAACCCAAACCACAAAAGAAAATCCAAGAAATACTTCTGTCTACTCTTTTTCTGTTTCTTCATTAGCATTTTACTTTTCTGAAAGAGCCTGCAAAGAGAAATGAATGCAATGTCTCATGAAAGTCTATAAATGCTTTTTTAAAAGAACCTCAGAATTCATAGAGATCCTGGAATAGATGCTCCTGTGGAAGGAGAAAGTATTATCCTTATTAACCTTTCCTCCTGAGGAATGCTAGCAAAGAAAGAAGCCATGCAGGGAAAACTATTTTAAATATGCTTTAGGGTAAAATTCATGCACCATGTAATTCCCTTTTAAACTCTCTATTGCTGGGTCTCTGCACAGGGGTGAATATTGCCCCAAGGCCTTGTCTATCAGGGGAAGTCATACTGGTTTAACCAAAGTCAGTTCTAAACCAGATACATTTAAACCTACACAAAGCCTTATGTTGATATACGTGGACTTACCAGTTTCAAGTTACCTTAAGCTGACTTTAAACATTCCTTTAAACTGAAAATGAGAATGTCATACAGTGTTTTGCACCACTTTTAATCTAAGCCTTAAGTTACATGTGTATGACTTGCCCCTGTAGATATTGGTTTAGTTGGCAATTCTGAAAATAGGAAAGATTTCTTATCTCACCTCACCTGAAAGCAAATGTCATATGTGGGTTTAATAAAAAGAAGCTTTATGAAAGATTTTATGACCAGAATCTTCACCCTCATCAGCTTGAGCCTTCTTTTACAACATTTGTTTTTTGCCCTTTCTAAAAAATGAGCAATGCATCCCATTTCAGGTTTACAGGAAGGTCTTGATTCTCATTTTGGTTACCCTGTGCATATCCGAAGTCATTTCACAGGCTTCAATCACAGATATAGAGACCAAAAAACATCCTTAGGTCATTTATTCTGTAAATGAAACTACAGTTTTTCCTAGTTTTCTTTTGGTTCCATTTTCTATGGAGTAGTCAAGGATTTATTCAAAATCATGTGATCCCTAAAATAATCATTATTCCCTATATTATGGCTAGTATTATATCCCATGCACTTTCACTTACAGGCATGTCTGTCAAAGGGACCATTTTTCAGCCTCACAGCTCCCATGGCTCTGTCACTTTCTTACTTACAGAGGCCCAAAATGGAAACTATTTTTCTTTTCATTATGAGCTGTCACTTTTTCATCTTGGCACTGCGATGATAGACTTCCATTCATCTTCTATATTACCTTTCCTGAAGCCTCTGACACAGACTGACACAATGCAAAATGCAAGAGATCTTGGAGCATACGTTTGCAATTTCTGGGAAAGGCACTTGCTTGTCTTTGTTTGTTGTTTTAAATATATATTGAAAATGCCAAGCTGTATGGTGCATTGGAAATGTTAGCGGGGAATTCTTTGTTTGTTATGATCATTACAAAGCAAAGCGCTCACATCCTGAATAAGAGCAGATGGATTCAGCATGGGATGCTGTTGCCTTCACCTTTTCTAAGGGCAATAGGGGAAAAAGTTTGCTGCAAATCAATGTTGTTGTGCAGGAATAAAAGCAATGTGGTCAGCAAACGTTCATGTGGTGCCACACATCGTAACAACCAAGCCACCGCCACATGGTGAGTCTAGTGGCAACACTGGGAAGTGCCTGCTTAAACTGCAATGGAGTGACTGAGTTATTTTGAGAAAAAAGGAATGATTTCAATCAACTCGAAGCAGAAAAATCAGGCACCCATTCACATGCAGTGAGACTACGTGAAACCTGGAGACAATCTTTCTCAGCGTTTGTGCTGCGTTCATCACCATGATTTCTTAGCAGCCAGTGTGAAAAACAACATAGGGACCCATAGTAATGATGCTGTAAGGTACACATTCCCTCTGCATTTTTTATGCATGGCAGCTTTGAAATCCACCCAAATGCTGGAATAGCTCCTATTCTCACATCCTTCAATAAAGCCAATGTACAAGCCACAGCAAGGGAGGAAGACATGGATGCAACTTTCTGCATCCCAGAGATCCTGAACTCTCCTGGACTGAAAAATCATTCTGCTAGGAATCAGGCTAAGATTTCTGGGGATATATTAGCCAGACACAAAAGCCATCTAAGGCAAAGTTAAAAGCCAACAACCATCACCTGCATATTACTCTGAACTGGAATCATAGTATCAAGTTTCGTTCATAATTCACATCTACCACATTATTCAAAGAATCACTAAGAAAGAACTTGGTGGGGATCTTGTGGAACCTGTGTGATTGTAGATCTCTGGGTATCTTTGGGTGGTTTTTAAGCAGTTCATAGAAGTCAATGGAGGCTATCTATCTCCACAATGGTAAACAAAACAGTTCCTAGTAGAGCACTTGGGAGCAGATCCTCATATCATCTACACAGCATCGTCTACGTCGTCAATGCTGTTGTTGTCTGGATATGTATTGGAGTACTCGAGTTTGCTCTCTCAGAGATGAAACCAATTGGTGACCTAGGAGGAAGAACATTCTGAGACCAGGTCTCTAGGCAATGCAGTCCAGGCTGTACTGGTTTGGTGTTTCTGCCCTACACAGTTTTCCTTTCTATCCTCAGACAGTGCCATATGTTTCCTTGATATTCTCTGGGTATATAACACATAGTCTCAGTTTCATGTTGTAAAAACATGAATCTAAGGGGCTGCAACAGTATTTCAGGTACTTTGAATGTGAAACAAAAAAGAAACATACAAACACAAATTATACTTAGAGCTACAGGGGTGTAGGTAGGGCCCACAGAAGACCTACATGTAGTATGGACATGGCACTTAGCTGTAGAAGAGATGCCTTTGCTTAGTGTAGATGTATATCACTCTGAAGCACTTGTACTGGAAGCCAGGGAGCGCACTCTGAGGTGCAGACCTTTTGCAAAGTAGATGTAGCCTATGAAAAGCCACATTGTTGGCTGGCCTGAACTGGCTACTCAGATGTTTATACTTCCCCTGACACTTTTAAAAAAAGTCCAAAAACATTGAAAAGTACTAGTATAACATACTTCCCTCTCTTAAGACAAAACCAAATATACTTATACTTTTCTTAACAGATACTTATCTAACTGATCTTAAAAATCCCCAATGATGGAGGCTCCACAACTTCGCTAAGCAATCAAGTATTGCTTAACTGTCTCTTCTATTCAGAAATTTAATCTTACTGAAACTTAATCCCATTCTTTCTACTACATGGATATAGAAAATAAAGCTTCCCTTTGCTGTTTGCAACAGCTTTTTCATGTGCTTGGAGACTGTTACCACGTTCTTCTCAGTCATCTCCTTTTTTAAAGCCAAACAACTATATCTTCTGATTTTTCTTCTTAGGTCATGTTTTCTAGACCTGTGATCATTCTTGTTGCTATCTCTTGGACTGACTCCAATTGTCTTACATTTTTCTTAAAAAAAATATTTCAGCACAGGACATAACAATATAAAATAGAGTAGAACAATTACTTTATGTTCTTTCAAAGGATATTGATGTCTCATAGACTTGCTTTTGCATGAATGCACAAGTGGATGATTCTATTCATACTTTCTTGTTTTAAAATCTCATAAGGATAAGAATACTTTCAATATTGTGAAAGCATATTTTGCCCTTTAAGGACTGAAATTGGAACTTTACATTTGTTAAACATCCCAATTATTGTGAGGGTTTGCTGGGCTACCAAATAAAGTTGTATATACAAGTTCCTGTCTCTCACGAGACCCTCCCAAGACTAACAGGCTGATACATTACCTTACCTGTTATACTTCATAAATTATATGGTTTTATTCAGAGTTGCTAGTGGTGATTACTCTATACTAATTACCATTTAAGAAGCCTACATTTTACATAGAATAGGGTTACAAATAGATAGCTGAACCCAGAAACAAAAAAGTAGAACAAAAGGAGGTGAATAGAGGACAAAGAATAACAGCTACAAATTCCGGCACTACTGGAAATTTCATTGAATATTCTACACATGAATGAAGAAGTGTAAGCTACCTCTCAGAAAGAACTAAAGAAATTTGAAGACTTTTTTTATCTTGGAAAGAATGTAACTTTTGAAAGAGATTGGTTTCACAGAAGAATTTTAAAACTTTGGAGAGAAACTTTGGATCCCTTGTAACAGAACTGAGGCAAAAATGCACGAGTGGTTGGAATAATTTCAGAGAGTTCAATGACTCTCCGATGGGAGATCAGATTACAGTAGAAATCAAAGACTGAAAAGTGAGACAAGAGTCCTGGAGCACTCTGACCTAAACTTAGAAAAAGCCCTTAAAATTTATCAAGTTAAAAGGAATAGCAAGACAAAAATTCAAGTTTTGGCAAAAAGAAAATAACATAAACTGATACCAATATATGAAATATATGAACAGAAAAGAGGGAAAAATCTGCATGAGAGTCTAAAAAATGTGATGTGACTTTGTAAGAAGCATCATGAAGGACTGCAAAAACCATTGAAACAAAATCAGGTGAGTTTAGACTTTTGGAAGTAGGTGTTTTATTTATAAAGTTCAAAAGCGTTTTGCCTAAGTTCTCAGGCAAAGACTGAAAATACCTGAAAGAAAGGCAGCGTGTCTGTTGTGCAAAGAGCTCCTGGGAACACAGGGCTTTGAACAGAAAATGAAGTCTTCTTGTTTATATGATTTGTAGGTTAATAGAGCTGCTGAAGTTGTGGCAAAGGATTTTGTAAGAAAATTGGTCACACTGAGTACAGGAAAGTTGAATTTGCATTTACTCTGGAGGATTGTGTCTTCTAGGGTGATGCTATGTGAACTACGTGTGAAAGTTTAGCAATATTTCAGAAAGAGAAACATTTTTGATTGTCTTTGTAAATGATACAATCTGAGTGGGAAGCACTGCATAGGCAGGAATGAAGGATACATCTGGGAGATGGAAAAGTAGCAAAGGGGTCATCTGGCCTGGGAGCGTAGAGAAGGCAACAGCAGTCACACATACTTCAGTATGTGGAGAATGTCTACATTGCAGTTCAAAGTGCCGTTGTGGTTTGAAAAGGTAGCCTATAGCATACCATAGCCAAGACAGTCTAATGGTCCAAGGACTTACTCAAATTCCCAGCCATGTTTTGCAAACTTTATCAAAAACTCTGACATGGAGACAACCTACTGACTATAACAAATCAAGGTCATTCAAAGCCACTAAGGGGTTTCTACATGAGCTCCAGGCACTCTGTTTGCCATCATGTACAGACAGATACCTCACACTATCCTATAAGACTGTTAGCTTATGCTGTTCAAACTCATGCTTTGGGCTTTGGAAGAGGTTGCTGTAAGAAAGAGTTTCCTAGTTTTGCCCTTCCAAAAAGAAACATGCAATTAAATAATTAAGTACAGAAAAGTAGGTAGAATGGATACTGACTTCCTGGAGACATAGAACATCTTTGGAATACAGATGTGAAATTCTACTTTATCTTTACTTATCCGGTTCCCTTTTATTAGAGTTGATTAAATTTTGATTAAATGTGAGAGTTGTATGGCTTCCCTGTATTGTTGCATTAACACATGAACTGACAATTGTATCCTACTTTGACATGTACCTTAAAAATCGATTAAAGCATGAAAAAGAAAAGACATTATATGCTATTACAAGGACTTCGTTTCTGTATGGCCTGAAAAGTTGCCAATTTTAAGGAATGATGAATCTCAAAGTCAGCCTGAGTTTGGTCATTGGCTTCGAACAGAAAAAGAATATGGCTTTTGTGTTTTCAAACCATACATCCTTAGGACTTCTTTTCATAATTTTTGTGGAACACAGATGCCACTTCTTTTACCTATCTCATTATCTGATTGTCTTCTCCAAATATGATTCTTCCAAATTATTGAGACATCATTCAGTGATTGCTTACATCACAGCGATTTAATTTGTGGAGTGTCTAAAAACTCCCAAATTTCCATAATCCAACTTGTTCCCAACACTTGCTGAGCTCAGTGATGTTCCCAGCAGACCAGATACTCTGATTATGTGGGTCAAGAACCTGGATGAATCATTCTGCAGCTTATTTCCATCTCTCTACCTGGGTTTCCTTTTATGAGGGATTGGAAGAAAAGAGAAAGGTGTTAAGGTATGGCTGGGATATACTCCAAACTGTATAAAGGACACTTGTGTAACTCAGTCTGTCTTGTCCTCTGTAGGCAACTTAGCTTCTAATCTACTTTAAAAAAAAAGGAAATACATACAATGTCAATGACTGCTGAAAAAATATGAGAGACAGTTTTTAGCATGTCTATTGAGGTTGACACAGTGGTTTATGATACACATATATAGTCCCTGTGGACTAGACTCAAAACATTTGTGTAGGCCACTGATCTAACATTGCAAGACAAAAGAAGATCACTTCTTCCCTACTTTTAATTTTAAGGAATGAATACTGGCTTTGGTTTTACATCCAGTCATTGGTTCCAGTGTCTATAATCCTTTTTGTTTGTTCATGCATAGTTCAGACAAACACTGGTTTGACATAGTACTAAATACATGATGCAGGCTCTATATACAGCTGTAAGGTCACAGATAGCTCTGCAGGGTATAGAAGGAGACAAGGTGCCAAAGGCATTGTTGTTAGGCAGAGGATAGGGTTTATTATGAGCCACACATCTACATTGTTAAGTATGTCCCTGATTAAAGAATTAAAAAAATCTCCCATCTGTTTATTTTAAAATTAATATCTAGTTTTTCTTACTTAGATTCCATGATTAAATAGGCCATTGAATGCACAGAAAGGTCCAAAAAGATGGGGACACACACACACATATATAAAATACATAAGTGTATATATTTGTAGTACGCCTTATTTTCCTGCTAACTCTGGAGGAACTCAGAGAAGAGTTATTTAGAAAGCTAGATCCTTATTAAACTTCAACTTGCTGGAAACTGTCCCCAAAGTATGTCTAAACTTCTTGTGAGATTAGAGTTATTTGTAATTCTGTGTTCCTGGGTTCTTCTTTCTGGAAGATGAGGAAATTTTTATGGTTATTTTGGGGGGTGGCTGAAATATCTAGAACAGTTTGTTTCTGGCTAGTGAAGATTCAAAACCTAAAAGAATAATTTTCTCATACCATTTTTGGCACTTCTATTACCAGAACCTGCTTCTGGTATGGTACCATACAAAGGGTACTAAAGTATGTGAAAGAAGCAACCAGAGAACATTTCTTGATTAAGGAGTTTCCACAATCATTGCAAACTACAAAACACTTACAGGCTGTCTTGATTAACCAATGTCACGAGAAGGTAAGGGAACATGCCAGAAGTTGACCAGACATCACAGAACTAGGGCAATTCTCATTTCTCAGGACTCGTGGGGTATGAAGGAAAATAGCCCTAAGATCTAACATTTGACTGCAACTGGGAAATCCATCCTTTATTTCAGAAAATGGATAAACCAATGTAAATTCAGTTCCCATTCCAGGTGTTCAGGAATTAAGTGCTACAACTGAAAATTAGATATGTCCTCTTTTTGCAAAGAAAAGTGAAGTTTTGGTCTCTATTCTGTTAAAAGTATAGAAAATGAAATGTTATTTACTATAGGTATGACTGCATAGGCAGAGCTATAGTGATGCACATTGTAATGGAAGATCTTATTTCCCCTTACTCTTTGATCTTAGAAGTCTGTAAAATAATACATGTGAAAGTGTACTTGTTTTCTTCCAAGACACAAAGGAAGGAAGATAGGGGAAGGCGTCCTGCAGCAAACCATAGACCCAAGGGGTAAAGCAGGAAACCAAACACAGAGCAAGATCAAAGGATACCTTGGAAGGACCAACAGGACCTGCACTCCAAGCAGTCAAGAAATTGAACCTGACACAAAGTCAGTTAAATAAAGTGCAGAGCTCATCTGCTGTCGGCAGCAAAGGGTAGTCACTGCTGTATTTCCACTTGTAAATAAACCTGTGTGTGTAACACAGAAATAGAAAAAAGCACAAAGAGTATCCTGTCACTATAAATAAAACTCACCACACAAGGGGCTCTGTTTGTATCATGGAAACTCCCAGGTCAGCTTCAGCTGATGCACCAGTGCAGTATTATAAAAATAGCAGAAAGAGAAGCATATAACCATGGAAGGAAAGGTAAATGTTCTATTGCCAGCAAAAATAAATAAAGCTCTTCTTTATTCCTCAAGTTTGTCAAATTTCCCTAAGGAGCCCACTCTAATAGAGGTTATCAAAAGCAGTGGAGAAGGCGATACTAATCAATGGTTTTATATTTTAGAGGTCTACTTTGTCTTCATAATTGCATTGAAGCTCTCATCTGTACTTCTCACTGTATATGTGCAAGGTGAGAGGAAAGGAGAAATCTCTATCCTGTTGAAAACATGTCTTTTTGGGAAAAAGAATCCAAGTTTGACTAGACAAGAAAGTGAACAACACATTGTGAGGTGGCTTGGACACCCCTGGAAATGTGGAAATGCATAGTTTCTAGTCTTTTCCTCAAGCATTTTTATCATTAATTAATTGATATCAGAAACACAAAAGTTCTCAGAATTATTAATGCTGGAAATCACATCTATCCCATCTCAATTTTCCATCTGCTTTGTATCAAGAATTCAAGGGTGTTATTCTAAAAATTAAAATACTTTTTTTCAGTTGCCCAGTTCTGTAAGGAGAAGATCAATCTCACTTAATGTAAATTCTTTATGCATGGAATGGAGATTTAGTAAATAAAGTTGGTAGAGATTACAGTACAGACGAAGTGACCAAAGGCAAGTTTCCAGTTCAAAATGAAATTAAGAACTCTGTAAAATACCTATCAAGTGTGTTGATTAGCCCCATGCAGAATATAAAAATAACGTATGGGAACTTCTTTAAATATAAGCACATATACTTAAGAAACTAATCAGATTAATCCTATCTTTCTTACTCATAGCTAGCTGCTGTGGCTCCTTCCGTATAGACAGAGTCACCCTCTGGAGGTGGCTGGGTCCATTTCTGCTGACTATAAAAATAGCTTCAGTAGCAGTTAAGGTTTAGCACCTATGTCTCAGTCTCCTAAATTTAGGTGAAGTGCAACACCCTTTTGTTCAACGAGGTTCTTTGACCCAAGCTAGAGTAGCAAAGAGTGAAAGAAAAGAAGTTAAGCAAAGTTTTTCTCTAGCTTCATGCAAAGTTGAGCTCAAGTTGGACTACACTTTGAGAGAAAGATTATGTAAACCTGACATACTACTCAGGTTATCTGGAATGAAATGGATCAGTTACCACTGATCGCCGTCACAGTGTGGTATGTCCAAAGGAAAGTGACATGGCTGAATCATCAACATTCATGACAATCTAACATGGTGGCTATGCCAAGCTACCTGGTGAAGACAGACTTCTTTTGCTAGTATTTGTTTGGTTTGCTTCTTTTCCTACTTCCATAAAGAAAGCGAACGGTTTTGGGGGTAAATAGACTTCTTTGCCTGGCTGCAGACCAAAAGAGAGTATACAAAACAGGGCTTACAGGCTATTAAGATGATAATTGCTTATAGAACTGCTAGAGCATGGCATCATTTTAGACTAGTCCACCTGAGAAATTCAACTTCAGTAAGCCTGAAGAGTGACTGAAATAAATTAGGAGATCTGAAAGATTCAGAATTGCATCAAGCCTAGATGAGCAAGAAGAAGTGAATCAGATAAATACATTAATACACACATGGTGACGGATGAGGTAGATGACATTTTATGCTCCTTTAAACTGACTGATGAAGATCAGACAAATTAGAAATAGCTGTGGACAAGTTCAAGAATGTCTTCTAGCACACACTGAAAGGGAATCTTAAGGAGAGGATATCAAGCATATGCTTGGAAAGGAGAAAAGAGTCCCTGCAGAAAAATACCTGGTGCCTTTGAAAGATTTAGTGGGACATATGACGCTCTGCAAGGTGAGGTGAGACACAGTAGTAACATGGAAGGTTCAACAACAAGAATAAATATAAGGACTTTTTAGAAAAGGGAATTAAATTTACACCTTAACATAAAAGTGCTTTGTAAAAAATAGTTTGTAAGTTGTCAGAGAATAGCAAGCTGTGTTAGAAAATGTCAAGACAGTTTGACTAAAGTACCTGGTCCAATCAGTACTCTCTACAAAAACAAGCTATATAATGAGAGCAAGTATGTCATTATTTGTCCTAGGATCTAACAGAGGTTTAGAAATATTAAAAAAAAAAAAAAAAAAAAAAAAAGACCTTATTGGAAGGACATTTTTATTACCATTGGCTAGCTTCATAGATGGATACAGAATCACAGAGTGTTCTAGTGACTTTTGTCGATCAGCCTGAATGTGGAATCCAGATGGCATTTCATTCATAATCAAGTTGTGGCATTTTGGCTTTATTCCTGGATTATCTGAAGTTATGACTTTCTGCTGCACATTATCTGGAAAGAAAAATATCCTCCAAAAAAAGGAGAGCAAATATTTAAGGAAGATAAATTTTACTTTGAAATGTTTGCCACACTGGAATTTCTTTTTAAGGAATGTACAGGAATTGTGCTTATATCTAACACCATGTGAAATTCAGTATAGTGGTAGTCAACCCAATAGGCTTTGAATAGCTCCTGTAATATTTTCCACCTGAAACCTTTGAATTCTTTCTAAGAAAATTCTGATATTATTTTTCTTTGACTTTTCTGTGAACAGCTTAATGGGTCAGTTACTGTACATTTGGAATATAGGCATTCAGGTGAATCAGTACCTTTCTGCGTCTGGAGAGGTGGATTAATAGAATTCTGTGCTGCCCACAGAGATTAAACCAGATCGTGTGTAGTGGCAGCAAAATAAATACCATATAACAGCAGTTGCAGTAGATGAGACACGGCCTATCTGTCTAGTCAAGCAGGAGAAAAGACACTGCAGCATCATGTCAAGGAAGCAACCTCAAGACATCCATTTAGAAAAAAGACACAACATCAACTGGTGGCTACCTTTTGAAATATTGTGTCATTTTGTCTTTCTTTTGCTTCTTGAATTAAGATGCTTTCCTTATTCTGAAGACTCACCTACTCTAAGATGAATTCTGGAAACAACCTTCTCCACAGCCTGAGTCTGCTTTCACTGTTCTGCAGAGCATGGACCGTATTTTGGGTTTTGCTTTTTGCTTTTTTTCCCCCTTCAAATTCATTCTATACATTTCCCTGATTAGTACCTAAAAAATGACAGTGAAATAAATCTTCATCTGCATTTTGCTAAATCATGACAACTTGATATTACTGCAATGGGACATTTCAGAGGGTACTGTGGGGGCACTGTTTTTACCACTGACACAGAATAATGCAATGGTGATAGCTAAGCAGATCATCAAATTCAGGTAATTATCACTGCCACATACTTTCCTGAAGATAAAAATATTAAACAGCGCCATTTAAAATGCTGGCATTCTTCTGAATATATCTTTTTAAAACAGTATCTGATTTTCAGACGAATTGCATGAGAATTATGATAATAGGGAAAATTTCGGTTGCTGAGTAAGCTAAAAATTGAGAGGAAAAAATATATCATGAGTAGAGAATACTTTTTATTTTATTGGAAAAAAAAAAAAAAAAAGATCACCCATTCCTCCCAGCTGTATGGTCTGTAAGAGCATTTGTTATGGTAAAGCATAACTTTTACCTAATGTTCTTTTACTTCAACTTGATAGGGGGCCAGTAGTGAATTTCAAAAGCCATTTAAAAAAAACCCAAAACCACCTGAACTTTGTCAAAAATGGTTTAACCTTTGTAGTACTTTATTTTCTGATCCCTTTTTGGGCTGATGATCTTCCCCACATTTGTCTTGACTTTGTAAATAGCTTCGGACTTCTTAAAACGGTATTTTTTCAGAATTTGCTATTAACCAGAAATAAAACCAAACACTACCCTATCCATAAATCAGCAGAAAAGACTGGGGAAATTGTGTACTCTGTACTCTTGAAAAGTAAACATATTTTAGCTCTTTAAATACTAATTTAGATGTCCAAATATATGCATGAATACATGAAAATCCTGAAGATAATTTTCTAAAATTTTAGTCTGATAATATTTACAACCAGATTAAGGAAATTTGGTGGTCCAAAATTAACTGGGATTGCCATATGTCATGTAATGTACACATATTTCACACTTTGTTTAACCTAGACATTAAATTTGGAACTTATTCTAGATACGGTGGAGATCTCTGGTTAAAGTATTCTAAGTGAGGCTAACAGCAACACTTACAGTAAAGTTCCCACATGATTCTAATAATTTTTGACAGCTGGTATGATCAATCTGAAGTTTTCTATGCTATATGGCTGTCCATAGATGGTTTTGCGTGTCTATTTATGTGCATATGTATGCATGTTGTTCTTATGAAATCGCACTATGACTGTTTATAGGTCTTTCCAAAATGAAATTATTTGCTTAGCAAAGAAGATTTCTTAGAATCTAGCAGCTGCAGTAAGCAAATATTTCATCTTGACTCAAAGTGCTTAAGCATGCTCTGATCTGGATGCAGAGGAAAAAAAGCTGACCAAAAGGTAGAAAAAAGATTTTGTTAACATGAAGAGTCAGTTGATTTGGAGCTGGAGGGGTAGGAAGAAAGCAATTTATCCAGGATTTAGTGTGATAGAGAATTGCAATGTATTGAAACACAAAGCCAGCCTGGAGGTTATCATGAGTATGAAGAAGATAGTACACCTGGATGTGAAGTCTGGGTTTGAGTACAAGAGGCTGAGACGGGTGTCAGGGACATATAGACATTGAGAGTGATAGCGAAGGGGGACAAAAGGAGCAAGCATTTTCATTCCCAAAAGGGCGTTTGAAAAGCAGAAAGGGATGGGATGGTTCACAACTGGGTGCTGGGGCCCTGTGGACAGACACTCATGGGTTTTCACAGCCCTGACGAGCCTCTGTCAGGATCCCCACCCAACCCCCGCCCATGACCCAGGAGCCCCATTTCAGCTCAGCCCTGGCCCCCAGTGCCTGTGCTGGTTTACCCTCTGCTCCTGGCTCATCCCCCTTCTTGGGGCAGCCCCTGACCAGCGGAGCAGCAGAGGTGGAGGCTGTATAAGAAGGTCTCAGAAATGGTTATGACTGTATCAAGAGGACTAAGAGGAAAGACTGAGTTATATTACTCTCATATAAAACCGCACCTTCAATACTAGATATCATTTTTCACCTTATCACTTTGTGCCTCAATATCCCTACCTATACAGCACATTGTCAGTCTTGTTGTGAAGATAAATATATTCATGCCTACAAAGCAGACAGATGGTATATTGATGAGAACTGCTGAAAAGCTTGGGAAGAAATAAATGAATCTGTCTTCAAAATAAAAGTTGAATAATATGTAGTAAACATAACATGAGACTGTACTTTGCTTTATGAAGAAAAAAAAGAAAGCATTTAATAAGTGCTCACTAAGCAGGTACTCTCCTTTTGGCAGTGAGAAAAGCAGCGGGGAATAATTAATAACATACCAAAATGGACACAATTAAATAAATGTCCTACCTTAATTCCTTTGCTTGTGTGTATGCCACAAATTTAAAAGCAGACTGACATAAGAGCTTACATTTTTATTCATATCTTCATCCTTAAAATATGGGTAAGTAGATGTTTGCATATTGTCCCCTATTTACAGGACTGAAGTATGACACCATATAATTTGGCAGGTGTGAAAATTTTTGTGATCTACCGAATGCAGTGGTAACTGTCCCTCTCCCATGATGAAAACATTATTCCTCAGAGGAACTCCAACCCCCAGTTATTAAGAAAAACTGTATTCCCTGTTTAAGAAAATCATATTTGGATGATTGGCAAAGTATTTTGTTGAGTTGATTAAAAAAGAAAGTACCTTCTCCTTGGTCACAATTTCATAGTCTTATTAGACCCATTTGAGCAACCCTATAACTTTGGAGAAACTTGCTCCTCAGCTGTATGAGTTATCTATTAGAACTGTAGAATCATAGAATCATTTAGGTTGGAAAAGACATTTAAGATCATCGAGTCCAACTGTTAACCTAGCACTGCTAAGTCTACCACTAACCCATGTCCCTAAGCACCGCATCTGCAAGTGTGTTCAATACCTGCAGGGATGGTGACTCCACCACTTCCCTGGGCAGCCTGTTCCAGTGCTTGACAACTCTTCTGGTGTAGAATTTTTTCCTAATATCCAATCTAAACTTCCCCTGGTGCAACTTGAGGCTGTTTCCTCTCATCCTAGATCTGAACTTGCATGACAGACCTGCAATCAGTGTTTGAGCTGGCCAACAGATCATTTGGGCAGCTCTAACAATTGCTTATGTAAAAAATTATTCTCACCTTAGTCTGACACAGAAAGGAAGACAATGAATTGCCTTAACTCGCTACAGCTCACATTTAAGAAATCTGTTTTTCCTCAGGAATCTTCTGACCTTAACTGAAACGGCTGAAATTACTCAGGCTTTTTGTGTTTCATACATTAGCTCTTGTCAGTTGTTCAGTACATATTCCTGAGCCTGTTTAAATAGTTAGAAAAATTATATCAGCTTTCTATAGCTTCAGCCTTTTCTAACAATTGCTACATTATGAACCGTCTGGTCTAAGAAAGTAGCAGCTGAGTCACACAAAGACCAAATTATCCCTTAGGCTAATTTTATATACCACAAACACTGATTCTAATCGTTACTTAGGTATTTTGGATATGATATACACCTGCTCATATATGGGTAAAATTGGTTGTTGTCATAGCTATAAGTGACTGTTCACAGTGAAGAATGGGGCTGAGGGTAAAGCCTTTATTTCTCTATGCATGGCTTCAAATTATTGTCATGTTGTTTTAAAACCTAAATCTGATAAACAATTGTGTTTTATCTCAAATGAAAGCAAGCAAACAGGGAAAGCAGCGGAACCTTTTATTTCCCATGCCTCTCCTTTGAGGTGCTTGACATCTTGCCTGCTTTTCATTTCTAAACCGCTTTTGTTGACACACAGTTGCCTTCTTTTCCTGTTTGTGTCTTTGGGTGTTTGTTTTATTTTTTATTTTTGTTTTTCCTCCTTGAAATTAAGCTGTTTGTCAAATGTGATAATGGGTAGAGTCACGATGTAAATAGTTAATGATGCTGTTGTCTTCAGAGGATTTCTCTGGGTGTAATATCCCCAATCTTTATGCAACCATACACTTGACTTGCACATTCCAAAGCCCTTCACAAAGGGCAATGCTGCTGCTTGTCTAAATAGTACATGATTACCTCGGTTAGTTTTGTGGCTGTGGTAATGTTCATTTTATGAGCTCAATCTGGTTCTGAGCCATCTGAACTTGAAATTCCAGATGCCTTATCCCAGTAGTACCAGCTCATATACTCTGTACACATGTGTACAATGCAGGCTGCATTGGAAAGGTTCAGGTTTGTTCTCAAAGTCAGACCATGCTCTCCTTAAAACCATATTTGCAGACCTTACAGGAAAAGGAGTATGAGCATGGGGAATAAAGGAGGCTGTTAATAGGAGCTCTACATATTCAACAATACTTCCTTTGTTATAACAGGAAACTATGTTGTTTTAAAAATTCATTTCTTCACCACTAAAAAAAGTGACTTCTTACATTATTGTCTCATTGCCACGTGACATACGGAAAACAACAAAGATAATGGGACATGCCTTGAGCTATTGCCTGTTTACCCAGTAGAACAAAGGAGTAGGCGTTAGAGTTTCTTCATTTACCTTAAGTGTGTCTTTGAGCTAGTCAACTCTACCTGCCTGCTAACTTGGGGATAATAAAATACATACCCACCCCACAGGGATGCTGGGATGCTTAATGAACTAATTAGTACTATTCAGTGCTCTGATGGGAGGTGTTGCCTGTACTTTTGTTTAGAGCAGGTGTAGCTAACATTTTATCTATTGCCTGAGAAAAAAAAAAAGAAAATTTGTTCCTCATTCAGGAGTTTTTCCATTACTTATATCAGTATAAATGCTCTCAAGCCAAGCATCAAAGTGATCACAGTAAGAGTCAGTGACTATAAAGGGGAATAGAATTTGCCTGAAGAGTGTGTGAGTAATCATACATTTCCATGGACGTGTTTGTGTATGCATTTAGCTATATATCAAAGTATTATCGCAGAGTCTTGAAAAGTTACTGCTTTCTATACAGCACACAAGTACTGCTTTTTCAATGGATATTGCTAGTTCTTAACTGTAGAGGGTAGGAAAAGATACGGAAGGTCTGTACTGGAAGCTGCAAGAGGAATTTAAGTAACTAGATGATAATTCCCCTTGTCATGTGGCAAAGACCCTGAGGTCAACCCTTACTTCTTATAAAATGATAAGAGGTCTATAATGGCAGGGAAAGGTCTCAGATTTATCCCTCATCTGAAAAACAATGACTCTAGTGACACATAATGCCCAGGCACAAGCTGGAAGATTCATTCAGCATTCAGCCACCTACTGAATCATCAGGACCATTACAAATCTCTTCAATTTCTTTGCAGTTCTCTCACAGAGCTGTTTATTACTGTTGTTGTGGTTATTATTATTACTATTATTATTGTTATTACTAGGATAACTATTATGCTAGTACCAAGTTTTTGATAAATTCACTTGACTTTAGGTTTTTAATCTAAGCCAGGGGCAGTGAAGATCTAGTCAATATAGAGAATGAAGTCTAGGGCATTATTCAGTTCTCCAAATGCAAGTGTCTCTCTTAAGGTGAAATGAATGCTGTTCTAGGCTTCATTGACTGTTTTGACTGGTATTCTATTGATAATACAGCAAGTCTATATCACTCAGTCAAATGTAGATTTGTAAAATAGATATCTAAAGTCTTGCTCCAAAACTGACTTTCCTCCAGGTGGGAGCTTATTGCAATAAGTATTTTATGAATATTTTTTCGGTGTAGCCTGATGAATTTGAAATCTGAAGATAAGAACAACAGAGATGCTGAAGTTAAGATTGATTCTGTTTCTATCCCAGCCTGTGTAACCCATAGATAAATAAAGAAGCAAAACCTTCTGAAGAGAAAATGCAGTCTAACAAGTAATGTGTTTAGATAGATATGGTTCACACATTCTGTGCTGCACACGCTCTGTGAGACATTGAGTTTAGCTCCAAGTCCCTAGAATAATTTATGCACCTAACTTTCATTAAATTGTATGTGAACTGTGGGAATACAATTGAAGACTTGTCCCTTCACTTCCTCTATCGTTCAGACCGTAATTAGTAAGATAACAGCTGAAGCAGTGGTATTGCCTCAGTTCTTACCTCATACACTTACATGGATGTTTGAACTCAAACGGTGTTGTAATGGAGCAGATGAATGTACCTATTCCACATGGAGATCTCCTTTTTATTAAGCACAGAAACTAGAAAGGCTTGAAACTGGGACGAAACTGGCCTAGAAGTTGGATCTCTCTAGAGCACAAATCTACTTTAATAATCATAAAATCATTAGGCTTTTTTTTGGAAAGACATGTAGACCCTGACTCACTAGTATAAATACTGTTGGTATTTACCTGGAACGGGCCACGCGTTCTGCATCCCATGGGGAGGGCAAGGCACTGCCAGGAGAAGTCAAGCTCACCCAATGTTTGCACCAGCCACTGAAGGGAGGTGGATATTTCTCTCCGCTGACTGCAGGGAAACCAGGGTGACTACAGACCTGACCCAGGTCAATGTCCAGAGCCTGGTGGATTGAATCCAGAGTCAGTAACTCATATATATGCTAACTAATAGCCACACAAGTTTTCTTTGTAGTACAAGGATAACTTCATGCAACAGCATGGCAGAGGATGACAATGTATGGCTAAGGCCCCCTTAAAGACTTTCTTGCATTTTTTTGGTTTGGAGAAAAGACTGACAAAAAGCCTTTTGAGTGGGTCTGAGCAGAGTTAATCTCCCACACCTATCAGATATTCTGGGGTATGATTGAAAGCACTTTTATAGACATGGACTTGTACAGATAAAGAAATGTATTGATTCCTGTGCCTTCTCCACGGCATGGTAGTCTTCTTACCTGAGACCATTATACAAAGTACTGTCTGCAATTAATCTTCCAGGCAGTGTGTAATCACCCAAGGTGTACGGGGCTGAGTTTCAACTAGATAATGATACAGAAGGGGGGTGTGGAGGGGGAAGAGAGAGGAACACCAACGTACCATTTGTTTGCTATGCCTATCAGGAAAGAGGCGCAGGCAAAGATTGTTTGGTGTCCAGTGAGGTCAGGGCTTCAGACATGATAAAGGACAAAACAGAAGCCCTCCAGACTGAGTATTAAATATAAATGTATGTCTTTTCAATGTATTTGTACAGGAGGGAAGTGGAAAAAAAAAAAAAAAAAAAAAAAGGTGAAACATTCCAGATGCTTGCCTGCAGTAAAGCATTTCTGGCTGTTAGTTCCAGTAGGTCATTACTGCATTAATTTGGTGTTTAATTAAATGCCTGTGCAACAGACCATTTATTTGTTATCTAATATTAGCTTTAGTTCTTATCAATTAAATGCTAGCTGAGGGCTTGATTCACTTACGTTTTATGTCCCCTTACACTCTATTTTTTATAAACAAAAAACAAGGACTCTGCACAGAGGGAAGATTTACACCCCCAAATTTCACAGTGTGCATAACGCAATATGCTGAAGTGCTTAGGCAGAAGGTGCTGAAACAAAGGAAGATTTTTTTATTTTTTTTAAAAGTAACTTAGGCATTTTATTTTCAAACAACAATGGAGAAACTAACCAACTAACACAAAAAATGCTTTTCAGGGAGTGTTTTCAATGATGGTCTAAGATAGATCATGCACACATCTGATTTTCTTTGTGATTTTTTTTATTCTAGAAAGTCTTACTCAGAACAATGTGACTTTCCAGTAGGACTTCTTTTTGGATACTCATTCTCCTTTCTCTCTCCTCAAAGCAGAGAAGGCTCTGCTATTTGTTCAAAAGCCTGGCTCCATCTCAGCCTCAACTTCTGCCTTTCGTGGATATTTATTTTCTAGCAGGACTTAAAAAAATTCTTAATGTTGAAAAGTCACTTGGAGTGTTGGAGTTTTTTGTGTTACTTATTGTTCATAATAGTTACATAAACATTGTGTCAAATTGAAGTATTGACCAGATTAGGGAAATGTTTGGCTGTTATCACAAAGAGTAAATTTTCAGAAAACTCTGAGTCCCGCTGCTCCCACTGCAACAACTAGCTAAAGCAAATCTTGAGCACTAGTTCAGATCTGTGCTCTTGGTTGGAAGAGTTTCTAGAAGCCTGCCACACATTCAAAATAGAGTTCCTATACCTGTCCTTGCAAAATTAGAGCAAGTGAATCTCTCCTATGTACATGTCTTTCTAGGCAGTAGTGTATGTGCAATCCCACAAGACTGCTTTTGCCTACAACACTGAATTTGTCCAAACAACCCCAGTCAATTTGGTTTGGAGGCTTGGCTCATCTCATCCTGTATCTGGTTTTTAGGGTCAAGCAACTTTGATTAGCGCAAGTGCCATGACAGTAAATGTACAGGGCACTACTAATGCTATAAATCAGGCTGGCTGGAAAAATTCTTGCACTCTGTTTCTTACTCAGTCCACCACACTATGCTACATAACCTGTTAAGTCCTGAGTGTTTGACAGTAACGGCCTTTTAATTGGGTGAGGAAGACACTTTAGAAAAGTAATTATTAAATTTTATTATCAGAGTGCACCTTCTTGTAGCAGGAACATATTTTTACACACAATTTGGAAGTTATGCTTTGATCTGTAATGCAATCTAAATGAATAGTCAGATCTATCTAGCTATCTCAGAGTCTCAAGAGTGGTGGCCTCTATTGGCTGTCTTTCTTCTGTGATAAATGCTGAACACAATTTTAGAACTGAGCCTTTTCTGCTTCTCTTTCCTAAAAGTAACTGTTTGAATCTTTTCAAATATGTGTTAAATTATACATCTAAAACAAATTTCCTATGGATTTTATGAAATTAATTCATTTTATGAATTTGAAAGTGATTTTCCTAACAGGCATGGTAAAACTTAGTAAAATCAGATTGTCTCTCAACATCTCAGTGTTATTAAAGGCTGAATTAAGAAGTCAAGTATTATAAAATTGTTTATTGAAGTTTTTGAAACAGTCACTTAAGAATTAATTTTTTAAAAACATAACTGAATTTCAAGCTGTAGTCTAACCATGGTCATGTACTTTACATAATGGCTACAATGACATAGCTAAGTTCAAAATCATATATTGCAGTCCAAGGACTGCAGAAATATGGACAAAGCAAAGACTTCTGGTTTTCAGATGATAGATTTATCTTCAACATTGTCATCATGTTATTATTTTGGTTTCATACAACTGAATTCTTAAACAGTTTGTAAGAAACCAGTTGATAAAATTAGCTTGTTGTGCACTGTTGTTTCTGGCTACAGTTTCCTGTCATATATGGTTGCACAGAAGATAATAATTCTGCAAAGGATTTGATCAAAATAAAGCACTTTTAGCTTCTGTTGACACCAATGAAGCTGAGAAGCAGGATCACCCTTAGGAGGTAAATGTTTAGTTGGTCTCTGCAGTGTTGGAAGGAATCAAACACTATGGTACTATGGGAATTACAGTAGTCTATATGGAGTCGAATTGGATCAAATCGAATTGAATCAAATCAACTGAAATAGCAGTCTTGCAGAAAACAGCAGATGTTTACATGATTTGCTCAGCTGAGATCCAAAATCTGAGCCACAACAGTGACTGAGAAACACCAAGCAAGGTCAAATCTTCTAGTTCCTAATAACATTTTGATGAGTACAGCCAACATAATTATCAGACCAAAGGTGACCATTCTGCCTACTGAAAGACTGCTTTGTGTGGCAGTTAACAAGGAAGAAAATAAAGTAAATGAACAAAGGGTACAGGGAAAGAAGGAATACTCACTGAAAAGGACTCATAATGCAAAAGTGATAAGGCAAGTAAGACTGAAGTGGAGAGATTTGAGGTAATAAAAAACTGGATCTCTGTGTCTGAAAAATGTGGTGAACAGAGATGAAGGTTCAGGCATAGATGTGGAGAACAGGCAAAAAGAGAAAAGACGAAAATATCCCACATTCATAAAATCATACACTCATAAACGGTTTGGATTGGAAGGGACCTCAAAGATCATCTAGTTCCAAACCCTATGCCATGGGCAGGGACACCCTCCACTAGACCACATTGCCCAAAGCCTCATCCAACCTGGCCTTGAACAGTTCCAGGGAGCCAGGGGCAGCCACAGCTTCTCTAAGCAACCTGTTCCTGTGTCTCAACACCCTCACAGTGGAGAATTTCTTCCTAATATCTAATCTAAATCTCCCCTCCTTCAGCTTAAACTCATTCCCCTTGTCCTGTCACTCCATGCCTTTGTAAACAATCCCTCTCCAGATTTTTTGTAGGCCTTCTTCAGGTACTGGAAAGCTGCTATAAAGTCTCCTCACAGCCTTCTCTTCTCCAGGCTGAACAACCTCAGCTTTCTCAGCCTGTCCTCACAGGAGAGGTGCTCCAGCCCTCTGATCAGCTTCATGTCCTCCTCTGGACTCTCTCCAGAGCTCCATGTCTTTCTTGTACTGAGCCCCCAGAGCTGGACGCAGTATTCCAGGTGGGGTCTCACAAGAGCAGAGTAGAGGGGCAGGATCACCTCCCTTGACCTGCTGGTCACACCTCTTCTGATGCAGCCCAGGACACAGTTGGCTTTCTGGGCTGCAAGCGCGCACTGCCGGCTCATGTTGAGCTTCTTATCCACCAACACCCCCAAGTCCTTCTCCTCGGGGCTGCTTTCAATCCCTTCTCTGCCCAGCCTGTAGCTGTGCTTGGAATTACGCCGACCCACGTGCAGGACCTTGCACTTGGCCTTCTTGAACTTGATGAGGTTTTCACAGGCCCACCTCTCCAGCCTGTCAAGGTCCCTCTGGATGGCATCCCTTCCTTCCAGCACACTGACTGCACCACACAGTTTGATGTTGTTAGCAAACTTGCAGAGGGTGCACTAGATCCCACTGTCTGTGTCTCCAACAAAGATATTAAACACTGCCTGTCCCAGTACTGACCCCCGAGGAATGCCACTCGTCACTGGTCTCCATTACACAGTGCTGATGGAATATACAGTCATAAATGTTGAAAGCCAGAATGAAATGCAAAAGAAAGCCTGAGCCCTCCTCCCCTCCAATGCAAACTCACATATAAGCAGGCAGAACCACACACAAGGAGACGTTACTACAGAGGACAGACTGCACAAAGACAACATTTCAATAGTAGAATGAGTGGGAGACCTCAAAAAAGGGGGAAAAAAAAATGAAGATACTTTGTAGAAGGAGCTGAATGTTCTGTATTAAAGGGGGATGCAAGAGTGAAAAAGCCCTTTACTTCGTCTGATGAAAGTCCCCAGTGAAACAGATGCAGTGAGAAAGCGAATATAGGCTCCAATTTAGGTTTGACATGAAAGCACCAACACGTCTCCCTTGTGAGCACATCCAAAAGGCAAGGTGAAAACATTCTGGGGATGGAAATTCAAGGGGGTCTCCTGTGTCGAATCTCATTAGGTCCAGATGGATATCAAAGTGGTGGATGTTTTCAGAATTATCTGTGTCAAAAATGTTGACAATTCTATGAACTAGCAATCCTTTTACTTCTGTTCACTGAGAACATCACCTTCCTATCCCATTTACTGGTTTTGCTTTGGTCTTTCTTGTAAATCCTTACTATGGGGTAGTTAATATACCTTAAAACTCTGTCTGTAAAATCCCGGTGGATTTCAGACACTAGATTTTCACTATGAGTTAAAGTAATGGAATTTAATGCTCACCTCGCATACCTACTTCCCAATAAAACTCCTGCTTGTTCTTCACATAGGTGAGCTGAGTTAATTAGCTTGCTTCCAGTGAAATAAATAAATAAACATATACCCACTTCTGTGAAAGAAGTCAATGAAGAGAGCAAACTGAAATTTTAAGTATAACTGGAGAACTGGAGCTCTCCAGGCAGAAGTGAAATTTAACTTTCTTCAACTTCCAATGACTTTAACTTTTTAAGACCGGTGCAGGTTTTGCTGTTAGTGTCAACCATTAGGTAAGAGAAAATAGGCTTTATTGTTAAAATCAGGGAAATGAATAGCATATAAAATATTGTCAGTGCAAGGGCTGTCATTTGAAATCCATGTAAACAAAAGCAATGAAACATCAATGACTTTTACATCATTATTTGCACAAAGTTGTGTCGCATATAATTCAGAGTGTTCTGCTGGTCTTAATAGATCAGTCTTCAGTAAAGTGTCTCACATTTGTGCTCTCTGTAAAGGGTAGTGCAAGTTGAAGCTCTCATCCCCACTCCATGGTCCTGGATCGCTAAAAGCCTTCATCTGAGAAACCTGACAGCTCAGGTATGAAGCCACTGAAAGGCAGATTATCTCCATTGTCCTTTCTTTATCTCCACCATTTTTCCATTCCAGAGGTTTGGGGGGGAGGGGTGTGTGGGTGGAGTTGGTAGCACGATAGGAGCTATGTAGATGAAATCATCAAAGACTGAGATATGCAGATATCAATATTCATACCAGACATGATAATATATGTAAAAGAAAAAGGAAACATAGCAACCTTTCCATTGAAATGCATTTCAAAACTTCTCATCTAACTGGCTTTAAAGAGAGAAAGCACATGTCACTCTAAATTAGGTCAACATAAAAATAAATGAATGAATGAATGAATGAATGAATAAGTTACATGACTTTATTTCACAAGAACTCCTTCCACTGATGAAGAAATCACTATTCCTTGCCAGAAACATTAATAGCACTTTTCTCTCTCATCCTCACACTCCGTGCTCTGTGTGGCTCTGTTGTCCATTTCTCCTTCCCAACTGACTTACCACCAGCGCTTTATCAGCCCTGTTATTCCGAGAGCAGTGGCCCATAAAACGAAGATAACAAGTCCCAACTCCCAGGAAGCTTTTCCTTGTCAATGAGAGATTAAAAATAACGGTCAGGGTCTATGCAATGATATTTGCAGCCAACTTTACAAATTTTCATCCAGAGTGTCTGAGAATTTTTACCCCCTTCTAATCTTCTGCAATAGCTTGAATTTCCCCTCATTAGGTTTCATTGCGGAGAGGAAAAAGAGGTGGCATATGGCTTTTCAGCTCAGATAATGTGTCATTAAAATAGATATGCAGGTTATCATATTGGTGTAGCTCGCTGCATAGGCAGACTGCAAGGATTTTAGGTAAGCTCTAAAGTTAGGGAAATGAAATATTCACTCTGTCACTTTAGTGTTTCCTTACATAAGCCACCATGCAGACTCACAAGGAACGTGAGGAAAACAAAAGTCCCAACTAGTCAGCCCACATCCCTTTCCTGCAGGTTTCTATGAACGCAAACAAATAAATGTGTGTTATTGGGAAGACAGTGTTGCAAAGTCTCTTCAGTTTTGTCCATCTGTTAAAAAATAAGACAGGCCATGTCTTTTCTGACATCTGCCTTTGAAGTAATTTCTCTAGTACTTTTAAAACTCCTCTCAGATCAGACACATGATTGGCAAGACTCCCATAATCCTCCATCTGCTAAAAAGCTTTTAAAAAATCTCATAGTTTGTAAGACTAAATTCAGACCAAAATCCAGGCTGTTATTCACTCACCCCTCAAACCCAGTGTCGGCATCACATTGACCTCAGTGGTCTCCAGATAAGGTTATTCACTGGTAGATTTGCCAGGTCATATTCACATTGACTCGGCTTTTAGCTTTACACTTGCAGCATGTTCATATCTTAGTACAAGCACTGAGTTATCTGGAAAGAGTTATATAGCACACTGTTTCTAGGCAAATTTCCTGCTTAAATCCTGGCTATTCCAGATTTCCACAGTCAACTAGTCTCCTCACCTTTCAAAGAAACAAACATGGCAGGGAGGTGGGAGGAAAGAAAAAGAAGAAAGGTAACAACTGCAGGTTACCCTGCAGCACTAGAGCTGATTAGAAAAAGAAGATAACAATTACAGAAAACGGTATTTCTTCATTTTAATAATGGCCCTTTTACTGCCAGAATTAGAAAGATTTGACTTAGGCCCTGACAGAAGCTGAGATGTGGCTCCTGACTCTTTCTGACTGCAAGAACTAGCAAAATTCACAACTAAACCTTCCTGCAAGTGCTGGCATGTACCAGCCAACCATATATCACTATGGTGTTTAAAAACAAAGCTCTTACAATATTTTACAAATCATCTATCAATTTTGGATGAAACCTCAGTCATTCACTGATCAACAGTTGAGCTACTTTCTACTGCTGATATGTGGCTAACAATATCTTCATCTAAATCATATAAACCCCACTTACCCAGCAGACTTTTACCACTGAAAGTTAGGGATTAATTCAATAAGGATCAGCAATCTGAATCAATTGCTAGAAAGGGCAACTTGTATTTTTGACTGTTCAATAAGCACATTATTTTGGAAAGGTTTTATGAAATACGGTAATGTGTGGGGTTTTTTTCTGGGTGGGTTTTTTTGTGGGATTTTTTTTGTTTGTTTGTTTGGTTTGGTTTGTTTTTTTCTGGTTTTTAAGAACAAGGATAATAACATCTAATTTTTTTTTTCTCTTCTCACTGTGCAGAATTGTATGCGTGCAAGTCAGAATGAAGATTAACTCCAGCTAGCTATTTCACTCCAGTGTCAATCTTCAAGCTGTAGGTGGCCTAAACAAAAAGGTCCCTTCTGAATTTTCAGCTCTGTGTTTCATACCTGGATACTTTATAAAAGTCTAAGCTTGAACCAGAAATCCACGAGGAACAACAACTTGGACGAGACATGGGGATTAGATGAGATTTGTCAATTGACTGCAAACAAATATATAATAACATAAAAAGCAAAACACTTTGTGCACTACTATATTGAGACATCACCTTGGTCTCATCAAGCTTTGCTTTTCCACATAGCTGGTCCGTGTAGGTTACTGAATCACCAATGAGATCGGAATGCAGCCATATCCAGAACTCCAAGTGACACTGAGTATACTCAAAATTGTGCTGATAGAACAAGAGGTCCTACAGAGATTGATTGGCATTGACTCTTTGTCCTCTCTTCCCAAGGGGAAAATAAGGATAAACTGATATACAAAACAGAAAATCAGAAATGCAGAAGAGTGACAGACACTCAGCTGGCAAACTGGGTCTGTCATAGCCAAGGATACAGCCCTAGGGTTGGGTTTGCTTCATGGTCTACATCAAATATCTGAGTTGTCATGGAGGCACATGTTTTTGACTGTCATGAATCATATACAGACATGATGCTCAGGTGAAGTGACTTGTAAACACTTATCTGTGACTGAGCTTTCTCAGTGTTGATAGATAGCACAAAGAATAACAATAAAGCCTTGTTCTCTTTTACCTGGTATTGACTGGAATTACTGCAAGGCTACATTTCCAAAATATATAGGGAAAAATTCCACTGAAGGTGGAATTAATAAAGGCTATCCTTTTTTTTTTCCTTTATATTTTCATTACATTTCAATGAACAAAAGTCATGAAGTCATGGATAATTGTAAGGAATGTAGGAAGAAACAATGTGAGGAGGTAGTCTCAAATTGAGGTTGCATTTAAATATAGAAGTGAGATCAGGCTCATTTGAGAATGTTAATAAGAATTAAAAAATAAAATAAAATAATAATAAAAAATGCACAGCAACACTGATGTCCTACCTAAACCAATCTAATAATCAGAGCAATTGCTTGAATGTAAAAGATTTAGCCTCAGATCCCTGCACATTATTGGATCCCTGTGCTACTTATGGCATAAGGAACTTGAACCTTCTGCCACATTTTAAGCAAGTATCTTCATACTACCCATGATTTTTCATGTGCACACTCCTTGGACATCAACCAGATTTCCAGTTTAGATCCTGAAAATCTTCTCATTCTCTCTCTTTCTCTTTTCCTCTTCTTTTATTGAATCAACATTTTGTGTTGGTAAGTTCTTTTGACCTGCTCAATGTGAAATATGAAGGGTGGGAATCAGATGAAAATTGCCTGTCAAAATCTAACTAACCTTGAAACACATGATGATAAGGTTAAATACTCAGCACTGTTGTGAAAACATTTATTCATTTGTGGTTGCTAAACACTGATGTAAAAGAAGAACCTTAATTAATTATTTCAATCTTCATTCATCTTTTAGGTTGAACTTAGATGACCACTGGTTTTGGAGTAAGACCAGAACATATAAATTAAAGACACTTTTGCCCAATACCCAACTCTTCTTAGAGCGACAGAAGTCTGGGGTTTTGCCATGTTGAACACTGGCAGATGAAAACACTCAAGAGAAAGACACAGGTTTCCCAAATTCTATTACTACTTCTGCTGTGGACTTATATGTGAATTTGGATTATTCCTTCCAAAATGTGTGGTTTGGTATTTAGAAAGCTAAATAGTTTCCTAATGAGGTTAATTAATGTTCCAGGGAGGTGTTTAGCTTAAACTCCTTACATTTTCATGACTAAGTCATGCTCTTGTGTCCATGCACGGATTGAAGGTACAAGTCTTTCACCCAAGTGCCAGCATCGTGTGACACTTTTAGCTCACCCATGCATCCTCCCACAGATTCTTTCTGACTCTTCAGAAGGACATCAGTCTCCTGTAGATTTTCTGTCATTGGTGAAAGTCCCATGCATGTGTCCCAGAGATTTAGGGGTGTTGGAGGTTGCAGTAGGTGATTATGAACAGGCAACTAAATCTTCTTCCCAGTGTTTAACTATGTTGACCTACATTCAATTACACTGAGCAAGATTGTTGCCAGAAAACTCCTGTAAGGTTTATAAAAGGTACTTTTCCCACTATTTGACAAATGTAAGGACAGAAAGCTAAGGTTATAACCTTGCTTAAAGGTTAGTTGTGTGTACACTTTAAAGGCCCTAAAACTAGAAGGTTTTCAGGCAGATCTTCCATGGCAATGTTCAACCATGTTTCACCTGAAGTGATATGTGGTCACATAGCACTGAAGTCAATAGAGATTTACACCAGGGCACATAGGTGTCTATTTGTTCCTGCGGTAATTTTGTCATCCAAGTAAAGGATTGATATTATGGTGTTATTTGAGGACATCAGGTTTAATCATCGTCATCGTCATCATTATCATCATCGTCATCATCATCACTTCATGATACAAAACTATCAAGTATCAAGGACTAGCTCAAAATGTTATAAAACAAATATGAAAATACAAGACCATGCTTTATGACATGGAGTATTTTGCAGCCAAATATTCCATTGCGGGTTTGAGCAGCATAACATAATTTAAGTACATTAGCATCTGTCTAGCCCTTACTTATTCATCAGTGCCTTGTCTTCTTTCAGATTCCTCTCCCTTTCCAGTTTTTAATATTTGGAATCATTTTTATGTTTGGCAGCAACAGATGGATCCTAAATATCTGTAAAGTCATTAGTTTAATAACACAATTGGTAAGTACAGTCATTCTCAGTGAAGGGCAACTGTTACAATTATCTCACTAATTTCACTGTGTAAATACATTGTGCCAGGGACAGCATTTGAAAATAATTTAATACATTTGAATATCATATTCATTATCAATAATACGGGTGTCCTTACTCATTGGCCTACATGTAAAAGGCAAGAACAAATAACTAAGAAAAAAAAAAAGCAAAGAAAAACAAAACCACCAACCCCCCAAAAAGTCTTGACTTTAAAAAATTAATTATAAAATTAGCTGATGAAGAAAATTAATCCAAACTGACTTGAATTTGAATGCTGTCAGATGGAGTGAAAAGTGCCCTAGGTATATAAACAAGCTTTAGTAATAAATAACAATGTAGCAAGCCAAGGGGAAAGTGTTTATAAAAGGGATTTGTGTTTGCTGCATTCTCATTTGGCAGTCTCATTAATGATTTAGAAGAAGGTGTAAACACCACATTCATGATTTTAGGGAATGCTAGTGTGCTAAAAATGTCAATAAGGAGAGACAAAAAAAGAAAAGAAAACAAGAAAAATAATTCTGTGAAGTGTCTGTTTTTCTATGCCTCGGTGTCTTCAGCTAAACAGAAACACTTTCTCTTCTCCTATGTCCTTAGATCTTCTTCTATCTTAATTTCCACAGGATCTATTCAAGTTACCCAGAGGCACCTCTATGTTTCTTGAATTGTTCTTCTGTAACAACCCAAGTTCCCCCATTTTTCTCACTTACTTTTTTGCTGGAGTTTTTCACATAGCTAAAAAACAGTGTAAGATAAGAATGTGGAGACGTGTGAATTTATCCACCACTGTGGTTTGTGTGCTGGATGATCAGTTAGAGCCTGCCTTCTGGTGCATGGATATCTAAACACAAACGAGGAAAAAGTTCTCTGACAATAAGATCATTGCCAACAGTAAATTATTTCCTATAGTAATCAAAGCATTTGGGCAACAGCTAAAATGAATTGTTGGAAGTCCTTCAATGGAAATGCAGAAGTCTGGGGTGGAACATACATCTTCCGCAATCTTGAGATATGACCCAATAAACATATCAGCATGACCAGCAGCTCGAGGGAGGTGATCCTGCCCCTCTACTCTGCTCTCGTAAGGCCCTCCCCTCCAGAGTACTGCATTCAGTTCTGGGGTCCGCAGTACAAGAAAGCTGTTAGACCTGTTCCAGAGGAGGCCACGAAGATGATCAGAGGGCTGGAGCACCTCTCCTGTGAGGACAGACTGAGAGAATTGGGGTTGTTCAGCCTCAAGAAAAGGCAGCTCTGGGGACATTTAATTGTGGCCTTCCAGTACCTGAAGGGGCCTACAGGAAAGCTGGAGAGGGACTGTTTATCAGGGAGTGTAGTGACAGAACAAGCAGTAATGGGTTTAAACTAAAAGAGGGTAGATTAAGATTACATATTAGGAAGAAATTCTTCCCTGTGAGGGTGGTGAGACTCTAGAAGAGGTTTCCCAGAGAAGCTGTGGATGCCCCATCCTTGGCAGTGTTCAAGGCCAGGTTGGATGGGGCTTTGGGCAACGTGGTCTAGTGGAGGGTGTCCCTGCCCATGGCAGGGGGGTTGGAACTAGATGATCTTTGTGGTCCCTTCCAACCCAACCCATTCTATGATTCTACGATTCTACAATTCTATCATATAAGATCATTTCAGCCTCATTTGGACCTGAAAAATTGGTCAATGAGTTCATCCCATGCTTTGCTGACTTTTACATAACAGTTGTTGTTTGATTGTTAAATACTATTCTCTGGAGGGAAACCTTCCCCAATTATATGCCAGTTCTTTCTCTAAGGTCTACAGCTGTCTGATTTATACAGATATATAAAGCTTAGCTATGTAAAGCTTATACTTAAAAAAAAAAAAAATCCTAATTGTATTTATTCCTGTGGATTCCCTTCATTGCCTTTTCTCCTATCCTATACTAATAATGTGTAGGGTTATTTTAATCTTTGACAGTCATCTGTATCTCACTAGTAAAATTCATTGTTCCCTGGACATGTTGCTTTGCCGGACTTATTCTTTACTGACGGTTAGTGAGATAGTTCAAAATACTGGTTACAGTTATCCATCCTCAGAAATAAGAATCAAAATTTATCCTTAAAACAAAAGAATTTAGAAAGGGATATTGATCAGCTTACAGATGAGGGCTGAGATGAAGGACTAGGGTAGAAAAACTTGATCCTTCTGTCAGGTCTCTTTAATGGCACTACAGATTAGTACTCCTCTGTCAAGGCCTGCTCTAAAGCACATTGAAGTCAATGAAGAGAGTCCTATTAATGTTGATAATTGCTTTTAAATGTGGATGAAGTATTGGAGAAGGGTAAAAATGATCCCTGATCACTGCTGCGACCTAACTGCTGTTTCTAGATGCTGATGGCTCCTACTTAATCTAATTCTTACCTCAAAACAGCAAAATCTCTGCCCATCCAGCAGCTTTCTCTCTCAAAATCTGTTTCTACTCTAACTGCATTTCCGTACAAGCACTAAACTCATCTCTAAACTGTGCTGCTTCTCTCTCTTACCTAACTGACCAAAAATTACTTTTCTGTCTGTGCTGATTTATTTTCCCCTTTTAGCTAAAAAACTTATCTTCCTTTCTGCTTCTGTGCTAGCAGAAGCTAGCTCCTTTTAATTATTTCCTAGTCTTTCTGCATGAATCTTCATTTCTCTCCTGCAAAATTTTCTCAAGACTTCTGCTCAGACTCCTCAACTGTATCCCACATATTTACAGTACAGCCTGAGATGATTTCCATGTTCAGATGTGACTCTAGCACTGATGTTTTGCTGACCCTCCAAACAGTGCAGGAGTACCTTTTTTCAAAAGATAAACCTCCTGGGAGTCTCTGCATTTTTACTCATATATATATCTTTTATTCCTCATGTGTATACATAGACATAGACACAAACACACACACCACCCCCCCACACACACCCCTTATATACATATGCTTATGCATATACATTCTCAGACACAAATACAGACACACACACAATTTGGAATCCTTAGTGGATATTTCAAAGTAGTGGAGAATATTTAGGTATTTTAATTGACCAGCTTTTTACTGAAATGTTTCAAGTCTAACGGGAGAAGCTAGGAAGAAGAAATATGCTACTCTGGTTTTGAGAAGGTGTGTGGGTCTAGGAGTGGAATAAAAGACTTCTAGCACCTTTTAGTTTACGTGAACCTATGGTTTTGCTACTAGCTGTATCCATCCAGATTACATCTACATTGAACTAATGCAAAAAGGGACCTTATGACATATCTTCTTTCTGAACAAGAAATAATCTCTTTTTGTTTACCAAGATTGAAGAATATGTATTTGTCTTGAACCTTGTATGCCCTTTCATTTGATGCTTGAAGGACTTTCTAGGTATTGAGCATAGATTTTACTGCTTCAAAATTAAAAACTCATTTTACTTGAGCTAAGGAACAGTCTTCAGTAAAGGGATTAAAAAGACTACTGAATAGCTCTTGTTTATCTTGTGTAGAATTATGTGTGATCTGAACTTTTTCCTTAGGTTGCTGTGAATTTCAGAATTTAGTCACGTGTTTATTTACCTGCTGTTTTATATTTCAGGTTGCATATGAAAAGTCTTAGAGGTTCATGACAGGACTTGAAAGCTCAGTGGCAATTGTTCCCTGATCTTGGGTTCAGATGGCTGGATGGTGACAACTGTGCTCTTCCTTCAAGCCTGAGCTAGTAAGTCCCGCTGTTTTGAGGATGGCATAGCTGAAATAATATCACTGAACAGCACTTTCAGGAGTGGGAAATGTGGTCTACTTGGTCTTCATCTTGCCCAGCTTCGAGAGCACCAGGATTAGGAGTGTAAGGAACAAACTGCATCTGCCAGGGCAAAGCTCTCATCCTACTCATCTGCTACAGTTTTTGTGAGGAGTAGCCAAGGATGTGGGGTGCAAGATTTGGCTCAAGCATGCCCAGAACACCTGGGGACTCCAAGCATGTTTCTCACACAACAGAGGAGGCATTTCCCATCTCCTTCTCTTAACGATGTAGCTTACTGACAGCAGAACAACTTGACCAGCTTGTAGAGCTTCCTGGCAGTGTCCTCAAAAAGCACAACTCCCCTCCAGTAGGTTAAGGAACAGCCACTGCCAGGTTGCAGGTCAGAAATTAAGCAATCCTCTTGGAGACACAGCTAAAGTTTCTCTTGTCCATTAGCAGTGATACCTGCATCATCAGTGTTTTTCCATCACTAGGGTATCCTCGCCTTATGTTATGCTGGTTAATGGAATGACTCTAATGTTGTCTTTATTTTTATTGTTAGAATAAGCACTTAGACCTCTACAAGCTTTTAGCTGAGGATCTCTGTGGTCATCAGAAATCTCTTCTAGTGAAATAAGGAAGCCTAATTACAGATTGGGAAAATGAATCACTGAGAGTTTAAGTGGTATACTAAAGAAAATATGGCAAGACAGTGACAGAGCCAATAACAGAACCTGGGAGTGGCGGTCACCTTTCCTAATCATTTGAAACAGTCCAGGAAAGGTGAAAGATTGTATTTTATGGAACAAGTTAAGACTGAGCTTTATATATTTAGGAAGAGCATTTTAGGATGTGGTGCCTGACACAGCAGGAAATTGCATTCAATGGTTTTGGAGGTCCCTACCAAATTTTCCCTGTGACAGGTCATTCCATTATTGCCCACTAAAGACTTTCTTACACCTTTCTCTGAAGCATCCGACACTTAATTCAGAGATAGGATATTGAACTAAATGGATCACTAGTTTGATCTATTATGTCAATTCTTATGTTCTTAGAGATGCAAACAGTATGTAGGACATAGGTTTTCCTTACTGTACACAAAGTCAAATGTAAGTGTGTGTACTGTCTGTGGTAGGGGAGAACAGGCTGAGATGGGGAAGCTGTCGATGCTCACACCATTTTGTGTCTGTTCAAGAACTCAAGCAGAAGTTTACTTTGTAGAAGAAAACCCCATATACATGGTAAATGCTGTTGGCCATGTGACATCACTGTATTCTTCCATAGGCAGAAGTCATTTTCTTCCGTGCCTATATTTGATTTCAATTAAAAGACGAAGACAGCTTGCTTAATCTTTCCTAAAAGTTGATATGGTGTATACCTGAGTGAACTGGCCAATTTCCCTTATAAATTATGTATAAAATCCACAACTGCATTCTCTCTCAGAAACTCAGAGGAAAATTCAATTTCTCTTTTAGCTTATATTTTTTCATGGTTCTTGGGATATTCATTTCATATTTTCTGCTCATTTTTATAAATGTCTTATTTATTCAAGCTCTTCATAGAGGAAAGTAATGCCACGCATTGCTGATTTTATTACTTTGGACAGTTTACAATATCTCTTCAGAACCTAACATGTTAATTGATTTTAAAATTTCTATAAATTTCAGCCATGCTTTAGAATCGTACATACTGATGCCAGAGAGACTTTTTGAAATGTCTTCTATGGCCCCACTGGAGTTTATCTGGATGTGCATAGCTCTTCTTTTCCTTCTCTCTTCCTAGCAGAGATGGTAGGGGAATAATCTGCCACTGTCCAGGCTCCTGTCTAGGGACAGCAGCTAGGGTCAAAATTAGATATGTGATCCCAGTCATACATCTGTCTCTTAGAAGTAGGGACATCCACCTAGTATTATTACTTCCCATGATACCTCATATTTCTTGCTGCCTGACAGTGAACTCCCAGTTCCAAATACATGATTTTGCCACACTTCAAACTATAGATTCTATATATTATAGATACTGTATATTTTATAATAAAATACATAACTGTCATCTTTATTACTCTTGTCTGCAGTACATAAATGCCAACAAAACACTGAACTCTCAGTGTCCCTTTCCATCATGCAATGGTCTCAAAGTAAAACCTGGAAAGAATTCAGTGAGAGAAGGTTCATCCCAGGTTATTGAAGCCCTCAATCCTAATTACGGAGAAGATTTCCGTGGGACGTTACAAGTGTATAAAGTTGTGATGACTGGAAGCGTAACTTAATTAATCTCAATTTAAGGTCTGCAAATGAGTGAGGAAATGATTAAAGAGTATTCTGAGTGATTTTATCAAGGAAATATTCCTCATAGAGAACACCTTTTTTTTTTCCCCCCTCCTTTGGGAACCTTACATTTGCACATAGTATTTCCAGGAATGTTTATGTCAAGAATAAAACAAAACAAAGCATCTGCCTCCTATATTTCCCATGCCACACACACAGGCTATTATTACATGGGTAATTTCAATATCAAGTTACAATGCAGTGTGTTATCTATGTTATCTATGATTATATATATATGTATGTACGTATATGCATACATACATGTATATAAGTCATACATATGTTTAGATAGCATCTGTATTGCACAATAATACTATTTACAAGGAAAAAGATAATTCTAAATATTGTTGTTACAAAAGCACCAAGATGTTGCAGCCAAGTTCTGAGCCTCAACACAGCTGTAGCAAAAGTAACATGAATTGATGAGGCTTTGGGCGATGTGGTCTAGTGAAGGGTGTCCCTGCCCATAGCAGGGGGGGTTGGAACTAGATAATCTTTGAGGTCCTTTCCAACCCAAAATGTTCTATGATTCTATGATTCTATGAATTGGTCTTCGCCTTACAAGTCTTGCTGTTGCAATTAAAAAAACCCAACCAACCAAACAAACAAAAAAACCCAACCCCACCAAAACCAGAACCAAAATTCCAAGAAATTCAGGCAAGCACAGCATATACAAATAGTATCTATGAAGAATCACAGTTCTTCTGTGCTCTTTCTGTTTATTTTTTACATACTTTTAGGATCCAGTTTTATTTATTTGGCATTTGATAACTGGGATCTCAGTAAAATATATGTTGAAAGAAAAAGTGGATAAAAAGGAAAACCACCAAAATCATGCAGACAGAGGAGTCATAAAGTGGCTAGGGCTCTGTGAGTGTAGACACGAGGTCAGGAGCCCAGGTAAGTCCAAATGGAGATACCAGATGGATCTCCATAGCATCTGTACTGTGGTTAGACTTCTGGGTATCTACTGTCTAATTCTTCTGAATTCCTCACACGCAGTGAACCAGTTGTGTCTGCCTGTGGTCCAGACCTGAATCCATTTGCATTTAAGGGCTCTTCTGCCTTTAATGAAAGGGTTTCTGACACTATCCTGTGTAGGATTTCTAAGACCATGTAAACACATTCCTTACTTCTGTAAACCATCCACTCAGTTAAGCTCACCTTTCCAGTAAGGAAAGGTATCTCCAGTGGGACAAAATATCCATGTAGGGTCTATTGCATGGGCTGCCTGCAGCATGTATCTATCATTATCATATCAGGATGTTTAACTGTTTTATTTACATTATATTATTTAGTATTCCTCTTCCTTCCCTTCCTTTTCACCTGATGAGAGCAGAGGGTTAAGGAAGGTTTAATACATGCTTTCAATATCAAAATGTGCTTTTCAAGTGGCAGGAGAGGAAGGAAGATTCAACATTCAGCTTCTACACCTTCTTTTAAGAGTATTTTCAATTTAATTTAGACTCTATTTTATCCATGAGTACTCTATTGGCTCTAACATCTACCTGCTGATATTAAGTTACAGGATGGCCTTTCCTTTTCTTATTTCATGGGTTTGTTTTCTCCATTTGTTCCTTCTTGACCTGGAAAATTGTTGAATGCAGAGCTTTTTGCTGCCCATAAATATCATTGGTCATACCATGTGATTGTTGAGTATTTATTGGCTTGGTTTCTTGCTTTGGTTTCCTTTTAGAACTGAAGTACAGAATTTGAAGGACTTTTTTTTTAAAAACAAACAAACAAACAAACAAACAACACCTGTCTCAGTTACCACCTGTGGAACAATATACATGTAACCAGTTTATGGTTTTTCTGAGGCATCTCAGCTGTGTTGGGCATGGTAGCTCAGAACTTAGTGCTAATTGTCCATCTTTGCTTTGTACCATACATTACCTAATTTTGTGGAGTTTATTGTCATCTTGCAAAGGGTGCCAAAAGGTTATAATATGAGTTATGTTCACCTCTGTATTTACCCTTCTTTATTCTCAGAATAATTAAGGTTAGCAGAAAGCTGACTTGTGGACTTCCTGAAGTTTCACTGACTTTTGTTCTTTATGTGGCAATACACAGTTTCACTGGATTAGGTGTTATTTTTTTGGTGTTAGGGGAAGAAAAGGACATGGGAATAAAAATGGTGGTGTACTTGTTTGATTCCCAGAGGTAAAGCCACCAGCCAAAGAAAGAAACAAATAAATCCACCATGCAAAACATCAAATCAGAAACAATGACATCTCAAAGCTGGCCTTCTGGAGAAGCACGTGCAAATCCTTCTCTTTGTGTCTAATTTACTTTTTTGTTACTCGTTGATGTAATTCTTGGGGGACAGGTTTTCTTATGATAAGGGAAATTTCAGCTATTGCTGAAAATCAGTATTGGTTTTACATTGATAGGGTAAAAAACAGTGGAGAATTTGGGAAAAATGTGAGTTGCACTGGCAGCTATCTAAACTACAGACTTTTAAATTATTACTGTTATTATTGACAAAGGGCTAATCCAGCATGAAGAAGTATTAGGATTTTTAATTTTTAATATTTTCATAAAATACTATAGTAGTAATATCAGAATAATAGTACACAGTTTAGAATAAATAAATAAATACAACAACAACAAATATGTTCACCAATGACATTTCAAAATATTTTCTTGGATTTTGTTTATTTGTTTGCTTGGGGTTTATTTTCCAAAGAGTAGTGGGAGCAGGAAGGAAAAGCTATTTTATTTTGTGTTTGTAGGTCTGAACACACATACATGCATGGAAACCAGACACACATTTGAGCCTTGAGAGTATCACAGTGTTTTTTGGTAGATCAACTTTGTAAAACTACTGTATTGCTACCAAGTTGTGGCTTGGGTTCCAGGAAAGCTGAAAGAAGGTCTGAAGTAAGTGCAAATATGACCATATAGAAATAGATTTTAAAATGGAAAAAACACTTGAAAATTACCCTATCTCCCGACTTTACCTGGAGAAATTCAATCTTTGTCTTGAAATTCTGCTTTTTTTTTCCATTAAACATTTCCTGTTTCATTCCTACAGTGGATGTCCTTTACAGCTGATTAGAATAATAAACAATCCTTATAATTTCATAGGTATGAAAATAAATTATATTATCCCTATTTTCATAGGAGGATCATTTTCGCTACAGCAAAGTATCATGACCTGTGCCCTTCCAGTGCAGCCAGGAGATTCATCCCCAGAACGAGTGTCACAAGAGCCCATCTACACATGCACTTCCTCCACTTTTAGAGATGTTTACTTTTTTGGTTGATCTGTTAGAGAGTCTAACCACTCTTCAGGTAATATAATAGGTACTGCTCTGTAGGACATTCATAACACCATAACATTTCAACTTGAGCTGGACTGTCTGAAGAATTATGTTGCAGCAGGAGGAATTTACAGCTGCATTGGAAATAATGCCACAGCAATCCTCTAATCTTTGTGTGTGCTGACAGGATAACCAAATTAGATCTGTGCTGCTCTGAAGCTGATGCACCAACCGTTATCTAACACCGGTGCCAATGGCTGAAGCTCTTTCCACCTTCACTCCCAGTCAACCTGAGTGTACTCATTTATATAGGTTGGGAAAAAAAGTGTTTCTAATGTCATGGATGCAGCTAACTCAGGGCTGCTTTCTGTTCATTAACATTGGAAAAAACAGTGCATGGAAACAGAGGATAAGGATACTTCAGCTGCTCCAGGTGAGACAGATTGACTGTGTATATGCTAGGAAATTCAACTGTGCCTGGGCGCTGAAACATGATGCTATTAAATGACTGGACTATTTCCTGGCATGAATGTGGCCCTTTTCAATTTGCAATCTCCCAACTGGTTTGGAAAGTGATAGAGTTTACCAGCATAAAGGCAAAATGCTCCACGCCAGTTGGCCTCAGAGCCCAGGAATGTGTAATTTACCAGTGCAGACATACCCTTTGGGTCCATGTGCTGTCTGGGACTGAACTCAAGTTAATAAGTCCTTCCAGTCAGACCTGTGCTTAAGCCCACCTGGTGCCACACTAGGCTGGGTAAAAACAATCCAGGATTTCACTCTTGTAGCCTTCTGCTTCAATCCATTTGTATCGCAGAGATGTGATACCAGCCACAAAACTTATCATGCATACTTCGCCACTGAAACGGATGTGCCTGAATGGTGACAAGCAAAAGCTTGTGGAGGGCTCCAGGTTTCAACATACTATTTACCACCAACAGAAACCTGAACCTTTCCTCCTGTGAAGTAGCCAAGGATGGAAGGCAGGATGGTGCCTGCCTCCCGGCTGACAGTGCACTCAGTCCATGCTGATTCCATAACGCGGTGTGAACTTGCCTCCCTTTCTCAGGGCTGGCTATGTCAACAATCAGAAAGACTTCTCTGAGGATGTCTGTTCCTATTTCACCTCCAAAAAAATCAAAGTCTCTTGGCAAATGCTATTTTAAAGCAGTGTGAGCTTCTCTCTTTATGAAGAAAATTGGAGTGAGGGAGCAGAATGAAATAAAGGATTGAAAGACATCTCTTCTTACCTGTTAAAACACAATGATTTGATGGTGAGATCTCAGATGAGACATTATCAGCACTTCCGCAGGCAAAGTCACGGGTTAAGTATGTATGCTAACTGGTAAATGACTATCTATCTGGGAGGGCTACACCAGTTGCATCGGGAATGTTTGCACTGGAAAGTCACTGTGCTGATTGTAAGCAAATGTGCACTTCTCTCTCATCTGCCTGGGGAAGGTCTGGTCAGATAATTCATATTAAACTGGCTTGGTAAAGCTTTCACTGAAAGGCACACCATGCCGATTGGATTCAATTTTTACAGACAGGCACCACACCTTTGGCAATAGCTTTCGCTGCTGTGAATTCAGTTGAAACTGGGCTTGCTCCTTCTAATGGGAGAGAACTGGAGAAGTGTACCTAATAGAGCCATTCACTACAGCAGTACTGACCTTGCTTGACCAGAGTGTGCTAACACTGTGGCAGGCTCCTTCCAAATTTTTATGCATGCTGGAGAAGAGCAAGGGCACACGAGAGAAACGTCTGTCTCCTCCATGCAAACCTCCAGGCCTAAGACTTAAGGTAAATTCTTCAAGGAAGTTAGGAAGTTAATGTGAAACATACCGGGGTTTTTTGTTTGTTTGTTTGTTTTTAAAAAGGGTTGTAGCTAAAGCAATTATCAGACCTTTGTTCTACAGATCTCATCTGTATCCCCTTCAATTCAGCAGAGAGCACTAGGCTTGTCAGCACTCATCCTCATATACCCACAGGACTCGGGAGATGCTGCTGCATTGACTTCATGGCTACCTTGGGAGCAAGAGACATTTTGGGAGCAGATGATGAACAACTACATCCTGATAACTATAAAGCCTCTATTAAGCATCATACTTGGGAGTCATCCTTATTAGAGTTGATGAGAAGACCGGTGGATACCAGCAGTACCCTGAATATGTTGTTTTCTAGTGTCAGAGGGGTTTTTTTTATTTTTTTTTATTTTTTAAGTGTCAGCTCTATGATTTTTATAGGACCTGACTCCTCATATAAAACTCTTAGGGATGCTAATGCTGTTTTCCTGTCAGGAAAGAAAAGCCATGCTTATCTGCCAAGGCAACTAAGACTGCTGCTGCTGGCACTGCTCTGTGTGAGTAACATTTACCCCTGCAAACAGAACCTTGTGCTAACCTTCTTTACAGGAGAGAATTTCACACAACACCAGCCTTTACATTGTGTGCACACCTTTCCAGCTAATCTCTGCCTGATGTGGGTTTTTTTCCCTGTCCCTCAGCAGTTAGTAGGTATGGCTAAATGATGCTCGCCGAAGACTTCTGCTGAATGTCCTGCTTACTGACTGAGAAAGTAAATGCTTCCTCATGATTTATTATCATTTCCACTTATGCCCCTGTATAGGAGATAACAAGTGACACAAGAATTTGTATGCATATTCTAATAGTCCTTAAAGGAGACACTGTGTGATACAGTCAGGTGTTGGCACTGAAGGGGGAACAGATTAAGTACCAGCTTCACCATAACATTAATTTGGACCCTCTAAGAGACAGTGGTTTAAGTTAACTCACGTCTGCTGAAGGGTGTCTTGGGATAAGAATGTGCATGCAGCTACCAGGGAACTTCTGACACCTTGTAAGTTATTACTCTGCAGTGACTGGTTTGTGTGTCAGAGTCCTTAACGACATTAAGGCAGAATAACTTCCCAAATGGAAGTTACAGAGTGTGTTGGAGGCAAAGGTGCCAATATAAAAGTGTGGGAGATTGCTGTGCAAGTTTTCCATTAAAGTACAAGTTTGATGATGCTAGGGTGTGTATTGCTTTTGGGCATCTGTCAGAGAGGGAAGTGTAAGCCTTATGGAGCACTGGAGCATGTTATTGGCAGTGTTGTACGCAATACGGCGGTGGAAAGGATTGCACAAGCTGCTTTTACACTCTCTGAACATGTTCATGTGGATGGGCTATGTTTTGTCTTCACTGAAGGAACAGGGAAAGAAAAAGGAATAGGGTAAGAAAAGTGAACACAGAGAGGGAAGATGGGAAGGGAAGGGAAAGGAAGGGAAGGGAAGATGCACTTCTATGGAAAAGTAATTAGAATTTATGCTGGGTTTTGGGTTGGGTTTTTTTGTTTGTTTGGTTGTTTTTTTTTTCTTACAAGGATTTCCACTGAAAAGTGAGGGGACAGTTAGTAGTGTTACAGCAATGACAAGACTGGGTCAGGGTGAGTTGATGCCCAGAAGAAAGTGAGGTGCCACTTTCTGTTGGAAGGTGCAGATCTTCTTTTAGGTGTGAAATAATCCCACCCGTGCCCTGGGCAAAAGAAAGACACTTTCTTTCTTATGGACTTTCTTAACCTGAAACAAGGTCCACCATCTTCAAAAGTCCCCTAACCAGCACATGTTTGCCCTGTCTTCTGAGGCAGGGCATAATTCTTAAGTGAAATGCTAAGCACACCGAGATGCATTTAACTAGTTTCTTACTGACTGTTAAGTTCCTAAGGATTGCTAGATAATCCTATCAATACACAAATCCACTGAAAGTCAGTGCATATCCTTTTGACCTTTCTATTGTATCTTTCTGAACTATTGTATTCCTCATACTGCAAGGGGATAAGTTTCTAGATGAAGCCAACTTGGCAGCATGTAGTATAAGACGACTGATGATCAGAAATACTGTAATCACCAGTCCAACTTCAAAAGACTTCAATAAGAAGGACAGGTTGAATGAGAGGCAATGTTAACGTATCTTGGAAATGTTGATCAGCCTATCGACATTTTAATAAATATGCATCTGAACTAGTTCCTTTGTGTCCCAAAACTAATATAATGCTACTTTGTAGAAAATAAATGTAAACTCAGGAAGTCCTGTCAAATAGACAATGATTTATCTGACTGATGTTTATTTCCGTTCCATTTATCAAGAAATGTGATCCACATACTTTTAGATAGTGTCACTACTTTTCCTTGCAATTCACACTGAGGTTTTCTTTTCTAATTAAGTAAGTTAAATGATTGTTTAAATTATAAAGTTACCTACAGTCAAAACATATAAACTTGTGAATTTAATAGTTATTATCATCTCCTAAGTAATGTCAAGGATGTTAAAATTTTGGATAAAAGAGGATTGAGGTAAGTTAATTCTTGGAAATAATGCTACTAATGTTGTAATAGACCACATTCTTAATATAGTTCTGGTTACACATAGATGCCCAATCACACTGTAAAGGGCAGTTGTGCTCCATGATGTACTATCATTGAGCTGTGACATAAAATTGAGATGCTGACCAAAAGTGGTCATGGTGATACTATGGTACTTATGCAGTAATATGGATGTTGGAGTTATCTTGGACCATCAATTAAATGACATTAATTACCCTACCTCTGAAAATCTCTGTGTAATTACAAAATGGTAGGATGTTCTTAATTTTTCTCCTAAGCTTTACTAAAGCGTAGATGATGCTTCCACTGAACTTCAAGCAATTATTTCCTAAATAAGGCAGGCTGGAAATAACTAATAGTTATGAGGAGAAATTAAGTGCTGGGTATTAACTTGAGGACATAAATGTTAAGAGAGACTGTGATTTTGCCATAGACTTTGTGTGTGACTTTCAGAAAGTAACATTTAGAGTCAGTTTTAAGATAGACTTTTGACTTTTTAAATAGGCTTTTCCTTTGTACAGTGAAAGGATGAAGGACAAGAGACAGAAGTTGTAGCAAGGCAAATTACTATTAGAGTAAAAAAATCTTCACTGTGCGGGTGATCAAATGCTGGAGTAAACTCCCAGAGGTGTTAGGAAATCTCCATCCTTGAAGATACTAAAAAAACCCCAAAACATCTGGACAAGGGTCAAAGCAACCTGATGCATGGAAATGAGGGGATGCTGTTTAAACATGGGACTAGACTGGATGCCCCTCAGATGTCCCACCTAACTGAAATTATTCTGCAATTCTATGAGTCTGAACCTGTTCTTTTCCAAGCCAATCTAGAGCTATCCAGGAGTTCAAACTGGCCAGATACCTCACTTGTGAGTAGCCAGGTTCAAAGTGCAGCTAGTTCACACTGAAAGGACCAAGCTCTTCTCCACAACAGCATCCCATGTTGTCATTGTCCTTTTGTGACAAATGTATTTCCTTAAAAACCTGATTCAGGTGCTAAACTCCAGGGAGAACAGAAATTTTAGGCAACTGTAGTGGATAATGGAGTTTCTGAATGCCCTTTCTGTTTCACTGTAGTCTTCACAAGCATTATAAAAGGACACTATGTGTTTAATGTAATTTTTTCATCACAGAGAAGATGATGTTACTTCTAGTCCGCTAAATAATTTGTTGGATCTGCCCATGTGTCTCATTGCTTTCTCATAGCCAGAAAATGATTATAATATTTGATAAGACAAGAGGAAATGACCTCAAGTTGCACCAGGGGAGGTTTACATTGGATATTAGGAAAAATTTCTTCACCAAAAGGGTTTTCAATCACTGGAACAGGCTGCCCAGGGAAGTGGTGGAGTCCCCATCCCTGGAGGTATTTGAAAGATGTGTAGATGTGGTGCTTAGGGACGTGGTTTAGTGGTGGACTTGGTAGTGTTAGGTTAACAGTTGGATTGGATGTTCTTAAAGGTCTTTTCTGATCTAAATGATTCTATGATTCTGTGAATTATCTTCCTTAGATCCACGTAGTGAAACTTGATATATTTATTTTTATGCTACTTTAGACCTTTAAATATAAACTGGCACACTAAAATATATCTATAAAGTGATGAAAAGTAGGAGATAATTTTTGAGATTACAAGAAGAATTCTCATTCAGAATATGTAGGAAAGCTGCATTATTTAAGGTTATTTTTTGTATGCACTTAATCGTTTTTCATTCCTTTCCCCCCTGAAAACATCTCCTCCCTCTCTTTCTGTTCCTGCTGTGTATGAGTACTACCTTGCTGTCTACCTTTGTTAGGTCTCTGTAGAAAAAAAAAAGCAATTAATATTGCAAGAGGTCTTCTTGTAAAATAAAGGTTAAAACAAGAAAAAAATCACAATATAAATAAATTATGAATTCTGATCTTGTTCTGGAAAAAGTTAGCGCCATGTAAATTTAAAGCCAGCATTGTAGCATTTTGAAGTTGCATTTGAGAAGTTACAAGGTATATACCTGACTGTGTAAGTTCATCTGTTTTGTGGACAGAATTTTAATTCTTTCCAAAAAATTGCTAATGTTCCTCTATTTTTAATCTCATTACTATTATGATTATTACTAATAGCAGTCAGCTTTTGCACTGTGGGTGTTCTCGCAATACAAAGGAAAGGGACAGAATCTTAAAATGAACTATAAGCTTGATACAATAGAGAGAGAGATGCAACCAGAATGATGATATGGCCAAAACTGTAAATTAGAGAATTAATTTTGCTCCAGCACCTTAGGAACTGATACTAAGAAAAGAAATATTCAGTGACATGCTGGGAGACAAGCCTTCCCTAAAAATGAATGCAAAAGGCAAGAAAAGTTCAGGGAGGACACTGGGAAGTAAAAACGATTTATAAAAAAATTATGTTTCAGGTATGGTGTATATCTAAGACAATAAGCTGGAGTTTCTGCTTTGCATGCAAGCTGTTGGAGACAGTACACACAACACTCTCATCCTGTGACCTGAGAAGGCTTTGTCCACAGAGTCTATCATCTCGTGTATAGCTCAAGAGATAAGTTTAAGGAATACTCAACATTTTCAAATTTGGATTCCCATAAGTAGATATCAGAATAAGTAGTCTAGTTTCTTGGATTGGACCTGAAAGATCTTTGGGTTGAATTTTTGTGTTTTGAAAAGAGACTCAGTTTCATTATATGTGCCATGTAAAAGTGTGGATTCCTAACTTTGGGTAACATTTGACAATGATGAGTTCTTTTTAAATAAATTGAAGGAAAAAAAGAGTGTATTATCAGTGTTTATTATTCTTCTAAAAAGTTAAATCCTCACGATACTGTGGAGCAAAACAATAAAGTTTTCAAAGGGTTTCATTCATAGTAACCTTATGCTAATAAATTCCATATAAATATTAATTCACAAAAGTTAAAGAAAAAAACCACAGATGTTTTTACCTTTTGGGAATAGTATTTAATGATCGCCAAGTAAATTCATTTGGCCAAAAAATAATCTTGCACTTATTCCCTGTTTTCAGAGCAAACATGAAGAGGATGTTCAAATATTATTTAATACCTGAAAAATATTCTCTTAATTTAATTTTTATTTTAATTTAATTTTAATTAAATCTTGGCTGTAATAAGGAAAGGGCAAGGATGTTCTAACTGTACAGAAATACTATAAAGTGCACCATCTATCTCATTCATCCTTATACTGAAGTCAGCAGGCTTGGTTTCCGGGCTGAATACAAAGTTGATGGTTTTATATTAAACATGACTGTGGTATAATTGGAATTACACATGCATATATTTGGCCCGATGACTTTATTAACTTTCATCCATAGGCAGTTATTGAGAAGAATATTCTCAGCTCTGCTTATTTAAAATGAAACTTGTTTTCTATTTTGGATCCTTCTTGGATGAGAGGAAAAAAAAAAAAAAAAGGAATAATTTGGTCCATACCCAGGTTCTGAAGACTGTGTCATTCAATTTCAGTTAAAAGAAATAGAAAAAAAGAAAGATATTTCTGTTTGTTGCTTTGCAAAACATGAAATAAGCCCTGGGCTTAGGTTCTGCATCCTTTCTTTCAGATGTGTATTTTCTTGTATTTCCAAATTTGAATCAAGACTTTCTGTCAGATTGAACCTTACTGTCATTTGGAATAATATTCTTTTTATCCTATTTTACCAGGTTTTTATCATCATGACTATGACAAGAGTTATTCTTGGTGTTTGAATGATGATGAAAGAAAAATAAACCTGAGAAGGCTGAAAGACTGGTACCATCTCATGTAACTTCAGAGCCCTGTGACATAGGTCTCCATTTCTCAGTAGTCAGCCACAGCTATACTTATATCTCTCTTTCTCTGTATGATGAAAAGTAGGCACTCTTATGGTGCAATTCATGTGAGCCATCTACCTTAAAATGATACGGACCACTTTCTACAAATGCCTGTTCCTTCCATTGCCTGTTCCTTCCATTGAAGAGAAATAAGGATCATAGATGAGATGTAGATTTTGGCCCTCTGAACATCTACCTTTTAGATGAATCCCAAGGGTGTTTTCCAGATTTTACTGCTGTTGTAATACCAGGGTGCTCTAACTGAGGTCAGAGCTCTGCTTTGTGTATGCAGTCCCTAAGAATAATGGAGAACATCTGTGTCAAGAAAAACTGAAATCCTTATAGAGAAGATAAACAAAGATAAATGGAGATAAAGTGACCTGCCCCAGGTTAGTGGCAGAACCTTGGAGAAAACGAATGTCTTGGTTCAGCACCCAAACTGTAGAAATTGCCATTTGGGACACAAATTACTGAATGTAAGGCTTGTGTTAGCCTAATGTCCTGTTGCTGCACGATATCTTTGTTTTTTGTAACGCTCGTGATTAGTTAAATATTATCACTACTGAGTGATGCTAACCATAAATAGGATTCTTCCTTCCAAGCACTGTGCACACACAGTGAAAACCCCTCTCATGCAGTTGTTGTCCCCACAACTGAGAAACTATTTGTTCTGTTAGCTGGTCAGCAAGGAGTCACTTGTGACCAAAAAAATTTGTGGGTACTGGAGGAACAGGAAACCAGGGACTACACTGATCAGCTGGCAGGTCAGCCAACTGATGATCTGGTAATAAAAGGGCCTGGAAGGTTCTAAGCACTGGGAGAAGATGGAGGTCCTCTGTGGTGGATGGGAGAGGACACAGAGTTTAGAAACTAGGTAGGGACATTGTAGTGTGGAGGAGGGGTGTGGTGGGTTGACCCTGGCTGGGGGCCAGGTGCCCCCCAAAGCCACTCTGTCACTGCCCTCCTTCACTGGACAGGGGAGAAAAGGTATAACGAAACGCTTGTGGGTCGAGATAAGGACAGGGAGAGATCACTCACTAATTATCATCACGAGCAAAACAGACTGAACTTAGAGAGGGAATTCATCTCATTTATTACCAAGCAAAACAGAGTAGAGCAATGAGAAATAAACCCAAATCTTAAAAGACCTCCCCCCACCCCTCCCTTCTTCCCAGGCCCAACTTCACTCCCGGCTTCAACCTCCACCCCCCTGAGCAGCACAGGGGGACAGGGAATGGGGGTTACGGTCAGTTCATCACACAGTGTCTCTGCCGCTCCTTCCTCCTCAGGGGGAGGACTCCTCACACTCTGCCCCTGCTCCGGCCTGGGGGCCCTCCCACGGGCTACAGTCCTTCATGACCTTCTCCAGCATGGGTCCCTCCCACGGGGTGCAGACCTTCAGGAGCAAACTGCTCCAGCGTGGGTCCCCCACGGGGTCACAAGTCCTGCCAGCAAACCTGCTCTGGCGTGGGCTCCTCTCTCCATGGGGCCACAGGTCCTGCCAGGAGCCTGCTCCAGCGTGGGCTTCCCACGGGCCACAACCTCCTTCAGGTGCCTCCACCTGCTCCAGCGTGGGGTCCTCCACGGGCTGCAGGTGGAATCTCTACACCCCCTCATCCTCCCTCCATGGGCTGCAGGGGGACAGCCTGCCTCACCATGGTCTTCACCACGGGCTGCAGGGGGATCTCTGCTCCGGTGCCTGGAGCACCTCCTGCCCCTCCTTCTGTACTGACCTTGGTGTCTGCAGAGTTTCTTACATCTTCTCACTCCTCTGGCTGCAAAAGCTCTCTCTAACTGATTTTTTCGTTCTTAAATATTTTATCACAGAGGTGCTGATTGGCTTGGCCTTGGCCAGCGGCGGGTCCATCTTGGAGCCGGCTGGCATTGGCTCTATCAGACATGAGGGAAGCTTCTAGCAGCTTCTCACAGAAGCCACCCTGTAGCCCCCCTGCTACCAAAACCTTGCCATGCAAACCCAATACAGGGGGGGAAGGATGGTGTATGGAATTGCTGCCTTTGATTGACAGTTTAATAGGCAAGCATAGCTGCTGATTTTATTGACAGAGTTGATATATGATAAAGCATTAGGAATAGCCAAATTCCAGTGATTTAGTAGTCACAACTACTTGCAATAAATTACTGCATAGAAGATGCAAAGGGTATAAAAACAATCACTCTAGGAAATTTCACACCAATTTTCCACTCAGTTTTCAAGAAAAATAACATTTGTGCCCAGAATAGTAATTACAGAGTTGCATTCAGGAACCTCTAGAACTGTTGATAAATGATGACAGAAAACACCAGGAGGAAAAAAAAAAAAAGAAGAAAATAAAAATCCTTTGTCAGTTAGTTGATACTTACAAATCTGCAAAAGGGATGGGAGGGGAATCAAAAAAAAATCCCAGGCTTGTGTCTTTATTAGAAGCCTAAAATGTCACATATAGGCAAGGAATACTACATAAAATATTAAGCGACTCTAATGCTGACTGGGAAAATTTATAGAGTTGGAGCTGTCTGTCTTAAATCATGCCCTCTAGTTATCTGTGCTTCATCTCTCCTAACTTGCATTCTCTGAGGGCAGTGCAAGTTTTTAATTCTGTGTATTTATAAAAAATTTACAAAGGACTAATTTAAGCACTACATTAAGATAATAGTAATAATAATGATAATAATCTGAGGTGCATGCAGAGAGAGGGAGAGAGATGTTGCAGGAAGGAAAGGTTACCAAACAGTAGTTACAAAGATGTAGGTTTTTGTCTTGTTTGTTAGCTTGCTTTTTAATGAAAACTGATGTTTTCACATCTAGAAAAGTAATTATTTGGTGGTTTGTTGCTCTCTCTGTTATGAAGAAATGTTGCTCTATATCGTTATGGTTGAAACTTGCCTCTCATTACAGCTTTAATAATGATTCTCTACCTGCCACTGCCGGCAAAATCAAGTTCACTGAAGTATCTTACTAACACTCACACCTGACTGAAGGGCACTTTTGTTTCTTTTTTTTTTGGTTCATTTTTTATTTTGTGTCTTGGACAGAGGTGATGCAAAGTAGGTACGGTGCAGCAAGGTAAACTCACTTTGTGTGTGTATTCCTAACACTCATCTCACTCAGCATCTGAAGGCCTTACAGTCTCCATATAAACCTAAGATTTGGTGATATTTGGCACTCTTGTCTTATTTTAATCAGAGCACTAAGTGGCTGCCCATGGGTTTACTGTTATCCAAAATGGTGCAACCCGCCAGTTGGGATCCCAGTCTCTGTCGCCTCAGTACAATGAGCACAATGGGCAGAACAGGGTCAAGCAGGGGACATCACACAAGTGATTAGACATCTTGGGAGGAAATAGTAAAGGGAAAACAGGTTTACACGAGAGGGAATTAGCTTGAGAGCCAGGTGTGGGCAAAAGAAGAACAAAGACACCCATCTGTGCTTACAGCAATTTCTTTCTGAAGAAAACCAAACCAAACACCTTTACGTGTTCTGTAGTGCAAGAGATTGTGGTAAGGAACAGCAGGACAGGAGCTAACTGGAAGACAACAACATTTTGGTAGAGATGGGAACAGTGGATCCCAGTGCATAACTTTTAACTTCGGTGAAATCTGTGCAAGGGTCTTGAAACAAGCAATGATTGTTTTTAACTAGTGATTTTTTGAGGGAAATAAATTGTTAAACCAGGACTGACAACTTCAGGTGTCAAAATCAGATAAAATTAAAATTCTGTACAAATTGGATTGGTTTGCAAAGTTCTCACTATCCCATAGATGTGGGGAAGGAAAATTGAGACTGGGAGGGAGGAGACAGGCAGGGAACATATGAAACAGCCCTCCTCCGACTGAAACACTGCAGTGACCATTATGGAAGATGCATTGCTCTTACAATCCTCCACATGATATATCCAGATGATAATGATCATAAAATGTTCAGAATGGACAGTTCTGTCTCTATCACAGGCACAGTGAAAACATTTTAAAATCAATATTCATTTGCTTTGATGAAACTTCAATTTGACAAAGGACTTCTGATGTTTCAACTCTTTGGTTTTTTAAGATGAAAATGAGTGTGAAAATGTTGGACTAAAAATTCTGATTTTTGACCAGATCTTTTTTCTTACTGTTCTTTTATACAAATTCTTACTTAATTGTGTTATAGAAAGAAGAGGTTCCTTAGTAGTTACATTGTGCAAGCAGACAAGGAAACTGTCCCTGAGCAGAATTTCTTTAACCTCAATGATTTAAAAAATTGGGAAAAAGAAAAAAGAAGCAATATTGTTATTACCTGGATTACTGATAAGGAAATTAGATTAAGCAATTTAATTTAGATAAAACAATCCAAAAGTAAAGCTGTGGCAGAGGGAGGAGCCAGTTGTCAGAAATTGTCCTTAGTGCTCTGTGCTCAAATAATCCCTTTTTATTTTTCTTTTTTTTTTAATTCTAAGTTAGAATTTGTGGCACATGGCCAAGCCTGAGAAGATCCCTCCATTACCATTGGGGCCTGAATATACTGCCTGCTCGATCCTCCTTCAGCTCCAAGAACTCTGTGCCATAAATCATGTAGGGATGGGAAGAGACCTTTGCTATGGACTCTATAATGCATGGAGTTACCTGTCTTGAGTATTTCCCTGTCTCCTTTAAATACAAAATGGTGTTACTGAGTATCAGGGACTCATGGAATACAGGGAGGAAAAAGAAAAAAAAAAAAAAAAAAGAAACAGAGACAAGGTGCCACCCCATTTTGTAAACTGGAAGGACTTCAGCTAATGCTCCATAAAAACTGTCTTAATATACAGTTATTACAAAGCTTCAGTTTTTTGACAGATTAAGTGCTATTAAATCACTTTGCTCTGAAGGCACTAAAAGGTCACAAGATGAATTAGTTCAGGCCGTCTTAGCCTACTCCTCAGCACATTGCTCCACTTGGAAGAGAAGGGGGTGAAAAAAAAGAAAACTGAACTGGAAATTATGACCCTCTAAATGTCTACAGGATGCGAAGCTGTGAAGAATGACAGTGCCTTGTCAAAAGCAGGCAGATGGGCTTTTATCAGCTTGCAGGGCAATTTTCTTCCCTTTTTTCTTTCTCTCTGTCTTTTTTTTTTTTTTTTTTTTTTTTTAGTAGACTGATCCATAATGTTACATTCTCCCCTTTAGGAAGAATTTTCCAGTTGAAAAGATCAGCAGGCATAACCTAGCCTACTGCTTAGGACATGTACTCAGGTTGGATGCAGTAATTTTTTTAACAATACTGTTGGAGCACATATTTCTTTAAGTGGCTGCTTTAATAGAGAAAACTTCCCTTCTGAAGGGGATTTCATATGCATTTTGGTAAGGATGGCATCTCATGCCCAATGGTGTTTTATTTTTCTTTTTTTCTCAAGGCATTTATGCACTGAAAGCAGACAAAGACTGTAGGCGTGTATTGTTTCCACTACTGTCTTCTCTACACAGATTGATCACTCTGCCCTCAGTGAAGTTATTCCAATTTTACAAGGTCAGTGTAAATGGGATCAAAACTGAATCCCTGATGAAGCTTTCATTAAATCACTGATGCATTTTTGGCTTCAGCCACAGCAGGAATGGCCTCTGCCTCTGGGAATTGTATACTGACTCTGTTAGGGGTTTAATTTCACCCCAGAAAGCAGAAAAAATCAGTACTCAGGAACACTTTGTCCTTAATTCACCCTACTGGGGCCTAAAAGTTGTCGATCACACATTGTATTTCTCTACCCAGCGTTTGAGAACAGCAGGGGATCTTTACATTCAATAGGCCATGAGCTGCATTACTTCAGCACAATTGATGAAGAAAGGATGGATCAGTGACCTTCGCTTTTTGGAATTCTTTACATTTTTATGGATGAATGTCATGTCTGTCATGTCTTTTCAAGGCTGTTTTTTCCATTATCATCCTCAGTTTTTTCTTTTTTTTCCCATTTTGTGGATCTAAGCCTTACTTCCTGCTCCTCACTAACGACTTACTCTCTGCAGCTCAGACGGCATTGATGGTCTTTGTGTTAACTACTTTATTTTATAACATAGAATGATCTTGACTCAGCAAATTACTTCACTATGTCCCCGACTTTAAGTATGTGAATAGTGAGAGTAAAGTCAACGGAAGTCATCATGGCTTAAATTTTTACATGTGCTTAAGTACTTTGCTGTATTGGATTTTCTTGTGTATTAAAAACCTGTTGGTATTACAGCACCTCTCTCTCAAAGCCCGTATTGATCGTCTGAATCGATCTTTATCACAGATAGAGGAGTAATCATGTAAACAAAGAACCACTGAATACTCAGTCTGAAAAATGAAAAACACATGAAAAACAAATGAAGTAGTCCATGAAGCACCAGTTCCCTCTTCAAAAAACAGCCCAAATACTCAAGTAAGTAAGTGTACATCAACTTAAAGTGAACACATTTGTAATAGCAGTGTAGGACTAAGGTTAGATCAAGGACAGTCCCAGACACAACTGACAACATGAGCACATGAAGACTTAGCTTCTAAATCCAGCTGTCCCAGTAAAGCTACTTTCTGATCCCAGTTTCCAGTAGCAGGAATTCACATTGACAGACATTCTTTCCGTTATGGAAACAACTCCAACGTTAAACCTGCATTCACTAAGAGCAGATCATTGTCTATATACAAAAAAAAATGCAGAAGGGTTATAAGAAATATGCTGAATGAGGGCTAATTTCCATGAAAACTTCTAATTTCAGTTACTTATTAAAAGGAGGATTCGTGAACAGTAACAACTTGGGGAATAGAATATTATTTCCAACTGGATTTTAATTTCTGGTGATAATAACATTCAACCCTTATTTATTTTCTACTCACAAAATACTAACACTATTAAGCTCTGCTTCTTTGAAAATCATCCTTATATTATCCCATAAGGGGGATAAGTGAGGACTGACTCCTCTGTAAACTTGAATCAGACTTTCCTAACCACCAACTGGACACATAAAAGTGAAATCTGACCTTCTCTGACCATCACCGTAGAGAAGAAAATGAAATTATTATCGTTTAATAGCACTTCAAAGGGGACAGATACTTTTGCCTAATCATGAGACTCAGTTTATAGTCTACTTTCCTAAAGGCTTCTCTTTCCCCATTAGTTTCAATGGCATTCAGCGCTTGGCCTGACTAGCAATATATAGTTTGCTACATCTTTTACAATATTAATAAGATGCAAGTTAAAATTCTGTCAAAATAATACATGCACTAAACTTTCTTTATTTAGAAACAAACAAAAAAACCCCAACAAAAAACCCAAAATGAAACAAAATAAACAAATAGGAGAAAAAAAGAAAAAGGGACTTTGCCAGTAGAACTAAAGATGCTCTTTTTTTTGGGGGGGGGGGGGGGTTGACACCTTTTTTTCCAAAAGAACTGTTGATCTTCATGTAAAACTAAGGATTTTCCACTGTGAAATCATGGGATTTGTCCCAGATATCACTTAAAACAAAGCAAAAATTGTGTTTAGATTTAAAGCATGAGGAGTCTGAGTGTATAAGCCACAAGGAGGCCATATTTTGAATCACAGTGCTAATTCAAATCAGTTAAAACTTTAGTACAAGATCAGCCATGACATCTGGCATTGAATGAAACCTATCAAGACCTTATCATAAAGTTCTGATAAGCCTTACATAAAGAAAATGTGGGGATGAATAAGCCAAATGAGTAAGAATTGAGCAGTAGTACTTCAGTAGTACTAAAGGACCCTGCCTGGATTGATAGAACCTGCATCTCAGTGTCATTAATTTGTACAGCTGATGTGCTAATATGGTCATATTGGCCCCTGCTCCTGTTCTGAGCCATCACAGATGTCATGTATGGGTATGTCTGAGTTGCATATACATTTTCTGAGGTGAAGATGCTCCCACGGCTGCACTGAAAATTCTGTTAATGTCAATATTAGCTGTTTCTTTGCTCATGTCTTCAGCTGATGAAAGGTGAGATGGGGGTAAGAAATGGAAATTGCTGAAAACTAATGGAACACCAGGAGGAAAATAAAAAGCTATAGCAACACAAAGAAAAGGTTAAGAGGCAAAGGAAAGGAAGGCAAGGAAAGAAAAAGAAGGGGCATTTCGTGTGGCAATAAAGCGGTTAACAAATGCCTGGAATCAAAGTGGACTCTGACCATATTCTAGCCTTGACATTTGTGCACTGCCATCAGCAGATCTTTTCTTATAGTTGGGAGTAATATTACTGTCTCCAGTTTATAATCCTGTTCACAGACTTGTATAAAAGTAGTTTGACTCCTCTGTCCAGAAAGTTTGATAGCTATGGCCTGGGAGAATCAAGAAGGGAAAGCTGGAGTAGTTGTCATTTATGAAGAGCTCAGTTTAATTGCATGAGGTGAGTGAAGTGCAAAAGAGCAAAGAAGAAACTCAAAAACCCAAAGTAAAAACCAAAACTAAGCGCCACGAAAAGATTAGTATGGTATTTTTTCCATAACTTTTTCATCATTGAGACGACAACAGGACTTAAAATCCATACAAAGGCACAAATTCCTCTATGTTTTATAAAAATACAATTCAAGTAGAGGATGTACCTTGTAAAAATGGAGTTGACAGTATTTAACCTGTAAGACTTTCATCTGATCTTATTATTGCATAGTAGAGTAGATAAACAATATGAAAAGTATTTAATTCAAGATGCATTTTTTTTACCCTATTATCTGTTTTAAAGTCTGCAGGTATTCTATTTAATATTATATTTCTCCTCATAATCACTGGTACAGAAATTCTGAATTTTGACAAATATTCAGTTGTGGGTTTAATCCACCTCAGGGGAAAGGAAAAAAGAGTTTAGCAAGTAAAATTAAGCTTATTTAAACATTTTTATTCTTTAAATGAATTCCAATTCTTAAGACTGGGCAAAAGTTCACTGACTATAAGAGAGATGGATTTTCTCATTAACACTGTGAATATTTGACATAGTATTTTTGAACACACACCTCTTAGCTAGGTAAATGTTAGTCAATAAAGAAGCTTTCTGAAAGACTGCATGCAGGCTTGTATGCAAACTGCCCACTGCTTTTAAAAAAAGATCTACATGATATCCTAGCAGCGATTAAAATGCTGCAAAGTAACATACACAAGGCTGTGAGTAAATCATGGAATTAGAGACATGGAAAGCAGAAAAAAAAAAAAAAAAGGGAGAGGGAAAGAAGGGAGTTTAGAGCTTGAGGTGACTAATTTCTTCAGGTGAGAGCTGTAGAGAAAACTGGTAACAAAACCACTTAGGCTGGCAACACCATTTAACATACACTGAACAAGGAATTACAGTGGCATTCTCTTAACTGGGACACGTTGGAACAATCTCCCCTTAACCACAATTTTTATCAACACAGTAAGTTAGCCATAATAGCTCATCCAGAAATTATACTGTGATATTTCATGGGGTTATTACGGGTATATGCACAAAGACTTATCTTCCCCTGAAGCCAATGGAGAATAGAGAGAGTATTCCAGGTTGTGTTTCAGAGCACCTAAACTGGTGGCAGCTCTGAATCATCTCCAGCGAGGAGTCTGCCTCTCTCCATTGATAGAGATGTGGCCTCAGAAATTAACTTCCATTGAATTTAGCCTTTGTCAATATCAATTTAATCCGACAGCAACACGAAGGCATCAGTATCTTCATAAGAAACTTAACACCCAGTGAAGAACATTAGCAGCTCAGACTGAAGCGGTTTAAGGCCGATGTTTTTCCCCTGACATGTCCATGGAGAGAAAATAAGCAACAAAAAAATGTTTCCATTGGGAGGACATTTTCAGGGGATTTCATACTTAGTTCAACAATCTTGTTTCTTTATGTTTCTGGACTTCACTTATTTGTTTTATTTTCTTCCTCCTTCTCTCATATTCCTGTCTCTAAAGGTTTATATCTTAATTGTTCTGGGTTTTTTGCCTTTGTTACATTTCACATCCTTTCCTCCCTTTTGTTTCTCCAGTATTTTTAACAATACATTTCATTCCTTTCCCTGCTACATAACAAAAAGAAGAAATAAAACCAAAACCTAACCAGATTTTTTTTTTTTTTTAATGCTAAGGTCATTTGCTATGCAAATATCATTCCTAATTAGATGGTAAGTTCTCTGAGGACTCATGCTTTTGAAGAGTACATGATTTGACTCCAGTCCTGATTTAGCCCTCCAGGTCTAACTGTAAAGATCAATTCCTAGGTGCTTATCATATTACAGGTCTATAGGCTACAACCTGATATTTCTGCTACCAACAAGGAATGACATACATGCAAAAAGAGGCGGTTTGGCAAAACCTTTTTATGGTCTGCCTCTTAAGCTACTTCTTAAGACACATATAATACCAGGGAAATAGATTGCTCAGCACTGTTATCAACAAAGTATGCACTCATGAGGCAGTAAATATATTTTCACTTCAGTGGAGTGTCAAAGTTTTCTTTGTTTCTTTATGAGGAAGATAAGCATGAAAAAATCTTTGCTTTCTGCATGATCCTAGGCACTACTGAAGTCAGTGGGAATTGAAAGAGCCCAGCACCTGATGGCTATTACAGTTTCTCTTGTTATTTTATCTTGCCCTCCTGGCCTGGTCTTTTGATTGTCTCTATATTTTGTAGCTATCAGTAAGATGTTAATCTGTTATGACATACTCATCATATCACAAAGGAAGAAATGATTCATCTTGAAGATCAGACCTGTCATATAATTATACATTGACAGTAACAAATCAAAATAATTTATTCCGTAGAATATACATGCACATTATACGTTGACTGCACATGAGCACATGTGGGCATGTGTGTGTGTTGGGAACAATAAAATAAAATTAAATTAGAATTGCAAGGAACTGATAGTTGACATATTTCAAAGATGAACTATTTGAAATAGCTTATTTTTTGACAAGGCAGCTCAGAGGTCCTACATCTCCTCCCTTCCCTGCATGTCAGGTTTGCCTGTGCCTAAAATTTCTGTGTCTACCGTAGCTCACACATACACACACATGCACACTTGCATATTTCTCCTGAGGAAAGACTTCAACTTCGTGGCAAAACTGAAGAAAGCATGTCAGGAAGCTGTCGGAAAAAAAGCAGCTTCTTGCCTACAATTGTTTTTGGACTCTGTCCAAAATTCACCCTCACTGCCTTTTACTCTTGACACATTTTCCCTATGGAGTTGAATATTTTTTTTTATTATTTTTTAAACAACTAGTAGATTTCAGGTTGTGTACCTCCATTGCTAGTTTGGGAGTCCAAAATTCAAAGAGCAGTGACTCTATATTCATGTCGATATTAAATAAGCATGGCATTTAAAGACAACTGTGGGCAACTTTTTCTTTTGATGCTATCTTGGGATTTTTTTTAAAAGGGTTTTATATAAGACATCAAATAGTTATGAGGAATGTGGCTGTGCTTTTTATAACACAAGAAAGGTTAAGAGCAGAAATCTTTATAGACATTGTAAGAAGTTCCAGGGGAACAGAAGGCTCTGTGGACTCGGAAGATGGATTTCACCTTCAAGACTAGGATTCAAGTTCACCAGAGGAATCTCAAAGTAACAAGTGTTTTGATCTTAGCTCATTTCTTCAGGGCTTTGTGTGTGTGTGTGTGTGTGTGTGTGTTGGTTTCTCAGCAAGAACTATATTTTGCATCCAATCTAAAGAGGTTAGTTCCCTGTAGATTAAAATTCAAATGGCAGGGAAAATACTTAAAGCTCTCTGTAGTCTGAACCCATTCAAAGTTTCTGTGAGAACTCACCTGCTTCCAGATATCTCAGCTTCATGAAATATTTTTAATTGGCTTAAGTGCTGCTTCTCTTTCCCAGGTGTTTAGTTGTTCAGGCTGCTCCTACCCTCTCCTGTGTTGCATGGATAAGTGTCCATTGAGAATGCATAGGTATCTTGAGGTGGGTTTGAGTTTTGATGTAAGGAAGAGAAGAAGGAAAGGAAGCCTTGCATAGGCATGCAAAGGTAGGTCAAAATCCTGGACAAAAGAGGGGACCTTTGGAGAAAGAAATTACAGCACAGTGATTTGGCTCCATTAAAAGAGACTGATACTGCAGGGCCAGTTCATGCAAGCAGAATAGTCTTGAAAGTAGTCTGCAGGCCTGGTGACAGGTGAGGTAGTAAGGACAGGCACTATGTGTAGTGTCTACATGCAGTATATAAAAAAAGAAACCCTGAAAGAAAGAGTAGGTCTGGAGGGGAATATAAAGAGTACTTGAGTCAACCTATGAAGTAGGCATGGAGCAAGCATAGTCTCAAGAAAACAAGCATCAGAAAAAAATATCCTTAATAAGTAAATTACCACTTAATTACCACACTTAACAAGACTGCAGCCAGCAGAAGGGAAAGTAAGGGATGGTACAAGGGGGAAGTAATTATTTAACCATTTTTCAGTCTAGGAGATTTTTAACTATATATACAAACACAGCAAAGAAGTGCAAAAAAAAAATGATCTTACATCTTGGTCCTCTCAGTCTTATAGAGAATTCCCATATTTATATTTGAGTTTCCAATTTATATACATACTTGCTAAACCTTTCCTTTCATGTGAAACAACATAGGAAAGGACAGGTTAATAGAATGGATTAATACTTCTGAGCGTCCCCCTTGGTTTTCTTGTCATGTTCTCCTCCTCAAACTCTTTCTAGTGGTGGAAGCAGCACCATACCAGATGTGGTTTTTCTTCTTTCTTTATTTCTAACTTCCACTAGACTTTTCAGTGGTTCAGAGGCATGATAAACATTGAGGAAATGAAGAAGATGGAAACCAACTGTTTGGAGACCAAAATTTGCGTTCACAAATCAAAACTTGGAATAGATCAGCATCTAAAGATCATTGCACTAGAAATCAACTATATATGATGATGCAATGATGTTCAAATATGAGAAAGGTGTTTAGAGTATGACATGCTACATGAACATTGAGTTGCCTAAGCACAGGCCTGTAGTCCCATTTCAGAAGCCCTAGGGTATCTGAAACATCTTCCTAGCATATGTGACAGACATGACAAAAGACTATGAGAAGCCTGTGACTTTCTGAGTTAGTGGCTGATGGCCAGGTGAGATTTCCTAGGGCAGCTCACATGGTGCTAGTCATCTGTCTAAACAACGAAATCAAGCTTCAAATGACTGATCTGTAGTCAGCCAAATGTTAACTACAAGCATACAAATAGAAGTGGGTAACCACTGAGAAACAAAGAAAATTGCCAAGGAATGATGCCTGGTTGTGGTTTTGGAAAATTACATTAGTTCTTATTAACAAAATAATTATTAGTCCCTGATTATGAATACAAGTTGCACTTAATAATGAAAACACAATCTTTTCAACATGTGATGTGTCAGAGGCAATATTAAATTGAAAAGAAAGATGGTCTGGAAGTTATCATTCTCACCCTGGGACTTAGGAAATACAGGTTTAATTGCCAGCTCTGCACAGATTCCTCATACCACTCTTTTAGTATTACTGTAGACTCTAGTAGAGGTAGTCATGTTGTGTTTTAAATTCTTTGTCCTTTAGTTTTACAACCCCAGAAGTTAGAATAACAATTATGTTTTGTAATTGTTCCCTGTTTATCATGTCTATTTTGCTTGCAAAACCCTTTACACAGACTTTGTCCTAGATACACAGAGAGGGTCATTTTGTTTAAATGGCACCAGTTGCCCTTCCTTATACATTCTAAGACAGTACAGTTACATTTACACTGGAATAATTTCTTCATATCTGACAGCAGTGATTTTCTAATATAGCAGCTTGCTTCCAGTGTAAGATGCTAGTCCCTTGATATAGCCCCTCTTGTACCACTTTACTGGACCTGTTTAAAGTTCTGCCCAGTTTGCAATTGGCATCATGTTTTCTGCACACGTATAGAATAACATCACTGTGTGATTCTCCCTTTCCAAAAAATCCCCAGGCCTTCCCGGATGCAGCAGGCTTACTTCACTATATGAAATTGTATACACTCTTGTGATTATGTTCTCCTCTGTTCCCACCTTAAGGGAAGAACCCACCTTATCACAAGATATAATAATGAGCATCCTCAAGACAGTACGCATGGTCCTGCCCCAGTAGCAGACTCCTGGGAGGGTGCAGTGCTGGGGAATATGTAGTCTGTCTTCAACCCACTTGAAGATGGTGTTGGTTTTGGCATCATCACACTCCTGCGGACAAGGTGTTATGTTCCAGAGGTGTGTGTTTTAAGTCCCCCTAAAAAGAACTTAACAATATTATTATTATTTTTTTTACCTCATGGGACAACTGCAGATGGGTCTGCCAAAGAAAAACAATGGGATAACACAAAGCTACTAGAAATAGTTACACTGTGGTATATTCTGACACAAGAACAGTTAAATGGATGGATTTGGGAGATAAAAAGAAGGCACCAATTCTGACATATTGTAATTGTTGACACAATATAATGCAGATGTTGGCAAAATATTGTGTTCCTAGAGAGAAGTGAGTCAGTCCACACATCATCTGACCACTCGTTACACAGTGGAAACCTTTGGAGTGCATTCAGTACAGCAAGCACAGCACTGTTCTAGCAGATTAAGTTGCACCCTGTATTTCAGGCTCTCAAGGCCACAAGACAGAGATGCCAATTTTAACAAAAAGGTTTTTCTGCAGGAAGGAAGCAGGGTATTATTATATATTACATTTCTTGACAAGGCAACTGGAAAAAGTGCCTGCATTTTCTCTGATGCAGTGCCAGCTTGTTGGCTGTGTATGAAATAAAGGGATGTGGAGGATTTTCTCTGTCTTCAGAGTATCTAGGAACAATGGGGCACAGTCTTCTGTGTAATGAAACCCTTTGTACCATGCTCCAGAACAACCTTTAGGTGGTACCATGAAGTGAATAGAAAATAAAGGAAATCAAAGGATGGTGGCACACTAGTTAGTCCCTCAAACAGCTTTGGCTAGGTGCGGGTTTGAACAAAGTTTGTCCACATTATGGACTGACAGAATGTTTTTATCTATGGGGTAGGTGCAGATGGAGGGATGCAACACAAATTTCAGTTATTTGAGTTTTGTAGAAAAATTAAAAGCATTTGCATTTTTTTTTTTTTTTTTTAATGCAGAATAAGACTGTTTTGGCACTACTGATGGAGACTGGATACCTTCTTATGCTAAAAATTATTTACACAGGTAGAAGTATAATAGGAAGGATGACTCAGGATTTCCTTCTACCCTTCAAAAAGCCACTATAACTTAATGGATGATGAATTCTCCAAAGGGAAAATCAAATTTGACTCTGGTTCTTTCTACAGTGGATGAGGACTTCAGCTGCTCTGCTGCTGTTAGATGCAGGACAGCTATTCATGCTTATTTCACCATTTGGTGAAAATCTTGCCTTCTGATTTATAAATCTTAAAGGTGTGCTTCAGGAATATTTTCAAGTGATTATTCTCAACACTGAGGGCTAAGGAAGTGACTTGAAAATTGAAATAGAGATTTTTATTAACTCTCAATTCTGAGAGTTAAAATCTTCCCCTCCCCACCCTCCAAAAACCCCCAAAAACTTCTGCCCAGTAACATGAGCTACAGTAAACACTGAGCTATCTCTGCATATCCACTTCCAAAGCTTTTTCATGGATGTAAGTAAAAGTTATCTTTAAATTATCAAAAGATAAAGAAGGGAATTATAATTAAAATTTTAAACTATAAGTTTTCTTTTAAATTTGTACTTGAAATTTTAATTTTGAAAATTAAATGTTTCAGCTCTGTGATATATTTTATGAATGATCTCCCTGATGTATTAGGAATCATATGCTGCAAAAACTTTCTTTTAAAATAACTCATAAAATTCTCTATTTTAATATAGATTTGTACAGAGGCCACTCTTTGGTAACCATAAGATAAATAAAAAAACCCTCCTAACAAATAAATAATAATAAACATCACTCATGGTGTTCTCTGAACCTCTAAAACACTCTGGCCTGTAACAATCCTTTTCCTCTGGCAACTGTTGCTCTAGTGATGCATTTCAACACACTGAAATAACAGTTTACTCTTTTGACATGTTTTTTGTAATATCCAGGATTGCTACTGCTTCAGTGGTGTATTATTGTAATGCTTTATCAAAACAATGCCTGCCAGGAATTTGTGTCCCAAGAGAAATTTTATATAGTTCTTTTAAATGACAAGAAAGAAAGCCCAGTTTATAGAATTTCTCAGTGATCCTTACATAATCATGGACACCGCAGAGTTAGTGTGGCTAGCAGCCTTTCACTAGGTTGTTTTATCACTTCATTGTAAAGAGGCAACCCAATTTTATGGAAGAGTTACTGAGGAAAAGAAGTTAAATTCTTAAAGTCTGGGAATCCTTCTGACATCTCAGATTCCCAAGGCTTTGTAAGAAGGTAAAAAGAAGAATAACCACCCTGGTTTTCATCTCATTATCAAACAGGTTCCTCAGGAAGATTAAGAACATTTTGCCCAAGAACTCTACCAAATCAAGACGCTTTTAGCATAGAGACTTCCTTACCTGGATGTGGTTTCTGTGTATTTAGGACCCATCAACACATTTTTCTTTTGTCAGCTTGCACATTGTCCCCTTGAAAGTGTTGAAACTTTTATTGTTCACAGCCTCCTTTAGAAAGGAATTACGCAGGTCTTCTCACAATGTTGTCTAACTGTGTGAAGAGTGAACTCCTACTGGATGTTTTGAATCCCAGTCTTGCTCCTGGTCTTGCTAGCTTTCTTTGGTTACCTTAGGGGGTTTGGGGTTTGGGGTTTTTGTGTTTTGTTTTTTTTTTTTTTTTCTTTTTTTGAAAGAGGCATTGAACAAACAATCCTTATTTATCACTGTTGTGGTTTAATCCCAGCTGGTAACCAAGCCCCACCAGACACTCACTCACTCTTCCCTCATTGGGATGGGGGAGAGAATCAAAAAGGGAAAAGTGAGAAAACACATGGGTTGAGATGAAGGCAAAGCAAAAGCTGTGCACACAAGAAAAGAAAAACTTCCCATGGGCAGGAAGGTGTGCAGCCGTCTCCAGGAAAGCAGGGCTCCATCATGCATAACGGTGACTTGGGAAGACAAATGCCATCACTCCTAATGTCCCTCCCTTCCTTCTTCTTCTCCCAGCTTTATATGCCAAACATGACGTCATATGTTATGGAATATCCCTCTGATTAGTTGGGGTCAGCTGTCCTGTCTGTGTCCCCTCCCAACTCCTTGTGCACCCCCAGCCTCCTCGCTGGTGGGGTGGGGTGAGGAGCAGAAAAGGCCTTGGCTCCGTGTAAGCACTGCTCAGCAGGAACGAGAACATCCCTGGGTTATCAGCACTGTTTTCAGCACAAACCCAAAACACAGCCCCATACGAGCTACTGTGGAGAAAAATATATAAAACTCTACCTTTTACCACCTATTACCAATTTATGGATCTTTTAACCACTTCTCATCCTTATTCTGATGAGGGCAGTACAGATATACATGGTATTCAAGACATGGTTGAGCCATCTCTGTTTCCAGATGTCTAAATAAATTTTCTGTTTCATTCTCTATTATTTCCTAATGATTTTTAGCATTAGATTTGCTTTTTTTGTCTGCTACCAAGCACTAGGCTGACATTTTCATAAAACTTTCTATCATAACCCCCAGGTCTTATCTCAGGAAAGTGGCATTTACGAATCTACATTTAACCTACATTCAAAAGATAAAATACTTAACCTGTATGAAAATCTAAGTGGGGAAGGTTTTCATGGGTAAAAACTCTAAAGGCATCACAGCACCTGAGGTTGTTCCACAGCACAAGCCAAGAAATATGGGCATTTTGGCTAGCCCAAGTATCTTAAGCACTTAAATTCATTTGGATTCTGGATGTTGGGTAAATTTACCACTTTCTTATCTAAAGGATTTAATCATATACTGTATAAGACGAAGACATTGAATTCAGCACAAGGTAGAGCTTCCACAGCCAATTTTACTAAAAATAAATAAATAAATAATAATTCTAAGAAGTGCCACTTTTCCTAAAATAAGCGTAAGTAATAGCCAGGAGTAGGAGAGCAGGGCATTAAGATCTCCTCACCTTCAGGTGTACAACTCCATATTCCTTACCCTTAAGAACAGGCTGAGCTACAGGGAATGAGCAATTGTGTATGCATTTCTCTCACCCCTTACTATTGGATATGATCTATTTTGTATAGGTAAAATAAAATAAAAAATAATAATTAATGAAAATACACACATATGTATGTATATAACCCTCCATGCATATATACGTACATATCTGTATATTCATCAGATGAGAAATAGATTCTACAGACCAGTGGAGATCTCTCTAATTTGAAATAAAAAGAAACTTTCTTCCTTCCTCAAAACAGTAGTCCAGTGATGTGCATAACTGTGTCTAATACATTTAAATCTGATCTCAGCATGTGGCTTTTCAAGGCTACTCTAGGTGTATTCCGGAGGCTTGAAACTCCTGCAGACACGCAAGGGACTGAAATCCACTGCAGCAGATATAGCTAGGGCCTGAGATCAAAGGAGCTGCTGTATTAAAAATCTGGAAGTAAAATTCAAAGTAGTCCTCAGTTCACATACCTTAGCCACTTCTATCTGTCCATTTTATGTAACACATGGAAACAAAGAGGTATAGATGCATAGGCATAGAGAAGTCTGGATATAGCTATAGCTAGGCACAAATGTGGATATAAACTTACGCTGAGTTTTGTTGCAGGTATTCTTGGAGAATAAACATGGATCTGATTGCCCTCTCAGATTGCTTACAAGAGCTTTCGAAAAAATCCGAGAACTATAAATTATGTTCTTTTGTCCTCGAGATTTCATTGGTACACCCTGATATTGCAACCTATAGGTCAGAGGCTGGTGATTAGATTCACCCATCCTAATATTAAACCTCTTCTAGCATAATGGAAAGAACTTACAAGGAACAGGTTCCTCCATAGGGTGAGTCAGGTAGTAGATTGAAGAATTTAACCTCGAAGGAGCCAATTGCTCCCCACTGATGGAGCCAGGTATGATCACGTTTCTATGTGAGCCTCCTTTCCTGCAGTTAGACTCCACTCTACACTGACTAGCTTCCAGTAGCAACTGGTACCAGGGCTGATGATTAAAATGGGTTAAATACCATGAATATTGATTTTAGGACAACATCATCAAAGCAAACCAAATTTTACAAAAACTGAGGACCCAAAATCAATAGTAAAGAACTCATGGGTGAGACTGTGGGACCGCGTGGATACAGCATCTGTAAATCTTCACGTTGCTTTTGAATGCCTGTCTGAAATATGTTTTACTTACAAACAATGATTGGGTTCAATATAAGTATAATGGGATAAAATGTTATGGCCTATGATGTACAGAAGGTCAGACTAGCTGCTCTAATACCTTTCAGACATTAATCTATGAATATATGAATCTATGAAAAATAAATCAATATTAGGGGGAAATGCTACACAACCACCATCATTGATCAGCCAATTTCTGTTGTAAATGTCTTCTCAGTTTTACATTTTCTTTGTGGAGCAATTTCTCATGATGCATTGTAACTAAGTCACACTACTCTTCTCCTACTTCTAGCAAGTACATTCATATGTGCCTCCCAGTATTTTTCTGAGGCTCTGGAAGTCTTATCATTGAGTTCAGTAGTGGCTAAGAAAGGCTGATGATGACAACTTTTAAAAATCATGCCCTTAATCAGTTAATGTTTCTGAAGTCATTTAAGTGTGCGTGCACTTGTGGTGATGACTGAGATTCTTTAAGACACTAGGACACCCACATGCCTATCTTTCCTATTTTTTTTTTTCTTTCTTCATTTTTTCTTTAAAAATTTTAAAAGTGAAAGCTAGGTAGAGTCAGAGTTGTAACTTGCTCCTGACAGATGATAGCTCGGACTGTCAGCTGACATTTGACACATTATCTGAACCAAACATGGCCAAATATTAAAGAACTGTAATGTTTCACTGCATGTGACCATATCTCAATAGCAAGTTAATGTTATTAAGATATACCTTGCTACTTCCTAATATATGTGTGTACATATAAGTATATTTATGTATATTTCTATGTATTTTTGAGTAGCTGCTTCTGATGTATACAAGTGTATCTTATAACTACTTAGGACCAAACCCACTAGTTTTATAACCTTTAAGATCAGTTAATGATTCAATTTAAAATTATTATAAAGATCCGACGTCTGAGCCATTTAAAGCTTGCCTTAAAACAAATACCCCTATACAAGTGTATATGCAATATGATTGTTTACTTTACTTCCACTTATAACATACAGCAACCTCCTGCAGCATGATGAAGTGATAATTTGTATTTTTCCACATTCCAGCATAGCTACTTTTCGTACTTTTTGAATGGCATCCTTCTCATATTTTGGACCTCCTCAGTACAAAAGTCTGTATCTAATTAAGACTACTGAACTGCAAAATAGTGTCAACACAGGGTCATATATACCTGGAAACTGAATAATTGGAGATTATCCAAAGTCCTCTGGACTACACAAGCTTTCATTCCTGGTGTAATATCAGCTCCAAAACTTAAGCCAGTTGCTTCAGAAAGATCTGTGAGAAGGACATGTCTCATGAAGTGTTCAACCTGATTTTCTGCTCAGAGCAATTGACACAAAGACAGAAAGAACTTCAGAAACATGCTTAGGCATTGTGATTATTCCTCCAAAAGAAATCTGTAAAACTCCTGAGGATACTCATCACTGTTGACAATGTACTTGAACCCAATCTTCTGTGGTTGCCTTGATCACCATGGGAGTACAGGTAAGGAAAACACTGAGTCATAAAAGTCAGACTGAGTCAGTTGTCCAGTTCATGGTTAAAAGAGGCAGATAAAACTTGGTAAAACATCCTTGCATTAGACCAAATTGCTAAAGCCGCCAAAGTAAACTAAGAGAGACAAAACAAAGGGCACATCAACATAATGTACATATTGTGAGGATTCTTGAAGGTCAGAGCATGCTCTTTTACTTCTTAGTGACATATAATGCCAATATTTGTCAGACCTTGATGAAGACCAAAGCTCAGTCAGAAAAAAAATGCGCTGCGTGACATTTGTTCTCAGACCTCTACCTTTGAACAGTCTTTATTGGAGGCACCTGGCTATGAACATACTTTATGGCTAAAAAGAAAAATAAAGTCTGGGTTTGGGACTAGGAGGCTGGGATGTTATACTGGCTGGGACTAGGAGGTTTGGGACTAGGAGGCTCCACTGTTATACTTTCACGTGATGGTGAGTTGAAGTCACTGATGAATGAAACAATCATACAAATAACAGAAGTACTTTCTTTACATAAGCATCAAAATAAATGGCAGGCTTTATCCCAATACCTTTTTACTCTGAAAATGAGCTAGAGACTTTATTTAAATATTATATGAATTTTCTTGAATTTCATGTTGATAGAATGTAATGAATATTTGAATACTTTAGTGCAAATTGATATTTTATTTACTTTTTAGTGAAGAAGAATTGTAGCAGGAAGGCTGCTTAGGGTTAGCTCAAAGATGCTGGATATGTGTAAGAACTGAATGTCAACTCACTTTTCAGATCTGTCAGGAAGGTTTGTGAATGGTTCAGTTCACAGACTGACACCCAAATCTGCTTTTTCAGCTCCTTCACAAGAATAAATAAACAGACAATATCTTTCTTGGCCATAAAAACAATTATCAAAAATAGTACTTCCTTGGCAAACATACCTAGCCTGATTTTATTTCCTTTTCAGCCCACCCATGAAAAAATGCTGCCTATATGGCCACAGTATTTCTACTTGTGCAAAGATTTATACCTGTAGCTGTTAGGCTGCCATTTCCTAATTTTGGAGCTCATTAGTCAATTTTATCCAAATCTGATTGGGGAGAGGAGTTTGAAAACTTTAATGAAAATAGTTGGTCTAGAAAGGAGCAAGAAAATATTAATTTCCTCAGCAAATGAAAGAACACAGTACATCTTCAGCCTTTCCAAAATTATAAGTCACAGAGAGAAAACTAATAAAGATGTCTTAAATAAATGTGGTTACAACCAGAATATGCATTAATCCTGCAATCTAAAAGCAAACAAACCAGTTCAGAGATGTCAGATACACCCTGACATCAAAAGGGATTTGAAGATGAGGTCTTGATGATTTGATGCTGCAAGTTCTGTGGCGTTTACAAGTTCTCAGCATTTCATGATATTTGGGTGCTTTGTTGGGATTTTAATGTAAAAATGAAGAATAAGACACTTCAAAATGTAATATAGTCCATGTCTAATGTCTTGTGTATAACAGATATCTTTTTATTACTACAGGCTAATTAAGAAGCAAGCCTACATCTTATCTCCAGACCTAGTTTTGGTAAGTGCCTTAAAATGGCTATGACAGAGCAAGCATGTATGATGGTGATGGTAAATTTTCCAGGTTAATCTCATTTCATCATGAACCATGATCAGCATTTTATCATTTCAGTTCAATAATGACTCACAAGCATGGTAACATGTAACTGACTGATGTCACTCAAAGATTTATTGTTTGCCCCCTGCTTCCTCTGCCTAGCATTAAAATTTTCCTTTCAACCTTTGAAACCAAGCAGAGTCGTTCATTACCTTTCGGATGCCACACCAGTTTAATCACATTGATAGAGGGCTATGCAATCAAAGTGACAGTTCAATGATGATTTGCATCATGCCTGACTCATTACTTTGTGAAGGATTTGGCATGCCAATCAATGGAAAATGATGTGCAGTTCCTTGAAAAATGACAGTAATCCATTTTCCACCAATTGGCAAGAGAAGTCCTTGACAGACTTACAAGTTAGGGCCAAAGCCAAATATTATTTGGCGTGTTTCTCATTTTGCTGCCATTTTGCAAATCCTGAGGGTATTTATCAAAGCAGTAATTTTTTTTGTTTGTTTGTTTAATGTTAAAATCCTTATACCCTTCAGGATTTCCTTTTGTTTTCCAGGAAAGCCCTTGAAAGTATGGATGTTCTCTGTGTTTATGTTGAATTCTATTATAAAGTCAAATACTTCTAAATGAACATGTTGATAACATCCTGATAATGCTAATAACATCCTGTGACAATATTAATAATGTCCTTGAATAGCATCCTTGTCTAGTTCCCTACATTTACCCTGCTGCAGAAAGCTTTCAACAACTCTCTGACACTTCCTTAGGAAGTGTTGCCCAAGCACAACTACAGGCTGGGCGAGGAATGGATTGAGAGCAGCCCTGAGGAGAAGGACTTGGGAGTGTTGGTTGATGAGAAGCTCAACATGAGCTGGCAGTGTGCGCTTGCAGCCCAGAAAGCCAACCGTGTCCTGGGCTGCATCACAAGAGGTGTGACCAGCAGGTCGAGGGAGGTGATCCTGCCCCTCTGCTCTTGTGAGACCCCATGTTGTGCTGTGTCCAGCTCTGGGTGCCCCAACACCAGAAAGACATGGAGCTGTTGGAGCTAGTCCAGAGGAGGCCATGAAGATGATCAGAGGGCTGGAGCACCTCTCCTCTGAGGACAGGCTGAGAGAGTTGGGGTTGTTCAGCCTGGAGAGAGGGCACTCTGGGGAGATCTAATTGTGGTTTTCCAGTACCTGAAGGGGCCTACAGGAAAGCTGGAGAGGGACTGTTTATCAGGGAGTGTAGTGACAGGACAAGGAGTAATAGGTTTAAGCTGAAGTAGGGTCGATTTAGATTAGATGTTAGGAAAAAATTCTTCCCTGTGAGGGTGGTGAGGTACTGGCACAGATTGCTCAGAGAGGTTGTGGAGGCCCCATCCCTGGCAGTGTTCAAGGCCAGGTTGGATGGGGCTTTGGGCAACGTGGTCTAGTGGAGGGTGTCCCTGCTCATGGCAGGGAGGGTTGGAACTAGATGATCTTTAAGATTGCTTCCAACCCAAACCGTTCTATGATTCTATGTTGGAGTTTTCACGGAGTATCTGCATTCAGTACTCACCTGCATTGTCCCAGTATAAGTGTCTGCCCTATGCAACACCAGTCTTTATCACACACTTAATTCTGGGTGAAGGAGGGATTTAAGTTGGGATTTAAGTTGGGATTTAAGAGAAAACACAGCATTTCTGTAACTTTGGGCACATGGAAATTGATGGACATTACACTGAACATCTCAACAGCTGTGAAGACAAGACCGAGCATTCTGGAGATCCCACACACAGATCCCGGTTCACCTCTGAGTGTGGGCCTAAGTGCTGTTTGGACTTTGCTTTGTGTCGCACTGAGCCTGGATGATTTTGAAAATTCTGGAAGTCATTTTATACAGCCTTTAAACCCCAAACTAGGAGACCGTGTGAGCTGCCAGAGAGAGGTGGATGAGTTAAATGCCTTCTGAAATATCAGCGTTTGTCCATTGACTTTAGAGACATCTAAGCTGACCAGGTTAACCTGTGATTCCACATGTATTCTTTTAAGCTGGCTCTACAAGTACAAATGCTTCATCTGCTTCTTCTATAGTCCTAACTATTTGCTTCTCTTTCTGTATTGACACTTCAGTTCTGGTCATGAAAATATTTCTGAGGCTGTGCTTATTGGAGAGGTAATCTAAAAAAATCTGAAAAAAATGAATAAAGAAAAAACATTAGTTTTTCTGATGTTGCAACTTGTTTTCAGATGGATCAGCGTTCTGTCTGAGGTGTTTTTTAACTCAACAAATACTCAAGGTAGTGTAAATAATATGGCAATTCATTGTGGTCTTGGGTCAGGAAAAATAGATAATAGTATGGTATCTGAAGACAATATTAATGTTGAAGTGAAATTTATGCTTAGAGGAGACACCTAAGTATATATGGTAAGATTAGTTTTGCTGAGAAATCCTTTCTTTCATCTTTTTTAATGAATACTCTTTTACTATGAGTACACATAGTGTTTATTTATGCATATGTTAAGTCTAAAATGGAAAACTATATTCTGTCATTTATATGGGAAAATGATCTGGTAAAATCTGTCTTTTACTGGAAAAACTCTTTGTGTATATACGGTCAACAAAACAAACTATATGCATTCTAAATATGATATTTATTATCATCCTTGATTGATTGTTAAAGCAGAGAGATGTTAATCCCTACTTATATTCACTTGCTGTCATTGGTTCTGAAGTCTTTTTTTGAGATGTAGTATTTTTAGGATGTTGCTCTGCAGTGATGATTTTAAAATAAATATTATCAGGCAGCTTTACAAAACAAGTGAGCAAGGGAAAAAACATAGTTTTCTCAATTGTAAACAGTTATTGCCACATTATTTTCCAACATAAATAATAGAAAACAGTCTGAGTTTTGCATTTTAGGCTTGGTATATACATCAATAAATATTAAGAAGGAGAATATCTGCAACAATTTTTTTTAAAAAAGAAACTGGACAAATGTACTGGAAATGTCTAAAAATCTAAGCATTTAAACAAAACAAAAGGGGCAAAGAGAACAGAACGTTTACAAGCTTAATAATATGTTTATCCAAAACATACATAGTTGATTTAAAGTCTTGAAGCTGAACCTTTTTGTAACAGGGAATACAGGGTTTCCAGGCCCACAGTGGGTTTCTCACTTTTTTTATTTTTTTCCCAGTTACATTGAGAGTCCTATTCTCAGAGGTAACGCAGAACCAACCATGTGTAACACAGTTATAAAAATGCACATACAACTCTAATGTTGACAGTTCTGGTTCAAGTATCCACTTTGCCCAGTTCAAGTCAAGACCTTGAATTTCCATTTCCGATATTCCAGCTAACTGCAGGGTTAGTGGTAATTTAAGATGCGTAAGCTTCTCACACATTGTGGTTTATGTCTTTCTTCACAAAAAAAAATCTTCAAGACAGCTTGCATTTTCCTGTTAAAAATGTTGAAAATGTCTTTAGGACAAAAATCTGTTTCTTGCCTAGCTCTTCATTTTGATTTATTCAAATATATAGGTCCATTCTGCAAGGGTTTAACTTATACATCATTGGAGATAAATAACACTGCAAAGAGCTTATGGTATAAACAAGCCGGATGAATGGAATAAGAAAATATTATCCCTACATAATAAATGGGAGATTGAAAACAAGCAGCTTGCCTAAGGAAGTCTGGCTGAGTGCTGAACTTGAATCTTTTTATCCAGAGTCCTGATTCAATGTCTCCAACACAAAACTGTCATCCCTTATGCAAAGCTTGTAGCCCTAGTTTTGATATACAGCTCAAGCTGATATTTTTTGAAGAAAGAAAATCATCAATCTATTCTACCTAGTCTGTCGCTGCGGCATTATACAGATGAATTCTGATTTTGCATATTGGATATATCACATTGTCACTGATCCAACTTGAGCACTTTTGTTATCTATTCTCTTTACCAGATGATCATAACTTAGTATAGAAATCAGAGGCAATAGTTATTGGATGAATGATAACATTCATTAAATCTGACCAACTTCACCAAATTTGGGAAGGTTTTGTATTTCACGTCCCTGACAAGTAGCCATAATGCTAACTTAGTGTGGTGATATGTATTCATTGCTTGAGCATCACAGAGGACCTATGCATACATCCAAAGGAAAGCAAAAAAAGGAAAAAAAAAGAAATTCTTTGCAAAGTCCAATATGTATTCAGAGATTTATCACTTGCCTTCATATTTTTGGATAAGTTTGCCAGTAAGTTTTCTTTTTCAAGGTCTGATATGCAAAGGCATAAGCAGCAATGGAGTACTCAAGGACAGAATGTGAATCGCCCTATTTCCCTATTAGAAAGTAAGGTGTATTATTATACACTGTTTCATATGCTTAGCCAGAATATTTTTTTTATTGTCTTGCATAAGCTTCCTTTGTTTCTCCTCTGTAAAGAGGCATTGACAAGCCAGAATCCTCTTAATCCAGCGTTTTAGAATTCCAGTGTTCGTGTAGTTATGTCTTCTTTTATACAAAGGAAAATAAATGGCGACAAATGAATTACAAGGTTGTAAATCAATTGAGTACTTCTGCTGATATCCATCTCAGGGACACTGTGGAAAGGCAACGTTAACAGAATGTGGATAAAAATACAGAATATTTGCTACTGATAATTCATATTTTCCATCACCAGTCTGAGAAATGTTTGGAGTGTAGTGCTGTGTCAGCATAATTATTTGATGTTTATATTTGAGAGTCATTATCACAAGGGTGGTGCTATTCCTATAGAGATTGAATGAACTTTGAACGTTCCCAGAGTCTTAAAAGAATACAAAACCCAAGCAGGTTTACTTTTACTTTTCTTCCTGCAACGGGAAAGTCTTGTAACCTCCCTGGGAAGGTGGAATTTTAATGTTCCTAGACTGTGAATGAAGCCCAAACTTTATTGCTTATTATTAGATCTGTATATGGGGTAATCTATACTCCTCTGACTATGAATCACTACAGCTAGTTCTGTGCCAGGGTTTTCCCAACTCACAGAAGCAGACCCAGAGTTTAGGCTATTCAAAAGATGTATTACAACCATCAACAGTGAATGAACGTCACTGCAAGCTCTCTCTTCAGCTGTAGCTGGCTCCACTTACAATCTATATACAGGGAGACATGTTTAAGACGTGTACGGGGTTTTTTTTCCACCTGAGTCTGGGTTTCACTGAATTGGATTGCAGTGACAGAAGTAATGCTTGAAAAAAAGGATCTGATTATTAATACACAAGTGAAAAAAACAAAACAAAACTAAAACAACCCACCAAACTGAAAAACAAAGAACAGAGTGGTCTCATTGACTGGTAGGAACTGCAAGTGGAAAGATGTGTCCCTTGACCTTCCAAAATAAGTAGAGAAGGAATCTCTTCCCATTGGTCTCACAGGACATTGATCTGGAACATTGAAGAAACTTGGTGTCTCAGCTTGTCTTTGGTGCCTTTGAACTTGTGATTTTCTTGGTTCTCCATGAGTGCCAGCCCCTGGGTTGTGCAATCATTCTGTCTCATCTCCTGCTTGGTTGACATTTCAGCAGTATGTATAAAGTAGACAGCTTCAGCAGGAGAAATTGATGCTTGGCTCTATCTAAAGCCCTACCTTACAGAGAAAACAATTTTCTTGACATCACTCTGCCGTAATTGTGACCACTGGGATGCTTCCTTAAGCAGTGGAACTGGTTTCTCTTTTTCTGGCAACATCTGTGTTTTCTGCAAGGGGCCCTTCAGGTTGGAAAGACACAGACAGAAAGGGAGGTGGTGACGTGGGTATTAGATGGCTCAGCATGGTCAAGCACATGCAGAGACATCAACCTCACAGAGTGGCAGAAGTTGAGATACTGGGATATAACAACTGTGGTGACAGTGTAAGCAAGTATCTTGATTACACAGCAGCTAAGCAGAGTTTTGTTGATGTGTGGTCTTGTGATTGCTTTTGTTAAATGTTGAAGTCCTTTTTACAAATGTAGCATCTTGGCACAAGAGGTGCACTTCCAAAGGGTGCAATGCATGTGTTTGAAATTATCACTATACTCTAAAAGTGTTTTCTACCTAGTTATGATAAATACTTCCAGTCTGAACTTCACTTTACAATTTTTTTACTGTTTTTGTGTGTCTGGACATATAAAACTAATGCTCTTTTCTTCACTGAGGTCTGCCTGAGACAAGTATTTTAAAGGCACTGATTTCAGACGGCAAAGTCAGATAAGCTAACCAATGTTATACTGATTCCAGGTATTCAAAAGCATACTCAGGTTTAGGATATGAGAATAGACTGTTGATTTCAGAGAGACTTGGGTGTCCCATTGAAATTGAGGCTATAAAACAGAATATATTGTTAACATGACTTTAGTTTGGATTCAGATTAAATTCCCTTTTGTTCTGTCATTGTTATAAATTTCATTCAGCAAAATCAGTCATGCAGCTATTGGTGGGTGAAGAAGAAAATTGTATTTAAAAATGGAGGATTAAATTAGAAAATAAAAAGTTACACAGAGGCAATGTAATAATAAAATAATATTAAAAAAAAAAACCCTGAAATAAATAACAGTCAACCAGAAAAAGAATTTTAAAACATAATTGGAATTAAAAGAAATAAACAGGTTTTGCCCTTATCTAATCTATCACTTGAACAGTAATGTGGTCTTTGAATTAAAACATGTAGTTGGATGAGAACAAATCCATCCTCACTGTGACTCCATTAACACCAAGTGTTACACTATGTGGGCTTTGACAGGAATATGCATAACTACCAGAGGCAGGAATATAAATTCAGTAATGGGCCAAATCCTATCAATGACTCTTTTTCATTAGCTGGAGCTGGGTCTAGGCACCAGCAATGGTAGACCTAAAAGAAACTTGGAATAAATTGGTGGCATTACTCCTGTGGAAATCTGAGGAAATGTGGAGCGATTAAGTAATGTGTGACACACAAAATCAGTGGCAAACTTGTGAGCTGATCCTAGCTGTGCTACCTGTCATCTGCCCTCTTAAACACAGGAAAACCTGCCTGCTCTCCTGATACTCAGGACAGTTTCTCCCAGCCTCTGTTTGTCTTAGCTATTTAGACTGCTAATCTGGCAGCACTGGGACTGTCCTTCTCCACGTGTTTGTACAGCATGTGACACAAAACACCCCATCTCCGAGGGGGCTTCATGGCTACACTGCAAATAATGCTAATAATATTAATAATACTACCAATAATGGTCTGAAAAGCAGTGGTGTAAATATTTGCTTTATAAGCAGTGACAGTGTACGTTATGGATGAAGCTAAGCATTTGTGTCAGGAGAAGATGGTGTTTGAACTGGGATTTTCAGAGCGTGAAAAGGTGCTGTACCCGCAGTGCCAGGGCATGGCAAATCACACACAGTTTGTAAATACCCAATGCATTCACTGAATGCTACTAGCTGTGAATCCCTACTTCCTTTTCCAATATGAGGTGTACCACAAACTCCCTCTAGGGCTTGGCCCATCACCTTTTGGTGCCTCAGTTTCCCTTCCTATAAGACAGAAACAACAGATGCAGTCAAAAAAAAAAAAAAAAAAGAAATTAATTTGAGCCAGCTGTTTTGCAAATGACTGCATGAATGTGGTTCTGTTAAGTACAAAATTTTATTAACAGGTAAAAAAAGAACTTTTAATTTACCATCAAAGTGGACCAATTTCTTTAAATCGTACTCAATTACTTCTCGATGGGTAAAGCTTCGTTTTCTTTCCCCTTCTCTGGATCCTCATCCTTCCCATATCAAAATCCACTCTAATTCTTTTACTGTGGAGCTTTAAAAATTAGCTGGGGAGTCATAAAAACTATCCCTCTCCACAGATTCAATAGGCAAAGTAATAGAAAACAATTATCTTGAACAATAAAAAGACCCAATAACATTTGGCACATTAATATTTTCATCAAAGAGATGCACCTCCTCATTGAAAAGTCCTGTGCAAGCCAACAGACTCAAGTGTTTGTGGCATCTATTTCGCACTCGCTTTACACCATCAAAGATCAGACAGCATCTTGAGACACAAGGTTTTTTTGTAAGCTAAGCCAGAAACAGAAACTGGAGAGGTTTATTGACTACCCTTTGTTGTTCCATTGTACCCTAGTTTCCATGATACACTCTTAATAAAACAAAAAGGAACCTTCCGATAAAAATATCTCCCCATTTTATAATGTAAAATACAAGCAATTTTATCAGCATTAACGCTGATTGGCTTCCATTAGCCTCTTGCCTTCTAATAAAATTTATGATACCTTTCAGAAGCACAATTTGATAGAAAGTGAAGTGATTACACCCTGCTTAGATATCTCTCCAGCATCTATTCCAACAATAATGCGGTAATTTTATGCATGAAATAGCACAATTGGCATAAATAGTTATAATACTGAGTGCTGTCTAAGGAACCTGGCTGCTGGAAAATTAGAAAGAGCTTCACACTTTTGAAACAGGTAATTAGGATTTCTCTCCATGCTCATAGGAGGCAGACTGGAGTTTCATTTTATATTTCATGTTTCATTAAAATATATGTGTTAAAAATAAATGTTGAATTTAAAGCCGCACAGATTATGAAAATTAAAGGTACAGCACTATTGCGAAAGGTAGAGTAAAATGGGCCTTTTTAACTTCTAATTTTGAGTCTGCCAAGAGTTTTAACACTTTCTCACAGGTAAATCAGTTTTCTACTGTTTTCAAAGTGTTTAATTCAGCAATAGGTGCATGCAGCTGTGGTCAGCAAGATGGAGTTTTACTGATGTAGAGTTATGTCCTTAAAACTAGTCACAAGTTTAATTTTTCACACCTCAGAAAAGTGGAAGGTTAATGATATACAAAGTTCTTCCAAATTAGCAGTTCCAGGACACTTCTCCCTGACCTACCTCCTATTTATCTTTTGGTTGATCAGGGACTGTCTACAATGCGCTTCGCTTCCCATCCCAACCAGCAGTGTCCGTCACCTTTCGCAGGGTAAGTGTGTCCCACCCGTGATCCTATTTAGCCCTTGCTTCAAGCCAAGATTTTGGTCTTGCTATGCCAAAGCCTAAAGATGTATTGTGGCTAAGCAAGAAATACACAGAACTCTTAATAAGTTAATATTAGAGGGTAAGAGGAAAATAACAGCTTCTTTTCCCCTAAGACTGGACTTTTACCTTCCTCTTATCAGATCAAATCAATCATTGTGATATTGAGGAACTCAGTAAGTTCCATTTCCATTTGATAGGATTTGCAAATGTTGCTCAAAAATCTTTCTTTTTCCATATGACTGTAAAAACTTGCAGATCACGAAGTAGCTCAGAGAAAGATGTAAATGTTTTTAAAAAATTACTGTTAATCACATACTCTGGTGTTGCCTTTTATAAAGAGATTTCTTCAACTCTTCAGAAATGTTTACTTAAGGAAATAACTTATTAAAAAATCTTCAGCAATGTTTACTTAAGGAAAAACTTATACAAACTTATTCAAACCTACAAAATACTAATTGATAAAGCTTAGAAAACTGCGTTTTATGGGAAATTTCCTTTGAATGTCAAGATTTCCTCTTTGTTTTTTTGACTGTAGTGAGGGTCAACACCTTAAACTAGTGCATTTGCAGACACTCTGGTTTAAAAAAATCAGGAAGACACTTTCAAGCAAACAAATTAATCTGTGAATTTAGCAAACATCAAATAATTGCTTCAGGTTTACCTGGAAGAGACAGAAGAGTTCCGCGGAAACACAACAATCCACATATTTTATCTTAAAATGTTGAAATGCATTGTTCTGTTTTGAAGTAACATTTCATGGTTATTTCATGGAAATATGGATACATTATCACTTTCCAAGGAAAACAAGCAGGCAAACAAGCAAACCACACACACAGAGCAAAACAGAAAAAAAGCAAACAAACAAAAAATCTCAAAAAACACGCTGCAAACAATCCTTAAACTCATTCAGAATGAAGACAAGAGTGAATGCTTTGGTTAACCTATATGAAACGTACAGTTTGATTCAAAATCATTGTTTATTTTCTCATTTTGTCTCTAAAATTTGGATATTCTGGTGACTTTACTTCTGATTTTCCTGGCTGCCCTGTGCCTGTTTTATGGGAACCTGGCTAGCTATAACCCCACTGAAAAACAGGAAAGTTGGGAATGACTATGGCTCAATTATCACTTAGACCTGAAAATCAAGACCTATTCATCATGGTTCAGAGCTCCCCTTTTGCAAGGGTGCAAGATGCGTTTCAATAGACTGATTGGGAGGAAATGTTTCTTAGTTGTAATTTTTTTTTTTTTTTTTCATGTACCCAAGGCTGGTTTTTATTCGGGAAAACTTTAGTGAGGAAGGAAAATAACTACCTTTATTGTAATAGAGAGGGAGAAAATATTCCCTAAAGAAACCATCACCAATAAGGAATCTTTATTATCATTTTCTTGTCTGCACTCAAAATCTCAAAAATCCAACTGAAATTAAGTACCTGTTGTACAAAGAAAAAAAAAAAAAAAATCAATGCATTTAAATCAATGATAAAACTGACTGAGTTCCACTGAAGAGGGAATAGCTCTTCTGCCAGCAGCTGCAATCAAGGAGTCACTTGCCCAAACTATTCTCGGTCAGTAGAATTTAAAAGAAATTTATTACAATAATATTAAACTATGAAGAAAAGGAGAATTTCTCTGTGTATTTTTATGCACATACTTGACTATGATCTGGTAAATAAATTATAACATAAGAACCTCCCGACTTTGAAAATGAGAGCAACATTTCATAATGTTGCACTAAAATTCAACAAAGTTATCTCTTTTTCAATGCTTTAGATTTCAAAATTTGACATCTATTGTTCTCTTGCCATCTTTAGGGTCCTCATGGCAAGCAGGAAAGATAAGACCTCCAATGCTAATATGAACAGAAATAGTCCCAGAAAATAGCCAACTTTAAAACAATATGAGGGAAAAGAATAAAACAAAGCATTCAGCCATTCTTCATACATGAAGCAATAAAAAGCCATAGTTTTTTCCCTTTGAAGTCCAGCTATAAAGGTCATTGCTTGCACTTGTTAATTAATGAACAATAAATTATTGTTTTTCAAGTTGTTTTCTCCAAATCTCTTTACTTTTTTGGCTGGTTTCGGTTTTGGTTTTTGGTTGGGTTTTGTTGGTTTGGTTTTTGTGCGTGTTTGTTTGTGGGTTTTTTGTTTTTTTGGTTTTTCTTTTAAACTTCTCTCTGCCTGACATATGCTTCAGCACTGATTTCATCAGGTCTTGGTTGTAGGGAACAGCTTGAAGTGCTGAAGCCTGGCACCCAGCACATCTGTGTGTCGGTCTCTGCAGCTCAGCTTGGAGAGAGGCAAGGATTTCTCTAGACATCGCAGGTTGAACTCCAAACACTCACACTCTGTCCTGCTTGGGACACAGCCAACTTCCACTTAATGCACAGTACCTTTTGGTAATGTGCCACCGAGAGACACTCTGGAGAATACACGAGAGTGATCTGAATTATTCCTAGGGAATAAATTATTCAGGAGATTTAGCCTTTGTTCCCAAACCATTCCTGATTACTATGAATGTGATAGTTACGTGTAAGTATTTACCAAATAGTTTATACAAACAAATTGCAGCCTATGGATAGTTCGTGAATTATTCACTTCAGCTGTTCATTCTCTGTTATTCCATAAACTGTGTTGTGTCCCTGAAATCATATGTTCCCTGATTGGATGACTAAAAAATTGCATCTCTCAGCTCTCCCAGTGGATAACAGAACTCGTCCAAAGGAGAGAATAACACATAATGAGCAGTAAACAGCAAGTCCGCGGTGCAGTGGCACACTAATTTTTGGGTGGAAAAACTGACTTACAAGGTTCCTTCCCTCCTTGACTACTGACTCCTGTATTTATCCTTCTTCAGTCACTGAAATTTATCATATTTGAAACTAATTTGGCAGCTACATAATTCTGAATGCATCCATGTTAAATGCAGTTGCCTCTGAAAGGCTTCAACAGTAGCATTTTTAAGTTAATATATGCAATTTTGAGCACAGGAAACTGAGGCAGCTGTAACCCTGTAGCCCTGTAATATGGTATTGCCATTGCTATATTGTTATTATTGTTGTTGTTGTTAGTGAAACTTTTTCTGCATGGTAATATTCTTTGTTCAATTACATCTGCACTAAAAACGATTCTTAGAAAAGATTGTCACTATTTCCATTATATTTCCATTTCCATTCTTGACTTTATACACATATATACATATGTACATAAAAGTTGTGTTTCCTTTTTACACATAGACAAGGTTTTGAGCACAACACTGCTGAGACCCAATCTCATAACAAAGAGGCATTTTCAGTTCTATCAGGGGACATGGGTCTACACAAAAGTGAGAAATGTCACAACGGCTGATGAGGAAATATCCAGTCAGGAGTACCAGGTGAAGGGGAATGGGATGACCCTTTGCTGACTTTCATCAGCTTAAGCTGGTTATGAAGCTCACCTTTCAGACAGTGATAAATTATAGCAAGTGTTGGATGTGAAGCTATGTTGGTCTCAGATTCTTGTTTATGGGCAACCAGTAAACATACCTTAAATATAAAGCCAAGGGTTTAACAGTAATATATTAAAATCTTAGTTGTCTAATTATTATCAGTCCTGATCTAATTAGTGTGGAAAAAGAAAGCATACTTCTATGCAGAAAAAATTTCAGCACTAACAACAATGTTGTGGAGACTGTCGAACACACACCTCTGAGTTTTGATCCCCTTTTCCTGGTGTTTTCCCCACCCGCCTCCCACTCCATAGAGTCCCAAAGTCACTGGTTTCATCCTGGTGGTGCCGGTGGCAGGGGTTATGGCGAGCCGCCAGCATCTGGAATCCTTTGCCAGAAGGAACATGATGTTGTTGTTGATGGTTTCTTCTTCTTGAGTTTAGGATCCACTTGAGGCCATTCTTACATACTTGCTAATGCATTTGTACACCTTCCTCTTTTTTCATTGGTCTGCAGCTCCACATCCAAATATACTAGATAATGTACCTTTTATCTACACTAGATATTGTTTCCTCTGTTACCCCTAAAACTAGTTTCATCCAGCTCCAGGTCTATATTTCTTAGCTGACCATGAGTGAGTTGTTTATAGCCTTGCAGTCTCCAGGGCCACTGCCACCCACCTCTTATCACCCCACACCACATTGCATATGACCACTTCTCAAGGCCTCTGCTATCATACCAGGACTGTATTTTTCTATAATACCTCGTGTTAGAGTTGTAAAACCATGGTGGTAGCATACAAAGATTAAACAGAAATAGAGCAAATTAGCCATAGCCATCTGGTCATTAGAAAAATTGCAGTTACAGCTAAACCAAGTAAAACAAAGCCGCTGGCAGGTCAAGAAAAGTTCAGACAGAGAAAACCTAACAATCTAGATCTGAGGCCTTGCAAACTCAGCACAAAGCTTGAGGCCTGCTACCAGCAATGGCAGTATGGTAGGTATTACAGGGATAGGGGCTTAGAAGTAGATGTCACCAGCTAGGAAAGGGAAAAGGTCAGGACAATCTTGCACTACTGTGGGGTTTTTTTTGTTTGTTTTATTTTGTTGTGGGTTTTTTTTTTTCTTCTATTGGAAAAAGGTTTCTACATCAGCCTTGCTCCAGAAATGCTTAAAATTAACTAAGTGCCTAATAGGGTTTTTTGAGTACAAGCACCTCTGTTTCTACAACAGATAGAGTCTCAAACTCTCTTACATGGACAAATTATGTACTTACCTTACACATCTGTGCCTTGAAGGTCTGGAAGATAGAGGTCAGTCTGTTAGAGTGGTCCACTAAGATGTCTATAAGGAAGTTTCTGCCCCAACAGTGTATTTGCAGGCCTAGAGAACTTAAAAAGTAGCTTTCTTCTTAAAAGGTACATGTTGGAAGAGAAGAAGGCAGTATAACAAAAATTATGTCCTCTTTTACCTGACCAAGCTACAAAACCACAAAGCCAAGAAAGCCAGGAAGAAATAATGTGATGCCTTGTCCCGATGGGGAGGGCAGTCAGCAGGACAATCACAAGGCTCTTGTGTGTTACTTCATATTGTCCAAGAGGAAAGAAAACTCATCCTGGACACCATGAAAGCATCACTTGTTAAATAAGTTGTCTATAAACTGACATGGGCAGAACAATTCTCATAACGACACAAATGAAGGAATAACATCTCCTGAACATATACAAATACCACAAGTGACATTTCCCTGACTGTTTCTCATGGGAGACTATTCACAAAAAAGGCTATCAGAGGACAATCGTATGAATGAAATCTTTAGAGGAACCAAGAATAGAGCTGACAGAAGATGGTTCCTTCCTTAGGCTTCCCTGTTCAATTTTAAACACTGGATCTAAGCAAGTGGAAAAATGTAAAACATGAGCAGGTGAATATATCTCCTGAAGAAGCAGAGTGTATTTGGCTGAGACTTGGGGTGTAGCTCATTGTTGTAGAAAGGAATTTCTCATATGGACATGACTGCTTACCCTTTGGTTTTTAGAGCACTGCAAGTTTACAGGGATCTCTCCTTGGTGATAAGGGGTTGAATTTGAATTCTGCAGCTCACTCCTGTCCTCCCACCCAGTTTGGCTCCAGCCCCCAGTGCTGTGCAAAGAAAGGGTGCAATCTCATATCCAGATTCATCTTGCATTCACCCTGCCTCCTTTTGCTATTGGAACGGCACATGCCTCTTCCTCCAGCAGCTGGTGGGCTCATCTGGCGCAATGTGCAAACTGACTCTCTCTTTTGTTTTCCTCTTGCTACCCCTAATAATTTTGCCAGCCTTTTCCACACACTGGCGACGGATGTCATAGAAATGCCTATCAGCACATAAATTAAGCAAACACTTGGGGTGTCCTAAAGAGCTTTGCAAAGTAATGTCTGAGATGCCAGTGGGGTTGTGTCTGAGCTAGGCACAGATTATTATATGCTCAACAATAGAGCTTATACACAGCTCTGGATGAGGAACAGGAACCCGAGCAGGTTGCTGGCCATCTGAATTTTACTTGCTGAGTTATTTCCCCAGATAGAGTCTTCAGTCACAGCCTGGCAGCTGCCTCAAGCACTGCCAGAAAAGTCGCACCACTTTATTAGCATAGCTAATGCCACTGAAGACGATCTGCAGATATGGAAATCATTCAGATTCGTATGAAATTTCAACACGCCACCATTTAGGCTGTCCAGCCAGCAACACTTATGAGAATGGCTACCTGCAGAGGCTGTCCTCTCATGTCTAGAAAGGGCAGGAAAAGTGAACTCTCACATCACTTCTTCTCTCCTTCTGTCTGCAGTTCACCATATCTAAAGTTAAAGGTATATAGGAAAATCATATTTCTGTCACTGTTTTTAGGGCTAAAAGCAAGCAAACAAAAACAGCAACAAAAATATGCAGAGTTTGGCTAAACAGGAAAGAAAGATGCCTGACCAACTGTTTCAAAGAGCCAAGAGAAATGCTGTTAGAGAGATCTCCCTGGTTAAAATACCCTACTAGATCAGAGAAAGGAGGAGACAGGATTCCTACCTTAAAAATAAACGGAAGAAGAAAGTAAATGTTCTCTTCAAGTGGAAGTACAAACTATTTTTTTTTTTTTTCTGTAAAAATTATATTTTAACAGAACATCGGCACTTCCCGTCCCTCATCCAGCCAGTGGACCACCCAATCTACCGCGTCTGTCAGCAACAGCAGCCAAAACCAGCTGCTTCCAGGGAAAGTTTAAAACTCTGTGAGTGTTCCTAATTGTGACAGATTGGGGTGTACCTGACCCTAGGTACTGATCAGTTTATGCCCTGAAGCATGAGAATACACAGCTCTTGTCATTTTTATCCCAGCTAGCAAAACTGCAGATGTTCTTTTTCATTTAAAAATGTGCTGAGCTTCCCTCATTCAGCCTGTATGTCCTTTATGATGATGCCTTGGGCAGGCCATATCTGCATTTCTGAGGGGGCATTGAATACAGGGAGACAAGAGAGCGAGAAAGAGGGAAAAAATGGACGAATCAATGGATGGATTCTGGATTTGCAGTAAGTCACAGCTCAAAAGATCCCCTTGTGATAATCACATTCTTTTTTTTCCAATAGTAAGACAGTACTGAAAAAGGCAAATATATAATCAGAAAATCCCAAGCACATAATGATGAGATTGATGAGAAGTTAGGTTTAAATGCACTTAGTTTAAGGTAAAATATTTGAATGTAGAAGTGGATGGGGTTCACATTTCTCTGCAAACAGCATAGGTGACCATACGGCTAGTTACACATCCTTGTGTTGCTCTGTCATTCTTGGTATACGGACTGTTTATACATGCTTATATATGTACATGTACATGCACTCCAAAAGAGCTGAGGAAGCCCTCCTCTACATATGCTAATGTGTTACTTTCACCTTTCTTTACATTAATCTGTGGGACTAACTGCCAAATGAGGAGGACTTGGGAGAGTGAGTTATCTAGAGGGAAAGAAAAGTTTGTGAGAGTCATAAACATGTCACTGGGATGTCTGGTCTAAAGAGATTTTAGGAATAAGGTAATATTTGTGTTTCCTAGGCTCAGTCTCCTAGAGCCAGCTACTATAAGAGACAGGGTTAAATAGATCAAAATTTTGATCTGTTGCGGCAATTTCTACTCTCTGTATTGCAGAGTCCTTTCAGCTGCTACTGTGACACATTTTCCTATTTCCTTTCTGCAGCTACTATTTATAACGATGTGTTTGCATACTCCATAAGACCATATGTGAGTGCTAGCACAGCCCATTCCCAATCATTCCTATTAATGTCATTGTCACTGTTAAAAGATCAGCCCTTTTGCAAACTGATGCTTTGAGTCCCAGCTTGTGGCTTCCAAGACTGGATTGGGGATGCTCTGAAAGACAGAAACCACTGATTTTCCTGAGGGAAGAGTTTTAATAAGAGACAGAGGCATATAAATTCAAAGCTACGAAGTCATGCCATCAATTTCTTTTCCCATTCAGGATTATTTATCATAGAGGTCAATTTATCCGCATCCCCCCCCCCCCCCCCCATCTCATAAGTATTTTACAATTATAGATGTACTACATCCCCTAGGACACTTCTCTTTATCCCTCCTCTTAGACTTACTCTTTCCTTTCTGGAGGTTTCAGGTCAAGATTTTAAAAAAATCTGTTTCTGACTTTCAGAACGCCCAAATATTCAACTACTTCACATAAAGTTAGTGAGAGATGCTCCATAACTTCAAAGATCTGATCCTAAACATGATTAGAAAAAGCAAAAGCCAGTTTGGAAATTATAACCTTTTCCTGAAATGTTATTTTTATTTACATATTGTAACCAAAAGATCTCAGATAAGCTAGATTAATCCTAGCTTATGAAATATTGAAGCCGCAAAGGGAAAAATTATAATAGCAATCAATTCCAAGAAATAATTAATACCACCAGAAGAGTCTTCCTGGCCAGAAGGAAGAAGAGAAAATGGATTAAAATAAAAAGCGTTAGAAATACAGAAAGTAGGAAAAACTACAAGAGAGGAGTATAAAAATGACAGTTATCTGGAATATTGCCATTCTCTGTCTCTTTATAATGGGTCTCTGACTAAGGAGAAGGCAAAAACTTTCATGCACCTTGGCTGGTTTCCTTCCCCTCGGTTGCAGGCAAAGGATGGGAGCTGCCAGCGGGTGCCCCAGGTGCTGGGGCAGAGCTGCAGGAGCATCCCGCACCACGTACAGAGCACAGAGACCTCTCCCCATATGGAACAAGAGTGTGGGGGGAAATCAGGTATACAGTAAGGACTTTGTCATGTTCTTGTCTTTTCTTTGCTTCTGGAACAATCCTACCCTCAACTGGGAGGCTGATTTAACTGAATCCTCTTGTTAGCTCCGGTGGGATCCTGCTGCTTCTCTGCAGACTGTCAGTCATGAAGTGCTTAGGACACTTATTGGCAGCTAAATCAAGAACTTGCTTCACCCATATCTCTGCGCAGCTAGAGGAAAGCAGAGACTGCCCGAGGGCTGTATTTCAAAAGGTAAATTCAAATGTGATGCGGTCCCATTACAGGTTCGGTGCACAACTTGAAACCAGGGAGAGTTGAAAGCCACCACTTGGTAGGGGAGAGGCGATATGGATTCAGTGTCATGGGAGAAGCCTCACTGCTTGGTCATTGCATTGTTTCACAGAAAATATCCAAAGGCAAGTGCAGACATTAGGTGACTGATTATATTTCTGGTTCTGCTGTTCATGCAGTATTGTGACTTTGGGCAAGGCAGTTAAAACTCCATGTCTTACACCGCCTATCTGGAAATTAGGAAAAAAATAACAGTTGCAAACCTATGCCAATGAAATATCCTTCATGAGAACAAAGATCATTTATTGTTGTTATTATTATAATACTAAATTGAAACATTCCATGGAAGATAGGTGCATAATTAATAGCGATGACCTTCACAGCAAACTACAGACACGTTTCAAGCTAAGCAACTGGTCTATAGTTATTGATGACATGTTATTGAATTATTTATCACAGCCTGAATGAAGGAAATGATATTTGCTGTTGAAAACTACAGTAATACAGTAACAATGGAAATTCTTAGAGGAGAAACATGAGATTTCATAAGCGGAGAGGATGTTGAAGCAATATGCATTGTACATAATTTGAGGTGTGGGGGGAGGCTACCAATTAGGCAAATTATTAAGCCTAGTAATTTAAAAAGAGAAAGAGAGAGATAGAGGAGAAAATAGGTGCATTAGCAAACCCTTACAACAGATGGCAAAGTGTCCTCAGATCCTCTAGTGGTAAAAAACAAACAAAAAAAAAAATACAAACTTTCAAAGAATATTTTATATGATGATATCACCTAGAATACACTCACTCTGAGGACTCAGAAAGCTATCTAGGAGACATCCAACTAAATTATTTAACACAGGATGACAGGAAAGAATTAAAGAAAGAAATTTTCCTATCTAAAAGTTAAAGCAACAATCCACTCTGTATCCACTGTTAAAGCTGAGGGTCCAGATGGTTGCCCAATAGAATTTTTAGCAAACATTTGGAGAGATAATAAGGCCTGTAACAGTAGATAATTACTCACTTCTATATGGCTCAGTGCCCCCCTCATCTACATTTGTTTCTATAGCAGGTTTTTTGCCAAAAAAAAAAAAAAAAAGAAAGAAAAAAGAAAAAAAGGAATCAGACCCTCAGGTTTCTTTTCTGTTGTCATTCTCCCTCCTCCTTCCCCTTAATTTGTAATATTGTCTCTGTTATCTCAATGCGGTTGTCAAAATCCAAGTGTCTGCCATCTTGCTATCCATGGGCCAATCTTGACAAATTTCAAAAAGGTGAGCCTGCATTGAATATAGTGAAATGTGGTAATTTTGTTAGTTAAAAATAAACTAAAATTAAACATAGAACATGAATTTAGGGTTTTTTGTTGGTGTTGGGTTTGGGTTTTTTTGGGGGGTGTTGTTTTGTTTATGTTTGGTGGGGTTTTTTTGTTTTTTTTTTTGGTTTTGGTTTTTTTTTTTTAAACTCATTCAGTCTGTGGGAATAAACAGAATGTGTACCACAAAGGCAAGAGAAGCTGGTGGTCTAATTCCCTACAGTAAACTGTAGGAATACCACCGTGGTTTAGGAACAATATTTTGCAATATAGTCACACTTCAATACAAATTGAAAGGGAAGGGCTAGACCAAAAGGTTCAGTATGAGAAATTATCTCTACTCCTTCCAGCAGTTAATGGGGAAAAAAAAAATAAAAATAAATTAAAAAAAAAATCTGAAGTCTGTTGTTCTAAACCCTTAGGTGTAAAGCCCCCAGCAGGGTTACCAAAGTCACTCAATGTTTGCAGCTACAATCTATTTCTTACTCTGTAAAAGCACTAAGGTAAAATATATGTGCTACGAACCAAAAACAGTGTTACCATCAGCAAACAGAAGTGTAAAAGAGACATTGTTATACTAAGTTAATGGAGCTGTGACAGTGTCCTAGATCTTACTATTTATTTTGATTTTTTTTTCTCTTCAAAACCAAATGTACATATATAAAGTGTGAAGACACTGATGTCTTTGTGAGGGTCATTAGAGAGAAAGAAAATTTTTGGATGCTGACGCCTTTCTTTTTTTCCTTAATTCCATACTGCTTATGTGAAGAGCCAATAGGTAGCAAACTCTAATTTTAACATATTTTAGGTAACAAACTTTAGGTGGGTGAACAGATTGGAGATCTGCTTTCCTCGTGCTTAGATTGAACTGAGCCCCAGGCTCAGATTCTCGGCTGGTGTAAACTGGCACTGTTTCAATTAAACCAATGGTGCGGCACCAATTTGCAGCAGCTGATGGCCTGACCCCTTCATTCTCTCACCCTCTCAGCTGCTAAGGAGCAAGAGGGCCATTAGTCCAGTTGTTAGTGAATCATCTGGACAAGACAGTTGGAAGAGGATATTGCATAAATAGATAAAATGAGAATTAGTAAAATTAGGGGAGGGGAGGGGGGGAGGAGGAGGAAGATATCAGATCCAAAAAAGGGACGGAAGACATCATTCAAAGGAAAACTGAAGAATATAAAGAGTTCTGATTTACGATTATACTATACACTTAAAAATAAATAAATAAATAAAGCTGCGAAGGAACAGTTAAAACAGCAATGTTGTAGAGACTGAAATGTTGGCAAGTTGGCAACTGATATAGAAGATTTTAATCTACTATTTCAGCTATATTAAGGATAAATTCAGTAGTCAAACCTGTTTCTGGATATTTTAAATCTAAACGCAAGTCCAACATCCATGTCCTTTTTCCCTGAGTCTTTCTGCCCTGGGCTGGATCTGAAGTGAGGGCTTGAGCTGAGCCTTCTTCCAACCTCCTGCTCCACAAGGCCAGGCTCTGGGTAACACCGTCCTGCTCGTTCACATCTAGCCCAGCAAACTTATCTGACGTCTGTGATAAGGAGATGTCCCCAGACCCTCAGCACCCACACTATAAGCCTGACTGACTCTTTCTTCAGATCATCTCTGCAATATGGTTTTTCACATCCAGCCATGCAGGAAAACTCTCACCTCTCCTCTCACCACCTTGTATCTCAATTTCTGTATCATCCCTTTTATCTGGGTGAGAATGCTGCAGACAATATTTTTCTTGATGGACAGCCTGGGCTTGGCTCTCTTTTTCCTTCATCCCTTCACCCTCTCCCTGTTGTCTCTCACACCAAGTACAAAAGACAGTCATAGCTCAGGATTGTTTCTGCACATAATTTCTCACTTGCTGTCCAGAGGTTAATTCTGACCTCCAGTTGGCATATGGTGTTTAACCTGTATCATCAGCTTGTGAAATTTTCAATCACTTTGTGCTTTCCACTGTACTTATCCTCATGGGGTTTCATTGGCCTTTCCTATAAACAAGAGCCATAACATCTCAGCAGTCTCCTTCGAATTCCTCCTTAAAGCTCTTACTTACCATAATACCTTTACAGAAAGCCTGTCAATACATTATTAACAGCAATAACCAGTAGTGTTTTATTGTTCCCTGTATTCTGAAGGGGATATTTATGTTTTGACTTTCTCTTGCCCAGTATTTTGGGAGCAGGGGCCTTTTTTTGTTTGTTTGTTCTATGTCTGTAAAGTACCTGCCACAATAACATGCTTCTGTAATTAAGGTGTTCAAGTCTGTCAATAAGAGAAATAATAATGAATATCTGAAGACTGTCGAGGTTGTTCAAATCAGGTCCTTCCTTTCTGTCAATATCAGTATAAACTTGATATAACTTGATATAATGTTCACAGACATGAACACACTATCTGATCACTGAAATCATGATGCTCTCCTAAAGGAACGGAAGGAAACTAAACACAAAGTACTGACTGAGATGTTGCATGACTGAAGTTATTGCTTTGATTAGTTGTAAACTGGGGGAAGCAGTGATCTTCCTCAGTGTTTCAGTCCTGCATCTAGATGATCAGGGCAGATCCACCTGAGGGATATAGCTATAAATATTCAATTAATTCACAATTTTCTTATATTTGCTGAATATCAGAGCATCACAAATCACAACATAGAAAGTATTTTTTCTGCACTGACTATAGCACTGGAATTTTTTATCATATTATGGAGTACAAAAATTACATTTTTTAACTAAATTCTGTATCTAGATCAAGCCAAATTCAGACTATGTATAAAGAAGGACAAGATTCATTGTCCTCCGTAGGAACTTCACTAACTTCACCTGCAGTTAAACCATGAATGATGCAGAAAAGGGATGAGGTTATTCTTATCTGACTGACTGCTCAGTCAAACCCCAGCACAGTGCCAGATAACTCTCTGATATAGGAATTAAAATCTTTGGTATTAGGCAAAGCTTTGAGCACTTGGTTTCAAACATTTAATAGCACTTTTCTCATGAGAATTTGAGACATCAGCCCTTGCAATTTGACCACCTTAGAAAATATTCTGAGATGTCATATAGGTGACATAGCTGTAGACTCTGTTTGGTTGCATACAGGCTTTATACTGCTGCTCATACTGCACCATAATTGCTGGGGAAAGGAGTCATTCAGCACCATCGTCTTTTAAGACTGACTGTTGGTGGTGCTTCCTCCACACTGGAGATGATTTAAGCCATTTCCAAGTGCAGGCTTGGCTGGGCAACCAGACCTGTCTGCTTTTCTAAAGTCTGGATCCAGCTTTTCAGTTTGAGCACTTCTTAAATCATAGAACTAGGAATGTCTTTATTTTCATAGTAGCAGAGTGAAAATAACAGAAACGGACCCCAAGAGGGCACAGGTGTCTTCTGATCCACACCAAGAACAAGCTTCTGGCCCCATCTAGTATGTCACACATAACCCCCAAAAGATGGGATACCTCTTTTTGTTCCTTTAAAACAAACACTTGGTCACTCAAAGATGTCCTCTCAAAGGTGCCAGACCAGTGGCAATACTGTGAAATGATGGAATGTTTGTGTTACCTCCAAAAGCATTGCCTTGCTACTCTTCTAGCTACATTAGAGTTACTCTTGAGTGAGCTGTAGTCTGTGTCCGTTATAATATTATGCAGAGGTTATATATATATGTCCATCTATATATGTTAAAGTTATTGATACTTCTACATTACCATACCGAACAGTTACTCGGGGGGGGGGGGGGGGGGGGGTGCAGTTCCCCTCTTCTTCCTCCTTAACTGCAGAGATTTTTTAGCATATATGACACACAATTTGGCAAAAGTCAAAGCAGGACAGCATTGTTGAGGCAAAGTGATAGCAGTATGTGCTAAGCCTAAGGCTACAGCCAGAAAGCAGCTGTCAGTGGACAAGTAATAGATGCCATTGGAAGACAGAAACCCCACACAGTTACAAGAAGTGGCATATTTCCCGCATATAGTAACAAATAAAAATGGCCAGGAACTGTGAAGCTTAGTTCCCTAACCCCCTGGCTTTTAATTCACAGATTTCATCCAGTTCTTTTCGAAACCCTAATTGCTTCTTATTAGTAAAATTGAATTTATAACTGTCTAAGCAACATTTCTTTAGGCTACTAACTACACCTTTAAGTTTCTACATGAAAATGAGAAGCAGGTTTGGATGGCATCTTCATATTCAAGGTCAAGTTTTGTGCCAATGCTGAACTTTTTGAAGTGAGACAGTTCTTGCTCCTAACTTTGCTGTTAATTTTCTTAATATCTCTCATTCATGGCTTTTAGCTGAGAGCTGAAGCAAAATAACCCACATAGCAAGACAGCGATGAACTCTCATTGCATTTCTATGCCAAGATGACAGAAAGAGTGAAGGGATGGCACTCTACCCCTCCGAGTGTCACCTCCCACAAATGCTACAGTGCTGCAAATTTCTCTGTTGATCTAGCAGGTGCAAAAGTAGAAGGACTGGGTGAACACACTCATATTTAACGAGCAGTCTTTGGTCTGTAAGGGGGACATGAGCATTTCTAATCCTGAACAGTATCACACACTGACCAAAGCTGGATGTTCACAGAAAGGCATGCAGTCAATTTAACCAAGTCGGTTATTTAGTCCAATAAATATCTTCCTGACCACAACTGGAGATAAGCTTATGACCGGAAGTATGGCCCCTATCTTGTCAGTGCAGGAAAGGTAGGAACAGACTGAAAACTATCATCAGCTGTGTATTCTGGAGATAGAGGAGACGGGATAGAGGAGTGCAATGATTGCACCCCAATGCCGTGTGCAGAAACAGCACCCAGGCCTGCCTCATTTCTATGTACCTGCAAACACCATGGCTAGTGGAGCTGCTGTTGGGCGGGAAGGGAAGAAACATCATCCCTATTCTGTGTGGGTTAGGTGGACAGTGTAAATATTTTTCCAGACTCTTGGATCATTCACCCATGGTTTACCTGCCAGAGAGCAAGTCACACAGAATCACATTTGCCTGAAAATATACAACAGGCCAAGGTGATATGACCTTCCTATAAGCTAGACCTATACCCTCTATACCTTTTTCTATGTACTGGGTAGTCTATATTGAGTAGTCTTTCACACTGTTTAGAAAGAATGGAGTGTCTCGAAATGCCTACATAATCTGAAGGGCAGTAATAAATGAAGCTTGTTGTCTTTATACTATTGCAAAATGCTCATCATGTTTCCTAACAATTTCTGCCTTCTGCAGTTGCTTTCAAGGGGAATGTGAGTTTTCTCAATTATGACATAATTTTATTGAGGTCCAGAGTTTTCTTTACTGTGAGGTCCTTTCCCCATCAGTAACTATTTACATACACTCGTTTTTCCTCAATGATGAAGTTGTTGTTTGACTGCTTCAGTTTCAACATTATGAGGTCAATGCATTTGCTCCCCACTTTTGAAAGCAGGTAGGAGAACACTTCTCTGTATATTATATCTAATGAGGTGAGTGTGAAAAATAAGCCTAGGGCTGCAGAAGGGCTCTCTATTAAAGCAGTTGTTATGAAATTCCTGGTAAAGAGAAAAATGAGAACAGTTGCCTTGATCAGCAGATGCAAAATGATAACTTTCTTGTGACAATGGAAAAGCATCTCATTTTTCCAGGCCTTATGAACTAGTGGGGAACCTCACATAAAGTCAACAGAAAAGTTGCATGGATATTGCAGAGGGAAAAATGGGCATGTATTGCCTCATTGAACAAAGGTGATCACCCAGATGATATCAGCAAGGAAGGACAGTTTCCCTTTCATCTGCAGCTCAGAAAAAGGCACGTGCCCTGAAATATTTAATATTTGCAATCACTGTGGATGGAAATAAACGATACCTCTCATCTTTCTCTCTCTCCCACCCATAGTCATCTAGCAACTCTCATAACTGGCATATGCTATGGCTGAATGACCTGGCTTCATTCACAACTAAATCAGTACTAAAACAGTCAGGATGATAGATAGTGGCTTATCAATAATTGAAAAGAAAGGCTTAGAGATGTCCCATTATCTGAATAATTAATGCTGCACATGGGCTTTGTAATTCCTTAATAAAACTGACTGATTGATTTGCTTAATTAATTCCTTCTTTGACAGGCTTATTGCTTTCTTTGGAGACAGGGCTGGGAAAAAAAAAATAAGGAAAAAAGCAGAAAGAAAAAAGGCAAAAAGAAAAAAAGCAGTAAAAGGAAGACTCAAAATTAGCAAGGAAAAGAAAGATTTAAAATCTTTCATAAACTTTAACCCTCCACTGGAGAATAGAAGAGATGTTCAACGGTTAATCCTGTCTTACATCCCAGACTCCCCACAACCTCCTCCATCTCTTGTCAACCACAAAAATGGCTCCACAAATGGAAATATCGACAACAGAAAAAACACCCAACAGATTTTTCCCACATCTTTTGCATTTCACCTCTGTTCATGTCCCACTGCAACTGATCAAACATTATGATAAACCGTAAAGTGTCCCACGACCACATCAGTAGTAAACTTGGCTGAGCCTTAAACACTTTTGAATAAATCGATCTGAATGAAATGTTTAAAGCCCACTTCAGTTTAAGAGCAATAATTACTTTGAAAGTTGGCTGCTGCCGCGACTGCACTGCTCTGTCATAAATGAAATGCTTTCTTGGGTTGGAGGGTTTACCTTAGGGAAAAAATTTAAGTGCTGGCTCGAAGTCAGAAGGCACTGTCAGCTTGTTGTCTCTACTTTTTTACTTTGTTGTTTGTTGTGTTAAACTTACTTAAACTTACTTGCTGTGGGACTAATATTGTTATCTGGTGTGAACTTCTCATTGTACCAGTGGGTTCACCCTTACAGCAGCTCCCTATCTAGCACCAGACACTGAGTAAAAAACAACAAAAAAAAGTGTGTTTATGAGGTTCAAAGAATGTGCTGTCACTGAAACCTGGTCATAAGGGTCATATACACAACTCCTACATGGCAAACACCCCCAGAACATGACTTATGCTTATGTGTCTGAGCAGTGGTTTTGATCCAGATAACAAGTTTACCACTACCTAGTGGTACAGCAATGCTTGCTGGATATATATGGCTCCATGGAAAAAAAGAATTTATCCCTAAAATCTGGAGACACATTGTCCTAAAATTTAGCTGTATGGGACTGAACTAGAGATTAAAACAATTTCTATTTATAGCTGTTCCCCTTTAACCCTGATAATACCAATCCAGTCCTCAGTGAACAGCTGCTGCTAAAATGGTATTTTTCATTACAATAATAGCTTGCATGGGAAGTCTGTTGATTTAGAGTTGCCTTAGAGAGATTACCCCTTTATCTTCTCATTTTCTAGGTGAGAAAAGAGACAAAAAGTGAACTGAATCTGCTGAAAGGTGAGCAAAGTCAACAGGTTGTCAGAGCTATGCAGACTTGGAAGGCCAGCATATTGTACTGTGTGAAGGTGCTCTGCAGAGAAAGTGTAAATTATTGCGCAGACATAGTTTCTGGTCTCATTTCTGTTATATGCTACTTCAGAGATCCTTACAATATATTGAAACCTGCAGTGCAGACATTCCTGTAGTTTTTAACTGTAGAGAAGAGATCATTATCATGCTTTTGACAAGCCAGGGAAAAGGAATGTGTGGACAAGATGACTCGGATCAATATTCATCACAGTAACTACATTGAAGAAAAGGACAATCATTTGACTAACAAAATTTATTCCAAATTTTCCACAGGATGAGTGCAAAGTTTCTGGTTTTTTGAAGATGGGTAGTTTTGGTGGGTTTTTGGGGTCTTTTTTGGTCAGACAGAATTTTTTAGAACAACTTTAGGATTTTCCTTACAGCTTGATTTCTTGAAGATGAAAGAAAACGGAAGAGTGAAAATCATGAAAATGGGGAAGGCTGATAAATTTTTTTGTTAAAAGTTAACACACACTTTCACTTTGATTGTTTTAAGCTTTACTGATTTGAATAGCAATGGGCTGAATATTGCACCTCTTTCTGAATCAAGGCACCCATTGAGAGTGAAGACAAAAGTCAAATAGGCTGTCTGAGACAGACCTTCGTGTTGAAGGGTATTTCTGACCCAGGCCTTCAGGTATCTGCGGTATTTCGAGTTGTGGTATTGGTACTGCACCATTTTCTTTCATGATGGTTTCATAAAACAGTCAGAAAAGATTTTTTTCTGAGGACCAAGTCTGTATGACCTGGTGTGTAGATTCAATCAGTTATTCAAATCTTGTGCATGTGAAGAGTCTCTGAGTCTCAAATGACACATTAAATTGGATGCACAGTTGAGGGAAATAATTAGCATAAGAAATGGCTTTCTTGAGACTCATGATGAGGTTTCCAGGCTCATCATAGAGGGGATTTTGACACAACCAAGACAACTCGTTTTCAGCAGTTCTTCAGCTTCACAATCCACTATCCCTCTACTCAGCATTTCAAACCAGAAAACCACCGAGACTTACAATTTCAGCATCTTTCAGGGCCAGTGTCTGACATCAGCATTACTCACTGCCTGACATGATCAAGCCAGTTATTTCCTTCTGCCTCATTCGTTCAGGATGGCAGCACCCCTAGAAAAAAGGATGGACTTTTTAAGCTAGACAGTTCTCATGCAGAAGGCGGAGTCTGAAAATTTAATACTCCGTTTAAATAAGATTGCTTTCTATCCTGTTAAAAATGGTGTGACAGGAGAATTGAAGCATTATCTAAGCTGCATGGTTTGAAAACAGTTACAATGTCTTTTATTTTTAGTAAATTATTTGCAAGTGTTTATCTTTTTTTTTTTTTCCCATGGAAACAGGGATGTGATTGTAACAGGTCCACGCAATACCAAGATATTCTGCTTACACTTCCCTTTGTCCTGTCCCTGTGTTAATCCTATGTGGAAGCACAGGAAACAGCTTCATCTTTCTGGACTGGATTTCAAAGTCTAACCCTAACATAATGCAAAATTCTAGATAAATAATCGCAAAGAGTTTCAACTTTCAAAGTAAGTTTTTCTACTTTTCAAAGTAAGCTTCTTAATTGAAAAGTAATATTCAATACTCAGGAAAAAAGTTTGTGAATAGTATAAAACAATAAACCACATTTGAAATACCAAACTACATTGAAAACAGAAGCTACTCCTACTATATACCTGTCATAGGGTTCCACCATAATATTTTATATACCTGTGCTAAACACTTTCCTCGTGGTCTTTGCTCTGAGGAAGTAACTCAGAGCATGAAACCCTTCCAGATGTCTCTCCGACAACCTGGCATATAGAAAATTGGACACATTACTACTCTCATGGGAGGCTCTCCTTGTAAATTAACCTAGGAACAACAGTTACTGTTACCTAAAATAAAGTGCGTGCTGGAATACCATCCACAGAGCAGATATAGACTTTTCTGAAGCCATTTTCCATGTCCATACTTAAAGTGTCCCAAGGGGCTGGCTGTGCTGGGTCAGGCAGAAGGTCCAGGAGAGCTAAAACCATGCCCTGCTCCTCTGGGCCTCCCATTCTCCCCACTTCAGCTGAGTTGCCTAGTCCTGCTCTCTGCCTCCTCCTCATTGCCTCTAACGTTGGGTCAAATGAGAACATCTGTAGCACAATTCCTGTGCATTTTATGTTGTTGCTGGGATGGACTGTGATGCCTCATGGTGCTGTGTGTTTTGCCTAGAAGGTATTAGCTCTGTGTAGGCTTAGAAAAGACTTGGCAGTCCCTGTCAAGGAAGATTCTGACTCAAAGGTACAGTCTTCAGCACAATATTTTGGGAGGAACTAGTCATCCGTCTAGTCCACTGGTACAATTTTGCTTTCACTGAGCTGAATATGAATATGAAGCTGAATACTTGCCAGTGGAATTGCATTCATTAAGGGGAAAAAAAATGAACTCTAATTTTCAATTTACCGATTAGGATGTTTGTTTATGTTCTGCCTTTAAGGCATCTTGTAACAGCAGACTATCATATTTTGGTTCTCACGAACCTCTGCAGTACAGAACAAAGATGAAGTGTTTACAATTTTTTCTTAATGAAAAAGAACATCATTACATTAAGTTGCACTTTGATTGTATTGAAATGAAATTTCCATTTCCAATAAAAAATTAATCTGACATTTTAGTGTAGGCATATGTATGCATGTATATGTATATATCTGAATTAAGAGACTTTCAGCATCGTATGTATATGTACTTCTACACATACATAGTTATCTCTATTTGCATAAGCTGTACGCATTCATATGATTATGTATTTTCATATTCATTCCTTCTCTCTTTTTTTTTTTAAATTCCCTCCCCCTCCCAGTATTTAGTATCATATTAGGAAGAAAAACAATTCATACAAAGAGGGCCAGTTTTTCAAAAAGTTTTGTGTTATTAACAGCTGAAGTTTCATGAAAATACAGCCTTTATATTTGCCAAATATGACTAAAATTAAATGTTTTTCCAGAGGTGGAAATAAATATAGAAAATGAAAGAAGCACCATGTTTCTTCACTCCACCATTACACAACTTCTAGTTATGCATGACCAGAAAGTGTTGTTTCTTTTCTTGCAGAAATTGGAATAAAAAAAAAAAAAAATTCCCAGGTTTCCCATGTAGCAGTATCTCCATTCATTTTAGTACAGGGAAATAATCCTTGAGAACTTATAAATAATGTAAATATATAGATTGTGGTTTTCATTTGTATTTTTTTCGAGAATTGTTTCCTGGGGGAAATAATAATACTAGATGCTAGAGATTTTGTGGCTACCATGTATGAAACAAATTCTTGCTTAATTGTTTCTGGCATATAAACGTGAGCTGAAAAATGCAAGATCATAGCAGCTGCAGAGGAGCTAATCGTAAGGAAATGGAATGAGGTTCAGCTATGGGATAAGCCCTTGAATTCGAAGGAACAACTGATCATGTTGGTACATAGGGTAAAATTACCTACATGCAACAGAAATTAGTGGTGCACAGGGTTGCTGGAGAAATGGTTTGAAGGACTGAGAAATAAGAAGTCTGCTTAAGTCTACTGCGCAGTTGAAGAAAACTGGAACTTAAGGAACAAGAAGCTGCACAACAGTAATGGACAAGATGTCTGCAGCCTATGAAAAAGACATTCCCTTTCATACCTAGAGACAATACCTATGGGTTGATCCATGCATCCATGGTTTTACTTAGCTATTAAGGATATCATATAATCAAAACAAGTGATCTGGAAAATGGTCGAATATAGCATTTATGGAAATTTGATTTAATGGCTAAAGCAGGTGCCTAATAATGATGAGAGTCTGAATATGTGCTTGGTGCATAGCTAACATCCTCTTGCATCAATAATCTTTAATAGGCACATATCAGAAGATAACCAACATGAAAATGGTTCACAATACCCAGATATCTGTATATGAACACTACTGAGATAATAATGACTATAGTTAAATTTAACAAAACCAGAAACATTAGAATCAGCCTACCAGGTAGGCTTTGAAAACGTATGCAAGCTTCTATACTTTTCTGAACCCAACTTTTTTAGTTTTGACCATTGCCAAGAAGAGCATTGATCCATATACCATTTCAAAGTGGAACCACAATAAACATTCGACTGAAAATTAATAAAGTTTGTTAAGCCATCAATTGCTCTCCAGTAACCCTTAAGAATTTCTGAACTGGTGTTTATTGAAATGCAAATCACTGATCCTAAGTCCCACAGCCTTCATAACCATCATTTAAAAATTAATCGCACAGACCAAATCATCTCACTTCTTGAGTATCTGCCAGTTGAGAGTTCTTTAACTTCTTGTATTGATAAATTGCTCCAGTCCTTTCCTATAACACATTCCTTAAGGGCTGTAGACAGTAAAGAGGAATTAACTGGTTTCAGGGGAATAAGTTTCCCAGTCTTACTGCATGTGTTCACCCATAAGGTACGGAACAACAGAAAACCAACAGGTTGTGCTGCCCATGCCTTTCTCAATACAGAACTGCTTCTGACCTGTAGGGTTAATACAGCCTGAGGCGGTTATGGGTTTACCTAGTGGTTTAGTGTAAAATTAAACAGTTTGAGGAGAGCTCAAATAAATTCTTCATTCTCCATGTCACTGCAGAGAGCAGAAAACAACTATAACACAATGTGTTGTTGCTAGCCCTCTTCTCTTCTTGAGCAGTCCCCTCCTCTTAAATGAGCCCTTTATTACAAATTGAGAGAGAGATTAAGCTCTTAGTCTAGGTGTTCACTGATTGGAAAGACCCCCAAAAGAAGTGAGACAATCCTTAGGCCTTTTGCCTGTTTTGTCCTCTCTGAGAAGAACAAAGGCAGTTTTATGTAAGTTAGATTTGAACCTGGTTTATATATGTCTTTTCCTACCTTAATCTGGCTGCAGGCTGATCATCATCCTAAATCTCAGTTTGCTGTATCCTTGGAAATCTCTCCTTGTGCCTTTGGGACATCCTTTTCATCTTAAATGCTCTAGTTTTATTCCATTTAATGTTTCTCCTCTTGACTGGCAAACATCCTCAGAGCAGATGAGTGAAGGAAGTGTCATGTTAAGTTAAACGATGCCACTGCAGCACTAAAAACAACACAGCCCATTACAGAAGAAGTCAAAAGCCCCGTAGGGAACCCTGAGACTAGGACTCTATAGTGTCCGTATATTGATTGCTTTCTCCTAAGTTATTGAACAAAGAATACATTATATTATGACTCTAGCAAATCATAGTGTGACCATTAATGTTCAGAGACTCTGCATGGATTATGCTTTAGGTTTCTTTAAAAGCTGGAGATCTCTGAGAACACAGTACATTTCTTGTTCATCTTAAGAGAGTAATTTTTTCTTTAGGTTTGTTTGGGTTTTGGGTGAGTTTTTTGGTTTTCCACAAGAACTAAAAGCTCTCATAATGCATATCATGCAGTGACTAATTATTTTAAGCAAACATAAAATCACAGTTGAATTATAATCCAAGTTGGCTAGGATTCCATCTTATATTTTGGTTAACTTCATATATAAAATGCTATTTCCTTTTTTTTAAAAAAAAATATATTATCACCCTTATCCTTAACAGCATTAGGAGTTTTGCTTATTATTTACATCTAAGGGCTCTATTCACACATCACAGTTCCACTACAGCAAGGGTATAGTAGGCAACAAAAGCCAGTCCTATCTCAAATAGTTTGGAGAATGAATTTAATGAGTAGCAGCCTGACAGACAAATACAGGAAAATTACGAGATAACATTTATGAACCACGAATGTTGTTATAACCTCCAAGTAAGGACTAAATTAAGTTTTCAGTAAAAGTTGGAATGAAATGTATTCATTTCTTTTATCAAAATCATATTCAACCTTAGATCTAAATTTTGAAAATGGGCTACTGATTTTGTCTGGTTTTATTTCTAGGTAGGTAGTCAAGCCTACTTAAATGAGACAGATTTTTAGCACATGGGAAGAAAGGCAACTGATAATACAGGCTATTTCAAATTACTACTCATTTTTCAAAATTCAGGCCATAGTTGCTAATGAAAGTCAGATCACTTAATCTTAAGGTGAAGATTTAACTATCTGGAAAGTTAGAAGTGAGACCAAGAGTTTGAAAGAGTTCAAAATTACTCATTTGGGATATGTTATGGATGACTCAAACTTTTTTATGCCTTTCTCACAAATGGCTTTACTTTAACATTGGTGATTTTGAATGCATGTCAATTTAAAAGACGCTTGTGTGATGATTTGTATTTTGTAGTTTAATAAACCAACAGAAATAACAACAACAAAACTTTAAACCAAGCTACTTTATTATAATTTCCTTTATTGGTGATCTCATTTATGCTAGAAAACGTAGTGAAAGCATTCTTATCTTTTGCGGCATGCAGAAAGCTCCATTTAAACTTTCATCCCCTAAATGGTGAATTTTTGTTCCTGGTTTAAATGGGAAACAAAGGGATTCCCAGCTGTCCAGGGTAATACAACACTGGAAGTCCAGGATTTAAGTCCGATCCTCTCTACGGTTCACTGCTCATTTTGAGAGTCTGATAGATTTCATCCAAATATGGAGCTTTTTTGCCCTGACCTGCTCTGTGCTAGCCTCAATCTCCACCTTGTCTTCTGAACCTTCCCTTGTCCTGAACAGAACGGCTGTGCTGTTCCCTGTCTCTCCAATGAATGCAGCTAATCCTTAAAATTTCATTTCCAGTGATGCAAGATGAACATTTAAGAAGTCATCTCATAACATGAAGGTCCTTGCCCTTATACAATTTGTTTTCTCAGGAAAACAAAACAAAACAAAACTGCACAGACTTATGTTCCTGAACAGGCCTTTTCTAACACTAAAGCAAATAGTCAGCCACAGGACTCTTGGAGAGCTATACAAATCCTCTGCAAAAGTAGGTCAAGATTTCTTTATTGGCAGTAGTTACCTGACTTGGTTCCTTGTTTCTTTTATCTTCTCTTCATGGAGCCTCCCATAAGACCTTCATGTGTAGCCACAGAGCATTGCACTTGGTTTTAGTTCAGCAAGGTGTTTCTGTCACTGCTTTTCCTTGCTTTCAAGACAGATACTCTGCTGGGCCTCAGCCAAGGTGCAGAAAAGGATGTGACAAGATTGCACTGGCTTTTTGATTTATCTTTCCTGGCCTATTGGTTAGTAGAGTACTAATGGACACCGGTGTAAGGAAAGGGATGACAAATTTTAAGACCTGTTGGCCAGGCAGAATTGTGTCACACGTACACTCAACTTGTGGCTTGATATAAGACATTTAATCTCTCTGTACTTAAGCCCCATCTGTAAAATGGATGTCAGGACATTGCTACAGCAGGAGCTGTTGTGAGAGTGAAAGGGTGTATAATTAATAGCTGACTAGAGGCTGGATGGCAAAATTCATCGGATGGTGGGTAGGTTCATAATGAATTTCTGACCTGGGGGACAAACATCAGTGGTACTTCATTACTTTAGTCCTGGGATGAAGAAAGGGCCCTGTATCATTAAGCAGCTGGGAAGGAAGTGTGTAAATTGGGAAAAAAGAGGGAGGTGGAGAATCATTTTCCAGTGCACTGAAGGGAACTGGCCACAGTCCGCAGGTAAAGGAGCCCAAGAATTTAAAAGCAAGTTAAAACCACAGTTTAATCCTTTTTCTCTATCTTGCTTTTAGGATTCTTGATACTACATACAATGAGACCTGTTTTACCCGTCTGCTCCTTTTTGCCCTCCCTTTCTGCTCCACATTTGCATTCAAAGTTTCATGTGAGTTTTCTTCCGAAAACTCACCTAGATGTCCCCAAGGTTTTGATCCAAAGAGTCTCACCTGCCCAGTCCTACCAAAAATATACTTTCTTCCTAATTATGTCTAGTTTAGAGGGACCTCAATAACCAGATTATTAACTTTCCCTCATAAAGTTCATTCTCAGCATTGCCATCTATGATACAATTGAATTTCCTTTGGTGCTGGGACTTACAGATTGAGTAGCCTTTCTACACACTCAGATTCAGAAATAAAGGAATCTAAGCATCCCTAATGTTATTTGTCATCTCATAGACAATAAACTTAAAAAAAATAACCTGACAAGACGTGTTAGAGTTGTTTGGTAGCTACCACCTGATTGTTATAAGAGCATGGTAAGACAATCCTTCTGTACTTAAAAAAAAAAAAAAAAATTAAAAATACAAAAATAAAAAAATTCACCCACTGCTGTTTAATACGCAAAACTAAGTCAGTTGCTGCAAGCAGCACTAAGCAAATCAAAGCATTTCTTTGAAATAGGCAGTATGTTAACATAAGTTATGTTTACATCTCTCATGGCTGCTCTCTGTCATCTGTCTCTCTGGTTGCCCTCTAGAAATTATATAGGGTGCTGTCCTAAATCCTAAAATGCTCAACTGAGGAAACTTCTGCAGTGGGTGGCTGCAGATGAATACACGTGCTGTTCTCTCCAAATGCAGAGACCCTACTAGGTGCCAGAAAACCCTATAAGAAAAAAGAAAAATGAGCATTTGGGGCTAGCAGAACATAACCTTAACCTTAGAGAAAACAAAGTTTTTCAGTCCCCAGTCTTACATAAGTGTAGGAGCTTTCCCATATTCTGGATTCCCCTCTGTAAAGTACATGTTTTTCAGAGTGGTACAATGTTGAGGGTTTGAAGAAGATGTACAGCTAGCCAGAGACATGAGCAGAGCACTGGAGCTGCTTTGAAATGGTGACAAATGTCATCCCTCAACACTTTTTTTTTTTTTTTTTTTAAATAAAAGCTTTTCTTGTAGCTTTTGTGGATTTTTTGTCAGTCTTAGAAACTGGACTGTGCACAGTAGTATATAGATTTTCTTCTGTCTCCATATTCAAACAACAGTAATGGCTAATAACTCTCTGTCCAAGGGGTTTCAGCTGATGTGGACGTGATCCCTTAGGACTCAACATTGCTGTTAGTCAGGCTGAACCAACACTGGTCACTTCCTCCAAAAAAGCCTTGTGCTGTTATTGGGAAAGCAACTCACGTGCATTGTTTGAGGTCACGCAAAATTACTGCCGCTTTCAAATCCAAATGTGTAACTCTGCTTTATACATTTGCTTTTTCTCAGTCTGCAGACGTAACCACCAACATAACTTTGCATTTTGTGAAGGCAGAGAAGAAAGAAAACCTGCCAGCAAGCTCTATTGAACAATTCTCATATAAAATGTTTTTGTACCAATAACTGATGTTGGAGATGTGGCAGATTCCGGGGCTTGATTTTTAACTGTATTGTCAGATAATTTTCCAATCTCTATTAAAATATATAAATTGCTTTTGGTTTTTCAGCCTGTGAAGCCATGGAAGAGAGACGATGGTACATTTCCATCCGCAGGTCTTGGGTGAATGAGGTTTTGGTGCAGTCCTTAGCAGAACATAAACGTTATACTGGGGTTATATTAAATAAAATCTGCTGTTCTCATTAAACCAGCATCAGCTCAACAGAATGTAATAGCACTCCAGCAGTGGCCTTTCTTTGAGCTGTTCTTCATGTTAGGGTCTGTAGCAAGTAATTACCCACATCATTACTGAAACCAGATTTAAGGCATGACTTCAGGAGGATAAAACATTTTTTTTCAAGTTATTCCCTTACTGAAATGAGAAATGGAATATTTCCAGGCAGAAACATGGGTTATCAGGTGAACGAGGAAGGATATCAGTAAGTGAATTTGTTAGAAGGTATAATGGTAGTAGGATTACTTCTTTTTATTTCCCTTTTTGAAACATTTTTTGCAATAGAATGATTGGATTGTAACTCCTGTCACTAATCCCAGATTTCTGCTATCTGATTTACCATTTGATCTACTGTCATAGTCTACGTTGCTAAGCATCCTTTACCGTCCGTGTTTTATTTGTTTATTCCTGTTATTTTGGTACTATTGTAGAACCTCAACAGATTCTCATACTGTTCCCTTTATGCTATTGAAAATACTTCCTTACTCCCAACTTCATTACCTCACTCCAAATATGTGAATGAGAAAAAAAGAGAACAACTGCAAAAGGTTATAGAATAAGTTAAATCTGCTAAATAAATTATATCGAAAAATTAAAAGCTGCTAGTACTCAGTATAATGCATATTTTATTATTTCCCCCTTACAATGTTGTTAAAAAATACATAACCTCTTGATGTATGTATATTTCCTTGAGGAAGGTGCTCTGTAGCTCTGAGGCAGGATAAGTAGCATGTGATGTGGCAGCTGTAAGGTAACAACATGTTTTCCCATAAAAAGCAGGGTAAATGGGCACATAAATTCCATATAAACTGTCAGCACGTCAGCTATGCTAACACTGGGTAAGCTACTGCCCTGGAGCCTCACTAACTTATGCACCATCATTTTTCAAACAATACACTTCAAGAACTCATGCAGCTCCTGTGGAAGCAAGTCTCAGGCCACTCTCCTTATGGCCACTTCAGCCACCTTTGTTCCTGGGCAAGGTCTGAAGAGGGATAAAATCCAGACATTATTTTCTGTAGGTGATGTTCTCCCTGGCATCTGAAAGCTGGAGGTCTGCAGCAGAGCAGAGTTTAACCATGTTTTCTGATAAATTATCCCAGTCCGGGATTCATTTCATCTAGCTTCAGATATCTACTGAGCAGACATCTATGTCTAAGCAAGTCACCCCAGGCTCTGCAGTCACTCGTTGCAATTAACTGGGGTGCTGAGTACTTTTAGGGAGCAATTCATCTGATCTACTTTAGCTGTGTACTTTATTTGACATGTATCACACCTCAAAAGAGCCTAGGGAATTTAACAGACTTCAACACCTACATTATGAATGTCTAAGTTAGAAGACATAAATCAACTCCTGAGTATCTTTAGCTCTTTTAAAATAACCATTCTGCTAAGTTACCTTAAAAAAAATAAAATAAAAAAAAAATCTAACTGTCTACACTACATCTTTGGCTGGATATATTTAAGTTGAAGAACCTCATACACTTGGGCCACCCCAGCAGCCCATACCAAACTATCCACCTCATCTTTCTTGTTTGTGGAATAGGAAATCTGCAGGCAGCTTGTGTCTCCTTGTATAGAGAGAACTGTGATCTGGAAAAGCTGGAGATAGAAAGAAGGAATTATGAGACTGATTTTGATGAAGTTCATTAAACATTCAAATACAATTATATTCCAAATGCCACACATGGTGGATAGGTCAGGAATAAGGTGCAACCTTGCTAGGCCAAAAGTTTGTGAATGTGTTTTATCAGGTCCATTTTCTGTACTACCTGTTTCAAAAAACACTTCTTGAGGTAGGGAGAAACACTGTCATGTTGACAATTTTACAATTAAAATTTTTGTATATTGAAAAGTCTTTCTTGAATGAAACGTAACAATATAGAGCTAAAGAAAGAACCCCCTTGTCAAAGTTGAAAAAAGACTTTTTTTCTTCATATTTTTCAGATATATTTTAAGACAGGGAAGCCATTACCCAGAAAACTTAACCTGTAATACTGAAGAATATTTACTGACCACCTTAGGTTGCTTCCTATGTTCTGGCATGTGACACAATGGTCATGAAAGACAAGCAATGTCAGTTTGAGACAGTTAAAATTTTTATATCAACAAAGGCAATGAAACTCTTCCACACTCACCCTTCCTTTTCAAGGTCGAGTGTTTTCTGTCGACCTCTTGAAACATGCACACAACTAAATTATACAGGCATATCATTGTTATCATAAATACATTATGTACTCCTATTTTCATAGTTAATGTAAGAGGGTCAGAGAAAATTTTTACTTGAATAAGGCGGGTCAGTAACCTGAAAAGGTTGAAGAACACTGCTTTAGATAGATGGACAAGGAAAGTCTTTATGACCTGATTTCCATGAACTTTAGCTGAGTTTCAAGTGCTGAGGAGGTACTTTAGTTTATGGTAGAAAACAAGCTAATCTGAAGATACTGCCTTAGTTGCTTTCAACAAGCTATTCAGCATTTCTGCATGTCATGTTTTCCATGTGAGACAGATGTTCAAAAATAATTTCTTTTTAATTTAAATTGTTCAAGAAGGCATAGTGAACTACTATTATTAACAAATGAAGCAACATGGTCTGAAGCTTTAATAAAACCAAGAAGATTCATTTGATGTCTTGAGTGAGAAGGATCTATCTGAATTCATTTAGCCAAATTGAGAGCAAAGTAGCTGATGTGTCTCTGAGTCAGGTGCATTCTTCTTGTTCAGTTTATACGGTCCCTTGTGCAACAGCTCTCATCTTTGATGGAGGTTTTTAGACAGTCTTACAATGAAATAGTACAGTGAAGAAGAGGAAGACAACATCATCATGGGGAATGACCACAATTCTAAAATATCCAAATACAGTAATTAGTCATTAATCTAATAACTATCTAAATTTCAATGATATCTCACTTTCAAAAATAATTTTACTTAAATCTAGTTACACAAACAGTCATATCTAGGTTTGTTTGTGGCTTGTTTTTTGGTTGTGGGTTTTTTTTTCATTTACAGTCTCTTAGATTCCTACCTGCACACTAACATTAAAATATTCAAATCTCTTACAATCTTACGTTCCAATATCAGGAAGTATAAAAGTGGGAAAGGGGTTGTGTTTATTGCCTCCAAAACATAAATATAGAGTCATGCAATAATCATATTCAAAAACTCACCTTGCAGATCCTCATGATCATGTGGTGAGAAGCAAACTGAAGTTACGTCCACAGAGTCAGCTTATGGAAAGCATCAAAACAAGATATGCTGGTAGCATTTCCTTATGCCATGGAAATGTATTTTTCCTTATGCTTTCCTTCTTGACATTAGATAATACAAACACAATAATACTAACAAAAAAAGAGAGAGAGTCACTGTTTAAGACCAAAAAAAAAAAGGTAGCCATTTTTGACCTTGTTATCAGAATTGATTTGAGGTGAGATGTATCTGCCTTTTTGGCAATTGGGAGGTTGATCTCATACCCCACAAAAATGTCTAGTAAAAAAGTAAAGAAATTGCAAAAGCCGGATAGACTGTCAGTAACCTTTGTGTTTCGTTATGCCCTTAGATTTTCTGGATTGGGTAGTATTCCTCATAAGAATTCTGTAAGCCATTGGCAAATTTATTTTGATGTCTGAGGGAGTACCTGCAGATATTTATAATAATTAACAAAAAAAAGGAATAATGATAAATTCTTATAAAAGTTTGTATTTGTTTGTTTGTTTTTTCCTTGAAGCTGAGGGGAAAGCTTAGGATGTAATTTAAGTTTTATGCAGATCTTTGGATCAATGTGCTGTGTCTATAGCTTAGCCTTCTCAAGCTGTGATCCCATCAGATCTCCTGGGGCACTTCCAGCTGTGATCCTGTCAGATCTCATAAGCTAAATAGTTTGGGCCAACTCAAGCTGCGATGCTGTCAGATTTCATCAGCTAAGGAGGTTTGGGACGAGCCAGTGCTTGAACAGAAGACTTGCAATGAACAGGTTGACTTCAAAGGACGTAGTGGTTTTGATATCATATATGTGCATGATATTTCCTTTTCCTTTGTGAAGGCATTGATGTCAGGCAGAAACTCTGCATTCCCAATATGTCACACTGCTGAAAGACAGTGCTTACAAAGAGGAGGGAGTGAAACTGAGGCACTTCCCCAGATCTCATCATAAGTAAAGAGATTTGAAAAGATCTTGGCTTTTTCTGTGCCTATGCTACCAGTTTCCCAGAAAGAAACCAGGGGAGCAGTATATCAGACAAGTGAGGGTGAGTGTGGTCCAAATGATGTTTGGAAAACAATGTGTATGTTGTTTTCACTTTGGAAGCTGCACCATGTCCAGTGGGTCTGCCAACACCACTCAGTGCAGCTGTGTAAAAAAGGAAGAAAAGTTCTCACCTACGGTTCTCAGGTATTTTCCATTGCAAATGTATTAGGAGAAGACTTCTTCAGGATCAGCTTTCCTTTCTCCTTAACGAAGGAAACTGTATATCCTACTGGTGATGTTATTTCATGGCCTTCACAAGCTTCTTTAAGATTCATGTTTGTATTGAACCAATACGGTGAAGAAAACAAAATAGGTGAGGTTTATGAGGTTTCATACATGAAGTGCCTTTCTTAATTTATTTTGTAATTCATTGTCCCTCATTTCATTCTGAAACTAAAGTGAAAAGACAAAGAAGCTGGTGAAAAAAATAGAGAAATCATCTCTGGAAGAAAAGGAAACTATGTTTTGAAGTTGTATTCATTTTGTAGGGCTTATATTGGTATTTTGTGTGTGTGTCGATATTTTTTGTCCTTTTTAATAGATATTTGTAACAAAATAATTTCATTTTAAATCATTTTTTATCACCAGAAGTCACATTTTCTTATTATATGGTGAACTTCATTAAATAGATAAGGAAAAAGCAAGGTCTTAAAAATGAACTTGATAAAAGAAGTGTACAATTTCAAAGAAAACATTAATTAAAATAAAATAGAAAGATTACAACAATAATGATGTCAATTTTTTTTGCTACACATTTCTTTTATGGAAGAACAGAAAAATGATTTCTAATGGGGGAAATTGCTGTTGTTGAGCATATTCTGACCAGTTTTGTGAACAAAATCCTGTGCTGAAATAACCCATCTTCATGACAAAAAGTTCCCGAAAAGACAGACTGGCCCCAAATTACAGAAGGAACCTCAACAGGTCCTGCTGCCTTTATGTAGTAGAAGGCAAGGATCTCTGAAGGAATATTAAGTGTACCTTCACTCCACTCCCTTCTTCTACCTTCGGTTATGACGAACTGTGGGCCAGACCATTGTCTTTTCAGCACTTTTCAGGAAGTCTTACCCTGATTTAAACCTAACAACTGTTGGGTGTGATGATCAGTTGATAATATATCCTGGTGTAATTTAAAAGATAATACATAACAGCTACCCTTCAGGAGGACCAGGGTGACACTCACCTCACCGTCCCACACTGCCAAAATCTGCAGGCAGCTGGGGCTGCCCGCTTAGTCAGAGGAGAGGAAGAGGAAAACAGGAAATCACTTTTCTGGGCTGCTTTAGGTTGCACACTACAAGTTTTACTTTCTCTCTGTTGACTTTAAAGGGAGGCTAGAAGATTGGGAGCGATATATATACAGACATCTCAGTCAGACAAATACACCCCATGCCTTCCTCCCAGGACATGCACCACAGTACTAGACTACCTTTTCCTTCTCATTTGACTTAGACCAAAAGACTGTGTATCTCCTCAACACAAGGAGTTGGCTTGATCCCTTGCCACTGATTAGGCAAGGAAGGGAGAGGACCCCTTATTCTTAGTAAAAACATGTGAGATGTGGTCTGGCAGGGTTAGGTCCTGACCACTTTGTCTCTCCCCCGAGACCCTGCATGTTGAAAAGATGACCAGCTCTACAGTTCAACAGATATCTGAGTAACCATCCAGGTTAGACTAAAAGGATTTTGACTGTGTCCCAGCTGTGCCGCACTCTGCCTGTAGCATCAGGCAGCTCCTACCATACCACCCCAGCTACACTTGCTTCATCTTCTCAACATCATCTTGGCAGTCACACACAGCAGAAACTGTTGTGTCTCTTATCAGCATTTGGATTTCATTTTACTTTCACATGACTGACAGGTTGCTGTGTTGTCACCCAGGAACATGTCAGCTCAGCATGGTAGTCTGTGCTCTGCCCCATCTTACACAGGAGTAGCGAGATTCTGTGTCTAGGGCCTCAGGGCTGATAAAAGTGTTTGAACGTGGCCCATGTGCAGAAACTTTTGTGTTCTACTTATCTCTTCTTATAGACCAAAAGATATTTTCCCCCCCCTCCCTTTTTTTTTTTTTTTTTTTTAACTATATGCTTAGAAATTCCCATTTGAAATGTTAAAGTGAAGATGAAGGTTCTGATGTTTGTGTCAAGATTACCATGGTGGGTGGGAGGCAGTGGGAGATGTTTTCCTCAGGAGCAAAGCCCTCAGCACAAGAGAGTGTGTCAATAGAGATGAGGGGAATATAAAGCATAAAGGTTAGCTTTTTAAACGGCTGAAGTTAGAAAGACTGCTCTTTGTGAAACTGGTCACAAAGGGAGCAAAGTGTCTGCACCAGAAAGATTGAGTGACCTTTTCAAAGTGTTAGGTATTGTTTATTTTCACTGAATTATGTGTGTATGTGTATGTATGTGTGTTGTGTGGTAAGCAACCGACAGATGCTGTGCAGTTTTTCCTAAACTTGCTTAGTCTCTACTAATTAGAACTGGGATAGAGCTGCATTTTGTAATTCACAGTTAAGTTCTTAATTTTGAAATATTTCCTGACCCAAAATGGACACAAGTAGGCATTGTTTCCCCCCTAGATCTGTTACCAAACAGATTCTAGAGGAAGCGTTCTTGGTTTAAGTGAACTTTTCATTCCCATTTTAATTTACTTTTAATATTATATTCATGATATATTCTGTGATATTATGTAATATACAATGTGGAAATAAAAGCCACATCTATACTAGTAAATTATACATGCTCAGGACTGGTTTTGGACACAAAAGCCAGCTGGCACAGATCAGTCCACCTCCTTACGGGGAAATTCTTTTAACCTCCAAAACTGGGTGGCCACATCCAATCTGCCCATTGAGAGTCATCCTTGGCCCATGTTGTCTCCTGAACAGTTCCCAGAAATTGTCTGGGGAAATGCTGGTTACCTGGCACCAAAATTGTGCTAGGGACAACTCTAACAATTTAACTTTATAGACAATTGTATTCCAGAGCCCAGGAATGTTTTTTGGCACTGGTTAGCTTAGAAGTACGAGCACAGTCATTAAATCCTTTGGACTGCACTGCACTTAATTTGGTAAAATACCAAAAGAAGAAGTAGGTCTCATTGTGTTTCACTCTGAGGAATATCTCCCTGGCTTTATCCTCAGATTAACCTAAAGACTGTATTCACTCTCCTGGCTGACAGCTCTGGGTGATGGGAAAATGATCCCACATGTGTCTCCTACATGCTTCTGTATAAACAAAGCTTATAGTTTGGGGGGGGAAAAAAAAAAAAAAAAAAGGACAAGAAATACAAGTCAAAGGCAGTATGCATTTGTGAACTCCCCAAATGACTCTTTGTAGCTGAGATGTGCATCAAGACTTTCTCAGCTTGATTTTATACAGAGGTAAAGCCACTTTAACTTTGCTTTTAGAAAAAAGGTTAGGCTCAGTAGATAATACTTTCTATTAGAGCTTATTTTCAGTTTGGATCTTCTTGTAAGAGCAGAGAAAATAGCCTATTACTGTAGCCCAGCCCGGATGTGGATGGACAAATAGATAAATGGGGAGAAAGAAATTACAATTTATGGATTTTGTTCTGTTGAATAATTTTATTTTAGGGGGTCAGCTATCAATTTTTTTAAATAATCCCAGATACCTTTTGTTAATTTTTTTGAATCATCCTTTTGCTGCTCTAAAGGTCGTCTTCCTTCAGCTAGTGTTAACCGCTGTTTCAACTAAAGATATTTCAAAAAAACATTAAAAACATTACTTACTTTTCACATTGTCTTATCTTATTATAGGTAGTACAGGATCACTGGTGTGATAGAAGCTCTACAAACCAACAAGATGCTTAGAGCAACCCTAGTAAAACTGAAGAAGCTTTCGATCAGTGACCTGAGGGGCAGAAGGATTTCACTTGTGATTCTCACACCTTGTTCAAAACCCACACTCGGCAAAGTGCTTTAGATGTAGATACTCGTGGATCGCTACATATGAATTAATATGAAATTGTTCAAATGTCTCAACATCTATTCAAGAATTTAAATAGCAGCCAGATTTCTAAAAGCATTTGGCATGTGGAATGCTTTTAAAAAGGATTTTTTTTTATTTTTTTTTTTTCTCTGTATGTAGGAGCTGAGTTGCTTTGAAATCTGGCCTTAAATTTACTGGAAAAAGAGTTAGCATCACATTGTGAATTATATTTGGATCTACACTTTCAAAACAAGTGGTTAATTTTTATTGATTGCCCTGGAAAACAAAATCCATAGATGTCAGGCATTCCCACATCTTCGGATTCTAGGCAGCTGTCTTTTATTGTGAGGCACAAATTTTTAGTGCTGTTTTTGGTGGAATGTTAAATTTGGAAAAAAGTTTGCACCCTTCTCATCTGTTTTCCCCTCCCTGTACCCCCCAAGATACAGAAAAGTCATGGTGAGTCCATTTTAACTCATAATTGAAATCTTCCTCTCTCTAAATAGAAGCACCCTTTAAAATAAAATAAAATGCCACATAAAATCCACTTCCTGCTACAATATAAAATGTGCTTTCACTCAGGCTCTCTGTAGCATTATCTCTAACTGCAGTGTAACTAAAAACTAATAACCTCATTTTTAATTAGCTCGGTTTGTGGCATTTTGCACCCATCTCACAGTTGTTCTTTCTACAGTGTCTATAATTATTAACTCCGGATGTCTTCAAGGAGGTCTTAAATATACTTTGCTTTATTTCTCCTTTTCTTTCTCCTGAAAATAGTTCTCAAAACCTTTGTATTCATTAAAAAAGGAAAAAAAAATTAAAAGTGATCTTAAACACAGCATGAGTGATTCTGAATTTATTTAGCTGTTCTTTTTGTTCGCCATTATTTGAATTATTTCATCTTTTTTAGCCAATAAAATAGGAATATATTTTTTAAAATATCATGGTATTTCAGTCTGACTGCCCTAAAATGTCATTAAGGTGTGAGTTTAAAAAAGGAGACCACGAATACTGCCCCATTGATTCACTTGATGTCAAAATAGTACTAATTATGAAGGGAACACAGTATACCTTGGCTGTCAGTTCTTTTAGAGCCATAACATATACTAAGGGTTGATACAAAAGGGCACCCTAGGAGTAAGCGTTCACTGCACCACAGTGGTGTAACCAGGAAACTCTCTCCAATTACAACTCTTCATCACAGATGTCAGAGAAGAAGAGACACACTATACCCATTTAAAGAAACTTTTAAGCCATTGAAAATCTGACCTGAAGCCTATCCAAAAAACAAATGGGTCGCATTACCAACTGACACTGTGTCTTATCAGCAAGTGATGCAGCCTGCGGCCATGCCACCTCTAGCTGTGATCCCATCACCTCTCAGGAGCTCCACGGAGCTGAGGAGGGCTGCAGGGGACAGACGGCGCATGGCCAAGCCATGGGTGGCACTGCACTTTGGGGCTGGTACGAAGACAGTCGTACAGCAAAAGATGTCCCTGCCCACGGGAGGGGGCTTGGAACTAGACAATCTTTAAAGGTCCCTTCTGACCCAAACCATTCTGTGATTCTAAAAGAAAAAAAAAGGATAAGAGTTTTACATACTGACTTGTGCCACAGAGATAACAAGTGTATTTTTGTCACTTTTAGAACATTTAAAATATGTCCAGCTGAAAATATTTCTTCTTTTTGACCAAAGATGAACATGTTTAATAATTCCCCATTTATAAGTGCATGTTTTTGTAGAGGGAAGTAAGGAGGACCATTCACACCACTGCTTCTTTGGGACTTTGTTAGTGATCAATTAAATTTATTGGTATCTCTAGCATGCAGTTGTCTGGATATCCTGTGCTCTGCTCTGAAGCTACATCACTAGGGAACACACACCCGGGTATTTTAAAAGTCTGGCAAAAGGTCATTACCCAGAAAACACAGGGACAAAATTGTCCTAGTCCTTTTTGAGACATCTCTCTACCTTGTATTGTGGAAGGTAGATGCATAGCATTGGAGTTGTCACCGTATGAGCACATGGAAATTTTTTCCTTCCACAAGTTTGTATAGAAAATAAGCAAAAGAAAGCAGAAACTTAGGAAGACAGTGGGAGTTGTCCATGGGACTCATTTTAAGCATTTAAGTCTGATGTCCCAGTTAGGACGTTGGTTTCTTGAAGACACTTAAACAATTTCATCCAGAGAGTGACTCATTATACAAAGTTTAGGTTCCTCTCTTGAACTGCTCTCTGAGGGATTTTATCTTGTGCCATATTGGGAGTTTAATTTGAATGTCTTAACAATTGGCAGCCTCTGTACCCTCTGCATAACTCGCCAAAGCAAATCTGGTAAAAGAGACATAGGTTCTTGCATTCAAACCTCAAATGCAGGGAACATGTAATTTTCCTCCTGTATGTTTTTCCTTGGAAGAGCCTATGCTTCCAAATATTTCTATGATGATCTGTACAATGGCACCTACATCCATTTGGTCAGCAAACTTTTACAGAAATGCAAGATCACTGTCACAGAGATAATGCACTACTGAAGAACAATGGGAACATATCTGGGGAATATTTTGCCTTGTACAAAGCTGAAGTAAATACTTTGGTTTATACTCTGTTTCTTTTCATTTCTTAGCTCTTACTGACTCTTGTCTTTTTCTAACTCTGTGTTCTTCTATTTTTTTTTATTAAATGGATTTAAAATCCTGTTTTTAAAGTGTCCTTGAATAGATTTCTATAATTAGCAATTATAAATAGAGATATAGTCTTGAGTTATGAAGTTTGCTTTTATTGACTGCAACAGAAGGTTTAAGTTCAACTTCCCCTTATCTGATTATATTTACCAGAACTGTGGGAATTCACTGTGCTATAAAAATGGACCTTGCTGCTAGCTGGCATACCCCAGAACATTTAAATAAAAATAGCAATGAAAATCCAACCAAATATTATTTATGTCAGTTAGATGCCAATGAAAACTAAGGCTTTCAGGGGTAGACAGGATCGATTTTTAAATTTTTTTCCTCTCTCTTTTTTTTTTTTATATGACAGAATGACACACTCTTCACTCAGCCACTCAAGCTGAAGAATGACTGAAGAACCCTGTGAAGGTCAAACACATTTTCACCCAACTGATGCTCTTTTAAAGCTGACTTAACCCTCCTTGTGCATTTCTGCACAGCATGGAAGTTAGCTTTGCAGCTCCAAATTAGGGGAAAGTGCAGCGAGACCTTCCTTTCATAAAGCTCTTTTGTATTAAGCAGAACAAATTCCTATAAGCAGAACTGTAATTTGCACATTGGAATGCCTTCTGCCTATAATGATCTTCCCGGCAGAAAGCACTGTCATTTCACAAATGGGCCCACAGTGCTTCCCAAAGCTAAGCAAAAGTATACAGATAGAAACTGAGAAGGAAACTAATACAGGCCCTGATCCTGCAATGGACATCTAGGGTATGATGAGGACAGTGTGATCAAATTAGAGAGACAACACTTTGCTCACAGTATGTAACAATTGACATGACAATTTGAGATAGAAGGAAAAGGAGACTTGGATCCATTGTGGGTCAGCAAAGAAATGTGTCACTTATGTAAGTAACTAAATATGTTTCAGTAAGTAAACTTAAACCACAGAATCCCATATTTTTTTAAAAAAAGGGAAGTTCACTGAGACACAGTTTATTCAGACCTGAGAAGTTCCCAAATTCCCTGAGATGTTTCCACATCTTATATTTCTTGACTTCTCTATGCTTTCAGAGGAAAACAGAGATGGACCTTCTGCTGCTCGCAGGCCAGAGATGCTAGCCGTAACCAGCTGACAGGTCTTTGCACTGCTGACCTCCTATTTCCTGAGCAGAACTGAGATGCCAAGTGGACCAGCAGCCTTAACAGGCCTCATGCTAAAAGACATCTCACTGGAAGAAGGATCTTTTGGGATCTCTTGCATAACTCATCGTGCTCCACAACTTTTAGGTTGCACATTTGTCTCCAATCAGCACCTTGAAGAAATAGCTGTGTTAAGCAGGTGTATTCTCAAATATCTGGACTAAGGACTAAGAGGACTAGTGACAGAACATTGCCGTGTAAATCCCATTTCTATGCAATACAAGATTTTCTTGTCTGTTAAGGCAATATTCAGTTCTGATGGTACACTGTCTCTCATAGAAAAAACAGTGTCCTGCAAGTTAAGACAGTGAAAAAGGATAATAAAGGAGACCTGTGCTGAGCTTTCTGCTTGGATCTGGACATTTATATTATGGTTTTGGGGATTCCATTTTCAATAGTAAAAGATTTCTTTGGAGAGAATGTGGAAGGAAAAAGAGAGGGGAGAATACACTGTGGGATTCTGACCTGTTATGTCCAGTTTCTTCTCCAAACTCATTGCCTTTAACGTTTAAATTATCTTGTTCTTCCTCTGCCTCTTCACCATTTTGCCTTGTAGCTTCTAGTCTATAGATCCACCCTTCACCCTGTAGGTTTTAGTATGCAGCTTCATATTAAAACAAACATAGCTTAGTAGAAAATGAATAATACTAATTTTAAAATCCAGTAAATATTATAAATAATATACACACCAAAACTTAATGGTCAATTAATGTGTAACACCTGCACCTAATCAGACATGCTCCAACCAGCATCAGTAGTGTCATAAACAGTAACTATCAATGGGGTGACTGAAGAAGTCTTGATGAAAAGTAAATTGTACTGGGGAGAAAGCAAGAAAAAAAGATTTTTTTTGGTCATTTTTTTACTTGGTCATTGCCACCAGCTGCTGCCCTGGAGAGGATGCCCAGAGGAGAAGGCTTGTTTGAGTAGCTCATCACTTTCTTCCCACCTGGACACGGCAGGGAGGCTTTCCTTTTTTTCTCTCTTTTCTCCTCCTTGTTTCATCCCCCAACCTAAGGCAACTTTGACATTTATGTATGCCATCAGCTACTGATAATTGTGTACATGTAAACTGACTTGAAATTTCACTGTGCAGCAAAGAAAGGTGTATTACAGGCCAGGGCCAGGTAGGAGAGAAGGCAGGAGTGGAGCTGGATCTCTGTGCAGACCATTTCATGTCCTTGCCTTGACTTGGATCATTAAAATTCTGCGAGACTTAGGTATCTACTGGGAAATAGGAGACATAAAATAAACAGTTTATCCAAAAATGAGAAACTTCCCTTCTCCCTTCTTACCCACAACCTGAATCGGTAATGTGAACATCAGGGGGCCATCAGATCTCCAGTCAGACTGTTTTGCTGATGATACTTTCTCAGCCTTTTATGTTCTTAAACTCTTAGTCACCTCTTGGAAGAAACGTTTTAGAGGCATTAAGTTGGAAGTCCAGGTGTAATTGCATCTCTGAAAGGTATAAAGGGTGCCACTGACAAGTATTTCAATATTACACCAAGGACATGTACAAAGGCAGAGCACCTTTAATGTAGGGCTTGTTTAGAGACAGAACTGGGGAAGACATGCTCATCTAAGACTCATTACAAATTTCAGATGATTTTCCACTAGAAATGCTAATATCTGGAAGTCAGTTCCATGAGAATGTGCCAAATATGATAAAATTTCACTCTGATAAAAAAACCCCAAACATATAAACAACAACAAAAAAACCCCAAGCAAGCAAATGAAACCAAATGGAAATTGTTTATACCTTGGAAGGTTGGGGGTTTTTTTTGTTTGTTTGTTTGGGGTTTTTTAAAGAAATATTTAGTTTTAGAAATAGATTTGCTATATTTAATCATAATGTTAAAAGCTAGATATAGATAGAAATTAAATAAAATATTTAATTGGCTGCAAACAATATTCCCCCACTCCAAAAACCAATTTAATTATAAATTTCAGACTATATTTCAGAACCAAATCTGACTTCAGAATATTTCTTATTCCAGCATCTGTTCCCGTGAAGATTTATTGCAATTATTGTTTGCTTTAAAGTACCACAGAACAAATGCAACAGAGGTAAACATATTCTTGGCTCTTTAAACATGGAGGAAAAGAGGAATGCCCATTGCCTCAAAGAACTTATGACAAAAACAGGGAGAAATTCAAACAAAAACACTCAATTTGGACAGTCAGAATAACTCATCCCAGTCCACGCCACATCTGAGAGAGCAAATAGTCAAATGCAATCCCCAAAGATTACTGTACACTCTTGCTTTTTTCAAGTGCTGGTCATCATTCAAGGAGATAACTGGGTTGATGGAAATGGTTATAGGGAGAAAGCAGTGTGATTTGCACGGGGGTAGCCCACCTTGCCTTCACAGTGAAGGCATGTTCATGCATAGTTTTAAACTGAAGCCTTCCTCACATTCACTGCATGATCCCACGGATGTAAATGCCAGCCACTTCAGGGGTTTAAAAACTTACTGCGCCTCAGCCAGCTGTTGGTTCCCCTTCAGGTGTAATATTACAGCTAGTAACGGGATCTCTTCCAGGCTGATACAGTGCGAAGTTAACAGCCAACTTAAAACACCATCATTCTAGGTAATCTTAAACCGTTCAGCAAAGCAGCACTTTGATAATACTTCTTTGACTATATCTCATATTGACACTGGAAAACAGTGGCTCAAATGAGTACAGCCCCTACTATGACAAGACCACCGTTTATATTTTCTACTTTTCTCTCAGGGACATTGTGGAGAATGAAGAAATGATGGATGCAAACAATATTCAGGTAAGCATATTTTATATTTACAGTCCCAGAAAGGCTTTTGAAAGGCAAAGGAAAGTGTGGTTTACAGGAACTCAGTGTTATTCGATACAGTTTACTCAGAGGAATATGTTCAGCTGAAAAACAAAAATTCTAAAGCTGTAGAGCAACACTCATACCTATGTTTTAAAACCCTTTACAAATATGTATGAGACTGTTTTTACTTACTAATGTGCAGAGGATACTGAAGCCTGGTATTATTTTAGGATCAAATATTATTTCAGGATAAATTTTACCTCCAAGGTTAGAAAGGTGGGAGACCAATACTGGAGAAAGATCTCTGTGTTTCTTATGGCTCAGAGGAGTGCTCAAATTATTAGGTTACTGGGAAGGATGAGACTTTCAGGGAAAAGATTTTCATCTGCTCTGGGTACTTTTCTGTGAGAAAGGACAAACCTATCTCAGGCACTCGATTCCTGAAGATCCATAAGTGTGCCTCCTCAGTAGACAGAAAAAACACAAATACCCCATTCCTCTCTAGAAACAGAGAAATGCTCCACACTTCCCCTATCATTTCTATTATGTTAAGCAGCATGCATAACTAACTATACCTCTTACAGTCTCAGAGGGCTTTGCTTACGGATTGTCACCTCAAATCTATGTCTAGCCTATGTTCTAGCTGATGTGCTGAGCATTACACATGCTTGTCTGCTTCTGCACAAATATTGTGAAGTAAAAATACTCGAGGGGAGGAGGAGGCAGTGCAAGCAGCAGGATAGCCAGCCCACCATTGACTGAAGTGTGAGGTGTGCCATCAGCTGAAGAATACAGACTTTCCTGAACCCTCACATGCAGGACTTTCTGTCGACCCAGAACGAAGTTTTAGGAAAGATATTTTGTTCTTTCATTTTGTTCTGTTTGGAGTTTCTGTCAAATCCATGCACTTGCTCTGAAGCTTTCCAATGAAAGGTGCGATTAACAATGAATATATATATATATATATGTAATTATATGATATTTAACAGTTTAGATATAGCTCTTTGGGAGTTCAGATGTTGTTTGCATGGCAGGGCTATATAACGTGACAAGTTGTGGTGTGATGGTGATAAAATTTTCTGGTCAGCCTGAATCCATAGCTAGAAGTGAGCCCAAATTGCCTGGTTCCAGATGCTGGAACCTTACTACATTCACAGAAGTTAATGGGGAAAGAAACCTTGGATTGGGGAAGTAAAAACTATTACTTCATGGGACACTATGAGTGAAGACAAACCTTCTGTGGATTAGTTTTAGTAATGAATTCTCTCAAGAACAGGCTGTCTCAGGAGATTTCTGGTAAGTTTTGTTTCTAGCTGTGACTAAAATACTGCAAGAAAAAAACCCCACTGTCTTTCCACACAGCTGTTTTTACACTTTCTCTTGAAACCCCAGACAATGCCAGGGATTGCAGATGAGAGTGAAAGTGGGAATGTGTATCAGAAGTACATTACAGAACTGTAATGAGGTTTTATCAGCATGAATTTGGAGGAGCTGGAGTGCTTAGGATGCAGCAGAGCTGTGGGGATAGGACAACATGTGTTTCTGTTCCAGTGACATTAAAGCCAGGATCTCTGAACAAAAACCCATGTGGTGAATTGAACTCTGTATACAAATTATATTCATTACACAAAAGAATGCTGAAGCCATTCGTCTGGCCTTTAGGAGATCTGGGTTTAAAGACTTCCTTGTGACTTCACGCTAGATCACAATGGGTACATCCATATTACTAGGTTTAAGAAGACCAGAAATATTTTCTGGACAGTGAAACTTAATCAACTACAGCATTAAATTGTTTGGAAAGTCTCCAGCCTGTTTTAGGCACAAGAGGTTAATCTCACCCATGTACATCCGGTAGCCAAAAGCCAGCAAAGGAGTGCCAGTGCCAGGCTTCTGGGGCTGTATTAAATTATTCAGTGTCTATTGTTTGTATGTTTGTTTGTTTAGCTTTTAGCTTTTCATGTCACTTATAATCTTGCCTCTGAAAGCTCTGGTTTTACTTTTTCTCAAGATGCATCTGCCTGATCCCTTTCTAGTCTTGTTCCTAGGTTACTTTGTCTGCTTCTGTAACTTCTTTGGCATCTTGATTTTTTTCCTTGAACTCTGTCTCAGTCTTGAAGAGGTTACACTGGGGCACTCTGGGATCTCTATCCATGCCTTTGTATAGTTGCTGGGAATTAAATTTTCTTTTGTTTCAATATTCTTCACCTTTTCTCCTCCTTATCTTCACCAAAAAAAAAAAAAAAAAAAAAAAAAAAAAAAAAAAAGTGATCCTAGGCTTGACACTTCAAGATTTACTTGTAATTTTACCCCACTCACCTCTAATTATATTCCTGTGATTGCTGAACATACAAAGTGCCATCCCTTTTTCACGTTCAACTGTAGTTTTTGCAGTACCCTTCTGTCTTTCTTATAGGCCTCTAGGTCTAAATGCCCTTGGCATTTAATGCCTATCAATGCCTTATCAGGATCTGAGGCACTGCTTTATGCCACTTGAAGAACCTCATCTGGTTGGCCACCACATGCTGACCAGATCAGGTCCATCTCAAAAACTGTGGTATCATGACTCTCCCTTTCATTATCACTGTTTCCAGGACAGAGATGGATGTTCATGAGTGACTGCCTCTTGAAAACTGGTCTAGTGATGAGACACTTTGTCTAGCATGTGAGAAACATGTTTTGGGTCTATGTCAAGCAAAGTCTGTCCACCCTCCAACTCCTGGATCTTGTCATATCCCTCATGTTTATGAGGAGTGAGGGGAAGATGTAATCTCTTCTGCTGGAGATGGGCCACTGTAAGAAAATGCATGAAAGATTCAGGAGACAAGAATTCAAGAGTGTAGCTCAGTGATTAGAAGCAGCCTATGGATGAGAGAAGCTCTTTGTTCTGGGTCTCTAGCTCCTCTTCCTCAGCTCGTCTCACATTAAAAGGGAAAAGTGAGCTCTACTAAATACATAGAAGTGACTCTCCTCATAGGATGGTTCTGGGATGAGGATCTTGAGAAGACAGACAGAGTGATCCCTCTTACAGGGTCTTGAAGTCCCTGTGTCCTGGGCTTAGATCCTCAATAGAAAAAAATGTCTGAAATGTCAAGCCTGCCTGGAAGAGCTCATACACAGCGTAAGCACACAGTACAAGGGACAAGACTGAAAACTGACAGGAGGGAGGGATGCACACTGCAACAGCAAGACAATTATGATTAGTGTAGACAATTATGATTATGATTTAGCCGTAGGATCCCCAGTAGCCATTAACATGATACCACATTTTCCTGACAAAAAAATTAAAAGGGAAAATTCAGCGGCTAAGCAACAGTGCTGAAACCCAGGGGTAAATGTTTGCCTTGAACAGGGCTGTAAGCCACACGAGAGAGACTAATTAAATGAGTCTGTGGCCCTCGGTTATATCAGAAATGAGAGAAAGGGAGTATTGGTTTTGGTTTTTAAATCCCTCAACTGATAAGAGCAGTGGGGGGAGGAATGGGGAGAAGCGGGGGAGAAAGGTATTCCAGAGTGAAACAAGATTTCCAAGGTTTCTTTTGTTTGCAAAGCCAGCTAAAGGAAAGAACACATTTCCCCTTCTTTCTCCCAAAGATGGAGCTGTTGCAAAAGAAGAGAGGCTGTTTGAGCGCACAGGCACACACAGGCACCCACACACACACAAAGTTCTGCATTCTGCAGCAGGACTTCAAGGCTTCTCTGAAAACACAACTGCTTCCTTTCTGTAAGGAGAAATAAAAATCCGTATTATTATAGCAGCTGCGTTATTGCAAAATTCTACCAAAACACAACGACTGATATTAAGTATCTAACCCCTCTTAATTGTCTATTTCATGGGCTTTAGATTTCTGGATTGCTAAAATAACCATCTGAAGACAAGACTTCGATTCATTTTGTTTTATTAGTATTATTATTTCCTTACAATAATAATAACACTTTACACTTATACAGCACTGTTCAGCCGCAGATACAGACAATAAGGACTGGATTGCTGCTATTATCCTATCACACCCCACAAATGAGAGGGGATAGAAAATTCTCTAGGAAGCTGAGGCTGGAGGAGAAATTTCCTGAAAACTTGAAGCCCCAGGGGTTATTCAGAGGGAGGGGTAACTGACTCCATGACATCAAGGTCAGCTGCTTTGGGGAATTTTTTTGTTGATAAATCTTTTCAAAACCTACTGGCGATATAAATTTCATTGGAATGTTAATTAATAATAGAAATTTTTCAACAATGTAATTTGAGCAGTCTTGAAGCTAAGAATTTGGGCAACTGGTTTGATTTCTTCTGAAATTTATGTTCTATTTGAAGGACGGCTGGACAAACGTCAAATTGGTGTTACTTAGGACACCAGCTTTCAAAGTCAAAATGCCCTCTCTACTCTTAAAATCCGTGAATAAATGAATGATCTTGTGCTCCTTAAGCACTCACTCATGGATTTGGTGGGGGCTTTCTAGAAGTTAATGACTTTTGAAACAACAGTTGGTTTCAATTGCATTTCAGTTCAGAAATACATCCGTGTTGTTGGGAGCAATGCCAGGGAGTGCAGCTAGTTCAGCCCCATCTGCTCCTTGCCTTGCAGCTGAGACGAGACAAGAAATGCAGTGACTTCAGTAAAGAAAAGGGAAAGGGGCAGCTGACATGAGGATAACATTTCACTTTTTGCTGTGTGTTCACATGAGTTTTTATGCCCAAGTAGGCTACAATCCACTCACATAAAGAAGACAGTGACAGCAAGCTGATTAGATATGATGTTATTCATTGTTGTCCCATTATCACATTGTCCATTATATATGGGGCAACTGAGGTACAGTTTAATGCTATCTAACTCCAGATTTCTATAATGTGGACAACTGAGCTCATAATTTCTGACTTCTTTTAATAAACCAAGGAAAAATCAGGCACTTTTAGGTCATGGTTTATTTGCAGTCTTAACCAAGAAATGCCTGTCCCTCTCCACTCTCAATTGGAGAACACTAGATGACTCAGGTGAACTGCACCTGTGTGTTTACACACATGCTTGTGTAAACTCTGTCACATGAGGCACAGACAGCCTCAAGTACAACCACTTTCAGACTGTCCAGAAAGCAACAAGGTGAAAGCCAAAGTCAGTCTGTGTGGGCAAGGGCAGTCAACAAGAAATTACTCTCTGGAGGACATGATCACTGTTGTGCAAGGTGCAAGACCTGCATCTTCTCAGCTGCAAGTAAGCTGAGCAGCGTCACACAGCAGATCCATAGTGAAGTCAGGAAGGGAAGCCAGGACTTGACTCCCAGGCTCTTTATCTAACCCTCAGTCATATTTCCTTTCTTCAATGGCTTGACTCAGTAGCTCCACGTGCCGTCTCCTGCCCCTGTCACAAAGAGAGCAAAACTTACTGCAGGGACAGAAACAGATAATGCAAACCACTCTGCCTATTTTTAAAAATAAAAACAAAAGAAAAAGCATGCTCATTTGACCTGGCACATAGCTCTTCCCTTCGGTGCTGCTATTATTCCCATCTTAGACTCTTTCCACTTTCTCTCTTGCCAGCAGGAAAGAAGTAACACAGACATGTTTTATGCCACTGAGACAAAGAGGTATTGATCCTTTTTGCCTCTGGAAAAGGTTTCTAATAATTTCCAGATATATCGTAGATTGTGGTGCTCCTATCTTTAATTAAAACATGACACAGAATAGAAAGCAATTATTCGTGTGGGGGGTGGGGTGAGGGTGTTGGTTTTTAAGTGTAGATTTCTTTTTTTGTTTTAATGGGCTGTGGTACCAGATCAAATGACTTCCAAGTTGAGCACACAGTATTTGCTCTTGTGCTTGGTATTCATGATATTTAAATATGGTGTTTTGCACTTCATATTCAAAAGATTTCATCATCTGTGGTTTGTTAACTCCCTTGGCCAGGGAAGCTGCGTAGAAAAAAAAATCCTCTGTCCAAAGAAAATCTATGCTTGGATCAACAAAACACATTATTCTGTCAGCATCACCCCTTTGCAATGACTGCAGTAACATCCCCATGCACAGGCCTTGGCCCTGTGGATTTGGGAGATAGCTGTTGACACAATAAAAAGGATAATATGAACTCAGAGTGACCTTGTTTCCACACAAACTTTTTCAGGCAGAAACAGAAGTGAAGAATTGACTTCCCTATTGCTGCAGTCAGATCAGAGCTTCATTCCGGTCAAAATGGTGTGTAAATCCTCAGCTTAGCTATTCTAATGGTAATAGGTACATACTGGTGAAATTTGGCAACAGACATTGGCTCCATTATACTTTCTTATGATAGTGGCAAGTACTATTGCTTCTGGTTTACCAATGAATCACTAAGGCTTCACCAAGTCCACTGTGGAGGAATAGTTAAAGCAGGGATCTGCTAAATCTCTGATTGAAACAACTTTTCTAGAAATTCACCCAGCTGTTATGTTGGGGTTCCATATGCTGAATTCAGGTGGGTTTAGGATTTTAACCTGGAAAGAAAAATATGACGTGGTGTGGTGGGTTGACCCTGGCTGAGGGCCAGGTGCCCACCAGAGCCGTTCTATCACTGCCTTCCTTCACTGGACAGGGGAGAAAAGGTATAACAAAACGCTTGTGGGTCGAGATAAGGACAGGGAGAGATCACTCACCAGTTAATGTCATGCGCAAAACAGACTGAGCTTAGAGAGGAAATTCATCTCATTTATTACCAAGCAAAACAGAGTAGAGCAATGAGAAATAAAACCAAATCTTAAAAGACCTCCCCCCACCCCTCCCTTCTTCCCAGGCCCAACTTCACTCCCCATTTCTCTCCCTCCTCCCCCCCAGCGGCACAGGGGGACGGGGAATGGGGGTTGTGGTCAGTTCATCATATGGTGTCTCTGCCGCTCCTTCCTCCTCAGGGGGAGGACTCCTCACACTCTGCCCCTGCTCCAGCCTGGGGGCCCTCCCACGGTAGGCAGTCCTTCACAAACTTCTCCCCTTCCCACGGGCTACAGTCCTTCACCAACTGCTCCAGCGTGGGTCCCCCACGGGGTCACAAGTCCTGCCAGCAAACCTGCTCTGGCGTGGGCTCCTCTCTCCACAGGTCCTGCCAGGAGCCTGCTCCAGCGTGGGCTTCCCACGGGCCACAGCCTCCTTCAGGTGCCTCCACCTGCTCCAGCGTGGGGTCCTCCACAGGCTGCAGGTGGAATCTCTACACCCCCTCATCCTCCCTCCATGGGCTGCAGGGGGACAGCCTGCCTCACCATGGTCTTCACCACGGGCTGCAGGGGGATCTCTGCTCTGGTGCCTGGAGCACCTCCTGCCCCTCCTTCTGCACTGACCTTGGTGTCTGCAGAGTTTCTTACATCTTCTCACTCCTCTCTCCAGCTGCAAAAGTTCTCTCTGTTTTTCTCTTTCTTAAATATGTTATCACAGAGTCGCTGATTGGCTTGGCCTTGGCCAGCGGCGGGTCCATCTTGGAGCCGGCTGGCATTGGCTCTATCAGACACAGGGGAAGCTTCTAGCAACTTCTTCTAGAAACTTTCTAGTTTCTTCCTGAAACCAGGACAAGAAGCCACCCCTGTAGCACCCCCCCCCCCCCCCCGCTACCAAAACCTTGCCACACAAACCCAACACACATGGGTTCAAGGTACTTAGGGTATGTGTAGAGTTTAATATTCTCTCTCCTTTATATCATAAATAAACCCTGTTAAATGCATGAGGTCTGAGCTTTTGTTTTGTCCAGCACATTAATTACACTCCTTTCCAGAACTCCAGCCTCACAAGCATTTAAATTTATGATTAATCTTTTCAGGAACACGTAGGAATTGAATCAAAGAAGCGCTTTGCAAAACAAGTCTGTACAAAATAAGTGGTTCTCTCATTAGCAGTACAAAAGAATTGCACTGTGCATTTAGGAAGGAGCAGACATCTCTGTGCTGTCCTGCCAACTTCTTTGGGAGTCCGTGGGGGCCCTTTGAGCAGTTATAACCTACCACAGATTCGACAAGACCTGTAGGGTCACACCCACTTGCACAAGTACGGTGGTGACCTACGGGGAGAGGGAAAGAGTGATGTTCCAAGGCATTTGATGTTTAAGAGGCTTTTGGACAATGCCCTTAAAAGCATGCTTTAACTTCTAGTCAGTCCTGAATTGGTCAGGCAGTTGGACTCGATGATCATTGCAGGTTCCTTCCAAATGAAATAGTTCTATTCTATTCTAGTTTTCATGTGAAGCACCTACTGCTCTGTCTGGGTTCTCACACCCAGGCATCTTCACTCCCTGCCGCTTCATCTTTTATGTGTCTGTAAGCCTAGAAAGCAGATTCATTTTTTTGGTTGAAGCTCCCCTGTTTGCACAGAAGATGCAGCAATTTATTGTCACAGCCCCTCCCATTGCAGTGGCTACAAAAATGCTGTGAAGAAATCAAAATAGAGGTAAATAATTTCCAATTCTTTTTTGACCTAAACTGTCCCAAAGCATAAAAGCAAGGCAGTTAAGTAATTTTGCTAATATCAGTGAGGAGCTGGTGACTGAGGTTAGAGTGTAGGAGTTGTTATTTATTAGCCCAAGATTACTTCATTATAGAATGTTGGTTGTCATGCTATCAAACCAGCCATTCTTGTGGGATTTGAATAACATTTTCATTTTATTATGGTGGTGATAGGAAAAAATGCAATGATTGGTGCCTCTATTTATTTGTACATATAACATCAACTTGGATATTCTCCTGGAAATCTCTCTGTATATATTTCCATCTCACATAAACACGTATCCTTTCTTTTGTACCATAGTACCTTGTATATTTTATTCAATAGTAAAATTAAATATAGCAAAGGTTTCAAGTCTTGTCTTTCTCCGGTCTTTGAAAAGGATGCCAATTTCATACGCCTCAATGATTAGTCAAGTGATGAGTGAACTTTCATATACTTCTGGTTCAGATAAATGTTGATAAACACCCAAAGGATGCTTTTTCAGAGTTTACCTGAGCTAATAGAATCTCTTGAGTCTGAAAATTTTATCTGAAAATGTCTCAGGAGCAGAGCTGTCTCTTGAGAATCTCACTAATACCTCCTGCTTCCTAAATCAACAAGAATTAAAAAAAAAAAAAAAAAAAAAAAAAAAAATGTAGTAAGGACTACAATTTTTGTGAAACTCCATGAATTATCAGTTTGGGTCAAGGTCATATCTTAGATACACGTTAGAGTGGAACAGGCTCTTATTTTACCTGAATTCATTCAGCCATCCCTTGTCTCAAACAAAACAGTAAGAGACACACAAAGAAATCCTACCAGTATCCCAAAGAATCAGAAACAATACACAAGCAAATAAATAAAACATTTGCTTAACACAAATGGGAGATTCTGGGCAAAAGGAAACACACAAACTACCCTTGTTGTTTTGAGATTTACAGATTTGTATTTCACAGATGCCCTATTGCTTTATTCATACTGTTAAGGGAGAGAGAAGCAGCCTCTACCCATCAACACCCATCATTAAATCATTACAAAACCTCTCTTGTTAAAGAGACAGAGTATATACATATATAAAAATACATACACAGCTATGTATATATTTATATTTATAAAATTCTATGTATAGCTGTGTGTAAACATGAAATGCTTCTTGAGACTGCTTGGCTTTATAGTATATCCAGTGCTACCACTTGAAAGAAATAAATGTTTTCCAGTTGCCACATGAAAAGCAACGTTAGTGTAGTTGAAGTGACCAAACTGAAGAGAAAACAAAGCTGGAGGATTTTTCTGAGCAGTGGTGCAACAGAAAGGAAAGCAAAGTTGAGTGACAAACTTTGGGTGCTAAGCTAAAATGCCAGGGGATGAGCTACAGGAACCACAAACAACTACACCATGGAACTGCTGTGAAAGAGAAACATATTTTAAACAGTATCAGGCAGTAATGGCTTATTTCTGGTGCTAGAAGAGATCTCAGGAATGCCCCATATACCCCGTGTGTCACAGAGGAGCGGCCCTGAACATGTAATTTGGAGGAAAAAGAATCAGCAAAACCAAAAATGGCAACAACAACAACAACAAATGGAAACAAGGACACTGGTGAACCTGGCTAGTATAGATATAAAATCTTACCTAAGGATCTTAATCCTGAAATGACCGGTGTGACAAGCCCCATCACCTTGAGACGGTCTATAGATACAGCCCTGCTGACCTTTTGACAACACTTAACTCTGTCCTCTGCTAGTAACACAAAACCCTCCTACTCTTCTCTAATAGTGAAGAGCTTTGCTTGCAGTCTTGAGAAATTAGGTAAGGAAAGGATTACTGCACTTTATTCAAAACCGTTATCAGCTGAGCCAAAATTCCTGTTTCTAGCCATTACATTTAGGAAGAAAAAAAAAAAAAAAAGAATATCAGTGCTAAGTAGACATAAAAAATCTTCCTCCCATGTAAATTTTCTTTTAGTCTGTGCTATTAAAAGTAACCCATATTACTAAAACCCTTGTCTGCCCTTACCTAGTAGTCTTTCAAAACATAACTGGAAATGAAATATACTTATTTTGAAAAAACAAAACAAAATAAAATGAAACAAAAACAAAACACCAGAAACCTCTTCAAACTTTCAAACCTTATTTACAAATGCTCCAAAGCAATAAATCTCCCATGGATTTGTATATTGTTGCTGGTTGGGATACTCAACTCTAGCCTGTAAGGACACACTTAGTTTGAGTGATAGTGGCAAGTGCTGGAGCCGTTGTGATGTCCAGTGTGACCCTAGGCATATGTTCAGAGAGTAAATGGAAGTTGAAACATTCAGGGATAAAACAGCAATGTCATGAAAGAAAAGTGAAAAGGAGGGAAGAAAAAAAATTGTAATTTGGTCGTTATACACTCTGAAACTTCTGATTTTAAAGGGAGTCTTAAGAAACTTCTCAAGTGGGTAGCCAGAAGTCTAATGACTCCTAAAAAAATCATATGAAGGCACTGAAAAGAAAGGAATGAATTACCTGTAGAAGAATTCATAACATATCTTACTGATGCTGCTTCAGATGGGAATGCAATTTATGGGTAGAAGATAAAATAGAGGAGTTTGGTAAGATTAAGGATCCTTTTCTTCCCCCCCCCCCCACCCCCGAGTTTTATAGAGAAACATCCTTTAGGACATTAGGAAATTTTAGCGAATCACTGGTTTGAATTGATTCTACATTTCTCTAAAAGCAAACTAAATACTGATAATGCACATTAGATGATAATGTGGGGAAGAAAGTTAGATTTGTTACTTGTTATAAAGGATTATTTTATAATTGCTTTAGAGGCCAGGTGACATTTATCTCCTTATGATCCTGAGGTTATATGTTTATACCATCTAACAGTGCATATGTTCAGACACACAGACAAAACACAAAGGATAGCTTTTATCTAGTATTTGCCATTCTATGCTGCAGGTAGTCAGGGTATTTGCCGTACTAAGAGCTGTTAAAGGAATCATCTCAAAGAGAAACTCCCTGTTCCTAACACGTCTGCAGGTAAGTACCCTCTAAATCCTGTCAAGGGTTGCAGGTGTATCTCTGAGCAAATCACCCAGGCCCACAAGCCAGTCCAGAGATTTAAAAGGTCATTCCACATACCTTAATCTCTCCTTTTAACTATTTTGGTTCTCTGATATTTCACATTGGGAAGAAACAACTATGAGATTGAGACAACATTTACTTAATGAAAATAAGATCTTCTTCGCTGACTCTGATGATCTACCAAATGAAGAGTTTCCCAGAACTTCCGGTCCCAGACCATCTGACTTTTGAGTATCTTACCTGCATCTTCCTTCATAAACTTTTGAAAATGTTCTTACATATATTTATGATAAAATGCTTGTAAGTATCCAGGGTAAGTTTAGGATATTAGTCCGTATCATTGCCATAAGAATGTTCATGGCATAGAATCAATAGAGGGTGCTGAAGGGTGGGGAAGGGGAAGGGAGAAAAGGAAAATTAACAAATCTGAGTCAGATAGGAGAAGGGTTTTCTCAGGTAAAAATATTGTACTGAAGAAAACTCCAAATCCTGAAGCAGGACATACCATGCAGTGGAAAGTGCCCTGGTTGTGTTTAAGAAACTGCTGCATTTTGCTGATGAGCAAAATATGTAAGCATGAGCTTTTGACTTCTTTATATCGTTGTCTTGTTGGAGGTGAAATAGTTAAGCCAGTGGACCTAAAAAGAAGAGATGAGAACAAAGTGGTGGAGAGAGGAAATAAAGCATTACCTATTGCTGATGATAAGCCGTACAGAAAACTCTTTCATCAACTATTTATCTTGTACCTAAAACCTTGAAAAAAATTCTTCTAGCTATAAAGAGTTTTAAGTCAATGGTCAAGGCTTACTTTGTTCATGAGTCCAGTGGGTAATTCACCACCTCCTCATTGATAAGGAAGCATAAATGTCACCACCTGGCTTAATAGTTACTTGTGTTCTTCTTCTGCCCAAATCTGCTGAGCACAGACAGCAGAATCAAGGTTGTTCCTTCCCAATAGAGGAAATCAGGAGCTGATATCATTATTCTTATATATGAGTTCAGTTTTCTATGGCTGGTAATACAGTTGTCCTCTAGCTCTCATCCACATTGATCAACAAGGATCAGAAGACTATTATTTTCACTGGAAATTATTTGACTTTGGAGATCTGTCTGAAATCTATCTAGTTGTAATTAATCTCTGAGGGCCCAAAATTACTCATAGACTGTAAATGAAACAGCAGCCCATTGACTAAAAGACATAATTATGTGAAAGTTTCCATCATGCTAATTGAACCATACACCATATTGACGAAACTGAGACTTTTTCTGTTTTGGAGACCATGGGCTTTCACCCTTGGGAATATAACAGAGCCCTGTTGTATGCTCCACACCTGTGCATTGTGCGGAGGAGTGGTGTGACCACACAGGAGCAAGCAGAGCAGATGTGACAGATCAAGAAGTCGCACCAAGCAGGAAAATGCCATGTGTACTTCTTGGACCAACCACATTGAAAAGGGAAAAGATTTTCATCTATTTTAATATCTCTGGAGCAAAGCAAGTGAAACACCTACAGTGTTTAACAGATGCACAAATTTACCTTGGGTGATTAATGTATTTTGAACACAGAGCTGTCATCTCAGGTCCTATATGTTTTTATCTGCTTTGGTGCTGAACACCTGTGGTTTGTTGATAAAGCATTTGCTCTGCAATGAAGACAACTGTCAGGTTTAGTGCTTTTGCCCTTTAATTACCATCTCACTTCGTACACATGTGCACATAGGTACACACCATAAATGTGCTCAGATAGAATTACAAAAATTAACACAAAATTATGATGAAGAAAGGGAATATTAAAATACTTGTCCTGTGTTTGGCCAGGATAGCACTACAGGGCTAGACTAATGCACCACTCATGGGCTTTGTGTGCTAAGCAACCTTGTGGCTCTGTGAGAAACCCAGAGTATTGTAAACTTGACCGATAGTTCTACAGTATCACCATATGCCTTTCCATAATCACACCTCTGACTGGGATATATTTTAAGCTTCAGAAGAAATTGAAGAATAAACAGTCATCAAAGTACAGGAGCACAACTGCTCATGTTTAGGTCAGCACAGCAGGATTTATAACGACACAGCCAAAACCCAGGAGTTGGACCCAACAGGAAATTTTGCAATCACACAAAATAAAAATAAAAAACAAGTGTCGATCTTTCTTTTTATGACCTGAAGGGTGATATGCCTTTAAACCCCAGATATTGTCCCATCTAACTTAAGAAATCAATTTTCATTTTAAGTATGAAACTTTAATTGATTTTCACTTCAGAAGACTACATATTTCTGGTATAATTATTACCACTGCATAACAATAAGAAAGAGAAAATAGCACCTTTTTTGTGAACGTATTAAAATTGAACAGCTGGACATTTAAGCTTGGTATGTAGTTTGCACTGCCCTAGAAAACAACATTGCTCACTGACAAATGACTATGTAGTTCTTATGAGTTTATCTTTATGAAACAATAATTCTGTTATAGATCATAATCATAAGGTCCAAAATATTGGCCACTGCATTTATGCAACATGGTGTTTCATGACCCATTAAACCAAATCACTGTCATAACCATAGATATACATGCATACCTGCAATTTCTGGAAATTATTTCAGTAAAAGATTTACCTATCTTAAGACTTACAGTTAAAATGCTCATATTGTAGTTGAAATTTAATAAAAATATATGCAACTGTAAATTTGATGTGTATTTACATACCTGCATGTTGTCATCACAGCAGGGGAGACATACAAACTTAAATTGATCATTATTTGATTATATTATAGATTTTTTGTCTTCTTCAGAATGGCCACACTTAACTCACATTGCAATCTTAAATCACTAGCTGAGGTCTTAGCTGCTGCAGCTGTACTATTTAAGGTGCACATGAAGCTACACGACAACAGAAAGAAGAAGATTAAGAAAAAATTCCTCTTAAAATATGGTAAAATGTACTAGGGAAAATTCACTCACCTGTCTTGGAAAACTTAGCTCTTTTGTATGTGTGTGTATGCAAGCGCCTGTTCATTCTCCAATTTTCATTAAACTACAGTTTCCTGCCCAGGTTGTTGAAGAGGCAAGAGATGGCAGTATTGACACATCTATGAAAGGCATCAGTTCATTGACTAAACTAGAATATTACGATTCTTCTTCACATTTCATTTTTATAGTTTCTTTTCTGTGGGTTTTTTCCCCACTCTCAACACATGCTTTCTAAAAAAACCCCAAACCCCGAAACCACAAACCAAAACCAAAACCACCCCAATGCTCTCCCCACCATCTTCCTTGAAAAATTCTCTTCTTCCATCCTTGTGAAACCAAGGGAAATAAATAGATGGAACAATGCAGAAAGATTTTCTGGTATGTTGAAATAAAGAATAAAAAACAAACAAAAGCAAAGGGAGAAGGGCGGGGGGGGGGGGAAGGAAGCAAGCATGATAAATTACTGATTAGTAAATGGAATTGTTTCAATGTTTCAATCAGGAGCTTTAAAAAAGAGAAGAGGGGAAAAAAAATGAACTTGCTTCTTTTCCTTGATTCTAGCTTTTTGCAACAAGATCAAAGAGATTTATGACCTGTGTCTTTTCGAGTCTGATGCCAGAAAAGAACATGTTCTCATTAATAGTCATTTTCTCATCAAAATAAGGCTTTTATGCAGACAATGTGCAAAGCTTTTATAAAGCTGATTGTTGACAAAATTTTCAGTAAGTTTCAGTGCAGTGAATGGCACATGGAGAAGAAAACTAAAAGGGTGGCTGATAACTTTTACACATTCTGCAGGAAAAATCAAACCTGTCTTAAAACCAAACCCCACCAGTGAAATCTTGTCACACTGTGTGAGCTTGCAAGGAGAGAACCTCAATGTTTTTGGACTGTCTTTGGAATAAAAATAAAAGCAGCCAATTTTTTTCTGTTTCTCTGAACTTTAGTGAAACTTCTTAAAACTGGAAATCTTGAGAGAATGAAGTTTTCTCTTGAGATTTCCTGTACATTCAGGTTTCAGATGAGTTAGTAATACAGGCAGCTGGGGACAATCTCCCATGGTATATTACTGCATAATTAGTTACAATATGGGGATTTTATGCCTCCCACTGCAGACTCCAGAGACCAGATATGGGGTAGAACGGGCCATTTGTTTGTTCTGGTATACTGGTCCTTGTTACCAAATAGCCATTCTCACTTTGTTTAGATAGCATCTTCTAATCCTAAATAATAAAATGATCTGCAACTATAAAATCAACACACATAAAATTATTTCCAGTCATATAAAAGAGAGAGGCAATGTATTTGGGTTTGAGGTTGGAGTAAGAACCTGGTGTGAGCCTTACCTTCAGTGTGGTCCATGTTACAGCAGCAAATTCAGCTGAAAAGATTCCTGCTCCTGCCATCCCCCAGAAACTTGGTCCCTGATTGTCCTTATTGACCTGTTTTTTTTCTACACTCTAATCTGGTGGTATGACGAAGTCTGGTTTAAAAAATATATCAATCTTTCCTCTGAAGTAAGTTTTTGCTGTTCTTGTTTTCTAAACCAGCGTTTTTTACAGAAGTAGTTTAAAGAACTGTAATGAAGAAGTGCTAACTTCTTTTGAAAACATGGAAATAGGCTGAAACAGAGACATGAGCAGAAACTTAATGAATCAGCTTTCCCGTCCCCTGATTTGTAGTATGGGACTGCACTTTTTTTGTGTAGTTTTTTTATTATTTGGGGGGGTGTGTGTGTGTGTGTTGGGGTTTTTTTGTTTAAAATTCTTTAATACACAGTTAATACTGGACCTACGGGTGTGCTAACGTCCCGCCAAATGTCTGTAATGCATGAGTACTGGAGGAACTGCTAAGGACAAGGTCAAAACTGGAGAAAGCACGGCACAGTATAAGGTCTACATTATAAGATCTCCAGCATTACAAATGTAACCCATTTGGTGCAAAAATAATTTTAAGGTATTTCTGCCTGGCACGGTTGCTCTTGGGTGGGTTGCAACCAAACCCTGGTCTATGCCTAAAGAAGCAATAAAACCCTCTTGAGTTTCTGAGCATTTTGCCTCACAAAAAAGTGGCTTTAATCTATTCACTCTCTCTGCAGTGCACATGCAAGGGGTTGCTACATAAACATAGACGTGTGCATGTATGCATGTGTATAAAAATACATCAGAATTGTGAGCACATATACATATACTTATGCGTATGTATATGCATATTTGTGTGTGGGTTTGGGGCATTAATATACACCAGACCAGTGAAAAGGAAAATAATTTTTGAAGGCCATGTTTTTTTAATTGTCTGTCTCTTGTTTGCCTCACAGTTTTTTATATTGTCATATCTTGACCTTTTGTATGAAGGAAGGAGCAAACAAGTAATCATGGAAAAGAACAGGAAAGCTGTCTATTAACTTGTTTTGCCACTGGAAAAATGTAACATCAAACTGCATACTCAGGAACACCAGTGACTCAGTATACTTGCAGCACTCAGCAATACCCACATATGCATTTCTCCTACTGCACTTATACCACTATGCCATAATTTGCCATATTTTTTGTTCCAAGGCAATATAGATCTGCTTGCATCAGGTTTCTACTTTTCCTTGCCTAGGGCAATTTTTTTCCTCCCATTTGAGGAGCTCCTTTCTCCCAACACAGCAGTCAGTAGGGACCAAAAGCCTCCCCATTTGTCATACTGGTTTACAGTCGAGGTAATAGTGCCGAGAAAGAGGTATTTGCCTATATCTCTTGATTTGATTTGATTATATATCACGAGCTGCTGTAGGTTAGGGTAGAAAAACACTGAAAGTTCTACCGCACACAGTACATAACCACAGGAGCTTTCACCTGGGTAGCTAAGCTGCTTAGAGTTATTCTAGGTGTGTCAACCTGCAGTAGAGACTGGGCTGTCAGAGAATCACAGAATCACGGAACAGTAGGGGTTGGAAGGGACCTCTGGAGATCATCTAGTCCAACCCTCCTGCTAGAGCAGGATCACCCAGAGCAGGTTGCACAGGATCGCATCCAGGCAGGTTTTGAATGTCTCCAGAGAAGGAGACTCCACAACCTATCTGGGCAGCCTGTCCCAGGGCTCCGTAACCCTCAGAGTGAAGAAGTTTTTCCTCATGTTCAGATGGAACTTCCTGTGTTCCAGTTTGTGCCCATTGCCCCTTGTCCTGTCACTGGGCACCATTGAAAAGAGTCTGGCCCCATCTTTTAGACACCCACCCTTTAGATATTTATTAGCATTGATCCGATCCCCTCTCAGTCTTCCCTTCTCCAGAATAAACAGCCCCAGCTCTCTCAGCCTTTCCTCATATGAGAGATGCTCCAGTCCCCTCATCATCCTTGTGGCCCTCCACTGGACTCTCTCCAGTAGTTCCCAGTCTGTCGTGAACTGGGGAGCCCAGAACTTCTGCCGTCCAGAAGTTTGGTGGAGGCAGACTGGAGAAGACTATGACAATCTATAGCTCCAAAGCTTGTTTTCTTTGACTGGAAGAATGTAAGTAGCAAGACACGGCAGAGCAACCAGTAATGAACTGAAGAAAAATGAACTTTCTAGGACATGAAGACAAGGAAATACTTCTCTGTAGATTTGAATAAAGAGAATGTGACAAGTATTTAAGCTAAGTGCCTTTTTCCAGCATGTTGTTCAGCATATCTTCAGCATACTCATTTCAACACCACAGAAAGCATTTGGATGACAAGAACTTGAAGGGCAGTAAAAGATTCGGCCTGCAAGAGTGTCCTGATTTAGAAATCGCTGCAAGTATAATAGATTCGTCATAATAATTCCTAGTGTTCAACATTTTTCTACACCATCAAAAACTCCTGACTTCATCACATTCTAATTTCATCAACTGGCACAAGTGACATCAGTAAATAGCAGCCAGGAAGGATGTAGAATAACAAGCAAAGAGGGTTCTTGGGATCAAATTAATGGCTGAAGCAATCAACCAAGCCCTGTGCAGCTATGGAAAGAGTAAGCGGAAAGTTTTGTGTGTGCTGACAAACACAAATTCTTTCTGCACAAACTTAATGTGCCAGGATCCACCAGGAGATGAGTTTTCTGTAAGGATGATGAATCTCAGTTGACTGAGTGGTGATTGGGTATAAGGATGCTAGGATTTAAGAAATGCTGTAAGTACTTTTAAATACGGAGCTTGGATACAGTTTGATGAAACTAAATTTATGCATCATTATAAGTATCACTGGGAAAGTGTTCTTGCACTTTCCTTTTGTTATAGCAACATAGCTGTTAACATATTGTCATTAGATGACAGTCCACCCATTTTAACTTCATAGAGCAAAGTCATTGTCCCTAATAAAGTGAAAGAAATAGTAATTTTAACTTTTTCACTTTTCATAAATGGGTACTGAGTTTCATTTTCAAGTCACAGTGGTTGTTGTGACACTACTGTGTTTCTTTTTAAAAAAATCACTGTGCTTTAGAATTTCCAGTATCCTTTTCAAAGAAAAACTACATTTTTACACCATTAAAAGTTATTTTTATAATGTAGAGATGTATTATGTAGATAACTAATTGCTATTAAAAGTCACTAGATTCTGTATTTAAAAACTATGACTGAAGTCTAATGATAGATGAACTCTTATTGAAATATATGTTCATATATTCACATAAATATATGCTTTCAAAACATTGTATGTAATACAATACCTCCAACTCTAGGCATGGTTATATTGCTGAGTGCACTTTTTTCGCATAGAAGAAGAGTTAGAAGAATTAATGCTATGGTCCTTCATTGCAGAGCTCACATAATAGAAACAGGTAGTTGACATATCTGTTGTGATTTAGGAACAGAAGACACTGAAGAGATTGCACATATGTTAATTTATAAGGTGAAATAGTGATGCAGAATCCTCTCTAGCATTTTTGACATAGAAGTGAGATCAGTTCAACATAGTCAGTTCAGACGTATATTTTATGAGGAATGAATAGATGAGTGTTCTTATAATATTCAAAAGCCTTCATATAGCACTTTTTATGCATAGAGTAAAGTCTTTTAAAGTAAAAATATAGGCCATCATCTCAATCTTATAGCTGGGCAAACCAAGGCTCAGGGAACGAGTATGTGTGTGTAAGTGATTTAGCCAGTATTGTACAGGAGAGTCCTGTATGAGTCAAAGCTGGAACTCAGCTATCCTATCTGATTTCTATCAGATTTATATTCATTCACCAACATGCAGGGGGAGAATAGTAAGTCCTTTCCTTGTTTGTTTATATTTTTTTTTTGTGTCATGGTTTCTGGGATTTATTCCATAATAGATCAATTTATTTTGCAATGCATTCTTTTATTTTTATTTTTATTTTAAACTGGTGACTTCTTTTTGCAAAGGTAGCATAAAACTATACAGATATTGTTTTGTCCATCCATCTGTCTAAGCCTCAGGGCCTGATTGTCATTTTCACTGAGACTACTTTATACTGCTCTAACCATGTCAATGAACCTTACAGTCATGGCCATAAATGTAATTTACACCTACTTGAGAGCTCCTATGCCTTGCCAGAAAGATGTATCTCAGGAAGAAAAAGGCTCTAATACACTTTGAAATCTAAATGTTGATCTCTTTTGTATGATCATTGTTTGTATATTCAACTGCACAATACAGAAGATCTAGGCAATGTGCTCTCTTTGTGATGTTCCTCACAAGAATACTCTAAGGCATCTCCTACTCCTAATAAAAAAAAAAATTATAATGGTCATTCACATTAGTTCATAAGACAGTGACAACAAGAGAAAAGCAGGGGCGAAAAAATAAAAATCGTCATCTGGAATGCCTGGAAAACACTCCATCATCATTAACATTCATGACTGTCATAATGAAGTAGAAATACACCCAAACAATTAAAATCAGCTCCATGACAAGATGCCATAACACGTTCTAATCAATAACTAGATCTGAACTGGAGTTATAAATCTACATCATCTTAATTTCCTGTACACTTGGTTCCAAAGGGAAGCCTACCATGGACCAGCCAAGATACAGCTATGCCCACTCATGACTCTGAGCAGGCTGTTGGATCAACACATATTGCTGATCTAAAGGACCATGGTGGAGTCTACCTTCATGTATCTGTTGGAGGGCAATTTCCCTCCATTCAAATTTGCTGACCAACTCTACTATCAGAATAAATAATCATATCATTCATCCACAACAAATTTGGTATTTTCAAACTGAAAACCACAAACTGTAAGAAATATTTTACAAAATAAAGAAGACTTTTCCAGACTTCTGGTGCCTACATGCACACAAAAAGAAATAAATCTACAGAAAAGTATTATAACTGCAACTTGTGGTAGATGTATGTGTCTCATCCAGTAACCTATCTCCAGCTCTGGTCAATAGAAAGAGGTGCAGAATATTCTTTCCTAGTCACCTATCAAAAAAAAAAAAACCCAAACCAAAACAAACCTACAAATCTATACCAATGGTCAGACTATGAAATTAAATATTTCTTTCAAGATATTTCACTGAGATTTTCTCTTCATGTCCATTGACTTTCCTTAATCGGTCTTGATACTTACGTGTGTTGGGTTTGCGTGGCAAGGTTTTGGTAGCAGGGGAGGCTACAGAAGTGGCTTCTGTGAGAAGCTGCCAGAAGCTTCCCCAGTGTCTGATAGAGCCAATGCCAGCCGGCTCCAAGATGGACCCGCCGCTGGCCAAGGCCAAGCCAATCAGCGCCTCTGTGATAACATATTTAAGAAGGGAGAAAAACCAGTTATAGGGAGCTTTTGCAGCTGGAGAGAGGAGTGAGAAGATGTAAGAAACTCTGCAGACACCAAGGTCAGTACAGAAGGAGGGGCAGGAGGTGCTCCAGGTGCCAGAACAGATTCCCCTGCAGCCCATGGAGAAGACCATGGTGAGGCAGGCTGTCCCCCTGCAGCCCATGGAGGGAGGATGAGGGGGTGTAGAGATTCCACCTGCAGCCCATGGAGGACCCCACGCTGGAGCAGGTGGAGGCACCTGAAGGAGGCTGTGACCCCGTGGGAAGCCCACGCTGGAGCAGGCTCCTGGCAGGACCTGTGGCCCCATGGAGAGAGGAGCCCACGCCAGAGCAGGTTTGCTGGCAGGACTTGTGACCCCGTGGGGGACCCACGCTGGAGCAGTCTGCTCCTGAAGGTCTGCACCCCGTGGGAGGGACCCACGCTGGAGCAGTTGGTGAAGGACTGTAGCCTGTGGGAAGGGGAGAAGGTCATGAAGGACTGCCTGCCGTGGGAGGGCCCCCAGGCCGGAGCAGGGGCAGAGTGTGAGGAGTCCTCCCCCTGAGGAGGAAGGAGCGGCAGAGACACCATATGATGAACTGACCACAACCCCCATTCCCCGTCCCCCTGTGCCGCTGGGGGGGAGGAGGGAGAGAAATGGGGAGTGAAGTTGGGCCTGGGAAGAAGGGAGGGGTGGGGGGAGGTCTTTTAAGATTTGGGTTTATTTCTCATTGCTCTACTCTGTTTTGCTTGGTAATAAATGAGATGAATTTCCTCTCTAAGCTCAGTCTGTTTTGCTCGTGATGATAATTAGTGAGTGATCTCTCCCTGTCCTTATCTCGACCCACAAGCGTTTCGTTATACCTTTTCTCCCCTGTCCAGTGAAGGAGGGCAGTGACAGAGAGGCTTTGGGGGGCACCTGGCCCCCAGCCAGTGTCAAGCCACCATATTATGGTATCTTTTGGCTCTGTGATATCCTGTATTGAGAAGTTCTATGGTTGATTTATGAATAATGTTTTCATGTTGATTAGTCAATGATGTGCTGGCTTTCAGATTCAATGAATATCTACTTCTTCTAGGTGGTCTATTTTTCCTGCCAGCCAGAATGAGAAATATTTTTACTTTATCTTCTTTTATGTATCTCACAATTCATTAAAATTCCAAGACAGAATCAAATAGGGCACTAAAATGGTGGTCTGTCCTCTTTTCTCATTTTCTGATATTTCTGGTAAGCCTGTATCTCAGAAAAGGTCAGTAGAAAGCTCTCTCAGCTTTTTTTCAAAGCTGATGAGACCTAAGACCAATGACTGAAGCTGGTCAGGTACTTCACAGTGTCTTTACACTGGGAACTCCTGTGAGAAGAAGTATCTATCCAGATTAAAAAGTTGAAATGATCATTTTCCTCTTTTCTGAAGCTAGGATTCATCTGTTACTATTAACCACTCCCCTTTCACACAGAAAGTGTTTTATTCTTTCCTTAGATATATCAGCTGAAAGGCAAAGATTTTGGCAAGAAACTTGAAGTATCTTTCCCAAACATCAGGTCCTCTGTGAAAACCGTGAGTTTAAGCAAGCATATCCAAAGAACATCCAAGTTAGGTGCAGGTCTTATCTCCTCATTTTAGTCTCACAGAGAAAAAACAGAACATAAAAACCCGGAAATAAACAGAAATCTGTCAGTCTACTTCTTGTATTCTCCAAAATATGCCCATAACTTTATTTTCTGGTCTGTTAATATTAGCTGTTCCAGTTTAAAGCCCTCCTTGGAAATCTTCGTCACAGTCAAGAGTTCCTTGTCTGCCACCCAAGCTGGGATATCATTAGCTCTCGACAGAAATCTTCCCAGTGGGGACAGTGTTGCAATGCAAACAGCAGTCTGGACTCTTGAAGTCAGGCTTGATTTCCCAACGTTTTCGTTATCAGTGTCATATATCGTGTGACCCTGGGCAAGGCACTTAATTTTTCCGTCTGAACCAGTAAAACGTCGTAATAATGTTTCCTTCCTCACACCTTTCTTCTGGCTCATGTGTTTGAAACCCCCATCATGTAATGGGCTCAGCGTTGGAAATGAGCTACTGTAAGTTAATTGCAAGATCACAACTATAGATTGTAAAATCCTAGCGGGAAGGATTTCTGATCTTTTTTATAGCATCTACCAGACTGGGGCCCTGATCTTGACTGAGGCCTCTAGACCCCAACCTAAGTTTAAGCTAGTAAAAATAACAATACTACACCTAGTATTCATGTAAAGGGAACAGATATACTGTCTCCTTACTTCTCCTGACTGAGTCTCTTCCAGACCACAGTATGGGTTTCAGTCAAGGGTTTTTGTTTGTTTTTTAATTCTTTGTGTGTGTCTTCTCAAGCCTTAGCAGGCTAAATTCTTAGGAGAGATTGACCAAATTATAATTTGCATCACCTATATAATTATTTATTTATATAATTAGTTATCATTTGTTACCTCTTTTTATTATTAGTTATTATTATCTATTTGATTATCCCATTCAGAATAAATGATCCAGCAAACAATGAACTAAGATCAGAGCTGGATTTGAGCATCATACCTTTCTAATTTATCTCTCTCACTGGTTTCTTTCTGTTAATTCCCTCCAAAGCCTGCTTTCATGCCAATAAATCACTTTCCTGTCAGCAGGACTACCCAACTATTTACAGCAAGTTTCCTATCCAACAATTTGTAGCAAATACAGCTATGAACAGGTGAAGGAAAACTTCATTCTTGCTGTAGCGTTCTGTCTCTTTCTGATACAAAAGGGAGAGAGAAGGCAATGATGAAAGAAGGGAAAAAAATAACTCCTTAAATCATAAGCTCCCCTCACATGTAAACTCAGTACTTAGTACACAGCCTCGTCACCTTGACATTTATTCAGCTTGCTGGAGACTCGTGTGCCCTCAGTCAAAGCTAATTAACACTTAATTGACTTCATGAGAATTTTGTTCAGCAGTTCTGATTTGCCACTCGTTGTGAAACATGTAGCTGTAACTTTTGAGAGCTCAGCAGTTGTGGGAGGTTTGGCAGGTGTCAGGGGAGTCGGAGAGTGAAGGGGGAAAGGGGAGTGTAGGAGTTTCTGTCTCCCTGTTTTTCTTTCTCTGTCTCTCATTGAAACTGATACAAGGGCACAAGAGTAACAAAATAAGACATTCAATAAATTGTCATTGTAGATACATTTTATTTAGCTAAAAGCACAATTTACAGTAGTTGAAGTTTGATTGATCTGTTGATAAACACTAATGTTTTGCAGTTGACAATTTTTTCATGTTAATTTCCTTAACTTTGGCAGTCCTGGCTGGCAGGACCCTATAAATAGTATCAGTGTCATCATCCTTTTTAAGTTATTAATGAGCCATCGTGTTTATAGAGGTTGGGATTTGGGGACAGGCTGTGCTTGACTGCAGTTTCTGACATTGATGCGTTAGCAGTTGGAACTTGGTCTAGATTAGAACAAGTCGGAGAAAAAATGGAAAAGGAAAAAGCAAAAAGAGGCTTGATGCTAGCCAAATGCATTTGGAGTGGACAAGAACTGTTAATAATTAAAAGATAATTAAAAGTATATAGAAAAATACAGGGTTATCATGCACAATCTGCCTGATGCTGCTGCCACTTGAAATACATGTCTGACTAATTATCATTTCACCTGTGATGGAAGATCCCTTTTTTTTTTTCCAAGACTTCCTTCCCACTGTGCTGTGCCTTAGCCTATGTCCAGACTTTCATGATTGCCAAGGACTGACAAGACACTAGAGAAGGCATGACTAATTAACTAGGCCAAGCTATCTACTTGCTGGATTCACAGCAACTTCAGTCAAAGCTGCCAAACATGTAAGGACATGTTTGGATAAGGATGTCCTTCTCCAATTGTGATGTTCTAATGAGCTGTTAAATATTTGCCTAGTATTAAGTAGAAGGTGCTCTGTACTAGCAAGAAGCACGGTATCACTGTTTTGTATCCCTCGGAAAGTCAGTGCATCTGCCTCCTTTGTGTAGGCTCAGATGGGCACATCACAACCCTCTTCCTGCACTGAGTAAAAACAGTTCATGACATTGTGATGGCCTCCAGACACTCTAAGAAATACTGGGAGCATCCTTAATGCTAGTTAGGACCACACATGCCAGGAGAGGGGCCTCTTGTCTTTTCATAGGACCATCAACAACCCTGGGTGCAAATCGCTCTGCTAGACAAATGCCAGCTCTGACTCTTCCCCTGCCAGAATATACAAAACGTGGTCTGCTTGAACCATTTTGAACTTGTTTGGGCTTCCCCTTTATTCTCTTTCATCTTCATGATACTTACAGAGAAATATATAATATTTGTAACTTACAGGATGTTTTCCTTATATAAATATATGTGTGTATGTATGTACACATATGTATGTGTATTTATGTATGTGTGTATCCATACACTAACACACATTCATGTATATACACAAAACCAGAGTTATTAAAACAAGCCAAAACTTATGTGAAAATCACATGTGACAGTATTTTACATTTTAAATAAAATAGAAAAATATTTCTACAATGAAGTATTGAATTTGTAAGCAAAGGTCTAGAAGAGACCACTATCATAATGAAATAAAATGCTTTGCAATCAAAAATAACCATGAATATTTAGATAAGATTTGTCTTATTTCTACCCTTAATTAAGGGTATATTTACATTGGAGGAGTGTGGGGTTTTTGTTTGTTCATTTCAGTTTGGATCAGCAGTGCATTTCTCAAACAAATCCCCTGTTCTTCCTCACTTGCTATGCTTTGGTTCACATTGTGGAATACATAAATTAGATTGTCCACAGATGAAACTACTTTGTATAATGTGTTTCTGGAGCACATCCAGTGTAATCCAACCACAAGTGGACATTCAGCCCACTGGGCTGTAGCAGAGTTCATCTGAGGTGAAAAAACCACACATGCTGTGGACACCAGATCCTCAGCAGCTCTACAGATCCACTCCTGTTGATCTTCACTACTTGCTAAGGTAGACATATTCTAGCAGGTGTCTGATTTAATGGTTGTCTAGGCTTTCTTTCTAGTCAATGAGCAGAGATAGACACCTTCAAAGTGGTTGCATCCCACTCACTGTGCATACCTACATGAAAAAGAAATAAACTTCCTGTAAAGAAGCTGTGCTTCAGAGAAGGTATGAAATTTGAGAACTATTGATTGGTGAAGACAGATCTCTGCTAAGCACCTAGGTTTTGCTGGATCACCTTTCTGAGATACCTAATTATCCCAGTGCACATTACCAAACCCAAGTTAGTGTGAATTTCCTTTTGGGGATCATGGTTGTAAAGTTTAGGCATTCAGGCAATTTTGTAAGAACTGATATTATTTATTTGATTTAGCTATAAATTCCCTGAGAAAGACACTGTCTTTTTTGTGTTTGTTTAGATAGCACCCAGTACAATGACATCTTCATTACAGGAGCAGCTTAGAGAATAGTATTAGTATGAATATACATATTCCAGGGGTTAATAATCTTTTCAGGACTAGGAGAAGGAAACCTGTAACTTCAGGATAAGAATCAAAAGCACAAGTTCTGTATTTCCATAGTATCGAATGGTTAATTTGTTTGTGTGGCATATAGTAGAAGACTCAATGAAAATCTCCATGAAGAATGAGAAAATGTCAGTCTAGAATCCAGTATAGACTGAACTTGAAGAAACACACCAAAAAACAATTATGAACTCTTACACACTACTGTTATCATTTTCATTTATTTATTTTGCATGTAACCAAGCACTAAAACAGACATCCAGTACCTCAGGCAACTTACTTCACCTTACTGCAGTAAAAGATTCATAGCGAGTTCAATTATAGGATGATTGGCTAATTTCAATAGCTTGTTTTAGCTATTAAGCCCTCCACAAAGACTTTATGAATGTTCTAATGAATACCTTGCAAGACTTTCAGTGTAATGAAATTTGTATTAAAACACTATAAGGAGTGTCCCGCAATGTAAGGTCACTTCCATTTGTTCTCATTACAGCCCTAGAAGGACAAAAGAAGAAAAGGAGAATATCTAGTTCTTTTTTTTTTTTTTTTTTGACTGCAGAAGGGATGTTAACTTTGAGCACATAACTTGTGATGCTAACTTGCAAGTAACAACAACTTCACTGGCTTATGGTGACCTAGGAGACTGTTGAATAATGTTGCTAAATTGAGCTAGACTGGACAAATCCACCATTTACTTTCTCTTCAAGAAGTAATACAAATGGAATTCCAGAATGTGAGATCAAGTTTCAGGAGTTAGGAGATAGTGGAAGATCCTTAACAGCTCCTACAAACCAAGGGTAAAGAGGAAGGATGTGATTAGAATCAACAGATACGTGAATACCTATCTGTTAACAAGTGCAAAGAGAGACATGAAAATTTCAAGATCATTTATAACATTTGAGAAACAGAGTACAAAGGGATCCTGACTCATAAGAAATGTCAGGAGAGTCATCCACAACTAATAAGCCCAGCAGTCTATCCTCAAAATGGGGACCTATGAGAAGAAAACACTGCTCAGACAGGAAAAATGTCAAACATAAGTTATAAAAAAGTGTGCATTTTTGGTACACTGATTCAGATGTTTTAAATAACTGACTTTGGTATTCATGGGACCAGTATATTAATCACTTATTCTTTTTGTGGCCAGTGAAGAACAGGGCTCCATTATGGTATGTCCTGCACAGATATGTGATCAGACACAGTCAATGCCTGAGTTGTCTTTTTTTTCTGCATTGTTTCCTATAGACTGAAACTGTGGCTTTACTTTATCTAAGCTGTAGTATTGCAGAAGTACTAGGGGTTTGTCTATACAGAGGTGAGACACTTGCAAAATTATCCTGAATTAATTTTTAAAATGGATTATTTCAATCTCATTAAACTGTCATGTGGAACTCTGACTGAGAATTAAAGTAGTCTTATTTTGATTTTGCTTGATTCACTTCCAAAGTTACAGTGAATTAAGGCCACTTGAATTTTGAGTAACTGTCCAAACAAAGACCTTAGGTCATTCCACAATAAATTCACTGTTAAATGCAGACTAAATTACTCAATGGATCCATGTAGATAAAAGCAAGTATTGAACAATCTCAAGCTCACTATATTTAGATAAATACTAATCAATCATTAGAATTATTCATTAAATGATGTCCTTATTTGACCATGTGATGGTGACAAAAGGATTGCATGCGTGTGGTCAGTTATACTAGTTCAGCTGATACAGACAGACTGGTACATTTTTATGATGGATGGCATTGTCTCATGATCTAGCAACTTTTACAGTCACACAAAGATGTATTAGAATGAGATTAGTTTTCTAAAACCTTGGAACCAGAGATCCTTCCTTCCTTCCTTCCTTCCTTCCTTCCTTCCTTCCTTCCTTCCTTCCTTCCTTCCTTCCTTCCTTCATTCCTTCCCTCCCTCCCTCCCTCCCTCCCTCCTTCCCGCCCTCATGGGATACTTACATCTTTGCAGTGCTCAGGGTCCCTCTTCCCTCTGCCCATTTGCGTTCTGCCACGCACACACTGCTGTGCATGCGCCTCTTCCACATGAATTGCCTGCAAAATCTTCATCTGACTCCACGTCCAGGAGACTGAGGCTGTGAAAGTGATTGGCACTGAAGATGATTTAAGGACTCATTTGATTTTGCTCTGAAACGGATGAGGAGTGCTCAAATAGCTCCATGTTATATCTTTACTGTGGAGCAACCATAAACACCTGAAGGCAATAAGTGAAAGGTGAAGAACAATGTCTTCATACACAGCTCAGAGTAGATAGCAAGCACTTGCCAGACGTATACGTCCAGGTTCATGTAAGTAAGTGAACTATTACAGCACTCACATCTGCTTCCCACCTAGTCACTGTAGGCTGCCTTTACATTTAGAGGAGAAAAAGGGACACTTTGGTGTGAGAATCATTTCATAATAAAATAGATGTTTAAAACTGTATCCTAAAAATTCTTGTTTCTGTCTGCTGATTATACAAGAATAAGATTCCTATCTTAGGTACACAGAGCTAGTGCAGATGAAACGAATATTTGAATCTTACCCTTTTAGTTTGATTGCCTTGCTGCTATGCTGAATTATCGGGTTATTTTTCCCTTATGATATATTACAGCCTTGTTTACCACAAGAGAAAAATAATCAACACATGACAGTCTCCGGTAAAATTAATTTTGAGGATGAAACTATTCCTGAAGTTCAGTTTCCTGATAATATGGCATGCCATTTTCTAGACCATTCCTTCTTACGTATTAACACATATAACAATACACCCTGTCAATAATACCTTTCCTGAAAGATATTTCCAGGAAGAATGAGTAAGTCACAAAGGTGGAGGAAGTGGTTTTAGACAGGTTATCATTACTTGAATAAAATAATATTTATTCTTACAGTTGATATTAGGATAAGGTGGTCATGATGCTCATGCTGGCATTCAATTCATTCTGGTTAGGTTTTGTTCAGCAATTACTAAAAGCCTAAATGTCTGACTAAAGTCTGCTCCATTCACATCTGATCTCTGACTGTTTGGTCAGGGGAAAGGAGCGGCAGCCCTAGATCATACATTACAGCTCCTAGAAAGTAACAATATTCTGAAACATGTACTTTCCTCTGAAACTGTATTTTTCTGTCCAGTTCCAGAAAAACATGATACTTCTCCCTGGAATGCATAGCCATACTCTGGTCCTATTCCTTTTTTATTATTTTATCAATTCATGGGGTTGAAACCCAATAGAATTTACACTTAATAGTATTTACAATTTTTGCAGAGTTTCCTGTCTTCAAAGGGTTTTGCAAATATTGGCTGTGGGGTGTGAAAAAATCTTCGGAAGAGGTCAAAATGACAAGCAAATATTGTTTTAGAGGAAAAAAAGAGGGTTTAGTTTCTCCACTTGTTTTGTTTTGTTTTGTTGTGTTTTGTTTTGTTGTATTTTGTTTTGTTTCTGACTGCAGCACCCATCATTACAGAGACTAGTCTGCTGTTGTTAACTGGCCTGACTGTAATAATTCTCTACCTTTTTATTCAAATTCTGGACAAGTGTCCAAAAAGTCCCATTTTTTTTTGCAAAAGATTGTTCAGCATTGAAAAAGATTCTGACATCAGAAGGAGCTGCCTTACATCTAACCTACATTTAAACTATCTTTAATATTTCTCAGGAAAGGACAGAAGAGAAAAGATACCTTTAAGACCCCATTATGGACCTCTAGATTAAGCAGCCGTCCAGGTGGATCTGCAGGGATGAACATACTTTATTGTGTCTCAACCATCAGAGTCAGAGTCATTGAGGCGTGGATGGATCCTGATCATTCTGCCTTCCTTCCCCTACTTGCTCCTATTGTGTAAAACAAGAATTATCTATTAATATTAATGTTCCCACAAGAAATCTCACTTTTCATTGACTAAATTAATTTAGAATCTCTTAAACCATTAGAAAAAATGTGTGGTAAACACCATTAAATCAGCATTCTTCTCTTGCCTCTCTCAGTAACGGCATTTCCTCTGCATGTTGACACTTTCATAGACCACCATACCCACATGTATATGACTATTTATTCCTCATGGTATGGTCTAAGCTCAGAGTCTGAAGCCGACATTGAAAGGTCTTTGCTAATTTTATTATTTTTCCCAAATCTGAGTCACCTTGAGAAAGGTTATACTGGGACACAGGCTTTGTATTGACTTGTTTTCTCACAAAAGAGACTTTTGTGTCACCAGGGATGTTAGAGAAAATAGTTTCCTGTTCAATGAACTGCATCCTCTTCATGAAAACCTTAGCACTGCAAACAAACATGGGCAATTATCATTAACTTGGTGATGCTAATCTAGCCACAAAGTAAGCCAATTTGGCTAGAAGAAGGAGCATGACAAGAGGTATCTTCCAGTACATGAACACTGATGATGGTCAGTGTAATCCATGACCCTGAGATGTATCCTGTAATTTAAGGAGATTAAAAGAACAGAAAATTCAGGTCTTTTTGGAGCACTGTTAATACACACTCCCAACTCACCAGCTTTCAGGCTTACAAAGAAACATGTCTGAAATACATGCCATAAATCACAACCCTGCAGTCTTAGAGGGCTTGAAAATATGAACACATGTGTCCAGAAAGGCATAAACATACTGAACTCCTAAACATAGCACAAACAGTGAGATTGATGTGCAAAGACTACCTCAGACTAAATAACGTCTTCTTGAATATTCTTAATGCGTGCTATTTGCATGTGTGAGAGAGAAATAGAAGAGGAGGTAAGGGAATGGAGAGTTCAATCTGAAAATTTTGTTGCTGTGTGGTGCTTAAGTTTTAGTGAAAAAGTGCAATGGGGACATGACACTAAATACTTTATTTCTTCAAGAAACACAACTGGAATCAAATTAAATACACACATTTCACTGGGAATAGCTCACAAATAATTCTCCATGGCTATATGCACTTCATTCAGTCCAGAGTTAATTTTGCATTTTGTTATCCTCAAAGGATAGTTTAACTTTAGTTCTCTTTTAAGGATGTAATGAATAGCTAAGAGGGTGGTTGTTTGTGTGTGTGTGTGAATGTGAAAGAGAAAATATTTGTTTCTTTTAAAAAAGAGAAAAAGAGAGAATGAGATTGTTTTTCTCCCAGCTTCTCTTGAGGAAACTGTAGGTTAAGAATCTCTTGATTTAAGACAATTTACTGTAAAGTCTGGATTAAACATATTCGTAGGTCTAAACAACAACTCCATATGCTCAAAAAGCAATTTTTCAACATGTACAAATCACTATTTCCCTTTAAAAACTAATTTCTTTCCACCAGCTAAAGTCTTTCCACAGTTCAGTGCTACTAAAGATATCACAGTAAAACCTGAATTTGCCACAAATAGGAAAATGACAGAAAGTTTTGTAAACCCAGGCTGTATATTTGAGATGAAATGTGCTAGTTTAACTTATTATGGGAGGCACTATCATTACAGAGAAAGATGAGAATATCATACAGGAATAACTGCATGATCCTGAGGACAGGAGGAATTGAAATCAAATTAATTTAACAGAGTGAATTGCCAGACTATTTGCTCTGAGAAGTGTAGTAAGAATTTTTGCTTTTAGAATCAGGACTGATAGGAATGAGGATAATAATCTTGGGTGCATCAATCTTTCACCAATTATTTTAAGCTATCAGCTTAGTGTGGATAGTTCTAAGATGTGGGTGATGCAGGGAAGAACGAATGTCATTTGTACAATGTACTACTTTGACTTGATCTGAAATACCAGGAATGATTATGGGAACAAAATTAGATGGGAGAAATCACAAAGAAGGACTGTTACAGAGACTAGAGACTGGAGAATCCACTGAAATACCAGAGATGAAAGCAGGTGGGTGTTTTTAGCCTGGCAAAATGAAAGGTGACTGAATATGACTGCAGCAAATAAACATTTTGAGAGGGTAAGCATCAAGAAGTAAGACAGGCTACTTAAGCTCAAGACTGTTGCTTGTGGAAGAGAAAATAGGTATGTAATGGCTGGGAAGCAAATGAAAAAGAAGACTAAAAAGACAGTTTATAAGAACAGAAGAACAAGACTCTGGAACTGACTTGGTAGTGTAGTCACAGGAGCAAAAGAAAGCTAAAATGGCTGTTTTCAATTTTATCCATGTGTCATATTTGCCTGTAACATAACGGGTCTGAACTCTATGTCTCAGAAGGTACTTTCCTGCCAACGTCCTGAAGTCTAGCTTCTGAAACTTTGATGCTTTAGTAATTCAACTTTAGAAGCAGAGAACTAAGCAATATATAATCCGACTCCAGAGAACTGCATAGAAACAAGATGGAACATGAAGGATGCCATCCACTTGAATGGGTAAAAAAACCTCAGGAAGTGTGTGGTCCTGGAATAAACAGCTGACTGGAACTAGCTGGAATAATGCACTAGAAATGAGAGGATACCTCCAAAATCAGGAACTCCCACATAAATCTGGAAGCCATGCAGGACAAAGTGCTATGCATTGCACATATATCATTTCTAACTGAAAATAACTTTGACCTTAATTTACAGAAAGGTAATAAAATGATTTTTGTCTTCAGTACTTATTTTCTTTTTGCTTTTTCATACTGAAGGAAAGGTGTATGAACTGTTTTTACATATGGTAACTACTCATGGAACATTGGGCTAAACAAACTTTTTAAGAGCCTGATGCATATACTGAGCAACATTTGATTGAGAAAAAGATGCAGATGAAATTTGGTTTCCAAATTTTCATCTTTTTAAAATAACCATCAAACTGCGCTGGTCTCTAAAGGTTTTTATTTTTCATGCATAAAGATTCAGTTTATGAGCAAAATATTTTGTAAGGTTCCAGTCACAGCTCAGTGGATGTTGTTCTGAGGAGCATTTGTCTTCACCACTGGAAGTAGCTGTCTGAAAAAGCTGTATACTCTATCAACTTCGGAAACATGTGAGTTTGAACACCAAAAGAGTACCTTACCTCACCACCTGTGATCTTTTCCCTTGGACAGGACCTTTTAATTCCAAGGCTGCTCACCATGTATGGAAAGTAGCATTGAACAAACTGTGGGAAAGCAGCTGTTTCACACAGGAGACTGTTTTTCCCTATGTGTTACAAACTCGACGATGCAAAAACTTGTTACCAGTTCCTAACCTCCGTGGCAGTTAATGTGCTGTGCATGGAAGATGCCTCATGTTTGGTGTTGAAGGTGATTTTTCTGTGTGTGTGTAACATCTACTTTAAACTTTTTCAGGAATATCTAAGTGGAATAGACTCTATGCCTCAGACAAGATACTGAACCAGTTTCTTTTCAGCTGAACTCTGGTCTCTATCTGGCTATCATGATAATTTTAAAGCTAGGAAAGTGTAAAAGAATCAGCCTAGCTTCCTGCTTAGTGCATCCAGTTTCACTTATGCACATGCTGTGATTCAAAGTGAATGAACAAGTCATGGACAACATGCTCGTTTACAGGGCAACAGCCTGCTACTGTGTAAGGCTCTTTGCTAGACTTTATCTCCAAAAGACATGTGATATGTCGGAATAAGCTCCTTTGGATCCTGCAACATCTTTACACAGAGACTTTGAGGATATATCCACCTTGGGATTTGAATGTGGGGACCTCCTGACAGACTGATGTGTTGAACCTGAATCTCCTCCTAACTCTGGGTGACATGCCAAAGCCTTCTTGCAGATTCAAAAGGCACAGATACCAGGAAAGTCTTTTTTAGTCTCCTGGTCAGTAGACAGCACAGCTAAATGCTATGCACTTGGAAAGCAGATAGTGGTGAGGAAGATACTTTCCTGGGCTGGGCTCAGTGGCTGATGCAAGCATGCAGAGAGAGAAAAGGGTATAGGAAGATAAGCATGGAGATGACTGAGCATTACTTCCTAAATGTGGTATGTTCAGGTAGGGAAAAATAAAGAAACAGTGATAAGAGCTGTTGGCATTCCTCTAAATTTAGCCAGTCTTGCTGCATAATAAAGAGCTTAGAGAAATTAGGATCTGAACAAAAAGTCTGGCCCATATATTTGTCTTTATCTATCTTTCTCCTCCAAAGGGCAAGTATCCCCTGTCCAGAGCAGAGTATATACATTGCCAAAAAATGGCACAGAGGATACAATCTTATTTACCAAGTAGTACAGCTTCTTCTCAGGTTTGTTATCATGGGAAAATATTTTTGTTTAATTGGGGAAAGAAATTAATAAACTCCCATCCCGCTTTGCCTTTGTTTAGAAACACAGATTCTCCAAGAATATTACCTTTTATCTCTTGTTAAGGGACACATTATTTTTGCTGTTTGAACCAGATCTGAATATTAATAGCATAATAGTGGTCTGATACTTTCCCAGCATCTTGTGTTTGATGCTCTGCTAAAAGACTGTTAAACTGTAGCAACAGAGGACAAATCTCCCTCACGTACCAGTTTCTGAAATCAAACTGTTGTCTGCTGTGCAGCTGTGCTCTTTGCACTGCTGCTTCTGCTTTCAACACATATTCAAGGCAAAAGATCTTTTCTCTCCTTCCAGAAATTAATGCTGTTACAGATGTGCTGATATAGTTTCATACGGAGACAGAAAGTGACTTAGTGAATACCACGAGTGCGCCACGCAGAAAGAGTGACTTCCAGCTGCGACGAGTTCAGCAGCTCTCCGGCTGGCTCTGCTGGCAGGAGGCCCCACTTCAGCAGAGTGTCTATTATGTCCGTACCAGGCACAGCAACCTCCTAAGGACTAAGCAGGTTCTGATTTGAGAGCTGGCCTTGGCCACAAGGGCTCCTTAGCCAATGGATTACAATGTAGATATGGGAGACTTCAGTCAGTAAAATGTCCTACTCTTGTCTTAATTGTCCTTTGGTGATGAAGTAAATCAATTCATTTCAGTTCCCTGAATGATGAGTGTGGACAATTTTGGACAAATTCCTTCTCTCTTTAAAACCACATGGGTTCGTCAGCACTCTCTCCCACCTTAACACTTCGGTAGCCAGTGAAACCTTCAAGTGGAACATGTAACAAGTCCAAAGCCACCAAAATTTAGGATTCTAAATAAATGGCCTGATGTTCAAAAGGGCTGATCCCCTAGAAAAAGAAAACTCTGCCATCTTAGCACGTGTTAAGGAACTGTACCTTAGGCTCCGGTTTCAGAAAATCTTAGATAAGACGATTAATTAGAATAGGAAATGTTAAATCTGCTTTAATTTCTGGCAACAAAATGTGATGAATTCGTTAAGAAAATACAGTAACTGAGCTCTGCAGAAAAGCTATTTTTCCAGAACTCAAAGTAAGGGGAAAAAAAAGAACATTCTAAAACTGTTAAAACTGTTTTTCTTTTGGAAAAAAAAAAAAAAGATAAGTATTTAAATTTCAGTGTAATTTACCTATGGTAAATTATGTTGTTTTTCAAAAGTATCTGCAAGCTTTTAGTTCAGACATGTTCTTAAAATAATATTAATAAGAAAGTTGTCATATTATTTGTCATTATTGTGACTTCTCTTACTGAACTCTAGTTTTGAGATCCATGATATCAAGTAGCTCAGGTGTTCTGGAGGAATGTATTTTCTTTAAAAAATTCTTTCTGTGGTGCATATTTTCATATTTATAACCTCACTTCTATCTAAACCCAAAAAGATAGCTTTATACAAATATTTGAATATCTGAGAGGAGGAGTTAATCAGTCATTTGCTGTGGGAAAGGATTTTTCTTTTTTAATACACTAGTAAAACATCCATTTTGTTTTATTTTTCCACTTCAGTATCATAATGTAAATTGTAAAGATCAATTAATATAGTCTCTCATTGGACTGTTTTGCTATATGAATGAGCATGATGGGACAGAACACTATCTCAAGTAATGAGATCTAAATGAAGAGGGGACACATTTTAATGAGTTTCAGAAATCAGAAATCTTAGAAATGTTTCTTCACAATGAAGTTTATTGGGCTGTGGAATGTCTCTCTAAAGTAGAAAATGCATCTCTTTAGACAGTTTGTGGCACAACTGGCACAAGCAGTGCTGTCTGTATCTGATTCTGGAATTACCATTGTTCAGTATGAGTGTATAGATCTATCATTGCAGGGAGGTAATATTTAAGAACTGAAAAGACAGAGCCAAACTTTTCCTGCCCTTATGCTGGATAGCCCATGAACTATATAATTAGAGCTGCTTGGAAAGTTCTGTAAAAGTTTTCAGTCAAAATTAAAGTATTTCCATTTGTGTTAGGTACTTTACAGAAATCTTAACTTTTTCATTTAAAAAACCCTCAAATATTTGTTTTCATTCCTAGTGTCCTCATTTGCTTCTTTAAACGTGAAACAAGGAAAAGAAAAAGGAGAAGAAAACATCTATAGGGGAAAATAATGTCATTCTTATTTTAGAAAACAGAGAAAAAACAGTTAGAAGTATTAAAAATATTCATATTAAAAAAATCTTAAAAATATTAAATATAAAATGTTCACAAGATGTTGCTGTTTTCCAGTAAAGAAGCCAGGAGTAGCACTGTGTTTCTACATCTACGCTATCTTAAATATGCATAGTGCTGTGATCTTGCATGTTTCCTCCTGGAGTGACCAAGTTAGCTCATGTCACTTCTGGAGTGATCACTGACTCCTCAGTTCTTAAAACAAGTCATCACTTTAAATTCCTATTTCATCTTTCTGCATGTTTTCTATCTTCTTAAACTCAGATGAACATTATCTGTGTCAACTACAGAAGACAAAAGGAATTTAAAATTTCAAAATCTGGATATAAAAATAGAAACTCCATGTACTCAGAAGATTCAGAGAGAAATTGTTATCCCAATGTACATTCTATTCTAAATAATTTCAGCAACAAGTTTTTCTGTTTAGCATCCTGTCTTGAAGCCCTTTCATTTTCAATCTCAATCACTTTTTTTCCATGTTGACAATTTCTGTTGGCAACAGAAGAGGTAGGTAAAGTTAAATACTTGTTCTGGTGCAACATTCATCACTACCCTTTTCAGTAGTTAGCTACAAGTATGAACAACTGCTGAGTTCAAATGAGGTGAACCATGATGCACACATTGAGCTCTAGAATTTATTGAAGACATCCTTGTGTCCTGCACAGCTGGGCTGCAGGCAAAGCAGTACTGATGCCACGAGCATGTCATTGTGCATGCACCCTCCATACATCTAACGACTTCTTAAAGTATGCATTGTCTTTTTTTTTTTTTTTTTTGTACCTGGCACTCATTGGCTTCTCAGTGGGGAGATGCTGTCTGCTGAAGTTAGGTGCATCCTGAAAGTAAGCATAGTCCATAAAAGACTTGCTCTGCTCATTGTCAGCAATGTCGGGGCTTTTTTCCATGTCTTTCTTTATCAAGGAGGATTTCTGTGTACTGACTCTGTAACAGTCGGTGACTATGTAATAGACCTCCACATACTTGCTCACCTACATGTGACTTGGAGATGTGATACATGTCCACATACAATTTTTTTTTTTTTTTTTTTTTTTAATGAGACACAGCTTCACTTTGGTGAGGTCTACCAGAAGCCTCAGGGTTGCAGCTGGGGCAAAATTCACCTGTCATTGGAACAAGTTAAATCCACTTATGTCTTCAAAATATTTTTTTTTTAATGTGTGTAAATGCTGCCTTCATGAACTGTTTAAAGAACTCTGGACTTAAGTGAATTTTGCCTTGATTACTTGAAGATCAACCCATTTCAATAGCTAGAAATGCAATGGCTTGAGCTTTCTGCCAGTATGACAGTTAACATCTTTGGATTACATGGAGAATCATCATTTCTAGGCTTGATTTTGTCTCTCACTGTTTGCTTTAGGTTACAGGACTGTTTTCTTTTCATGCTTGCCCAATAATTCCTTAGGACTCTGGACCAACTGCTTAGTGCCTATGTGGTCTGGGATAAAGGAAGGTATTTATAAGATAGCAATACTTGTGGATATATAGTCTGGGAGTTCTGACCAGAAGAGTTCAAAATACACAGGCCTGCATACTTTATTAAAGTTTTAATTTGTCTTTCTCTGTCTTAGTGTAATACTCATCAACAGGAAAGACTGCCTGCCTTGCGAAACACAGCTCTTTGTGATTGTCATAGTTTAACCCCAGGCACCAGCTAAGCCCCACAGAGCCATTTGCTTACTCCTCCTGCATCAGGATTGGGGAGACAATCAGAGGAGTAAAGGTGAGAAAACTCATGAGTTGAGATAAAGACAGTTTAGCAGGTAAATCAAAACCAGGAATTCATTCACCACTTCCCATGGCAGGCAGGTGTTCAGCCATCTCCAGGACAGCAGGGCTCCATCACGTGTAATGGTGACTTGGGAAGACAAATGCCATCACTACAAATGCTGCTGCCCCCCATCCTTCCTCTTCCCCAAGCCCCTATGTTCTGAGCATGACGTCATATGGTATGGAATATGCCATTGGCCAGTTGGGGTCAGCTGTCCCAGCTGTGTCCCCTCCCAACTCCTTGTGCACCCCCAGCCTCCTCGCTGGTGGGGTGGGGTGAGGAGCAGAAAAGGCCTTGGCTCTGTGTGAGCACTGCTCAGCAGGAACGAGAACATCCCTGGGTTATCAGCACTGTCTTCAGCACAAATCCAAAACACAGCCCTGTACTAGCTACTGTGGAGAAAATTAACTCTATCCCTACCAAAACCAGCACAGCAATCTTAATGGTTTGTGCAAGGTCCCTCGTAGAGATAGGAATATTTCCAATGCTTCAGTGTGCTTAGGGTTAGTTCTTTACTCTTTAAATATTGCACAACTCGCTCGTTAGGAGGGGCTGCACCTTACACAAGGACAAGGCAGACGGCATGACTGATGAAATTTTATTAACTGATGCTCACTCATCTTTAAGAATAGAAACATGGAATAAACATAGCCCTTCCAAGGCTATTACAGTAATGCATGTAAGTCACTTACATGTTCATCATCCAAAAGTCTGTAATAATTATGCATGTTTTAAGCTCTGAAGACAATTGCTCTTACAGATTCTCCAATTCAAAACCTGACTGTGCTTCTCTTGCTGTTATACTCTTAGGCTGTTTCTCTCCTGCTTAAACTTAATTTCAAATATAAGCACACACATATGTGTATACATATTCTGCCCTTTACTCTCTGATCTACTTACACTTTCTACAGTTTTCTTTCTCTTTTCTTTTTTTAAAGGAAGATTCCTTCTTGGGTTTTGTTTTTTTTTTTTTTGTTTGTTGTTTTTTTTTGGTCTGGATCCCAACTACTCACCAATTTAAATTAAATAGAATAGCAAACTTTCTTCTTTTGTGGCATAAATAGTCTTTTTCAGGAGGGAAAGAAGGAAGAATATAGCATTAATTAAGCAAGCAAATGAGTAATAAAGGCACTAGATAGGTAGGAATAAATTAAATATATGTTCATAATTTATGAGAATTGTTAAAGAGATAATGATACAATATTGCATGTTCTATGTCAGTATTTTCCATAAAGACCAAGAAGAATAAAGCCAATTGATTTTAATTCTAATTCTTTTTATTATATTGAGTCTGTTACTCATTCCATAAAGCAGCAAAGAACACTGTGGTACAGAGCAAGGAATTAGACAATATTTCAAAGACACCTTTAAGTGAATAAACAGCCACATGCAGGAGAATGTATGCTACAATCACAGAAGAATAAAAGCTGTTCTTGAACCTTTTTCAGGCTGAGAGCAACAAAGTATTGGCCTAGGATTTATTTTTAATGAAAACCAGACTTCTTGTAAGAATACCTAAAATACCTAAGTCTAAAAGTAAATATGTGTGAATTCATGTGAACACATGTGTACAAATGGATATAGGAAGCCAACAGAGGCAGAGTAGAGAAAAATGGCGGGGGGGGGGGGGGGGAAGTAGAAATAATAAATGTATCCAATAGCCTCTACATTCTCAGAGAACCTTGCAGATTATATCAAACAAATGAACTACAGAGTGGTGTAAATCATGACATTTCAATAGAGATCTGCATTATACCAGAATTCAGTTGTCTTTGACTCTGGAGACTGACTGTAAACCACTCTCTACTGCACAGAGAGGAAGATCTTTCTACTGCACAGCTTCTTGCAGAAAGGAGCACATCAGCCATTTGGGCAGTGTACTGAGACAGCTGTGCACAATAATCCGGAGGTACAAAAAGGTAGGAAAGGTCCAAATTCTTGGCTGTTCTGTTTTGTGCAAGTAAGGCCAAAGTGTTAACAAATGCAACCACAGATTTCTGCCTATATTAGTGAAGTGACCTGGAAATGCCTGATGTCTCCCTTGCCTACTGGGTCTTTCAATCACTGTGGAGGACTTCAACTAACGTTAGGTAATTCAGTGTTTATCTCAGGTAGAGAGACAAGGACTGTCTCTGTTCACAGATCAGCAAAAGATATAAAATAACAAAGAAAAACAATTCCACAGGAATCAAGAAATTAATATCTTGCCATTGATGGCAGAAGACTGGACTTAGTGACAGAGAAAAGTCCTTGCAGTCATGTTGCTATGATTAATTGCTATGTGTCAGTAATTTCTTTCTGCAGTTGTTTTAAAAAGGAGTGGGTGATTACATTTTCTTTTTTAATGTTTTTGTGGTTTTGTAAAACTTTGATTTTTTTTTTTGTCGGTTAATTAATCAAAATAAGTCGTGAAAATTTCTTAAATACTTTCCCCCAGTATTTTCTCAACTCTGAAAATGTGAGATTCCCATTGTGTCAATATATTGAAATATGAAAGAAAAAATAACTCTCAGTAAAACTTTATCCATTTTACCTCTAATTTTTGATTATAGTTAAAATGGGCTAAAGCAGAATGAGTGTCAGTTCTGGGAATATGCCAAATGGTGACATTTATGAGGATATGCAACTTTTTATTTAGGGAAATAGCACACTTCTCAGATCAAGGATAGATGAATTACATAAAACAATATAGTGAGAATTCAGCGTGGAGATTAACATTACATAAGATCTTAGGACTTTTCTTTCTTTTTCTTCCAAAAGGAAACTTAGGGGAAAAAAAGTGGAGGAATACCTTCGGGGGGGGGGGGGGGGGGGGGGGGGAGGTGATTTTATTTCATATTTTCTGCAGTTTTATTTTCCTGGTTTTTTTTTCAGAATAGAAAGTAGAGAAACAGACAGATAGAACAAGTAGAAGTGCAATAGAGAGTATACAGAACAGTTGGATGACACGACTTGATAGAATTCCTGGCTTGTCTCAGATCTCTAGCTGGGCTTTTCAGGAGTTATTTGGATCAGTCTGGACTTTGTTCTGATCAAGGGTGATGGTAAAAATCCCAAGAATTTCCATCAGATTGATGTTAATGTACTAACTTTTAAGAAGTCAACTTGTGAGTCATCTTCTGAAGTCATCACAATACTTCCATTGCTTCATGACATCTTTAAGGATACTTTGCTAAGGATCTTGCTGATGACTTAGCTTGTGGTTTGTGAAGTGGCTTCCAGGAGCAGGCCTCAGTTCCTATTTCATTGGGGTTTATTATTTATTATTTTTATGTCTTCATCCTGAACACCCACACCTGCATTTTTCATGGTGGATTTCCTTGTTCTTTACTGTAGTTTAGTTCTTGTTCTAAATATATGCATTTTAAATTTACATTTTTCTCCACTCCTTCAAAGCAATTCCTCTCTAAAGTTTTAACAATGTCAAGCAGCTTGACACAACTCTTTTGGGATACGGCAAGTATTTCATTGACTCGTTGAGAAAAAAGCAAAAAAATAGAATTTTTAAAAAATGACCAGTTCATAGGTACTTTCCTCAGGTATTAAATATTATTTTTTAACAATGGGATATATGCTATGTTTCATAGGATGTGTAACATCATAGCCTATGTCTGGAACTGGCAGTGAAAGAGTTGTCCTTTTGTAGGCCGGTAAACTCTTTGTGATCCTTTTATATCTGGTAAATTATAACTATACCTGCCCAGATGTCTGGTATTGGGCTGAAAACTCTTCTTAGCAACCTACTTGTATCCTAAATGTAGACACCATTCTCAGGCATCATGTGACTCAGGTGTATTTCAGGAGCTGTATAAATTATGTCCTGATATCTGCCGTCTTCCGAAAAATATGTTTAAAATAACTCCTCTAGGTCTAAGTTTTGACCTCTTGAGGTTCCATCTGACCTGAATGTTTCTGTTAGCTTTTATTTCCCCTCCTGCTCCTTTCTTCTTTTCACAATTTCTCTTCACATCATCTCCCAACTAGTTTTTTTTCTGAAGTTTTTTTGTCCTGAGCTCAGCTACCACTTAAGAAAACAATTTTGCAGACTCTGGTCCCAAACCAAAGAACCACTGAATTTTGTTCTGAACATCACTGAACTATTCCTTTAGTTAAACCATGAGATTTACTAGTTAAATATCTAAATGATTTATTAATAAGTAGATGGACAGGTCTTGCATTTTTTAATCAGCTTTTCTATTTTTTTCATATCAAATATTTTGCTTCTTAGAGTTGAAATAAAATTGAGTTATATTTTTCTTACATACTTACTCTGTGTTCTCCTTTCTCTCTCAACTTTATTCATTATTTAACTTCTGTAACTATGTTGTACACAAGAGTTTCTATACAACTAAATTATATTGTGCTGGAGTAAATCAGCGTACCTAGTGGACTCTTTGTGTCAATGCCAAATACTATATACAATCCTGGTAACTGGGAAAGTATCTTAATCCCAAATTAGTCTGTGTACTTCCTCCAAAGAATGAATGTCTTCTCTTCAAAAGAGCACCATGTGCATCTATGTATTAAGTGACTGTTATAAAAGTTTAAAAGTGGTGTATTATGTGCGTCACACTGTATTGTGTTCATTCACATATGGTTGTTTACCCAGGCTATAGCTTTGTTACTGCCTTTATCACTCTGTCTTATGTTAATTATAGCTGGTAAATATTCTTTCTTTATATTTGATCATCCTTGATATTATCAAAGAAACACACAAGCACATATCACTTTTGTAATTTAAGTTTGAGATTTTCTCAACAGTTACACATTATTCAATGACATGTAAATTAGTTTTGTGAGGTCGTTTTCCTCCATTATTCTATTTTTTAATCAGTGATCTTAGCCTATACCTCACCTATTCAAGTGAAAGATCCACAAATACTTTATTTCAGCTCATTAAATAAACAGCAGGCATTTAGGTGACAGAAAACCAGTTGATTTTTTTTTTTTTTTCTTTTTATTCTGGGAATCTGAGCAATGAGTTTGGCTATGCATTTATTTGCTACTTAAATATCTGAAGAACAAAAATGTCTCTCTTGATACAAACACCTATGCTTTTATTTACAATAATGCAAAACTTGAATAATATTATAACTTTCACCATTTCAGCCATTTCGTGTTTGTGCCTACATGATCTAAGTTAGTCCTTTCTCACTGACTGTTCCTCTAGAATAAAACTCAAGAACTGTAGGATAAAGCTTCTAACCTTTGTGCCTTGATGCATAAGGTAGACAAATATTTGAGGTAACAGCATTCAATTAAATTTTCACTGAAGTCAATAGAAAACCTGCCATTGAATGGGTCTGGATTGGTTCCGTCTTGAATCATTATAATGTGTCAATTTTACTATATTTCTGTCAAATATAAAATCTGTGGTAAACTCTTCATTATTCTTATGGTCATCTTAATCCATGAATGCTCTCCCTCAGGATGAGGGCAGTGTCAGGATAACACTGGGCACAATATGACCCATGCTCTACAGAAGTACCGATGTTAACAGGAATAAGTATTAAGTGAATAGAATGGAATGGAATGGAATGGAATGGAATGGAATGGAATAGAATTAGAATATTTCCACTGGAAGGGACTTGCAACGATCATCTAGTCCAACTTCCACTTCAGGGCAGACCGAAAGTTAAAGCCTGTTATTAAGGGAATTGTCCAAATGCGTCTTAAACACAGACAGGCTTAGAGCGTCAACCACTTCTCTAGGAAGCCTGTTCCTGTGTTTGATGACCCTCTCAGTAAAGAAATGCTTCCCAATGTCCACTCTAAACTTCCCCTGGTGCATCTTTGAACCATTCTCACGTGTCCTGTCACTGGATCCCAGGAAGAAGACCCAACACCTCCCTCTCCAATTCCCCTCTTCAGGAAGCTGTAGAGAACAATGAGGTCACCCCTCAGCCTCCTTTTCTCCAAACTAGACCAACCCAGAGTCCTTAGCCACTCCTCACAGGACATTCCTTCCAGCCCTTTCACGAGCTTTGTTGCCCTCCTCTGGATGCATTCGAAGATCTTCACATCCTTCTTAAACTGTTGGGCTTAGAACTGCACACAGTACTCAACATGAGGCTGCACCATCACTGAATACAGTAGGATAATTATTTCTTTTGACCGGCTGGTTATACTGTGTTTGATGCACCCCAGGATGCAGTTTGCCCTCTTGGCTGCCAGGGCACACTGCTGACTCACATTGAACCTCCTGTCAACCAGCATGCCCAGACTCCTTGTTGCAGGGCTGTTTTCTAGCCACTCTCCCAATTTATACTTGTGCCCATTGTTACTCCATCCCAGGTGCAGAATTCATCATTTAGACTTGTTAAACTCATCCCATGAATCATTTCCCAGTGCTCTAATCTGTCTAGATCCCTCTGCAAGGCATCTTGTCCCTTAAGAGAGTCAACAGCACCTCACAGTGTGGTATCATCAGCAGACTTGCTAATGGGATATTCAACTCAATATAGATCATTGATAAATACGTTGAACAGAACTACCCTAGGATTGAACCCTGAGGAACACTGCTGGTGACCAGTCACCATCCAGATGCAGCCCCATTCACTACAGCTCTCTGCCCTTCAGCCAGTTCTTCACCCAGCATACCATGAACCTGGTCATCCACAGTTGGACAACTTGTCCAGAAGGGTGCTGTGAGGGACAGTATCCAAAACCTTACTAAAATCCAGAAAAACTACATGGACTGCCTTCACTTCATCCACTAGCCAGGTGACCTTATCATAGAAGGATATCAAGTTAGTTAAATAGAACTTTCTCCTTGTGAATCCATATTGCCTGTGCCATATATACTTCTATAAGACTATTATTTTTCTTACAGAGATACCCAGGACCTGTGTTTCCCCTCATATCAATTTTTACATTGGTGCAGTTCTAGTGACAGTAAACAAGTTATTTCTTATTTCTACTTGTTGACATGAGAGGAGAACCAGAGCCCAAGTATCTGGTAGCTAAGGTCTCATGGGTTCTGTCTTAACCCACAACCCCCTTTTCAACTGTTGTCCAACAGGCAGATTGGGTAAATCATCACACAGAACTTTTTGTTTCCTCTGGGCTTCACAGTAGTCTCTACAGCTCCCATTCTCTTTTTATTAAGGACGGTGGCTATGGTACCTTCCAATCAAGATACCACAGTGAAACATCTGAAGAGGAGTGAGGTGAAACCAGGCTCTACTTTGTTAGCACTCAGAATCATTTTTTGGGAGAGATTGTTTCTCTCTCTGTTGGTTGGAAAAAGTTGTCTTCTAATTTAGACATATAATGTAAGAGAGAATATGCCTCTTCCACAGTGCCAGGCTACTAATGTGCACCTTTCTCTTTATGTTCCTGTTGATACCTGTGGGACATTCCTAAAGAGGGTTTGCCAGATCATTTCCCTTTCCCTCTTTAAAGACATAGGGAAGCCTTCTTATTTCTTTATGACCATAACATGCTCTATTTAGACCTGGAGCTCATTTGTGCCTTTTCTGTTTCTGATATACTCCCTCCAGCTTCTGCTTTCCTGCTGTGGTTTCTGTTGCACATATTTAAACCCCAAAGGCAATACTTGGATAAAATTATCATTGTCAGGGCACTAACTTCCATTCCCTTCTACGCTCATTATTTAAATTCTTTGTGTTGCAAATTACACATCAGCAAAGAAAGCCTAGTTCAATTTACCTACCTCAGAGTTATTCTCTGAGGTGTAATATGTTAATAAAGAGAAGCAAGTAATTAACAACTAATAAATTACATGACTAATAAGTTTTGGTGTGCTTTTTTTTTTTTTTTTTCTTATGGACTACCTACATCAATTCTAATACTTCTGCTCACAATACACATTTGTTCAACACCCTTTTTTAGTCATTTTGCATGGTATCCAGCTCATTTTCAAGCACCAGAAAGCTCAGTGTCTAGCATAAGTCACTTTCTTAAGTTCAGTTCTTTGTAAGAGAGCTGACCTCAGACTTGGATAACTGGTTTAGATCAGGTGTGTAATTCTGATATGGGCAAGGTTGTGTAAAACGTATTTATCCATCATGGGCAAACTGTGATCTGTCCTCTGGAAGGACGTATTACTTGACATCCAGCTATCACGTTGCTGTAGTTATTCTGTGCAATCATGCTCTGCCATGTCTGTTTGTTGACTGGATGAAAATGAATAACGGTTCTTTGCTTTCTCTTCTACACTTTTTTCTTGAAGTGGAGGATTTGGGGTGTGATGATACACATTAACTCACACATGCATTTTTATTTATGTATACTGAGGACAGGAGCATTAGCTCATTAAAGAAGCTTTTAGACTACATCATCACTAGCTTCCATGACCTGCAAAACCAAAAACTACTTAAAACATTTCTATTAATCTCCTATGTGCCTATTAAAAAATCTGGTTTTATTCACTAGCTAGTACAGTCAATCCTGGAATTTATTTAGATTTTCTCTTGCTTTTCTTGACCAATTTAGATTACTTTTAATTAGGTCTTTTCTCTCTTCAATACCACAGCAAAATAGCTGGAGAAGTAGTATGTGGAAATATCCGTAAATGCATAACAGCTGAGGGCCTCTGTTAAATATTCATGGACTTATATGAGAAAGCCTTCCACTTCTACATTTGGTACATATTTCAGTTTATAAAATCAATTTATGTAATAGTTGATTGAGTCTTTTGTTTTTGTAGGTGACTTGAAGTTCAAACTGGGAAAGAGCACTGGTTCCAGAAGGTGAAGGAGAAAAAGAAAATTACAGGTTAACATTTTAAAATCAGAATATTTGGTGTCAGACCACTACATGTAGACTACAAAAATCCTAGTCCTTTATGCTTTTAACTTTACACGCTGTCTTACAGCAATATTTGGGTGGAGACATGCTGCTTTATTAAAAGTATCCCTTAGATCAGTTTTTACTTCACCACTATGGGTCTGGTGCTAGCTTATTCTATAATAGAGACAAGAATGATGAGGCAAAAATCCTTTTTTTTTTATGTATGGAAAATACTTCCCCTTGATTTTTTCAAAAGCAGCTTGAAAAAAACCACCTATAAACCCAAAATGTTGTTTAGAGTGGAAACTAGGGCATATTGCTCTGAGAATGCAGGACACATCATTCGATTCTTTATAAATGCCTTTGAAATTAATTATAATTTCCACTGTGTGCATAATGTACCATACACTAAGAATTAACAGCAATGTTATCTACTTGTGAAGGTGAAGTTGTAAAGTCTTATAGGAGCTGGAAAATGGCTACTAACGTTTGACAGATTCAGACAAGCCAAGACATATTAAACTGGACTTTATACCATAATAATAAACATAATAATGAACTTGAAAAAAAATAGTTTTTTCTGAATTTCCTTCTGTTCCCCTTTCTTTGCATGCAATTTGTTTTTCTTAGGTGCAGCCAGGCACAACAGCTCTACACATAATACAGTCTGGTATTAATTGCATTAACTTCTTAGATTAGGGCTTGATCTCATGCTTGATGTAGTTGTTTATTTGGTTTCACTGGACATGGGATTTAGCCATAGGGACTCAATTCACTCATGTTCCTATATGTGCTCTCTAACTATAAATTCATGACAAGCTTCACTAAATCTTTTGAGACTATTTACATGCTAATAGTTAAATACAAGTGTAACAAATTTAGGATTTCAGAGACAAATTGCTGCAAATTCATGAAGATATTGTTTCCAGAAAATTACCATGTTTTGGTAATATTCAAATTTCTTTTTACTAGCATATCAAACCAGGTACCTCATTTCCCCTTTCACAGCAGTGCAGGAACATACACTGAGTTTCAAAGAAACTAGTTGTACTCTTCACAGAAAACAGATAGACAGGTTTAACTGAATCCAATTTCTTAGCTATTTTCATTTCCCTAAAAAGTCCTTTTTTTTTTTTTTTTTTCCCTTTTTTCTCCAGAGTGGTTCAATATCTTTCCTTGCCAGGAGCTATGCTATTTTCTGTTATACTGACTGCTGTATGGAAGAGCTACATATGCTGAGCATGGTTATTGACAATCTGCTGGCGTAATTACTCTATGTCCAAAAGAGCAACCAGTGTTCAGTTTCTTATCCCTGCCAAATACCTAATGGGCTTGCTTTCTTACAAAAAATATAACAAACTCAAATCTTCTTTACTTATAGACTAGTCTCTACACTCCAGTCTTGATGCCCTTCAATGTGAAATCTATTCCCTTTAGGACTTTAAAACTTCTGTCTGATAAAACTACCCCTTCCAGTAGCTGAACTCTACCAAACGGTAAAATGCTAAGATGTTGCCTACAGCATTCAGAAAATAATACATACAGAGCTAAGCAAGTAGGATGAAACACAAGTCTTAATATCTGGGGATTTTTTCAGGAAGCAAAAGAGTTGTGATAAAAGAACTCAAAGGATAGATAATCTACAGAGAAAAATGGTGGATTTAGGGCACTGGTTTATTAATTTGGTATACTGTATGTGAAGATCCCTACATGCTTTTGCAGTACATCCTTTTGCTGCAGTTCCATGGGACCATTGTTACCCAGGTGCTGTTGAAGGTCCACCAAATTCTCTGGTCAGGGAAGATTAATAAGAGAAGAAATGACAAATAGCTGCTTTATGACAAAGAATGTGTTACTTACCTGGAACTTAATCTGGTGATAACATGAATTAGATTGATGAAGTTTTGAAGATCACCACAGATGAAAAGGAGAATGAAGTGTGGGTGTGAAAGATGTAGCTTCCTGTGAAATTGGAAAAACTGTAAATTCTGATCTGGGATTAGCTTCACCATAAGTCAGTGGTGCAATAAAAGTTTCAGATGTCACTTGTTCTGAACAGGAATCATGATCTCATTTCCCTTACACAGCTATTAGTCTTTGAACAGATCCAGAATGGGGAAATATAAAATAAAACCTTTCTAACTTGAACACCCTGCACCACTAAGTACACCTTTGAGAACTCATATGCTCTTCCAGACATATATGTTTCCCTGTGTTTCTGAATTTTGGGTGAGGTCTCCAGAGGCTGTGCTGGACAACATGACTTCTTGCAATTGAATATATACTTTTTATGTACATTCATAGAATCATAGAATCATAAAATGGTTTGGATTGGAAGGGATCTCAAAGATCATCTAGTTCCAACCCCTCTGCCATGGGCAGGGACACCCTCCACTAGATCACGTTGCCCAAAGCCCCATCCAGCCTGGCCTTGAACACTGCCAGGGAGGGGGCATCCACAGCTTCTCTGGGCAACCTGTTTCAGTGCCTCACCACTCTCACAGGGAAGAATTTCTTCCTAATATCTAATTTACATCTCCCCTCCTTCAGCCTAAGGCCACTACTCCTTGTTCTATCATTCCATGCCCTTGCAAACAGTCCCTCTCCAGCATTCCTGTAGGCTCCCTTCAGGTACTGGAAGGCTTCTATAAGGTTTCCCCAGAGCCTTCTCTTGTCCAGCCTGAACAGCTCCAACCCTCTCAGCATGTCCTCATAGGAGAGGTGCTCCAGCCCTGTTATCATCTTCGTCCTCTGGGCTCACTCCAGCACATCCATGTCTTTGTTGTACTGGGGACCACAGAGCTGGATGCAGTACTACAGGTGGGTTCTCATGACAGCAGAGTAGCAGGGGAGAATCACCTCCCTTGACATGCTGGTCACACTTATTCTGACGCAGCCCAGAACACAGTTGGCTTTCTAGGCTGCAAGTGCATATTGCCGGCTCATGATTCTTTCAGGAATTCCAGACCTTGGAGGTAAGAAAGTCTGGAGAAAGGAAAACTTTCCCTTGCTCAAGGAGGATTTGGTTAGAGATCATTTAGGTAAAAGTCAACATCCAGAAATCCATGGGCCCTGATGGGATGCACCCACAAGTGCTCAGGGAGCTGGCAGGTGTTGTTGCTATGCCGCTCTCCATCATCTTTGAAAGGTCATGGAGAAGAGGAGAGGTGCCTGAGGACTGGAGGAAATCCAGTCTCACTCCGGTCTTTAAAATGGGCAGGAAGGAGGACCCAGGAAACTACAGGCCAGTCAGCCTCACCTCAATCCCTGGAAAAGTAATAGAACAGCTCATTCTGGTAGTTATCAATAAGCATGTGGAGGAAAAGAAGGTTATTGGAGATAACGTTAGGAGAGGAACATAATGAAATTCAAGAAAGACAAGTGTAAGGTCCTCCATCTAGGGAGGAATAACCCTAAGCACCAGTACAGGTTAGGGGTTGACCTGCTGGGAAGCAGCTCTGTGGAGAAGGACCTGGGAATCTTGGTGAACAACAAGTTCTCCATGAGCCAGCAGTATGCCCTTGTGGTCAAGAATGCCAATGGTCTCCTGGAGTGCATTGAGAAGAGTGTGGCCAGCAGGTCGAGGGAGGTTCTCCTCCCCCTCTACTCTGACCCTGGTGAGGCCACATCTGGAGTGCTGTGTCCAGTTCTAGGCTTCCCAGTTCAAGACAGACAGGGAACTACTAGAGAGAGTCCAGTGGAGGGCTACAAAGCTGATGAGGGGACTGGAGCATCTCTTGTATGAGGAAAGGCTGAGAGACCTGGGTCTGTTTAGCCTGGAGAACAGAAGACTGAGAGGGGACCTTATCAATGCTTATAAATTTCTAAAGGGTGAGTGTCAAGAGGATGGGGCCAGACTCTTTTCAGTGGTGCCCAGTGACAGGACAAGGGGCAACAGGCACAAACTAGAACACAGGAAGGTCCATCCGAACATGAGAAAAACTGCTTTACTCTGAGGGTGACCAAGCACTGGGACAGGCTTGCGAAGTCTCCTTCTCTGGAGATACTCAAAACTCACCTGGACATGATCCTGCGCAACCTGCTCTGGGTGATCCTGCTCTAGCAGGACGGTTGGACTAGATGATCTCCAGAGGTCCCTTCCAACCTCTACTGTTCTGTGATTCTGTGATTCTGTGATTCTGTGACTCTCATCCACCAGTACCCAAAAGTCCTTCTCCTCAGGCCTGCTCTCAATCCAGTCTCAATCCGTTCATTAATATTGTGGGTCATGTTAGAAACTCCTTGCCTAATGCTGTACATCCTGACAAAAGCTTGGGGCAAAGTTAAAACTCCTTTAAACATTCACACAATGATCCCCCTTTTTTTTTTTTTTTTGATGCAGAAATTGGGACTATATCTTTTTTTCCTCCAGTCCATAAACAATAGCATCATTTCCAGGACTGCAGCTTGGGACATGGAAAGTTGGAAAATCATTTTACTAAAATCTTGGAATAAATAATACCATATAAATAATGCAATTTGACTATTTTTCTTTCAAGTACCAGGCCAGTCCATTAATTTGGGGGTTGTCCAGTTGAAGCTTTGAACTTATTATCATCTTTCTTTGCAGTAAAATTTTCAACTGATTTATCATGCTAAGTGAAAATAAATTGTGAGCTCTGTTCTTATTTCTTCCTTTAATTCAAAAGTATTCATCCGTGGGGAAGCACCTTACTTAGACTCAGTCAATAGTCTAGACACACTCAGTATTTGATATTGAACAATTTATGACTTCTCTGTTTCAGTATTCCTCTCTATAAATAGGGGGAGGAATATTTGCTTATCTCTCAGAGATGTTCAGAAGATTGGTTAACTCATTAGACGCAAATTTTGCAAGAAGTTTTCTTGTATTCAGCTTAGCCTGTAAATCTGTCTGTGCAAATCCATAATAGCATATCCAATCCCTTGCCTTGTTGTAATATTTAGTATTTCTAAATGATCTGTCTTGCTAGACTAAAAGACTATATGGAGCAAGGACTCTCATCTTAGGTAATTATTCCAAGAGACTGTAGTGAAACTATTTGCAAAAGTAATGCTAATATGCTTTATCCCTTTGGGTGAAATTCTCCCAGCTACGTGTTGCCTATGAGCCACGTTAGTCCATCTTAAATCCTATTTTGAAGGCTTTAGTGGGATTTAGGAGGTACAAAACCCTTGTTCTGGATTCTTACACAAGAAAGAATTTTATTCTTGATTTATATTTAGGGCTTCAAAAAGTTTCACAATTTGCACATTGAAATGCATATTCTACTTCCAAAATTATATGGGTGAATTCACATATTTTCCATGTATGTATTTTAGAAAACAGTTCAAATCACCTTCTATTTTTCCTCACTTCTTCCATTCTTCTCCCTCCCTCTCCTTTTCCTTTTCCTCTTTTTTTATCAACTTAAGTTTTGCTTCAATTTGCATATTTAAATATGCAGTATTTCTGCCTGATCTCTGAAAAGAAAAATTCGCTAAATTGCTGGCAGGATTATTTCCTCTCTCTTTCCCTGTTTTTCCCTCTCCCCTTGCCTTACCTCCCCCCCCCCCCTTTTTTTTTTCTTTCTTTCCGTCTGTCTTTTATGTTTCTGTTTGGTGGGTGTTGGGCTTTTTGTTTTGATTTGGTTTGAGTTTTTTTTTAGCTTGGGACTGTGATTTGAATAACAACTGAGGGAGAAAACAGAAGTTCTGTAATGCTTTTCATAAATGAAATTAGCAAGTTTCTACAATTTAAAGGTTCTATTTGTAATTCTAAAAACCTTTTCCATTCCCCTTGCTTAGCTCGGGGCATGAATATAAGGGGGAGATGTTTGCTTTGCTACTTGTTAATGGATAAGAGATAACTAAATGCTGAATTTACAGAATACTTTCCTGTTGTGAGTTTTATGCATAAGCACCATATTAATATCATCTGCAGATCTTAACTGAGTAATATCTGTAAATTCGGTTCACCACATAGGGGAAAAAGTCTACATTGTTTAACTCTATAGACATTTTAAATGATATCCACAAGTATTCAGCACTAAAACCTTCACTTGGAATTTGAATTGCAAATGCTGAATTTTCCATCCAATGTTCTAGTCTGTCACACAGTCAGAAACAGGCTTGGAATGGGAAAACAAAAAGAAGTTTCAAATATAATTAGAGTGAAACCTTTCACAACAGTATTGGACGAAACAAAATCTACCAATTTTAAGGTGCAAATGATCTAAGTCAGAGAACGCTGTTCAGTGATTAGAGCCGAAGGCTCATGTGTATTCTGATGGTAACACTACAGTACTTTGTGGAGTTAAAAAGATCACCTTGCCTCTCTGTAGCTACTGCTGTATTTCCAGAGGTATCTATCTAAATGGCATTTTCAGATATAACCAATAATATCAATAGTTACAGCAGCAATTTATTTACCTAAATAATGCTAGTAATGCTTTTTAGACAGTATAATTGACTGTGAAGTACACGAAAGTGTTGAAATGTAGTCCTTGTCCCTCAGATGAGCCACTTAAAAAAAATTGAAATGGCTCTCTTTTATGTAACACTGGTGTATAACTTGTCATGAATGTATATCATTAAGCACTGACTCAGATGCCTAAACACAGGTGGATGATGTTGCTCTCTGGATGCCTTCAAAACTCCCTTCCATTTTCCCCTGAACAGTTTACTTAGGCATTTATTTTAAAGGTTACTTTTTTGTTGCCTAAATAATTATAGGTTAAGCACCAAAGTTTGGCAGTATTGGAAGATATCTGGCTCTGTTGAGGTGGTTAGATAATAATTTGAAAAGGCAAACATTATTAATGCATCTGAGGATGTGGGCAGAGTGAATATTGCCATATCAGGCATGTTGTGAACTAGAAAAGCCATGCTACATTAAAAGCTGTCTCTGACAGGTCCCAATGAAAATTGGTATACCCCTTACGAAGCAGGCTTGTAAGAATTCTTCAACTTTTCATCTTTTTGAATTAAAACTGTCCAGATGGGGAGGAGTCGGGAGAGGAGATCCATTATTTTCTTTGGTAACAAAGCCAGAAACCTTAGTGCTGTTATTTATGATTCAGTAACTTGTCTTTGGTTCCCTTTAATCTTCACAAATATTTGCATCCCACCCATTCTATTTCTGCTGTGGGTTACAACAGGTTGAAAAGCCCCCTTTCCTTTGCCAGCCTCTTACCAATGTGTGTGGTCATCCCAGATATTTGCTACTGAAACTCCCTTTCTTCTGGTGCCTGACTTCTTTTTGTGATTTGCATGCCTGAATCCATGAGTCAAATGAAAGGCTGAGGCTAAACTTGTTCTCTTTTTTTACAGCCCAGGTTACGCCATTTCCATCTCCTCAATACTCTGTTCTTACAAATCCAGGTGTATCTTCTTCATTTACATTGACATTCTTAAGATATATCTTCAAGGTAGTCTAACAGTCTGCCTTAGCAATGGAGTTCTCTTTTTCTTCTGTTTCTTCTCCTGTTCCTCACATTCCCTTATGGTTTGACATATTTGGCTCCAATCTTTTAGCTTTCTTCAGTGTGCACTTTCTTTTACTAAAATTCTCTTCTCTTCTCTTCTCTTCTCTTCTCTTCTCTTCTCTTCTCTTCTCTTCTCTTCTCTTCTCTTCTCTTCTCTTCTCTTCTCTTCTCTTCTCTTCTCTTCTCTCTTCTCTATCTCCTCCCCTCTCCCTCTCCCTCTCCCTCTCCCTCTCCCACTCCCTTTTCTCTTTCAATTTCTAATCTGTTCTTGTAATATGGTTGTCAAATAATACATTTTAACACATTTTAGTCTGGCATAAAAAAATATGACTTGTATCTATTGCATAACTCACCCAAGTCAACTATTCCATTAGTGACATGGAATATTTTACTGAGGTTTTATGAAACAATGTCTTTCTTTTAGTTTATTTGGTTGGGTTTTTTTAGTATAATTAAATTATATACATTAAATACATAAACAGATTTGGAGTTCATCCTTAATTGTTGAGATTATCTATTGAAATATCAGTTGCCAAGACTGAAGGAGTGACCGAGAGCCCCTTTATAGTCAATGACAGGAGAAAGGAATGTCCGTAGGAAGACTTCTGTCAGTTTAAAAGAGGGATCTAAACTTATGAGTTTAATCTCTTTATGGTGATTTCTAACTTTTTCTGTTGACTATCAAGGGAGAATGCACAACTAATTTGAATAAGATTATAAAAGTTATGAGAGACGAATACCACTCCAGAATGGGAAACTAAAGTGATTTATTCTGCAGTATTGAATTGTTATGTGAGAACACCGTGCTTCTTCAACATCTGCAACATTTCTTCCCTCTAAAGACAACCTGGAAACATATGCCCCCATCTGTACTCACGTGCATCTGTAAGCAGGTTTCTTTCATAAACCTTGTATGCAATATGATTTGATCAATAAATATGTAAATAGCTGTAACCTGAAAGGCCCCCCCCCCCCCCCCCAAAAAAAAAAAAAAAAAAAAGGCAAAGTGTTTTACTGGAAGTTGCAGTGTACCTGGAACTCCCCGATAATGGTAAATGAAAACTGGAAGAGTGCTTTTTTAATCTTAGTGGGTAAGAGGCTATATCCTATTCTCAGAGAAGTATCTGCATTTTTAGGAAACAGTTAATAATTATTAAAAGAATGACTGATTGAGACTGCTTTTATCTTTCAATAATCCAGGTCTGTGTACAAACACTGTGCTGTAATGTTGGTGTAATATTGAAAGCTAGTAGATATCAAACAGACAACCTAATGGGTTAATACTGTATTGCACATTTATAATCCAAAAGGCATTGTATAAATGCATCACCAACATGGAAAATCCAATGGAATTTCCATGGCATCAGCCCTTGAGATTACACTGACATTTCCATTTCAACAAATAACAAAACCCATAATCTTTATGCAGACAGTGCCACACTCCATATGTTACCTCTTATTTTATTAGCTCTTTATCTTTTTTTTTTAAATTTATTTGATACACAGAAAACAAAGTCTCATTCCCATTGTGAATCAAAGAAACAACAGCAGTGATAATAAAAAGACTTCAGTTTTGATCAAGAATCACAATCCAGTTATTATAGTCCTCCGTTTGCTAATGACATTGCATTTCAATTCCCTGTATTGTTTCAGCTTTTGAAACAGTGATGTTGACTGAAGACTGTCATTCTGAGCTTTCTTTTCCTTCTGTCCAGACAGAATTCAAGGCAATATGACTACACTGCTATTACTTGGAATTCAGTTGAGTTTGGTCTGGAGTATTTTGATTGTTTCATTGTCTGTGTCAAAACCTAAATTCAGATTTTTATATGAATAAGCCCAGTTTCACTACTATCACTAAGGCTTTTTATTTTTTTCCCTCTGCATACTACAGACCCTGTGTTGCACTGCAGCTTTGGTATTTAAGATCAAATGAGAGATGCTGGGCTGTCATGACTAAAATTTACTTCTTTTCAGTGATATCTTTTAGGGATGCAAATAGCTAAGACAGGAAACCGAGTAAGGTAGGAAAAAGTGATCAGCCACAGACTCATGCAGAGGAAGGTGAGAGGAATAGGGAACAATGTACTGAAGAAGTGTAATTCCATTTCACTGTTTCCAGCAGGGTGATGAGTTTTAGCACTTGACCTTACCATCCAACTGTTATAGCCAGATTTATCCTTCGTAATATCCCATTCGCTTCCTGGGAGCACTAAATTTAGGCTCCTGTTCAGCTGTGTTCTTTCTCCTGTCAATGGAAGGAAGAAATAAGCGCCTCTAAAAGACAATTCAGCTTATTTTAGATCTGACACAGCATCTGCAGGTGCCTTTTTTCTCTCCACTGAGTGTAATGGGAAACTAGGATGACTGTATGCCTCAATTAGATACCTCTGTTAAGTGACAAAGTCAAAATACCTTCATCTAGCCTTTAATTGGAAACCAGTTCACTAAAATTGCAACAGACATAGATGTGATAAGAGATTGTGAAAAGTGAAAATTGAAACTGCAAGAACCTCAGGCAGAGTTGGCAAAGCCATGATCTAGGATTTCTGAGACATCTCCATGGGAATGGTGGATAGGATCAAGTGACTGCAGGAGCATCTCAAACAGTAATAAATATGTATAATTATGAAACAGAATTTTTTCTTCACAGAAAATGTCACATTTTCCTGTGCCATTCTTCACCAAATTACTTTACATGTAATTACAAACACAATCCAAAGGGGCAGAGAGAAAATCTTTACAGTATTCTTAAAACTATGCTGCACTTCTTGAAAACTAAAAATTGCAGAATACTTAGGCTGCTGGTGTACTGAGATCACTACCTGCCAAATGATGAACAATATTTTCATGTTGACTCTTTGTACTACTATGTATATTAGTTTCAAGGCTTTGTATCTTCCATTGTACTTAGATTATGAAACCTGAAATTATCCTTTTTAATAGCATTCACTTAAAAAAGGCACTTAACTTTGGTTTGTACTCATACATGGGTCCCTTTTTGTCAATGAAGAGAAAAATGTACCATCAGGGTATGGGGGTGGGGAAACTGTATTCAAACCCGAATCACCTTCTGGAAGTGCTTATTTCTCTGCATCAGTAACAGTGGTCACAAGGCAACTAGGCACTTCATTTAGAACTTACAGCTAGGGATCTAAGAATAGAGAAAGCTAATCTGGATGTAAGCATTTAGAGAGAAAACTGTCTTTTTTCTGTGCTAATATAGCACATAGACAATGAAGTTTACTCCATGATTGCAATTAAGTACAACAATGATAAACCTAATATAGAATAATAGTAACCATTTTTTGCAGTTCTCTGGAAATGTCCTCTTCACCTATCTGTAGTACTATTACTCATTTACAAATAGGGAAAGAATTGGGGAAATTTTAGTATAGATGATGTACATTTTCTCAGTAAAAGAGGCAAAATTCTCCGAGTTTTTCAAAAGATGATTTTTTAATTGCCAACTCTACAGTCTTACCCAGGGACCTGAATAAAGATTTCCTCATTATACCTGACAGTTTTACTCTTGCACCAGGTGGAGGAAGAACACAGGAACATAGGAACTGCCACACCAGATCAGACCTGCAGTCCATCTAGTCCAGTCTTCTGTTGCTAATATTGGCCAGCGCCAGATGTTTCAGAGAAAAGTACAATAACCCTTCCATAGACATAGTCAGACTTTCCCCTGTGAAAATCTTGTCCCAGTCCTCTATACTTAATGATTTTGGGCATAAGCTATGCATTTTGAGGCATAAAGGATATACTCCAGACAGGTAGAGCATATCTGTCCCCAAATTACCCTGATTGCACTGCTGATTGTATAAAAATGTGATTTTCCTCTCTCTACAAGCTTCAATTCACCTTAGAAAACTTTAGAAACTTAATAGCAGAACCAAAGTTAGAAGTCAAATAACTTTAAACTATCCTGAAAGTTAATGATGCAAGAAAAGTCCTGTAAGTACTCAGGTAAGTAATTCAAGCCTAAAGTGGTCTGAATTATTGCAGGAGTTGCCTATCTTTCTCTCCCTGAGTATGGAGGAATATTCACTTCTCAGACACATCAGGTAAGTGACTTAAGCCAGGTCAGATGAATTCACCTACAAGGTACCTGAATAATTTATTCAATGGAATTGCTCTTTGTAAGAAATAAAATGTTTTGAACCAAAAATGGGTAATGGCTTTATACTAAAGGAGAGTAGATTCAGACCTAGACGTAAGGAAGAAATTTTTTTATGATGAGGATGGTGAGACACTGGAACAGGTTGCCCAGGGAGGTGGTAGTTGCCTCATCCCTGGAAACATTCAAGGGCAGGTTGCAGGGGGCTCTGAGCAACCTGATCTAGTTGAAGATGTCCCTGTTCATTGCAGGGGGATTGGACTGGATGATCTTTAAAGGTCCCTTCCAACCCAAACCATTCTATGATTTTATGATTTGCAGCTCTCTACAGAAAGTTAAGATCCATAATTCTTGATGCTGACTAGGTCTTGCATCACTTCTGTATGAGTAGTGAAATGTAAATCAGTAAAAGCATCAAATTATAATCAGGATTCTACAAATGTTTGGAAGAGTTAGGCATAAGCTATGTACTCAACAAATAAAACATAAAAACCCTCTTGTCTCTAGAAACAATGAAGTGAAAATCATTGTCTGTATTGCACGCTTATTAAAGATTTCTTCAGGTAAAGATAATTTAACCAGTTGAGTTTTCAGCTAAATGACACTGAAGAACTTGAACAGATATTCAAAAGAGTACAGTCTTCACTGGAAAGGTAACTACAGTAAATGAAGGCAATGCAAAATTGTGTTGTAAGGGGACTCATATTTAATGAGTTACGCAAGGACCAGTCTGTTGCCTAATACTAACAATATTTATATTTCCCGTTTTTACCTCAGAAGTGTGAGTTTGATAATGGAGGTTAAAGTTCTAGCATGAAACATTCAGGAATTATCTGCAAATTTAATGTAATTACCTAGTCTCCCCCTTACAGTCAATGGAGAGTTGAGGAGCAGAGTTACTTACATTCATGTTGGTCATCTTCACTCCCAAGCTTTAGACCACTTGTTGTGTATACTGCACATACGTCGTTTAACATAAATTAAAGCTCATGTTGAATAGGAAGAGTGTCTAAGAACACATGCTTGATTTTTGGATGACTCAAGTTAAATAGGATGAATGTACCTTGGCTTTCCCGTTGAAGTAAAATTTGAGGCACCATCAACATGAAGAAAAGACTGTGATAAAAACAAGTCAACGATATTGAGAACTTAATGAAAAGTACGGTGAAATTTAGGTCTACAAAATGTACTTGGGGATTAGAACTGATAATTCTTCTATAAGCTGGGAGGCTATCAATTAGAAATGACAGGAAAAGAGGAAGACTTAATATATTATCAGATCATAAAATATCTATGAATAACCAGTGTGATGAATCTGTGAAGGAGATTAATGTAATCTTAGGCTCCTATTTGTCAGGCAAAAGATTTTAAGTACTATGTGCTTGAGTAGTTTTATTTAGAAGTTAACATCACATGCTGGTCACCCTTTTTCAAGAAAAGTTCAGAAACATCACAAGAATAAGTTGACAAACAAAACAAAACAAAAAGACAGAAAAGGCAGTTTTACAGTAAAAGAATTTGGCTTAACTGTTTGAAGGCTGAGAAGGGAATATTATTTCAGTCTATAAATCCAATGATAAATGGTGGTAAATATGAGAATGAACTTTAAAGAAAATAAACTAATAGATAATATAAAAATGGATTTAATAAAATTCAATTTCAGCTTAAAATTAAAACATAGATGCTAGTTTTCTGAGTTTTGAAGTTGCAGAACAATTTCTTGGTAGAAACAGAGTGGGTAAAAAATAGTTTTAAGATGTGAAATGATGCATTTATAAGCAGAGTTGCATGACATGACTGTATTAAAGGGAGCTTGACTGTTAATGTCAGATATTATTTTCAGTTCTCTGTTTTTACAGTTGACTTACCTTTATTAATTGCAATTATGAATTTCCACAATACTTCTATAAACGTTGTCTATACATTGTTCGTATTTTGTAGATGAAAATATAAGAACTGAAACAATTTACCCAACGTTGTATAGAAATACTAGAGCAAAGCAGGGCACTGATGAATTCCTGAAAGTTGCAGATTAGCACCATGCTGCTGGGCTGACCTCATGCTTACCTTTTCAGATAGAAAGGGAAGGGAGGGAGGAAGGAATGGAGGAAGGGGGAGGAAAGAAGAATTGCTTTTAGCTGTTACAGAAGCAGGAAATAAATGTGAAAGGCCAATAGTGACATCTCAAACATGAGCTAGCAAATAAAACAGCCTAGATTTTTTTGTTTGTTTTATTTTGAATTAGAATGATTTTTAATTCACTCTTACCAAATGCTTTGTATTTGCAATATTGCATTTTTCTTTCTCTTCTTTTTTGACTCCCAAACTAAAAGTAGAGGCAGACATGTTCCAGTTTCCTGTATCTATATCGTCAAAGTGTCCGGTAAGATGAAGGTGCAGGTACATTGGTCATGCCGAGGTGCTCATGATTCTGTTCAACAGAATAAAGACAAATATATGATACTATGAACAAATCTGGAATGTTAATTTGCTTTCACACAATTAATTGTTTTGTATAAAATTATGAGATAAGACTCCTCAACCACTTCAGCATATTGAGACTAATAATTTTTTTCAGACCTTTAATTTTCTGAATTGTTTAAATTTGGAGAGTAGAACTGACCTTCCAGTGGCAGCTCATTCAGGGTAGCAGCTTCATTTTCTCACAAGGTTGTGGACTAGAGCAACTTCAGCCATCCAGATGCCTGAAATATCCTGTTGGATGTTTCTTGGCCCCTTTGGCATACAGCAGTTTCAGATGAGGAAAGAAAAGGAGACAGGAGGTGGTGCCGAAACAGGCAGAAGGTTTTTATTAAGGAAGAACAGGGACACATCAAGAGAGATGAGGCAGCTGTGAGTATGCCAACAGCTGCATCTGCTCTCTGAATGGTTGATAACATGAAAATGACAGGGCCCTCCAAAGGAGCAAAAATTTGAGAATGTTCGATTGTTAATGCCTTGGTTATTTTCTTTCTAAGATGTGTTAGGGACTTCAAAGCAAAAGAACGGACTTCTTTTACCCCTGAAGAATCTTTACTTTTCACCCTCATTTTTATGCTATTGATTCATTTGCATGGCAAATTTATATTCACTCTCAGAAATGAAAAAGTAATAATTTGCAATTTTTTTCATTGTCTATGGGGAACTCTTGGTGTTGGCTGAGGACTTTCAATGCTTCTATATTGCAACAATAAACATTCTAGTGAGCTATTTCGTTGTGCTGCATACAGACAGATGGATACATTGGATGCATACCTTTATTTTCTTTGGTGTTTTAGTGGCTGTCCATCTCTTTTTTCTTTTTAAATTCCAAAGTATCATTAACATTCAACAACTCCATTAGAAAGTCACAGGCAGTAAGAGCCCATCTGTGCCATGTTAACATTTAAGGAGGAAATAAAAGAGTAAAGTGGACAGGTGGAGTAGACAGCAGGAAAGAACACCAGGCACACAGCAGGTAGGGAGTTCAGCAGAGGAAAATGCCAGACATTTAACAGGTAAATGGAAGGGCAGCTGAATTTCTATGCCAGTCCATAGAGAGTGTAGTGAGGGAGAGGTGGCTGACAGAAATAGGAAGATATCACATCTTCAAGAAAGAGCATTTGCTTTCATTGAGAGTATTAACCCAATTAACCCAACTTCTGAATAATTACGATTGCTAAACATCTTGGCTCTTTTATTTCCTATAACCTTTTGGTCCCATGAGCCAAAGGGTTTCGTGCATGCACTCTGATCTCCATGGAGCTCAAAGGGAGATGTACGTGAGGGACATGGGCCTACAGGAAAGCTGGAGAGGGACTGTTTACAAGGGTAAGTAGTGACATGACAAGGGATAATGGATTTAAACTAAAAGAGGGTAGATTTAGATTAGATATCAAGAGAAAAAATTTTAACCGTGAGGGCGGTGAGACACCGGCACAGGTTGTCTAGAGAAGCTGTGGAGGTCCCATCCCTGGCAGTGTTCAAGGCCAGGTTGGATGGGGCTTTGGGCAACCTGGTCTAGTGGAGGGTGTCCCTGCCCATGGCAGGGGGGTTGTAACTAGATGATCTTTGAGGTCCCTTCCAACACAAAAATTCCATGATTCTATGATTCTGTGTTAGGGAGACATGACAAGGGACAATGATGGCCCACAATCAAAGTGAGAAAGTGGTGGGCTGGCTTAGCAAGGAAAGGATGCAGGCTGATTTGGACAGGAGACGTCCTAATGAATAAAAGAAAGCTGTATGTGTTATGCCTCAATTCTATGCACACAAATAAGGAATTGCCATCAGGATGGCATTATGGGGAAAGCTCCTCATATCTTTTCTGGGAAATCTGGGTGCCTCTCTGAACTGTCTATACACTAAAGCATGTAGCATAGAGAACAAGCAGGAGGAATTAGAGGGCTGCGTGCACCCACAGGGCTACAGTCTCTCTAGGATCATAGAGACGTGCGAGAGCTCACATGCCTGGAGTGCTGCTGTGGATGGACACAGTCTCTGTGTCCATCGGCTGGGATGTGGGGGGGAGAGACAGTTGCCCCTGATGGGAGAGAGCTGTGGAAATTCCTGGAGCATTGACTATAAGCAGATAATGAGACATCTGAGAGCTTGTATGCAAGCAGACCAACACAGGCGGTGTTGTAGGTGCCTGCTACAAGCTGCCTGGCCAGGAAGAAGTAGATGAGGTCTTCTTCAGATGAGTAGAAGAATTTTCATGTTTGCAGGACATGATCTTCCTGAGGAACTTCAACCACCCCAATACCTGCTGGAGGGATAGCACAACAAGACACAAGCAATCTACCAGGTTTCTGGAGTGCATTGATGACAACTTTCAAACACATGTGACTGAGGAGCTGATGATGGGAAATGACCTGCTGGTCCTCATGCATATAAACAAAGAAAAGCTTATAGGGCATGTGAAGGTCAGGGACAGCCTTATCTGTAGTGATCATGAGAGGGTGGGCACCTTGCTGAATGAGGCATGGGCAGTAGTGAAAAAGAACATGGAGGAGCCTGAGATACTTAATGCCCTCTTCACTTCGTTTTTTACTGTTAAAATTTGCCTTCAGGAGTCCCAGACCCCTGAAACCAGACAAAAAGTCTGGAACAAGGAAGACTTACCCTCCATGGAGCAGGACCAGATCAGGGAATGAACAAGTAAAATGGACACACACAAGACCAGTGGATATTCTTTACCTTAACTTTAGCAAGGCTTTTGACATTGTCTTTTGTAACATGCTCATAGACAAACTGATAAAGTATGGGCTAGATAAGTGGACAGAGACGTGGACTGAGAGCTATCTGAACTGCCAATGATCGCTGATGCAAAGTCCTGCTGAAGGCTGGAATTGTTCTGTGTTCTGACCAAATGTGACATGTGAAAAGATCTTTAGCTTCTTTAAAGAGGAGCATACTGGAAGCATGCACTTGGGGATCAGACAAACAGGAGAGCTATAAACTTAGCACTTTAGTGGATATACCATGGGGTCTCTGGGTAACTTTGGACAAGTCTCTTGAAGTCAGTGGAGTTAAAGATCAGTGTTAATAAATACATCAAGTGACTTGCAACAAAGTGCCTCTTACAACTGGAGGTGTAATCAACAGACTAATGTTAGCAGGTTGTTTTCTGACAGAAAAGCAACTGGAAGCAGTACCCTCCAATGTTACATGGGCAAAGGAACGGGGGAGCAGTATGATTCAGGTGGTCCAAAACATATTTCTGATGGGTTTATCGGTCCTAATTGCAGAGAAATCTTCAGGTGTCTCCTAGTTCCTTTTATTAGTTCTAAAATTAGGTGGATGAAAGCCAGACTTGAATTTCCTCTACTTCACTTGAGGGTGCTCAGCTGCCTTATACTAAAAGTATATATTGGTTTTATAAGTTTTGTTTGTTTTAATACAGATATTTCCTAGGCTTTAGATTCTTCCCTGAACTTGTGCAGTGCTAGACTATGACTCAAGTCCTGGCCTTTATTTCTGCACCACTCTTAACATCCAGGAAACGGCAGGCATGATGGCTCTAAAGCTTGGCACTGCTGCAGACTTGTTCCTGTTGACAGATACATGCCAAGTTTGCTGTCACTTGGCTTCATCCCTGGAAATTGGCGGAAACAAAAGAATAAGATTCTGCTAATTTATCCTTTTCAGTGGGGGCAACATTATTTGTCACCTTGCCACTTGGCTGTTCTTGCACTCTGGCATGCAATCTCCGACTGTGTTTGCAATGCAGCGTGATGGTTGTGTGGTCTAGAGTTTCGCTAGCAGCTGCTGATCACTGGCGGGCTACTGAGGCAGGGTACCAAGAAGGAGGACAAGAGTTGGAAGGCTGTCATCTGAGAAATTATTCCAAGGGAAAAAGCACAGGCACATGCTAGGTTCAGCTTGAGAGACTCTGCAGATAATCATAGAATGGGAATCAGAAATGTATGAATAACTCAAACAGCATATTTATGGCCTGTGCTCATCCTCTTCAGTTATCCCTCTGCAGTTATATTAAAAAAGAATTGTTTGTGCACTCATGTTTTTAAAATTCAGTGTCTCCACAAGAAAAGATCAATAGCATATCTGCCTGATGAAGTAGCAGAGCACTTTCTGAAACTGGACTCTCTCCCTTTGTAACATGCTGGTTTTTAAAGGTGGAACATGGCAATGTCAATATATCCTTTCCTATTTTTCCTAATGTTTTTATCAATGTATGGGCCTATACATTCAAAATCTGGTATAGCAAATCTTATATTATTTAAGGTAATTTTTATTTCCTCAAAATCAAAACTTTGTTTTGTCTAATTGTATGGAAATATCCATTTTCATTTCAAAAAATAAACTGATTACCCATGACTGTACAGAAAAATAAAAAGAAAAGAAAAGAATCTGCATCTAGAGTTCATTCAAATGTGATATAAACCAAGATAAAAAAAATCAAAATGTAAAGTGTGTTATTGCTTGTTTCATTTTTTTATAAATACAGAAACAGCAGAAAACATTCCTTATTTTTTAATCTGATGGGTTGATGTATGAGGCTGATTTGATGGTATTTGATTGCATTAGGTGGGAAGTGCTGAATGCCAGAGTTGTAACTTCTCCCATAACTTATGGGTAACTGTTAATGTTCTTTGAAATATTCACTAAGTAAAATATTTTGTCCCTAATTGATAGAGGTGAGGCGAGGCAAGGCAAGGAGACGAGAGGAGAGGACGAGAGGAGGCCTCAGTCTCACAGGGCAGTTTCCACATTGAATCTGTATTTTCTTCTTCAGTGTTGGTGTCAACATGTTAAGCAAGATTCATCCTACTTTACTGTAGGTTCTTAGTGGCATGGATGGATTTTCTCTCCCCAGAGAATATGTAAACAGCACAAGATCATTAGCTGTGATTTAGGAAAGTCCATTTTGTACCTAAATTAATTTGCATGAATCTGTTCTTAAAAGAGCCCACATTTCATATAGTGTCACTACCTCATAGCAGCTAATTTAGAGAACAATACTGATATGCACCTTCCCCATAGATGGAGTCCAAACTAGCATTGTAATATGAGAACGTTATTACTCAATAGCAGCCTCAAGCTCCTAATTTCAATCAGAAATGACTGAACTCAACACAGCAATTTAGGTGCTCTAAAGCGGCATGTATTTTTACACTTTTTAAAAACAGTGTTTACAGTCTGGGAGACCATGGGGCATAGATGTAGCTTCTTCCCATTTTCTGTAGGGTTTGCAACAAATCTTCCATATATCAAAGGAAATCAATGGTGCTCATGGACCTCATTGGGGTTTTGTGTCACTGGGTATATTATTGAACATTTTTGCAGTGCTCTGATTCTTTAAAGAGAATGAAAATGTAAATCCGAATAAGAATAAGTTTGGGGAGCTCTGAGTGTTCCATAACACGTGAAGAAAGTTATAAACCATGAAGGAAAAGTGTTCACAAAATTCATTTGAGAATATAGTCAGCGTGTAACGGGATACAGAAAATCTTTGTCCGTTCATTGCTTAACATGGTATCATACCTCTTCTCCCGAGAGTAAGAAACTGATACTAGGCAGGGAAAAAGCCACTGCTGAGGTCAGAATTTAGCTAAAATATCAGAAAGAGAAAGGAAACAGGGATCCTCTTTAGAAATAAAACCAAATATAATTAAATTATTAGCAGCATCTCTATGATTAATTTTATTATTATTAATCCACACTGGCTCATGGATATTCCAGTAGTAATTGTGGCCTTGCTGTGGCCTGTGATATATGTACTCAGCAGGACATTGTCCCTGCCCAGAAAGTCAACACTGTAAGCAGACAGGAAAGACATATTATACTTCCCATTTTCTAGGTGGGTAACCAAGGCATGGAGAGATGAGATGACTTTTCCAAGGTCAGTACTAGAGCCCAGAACTTCTACAGCACATTCAGATCCTTAGCAAGCTCTGAAGTTAAATAGGATTTTATTTTCTTTCAAGATTTGAAGCATAAAATACTTCAAAATACTGTTCCAATGCTTTCTAAAACTTTCTGCTACTGTTACAGCACTTAATTGCAATTAAGGGTTACTTTCAGCTCCAAAGTTGAAAGAATTCTGCCTGCCTTTGAAGACAAACCTATTGCTGAAGTAGGTCTACGTTTGGATTTTTTGTATACTAGTGACAGTTTGCAAAGACAGGTAGACAGATAGAAAAACTGATCAACCAGCAGACAGACAGGGTCAGGTTATTGAGTCAGATCTGGTATTCCTGTTCTCTCCTAGAGGTGACTTTTTTTTTCCTTTTTCTGCTGTCCTTGTACAAGGGTCTTCTGCTAGAGATATGAATCACAGAAAAGTCAAAGTATGTGTATGTGAAAATAAAGATAGTAAATTAGAATATATTAAAAAAACCCCCTAAAACAGCATCCCCAAACTATTTCTCTACAATATTTTTTCATTCAAATAAAGACTGAACAGCTAAATCAGAACTTGACAACTCATGAGCTTTCTTTTATGTTTATTGCCTGCCTTACATACTCCTCCTCATATATTAGTCCTATTTTCAATGTCTGGAGAGATTACTAGTGGCTAGGCCTCCAGGCAACACTCTGGAAGACTTTAGATTTCATATAAATTGTATGTCATATTTTGTCATTCCCATTTTGATGTCTCAGACTTCATAGGTCATCTCAGTAGATGCCATTGTTCAGGCAACATAATCTTGCCTTTCATATATTTCAAAGTTAACACTTTATTATCATGTCATTGCAGAAGTAGAAACAACAGTTTAATTGTATCAATAATGCTAGCAGAAAAAATGTTTTTCATACATCGCTAATAATACATTTGGTTTGGTGTGTTGCCCAGGAATAACTTATGAAGTGTCTTTGATCTTTTTTCACCTATTAAAAAGGAAGGGAGAGAGCTTTTCATGTCAAAAGACATAGATTGGTAGAGAATGATGTGATACCATTTTTGCCATACTGATCTCAGTACATTTGGTTTTCATCACTAGCAGAGCAGTTTGTGCTTCAGATTTTATAGATATTATTATCAGATGACAACTTGTCTTTGGGTTTCAACAATAGGCTTGAGAAATTACTTTATTTGCTTGTTGCCTTTTTTGACTTATGCTGCTTTTAAGCAGGAATTTTCTCAGAAGCAACAAACTTGCCCTATGCACTGTTAACAGTAGACAAATATCTTGATTACCTAAGTCAAACAGACACTCAGCCATGTAGTACTTCCTGAACAAATGTTTAGTCTAAATTGGATGGAAATAAATAGAGAAAGTAGAAGTTTACTCTTCTTTCCCATAAAGGTTGAGTCATGGTGGTCTTAATAGCGGTATATTTAAAGGAAAAAAAAAAAAAAAAAAAAGCATGGTGCATATAACTAGAACAAATTTTCACTGGAGTTCAGCTTTGCACAGTCTAGAGGCTCAGTTCTTTCTGAAAAACTGGCTGTAGGTAAGGGGTGCTGAAAATTTGGTCTCATACTTGTTTAAAGAAGTCACCGTTAGTACTGGAAATATAACCCACTCTCCCCAGTCCCGCTTCAGTGCTGCAGCCTCAAGAATCCCTGCAGCCTTAGAATCCAGGAAAACGTCAACCCATGTTAGTCATGTTTATTTAGGTTAGACCTTGAAATGGATTGAATATCTACACCTGCTCTTCATCTCAGGGCATCTCACATCCTATGAACAAGCAGATAATGAACTGTATGTATGTATGTATGTATATTTATTTATTTAGAACTTAAATTGCTGTTAATCAATGACATATGCATTTGAATTTGAGTAGTATATTAACTTGCAATAAACTCACATGATTCTTCAAGTACCATAGTACAGAGCACACAGATCACTGGCTTTTCCTTACACAGACCTTCATTCAATTGAATTATTAAGTTCTGTTGATGTTCCATATAGACGTTTGCTTTACATCGTGCTACATATTTTCTCATTACATTTTCCTATGATTTATTTATGACAGTCCTATGCATATAAAATCTATGCTCTGAAGTTCACATTGCAATGACCGAACTGGCATTCCCAGAAAAGTTCACAGCGATGATTCACAAGTGATTCACTCTTGACAATGCCCTTTTCTCCTCTGAAGTGAGTCCTTGGCATCCTGCGTTTGCTTAGAGAGGCACTGACTGCTTAAATCTTGAACTTGAGATTTTTTACGACTGTCTGTGTACAACAACTGCATAAATGGCTATACAAGCATTTTAAAAGCCTGAATGCTGAAACATAACCAGCCTATTTACCTCTACTATTTATGAATATGTATCAAGACAGTCATGAAGTATTTGTGTGTATTCAAACTGCATCTTTTAGACTATAAACAGCATTTGTCCAAGAAACTCAAAACATGATGTTGACTTGGCCCTGCTCTAATTAAGTAAGAGAAATGACAGTCCAGCACAGTCATGGTATAATTTACCAGAATGCTGAACACTTGCAAGTATTTTATCTGCAAGTCAGAGCTCAGTGTGTAACTGTAGACAAACCAGATGATGGTCTGGGCAACATACTGTTGGGGGTATGAAACAGTCGGAAAATGTGTCCTCATGTTGCACTGCCAAGACCATAAAGCTTAGCGGCATTTGTGCAGGAATTTGGATGTGTGTAGGGTCACAGATGGAAAAGGGGGCAAAGTGTTTCAGAACATGTAGGAACAAACCATTGCTTCAGAGCCCTCAGACCTGCTTTCCACCCCTTTGCTGTGCTTGCTTGAGACCTAGGCCCTGATCCTTGTGGGAGAGAAGTTTGGCTTTTCTGCTGAGATGCTTTTAACTGACTGAATGTCACAGTCAGAGGAGGATTTCTATGGCAGACTCTTAAAGGATATTCTGTCTCTGATGATATTGCTATATTTTTGGCAGCTCTTAACCTTTTTACTTCTCAGGTCATAAAACAGGTAAAGCAGATATGACTTGTCCATGTCACACAATATTTTGAGAAAAGGGAGAGGAGGAAGAAGAACAGCTACCAGTACTGGAAGTGGCCAGAACTGTAGTACCTACGAGTACATCTCATTAGCCAACAGAAAATTTATAACAGGCTGCAAGATAATCTCGATCACAGCTAGTCAAAAGCAAAAAGATTCAACTGTAGATGCTGAGGTTCCCTTAGGAACTATTATAGGTTCATTCCAGCCACATCTTAAAATTCCATGCTGGGATGCCAAGGATGATAATTCCACCTCTTGATTCTTAACCATGCGTAGAGTTCCTTTCCTTTTGGGTGTCTGTGGTACATACATGTGTCTTACAGGTGCTGACCATATTAGGATTTTTGTGTGCATTTTGTCCTATCATAAAATGGTAGGGTCCCAGGATAATTCAGGTTGGAAGGTACACCATGAGATCATGCAGTCCAACCTCCTGCTCAAACCAGGGTCAACTATGAGGTCAAATCAAGTTATTCAGAGCTTTTTAGGAAGACTGACAGTTTTATTGGAAAATATAATGGTATCCAACTGATTTGAACACAAGCTTCCAAGGCTATTCTTCTGTCTGTGTCAGCTGCTTGACCTGTTGCTGTGTTGCTGGCATGGTTGTAAAACTTTGCTAGCCTTTTTGAATGTTTTTCCCCTTTATCCTGATAGACACAATGTACCAGAGGTCTTCCAAGTTTTTTTCTCATCTGATTTTTATGTAATACCACTGGGAGGAGACAGTAGCCCTGATAACCACACTCCATGACTGGATATATAGCCTATCATCTCAAATATTGTCTCTAAAAAAATAAAGTAAAGCCCAAAGTGGATGATTTCTACTGTTTGATTTTGTTTGTTTGTTTTTGGTAAGGTCCTCAATAATTTAAAGCCTGGATGGAATTTTAGTATCAGAACTCCTGTGTAAGGCAGAACAAGTTTCCCCTTCCCCTCCCCTGGCTGCCCATTTTGCAAATTGGAGCTGGAGATGCAGAGACAAGATACGCCTAAGAACTGGATGAATTAATGCTCTTTTTTGGTAACTTGATAAGGGTATTTGCTTTTCAGTGTCATCCACAGCTCCTGGAACACGATGTTGTGATGAGCTGTAAACAGAATTCAGAAGGTCCACAAAAAGGAAGAAGCTTGTAAGTGTAAGTTGAGAGACAAAGTTAATGTCTCACTATCATTTGTTAAAACAAAACTGAGGATGAGGAATACAGAATTCAATTTTCAGATTTTCAGATTTTTCCTGTCATCTTGGGTCTTAATTTTATGTAAGATGATGCATATTTTCAGCTTATATTCTGCTCAGCAATTCATTGGTTGATTGATTGACTGTATTTGGTGAGGAAAAAAAACAAAAACAAGAAGTCTCCAAAATTCACACATCATTCATAGATATGTAGATATGTTTTATTTGTTCATCCATTTTTAAATAAGAAATTACATAAAGGCTCGATATTTAGTTTCATCTAATGCTACAAACATATCTACAGTCTTTTGCTACCTCTAACATTATAAAAGTTAAAGGTAATAGATAAATTAAACTATCCTGTAATGGATACATAGGTTCCAGTTAATAATTAATGTAACTCAGTTGACTTTGTTATGAGTTGCACTGGAAGTGAAATTGGCTGGACGTTTATAATGTAAATATAGTCTTGAAAAATTAAGTTTATAATGCAAGCACTCTTGGGAGGTTGATCTGATACATATCCTCTCATAATATTTGATTAGGTTTTATTTCAAATGTGAATTTACTATGGTGTCATCTTTGCAATCTAGAACTGTTTCAAGGTTCAATAATTTTGTTTCATTGTGTAGTGATGCAGTCATCAGAAGATAAATAAATGTAAATAAGGGAAGCAATGAAGAGCCACATATGTGATGTAAAAGATCAAACAAAGTGCCTGGGGGGTGAGCAAAAAAAGAAAGAAAGGGGGAAAAAAGCTATAATATAAAGGAAAATAAGATAAAGTAAAAAGATATATAAGGTCATTTTTCTGTCTCATTCACACCAAAATGATTTTCCCTTGCCTTATAACTTCAAAGGCCTTAATGCATTCATTATTTTTTTTTATTTTTATTTTTTATTTTTTTTAAAAAGCTCAATTACTTCCATCATTTCTTTTGGGACATCTGTACTTACTTCATTAGAGCTCACAGCTGAGACATATTTTCTTGACATCTGGCCAGGTCTTTTTAGGTTTGGTTGGGTTTTTCTGGTTGTTTGTTTGTTTGTTCCCGTATCTCATGGTCGTTCAAGGTTAACTTGACAATAGGATGGGATTCATCTTGCCTGCTTTCTCAATGTACCTACTTCCACCACCATTTTCATTGGATGAGAATCTCTTGCTCAGTGTTTCATGCCATTTAAGATGCCCTAAGATCCTAGCTGGTTTCCAGCTGCCTTTCCAAAGAAGCATGAATCTCCCACAAGTCCTGAGTCATAATGGCTAATTGTGTGTTAATATCTCAGGTAACTTAACACAGACAGAACAGCATTAGAAAGTTTCTGTAACCGATCACACATTATGGTTACAAGACCTCTTTTCATTTTGCTCAGAAGCTATGATGATTATTTTTTTCCTTGTATTGTTATTTTTGTGCTGGTTTTGAAGGCCACTGGTCACAAAAAAAAAAAAAACCCAAAAAAACCCCAAACCACAACAAACCGACACAGCTGCACCTGCTGTGGTAGGAAGACATAAAATCCCAGTTCTTTACTCCTGTGACAAAATAGTAATGAGGGAGGGAAATGTCACCAGATTAAGCTACTACCAAAGATGTCACAAGTAGGGAAAAGAGACTGGAAGGGATATTAACCCACATCCTTATTACACTGTTAAGTGGTCCTTCTCAAATGACTCTAGTCCTGTTTATAGATTGTTATGTTCATTTCCAAGTTCTAATCAACAGCACTAGAAATTACATTTGTAGCATAGTATTTTCAAGCAGAATTTCTTATTGCTCCTCCCCTGGAGAAGGTAGCTCTGTTTGTGTGTGTGTGTGTGTATGTACATACATACACATGTGCATGTTTGGCTGGGGTATATATAGAAAGAAAGTGTTTTCTCAATATTTTTCAACACTTTCAACATTTTCACACATATGGGACACACAAACATCATATAAAATTTTGTAAAACAAGGCTATGAAAAGGGATAGCATATAGAATGAAGTATGATAGGGTAGATAGTCCTTATTCAATGAAGAGTGAATTTAGGTCTAACTACCAGATGGCAGAGCTGAACACAGAAAATCCATATGTGTGATGGCAGCTAGGGACAGCCATTGACATACTTGCTTTTCCAGCCAAATGCCTCAGCAGATGCAGAGTTTTACACTTTAACATTACAATATGGCACTAAAACCCGGGAGAAGAGTTATATGCAGGAATCTAAGGCAATTTAAAGGGACACTGCTGAATTCTGCCCTCTTCCCATCAGGTGGAGGGATGAAGGAGTGAAAGAGAAAGATATTTTTTTTTCTTTTGCTCAATTTTTTCTTCATAATAGAAGAAGGGTAATAAGGAAAGAGAGAGACATTGTGGTTAAATATGAAAATTCTGTTGTTTTGTTTCATTGTGCTGACATACTGTTTAAAAAATGCGCAAGTTCCCTCTCATTTAAATGATATAGACATTTAGGACTCTAAGACTCAGTAAATATGTATGAAATGAAGATCATTAAATATCTTTCTGAAGTTGATAATCTAGCTTCTGTGTTATTTTTTTGTATTTTTGCCTTTTTTGTATTTTTATTATTGATTTTATGTTTTATGCCATGTCAAGAAAAGAAAATGACCCTGTCTACTTAGTTCAGAAGTCAAAAAGTTCTACTAACTTATGTATAAAATTATACTGCTATGTGAAACAAATTTCTGTTAAATCCAAGAAGAGGGTCTTGTAGAGATCAAGGTCCACTTCCAAGCTCAGACCCAGGTTTCCTGTGTATCTTTGGAAAACTACTTAGGTTGAAATCCTAGCATCATGTAATGCCATAGCGAAACTATTTTTTTTTTCTTTCTTTTTTTTTTTCCTTTTTTACTAGGACTAGGATTTCACCCTTAATCTTTGTGCCTCTATTCTTTCCTCTCAGACTTTGTTTGCTTGTCTACTTAGATTATAAGTTTTTAAGGGCAGAGAATGTGTTCTGCTATGTGTATCTATGGAAGCCTATATACCAAGGCTGAAATCCTGGAGGCTTTGGAGGTTTTGGGCACTATTTAAGCAATAATATTATAGAACTTAATCATAATATCTCTGTAGTTGCAACTGGCATTTCTAAGCATGCTTTCAGATGTGTTCATCTTGACTAAAAATGTCATACATTTTACTATCAGTCCAAGAGATGACTGGTATAACTAGTTCATCTTTTTACCTTCTTATTTGTGCTAGTCAATTTCTTGACCTCACTTAAAAAGTGTGTGTGAAATTATACAAAATAACTCTCTGAATATCAATCTTTGGATTGCTGGTCTAAATAAATGTTTGGGGTTTTTTGTTGTGGGTTTTTTTGTGTGGTTTTTTTTTTTTTTTTTTTTTTTTTTATTAAGCACAGCAAGTGCATGCTAGTTAAAGGCATTCTGTACATGCTGGATTTTTACTGGTGGATGAAAAAAAAAAAGCAAGTAAATCTACCGGGCTTTCCAGAGAAAAATGTTGAGAAGCTGGGAGCCATTTGGGCCAAATATGAAGGACCACTGTGTGACTGGAGTTCTTATTTCTCTATGCACTTTAATATAAGATAAAGAAGCACTAGAAAATGTTAAAAAGTACTATGAAAAAGTTTTGAGTTTGAATTTCTCTTGTATACTAGATGATACTAGAAAAAGGAAATTTGCCTTGGCTTTGTTGAGAGACAGTTCTTAGCATGGATTTTTATTCACCATACACTTCATTTGTACTTGTGGCTGATGTTGGCATTGTTTTTAGGGTGCAAAAAATATTTTAACAGGAAGCTGTTGCAAACAGGAAGAAATTTGGAATTTGTAAGGACTTGACCACTTGCTGAGAAGCTGAGAAAAGAGAACAACTTACAGAATGAAATATTTATATATAACCAGAGGAAATGATTAACTGAGTGTTGCCCTAACTACTCTCAGTCTGGATACAAAGGATAAATCACAACTCTTTTTTTTTTTTTAAAAGGTACCTATTTCTCTACATTGATCACAAACAGGAGTCAAAATAGCTGGTTTGGCTGGATGTCTAAACTCTAGATGATGAAACTTAACCTAAGGGTCTTTTGGATCAGGTCGTAAGATATTACATTCTAGCACCATAACATACCTTCAATATTTAAACACAGTTTTCCATTGATTTTGAAGAGGAGCTCCTAAAGAAATCAATGTCATGCTGTTGCCCTTGTGCATACACATGCTCTTAACTAACAAAGTGAGACTTATAAATCTGGAAACTAATAGAGAAGGCTCACCATACTAACAAAGCTTCTTATCAGGACCATCCCTACAACATGCCCATCCTCCACTTGAGAGTGCTGGCTGCCTAAAAGACTTTATCTATCCTCAGTTTTATTATTTTAGGAAATTAGTTCCTTTATTAGCTTTTGGATTAAATAAATAAAGAGGATACAATTTCATTTTCAATATTGTCATAAGCCTTTCCACCAAAATGAAAAGGAAATAGTTTCTGATTTAAATATATCTAATATCCTGTAGCATCCCCCTCTGTGCCATTTGCCTGTGGAAATGCTGCAAATGCAATCCATACTGTTACCCTAGCATGATGCTAACTCAGGAAAGCGCTTATGTATGAGCTAAACTTTAAATCTTATTGTTTTTGTGATCTCCTGGATTAGGACTGTTGTAAAATCTAACTTTTATATTATTTTCCTTTATACATACTTTATCAGATACAAGATAATGAGTACAGTATTAAAATCGGGGGGGGGGGGGGCAGAAAGGGGGAGGAATAGGAGACAGAAGACATGCTATCAAAGATATGCACCTTTTTGCTTGAAAAAAAAAAAAAATCTCCATTTCCTGAAATGTGGTCACTTTCTACAGTTAGTTATGCAAGAAATTTAGTTGTGCTGACTTTTGTACTAAGTTTCTGGAAGGAGTTTAGAGTAAAATTAGTGATATATTTGAATGGGCTTTGATAGAGTACTGTAGATTTAAAAGGGTGGAAGCAGAGGAATGAAATACTGCCGGGCTGCCTAAGAAAGAGAACAGCAGAGTTACCATGTGGGAAACTATTCTGTTGTTATTGTGAGGTCAGTTCAATAAGAAGAAAGGATGAAAAAGTGTTTCTCAGAAATTGTTTAAGTCTAAGTGAGACAACATAGTAGAGTTATTGCATCATGAAAACAAAATTACTTTGATTTCAAGGCTTTTAAAGGACATACAGAATTTGTCCTGTTAAGCTCAAAAGAGGTAAGTAGCCTGGAAGTCACAGAAGAAATGGGGTCTGTAAATATATTTCCCAATACAGTAAAGCCTGTATATAAAACAGTTAATTTGTAATACTGTAAGAAATAGTGTAACTTTTTTTTGTGTTCAGTGAGAGGTAGAGTAATATACAATTGTGGGCCAAACAAATTGGTTTCTGTGTTTAGGTTCCTCTGCACAATTTGACTATTGGGATATAATAGAGAAGTTAAATTACACTTTTCTTCCTTCTTTTTCTAATGACAAAATTTAACAAATTGGACACAAAAGTGACTGGATATGGTTTGGTTTGGTTTTTTGGTGTCCCCCGTGTCCGTCGTCCCCCCCCGGCATGTTCACTGCGGCAAACCAATCAAGAACCATGTCTGATCCTCAATAAATTCCTCAGAAAGACAGAATATATTTTTAAACTAACTGGTGTTTGGCCAAAAAGTTACCAGTTTATTTGTTTTACCAAGCAAATTATTCATGTTTATGGGCTGAAATAAAAAGTGAAAAAAGGACTCCCGCAAGCAGATAATTTTCCTTCAATCTGTTGCATTTCTCCTTGGAAATGTCTGCCCCAGTCCTCTGGTTCCTCTATCACTAAGTCATTAATCCAGTGTAATAACAGCAATGCTATGAGTTTAATGGAAATCCCTTTTGTATTAGAGAATCATATTTGATGAGAATGCAAGAATGTAACCCAAACTATAATACACACCCCTTTACCATCATTGTTTCAAGCACACTTCACCAAGGGATCTGAGGGCATCAGAAGACCCGAGGCTTGTGTTGGAGCACACAAAACTCCAGAAATAAAACAAAGCAAGACAAAGCAAAACAAAACACCCAACAATCAAACCTACTTTCTTTATCTGAGAATTATCTAAGTAATTTCCATGATAACTTAGAAGGGCGTTCTTGTTCTCTTTCTAGCCTTGCTGTGATATTCACTAATAAATACTGTCTTATAACTACCTCTTAATAGGAAGAAAAGCAGGAAGAAAAGGAAAGAAAATAGAAAAGGAGGAGAGAAAATGAGTGGCAAAGAGAAGGAAGAAATAAGATATATTAATTATTCCTACTTATTTCAATTATTCATTCTTTGGGGACTGCTTTTGTAGACTGTTTTATATGCAAATTATACTTTGCAAGACTCACATTGACCATGAATTTTGTGTCTCAGGTCCTAAAATCTGCTTTGAAGGAGAGATAGAGCAGGAAAAAGAAGCAAACCAGGAAGGACTTGGTAGGGTCATCAAAGGCTGTAGATACACTCCCTGAATAGCCAAGTGCAAGGACACATCACCTGATTGATCTTATAAAAATCACCTAATCGATCTTATATAATCATTTGTATTCTGCCCAGCCCTGCATTGCATGTGTTCCTGGCCACATCCTGACAGCTGCACGTCTCTTGGTTGATTATAAATCCTCAGCAGCGATAAAAGGGATTTTTGATAAGGTAATAACTGACCTATCTCTAGACCTTCAATCATGTCCTCTGACAATGGACTACAAGGAGAGTAAGATACTCTGAGATATTATGATTTTCCAAAATGACTTCATTAAACTGTCTAGGTTTTCTGGCCTAAGGTCTTTGTAACAGGATGATAAGTAACTCCTAGATGGTCATAGAAAATTGTCTTTTTATAATTTCTGCTGGATGTCTACATTTACTGTAGTAAGTTTTAACTTAAGTGCAAAATTGACTCTAAGCATTATGGAGATGGGATAAGAGTGATGTTTAAGATCAAGTTTAAATTCCAGGTTAAAGGAATCACTGTTTTCTCCATTTGTCAGTTCAACAGAAAGACCCACAATGATTTTTGTGCCAATGGCAGTCCAGATTAACAGTAAGGAAAATGGTAGGAATTCAGCTCTCCTTGCCTAGACTGCTCTTCTTGCCTAGACTGCCCCTGCTTCAGTCTCAGCTCTGTTTGTTTATCATGTCTCAAGAACAAAGCATTAAAAAAAAAAAATTTGGAAAATAAAATGTCAGACTACAAGAAGAAAATTCAATTACTTGAGCCCTCAATCATGCCTACGAGTAAAAGAAAGCAGATCGATAGAGTTTGCTGTAATGTGGCCCATTAAATGTTTCTCCTTCACGCTGTATCTTTGTGAAGATTTCTATTTCCCAGAGATATATGTAAGAATTCACTGTATAATTTTGGGAACTGAAAAGAAGCAAGAACAAAGTCAATAGGGCTGATCTGAGGAACTTTTCCTTGTATGATCACTTGATTTTTTAAAATTATTTTTTTAACCTTCCAGTGAGATTATAGGTGTAAAAGCTATGCACACAAACTCTGGTATTAAGCCTGTACTATATTTTCATAGCTCCCTTGACATTCCTCGCTGTCAAGGACAAAAAGACCATCTAATCTGAAACCTTATACCATTTGGGCAATAGAGTTTCTCCTACAGACTTTTGTGCCAATCCAAACAAATTAAGGAGAAGAAAAATGATCAAGGAGTGAGGTGCTCGCTTCAAACTTGCAGAAGGTGTTCTAGTCCTTGCTTCTTCCTAGGCCTCCTGGTGAAGGTCATTCAACCATTCATTGCCTAAGGTCCTTGTTTGCATTATTCAGACATTCAAAGTTGTATTTCTTGAGAAATGTCTATGAAAGGTATATATAAAAGACATTGCTGATTGTGAGGTAAATTGATTTTTTATGGAGTACATTAGTCAGAAGCAGTAACCTAATCCCAGACTCATTAGCCTATGCCTGCAATCAGTTTAATTAGACTTGGAAAAAAAAAAGGTGACTTCTCAGTTTGGTAGGCTGCATGCTTTCAGAATGCAAGCTAATATGTTCATAAAGTAAACTAGCTTATTTGTGGCTAGTTAACTTAGCTGAATATGCAACTGAACTTCTGATACAATATTAATGTATTGGATATGTCAGAAGAGGAGGGATCGTATAAGCAGCTCAAGCAGCTCAGAACTATTGTGTGCTTTAGGAAAATATGTAGTGTTGATGCCAAATCTTTAAATAATGAAAAAATCACCTTAGCATCCTTGTACGCTATTCAAATTGTTAATAATTCATCATAATTAATATGCAGTAATATTAATATTACTCAAATACTTAATATTATCTGATTAATATTAACTGATATTAATTACATTTAATTAAGGGTAATTACGAGTTAATGTACTGGTTAAACCTCCTAGAGTAGCTTTGGATTTCATGGTTGTCTTTTCCTTTTTTTTCACAAATTTATTTTAAAACTTGAATGAACTTCTATCTGTTGTGTTGTTCTGGAGGATCACACTTCTCATTTATGACTCTCACAACTATGACTGAACCCCATGCAAAAATAAATACAGAATATTTTGTAATCATTTTTCAATGAAAAACATGCAATTCCTTGACCTTTCCTTTTCATTCCCAGTGACATTTGGTCATTATGTATTTTATTAATATTTGCATAAATTTAATTTATAAATAAATAAATAGAATCCACAATTATAGTTGTTAGTGTTTTCAGTATGATGTTTTACCATTAGAAATTAAACTTCACATAGATTTAGGCATACATTAAGTAACCTATCTGCTACATAACCTAATAATTGAAAGCTGGCTAGTACTTTGTGAGTACAGCATGTAACCAACTTTAAGATTTCACTGAAAAATTGTCCATCTGTGGCAGCTAATCAAATTTAATCTCTTGTATCCATCTGTAATAAATGTCTTACTTTAATGTTCTGAAACTGCACGAACTAAAAAGCCTTATTTCTACCTTTTCTTCTCAGATTTTTTTTTTTCCATTCTATTTGTGTTTGTTATTTTTGTCCTCTGTCCATGGCCTAAAAATAATGGGAAAGAAGAGGTTTTGTGTTAGATGCAACATGTGGGGAGAAAAAAAAAAAAACAACAAACCAACAAAAAAAAACAAACCACAAACCACAACAATAATGAATAATTATAAGTTAATGAATGAGGGGAATTTTACAACGTTCCATCCTCTTTTCATTCAAAGTTTATTTACAGTTTCTGATGGAGGGAAAAATAAAAAAATAAAATATCTTCTGCTTTGAACAACCCAGTCAAAACTGCTTTTATACTGAAATGCCCTGAGGCTGTCAAAAAGGACCTTGACTGGCATCTGGAATGACCCATTATCCTGGCAATAGTTTGGCATATCCCAGGATAGTATGTATTAGCATATCCCTGGATAGTAGAAGTTATCATATGCCTTAGTAGCACAACTTGCAGATTTTGGATTGTGTTCATGAGAACAGATTTTTCCAACAAGTAACTTGCCAAAGGCTTGATATAAAAAGTACTTATGCCTAATGTCTGTCATTCCGTCTATGCCAGTTCATTCTTCCTGGGCTGGACTGGATCCACCCTGGCACCTGAAATGCAGTAAACAAAGTCACAGCTACTGAAGACATTGATGTGACCTGTGTTATTTTTACAGGCAGTTGTCATAAGGATGGTGACTTTATGTACCATGTCATGGATGACCAATATTCTGAGATTGTCTTTACATTTTTATAGGCCTGTTCATCTCAAAAAGATTTCAAAATGCCTGATAATTTGAATATATAATGAAATTGTCATGTGTGTGAAATAACACAGCTGCTGGTAAGACTTCATTTGATCAATGGATATAAATGCATCCTGAACTTTAAAGCATATATTCATATGCTCTAAAGCACTTACAGTCATAAACGTAACTGGGAAATAATAACTGTTTGACATTTTATAACATACCAGAGTAATGAATAAGCAAACCAAAGAAATTCTGCCTAGACTGTCAGAAATTTTATCCTTGTGGGAGAGGGAATGGATTGATAGAGAAATGGACAGACAGATATATTTATTTCAGAGATTTTCAAATTATTGGAAACTTTTTTTTTATATACCTCAGAATGAGATGTCTCAGAATCTGTCTGTCTCTTCACCCCAATCATAAAAGGTTTTTGTATAGAACTTAAGGTGTTAGTCTTTTGCTAGAACTTTTTGGTAATCATACAATAGAAACATAGAATCATAAAATGGTTTGGGTTGGAAGGGACCTGAAAGATCATCTAGTTCCAACCCCCCTGCCATGGGCAGGGACACCCTCCACTAGACCACGTTGCCCAAAGCCCCATCCAACCTGGCTTTGAACGCTGCCAGGAACCAGGGGCAGCCACAACCTCTCTGAGCAACCTGTTCCAGTGCCTCACCACCCTCACAGTAAGGAATTTCTTCCTAATATCTAATCTAAATCGACCCTCCTTCAGCTTAAACCCATTACCCCTTGTCCTATCCCTACATGCCCTTGTAAACAGTCCCTCTCCACCTTTCCTATAGGCCTCTTTAGGTACTGGAAGGCTGCTATAAGTTCTCCTCAGAACCATATCTTCTACAGCCTGAACAATCCCAAGTCTCTCAGCATGTCTTCATAGGAGAGGTGCTCCAGCCCTCTGATCAGCTTCATGGCCCTCCTCTGGACTCGCTCCAACAGCTCCATGTCTCTCCTGTACTGGGGCCCCCAGAGCTGGATGCAGTACTCCAGGTGGGGTCTCATGAGAACAGAGCCGAGGGGCAGAATCACCTCCCTTGACCTGTTGGTCATGCTTCTTTTGATGCAGCCCAGGATACTATTGGCTTCCTGGCTGCAAATGTGCATTGTCAGGTCATGTTGGGCTTCTCATCAATCAACACTCCCAAGTCCTTCTCCTCAAGGCTGCTCTCAATCCATTCTCCACCCAGACTGTAGATGTGCTTGGGATCGCCCTGACCCATGTGCAGGATCTTGCACTTCGCCTTGTTGAACTTCATGCAGTTCACATGAGCCCATCTCTCAAGCCTGCCAAGGTCCCTCTAGATGGCATCCCTTCCCTCCAGTGTGTCGACCACACCACACAGCTTGGTGTTGTCAGCAAACTTGAGGAATGCCGCTTGTCAATGATGTCCACTTGGACATCAGCCTTTTATGATAGGATTACAGAGTTGGTGGATAAGGGAAGGGCAACTGACGTCATCTACCTGGACTTGTGCAAGGTATTTGACACTGTCCCGCATCACATCCTTGTCTCTAAACTGGAGAGACATGGATTCGATGGATGGACCACTTGGTGGATAAGGAATTGGCTGGATGGTGGCACTCAAAGAGTTGTGGTCAACGGCTCAATGTCCAAGTGGAGAACAGTGACGAGTGGCATTCCTCAGGGGTCAGTACTGGGACCAGTGCTGTTCAACATCTTTGTTGGCGACATGGGCAGTGGGATTGAGTGCACCCTCAGCAAGTTTGCCGATGACACCAAGCTGTGTGGTGTGGTCGACACACTGGAGGGAAGGGATGCCATCCAGAGGGACCTTGGCAGGCTGGAGAGGTGGGACCGTGTGAACCGCATGAAGTTCAACAAGGCCAAGTGCAAGGTCCTGCACGTGGGTCAGCGCAATCCCAAGCACAACTACAGGCTGAGTGAGGAATGGATTGAAAGCAGCCCTGAGGAGAAGGACTTGGGGGTATTGACTAATGAGAAACTCAGCATGAGCCGGCAGTGTGTGCTCGCAGCCCAGAAAGCCAACCGTGTCCTGGGCTGCATCAAAAGAGGTGTGACCAGCAGGTCGAGGGAGGTGATCCTGCCCCTCTACTCTGCTCTTGTGAGACTCCACCTGGAGTACTGCGTCCAGCTCTGGGGGCCCCAGTACAGGAGTACATGGAGTACAGGAGTACATGGAGCTGTTGGAGAGAGTCCAGGGGAGGGCCATGAAGCTGATCAGAGGGCTGGAGCACCTCTCCTATGGAGACAGGCTGAGAGAGTTGGGACTGTTCAGCCTGGAGAAGAGAAGGCTCCGGGGAGATCTAATTGTGGCTTACCAGTACCTGAAGGGCCTACAGGAAAGCTGGAGAGGGACTGTTTATCAGGGAGTGTAGTGACAGGACGAGGAGTAATGGGTTCAAGCTAAAAGAGAGTCAATTTAGATTAGATGTTAGAAAGAAATTCTTCCCTGTGAGGGTGGTGAGGCACTAGAACAGGTTGCCCAGAGAAGCTGTGGATGCCCCATCCCTGGAAATGCTTAAGACCAGGTTGGATGGGGCTTTGGGCAATGTGGTCTAGTGGAGGGTATCCCTATCCAATGGCAGGGGGGTTGGAACTAGATGATCTTTGAGGTCCCTTCCAACCCAAACCATTCTATGATTCTATGACATTGAGCCGTTGACCACAACTCTTTGAGTGACACCATCCAGCCAGTTCCTTATCCACCGAGTGGTCCATCCATCGAATCCATGTATCTCCAATTCAGAGACAAGGAAATTGTGCGGGACAGTGACAAATTCTTTGCAGAAGTCCAGGTAGATGACATCAGTTGCTCTTGCCTTATCCACCCATGCTGTAACCCCATCTTAGAGGGCCACCAAATTTGTCATGCACAATTTGCCCTTAGTGAAGCCACGTGGGCTCTCACCAATCACCTCCTTATTTTCCATGTGCCTGAGCATAGCTTCCATGAGGATCTGCTCCGTGATCTTCCCAGGCACAGAGGTGAGGCTGACCGGCCCGTAGTTCCCCAAGTCTTCCTTTTCTCCCGTTTTAAAAATGGGGGTTATGTTTCCCCTTTTCCAGTCAGCAGGAACTTTCCCAGACTGCCAGGACTTCTCAAATAGGATGGAGAGTGGCTTAGCCACTTCATCTGCCAGTTCCCTCAGGATCCGCAGATGCATCTCATCAGGTCCCGTGGAATTGTACACCTTCAGGTGATTTTATGATCAAAATATAGAAAGTAAATGACAGAAAGAAAAAAAAAAAACGTAAAAAATCTTGCCTTATTATACTGTGTTGATTCACAGAGAGTTCAGTGGCATTCTTCATGAAATAAAGTGCCGCTCTACCTGAGAAGAGCATCATAATTATCTCCCAAATAAGATGCATTCTGGTTTTCTTCTAGTCCTTTATTACAGAATCAGTAAAAATAAATGAAAGGTACATCTTAGTTCTACCAATTTAGTCTAGTATAATTTACAGAATATGAGCCAAGCTCTACCAGCTTCAGAACTCCAGAATGATCATGTATATTTTGAAAGGGAAATATAATTAAAGTGGAGCAAAATCATACTGTTTTATAAGTGAATTCAGCACAGCCAGGATTTTACCAATAGTACGTAATAAAAGCATAGATTAGATCATTGTTCAAACAGAAATCCCATGTATGGTTGTTGATTCCTCAGAGATTGGTATTCATAATCTCCTGACTCTGTTTCAATAAGGTTAGGGGTTTAGCTCAATATTTTTCCAGCTGCAGAAAGAAACCTTTATAAACAGAATCTGATTGCCTGTAAGAGACTGTGTGTTTTTCATCTACATGGTTTCCCTTTCCTTTCAGCTGCCTTTCATCTCAGCGCTCTCCAGAAGAAAGAGCAAAATAGTGATGTAAATTTGAGACTTGTTTTGCTTTCCCAGAAAGTATCTTGTCCTTTTACAAATAGTCTATAACATCAAATGTGGATGATGCAGGCTTTTTTTTTTTCTTTTTTAAATTCCCTTGGTTATTTCATCAGAAAGTTCTAGTACTATTATCTTGACAGTATTTTCAAAGAAATATTTAGACTTATTTTGTTTACCAACTTCAAACTGGTAAGTGGTCCATATTCTGTTAGGATACATGATGTTTTAATTGGGATAGTTTAGTGAATGGTCTTACAAAGTCTGCTCACTGTAGCATGTTTGTTCACCCAAATATTTTTGTTAACTTAATGGGAAACTGTTTTTGAGTGACCTTATGCCTGTGGTTAAAATGCTGCTAATGTTGAATTCAATAACAAAATTTGTATGCTACTGTTTACTCGTCCCATATTCCTATTATTTCTTCATGTGATTTCATAAAGTAATATTTTCCATATAATGAATGAGGTCATTGTTTGGAACAACAGAGATGCTATTCCCATTTCCCTTTCCCATTTGATACCAAATAATTTCAATTAAAATATTATGTGGCAGTAGTTCCCTAGTGAAAGAGACTCTAAAAATGGGATTTATTTCATACAAAGCCATCTGAAAGTTTTATAGGAAGCCTAGATAACTAATATTCATTAAACATCTAATTTAACTTTTAGGAGGCTATAGCTAACAAAAAAAAAAAAAAAAAAAAAAAAACCCAAAACCCCACAAAAAACCCCCACCAAACAAACCAAAACAAAAACTATATACAATATTATGGCCTTAGAAAAAGTTTTAAACAGCTCATTGAAATATTATTGAACTTATGAAGCTTTTGACCCCACTTCCGAATGGAAGACACAATGAAGATACATCATGTTGCATACTTATTTACATCACACTCATCTGCTTGAAAACACCTGACTCATCTTGGCAGGAGTGATGAAACTCCTCATTAAGCTGTTAAAGAGAGAGAGAGAGAGAGAACTCTAATTAAGCAGCTTGATAAAAATTCTGACCCATAATAGATTAAATAAGCTTTCTGTTCAGCAATAATTCCTGGTACTAAGTGTGTCCACTGGGAGCAGGTATATCCGATACTGCAGGTTGATAAATAAATGCATTTACTGTTTGGAAAAAATTCAAGAGGAAGCCTGTTTCTTTTCCTTTCACTTTAATATAAGAGATTTCAGAATCCACTGCAATTTTGGGCTTGTGGAAAGAAACCGTGGAATTCTGTGGTTCTACTAATGCTTGATAAGATGACTGATACCTGCTTTTGAAGGGACAAATTTCTCAATCTGTTTTTTTTTTAAAATGTTGGTTCCTTTTCTAAGGAAAAATGTCCCTTACTGCTTACACAGGATTGCCCACACAAGACATCTCAGGATTTCAGTGCTGGAGCTCAAGTCTTGGTCACATGAACCATATATATGAGAGTAAAGCCATTAGTTGTAGAAACTTGAGTTGCCAGTCAGAAAGACATTTCCATGCTTCCCAAAGAGTCATCCTAAGAAGTCTTTGAAGGACTGGTGCTTTGAGATAAACTACATCCAAGGATATACTTCTGCAGATCTGTATTTAAGGTCCCCGAACAGAACCACAGCTGTACATTACCAGCTGGTGTTTTCAAAAGTGGGGCAAAAGAAGCTTACCAAAAGTTAGGATAACTAGCGGTTTTCTTACTGTTATTTTTGATCTTAATTTTTCTTGCCGAGGGAAAGCCTTCACTGGTGACATTTGCTAGCATAGATCTTATATACTTAACAGGAAGGTAGTTGGTGAGATATCCTTTTTCACATAACAGAGTTTCTTCTTTTGTTCATCCCAACTGAGATCCATTTTCCATCCCAGGCTGGTGGGATGGAAAATGCACAAGCTCTGAATTCTTTCTGTGATTAAATTGTTTGACTCTCTGCCTTCCGTTGATGCTTTACTGCAGCAGGTATAATTTGCCCAGCATGAAGCCTTATAGAAAATATGAACAACAACAAAAATATATTTAGGTTCCCATCAAAGCAGGAATTTCCAAACTTTCATGAGCAGAAAAAATAATAAAATAAAAAGAAATATAGATATTTTTACATATATATATATTCCCATTTGCAACTACTCTCTTATCCTCCCTACTGCTCGCTTACATCCACCTGCATCATAACAACACACTGAAGTTGAACCTCATTCAAAAACTAGGCAGCATGAGTTCAGCTACTGATAAAGGTAGCTACGAGGGGTTATTTTACGTCAGAAAACCGTGGAATAGCTCCAGCTATACATTTCCCCTCCAAAACTGCAAATTAACTCATTGATAAATAAATAATTTTAAAAAAGATGTTGATGTGTGGTGTCGTGGGGCCTTGGCAGAGAACTGAGAGGCCTTTTATATTCTAACCCACTGCTTCTACTTTCAATTAAAAATGAAAAGCTTTCTCAAACTGGGGAGATGGTATTTCAACCAGGTTGCTCCACTTGAAGTCAGTTTCTGAGCAGTGTCTCAGTTGCCTTAAAGCCTCGGGGCACCTTTCTTTGAGGATCATTGGTTGATTTACACAAAACAGTTCATTGCTATAAATCGAAAATACAAACTGTATGTTGATTTACTCTGGGCTGGTTTTTACAGGAATCAGGCAGGGTATTTTTGGGACAGAAATAATCTCTGAAAAGTGAATCCTTGCAACTCTGGTTTATACCTGTGAATAAGGAGCAAATGATCTTAGCAAATTCAGACTTTTTAAAGAGGTTATAAGGGAAAATCTGCCCCCCTTATTGTTTTTTCTTGTCACATTCAGGCAACAATTGAGAGATTAAGTTTACTATATGAGTTTTATGTACACTTTTTAAATATTATACAGAAAACTGATTTTTCCTTTAATTCCAGCAATGCTTTATTTACTCAGTATAAATATTCCTCTGAAATATACAAAAGTAGAGAACAAGAGCAATTTGCCAGTGTATAAGAGCTGAAAGTGAAATGAACCATTAACAACAATGAATCCAACCATGAAGAAATGTGATGGGCTGGTAGATATTTAGGGTAGGACTCATCTCACTTAACTTTATCTGTCTAAAAGTTAGGAGTCAAATTTAAGCTGTGATTCCAGACTTTCTCTGTAGTCAGTGGAGAAAAACTATCAGTGGAAGAGAGTGATTGATCTCCCCCCCAATCTCAGATATCTTTTTGTGGATGAATTTGTTGTTCATGAATTGTTGTTCATCTGGAACTGATATCCTTTCTCTGCTGACTATAGAATGTATCTTGGTGCTCAACTTAAACTGCGTGCCTCACATTTAGATAGACAAAATTTAGAGGAGTGAATGCCACACTTAGTGTTTGGTTTTCCTTTGATACATTGTTTAACCTGGATCCTTTTTCCTTTGTTTAAAATCATATCTAACTTATTGGTTCAGACACCACACTAGCTGAAGTCCTGGTTGTGGGTTTTTTTTGAGTTTCCCCAACACTCTGTTATGTGCTATTTAGTCAGAATCATCTCATTAAAACTCTATCCTTCAAGTGTCAAAGATGCCTCAGTTCTATTTCATAATGTAAGGTTTGGCTTTCTGTCAGATCCCAGATTCCTTTGTTGCTAGGAATTTGATGATGAACATGCATAGCTCTACCTGGTATCAAAAGGAGTCTCAGAAAGAAAGAAATTCTTCTACTTCCACTTCTGATTTTTATGACATCAAGTGTAGGACTGTCTGCTACAAAATACAAGATACAGAGGGTGAAATAGAGATAACAACAGTTTTCATATGGAAGAGCAGTCCCTTGATGTTAAATATGATAATATGAATGCAGCCTATGTCTCATTAAGTATTCAAACCCCTTGCCAAAAGCTGGCACACTTGTTTCATGCCCTGATTTCTTATGCACTTACTACAAATATCTGCTGCTAACCATTGCTAGATGCTAAACCCTAGCTAGATGGTCTAGCCTAGAGTATTTTCATAAAGATTTTAACCACAAAAAATGCATATCATTATGCCATTGTTTTTGTGTCTTATATGTTAAAAATAACAACAAGTGACAAAATGAAGTATTGCAATTTGTCGCAAAATCCAACACCTAAATATTGGAGGAATATTTTATCCACTTGTGTTTTATGATGTCAGTCTTAAAATTTGGAATTATTATGCTTCTGATAATTTGTGTCCTTTTTCATTTTCCTCTGGAGCATTTGGAGCTAATATAGAATGATGAAGGAATTGGATGGATGAGCCATGATATTCTTTTGTAGAACTCTAAATTTCTAAAATATTTCTGGAACACTTCTTATATTGCAACAGAGGACCTACATTCAAAATGCCCTCAGCTCAGTAGTTCGTCCTTCGCGTTATGTTGTAAGACCAGATAGATACACATGCAAACTCAAGGGAAAGTTATGCTGGTGTTTTCCTACTCCATCACCACGGTAAAAAAAAATCATGGTATAAATTTGTAGAATTAGTGGTGTCAGGAAGACAGGGCAAGCTACAAACACATTAGCTATTAATTGATTAATAACTCCATACCAGACCTGTTGTATTTTTCCCTTCGTGGCATGAACGTCATTCCTCAATACCTCAGCATTGGGTTTTGGATATCACCAAAGAAATAGTCTTGCTTAGGATCAGACAACCCTGCCAAATAACTCCGGGCAACTCTACGCTAAAAAATCATTTTTTTAATGAGTATTTGAAATATTTCTAACTTTTCAGCTGCATCCATTTTGAGGGTTTCTAAGACATGTGTCTTTATCTACAAGCCTAGTCGTGCCATTTGTTGCCTAAAAATTAACAGCTCTTCACACTAACTAGTACAAGAAAACAAACACAACAAAAATAACTGAACAGGCACTTCTATTTTAGAATTTTTCCCTACCCCAAGTCTGTCAATTGATCTAACACTCAGAACAGAAGAAATAGCCGTAAATCAAGTGCTTGAGAAGCTTTTAAGTCCACAAGAAAGTTTGATCAAAGGAGAAAGCTAATACATTTAACTGTACATTAGGAAAAGCACACACACACACACACTGAGCACATTCTGCAGGCCTCTTTTAATCTAGAGGAGAATATTATAATATTTTGGAACAACATAGGCAAACCATGAAGTGCACGTTAAGTGTCTGTACCATCAGAACAGATATCACATGTCTATGGTAGCCAAGGTGAGAAGCTCCAGGAATACAGGTAGTGAGAATAACAGCTTGCCTTGAGTCCCACATTTCCAGAGAGGATGAGGCTGGTCTGCTGCTTTTACTGCTTTCAGCAGATGTCCTTACACATCTTTCTCAAAAGCCAAAACTTCAGGGCGCACAGCTAAACCCTACAGCCACCTTTAATGTCTGATGTTGTAACCCAAGAAAATGAGTCACACTTGAGGAGGTTTCAAACCACATGTAACTTGACAGCATTAAGTTGATCTTCCATGATGTAAAACAGCAGCAAGGCAAGCCGCCATTGTCGGTCAAGTGAATATATTTTCTAATTCCACCTAAAGGTCACAGAATAATGCCTCAGAACAAAGTAATCTGGTACTCTTCATGGCTTGTCCAGTAATCACCCATAGCCAGCACATAATTTTGTAAGTATCTGATTGACATGGTGGGACACAAGAACCCATCCTCCCTAACAGCACCACTTAAATGTACAACTCCAGACATTCCCACTTAGACACCATGAGTGAAATTTCCATATGTGATCTACACTGACATTCTTCTGGTCCCTTGTGTGTCAGCAGGATTGCATGCTGTATGGTAAAAGTTTTGTTGAATAGCATTTCACAGGAATTACTTCAGAAATCAGTTAAGGCTTTCTGACTTAGATTGCTCATCAAACTCAGGATTCTTGATCAAACTTTGTATCCTCTGTACTTCTTTCAACAACTGTTTCACATGGGGACTAAGGAAGGATCCTTGTGCAGGTATGTATTTTGCTTGGGATTTTTTGTGGATTTTTTTTTTTTAGGCAATTTAGAGAAATATTCCCTTATTCTACCTGGGTGTAGACCTTTTTGCAGCAGTGCTATTACTTGATTCATACAGGTACGGAGAAGGGCTTGAAGGAGTGGAAACAGTAGAAATTATTTGCTTTTATGTGTACATGTTCTTGGCTATTTTCTCCATATGCTATTTCTGCACAGAATAATATGGCATAGCTCTAATTTCCTCAGGCTTCCCACATCTCACTGTGTCCACGTGGGGAGTCTAGGTTACAATGAGTAATCTGGAGAGGTACAGAGTATCTCTCACCAGTGTAAGAAGCCTGCATCTCCTAGTGACTTGCCCCCCAGCACGCAACTTACAGGACAGAGTCTGGAAAGCTCAGATGAACCAAAACAGCCAGGAAATTAAAACAAGTCACCAGGCTAGAGCCCAGGACTGTTGCCAGCCACTGGTTCTTTTTTCTTATCTGAGGAGGAGAAACAACTTAGAGTTAAAAGGAGAGAAAGAAAATAGAGAGAAATATGATATTCTGAAATTTGAAATAATGAAAGCCTCATCAGATTCTGCAGCCTCAAGGAAAAGCTGTTCAGATTTAAGAGCTTACTTCAATCCAGGACAAAGCTAAGCTCTTAACCTCTCAGGCGAACCTTTCCCCCAACCCTCTAGAGCCCCCAAACAAACATAGATGGACCTTTCAGTTCCCTCAAACCAGATCCGCCTTTGCTTTTGCAATGTTTGTTAAGATGAATAGGGTTTTGTTGCAATGCTATGGCAGTGGTGAGGCGGCACATTTGTCAAACAGCAGATCTTGAACTTCAAGCCTATCTGGATAGACGACAGCAATTGTAGCTGTTGTTTAACGTATCTATTATGGTAGTGCCTAAATGGCTCGGCCAGCCTGGGACTCTACCAAGGTCAGTGTTGTATATACTAAAGCACAAATAATAGTCCAACACATATACAATCTGTAACACTAAGGTAAATCTGGAGGATAAGAAATTATGACTTATGAGGCAGCATTAAACTGTGTGGTATCTGACTGAGTGATTCTTATCTTGAAAACCTGGCCCTGCTAAATACACTAGGGGAGTAAAAACTGCACCCATGAAGTCTGGATAATATCTTTCCACTTAATGAGTTTGGCATCTAAACAAACTATATAAGGTTATCTAACATCACCAGCATTAATGATGAAATCTCCCATAGCAGCTCCAATTCTCCAGTCATCATGCAAATGCACTGCAAACTTTGTGTTGTGAGTGTACTGTGCTTAGCACAATAGGGTGCTGCTGCACACAGGGACAGCTGACAACAATATTATTGGCAATTAGTTATTCTGTAGTGGCTGAAATAATTTCCTTATCTTATGCAAGATCATAACCACGTTATTCTTGCAAGGGTGGAAGCAAGAGATAACACAGACATTGTTTTAGGACATGCAATTTTAAATTATGGATGAAATATCCTGCTTGATTCAGCTGACATTCAGCCAAAATCCATGAGCTCACATTCTTCCATAATAACTATATTTACCACTACTAGAATGGAATTCAAATCATTCAGTGCATAGCCCTAATAATAAACCTATATGACTAGGGGCTGCTTCTTCAACATTATTTCCACCTAATTTATAATCAAGATGTTCAATTAATAATTTCAGCATTTTACGCAGTGTTAAGTCAGCTGAAAAGCATGTGATTTTTTTCCATTTTTCATTTTTCACAATGCTGAGGAATGCATAATAACCCAACAGAACAAGGATGCCAGGAAAGCAACAATTATTAACAGACTAATGGGAAAAAGAAAAGGTTCAAAAAGAAAAGCTGGAAAGTTGATTGAGTTTCACAGAAAATGTAAATGCACTAAACAGTACCAGAATAAAAGGCAGCAAAGTCTACAATGCATTTTCACGGGTATTACAGCCTCCTTTTGAGTGACAGGTGAGATGAGAATTTTCTTGGTGAAGCAGCACTGTACCACACACACTTCTCTCACATTTGCCTGCTTTGCACCAGTGGGACTGCACCAGTGCTGGAGTTGTTGCATGGGATGCCTAGGTATGAGGGACAACCAGATCATGGCAAACCATTTCTGCTTTGCTGGGAGCAGTGCTTTCCTTAGACTGCTATGGATTTAGTTACCAAACAGGTGCTACATTGGTTCAAATATGGCCTGGTTAGAGAGTGATCTCTTCTAGTTTGACTCCTTGGTGACTTTTGTGAACAGGCTATGAAGTCATTGAAGGTAACAGAGAAGAGAAACGTTGAGATCTATGGCTTGTGTCACATACGGTTTTCATTTACATAGCTGTATTGACCTCTTCCAACCTTTAAATGGACAAATCTATGAAATATACTGGTAGCTTTACTCAGAATAACCAAATTCAATTCCCTATGTCCATAATCCCTGGCAGTCAGTGTTATCCTTGTCAGAAAGGTCAAAGACTGAATGGATACCAAACTAACTGCATAACACTGGTATATGTTTTTTTCCAAAGCAGAAAGAACACACATTATTGTGAAGAGTGTTACTCAGGTATTTAATATTACTGTTGCATGTGTCTTAAAACTAACATTAGAAGAGTCTGCTGGATCAGGTTTCTTAAATTCTTCTACTCAATGGTCTGAGCAATGGCTAGGAGGGGAAACAATTAGATGCAGTTTGCAGAATTCGAAAACTAAATTCGGTATATTCTTCTGTATGGCTTAGATTCATCACTAGCAGTTTAATTGGAAAACATTTCATTTGTGTTTAAGAATTTGTACCTGAGGCTTTGCTATTTTCTGTAACTGAGCGGGATTTCACTCTTCAGTGTTACCAATGCAGGGGGTTTTAATACTATTTTCCTTTGTGGTTATAAAGTCTCTCACTAAACTGCATCTGTAACAACTGAGTGCTTTGCCATTGCAAAGAGCTCTCTGAAATTCATAGAATTTAAATATTGTTTCACTCTTTTGTTTTCTGTAGAGTATCAGGTTATTTACTCTCCAATATTATAGTACCACTGAATTTAGGAATGTTAGCCCTAGAATTAGGATATCTTTTTTTTTATATATTTTATTTTTTTTTAATTAGTCACTCCTTTTATGACCTAAGTCAATCAAATGGTCATTGTGAACTTCTAAATGTGCAGTATTTTTACATCTCTGAATGGGACTTAAAAGCTAAATAAATTAATAGTGAGGACACTGGTGGAACTCCCAGAGATACAAAACTTTGTTGCTTTGCACTGCATATTTTAGTATTTTCTATCTATTTTACACTGCCATTTTTATAAAATCCTAAAAGACTTTTTTATGAAATACTTTCCTAGCTTGAGATATGCTTTCCTTCTTATGACCCCTGCCAGTTGGGGTAAAAGCCTACTAATGGGTGACTTAAAATGTTTGTTCTGGTAATAACAGTCAGTTTTGTCTTTTTCTCTGTATTTCCTAGTTTCTACACCCAACATACTTAATTTTGGGAGTCAGAATTCAGTATAATTTATTACTGAAGGTGCACACTCTTCTCTGTATTGGAGACTTCACTTTTATTCTGTCTGGTTTCAGTGTTTCCTTCATCTAAACTGAGAGTCATCTGGACAGGAAAAATATTGCTCTTCTTTTATGTACAGAAAACCCAGTCTGGACACCCAGAGCTATAGTCTACCTATGCTTATGACAGGACAGTCTTGGAGGTCCACAGCTGTGGGTCTACTCCAAGGTTTCAGAATTTCATAGCCCTTCAGACCCTGAGATCCTAACGTGCGAGATTGGCGGGTTGCATCATATCACAGGCTGTCCCCATGCCAACTTTGGGTCCTTTCCCTTTCTGACACACCATGATTGTGTCTCTCCCTTACTTGGGCTACTGCTAGCCCACAGACCAGCCACAACTGGCACGTCATGTCCCAGGGTGAGAGAGGCATATTGGTGTCATCCTGAAAATACAGCCAACACAGGTCCTGCAGCCTGATTGGGATAGAGGCTGTGAAAGTCTTACACTCAGCTCGTTAAGTTTGATAAGCTGAGAGCAGAGAACAGAAGCAAGCAGATCCAGATTTATTTTGCATGTCCAGACTCACTTCATAACTCAGGGAATTCAGGGCTGTTAACTAGAGGATCTATGTGAGACTTGCCCAGTTTTGCTGATTGGTAGCTGGTTTCTCTCAGTTACCAAGTTGCTCAGAAACTTTAAAGATGGAAGCTGACATGGGTTGCTGAATATATAAAGAACACATGCTTCACACTGCTGTAGGAGGCACTCTATAACAGGTAAGAAGATCATTACGGAGCTTCAGTTATCTCGCTGGGTTTCTTCAACATGTTCTTGTCCAATGTACAGACCCCTGTCAAGCACTTCTATTTCTTATAAATAAAAAGTCTAACACTGCTTCTGCATGCCTGGAGGACTAGACAGGCTAACTGAACTTTCTTTTGTCTTTTTTTTTTTTTTTTTTTTTTTTTTCTCGTGGCTATCAGAGATGATTTGCTTCAGTCAATAGCTCCTGGCGACTCTGTGAACACATATGAACACAACCAGACTGAGGATGAACTAGCAATTTCACTAGGAAACAAAGACTTCTAGTCGGATTTTATTCACACAAGAGGATTTAAGATTTCTGAATATTATTCTGGCATTTGGGTCTCACTATGAGACTATGAGTCTCACTCTGTTTCTGGAACTTCACACTTCATTAATTATGCCTGGCTTCAGCAAGCATCTTGCTCTCAAAATTTAGGGACAGAATATTTTCTTGAACATGGAGAACATTTTTCTGCCTATATTTTTTCGTTTCTTCTCTCATACATCTGTAGCCATACAAGGTTTTGTTTGGTTGCTTTTTTGCTTGTTTTGCTGTTATTTATGGTGTCTCCCAAACAGTAACCCAAAACAATGCCCCACTGTAATAGATGAGGCTTTTCATGTTCTTAGAGGACATATATGTAGGTTCGGGTGAGGAGAAGTTTCAGGTATCACAGCAATGTTGAAATTCTACTGCTGATGATGTTTTTAGCATTTTGAGGATTGGTAAGTTTTGATGTGAATAAATTAGATAAGTAGAAGGAAAAATTCTTGTAAAAGAATGGCTGTACAAAACTATAGACAAGAAGTACTCATGCTAATGCTTACTTTTTTATCCCGGGAAATCCCAGAGGTTCACATTTTCTGATTTAACATTTGGCATCAGGTTTACAAAAGTGATGACTTCCCTAGATAAGGCAAACCCTCAGCAATGCCCAGACAAGTAACCCCTTGTATCTTGTCCTGAGGACTAATCTCATTGCCAAGACTGCAAAACTGCCACCCATTTAAATGTGAAATGAGTAATAGACAGCACATGGAAGGAAGGAAGGAAGGAAGGAAGGAAGGAAGGAAGGAAGGAAGGAAGGAAGGAAGGAAGGAAGGAAGGAAGGAAGGAAAGAAGGGAGGAAGGAAGGAAGGAAGGAAGGAAGGAAGGAAGGAAGGAAGGAAGGAAGGAAGGAAGGAAGGAAGGAAGGAAGGAAGGAAGGAAGGAAGGAAGGAAGGAAGGAAGGAAGGAAGGAAGGAAGGAAGGAAGGAAGGAAAGAAAAAATTTTTAACTCATTGCTTTACAGGCTATCTTTAAAATTTTTTTTGGTCTAATAGTCAACTTACAACTTCCCAGCCATGTTGGTGTTTATCATAAAAATTCAAGCTCTTTCTTCTTTTAGCAACAACAGATACATATGTCTACCAGTTTATTAAATTCTAATCACATATTCTTACCATTCTCACTCATCTAGCAAGGGGATGAATTACTACAAAAATTGCCAAGAACAGCTTTATCCCTCCCACACGAAGGGGGCATCATCCTACCAAAGAGCTTGGTATTTTCTCAGCGAAATTCACTCAGCGGGGAGGACAATCTTCTGCAGTAAAAGGAGAATTATAATGGGCCCATTTTATAGATAGATTTGACAAGAAAATATCCCCAGTTTCTTACTTCCTGTGAATCGATTTAGAAATTTGGTGGAGCTTTTCATCCTTCAAGCTTCCTAAAGCTGCCCTTGATTTCTTTTTAACAAGATGCATTGAAAGTGTCCTACCACCCTAGAATATTATAGTGAGGCTGCTAAGATCCGGGGGAGGGAAATGCAGAGGGTTAACTTTCAGCTGCTGTCGTGAGTGGCATTAAACATCAAAAGTGCTTTAAATTAACTTCTTCCTCAGAAGAAATATTTAACAATTGCTGATGTGATGTGTGCCTTGACATTTTGAAGGATTATTCAAAATCTTTTTGTGTTTAGGATAATGACTTTCAAAGCACTTACCATCCTGTGCCAGTCAAATGCAGCACTTTTGATTCATCACCACGGAGGTATTAATAATTAAATGTGTTAAGATAATGGTAAGGTTGTGTGGCAAGCCGCAAAAAACTTGTGCTGTGTTCTTGCTACATCCCCAACTCACCTTGATGTTCCCTGTTATTATTCCACTGCAAATAAGATCAAATATATATCCTTTTTTTGCTTCTATGTACATTTTTTGCAGTGCACTTGCTTCATAAAATGTTGTAAGTCTAGAGGTGGCCCTTAGGTCTAAATTCTCTTAGTTCACAGGATTATTTCATGTAAGCACCCAAAGAATGAGATGAGTGATATCCCAGATGTGGAAATGTAGGGAAAGCTAGCTGTACATACCCCACTTCTGCTTTATTAATTGCTCACTTAGTGCCTGCTCTGTCAACCACATCCTACTGAAAGCAGCACTCACTAACTTGAATCGTTTCGTTGTCATAAACCGAGCCTGCCCATTTGAAAAACTATTTTACTGTTATTTTTGTTCCAGTTAGACACTGTTCAGCAAGGTCAGGATCCTACAATGCCATGAGCAGGACCTCTGTATGGCAAGAGATAGTCTTTGCTTCTCCAGCAGTTTCTATTTGAAAAGAAAGATGGATGAAAAGAGAGAGAAAAGTAGCAGTGTTTGCCACTTTACAGCATCAAATAATTATGTTTTGAATTAACTGAGAACTAAACGGAGACTTCCTTGGTCAGCATTTGAAAATGAGGGGAGGGGAATCTGGCTTTTCTCTGCCTTGGAGCATCGATATCTTCACTTTTGTGGTCACATCACAGGATGCAGGAGGCAGCCTGTGGCAGCAGTGCTAGCTGAGGGCTCATCATACTTCAAGAACATTTCTTTGTAATGCCGACACATTGGGTTGGCCCCTGAATCAGAACCACTCCCTTGTTCCAAAAAACCTCAGATTCACTACGTTTCTCATAGAGCTACAAATATCATTCAGAAGCTTTAAGAAGAAATGTGTTCACTCAGGATATGTGACAGCGATATATTATTAAGACTGGATTTTCTTTCAGGTTTTATTTTCTAGTGTGAGGGTAGAAAGAAGATGATGATGTCAAGTGAACTTCTGAATTCCCCCTAGAGCCAAATTAGGCTCAGAGTATTTAATTTGAAGGATGGGTTAACCTCAAGTGAAGTGAAGCTGAAAAGGTTACCACCAGAGTATTGTTCACAGAGACGAAACCCAGATGCATCAGAAATCTCCAGTATTTTTCTGCCACAAATGGAAAGATTGATATCAGTTTATATACAAATAAAGCAGAAAGAGAGAGTAAGCCGGTCTTTTAAACCAGAGTTTTAAAATTTCCAACAGACTTACAAAGACTAAAAAAAAAAAAAAAAAACCCCAATAATTTTTTCCATTTTGAAATGCTACAAGTTTATAAATTAGCATATGTCTAACTGTACTTTTATGCCTAAAAGGCAAATGGCAGATTAACAGAAGCTACCTTTTGCCCAACCCAAGGCTGCTTAGGTAGGGCCTGGATATTCAGTCTTTCACTTGCATGAATGCATTTACAAGTAGCAGTCAGTAAATTTAAAAAAAAAAAAAAAAAAAAAAAAAAAAAAAAAGTGAGGGAAGACTTCAATAAGTATCTAACAAAGAAAACTGAAAAAAAAAATTACAAATAATTTTAAGTATTGAATGATTGATTTATAGTGCATAGATTATTGAGATACCCTTGTACCTTGGACTTTTCATTTGTTTATGGGCTACTAGACACAGGTGTCAGAATAAGAGGATGGTAGCAATGCTGGCTGAATAGATGCACTGGTGTTATCTTTGTTTTCCCGGCTCTCCAAAGGTTTTACTTCAACAACAGGATACTCATCCCACACTGAGTTCTGGAGGCAATGGGCTGAGAGTGTTAAGCCCGTGGGAAGTGGTCTTTCATGAAGATACTCCAGTTTGGTCGTCTGTGGCATGGCAGCCTATGTGGCAAACACTTCCTCGAATTTATAACAAATTCTTATGCTCAGATCCAGAACTGAGTATTGTATTGTTATGACATATGCTGTTTTACCAGTTGCATTCAAGAAATTTATACTGAGCAAATGTGTTCTTCACCTCCAGGGCACCAGCTTCATATTCATGGCTGGTCAAGAAGAACAGTAATGCTGAAGCCACATTATCATGGGAATCCACAAGATGTCCTGAAATGCCCTAGTTCTATTGTATTTGCTACTTCTAAGATTGCTATTAACAAATACATCCTTTCATAATATCAGTGAAGAACCCAAGGGCTGCATGTGTTGGGTCTTGTCATACCAAGGAAAAAATATCCATTGATGCCAGGAGAGCAGATATACCTCCCTGCCTCTCTCCTCCAGGCTAATGTCTTACAGCTTTCATGATGTACCGTATGTGTTTTCATTTTCCTCTTCTGCCCACACCTTCTACTTTACCCCCTTCATTTGACTTATTAGAACCTCCCAAACAGCTGTGTTAATTTGGAAAGAGAAGAACAGCTGCTGGACTTGAAAGCATATGTTCAGTTCCAACAGTTGCAAGTTGCTGGGAAAACTCAGCTAGCTGCTCCCAGGGCTCATTAGTCCCTCAAGGAAGTCTCCAAAACAGAAAAAGATGAATGTAGAAATAGTAAAGTAGAGCTGTGTGTTCCCCATTCTATTTTTTATTCTTCGTTGTCTCCTTTTTATCCAAGGGAATCTTCTGCATTAATTTCCTCATACTTTGTTTACTTTACAAGCATATTCTCAAAGATAGGTTATTTTAGGTGTAAAAAATAAAGGATAGATGTTATCCACTAACCTACTATTAAAAAAAAAAAAAAATTACTAATGGGAAATCCCAAATTTCATTTAATTATTCCCAAATTCCTTGGCCTCCATCCTTAGATAGGATAAATGACTACTTGCCTACTTTCTAATCTGAGTTCATGAAAACTTGTTAGTTACTGGCTGTAAGGATAACATTATTTCCCTCTGCTGTGAAAGTTAACTCTGTAGAAATCGAAAATCTAGTAAGTACACTTGTTTAAAAACAATGGGGAAATAAAAACTTTAAATGGAAATCATATTATTATCTTTAAGAGTGTACAGTTTATTGAAAATATTTTTCTGATATCTGCTCTAATAACAGAAGATTTAGCTCATTTTACAGGGCAATTTTATCTTTGTTAAGACATTTGTTGTAAGATACTAATTTTTCTCCCTTACTTTTTACCTTAAGTTTGTCCTCTCTAACTGGAATTAGAGTACCTATTTTTCCCTTGTTTTTTGCTGCTCCCTAGAAAGTCATCACAGCATATGATCACGTTTCCCTAGAGATTTTTTTGATTGTGGTACATATGGGCTAAATTTTCAATGGACGAATTTTAGATGCACACTTAAGCACAGTGAAATAAAATTAGTAATAAAAGCAATTGCATCGAATTTACTTATCCTTTGAGGAAAAGATTTTGCATTTGCAGTTAAATATTTGCCTTAACTTTTGCCTTTTTGCTCATTGCTCCATAACTTTTACTATTTTGATAAAGTTTACCCTGTGCTTAGACTGTTCTTTGCAGTCAGTTGAGCTGAAATCAAAATCAAATAAAATAAGCAGGATAGAAGAAAAAGGATATTTATGCTTTAGTGGTTCTGAATGTCAAAGTCAATTAATACTTTATTCTTCTTTCCATTTTTTCCCCAAATATTTTTCAGTTCCTCAGGTGTTTGGACCCAACTACTCTGCAGCTAATTCACTCAATTCAGTAGAGATATAAGAGCTTATTGGTTTGTATGGACCCTAGAATAATAAACATTAACTTATTTGATTTTTTTGAGGGGTGTATAATTAAAAAATAAAAATCCTGAAAACCTAGGAAATTGTATTTGGGTTGCTAGCTCCCAGTAATTTTATTAAGATCTGGAAAGGAAAGGTTAGAGCATATGGAGTGGATTTCTCAACCAAATCAACATTTCGGTTTCACTGTAGGCACAGTTTTGGAACATGATTTTACCAGCTAACACTTAAAACCTTATTTTTTTGCATGTATGCATTTAGAATGCAATACATTTCCCATAATTTAATATATCTAAAAATGAAGAATCTAAGCCAGGAAAAGATAATAATCTAAAATATATAAATCATTCTCTGCAGCTCCCCACTGAATTTAAAATCTACACAAATAACTTTGTAAAGCAGATAACAATTTCTGAATAGCTAAAATTAGTTGAAATGAATTGCAGTGAAGGTATTTCCAAGCAGATAACTTTTAGTCAAAAAAAAAAAAAAAAGTTTGGATACTTTAATGTTTGTTTTACACTTACCCTACAGATGCATCACAGTCATGGCTGGATTGAATACCCTGGGGCCTTTCTCTGTCTCTGGATGTTTGATAAAAGGAGGATGAGGGAAAATGTGGGTCCCCTCCGGAATGAAACGGGTGACCTGGTTACCCAGGATATGGAGAAGGCTGAGGTACTCAATGACTTCTTTGCATCAGTCTTCACTGGCAAATGCTTGAGCCATGCTGCCCAGGTCACGGAAGGCAGGGACTGGGAGGCTGCAGAACCGCCCACTGTAGGAGAAGATCAGGTTTGAGAATATCTAAGGAACCTGAAGGTGCACAAGTCCATGCGACCTGATGAGATGCATCTGCAGGTCTTGAGGGAATTGGTGGATGAAGTGGCCAGGCCACTTTCCATCATATTTGAGAAGTCGTGGCAGTCAGGCGAAGTTCCCACCAACTGGAAGAGAGGGAACATAACCCCCATTTCTAAGAAGGGTAAAAAGGAAGACCCAGGGAACTACAGGCCAGTTAGTCTCACCTCCGTGCCTGGCAAGATCATGGAGCAGACCCTTCTGGAGACTTTGCTCAGGCACATGGAAAATATGGAGGTGATGATTGGTGACAGCCAACAAGGTTTCACTAGGGGCAAATTGTGCCTGACAAAGGTACGTGCCTGGTGGCCTTCTATGATGGGGTTATAGCACTGGTGGACAAGGGAAGGGCAACTGAATGTCATCTACCTGGACTTGTGCAGGGCATTTGGCAGTGTCCCGCATCACATCCTTGTCTCTAAATTGGAAAGACATGGATTTGATGGATGGACGACTCGGTGGATAAGGAATTGGATGGATGGTGGCACTCAAAGAGTTGTGGTCAATGGCTTAAGTTGAACAGTGACGAATGGCGTTCCTCAGGGGTCAGTACTGGGACCAGCACTGTTTAACATCTTTGTTGGTGACATGGACAGTGGGATTGAGTGCACCCTCAGCAAGTTTGCTGATGACAACAAGCTGTGTGGTGTGGTCAACACACTGGAGGGAAAGGATGCCATCCAGAGGAACCTTAACACACTTGAGAGGTAGGCCTGTGCAAACCTCATGAAGTTCAAAAAGGCCAAGTGCAATATCCTGCACGTGGTTGGCACAATCCCAAGCACAACTACAGGCTGGGTGGAGAATGTATTGAGAGCAGCCCTGAGAAGAAGGACTTGGGAGTGTTGATTGATGAAAAGCTCAACATGAGCCAGCAGTGTGTGCTTGTAGCCCAGAAAGCCAACCGTGTCCTGGGCTGCATCACAAGAGGTCTGACCAGCAGGTCGAGGGAGGTGATCCTGCCCCTCTATTCCGCTCTTGTGAGACCCCGCCTGGAGTACTGCAACAGAAGAAAGACATGGAGCTGTTGGAGAGAGTCCAGAGGAGGGCCATGAAGATGATCAGTGGGCTGTAGCACCTCTCCTATGAGGGCAGGCTGAGAGAGTTGGGATTGGTCGGCCTGGAGAAGAGTAGGCTCCGGGGACATCTAATTGCGGCCTTCCAGTACCTGAAGGGGCCTACAGGAAAGATGGTGAGGGACTGTTTACAAGGGCATGGAGTGACAGGACAAGGGGTAATGGGTTTAAGCTGAAGGACGGTCGATTTAGATTAGATATTAGGAAGAAATTCTTCCCTGTGAGGATGGTGAGGCACTGGCACAGGTTGCCCAGAAAAGCAGTGGATGTCCCCTCCCTGGCAGTGTTCAAGGCCAGGTTGGATGGGGCTTTGGGCAACCTGGTCTAGTGGATGGTGTCCCTGCCCGCAGCAGGGGGGTTGGAACTAGATGATCTTTGAGGTCCCTTCCAACCAAATCTTTCTACGATTCTATGATTTTATGAATTCCACAACTAGTTGCTCTTTTATCTAAAAGTTTTTCCAGTCCTCAAGGATAACGATTCAATAAGTCTAACATGTATTGACAAAACTGAGTTCACCTCCCCAAGCACTGCAACCGCATTTTATTTATTTTTTTTAATCTAGAAATATGGAGAGGCAGTTTCTTCTTGCATTATATTGGTAGGAGTACTCATCTAAAACAGAAGAGATTGGCGTTCAGTTAATTCTCTTTCTCCTGCCAAGGGTAAGCCATATGCAGGATGGCATTTAGGGCCATGGAGAGATAACCAAGAATCCACCTTACTCAGTAGCCCAGTGATGTGGATGATCCTCAGTGACGGAGAAGATCTACCCTAGAGAAATTGTAATGTAAGCATAAGATCATGCACAGCTGGGCATCAGGAGACAAAACAGCATTGCACTGAGAAACAACCGTGGTCAGTCTCATTATGAGCAGACAAGATTACACTACTCAGCTAATGCTGAGACATTTTTATTGGTGCAAAGGTGGAAATGACCTTTCGGCCTTTGTACATTGATAGTCTGTACTTAATGAGCATGAAAGACAGTCTTTGAAGCAAATACTCCAAAGTGATTTAAAGAGGCCATACACCTAGAACAAATGCATGAAGGATCTATATGGCTAAATCCATTGCAATCAGGCATAGGGAAAATGTTCCTGCCCTATCTATGAATCAGGCTGTCATTTCTACATACTGCACAACAATAAGGAGATTTTGCAAAAATTTCAAAATCCTGGTAAGCTTCTGGATCTCAAGCTATGTGACCCAGTTCTAGCTTCTCTTTTAATTAAAAAAAAAAAAAAAAAAAAAAAAAGATCATTAGCACTGGGGTAATTTCAGACTAGTCTTGAGGCCATGAGGAAATTCCCAAGTTCATATAGAAAGCAGGTTTTTTTTTATTTCTTCCTTTTCTTCAGTGTCAGACTCACAGACCCATTCAGTATGAGATCAGGTCACATATGAAAGAGGAAACCAAAATTCGTTTAGCATGTTTCAAATTTACTTTTCCTGCAACCCTCCAAATGAAAACCTGTGTAAATGGGAAAGCAGTAGGGAATATGCTGTGAGCCTGTCTTTTCCATCAACATTGTTGTCTTTCTTTTTTCAGCCATTGTCTGTACATTTGTGTAAGTTGCCTCTTCTACAATTTTGCAGCCTTTTAGTTTGTGCTTTTGTAGTATACATTACAAAAAGAACCTGGGTAACAACTGGGGTTCCTCTGTGATGAAGAATTAATACAGCCCAGTAATTTTACTGTTAATAACTGGAAGGGTAGCTTTGGGATGAACCATTCAGTGACAGACCATAATTTGTGTTTGGAGAATGAAAAGTCTCTAAAAAATAGGGGGAGATTAAGCAGCTAAAATTGGCTGCTTATTCCTCTTCCAAAATGTGTTATGTTTTCAGAATTAAAGGGACTGCTTGGGATTAACTCACAAGCCTAAAGCAAAGATGTGTGGAGGTAAATTTAACACAGAAGTGATATGTTCAGTCTCTGGGGAAGGAGATAGAAATGATGGTTGTCATTTTCACCTTATCTCCTTTGACAGAGAAAAGGTTCAGCAATTAAGGCCCGATGGAAAAAAAAAAAAAAAAAAAAAAAGAAGAAGAAACGATAATTTAAAAACCAGACAAAACGAAGAGGAAAGAAAGCACCTCAGTGCATTTTCTTCTAATGATATAAATTTCAATTAACTGAATTGATAAATTAAGCTATAAAGCAATGCAAACATGCAGAAGAAAAATTCAAATAATTTTTTTTCTTCATGCTTCTAATTCTTTATAGTACATTACATCAGTTAATGGCAATTTGTATAATTTGTGTAATGACATAAATTGCCATGAACTCTCACAGTGAAATGTTGTAAAAATGATAAATCAAGGATAAAGTATGGAGGACCAGGTTCGTAGCTGCTGTAAATTCCATTAAAGTTATTGCAGGTACTCCAGTTTACACCTGCTCACTCCCTACTCCTGCCCCACCTGCCATACATGGTCAGGGAGGGACAAAGGGGAGAAGATGTGAATTGTAGGTGGTCAAGGAGCGAATCATAAGGACTCAAAAGTGAATGCGAATAAGTTGCTGAAGATCCAAGATGGAAGACAGACATGACAAGGAAAGTGTGATCTAGTAATGGTGCAACCTACAGCAGGACTGGGTCCCTCCTTTGCAGTGCCTGACACACAACAGTTGCTGGTGTGACCCTGGTCCTCTCTGACAGAGACAGTTCTTCTTGCTCCGGCAGGATGTTCAGAGATTCAGCAGGGACCTGTCTTTGATCCATCTCACTGATCACACCGTGTGTGTCAGGTGTGCTGCCGATCAGAAGGAAGCACCAAATCAGTCATTCTTTCTGAATGCTTGCATCACACCCCCGTCCCCCCCCAGCGTAGTATCATTCTTTCAAATTAGCATTATCTCCCAACTTGTCAGGCCATCCCTAAGGTGTGGATCTGCTGCACTTTCAAAAACTGTGTTCCCACTGTTAGACCAGAGCTGGGGACTGACTTATAGCCAACCTCACAGACCGTTCTTAATGTGTCCCCATCCCTGCTGAGGTGCGCTGTGCCCAGGTCATTCCTTAGTCCAGGTGAATTTGAGCATCCTGGTCATAACATAGTCCTTTTCAGTGCCTGATACTAAAATGCACCATGCCGTGTGACACCAACACTGAGTTATTGTCACAAGGCGCGACAGGCAGCATATGCACAGTCATTCTCACCATACTCGTAGCACAAAAAAATGTTATATTTGACCCATGAAAGAAAGGAATGGGAATTCATTACTTTCTCCCCTCTCTAAAGGTAACATGAGGGTTGTTTATAGCGGGTAAGCGCCCAGCCAATTAAAACTAGCTGTTTAGTCATAACTGTGGGCCTGCTCTTACAAAACAATCCAGCTACACTGACTATTCTGAAGGTGAGTGATCATCTTCATTCAATTATTATGCATCCTTTATGCTTTTTTATCACTGTCTTTTCCTTGTTACAGAGAATGTGGAAAAATCCTGCAGGGATATTAAAATAATTCAGTGTGGTCAGTAGACCCTCACAATAAATTGACTGAACTATGTCTGAAGAACTGAGTGGGTGTAAACATGAACTAGGGAACTGAGTTTGTAGTATTTTCCAAAAGGGTCAAAATAGAATGAATGTGACACAGTTGAAAAAAAAATGGAAAACGTAGCCTTTCAGAAAAAGTAAGAAGGAGTTTAGTATAAAGGCATTTTTTTTTTTTCTGGAGTCCGGCAAAATTTTCCAATGAAATTGTTGTGCACATTGTGAGTTACCACACTAGGATGGCCAAAGCAGTGAGTGTATTAGGGTGTTCTTCCACATTGACTGAAAGGAAGGTACTCTCACAGCTCCAGAAATTTACATCTCAATAGCTCCTCTGACTCAGGATTTCAAAGAACTTTAGCAGTATTAATTAATTCAGCCTCATAAACCCACTTGATTCAAAACTTCTTAAGTTTCTTTACACTGAGATGCGTTGTCCGTCAAATGAAAATCATTATTCTCATCCCCGTTACTGAGCTGGAAGAAATAAGGTAAAACCAAAATTGGTAAAGCTGACAGAGAATTTTACCAAGAAGCAGCTTGTCTTTTTCCATCAATGACTCCTTCCAAGGGAAGACAGGGTTATGGAAATTGAAACCCTTTTGTGGAAACATTGGTTTTAAGGTAATGTTTTCCAAGAAAGTGTTGTCAGGGCTAGGAAAAGAGAGCTTCAAAGCAGGGACTTATGCCTTGAGCTCTTATACCATAAGAGAATACCCTAAACATGTAAATACTGATAATACAGCCAAAATTCATGACTTTTCTGAATTGTCATGAATAACTTTGGAAAGAGTGGATTCTTCTTAGTTGGAAATAGGAAATAACCATGGAAAAGTTATTGCTAATACAGTATACCTCTTATAGACCTAGACGTAGTCACAAACAGAGCTTCTCTGCAAACCACAGGGAAAGTTTGTTACAGTCAAAACAAAACAGAAATAATAATATTGGAAAAGCAAACTCCAAGAGGGGGAGAAGAGAAGGTCATTCAATCTGGAAATAAATTATTTCATATTTCACATATCTTATTTGTTTAAATGAAAAGCTATTTTTAGATAAATAATAGCATTTAAATGAAATAAAGCAGCCCTGTACCCTCTTTTTTATAAAGTCCACCAGAAACGTATTTTCAGATCCTTACTTTTTTTTCCCATTTTTTCTGTCTGAGATACAAAAGTAAATGGTAAGAATAAAACCCCAGTTTGATCAGACATTAATTCCCACAATGAGAAAAGACAAAGAGAGGCAGATTCTGGCCCTAAGAAAACTGGAAAGTCTGAGTAAAATGCATAGATATGTTTATAACCACTGAAACAAGTGCTTGAAGGCAAATATATAGAGAGTGAAGGAGGCTGTGCGTACGGGATAGTAACACAGAACTTATTCTATTAGTTCAGAGATGATCCAGATTCTGCTATTATAAAAGGTAATTAGGAAAAACTGTCAAGTCTGCAGATTAATCCTGCATACATCTGCCTGGAGTTTGCTTTGAAACCTCTTGGATCTAGAAAGACAATCTTGTGTAATTAGCTGAGGCCACTATAATCCATAAAAACATCTGATCACATTGATTTTCAGTCAATCAGGCTCTATCTGTCAACAGCAATTCTAGAGATCATACGAGAGGTCTTACAAGTACACAACTTAGCCCTCTAAGGTCATTTAAACTTTTCTTTGGCTTTTAAACACAAACCAATTTTCAGTCACTGGCTGCCAAAATGAAAAAATTGTCAAAATAAGAAAAGCATGTGAATATATATCTTTAGATATAGATATATAGATATATAGATATATAGATAGGCATTTTCATACCTAGGCATGTAACCACAGATATACTTGAGAACTGATCTGTACACGTGTGCTCCTCTGGTTTGGTTAGGAGGGAGGGTTATTATTTTTATGTAGCAGAGGAAACCAACAGCCCATTCAAACTCCTGTTCTGTCTCCAACTGTGATGCATACCACATATATCACAGGATAGCAAAATCTCTAATAATGCAGCTAATACAGTGTGTAAAGCTACATGGGGAAGGGAATATTTTTGAGCCTGGATTACATACAGCTAGCCCCGTTTGAGACCAGCTAGCAAGGCACTGGAAATATTTCATTGCAGAAACATTGTCTTTTGAGTTCTGTGATCTCCTTGGGTGTCCCGACCTGCTCACTTTTATACTGCAGTATACCTGGTAATTTGCTCTGTTAACCACCTGTGTTCTTCTGGGATATTTCTCCCCTAATTCATCTACCCTGACAATGTCGCTACCTTTCATTCCTGTCATCTGGGCCACTGTTATTGGGACAAAGGGAGATCAAGTTTTCAGAACCTTTTGTAAAGAAGCAGAAAGTAAGATTCCCCATTTCCAGCACTGCATTTGTTCTTAAATTTTCTTTCTTGTTTAGGGTTTTGGATAAACTTGAAAAGGGGAAGACTGAGGTTTTCAGGTTTTCACGTGGATTGCTACTAAGATTGCTCTTTATCTCACCTAAGTTTAGCCATCTAAAAGTTGTTTTCTAATCAAAACCAATAATCTACACTGTTCTCACACAGAATACAAAGATGAACTTTTTCAGAGGCAAAATTAACCCAGCTGATTTTGCTGGCTATTTTTTATAGGATTAATTATTCTCTAACCCTCTCTATTCAACACTGTTAAAGTTAGGCTCAAACCCCATCTTAAAACTTAAATTTGGCTGAATTTAACCCCAGGTTTAATCCTGTAAGTCTGGTGGTGAAGAATTACCTAGAAGAGACGAGGGAAAGACTGTGGACATTGACACCAAGGAAATTTTCTTAGTATCATGTGCAAACCTATCCCCGGATACTATGGTTTGGGGTTTTTTGTTTGGGGTTTTTTGTGTGTTTTGTTTGTTTGTTTGTTTCCCCCAAAAAAGACAGGTGACATCTATAAATGGTATATTTTTATACAAATTTATATGTCACATCCAACCACCTGTTACAAAACCACCTTCACGTAGGCTGCTCAGTGAGATGTGGAAGGAACTTGACAATATTCCAGTGAGACTAAAGATCATGGCATTTACAGGCAGATTTCAGTTTTGTAGAAATTACATTATCCACTGCAAATGTAACTTTTATTCATAAATCTCTCAACTACCTCAACTGGCCAGAACCCTTTATGGAATGACTAAAAAATACACATAGATTGGGTGACAAAATGAAGCATTCCAGGTATCCTAAAACACATTAATGAGACAATAGGAAGTCCTACAAAATATTTAACATTTTCCAGTAAAACTGAGGCATAGGGATTTAGTTTCCCTGTAGAACTACAATAAGCACTTTTCATCTGTGAACTGATATAGAAAAAAGTGTAATGTTCTCAAGAATCCCTAAATAAATGTCATAAAGGAGCAACACTGTGTAATTTCTGAGTTCTGCTTATGCAATGAAGTTTCATAACCTTGAATATCCTGTTCAGACTGAAGATCTGAAATTAAAATGAGCAGCATTTTCAGCAACCTTAAGACTCAGCACTAGTTTGGCTGATAGAAGGTTTTTCTAGGGGATATAGTTGATGGGAGCAGTTTGGAAGAAGCACTTTCTGTCTGGACTGTAGATTTCCTTAGGCTTGGAACTGGTGAAGTCAGTAGAAATGAATTGATATGTAAGAGAGCTGAGAGTCCTATATGGCTTAAAGCACTAGTTTTAAGCCAAAATTGAGATGACATGGGTAAGGGGGCTATGAATCATGATTCTAGTAGTTTGGTCTTTTTGCTACCAACTTGTTTTGCTGCTTTGAGGAAACTCTTTGACATCTCTGTGACATAGCTTGTGGCTCATATATAACAATAAATTGGTCTCCTTCATGACTGCAGGGGAATGATTTCTGTTCCAGAGGGAAAGACAAATCCAATGATTCAGAATCTTTTGAGTCTTGGTGAAAACATGAAACTGCTATATCTGGGGGGTTAGTTTCTCTTTCATCTCTGTGGATAAGGGTACTTGATAAAAATCTCCATCATTCACTCAAATACTGCTCAGTACTCCTTATCTTAAAACATACACTGTATGTATACTGACTTAGTCCTCTAGACCCCAGATCTGGGGAAAAATCTTCCCTTTTCTTCTTATAATTTACTAAAGCCACAAACGCTGGAAACTTTGGAAGCAGATTTCTTTCTCTCAGAAAGTTTTTGACATCTGGCCAGTGATTTCAGTCTAATTTCTCCTGTATATAGTCTTTCTTCCTCTCTCCCTCATTTTCTGTTTTTCATACACACTCTCATGTATATACTTCTAGAAATATTGAAAGTGTGTGCAGGGAGAGAGAGGAAGAGATTTCTATGTTAATATTTCCTAAACACATTTTTTGATGGGTGCTGAACAATCACCTTTTGACTCAATCACGAGTCCATGCTGGGACAGTTAACAACAAAAGAACGATTTATCTACATCGGGAAAACTCCAGAGTGTCTGTGCTGCCCATGTACCTCAAAGTTCTCCCGACATAGTGAAGGTTCAAGTAGAGCACAGATCATTTCTTCTACAGCATTTGTTATTAAAATAATGATTATGTGGAAGGGTACTTTTTCAAAACCGCTTGATTTCATAAGACCAGAAAACAACAAATATGGGATATGTGCATATGTGAACAAAATCAAGAAACACTTGCATAAGCAGACAGTTCCTAAATTATATGTTCACTTAGGGAGATGCATGGCAGAGCCATGTAGCTTACCCAGGCCTTGTAAAGAGTATGAAAACTGTGTAACATACTGTGTGACAGCAGAACAGACCCCTGAGTGTTTAACTTCAATATAAAAGTAATTATATTAAAGAAGGCATTAAATGCATGTTTGAACCAGGTTTGTGAAGGACTTGGGGTAAGTTTGCCTTTGTAAAAGGTTGCTTGCTTCATTAAAATCTGAATTCTGGCTTTGCCCTTGATTTGTTCCTTTTACAGTTTTAGTCTTTCATCATTTTTTTTTCCTATTTAAATGACATGGTCTACTCAGGGCCATTGCAAATGTTAACAACAAACCAGACTACAGAGGAGGTTTTGGTTTATTTATTTATTTTTTAAAAAAGACCTCAACTAGTGATTTAGAAGCTCACGCTGGGTGTGCTGGGACTAGATGATTCTGTAGGAATTTGAGACTATTGACAGCCTTTCACTTAACACAGATGTTTGTTTTGTTTTAAACACAGAAGTCTCTGACACTGGAAGCTTTAGGATTTACTTCAGATTAAGAACTACGATAATCAGTGTAGAACTCATGGGTTCCAACTTATGAGGGAAATCGTGCCATACTAGCTAACTCTAGTAATTTAGATAAAACCACAATTGCCTGTCTATTGCTTGAGCTAAAGTGTGGTGTTACGATACTTCACAAATAATGTCCCATGGATAATACAAAGGGCATCTCAACACATGCCAAAGGCCAGAGGATGGCAAGAAAAAAGTCACACTCTAGTGTCTATGCTCCCCATTCACTTGTAATTAGTGCCATTTTCTCCTGAAAGCAGGTACAGGGAAATCTGAGAGAAAACCAAGTAAAGAACCAAGAAAACTACTTTTTCAGGTTGTGCTGATCTTAACAGTTTCACAGGTAAATGGTATACAAGCAACTTTCATTAGTCTTTGTGGGAGATATGGATATCTGCATGAAGAGAGTAAAGAATGATTCTGCTGTACCATAAGCATGTACTGAATAAGGTCCACATATAAAATCAAAAGGTCATAGAACTTGCTTAGTTTTTGGAAAAGAACAGGTATATATAAATTCTGATCATGAGGAAGTAAATTGGGTCTGCCTTTAGGCAAGTATGTAGAAAAATGGAAAGGGAAAGGAACTCCTCTTCCTTCCACAGCAGGAGCACATGGACTCAACACCATCATACTCTGGGAGCAGTGCCGTTCTCCTCTGCAGTGACTCTTTCTCTAGGAGAAATTATGTCTGCAAAATCTTTGCACCTAGAGATGACCAAGAATAAAAATTATAATAAAAATGAGTAAAGGAGAAAATAATATTAGGAAAAAGAAAATGTCACTTGTGTATTATATGGGTTCCAGAAAAATGATATGTGCATCTAGTCCCTGCCTAGGGACTTGATTAACGAACCCATAGGATTTGTTTAACAGACCAATGTTAACAAACAGAACAGGCTTAAGTCCTGTTTTCCAAAGGTATAGTCATTGCTACTTTGCTAGAGGGCTGTGGACTGTTTAGAAAACCACTCTTTGTCAGATGGACAGTCCTATACTATTCAGAAAATAGGGTACTTCTGTTCCAATACTGGGGGGGGAGGAAGACTTGTTCATGAAATACCCATAAAAAAACCTTACTTGTCCATAAATAATTGTCAGTTGCACATCTGCACAAAGTGACAGTCATCTTAGCGATTGATGTACAGACAAACACACCAGCAGTGCCTTTTAATCACTTTCAATGAAACAATCCTTTCTCTGCCTATTTTTAAATGGCACTGAGGTTTGTGCCTGGCTTTAAAATGTTGTATGATGTGATCTTGGCAAATTCTTTTCAGAATTGCAAACACTGCTCATATGGAGAGGGTCTTGGAGAATGATAGATCAATATCTCTGCAGCCCTAGAACCAAACTGCCCCAAACCAATGCTAATTGAGATCCAAGTGTACATGATGCAGATCAGAAAGCAGTTTAGGAATCCATCAAAACTGATGAAAATGAAATACATATCCCGAAGGAGTCTGACATTCCTAAAGTCTAGAGTGTAGTACAGCATAATGACTGTGGAAACTCCACTGTCCGTTGTTAATTGCTAAGAAGGGGGGTTTTGGAATGCAGTTTATGTACAGATATAGACAGTGCATGATAAATCATTTGGAATACATTGTTCATCTTGCATGGATTAATGCAACTGTAAGAGCAAAACACACTCCACAGTACTAAGCACAGACTGGATAGGAAAATCATTCCTTCTTTTACTCCACCAGAGTAGAAGGGGTGTAATTCTACCCAAGACAAAACTGATGCAAAGCCAGCATTGAAGGGAAAGAATCAAGTCCTGAAAGTGAAATGATATCAAGCTGCAGTGAAAGGAGCAAAATCAAGGAGGCAGAATATTTATCACTGGTTTGTTAGGTTAGTTGTAGCAGAGTACATATAAGCCTCTATAAGGGGCTTTAACACAAACACTTATGTAGCCCTATTAATTCTCTAAATACCACAGAATATTCTCTAAATACCACAAAATCTGGAGAAGCTAAATGCCACTATTCTATTGAGAAATGGGAAACTGAGGTAAAGGCGAAGACATTTCAGAATACGCTGGAAAAGAAACTGAACTGAAGTCTTACAAATTGCAGAAATGTAACCTCAGAACTAGGTCGTTCTTCTTTAATTGTCAATTGTTAGACTGTGGGTCTGATGCAAATTTTGGTAAAGTCAGTAGATAAGCACGCATACAGCATAACATTCTTTGCCTTCAGCAGGCTCCAGTGTGGTTTTCAAATTCTTCAGTTCAGCAAATAAAGCTTTGTTCATGGGCAGCTGCAATTTTTCCTAATTGGCTTGAAAACAGAGATATCCAAAAGTTTCTTGGAGACAACTCCACCAGTTCCCAGTCTCTATTAACCCTTCCTTCCCTTCAAGAAAACAAACAAACAAAAAAAGTAAAAGCGAATAGACAAAAAAAGGCCTTTAATTCCTTATCCCACTGTGTGACCTTGCAGAGTTGCAGGAGTTAAATGGAGCACAGTTTGGGAACATCCATTGTTCTAATCACAGCTGCTCCAATACCATATTGTCAGTGAAATGGAAAAGAAATTAGCAGCTCATTTTGTGCGACGTGAACTTTCTCTCTCGCTCTCCTGCTTGATGAGAACACTCTCTTTGATAAATCAGCCATCATACCTTATTGCCATGCAGAGACTGGAAGTAAAAAAATGTCAACAACATTTTTTCCCTGAGTCTTCTGGAAGCAATCAAGTTTCACTGCTGCAAAGGTAATGCTTAATTTTCCATTGCTGTTTTTTTGGCATATAGAAAGTTAACAGAGGACATATCTTTTAAAGCTACAAAAATTGATTGGACTTGCAACAGACGAGACGTCGGCAATGAATGAGATAAAGAGCAGATTCGGCACATTATTGCAAGAGAGGTTCCCATCGGTGCGTACCATTCACTGCCTTGTGCACAGACTTCAATTAGCAGTTAAGGATGTGTTGAAATATGTTGCAGGAATTAGTCATTTCAAAGTCTTGGTAGGGAAGCTAAACTATATAATGTTTGCAGTCAGCCAAAAAAAAAAAAAAAAAAGAAAAAAAAAAAAGAGGGAAGAAGAAAGGAAAGAAGAGAAACTCAGCAAGAAGTAGCTGAATGGGCATATGTGGTATCATTGGAGCGTCTAAAGAGCAAGTCAGTAGTCAAGATGTGCTGAGTAGCCTGCAGTTCCAAGACAGTAAAGGCTGTTTTAAGGTCACAGAAATCACTACCTAAACACATCACATTTCCAAGAGACACTATGGAGAAAAAAGTAATTTTCTCAAATAAATAGGGTGAAGCACTTTTTAGATCTAAGCAAACGTTGTTGGAAATTTACATTCTTTAGAAAGGTTTTCCTTTCATAGATCGTGTCTTAAAATGCCATTGCTATCCTGGCCACTCATTCTGTTGGATCTTATTTACTCACTAGTTAGCTTTACAAATCAAGAACACACCCATTAAGAAGAAAAAAAGCTTTGGAAGAGACTGACAATTTCTCTAAAAGTTTTTTTCCATTGTCACAAAAAAGTCAATAAAATGTATAGCCTGCAGATATAGATATGGCAGACTTAGAGAAAAGTCATATTCTCTTAAATTATAGAGGCTGATATGCTAGATTCTTGCACTGAAAATGGTCTTAAAGTAGAAATATGTGTGTGTGTGTTTGGTTGGTTGGTTGGTTTTTTCCCCCTTAAAAAGAGAATCAGGGCCAAATTGTCAATACAACTTGATTTGTTTCCTCTTTATTAAATTCTATTGACTTTTCCACAACAAGTTCACCCAAGCTATACATTCATAGATGCCTGGAACAAAAAAGATCATGAGAGGTCACTACAACATTTTCCTGTCCCAAGGCTGGATCAGCTATACCTAAACCATTCCTGATAGTTTTTTGACTCAATTGTTCAGAAAAACCTCTAGTGCTTGAGTGTCCATGACTTCCCTGGCCAATCCATCCAACTGCTTATTTGCCCTTGCTGTTTAAATACAACCACACCCCCATATCCCCCTTATTTTTAACCTATATTTTCTCTTGCTACAGCTGAAGGCCTTTTCCTTTTTTTTTTTTTTTCCTATCTGCTATAAGCAAGGAGAGCAATATTTTCTTTTCCTTATTAAAATGACTTTCAACATATTTGAATGGCCTAAGGTGACCATGATAGAAAAGTTAATCCTAAGTCTGTGCAGGTGGTCTAGTGTAAATAAAACCAAAGGATGTCACAAAGAAATGTAATCATAATCACTCATGAAAAAGTAATTCCTGTGGAATTTATCAGTATGTTAACGTTTCTGTAGAAGAGTTAAAATAATTTCTGTGATGTTTTCTGATGACATAAGTCTCTATTAAATTTGTACGGACCTAAAAAACTTGCAGCTGATTCATTTACATCTATAGAAAATTAAGATGGGTTTCTGTGTATTACAGTCCATAAAGCACTTGCACAAAGTTTAGAAAAAGGGATTTTAGTCTCTAGGCCTGATTCTGTCCACAGACGTGCCAGAAAAAAAAATAAAAAAAAGAAAGAATTTCACATGAAACTAGTAGTGTAAGCAAGAAGTGAATCAGACCTTATGCCTCTACATAAAGAAGATTTAAGCTACTTAAAAGATTTACAGCAGACACTTGCGTATCAATGTTATGAAGGCTTTTTAGTTGCAAATATTAATGAACTCCTTTTGCTAAAACAGACTGACTATTGAACATCTGCAAATGGCAGCATGAAGTTTGAACCCTAGACAGTTCATTAAACCAGTTTGACCCAAAGCCAAATTGTTCAATACCGGCTTACAAAAGGTAAGAGAGACTTTCTGCCAGTTGGAAAACAAATGAATCTCAGCACTGCTTCTATAAAGATCGACGGTGACTTAAAAATAGCCTGAGGTTAATATTATAAATCTTTCTAAAAGAGATTTGAGTGCATATTCTTCATGCCAGCCTTGGATCAATCTCACAAAGCGATATCCTTTCAAACGACACTGATAGAAAATATCGGATGCTGTAAAAAGTGAGACTTATTAGCTAGCTAGACATCTTTTCTTTCCCACCAATGCAACAATAATCAGAGCACCTCGGACAAGGCCAACCAACATCAGCCGGACACTGCTACGGCAGCCTCCAGAGCTCTGGGTGGCCTGATGCCTGAATATAGATACACTATTATCACTAAATAAATAAATAAAAATGGTGTATGGGAAGCCAAACAAATCATTGCAGACAGGAGCTGCCTGGGGCGGTGTGCAATGGTATGCAGAACAGATCTGAGCAGGAGTCAGAGTCCATGCCTCCCAGGGCTATACTAAGGGTGAACCTAGGAGTAACCCCACCCCGAAAAATACTGTGAGCCAAACGGGGTCAATGTTCTCCAGCCACATCACTTGCTGCTGCTGCTGCCCAGGGAAAGCAACTACAGGGCTGCGTTGGCAGAGGGAGGAGCATCACTCAGAAGATGCAGTGGGAAATGGGGAGGCACTGGCTATGTTAAAATCTCCCCTTATGGCTGTGCTTGCTCCACAGGACAAACAAACTACGCCAGTTTTTCCTGCTCCCAAAGGGAAACTGGCTCAGGAATTTCCCAAGATGTCTGCGCAGAGAGGAGCGCAGTTTTCTCTCTAGGTTGTTTTTTTCTCTATCATCTTTATATGTAGAGATATTTCTGACAGTTCAAATATGTGCCCCAACAACCAGATACTGCTAATTTATTTCTAGATCTTCATGCAAATATATTTATTCCATCCATTTGTCTGTCTGTTGCAACAAGGCAAATATACATAGCTCTAACAGCACAAATATTATGTGTGAATGATAAATGCTGCTTATGGTTGGTATGCAAGGAATTTCAGCTCTGGTATGCCACCCCACATATCATCGTTATCTATGGTACAGAAGGATGTCTATTTATAGTGGATAAAGCTCCACAGCTAGACCTCTATCATAATCTGGAAGTAAGAAATCACTTCTTGATGCCAGATTTGCTAATCTGAAACAGCTATAATCCCCATTAATGAAATGCCTGTTTCTCAAACTTCAGACACATTTGCTATCGTAGATGGCTGTGCAGCACCCAGTGCTGTCCACAGGAGATGTCCGTGGGCATCAGAACTGAAGAAAGTTCCTATATTTCACAGCAGTGGGGAAATCTATGCAAAGCAGAGTAACATCCTGACGTGAGAGGATATTTTGGCTGTGCTGCAGTAAGTGTTGTGACACTAACCACAACGGCGAATGGACATCACTCATTTTCAAGGTATTATAAGGACTTTTTTCTGCATAATTTCCTTTAGCTGAAAGTGGCAGAAGCTTTGTTGAGAAGTATACCGCTTGTTTCTGAGATTTTGTGCTAGCGTTTGCTTTCATTCATAGCTCTTCTGGGCATTCCCAAAAAGGGCTGCATGGCTGAGGCTGCTGGGACATTGGGGAATAGTCTCTACCACTGGTATTTTTTTTTCCGTATGGGACAGACAATGAGGTTCTGCTTCACCAGTAAAAGAAATGAGATCAGAGCTCTGGTTTTAGCTTTCTTCAGACCCATTCTTGGCTTTCATACAAAAGCCCAAAGATGATGAACTGTCCCCTCAAGACCCTTTCTAAGAGCAGAGGGCGAGGTGCTATGAAGATGCCCATGATATGCCATGCTGGTTAGTGACACCTGAAACAGACTCCTCGGCTTTGAGGGATCACTGAACAACTCAGTTCCTTCCCTGTGCTTAAACACTTGCACAGGACCAGTCACAGTATAAACTACCTGTCTTTAATTCTTTCCTCCAGGACTTTTCCCATTTCAGTCAAGTTCAGTAGCAGTATTATACATACCTTATTATACATACCTTAAGTAAGGCTTCCTCTACACATGGTCACAAAAAAGGTATGTTTCACACTTTCACCTCCACACACATACATTCAATGCCTTGCAGTTTTCTCATGAGGCCAGGTGAGTGTGCTGTCTGCATGGTCTTTCAGTGATGAAAGTACTAATATGAAGAAATATGATTCTTGTGAGATATAATGGACTGCGCTTTCTACCCCATAAGCAAAACATAGACTTAGAGTGTACAGGACCCTGCAAAATCGTGTACAATCTACATGAATGTAGAGGTGAAAGTAAATACAACTTGAGTTGTGGTGTTGTAAATCAAGATGAAACCTGGTCTCTGAATATAAGCAAATGTACATCTTGGAGGCCACAAAAAATCATTCTTATATCTCTTATGATGATGCTTTTGGTGACTATAATGTTTCCTTAAGTTCCTTTTGTATGTTTGTGAGTAAGTTTAGTGCTTATGAAAGCCATGGTCTTGTCAGCTTTGAAAACATTCTGTGTACTCTATGCAGAGAACAGAAGCAGATTAATGGCAAATTGTTGTGTCCCAGAGTGCCCCAACCATGGCCTCCAAGTCAGCCCTTAAGTCATAGCCATGGCCTATTCAGTTCTTGGCCTTTCTCCTGACAGTTCTTCTCCTGAGACTAAATTGCCACTGAGTATCAGTTCAAAAGGAGCTTTGGGAAGTCTTGTCCGATGAAACTACATTAAGATAGACAACTGGTTTTTTTTTTCTTTCCTCCATTTGGAGACAGCAGAATAGCAACATGATAGAAAAAGTTTTACTTAGTGCACTATTAAAGACTTTGGGAGGAGTGGAGGCATTTACCTACCGAATTTCAGCATCCAGAAATGCTTTCTAAGATTCAGCTCACAGATTAAGACGCTCGTATGTAGATTTTCATAAGGAGATGGCTGCAGCTGAAGTGAAGGGAGTCTAAGCTCCCACTAGAGTCAATGAGGAGGTCGATACAGTTCATGAAATCTAAAGACTTGTTCAGTTGGTCAAATGCATAAATTAGTCTCCTTTGGGATTTGTCTGAGTAAACTGTCAAACATCCCCTCTATTTTTATAGAAGGAGACCATTCCTTTTTCAGATAGGTCTCAAAGAAGAACCAGAGTAATGATATATTGGTCATGCTGATTTCTTTTTAATAACTGGAAAACCCATGAAGTGTCTAGTGCAGTCTTGAGGAGTTTGTTTTTAAACATTAGAGCTCATGCTATGAATCTCACAAGAAATGTTCTCTATCTCCATGTCCCTAGTCATGCAGAGGTGGTCTCTATGTTAGCAGACAACAGGCTTTTTGTTAAATTCTTGTTATGCTTTCCAGCTATCACTGTATTTGCAGTGCTACAGAGCACATTGGATCCACCCTTATTTACTAAGGTCTCCCCCAACAAAGCATCTCCTTTGTTCTCTGAAAGACATGGCTCAAACCACAGAAACCTGGCAACAGGAAAGACATGTCAGAGCAGACTGCCTTGGCACAAGCCAGTCCCTTATGGAAGTCTGGATGTAAAGAAAGGTAGGAATTTCCAGAGAAGTTTTTCTTTGGTGTATATGGATCCATCTAAGCCAATATCTTCACTAGGAAAGTGAAAACTTCAATGGGTTTTCCATTTTTTGAGCATTCCAGTAGGAAATTGTTGATATCCACAGAGGGAGTGCTACTTTTTAGTTCAACACTGATTTCTTTTTTTTTTTTCTTTTTTTTTTTCCCCAAATGTAAATACATTGAAGACTAAAACTTTTATGTTGAATTAACCAGAACTGGCCTTCAGCATTGGCCCTCTATTCAGGTTTTTATTTGTGTAATTGCTATTTCTTATTATTATGGTTTCTATGGAGAGATTTTTACTACTTTTGATTTCAGATGAACAAAAACTCAAGACCATGCTTACCAGGTTCACTTTGAAACACCACAGTTCTCCACTGATTTTAAGGGCTTCCACATTGCTGAGGTACCTTAAAGTTAAGAGGGATAGTTCAAGGTCAAATGTCAATCATATTTATAAAATAATTTACCTGAGTCTTTCTCAGAGCACACCTGTAAGACACAGTGTTGAGATTGTGGTTCACACAGATTCAGAGACAAGGAATCTGAACCACTCTTTGTCTCATCTCCACTGTTTGCCTCCACCTTTCTCATTCCTGGCTGTGACTCCTGGGGCAGCTGAAGTCCCTGTTGTCCAGATAGCTCCATCCATCATATGAAATACTGGTGTCTAGACAGATTTTTCATCTCCAAACCTCCTACCTGTGCTTGTAATAAATAGCATAGCAAGAGTGGCAACAAGTAGTATTGCTATTTATAAAATAAAGTAAAATAATATACTATAATAAATACAATATAATAAATATAATATAATAAATATAATATAATAAATATAATATAATATAATATAATATAATATAATATAATATAATATAATATAATATAATATTCCTATTTAGTACAACCAGAATAACTTGGGTAGGTGTTGTGAATGAAGTAAATACTCTGATGACAAGAATATCTTTGTTTTCAGATAGGTTAAACCTGACCAATTTTTATAAAAAAAAAAATATCAATTTATAGTGTGAAAAATAAGTTAGAAAATTATAATTTTTAAGCTACAAAGCAAAAAAAAAAAAAAAAAAAGCCTTTTTTGCATTCTGTCAAGTAAATATTTTCACAGTGTAGAAGAAAGTTTAGTGTAAGACAGAATACCAAAGAAGCAATGAAGATGGGAGTGAGTGCAATCAGCTCCTGAATTGACAGGACCTTCCTGGAAATAAATAATCACATCAGATCCCAGAATACTTCAGCACACTAAGTGACTTATTCCTAATCTTATTTCTCTCTGTGTAAGTAACAGTAAGTTTGAGGTTTCCTTTAAAGGGATTCCAGGAATTCCTTAAGTGCCATCACAACCTCTGCTCAGCCAACCCATATTTGTACCAGGTAGGTAAATAGGAACTGCGTACCTAATTGCCATAAGACTTCCTTATGGTCCCATGGCCCGCATACATTTACTTGGCCTGTATGGACATGTTCTATTTTCAAAATACACACTGAAATCCTACATTTAGCTGTATGTAAAGAAACAATTCGTTAGCATTCTTTTTTTTTTTTTTTTAAAAAAAAAAAAGGAATGAGAAAGGTGGGAGAGGAGAAAGAGAAATATGCACTGTGACATCTTATAAATCAGAGAAGAAAAAAGACTTATGTCAAAGAAGTCTCCCAAAACTAACTTGCCTTGAGCTGACTATAAATAGAGAACATATCTATTTTCCACACCATTTCTCGAGGTATCTCTCATTTCACCCAAGGACTGCAAATAGGTTTTTGTTCTTGGTTGTTGATTTGTAGGAGCAAATGGGGTACTTTTTTGGTGGAAGGCAGTTTGTAGAAAGGTAATTGGGATTAAATCATCTATTTCTGTACTCATTATACTGACCTTTCTCAGATTTTAATCTACGGTTTTTGGTAGCTTTTCTGCAGGTGAGTTCCAACTCAGGTTCTCAGGACATGTAATCTGTATGGGACCCTGGTTCCCCCCATTACATCTAATGGCCCTCAGACACCACTGCTCCAGTCATTTAAGCCCAGCATGATAAGTGCTCATGCAAGAAGGAAGAGAAAGCAAAATAAGTCCATTTCTATACTAGAGAGAAAGAGAGAAAATCAAAATTCTACAATAGTTACTGATATTTGTCCCTGTAGAATAAAACCAGAAACATTTAAAGGAATGCCTGGATGACTGAACAGCAACAAAACACTCAACTTTCAGGAATGCAATGCTCAGCTTTCACAGAATTATTAATTTCCTTTTAGATGGCAAAATGCAACTGCCATAAGCAAGAGTAATTATGTTGGAAAATTAGATTAGCTCACCACACTAGGAATCTCCATTGAACAGTACGAGTGCTCAGGCAGAGGATGTGGCCTACTGGAAAGAATGAAAGGTATCAGGGTTGCAAGAGAGATCATCCATTTATCACGGTAATTTTCCCTGTAGTATTCAATCAATAGCATTCTTGTGCTGAAGGCACAGGAGTGGGCTGCTTCATATGTCCTTTCTGGGTGACCCTGTGCAACCTCTGATCATTTTATACTCTGGTTCCTCATCTCTGAAATGTGACCATTACCCAGAGCTGGCCAAAACAAAACAAAACAAAAAACACAGCTTCAAAAAATGTGAAAGAATTTCAAATATCAGTGGAAATACAGATAATCAACAATTCCAATGCTTTGGTGTTTTTTATTCAATATTTTGATTTAAAAAAATGCTTCTGGGTATGTCTCTTCCCTGTTGACTTTTCAATCTTTGAGAAAATTAAGCCAAATGCAGTAAAGGAGTGGTCAGAAGGTAACAAATTCCCTACCAGTTTCATGAAAGTGGGCAGCTGTATAAAGACACCTGTGAAAAGTGCCGTAGCAAAGGTAAAGCTGCAGTATGTGAGCCTTACTGAATACCAGAGAATTCACAAAGAAAGTGTGAATTAGGGAAAGATGTTTTCCCCGGACACTGAATATTCCTCTGTGACAAAGTCAGCAAACAACAAGAGGAACATTTATAGGAAACCCAGATTCATGAGTTTTGCAGAATATGGAACGACTTATGTTCTTAACAGCCTAGTTTTCTATGCAGACATGGATGGTGTGATCTGGGGTGTCTCCATGTCCCACCCAGTACCTTCTGAACCCACTGGTAACTCTGACAGGAGGATCAATCTATGCAATTTAACTGACATGTATTCCAATGGTAGGTGAATGCTGTGGGAGACTGGAGTTTGAAAGTAGACTAGTGTCACTGTATAAAATGTTTATCCCGCTCATCAATTTCTAAACAGTACACAGCAATCCACAGTGCGGTGGCCTTTATTTCACTGTCAAAATAATAAATGGGAAAAAAATTAGGTGTATGTAAAAAAGGCAGAAACTGTTAGCATAGTTCAGTGAAGTACAAAAAATTCCAGAAGCTCTAATCCAAACATCAATGGCTCTGGGGCATCTTTTCCCTTTTCTTTTTTTGTCTTTATTTCATGTGGAGAAGGAAAATAAACCAGAGAAAGAAATAAAAAGTTAACCTTTAATTCACAACAGTTAAAAAATTTACAAAATTCTTAGTTTGGACCAAATGAAAACTTAGCTTCTAGAAAAATTCCAGTAGCTAGATTTGCAGCCTCTATTGACTGATTGTGAACGCGACTTAGAGCAACAGAGGTGAAATCCTTAATATCTGACTGATCCTTTCCACTAAGCCACCACTTTAATCTGTTATAAATGTTTTCATGCTTCTTGGATAATTTTATTTCAAATAACTGTTAAAACCATGCACTGGTATTAAGAGTCTTTTCTAAGCGAGACAAAGAGGTCACTCACTTTATTACCGAGTCACTTAAATAAGATTTTTTTTTTTTTAATGACTTACCTTTCAAGGTTTTTTCCTCTGCTCTATTACATCAAATTAATGGTTTATTTGGGCTATTTTCCCCCACATTTTCTTGGTATGTATTCATAGAAACCAGTTTTCTATGCTAGGATTAAGTATAAGCACATCATTTGGATCTTAAATTTTAGTAAAATCATCCATTCTAAATGGTGGCATACAATGAGGATAATAATTCAAAGATATTTCATTTTCAGTAAAAATACATTAATATTAACATTATATGTGCAGGTGTTAGGTCAGAGCCTTAGCTAAATCACTGTAACTCCATTCACGTCTTGTTTAGGCTCTGTTTAGATTTCACAGAGATTTCACCAAAAGCCCCATGCATTTTGGTACAGAACACACGACACTATGCAAAGTATTTACCCACGTTAATTCACAATGGTTACAGTGCTCATGAGACATGATTATGCCAGTCATTTCAAATTCTTACTGATTAAAATATTGCTGCAACACCATCATTTATTCAGCAGGACTAAAAATCTATTGCTGCTCATCAACTGACTGAAATACTCCTTCTGTCCATAGCTGAAACAGCCTCCGTTGTTGTCAGCCAGCCAATAACATATACAAGATGTAGCCCCAATAGCTGTAGCATTCCCACTAGTATATCCTCCAAGGACTGCATGCCAGTAACCTGGCTTTCCTGAAGGTACGAGTCCTTGGTGTTACCCATCAGGATCACTGCTGTGAGGGAACAGAAAACTGGGCACGTGATCTTCCATAGACACACAGAAGACTGAAAAGCAGAATTCTTGTGTCTTCTGGTGATTACTGTTGACTCACTGTGCTACCTCAGGCACGTCGTCTAGTGCCAAACTGTGAGTCACAAGAGTGAATACCAGTATTCCCATTGATTTCAAAGAAACAGCCATATCAGACTCTGTTTACTGGACTCTTTTTAGCAAAGTTATGCTCTTGACTTCAGCAGAATCAAGCCAAAGTTGATTAACCTCTGACTTCTTCGTTTTTCCCCTCTTAAGATGTAAATAATCTTTGTATTGGTCTTACTGGAGTGCAATATGACTGAAAACATTTCTGTAAGAAAGGCGTGTGATTGTACTGTATATGCATTTCTATATATGCAGCATTATTTTATAAATGCTTTGGGCTTTTTTTGAATAGAAGTTTCTATATAAATGCAAATTATTTATTTCTAGTAGTAATATTTGTTTTTCAGGCAAGTTTATTTTCCCTTTGTTTCCTGGCTTTGAACACCCAACAGATTCCACTTCACCTGTATTTTATTCAAAGTTTGTTTCACTTATGCCCACAATCTCCTTGTTCTATAGAAGAAATTGCTTTCAATTACACATATATCACAGCACTTAAACATTAGTCTCACTTTCCTGTGGTTAATAATTCACCTTATATTCTAACATCCATCAACATAAAATCAGCATAACAACTTTTATGAATCTCTTTATCATCAACACATTCCAAATGCTTATACAATTCACACTACAGATTCACATAGGAACTGGCTTAATAGCCCTTAAAGTTGCTATAATATTCACATCCTTTCAATCATGGAATTATTGTTCATGTTTTCAGACAAGACCCTTTTTAGTCATTTTAGGTTATTATCTCATATTTCTTTACACCCCTCAAGCTGGATCTGCATCTCAATAAAGCCGGTGCAAACTGGTACGAAACCACTATTGTTTATAGAGTTACTCCACACTTGCACCAGCATAACTGAATCAAACTTACCTGGGCGTTGGCAACACTTTGTAGGAGGAACTTTGTAGGAGGCAAGGTGAAGGAAGGAACTGATTCTCTATGGGATTTCTATAGCTTTTCACCAGGTAACAGACTTCCTCTGCTTTAACTTTAAAAAAGGTTTTTATTTCTTAGTGAAAACATCTTACTCTGACATTTTTTAGCCATGGGATATTGATAGTTTCGAAGTCATTGTTTTTACCTAGAGATTTTCATTCCTCACACTCACTCTCCTTCTCTGAACACAGTTCAGTGGTTCTATGGTCTGGTTTCCCCATCAGCTACACACGCACACCTCCTATTGAAGTCAATGGGAGTCGCATGCACATCTGTCAGGATAATCAAGTCCCAAGTTTAGTATCACCATCAATTTAAGACTTAATTTCATCATTTCCATAGGCCATCTGGGCTTTTTCCCTGTTGGAGTTTTCACAGTGACTTTGTCTTCCTGTATTTGCTTCTACTTCTGTCCCATTTCAATAACTCATTCTCTTTTGAGGGGACTGCTTTTCCACACCTCACTTTTTCCTTCTCCCCAAACCAAACTTTATTCGCTTCAAACTATACAAAACCCTAGAAATAGCCACAAGTGAGGTGTGACAGAGAGACTGCTGAGACTTTTCTTTGTCAGTCATTGTTGAGTAGTATTCTGCTGTATTTTTAATTAATGGCAATTATTAATTCATGAATTCATACTGCATTAACACCTCGAAGCTCTATTATGAACCCCCATTGTGCTTATTAATGTACACCCACATAACAAGCTGTTAACTTCACATTTTGGAGCACTGAATGAATAAAAAATGCAATTACAACTGCGACTATATTAATGGCCTGATTCTTCATTCTTTTACACTGTGTATATGCCAGAATATGTCAATGGTAGTGAAGAGAGGCCAATGCATCGATATGCTGGATTTATAAGTACAGTGGATATTAGAGGACGTATTATCCCAGAATAAGTGAGTTTTCTACTACAGATATGCCACAGTGATGGGTTCCCCAGAAGACATGTACCTCAAATACAGGAATATATATACTGCCTGATAATCTCTTCAGAAGACAAATCAATCTACATAAAAATTATCCACTGCAGCAGGACTGAGTTCTGAAGTCTTAACAGCAACTAATTACAAATACATGAGAGTGTCAAGCTCTAGCATGTTTACATATTTCCATGTTTTATGTTGACCAAATGTTGTCTATGAATCCTTAAATATTTACACAAATTTATTGAATTCATTAAGATAACCCTGAAATAATGAAAATAAGCCAGCAATATTCTTTGCCTAATATGTTATTAGATAATTGAGAATCTGATTTGTGCCTCAGGCCCACATTCTTGTCCCCAGCTGATTAGGAGAATGGTACCCAAACCATTTTTTTTATTATTATTATTTTTTGTTAGAGGAGACAAAGATATGAAAGAGAAAAGGTTATGTCAAGTACAGTTTTAATCCTAGAAAGTCACACATATGAGTCACAGTGCAGGTCCCCCCGAAAATGATGTGTAATGATTTGTCATAGGACATTGTCTTATTCTGTGGTTTTTAGATAGCAGTAAAAATCTTCCCAGATGGGAATGAAGGTGGCAGCTTAAATAAAAATAATAACAATATATTTTAATGTCCAAGTCTCTGATTGGACACCAGAGGGATCGCTGTTTGAAATGAACATTGAACGCTACCTCGATGCTTTAGAAAGCTCCCTTACGCTCTTCTCCATATATTTAACCTGTACAAAGATTCGGCCCTTTCTATCTAGGTTGGATTTCCAAATTATATCTAGATACCTAAATCTCACTGTCTAGTAGTAGCATCTTACTGACATTAACACCATTGAAGCATCAGACCTCTGGAATTTAGATTCCTCTAAGAATAATAGTCCTTCAGAAAGGTTTGAGGATTGCCATATCAAAGTGTATAAGGTGCCCAAGCACTGTGGCAATAGGGGCTCTAAGAATAATCTAAACATGCCTAGAATATGCAATATGTGCAGATAATGCAGATAAAAGGCTGCACCTTCCAGCAGAAAGCATTTTTGTAGGCAGTCAGTTTCCAAAGCTTGGCTCCAAATGATGTGTTTCCTTAAGAAAAAAATAAATGGTTCAAATCATCTGAGAAACTTGATCATAATTTATTCAATTGGCAATGCAAGCACTTCTCTGCACTGCAAAGAAGTTAATCTGGGAGACATAGTGTAAAACTTACAGATGAAATACTTTCTCTTCTTTGCTCAGGAATGTTTGACATTGGTAATATCAATTCTTTTAAATTGGTATTCTGATTCGCTTATGCTGGGGAAATTGGGGATAATTTCTCTAAAAAAACTTTTCTAGCATAACTTTTAAAAGCCTCATATTCTAATATACAGGTAGCATCTTACTGCTGTGGTCTCTACTGGTTGGAGAACACCCACCAACATCTCTATATTGTTATCTGACTCTAGAGCTTAGATCAGACATGCTGCTTTCAGACATAATGTTTTTTCATAGTGATGTAATGTCACAGCCATTGTCACACCTGGAAGCACAGGGATCTCCTGTTGTCTTGCAACACCTGAAGGGTTTTGCGTCCCTAGTTTTCATTCCTTCCTCCCCTCAAGCCCTAGTATGAGAAAAAGTGTGAACAGATCACACTGTAGAGCAGAAGCATTGCTCGAGACGCTACTGAAACCCCTCAGTTCTCCCACCTTTTCTGCTAGGTGAATCCCTGGGATTTTCTACCCCCAGATGGGAGCTGAGAAGTGGTTGCTGCACTCACAGGCATGCCACACAAACCACGGACAACTTCACCCACCCCCTCTTAATAGGTTGTTTTTTGCCCCTGTTCTTTCCCCCTTTTAGCTACAGCAGTAAGTGCATTAAAGAAGTACATTTAGGTCACTTCAGACCAGAACATTTAAAACAAATGCTGATAGTTCAAGGTTAATAGATGCATAAAACAAAAGTAAATTCCATGTCAAAGCTGAGATGACAGGTGATTTGACTTGAGACTGCCTTGCAATCACTCTTTTACATGTGCTCTGTACTGAGCCTGCGGAAGGTGTTATGTTTCGACATTTACTTGTCAGAAAGGTATGACAATAGAAATTGTTTCTATCTCTGCTGGTCCCAGATGTTAACCTTCTAGCTTTATTTTGTAATTGGGGTTCCGCGGAAGCTTTAACATTTTCTATTGATTCAATAGAAGCGATAACATTCCCAATCATAAGAAGGCATTATAGAAATATCAGGCAATTCACATATCAAAATGTTTGATAGCTGGGCTCACCACATTAATTTCTGTCACCTTTGCTAGAACCCTTTATCCTCTTTTTAATACTGAAGGACACCTGAGAGTAGTTTCTGTCACTTTTATTGTTCAATAAAGTAGACAAAAGTTTCAATAACAACCAAGGAGCCTCTAGGAAATTGTGAATGAGAGTATATTTTATTCATTTTACTGTATTTCTTTTTTCTAATGTGCCAGTTGTGACTTCTAAGCCATGCTTCACAGGGGAGATGGGAAAAAAAAAAAAAAAAAAAGTTGATATAAGCTTGTAGAGTCTGAGGGTCATATTTTTTAAACAAACTTTGTTCTAGCTGTGGGAGTCAGGTGTTACAAATATTTTGAAAACTCAGCTCTGCCTCTGGATGCCAATAATGTAAAGACTGATATCATCCCTGAGGTTCAATTTGGATTCAAAGAAAAGGAAGAATGAATGTAATATGTAGTGTATTAGGTTAGGAATAAGATGCAAGGCTGATATCCTTTGTAAAATGGTGCCTTACACCAGCATTCTGTTTAAAAAACCTGGATGCCTGGTCTACATTTAGATATTTTGTGGCTGCTAAACAGCCAAAGGCTGACCTGCTACATCTCAGTGCCATTTCTATGCCACACATTCTCTCCTGGAGTTGACACTGAGGTAGGTGTCATGGCCAGACTGTCATTTTACTCACAAAAACTCTTCTGTAGAAAAATCCCTTCAGGGTAGATAGGCTAAATATTTGTCCTGGCAGCCATTTCCACTGATCAGAAAGGTGTAATTGCAACATCCCTTCTAGTGACTTCTTCCTTGGATACATCCCACTGTCGTACTCCTCTGGCCTGAACAGTCGATGAGGCATGGTGTAATGCCCACCTTCTCTCTGCAGGTTCTGACGTCCACCTGACTTCACAACTTTCCCTGGACACGTCCCCTTCCAAAGTGTCACAGCTGAAGGGACAATGTCACAACCCCGATGAGCCTGAGTAACAAGAGAACAGTTTTCACACAGTTTTAGGACCACATCTGTTATTACTTATTTCAAAGGATGCACTGAAGAGAAACACCAGTAAAGAAAGAATGATGTTTTCTATTTTGGAAACTGTTTATTTGTGGTTTGTATTTTAAAGTCTGCACATATATTTTTTGACTGATATTGGAGCCTAAATCATTTTTTATACTTTTCCCTGAAGGTTATAAAACCCCTCAATAACACTGTTCATTCCCTCTTTCTTCTCCCCTTCATTCCCAGCTTGTGAAAGAAGAGAATTTATATAAAATTTCAATCCATCTAAAAGCTACCAATGTATAAAATAGGATAACCATTCCACCATGTAATAAATATAAACACAGTTCAATAGACATCAGTGTCATGAAAACAATTGTTAAATTTCAGAAAGAAACATTCCTTACAACTGTATAAACTGCCTGTCACGATGATTGCATAGGATAAGTCAAGAGCTGCATATGGTCTTAGTTGTTTTATTTTCTCTTCATTCTCATAGCAGGATGTACAAGTCCTGTGAAAGAGAAGTCTTGCTTTATGTTGAGAACCAAATGGTCTTTTTTTACATCATTCTTTCCCCTTTTAAATAGCAGCTCAACCAGCAGTGTAAAAGAAGTGCAAAATCAGCTGGTTACCAGATAAGAAGCAACATCTTCTAGCTGGTCTGTTCCATAAGGACTTTCTTAATGATTTTAACTAATAGATTCTCTTCTCTTCAAATTTCTTCTTCCCCATCAGACACAACATGAACCATCAATTCCCTGAAACAGTGTTTCCTCTCTCGAAAACTAAAACTGATGGCCAATACTTTGTGATAAAGTGCAGACTAAGATTTGAGGGTGAGGGGTACCTTTAGCCCTGTCACACCTCTGTGCCAAGGACTACATCATGCAACATCAAGTCACAAATGGTGAGGTGAGGTTTGGGTGGTTTCAGTGTATGACTGATGATTTCTAGATGATATAGGAATTGGGAAATCTTTGCACTGATTTTAAAGAATAAATGAGTCCAAACTGTTAATGAAGACATTAAAAAGATTTAGTCATGATATAAGTTTAATTCTGATTTCAGGTTTTTAAATACACAAATTTCTTTGTACTGCTTCATTCATGAAATGGTCAACCTGAAAAAAAAAATGTAGTGTAACATTTTATGAATACCACTGAAAACATGAGAAGAAAGAATTTAAACTAAGAGTAAACAAAAACATCTCTTCATTGTCATTTTGTAACCCTTTTTCCCTTATCTCTAGTGAGTTTTTGAGGGAAAATCTCATGTTTCACAGTCTTTCAGATGATAGTATCTTTCATTTGTAAAAGTGGAAAAAAAACCCCTCAAATTATTATTTACATTACTGTTGCTGTTGAAATTCATTCCTGCTTCTTGATGACAACGTATCCAAAGGACAAAAATTTACAAAGGACACACTGCTTTTTCTAGTGAGGATTTCCAAGAATGTCCTGCTCAAGAAAAGGAGATGCAGGGTCTGGTCTTATTATGTATATTGAGGTGAATCAAACTTACAACCACATCAGACTTAAGATATTGTTCCTTCTCTCTTGTTCCATTTAGGGTGCCCTGCATAGATTAGAACATCATAGGGAAGGTTTTAGTAACAGTGAAAGCACTATCTTTGATGGTAGAGCTCAACATTTCCTTTCTATCCAGCTTTTTGAGATCGTTATACCCTTCTGTATATCTGTAGTAACATCCAAAAAAGATAGCCACCATTTAAGCCTAGTCATCAATATATCAGTTCTAATTGCTTAACATACCCATATAATTGGGCCTCCTCTGGAATGATATGAGAGACTTGGTTACCTGAGGTATGAGAAGGCTGAGGTACTGGACGACTGTTTTGCCTCGTCTCCACCAAGTGCTCTAGCCACACTGCCCGAGCCCCAAAAGGCAAAGGCAGGGACTGGGAGAATGAAGAACTGCCCATTGTAGGAGAAGATCGGGTTTGAGACAACCCAAGGAACCTGAAGGTGCACAAGTAGGTGGACCTGATGAGATGCACCTGCAGGTCCTCAGGGAACTGGCAGATGAAGTGGCTAAGCCACTCTCAATCATCTTTGAGAAGCTGTGGAATAGTGAAGTTGCCTTTGATGGGAAAAGGGAAAATATAACTCCCATTTTTAAAAAGAGAAAAAAGAAGACCTGGGGAACTACAGGCTGATCAGTCTCACCTCCGTGCCTGGCAAGATCACAGAGCAGATCCTCCTGGAAGCTATGCCCAGGCACACGGAAAACAAGGAGGTGACTGGTAACAGCCAACATGGTTTCACTAAGGGCAAATTATGCCTGACAAATTTGGTGGCCTTCTAGGATGGAGTTACAGCATTGGTGGATAAGGGAAGAGCAACTAATGTCGTCTTCCTGGACTTGTGCAAAGCATGTGGCACTGTTCCACATGACATCGTTGTCTCTGAATTGGAGAGACATGGATTTGACAGATGGACCACTCAGTGGATAAGGAATTGGCTGGATGGTGTCACTCAAAGAGTTGCGGTCAACGGCTCAATGGCCAAGTGGAGAACAGTGACGAGTGGTGTTCCTCAGGGGTCTGTATAGGGACTGGTGCTGTTCAACATCTTTGTCAGCAACGTAGAAAGTGGGATTGAGTGCACCCTCAGCAAGTTTGCTCACAACACAAAGCTATATTGTGCAGTGGACATGCTGGAGGAAAGGGATGCCATCCAGAGGGACCTTGAGAGGTGGGCCCGTGCAAACCTCACGAAGTTCAACAAGGCCAAGTGCAAGGTCCTGCACATGGGTGGGGGCAATCCCAATCACAACTACAGGCTGGGCAGAGAATGGATTGAGAGCAGCCCTGAGGAGAAGGACTTGAGTGTGTTGATTTATGAAAAGCTCAACACGACCCGGCAATGTGCGCTTGCAGCCCAGAAAGCCAACCGTGTCCTGGGCTGCATCAAAAGAGGTGTAACCAGCAGGTGAAGGGAGGTGATTCTCCCCCTCTACTCTGCTCTGGTGAGACCCCACCTGGAGTACTGCATCCAGCTCTGGGGTCCCCAGGACAAGAAAGACATGGACCTCTTGGAGCAAGTCCAGAGGAGGGCCATGAAGTTGATCAGAGGGCAGGAGCACCTCTCCTATGAAGACAGGCTGAGAGAATTAGGGATTTTCAACCTGGAGAAGGCTCTGGGGAGACGTTATGGTAACCTAAAGCAGGCCTACAAGAAAGCTGGGGAGGCACTGTTTACAAGGGCATGGAGTAATAGGACAAAGGGGTAACAGCCTTAAGCTGAAGGAGGATACATTTAGATTAGATTTTAGGAAGACATTCCTTACTGTGAGGGTGGTGAGGCACTGGAACAGGTTGCCCAGAGAAGCTGTGGAGGCCCCATCCCTGGAAGTGTTCAAGACCAGGTTGGATGGGGTTTTGAGCAACCTGGTCTAGTGGAGGGTGTCCCTGCCCATGGCAGAGGGGGTTGGAACTGGATGGGCTTTGTGGTCCCTTCCAACTCAAACCATTCTATCACTCTGTATAACGTATGAGACCAAGAGTTTTGAAAAAGCAGTTTGTTACACTTCTTGTCTCTCTCTTCAGCTCGTTTTATACAGCACTACATATATATATCATTGGACTTGTACCTTTGCATCTTAAAAGGTAACCACCTGCACAACACAACTTTATTCCAGCCGAAACCAGGACAACCTTCAGGGGTAGAAAGGATAGCTTTTCAGTGGATGCGCCTTTTGTATTTCACAAATATGTCATTGTATAATGTATAGCAAGCTGACTGTCCAAAACCCGAATCATCTAAAAGTCACCATCAGTGGTTAAAAGGTTTGATTTTTATTTTGTATTTTGTCTTCTTTGACTTCTGGGTTTTGTGTCATTCATAAATAACCCAAGGTAACTTACTATTCTGTATTTCAACCTACAAATTCAGGTTTGGTACAGTTTGGGTTACTAAAACTGCCATCATAAAATTATTTCCATAAAAGCAATAAAGAACAAAGCAATAAAACTATAGCAAGAAAAAAAAAATAAAAAAAAATTTCTAAGTTCAGAAAGAAACAACAGAAACAGCCTCAATAAAAAGTTGGTTTTGTGAAATATCTATTTTTTATCAAAATACTTTAGGGGTTTTTTTTTAGTTATTGTTCAGTAAAAAAAAAAAATCTATGTGTCTTTTAAAAAATTATTTTTTATTAGAAAAAAACATTTAATTATTCTGTTTTCTCAGGGGAAAAAAAGATTAAAACAAAAGCTATAAATAAAATATGTGAAATTCTTTTACCTTTTTTTTTTTTTCCTGCAGAAGATAATTTTCCTACTTAGAACACACTGCTCTATGTCAAATCATGTCTCAAAAGGAGCAAAGAAAAAGTATTTCACATAAAATGCACAATATATAATGAATTTGGATATAAGATGGAATTACAAGCCAACGCAAGATGCAAAAATATATAGGAAATATATAAAAATGACCATAATGATATCCAGGATTGAGGAGGAAGAAACCATCACCATTAGCCTCATACTGTTCTTTAGGAAGGAAGGGTTTAGGTGCTGGTAACTTGGTGTTATCTACCCCAGACAAATCCATCAACACAAGGACTCCATCAACATAAGGACTGCTGAAGACAGTTGAGGGCGTGCATAACACCAAAGAAAAGGAATAGAAACTCGAAAGTGTACATATTACAATTGTAACTGTACAAGGATAAAGGTGACACATAGAACTGTGTCCCAGCTGGAGTTGACTCTGAGACCACCCATGCTCAGGCACCTTGCTATGGACTGATGCCCATAGGACATGTCCCAGCATGCTTATCCATCACTAAGTCTTCCAAAGATGCCACAAGGAGGAGATTACCCTGGTCACCAGGTCCCAGAAAGCTTGTGCTTGGAGAACACATCATGCCTCATGACCCGGGAGGAGAATTTCCACATGCATTTCATGGCATCACCATGCAGCACATCAACAGCACACAAAGAACACTTGCAAGGAAATGAGATGAGCCAGCTGATCAACATGACATGACTTGCAGCAAGGAAAACCAAAAAGCTTCCTGCCGCCTGATGAGGACGAGCTGGTTTTTTTCCAGTCAATGTCCATCTCCTTTGTGAATGTCAAGTTTGAATTTCTTTCTAAAACAGGTGTTGTATGTTTTATCTGTTAACAAGGAGTAACTTTATTTAAAGGAGTGCAAAACAGTAGTGAAAAATGTACATAAAATATGAAACTCTAGAAGTTACTGCCTTACTCCAGTGTCTCAGACACTTTAAAGATTATCCCTGCCAAAAAGAAGAGAACAAAACTAAATCAAGTAAGTGAGTCTGAGGGGTTTTTTTGCTTCTCTTCCTTCATGCTTTTGCTGGAGAAGTTGCGTTTCTTGGCCTTGCTGATGTGTTTTGGGACTCTGTGCACAGATACCCTCAGCACTTTCAAGTCTCGCACCTAAGGTCAGAGTTACCATTTTCTGTTATGGGCAGTCAGCGCTGTACAGGAGGAAGTAATTTCTTAGATAACCTGTGCAGATCCCATGGAGAGCTGTGACTATCAGGACTAAGACCTTGAATTTGATTTTGTATTCTTTGGAGAGCTAGTCCAGAAAGCAGAGCATCAGGGTCATATCCTTTCAGTTGCTAGAGGACTTTTTCTTAGGGGATTTTACTGAAACTAGTACTAAATTTTCTTTTGAGAGAAATAGCTTTCCAAATGTCCTCTGCTATTGCAAATAACTAGTTGGTGTTCTTTTGTTGCACAGACTCTGAATTATTACATGATGACATGACAGAAAAAAAACAATACTGAGAGTATGTAGATAGGAGGAGCATTGTGTAATCCAACAAGATTGTATACAGGGACGTAAAGGAAGTGAGGGCAACTGAACAGAGATGAGGACCAACACAACCTCCTGTGTGTACATAGCATTGACTTTAAGTATATAGAAGTTACATTAAAATGAGTGAGATTACTTAAGTAATTAGCAAATGGACATAATGTGCAGAATCAAGGCCTAAATGTTGTGTGCAAAACTTATGCATTACGTTTGAAAAGTTATTACTGTTGCGACACAAGCAAGGAAGTGTCAGATTGGTCTGCTTTTAATTATGCAATCACATCCACCTACAAACCACTGCAGTTTTCGCCTCTAGTAGAAAAGCAGTATGTAATTAAGCATGATATAACTTGTTCCTACACATGAAAAGATTTAATTATCTCCTCCTCTCCCGTTTCAAGACTAGTCTTCTTTCACTGCTTCCCATCTTTGAACCTTGGTCTTAGATTAGCCATACCTCCAGTCTCCCACCCAAGTATCTCTTTTGCAAAGCTCTCTCCTTCTACCTTTAGTCTCAAGGTTTCTTCCCTCTTGGAGTTTTTCTAGGTTCATTCTCAGACATATTTGTGAAGTTCTGGCTGACTTTTTCAAAGACACATAGCAACCAAGAAATCTGAACCAAACAGACTAAGCCATTGACTTCTGGCATGCATATTAGCAAATGGAAGTGGCTGAGGTAATGGGGAAATGTTCAGCAGCCTTATTAATTGGCTGTAATATCAACCCCCTTCCTGTAATAAGCTGTGGTCCTCCTTATGTATCTACCAAGTTACATGCATATAAGCATCTATATACAGTGATTACAGGAAATTCTCTGCAGTCAGATATTTCTGTAATTCAAACATAAAATAGTCTACTTCAGGCATGATAACATACAGGAAAAAGTATGATTAAGGTTGCCGAGCAAACTAGCCTGCAACAGAAAATACTGATAGAGGATTTTGACACAAGCCTGTATTACCTTATAACATATTATCATTTCTTATAGTTCCAAGGTCAATGTCTCTTTCTCAAATAACATTTCGGACCTGTAATTGTTCATCTACATGCCAGCAATTATAGGTGAATTGATCAGCCAGTAATTAATGCTATGCTATTACACTTTTTAATTTGTAGATTATACAGCTGCAAGCGTTCACACATTTTTAATTTGTATATTATACAGCCACAAATGTTTACAATGCCCTTTTTAATCTCCTTACACTACCAGTGCCATTATTCACTATAGATTAATGATACACCGAATGCTGAGGTTTATTTCATTTACCACTCTTACCAAGAGAGCTGTTAACATTACTGTGCTCTATTACTTAATGTCTTACTGCAGCTGCTAGTGAGCATTGGTTACCCTTTAAAATATTACCAGTCGGTTATTTTCTCTCTTTCTCCTTTTTTTTTTTTTCCTCCAACACTCTTGCTACTGACAATATGACTCTGTTGTAACATTACACTTTATTTCCAAATTTATTTCAAGAGTTTTGTTCCAAGGTGTTTCAATCTTTTGTTCCAAACAATGGTACCTCTCCGGCCCTGTATGTTTTGCATTCCCCAGATTGTTCTTCCTTATACTCTTCTCTGCGTGACTTCACTATCACTCTTCATATTATATCATAAGCTGGGCAGCTAGCCCACAGCCTTACTTTAGGGAAACATCTCTGTTCAGGACAACATTTCAGAATGTCTTTAAGTTAAAGCATATGCTCCAATCTATACCAAACCTCTTGCTTACATCGTTTGCTTGAATAGAACACCGTGAGAGTAATCTTTCTTGCTACAGCCTTAATCCAGAGTCTGTCAAAGCCAAGAAGAGCCTTGTCCTCATTTATTAAAGAAAGCGAATTTAGGGAAGTTGCTTAATTTATTGTTAATACAGCAGTGCTATTGCTTCCTCTTGTAAAATGATTTGTGATATATAAATTAAAGTCTTAAACTCTTAAACCATTTCCAATCATAACAACCTATTTCACCTTCTAGGCTTTTATTTCAAAGTACAAGAAAATTACTTTTATATATATACATACACAGTTATACATATTTATATCTCTATATACCAAACATTCTATTTAGTGTTGCTACATTGTCATTAGTGTTTTACTTTAGGGGAAATGTTCTGTTTTCCTCAAAACTACACCAAGCAACACAGTTGATTCCTTCCCATCTTCTTCTAGACAAAATTAAACATTTTCAAATTAAATATCAGGATAAAACAAAACTCACCTGATTCCTTGTTCCCATAAAAAAACCCCACCACCACCAAAAAACCAACCAAACAAAAAACCCCCACCAACCAAAAAAACCACACCCCCCCCCAAAAAAAAAAAAAAAAAAAAAAAAAAAAAGACTTCCATCAAAACTCTCATCTTTATGGCCTTGGTAAAGTCCTCAAACAGTGCTGAAAGGAAACGTAAGAGGCCTGTGGCAAATCAGTGACCAACCACACAGATAATCAGAAGCTGCCTTTAGATAACTTTGACCAGGTACTTCATTAGAAACATCCTGTAACTTTTTTCTTAAAAAAAAAAAATTAAAAAAATTAAAAAAATAAAAAAAATCAAACTCTCTTGACTGAAAACTGAACTGTCTATTACTTTTTCAAGAGCACATCCTGAAAGATGAAATACAGCTGAAGAACTTGCCTCTTGAGGGAAGATACAGCACCTAATGAGCAATTCCCCTACAAATCATAGTGAATTATCAGAAGTAAAATACTGATTTTTAAGTCCACTTGATATGTTCCTTGAATTAAGTTTCCTTCAAAACTATTTTTTCCCCAGAAAGCAGATCCCTTTAACATGTAAATAGCAAAACCCCTAATCTTCTGCTGAAAAGCAATTTTGAAGGGGAAAAAAAAAATCAACCAGTCCTAGTCAGTGGCATTACAGCTACTTACATCAGTTGAAGATTAATACTTATTATCACACTCACATGGGCATTGCAAGGATTAATGTTTGCAAGGTTTCCCTGGAAAGCTAAAATGATCACACAATTATCTCTCACAAATGTTAAACAGTGGCACCTGAGATAACTCATGTATTACATATTATCCTAAGCTGAGAAGATTTCTGAAGGCTCTCAAATATCACTGTTGATAATTATAAAGTCTTCCAGCAGGGTCTTGATAATAAGCAGCTGTAGAAAAATGTAAACATTTGTGCACAATATTACTTTAGTTTAAAATCTAAATAATCTCTGGGGAAAAAAACAAATTACTTTTTATATTTTTCCTTAAATGATTTATCCTTCCAATTGATCTATTTTTTTTCTCTTGGAGAACAGAAATCTTCTATAGCTTTCCTAAGCTTTCTGTTGATGACCAGGTCTTGAGTGTGATTCTAATTTCCTTCATTTAACAGGGCTTCTGGTTCCTTAACTGAAGAAAGCTGATAGATCTCTTCACAAAATGTAATAACTGGTAAAAAGATGCCTGCTTTTTAATTTCTTCTTCTGGAAAATATCTGTGATGCTTTCAGATAGAAGGGTGTTCTAAGAAAAGAAAGCTAACCCAGTACAGGAAAATGCATTGACGCCATCAGCAGAAGGAAGGGCCTTCAAGGTAGATATGGAAAGCCCACTTGTGTTTCTCGCTGGCAGAAGGTACCTCTAGTGTACTGTTCTGAGGTGGTTTAGCAGGATAATAACCCTTGTAAATCCTAATTTGATGCTTCTTGCTGTCACTATGTGTTAACAGGATTCCATCTCCAAGTACCAGGCATAAGTGACAGGTGATTTTGCAGTAACAACTGCATGCCTATTCTGTTTTCTTTACTTTTTGTTTTCTTTTAAATAAAGAAAAATTTGGTTTTTAATGTCTCTGACCCTGATCCTCAAAATTACCTTTAAGATGACTAATTTCCATTGTCACCAAAAATATTCTGTTGGATTTCTTTTTCCGACATGTAAATAGCTCTTCTCTACATAGAAAGAGAGTTTAGGAAATGCTCAGACCTCTCATTCTGGGACACCATTTAGGTAACTATGAAGCTAATATTCTTTTCCTTTGCCCATGTGGTATCTGTATTTATTTTTTTTCCCAAATAACTTCCAGAGAGGAAGCAAAATCTCTGGAATTTCCCTGAGCCCTGCAAGTTAGTTTCTTTTCTTTCCCATACCCCACATCTCTTTCACTACTGAGATTAAGGAGTTTATAAAATACAACTTGTTACAGCCATGAGGGATTACTACTATATATTATCACTCACAGCTCATTAACCCTGAAGCCCTGCTAACTAAGAAAATCCTCTCTAATGAGGTTTCCTTCACTGCACTGAAGAACAAAAGGTCTCAAAGTTTTGCCTATTACCAATCTCCTTCAAATTATTTTCCCGTAATTAAAATGGAACTTTAAGGCCATTAAAATACAAATCTGAATTTCTTCTGCTCAAGAAAATCCATGTCCACTCTTTCTACATGCTTACAAAGGATCTTCAAGCTGTTAATAGAAAGGGAATGCATTTCTAGTAGTTTCTACCTTTTACCAAGTGTAAAAAAAAATAACCACTTTTGAAATAAAGTATATGTCTTCTAGGTATATTAGACCTAATTCAGTTTTGGTGTAGCAGCCACACCTTTAATTGACATTAATGGCAGTCAGGCTAGTTTTTCTCCTGGGTTAAATTAGAATTCTTTTTCAGAATTTCAAAGCGACTGGACAATTGTCAGTGTCCCAGTGATAAGTGTGATGGAAGAGTCCAAATTAGATTGGCTTGACAGGAGAAGAAAAATAAATCTATTTACTATTATTTACATTATAGTGGTACTTAGCAGATCCAAAAGGGATTGAGAAACTCACTCTGAGACTTCTGTGAGAAAGAAGTAGTATTACAATAAATCATTGGGGCATTAAATATCCCAGATTCCAGTGTTACGTGGGTACATGAAAATGTCTCTTCCTTATGCTTTTTTAAAAAGGGATTAAACATCAAATCCTCAGTGGTATTTAGGTTTGCAGTTTCTATCATTCAATGAACAACTTTAACAGTTTATGCCAGAGTATGCATCTCATGTATTGATGTCATGAATAAAAAAATGCAACACAATTAAAGAAAAGCAATTGATAGTCTCTCAGCAATAAGGTATTTAGGATAAAGAAGCATTCCTTTCAGATACCAAATTTTCAAGGTTTTTTTTTTTTTTTCAGAGTCTCTTAATCTTTCAGGTTGGCAATATCAGTGCCCATAACTGTATGCTTTAAATACTAGGCTAAATGGTAATGGCCTTCTGTACACACTTGTTTTCTTACATTTTACTTTTGATTGTTCTTAAATTATTCTTTTGGTTACCCAATTTGTAACTCTGTTATCATGCATTCAAATTCAGGTCCCAAATTGAAATACAATTATTTCATCAAGTGAAAGTTATTCACCAAGTGTAGTTATTCACCAAAACCTCCACTTACTATTCCGATAGGTATTTGCTACCTAGTCATTCAAACACTCCATCCATTTTTATGTATTTATTATTGAAGACCAGTAGAAAAACTGTCAAAAGAAAGGTTGTGCGATGGCCCCAAGTGTTTGATTTTTCAGCCTGCTGCATGTGATACTTCTGTCCCTCTGTGTTCCTTCAAAATGTCACTGTGGGAGTTCAAAATTACCTGTGTTCTAGGTGGCTTCTAGAAGATTTATTCCTTAGACTAGGAGCATGCAAATAATTTTTTAAATATGCACCTGATGAGCTGTTTCTGACCTTTAGACAGTGTTTACTTACAGGTGAGAAAGTCTTTCACAACAGAAATTAAGGGATTCTGATACCGCAGTGTCAGTGATAGCAGGTCTGTCAGAGCTTTTAAGGAAAGGGAGCTCATACCACAGGAAAAAAAAGTAAGAAAAGAGAATGCATATACCAATAACATCCGTACAAGAAGTTAAAGTGTTAATACTCAAGCTAAGGTTGAGTGGCCGGTGTTATTGTGGGTCTGATACCTACAGATCCTCTCTGCCTCTGGGGTTCATTGTGGCCACTGCAAGTAATCCAGCAACAATATTTCTGATCATTATTGTTCTAAATTATTTCATTTACATGTCTGAAAATGACTTTGTGTTCACCTCCTAAACCAGGAAGCCCCGTTGCCACCTTGGCTGCTGATAATGTTCTCTATAGAGCCAGACTTTAATTCTAGTTTCTTTCAGAGGTAAATGATGGGCAACTAAAATATGATGAATCATGGGCAGATGCCTTCCACAGAACTTTCCTCAGACAGAAATTTGAAACAAAACAAGCAAGTGCTTTTGTGTTTCAAATGTACTTTCTTACAAAGGGACATCCACGGTGACTCAGATTAGTACAATTGCCTGTCTCACTAGCTAAATGGGATGCTCTGAAGTCCTTATTTCTATTTTTGGCTATTCTAGTAATTTTGGTTGAATCATGTAATTGTTCTATTTTTCTTTCCACCTTTTCTCTCATTTATTTGTTTCTTCGAGATGTTCCAGGAAACATTGTCTTAAAATGAGCTTAGTAGAAGAGACTTAGTGAATTAGCAACTGTAATGATAAATAATAACTACAACTTACTTTCTCCTTTCCTTTTCTTTCTTCTTTATTTTATGACAAACTATGTCCATTCTCCTAAAATGGGCTTTCATGGTGGGATTAAGTGACAGTGCTAAGTGAGCACTACATGAAGTTTCTCACAGTCAGAGCATGAAACTACAGTGACTGGTTCAAGGGCGGTCAATCTACTTGTAGCACTTCGTTGTTTCTTTTGTTTCTCTGGTTTTTGTCTATTGTTTTTAAAGAAAGCATAAAATATCCTTCTTCTCCTGTGCTAAAGGTTCAGTTCAAATACCTGAATGATTTCTGTTGGTTCTACCTCCCTCAGAGCAGTCATGTTTGGTTTTTTTTTTTTTTAACTTTTTATTTATTTATTTATTTATTTATTTATTTAAGCTTACATTGCCAGGTACCTATGATGAAAGAAAAACAAAGTACACACAACTTTTGCAAGCGTGTACTGCACAGCTATATTTTGGTTCTGCATCTACTATAAAATCTTTAAACAAAGTAGTCATTCAGCTGAATCCAATGTAAGATGGGCTGGACTGTCCAGGGTATGCATATCTGGAGCAGTGCTGCAACACCTCAGTTCCCATGGGCTGAAATGGATGATGAGACTAAGCAACTTCCATGAAATAGGATGTATTTTTCAAGTCCGATGCATGCAGCACTTTCAAAAAAGGGTATGCAATAGATTTACCAGGTGAGCTAAATAGAAGCCTCCATCCACTTGAGACCTGTGATAAGCCTCTCTCTGCTCGAACTAGCTTAAATGTACATTGCAGCAGGTTTTATTGTTAACTTCTCTTTGGCCTTCAACAAGTAGTCAATAACCCTACAGATTATATTCTCCTCTGCCATCCTGATTGCTAGAAGCATTCATCCAGAACTAAGCCACTACAGTAAACAGAGCAGGGTGAGAAATTTTCCAACAAAACACTTTTTCATCAGAAAAAGGTGATTCATCGAAACTGAAACCTTTCACAGGAAGGGCTGGATTCATTGATTTTTTTGTGGTGGCAAAAGAAAAAGTTGTGGACTTACTGCAATGCGTTTCTTTGAGGCATTTGAAGCAAATAGCATTTTCCATTTTAAAAAGTATTTGAGCAAATGTTAATGCTAGATTACTCTACTACAGATAATTTAATAATAAAATTAAAATATTTTAATTGCTTTTGAAGAAAAAGGACTGTTTTCCCCATATTTTCTGTTTATACCTATTTTTTTTAAGACATTTATCTATTTCAATTTAAACCAGGGTATTTTTTGATAGAATGGTGAAACAGATTCCATACACCTATAGAGGGGATAACAAAGTGCCCCAAAAGATTTAAACTTTCTTTATCATGACTATTGAAATCAACTGGTAGAGAATCTTCATCAGTACTATGACTGTACCCATCTTTTGGAGTATAAACATGTTTAGGTTATTATTTCTGAATATCCTGAAAAAACCCATCATTGACATAAATATAATCTTGATAAACAATAGTGAACTTTAATATAGAGAAAAAGCCATATCTGAATATGCTGCTCATCCAGTGAAATGCCCAGGTAAAAATGTTACATCATCATAACATACATCTACTAATTTGTCATACAGTGAAAGTAAAACAATTGCCTGTTTAATTTTTGTTTCTTTGATCTACTGAAGCCTCAATTTTTCAATGAACTTTTCAAATACATTTCTAGGGATGGTACCAGAAAACGTGTCATAAGCAGAAATAGGAGGTGAAAAACCATGGCGTCTTCAGATGAAGAACGGATCTGGGAGAGCAGAAATAACCTCTTCTAATAATATTTTCCTCATAAATTCATGGGACTACCATGAAACTGTATTGCCTAACCAAGGAAAGTAACGGAGAAACAAAAATTGCAATACTCGGAATGAGTGGAAAGACTTTTTATGCCAGGCAATCCACATAGGATAACCAGGACTTTGTTAAATTAAAGAATCAGATACTAATATTAAAATACTAAGGCATAGAATTTAAAAGCACAATGAAAAGAAAAGGGGGGGGGGAATGAAAGAACATGTGTCACAGTAAGGGACAAAAAAGTTCTCTTTTGCTTGCAGAGAAAAAGCATATGCAGTTTGCCTGCCTCAGCAGAAACTAATACGAGGTGAAAAAGCGTAGAAAATGAAATGATCATAGCAAATTAATATGGACCTTCTGAGAAAGCAGATCAGAAGTGTTTTTTATAGATAATAGAGACCCACATAAAACAGGCTGGAATACTGATGGTGAGCTTTTGCAAACACCCTGGTGTTGAATGAGATAGAAAATGTACAGCATTTATCTTCTAAAAAGGGCTTGTGCCTTTTTACAAGGCTGCTTCATGCACTGAGGAAACCAGTCAAAAGATCAAGGCTGCACTGGGTTTAGTTCTCCCCAAGAATCTGAAGCTGAGTGAAAAATAGAAGCAACCACACAGTGTCAAACAACATAGAGGATCTCAACTAAATATTCTGTTTTCTCCCCCAATCACTAGTGTATTATCTGAGCAGAGATAAAAGAAAAAATCATTATAATCTTCATAATGCTAGCCGTGAATTAGGACATATGAACTGCAAAGCAGGAGATTTCTTCTTAGGCTGAGGCTTGTATTTACAAGTGAAGGGAACAGAGGTTTGCCTAAAATCAGGGATCAGATTTCCAAGGGATAGTAGATGACAAATTATCAAGGATGTAGAGATAATGTGGCAATGGCATATAGCACTGGGATTGAGATAAATGCATTGCTGCTCTGTCTGATACTGGAACCAATCTCTGAAAGATATACAGGAGAGGATGAAAATGTTAACCCAGGGTTTGTTTAATCACTTCAAACTTTGGTGAGTCTCTGTATTGCTCTGATTACGTTCTCTGCTGCATCTCCCTCACTCCCCAACACACTTGCACAAATACGCACCTTCCTAGTAACAACAAAGGGTGGCAAACACAATCACTCCAAAGACCTTGAATTCCTTCATAGCAGAAAATTAATTCTGACCATGAATGAGAGTATTTTGTAATATCCTGTTAGTGATTTATTCTCGTGTGCATGTGGAGCCAGGCTTCTGCTCTAAGCTTGGTTGTAATGCAGCCAGTGATACGACCCTTCCTGAGGGATACTCACGTGTCCTGTCTGGCACCAAACATCCTGCAAGTGAATGTGACAGCTGGTGTGATGATCATTGTCTTAATCACGATATCAAGTGGTCAAACTGGTTTTTCAGACCCTTTACAGTGTGAATGAAAGTGCCAGTTCCTCGGTTGTACAGAGTTAAATCTTTGTGAACTGAGCACTGAGATATTTTTTTTCTCATCATGGAAGATTTCATTATTATTTCCCCCCCCCCCCCCCCCCAATTTTTTAAATGGAAATGTAAAAGACAGTCATTCAGTGACAGCTTCCAAACAACTGAATGTTACCCTCTATCCCTTGCATTATTTTTTCCACCTCAACATACCATTATAGGGCTATTGATCTGTTACAACTGCTCCGGAGCAAACTGCTGCAGTATAATCTCTATTGATGCTCAAGGAAGTGGAGTGCCCTGATCTAAATGAAACATGAGGGTTTGGGCCAGATCAACAGTAATCTGTGGTAGCCTGAGCTGTGTACTGACGAGAGGAAGTTGTGATTTAGTTCCTGTGGACTTCCTGGGTGAATCATGCTAGTTTAGAAGAGAAAAGGGATGGTGACAAACTCAATCTGCAATTCCCATCAGACAGAACAATCTGAAGGGGCACAGCATAATCTCAAACGAAGCTACAATGAAACAGTTAAGATTTCTGGCACGCCAATATTGCCTTGGACTCGCTGATCCAGGTGTGTGTGTGACAGGGAGCAGAGAGGAACAAGGAGTATTTTAACTTCTCCCAGATGTTAATGGAAAAAAAAAATCTCAAAAATCAGACTTTCTATTAACAGTTATCCTAAATTGGACCTATGTCTCTTTTAGAAAGATTCTTTAACAAGTATTTTAATTGACTTATATGCTAAAAAAAAAAAAAAAAAAAAAAAAAGAGAAAGCAACAGTTTTTGCAAGGGTATATCTACTTTTTTGTCTTCTTAATATTTTTTGTGATCACTTTACTATCTATACATTATTATTAGGAACACTAGAGTATATCTGTGTCAAACATTGCTAGAAAGTTTGTGTCACAGTAGAAAGACTGTATACAAATTAGACTGATATTTTCACATTGTAACACATATCCATCAATGAAAACAGTTTATATTGCAAAATTTAATAAAGAAAAGTATTTAATTTACAGCAAGAACTGTATGGATTTTATCTGGTTACATGGTTTACCTTTGTTTTGATTTTGCTGATTAATAGAGTTGGGCCAATGGAAACATTTTATGTGTTTTGTGTAGATTTTGCAAGCTTCCTGACTTTTAAAAAGATAAGAAAATAAATTTTTTAAACATATTAATTATAAAATGTTTTTAAAACTCTCCTGTTATTTCATTAAAACTATCATGTCCATAGGTAACAGAAGGATAAATAAACTTTTATATTCTGTTCTAGATTGAACAAAATATTTTCCTTAAATCTGGGTTTTCCTTCACATTTGCTGAAATATGGAACAATGAGTATTTATTTTGAAATATCCAAATGGTTTTAATAAATTTGAATATCTCTTTTTTTTTCCCCTTTTCTTTTCTTTTCTTTTCTTTCCTTTTCTTTTCTTTTTCTTTTCTTCTATTTTCTTTTTTTTCTTTTCTTTTCTTTTCTCTCTTTTCCTTTCTACTCTTTTCTTTTCTTTTCTGTTCTTTCCTTTCCTTTTCTTTTCTTTTCTTTTCTTTTCTTTTCTTGTCTTTTCTTGTCTTTTCTTGTCTTTTCTTTGCTTTTCCTTTGTTTTTCCTTTGCTTTTCCTTATTTTGCTTTGCTTTGCTTCTTTTCTTTTCTTTTTCTTTTCTTTTCTTTTCTTTTCTTTTCTTTTCTTTTTTTCTTTTCTTTTCTTTTCTTTTCTTTTTTTCTTTTTTTTTCTTTTCTTTTCTTTTCTTTTCTTTTCTTTTCTTTTCTTTTCTTTTCTTTTCTTTTCTTTTCTTTTCTTTTCTTTTCTTTTCTTTTCTTTTCTTTTCTTTTCTTTCTTTTCTTTTTTCTTTTTTCTTTTTTCTTTTCTTTCTTTTCTTTTCTTTTTTTTTTTTTTTTTCTCTCTCTCCCTTTAAAAATGTTATCTAAAACCCCCTTAATTTCCTGTATTTTGACCCTCCCCTCATCCACATTTTAGGGGAATCATACTGCAGATATACGCACAGATCTTGTACATTTGTCCTTACTGATAAAGTTATCAAGATGAACGTATATAACTGATGCTTTGGGACCTTTGTTCTTTGCTGGCATAGCTGCATTGAAATATATGGAAAAGCTGGACTTTGGTCATGAGGAAAAATGTGTTTTGATGATACCTATAAAAGATATGTGTGTCTTTGGTAGAGACTGAGAAGAGAATTCCCATTCTTTGTCAATTGTGCTTACTGGCAATGTTTTGTAAAACTTGTTTTGACTTCAAGACTTTACAAAAAATTAACACTGATCAAAAACACGTTAGAAAGGATGCAATGGCACCCCACAATATATTAGTATAAAGAATGGTGAAATACAAGAGCTTCAGTGACTGAAATACCAAGGAAATAGGTCTTATTCTCCATGAAGGACAGAGGAAGCTTGATCATGATCCCAGCTACTGAACAAGACTGTTTGGACTCTCTCCTTTTTCATTAAGTTTTTAATATTTCATGTAGATAGCGAGTTGTTGTTCGAGGAAACTAAATTACAAAGTAGTCACAACTTGATCATGCACACTTCATATTTCAACACTTAGCTAAACACAGCTATGAGAAAATAGATCAAACTTTTCAAAAGATGAATCACTGTGAGGTTGTTGTTTTGGTTTTGGGGTTTTTTTTGTTGTTGTTTGGGGTTTTTTGTTTTTTTACTTCAGATTTGCTAGTAAATGCCAATGTGTTGCAAATGTTGTTAAATGAGAGTGACTTTGCATTAATGTACACCTTAGCTCACTATTAAAACACTCAGAGTTGAACCAACAAAGAACTTGGGCTCTGAAATATCTCAGCTTTCAGTGAACCTCATATTTGCCCAATGTCCTTATCATTATATATGTTTTCTCGTAAAAAGTCTTGCGTGGTTCAAGCCACCCACTAATAGGTAGGCACAAAATCATCTATATCTAGAAATCCCAAGCTACTAATTGTGGTAATTTATATATGAGCCTCTTCAAGATTCTCAAAAAGGACATTTTCTTGAAATATATAAAGGCAGGCAAAATTGTCTTAGGCTGAAGACTTCCCAGTGAAAGAAAATCACCCTGACTTGATTCTGTGTTATATCTTTGCCAGATGTATGTAAAAAGAAGCTGATTGCTATACCACAGGAGGAGCTAGAAATTAGCTGGTTGTCACTACGAGGAATAGAGTCGTGACAGTTCCAGGCCCTTAGTCTGGGAGCAATAAATTAAAATTTAAAGTATGGAAAAACTTGAAGTGGAGAAATACTTGCCCCAGACATGTCCAAATAATGTATTTTTAGGTTATGTCTCCTGGATCAAGACCTGTAAGACAGACAAGTATAAGCTTTTAGGCAGGCTCATTGTGTCCTGTTATACCTGACAACTGGGACCCCTAATGTTATTCTGAAGATGGGAAACATTTTTGAAAACCATATTTGAGACATGAACCTGTATTTCAGGACCACTGTCTAAACATACAGGAATTATGGGGCCTCTGTTGCAGTTCTTTCAGTCTTTCTTGGTACATCTTTATACAACTGGTTAAATAAGAACTAGAAACAGGGACTTGACCCTGGCCTTCTCATATCCTGTGTGAATGCACTAATAAAAAGAAATATTTGCTGTCCCTAATATATATTCTTTTTTTTGCTTTCTTTCTGACCCAATGATCAAAAATTAAGCCAGTCCAGAGAACTGAGATATTTTGTGATCTTTTGGAAAGTGAGGATGAGGGAGAACTTTATTAGATCATAAAATACACATTTGTTGTTGCCCTTGTAAAGGTGTATCACATAAATACAAAAAATTAACACACAGTATAAACTACTCTAAGTACCCCATGTTGATTAACAATGAAAGATCTCACCTTTTAAAATAATAGCAATGCCAGTTGTGGAACGTGAAGAGTGCTTTGAATTACAATGAATTGCCGAATGCATTAGCCACAATATCAAATGCAGTCAAATTAAAACGTTCCCTTCTGACATTTTCAATTAAACCCCATCAAGCTTCCAAACAACCTAGGAAAACTAAATAGACTGTGTGAGCTAATGGAAAAGGCAGCCTGACATCTTCTCCTTCCAAAAATTAGATTAAGCATCAATGCTGTTGCAAAAATCTGTACCAGAACATTAAACAATTAACTGGCATAACAATACTGACCAATGGTCCATCCACTTCTGTGTTGTACCAATTGTTTGTGACAGAGGCCAATACTGAATGCATCAGAGGAAGAAAGAAGAGTTATAATAGTAAGACCTTGTGATTTTCGGATGCTTTCCATTCAAGCACTTCTAAGTTAAATTTGGTTCTGGTGTTTCTGTGGTTCCCTTGACCTAGTATTGTACAATTCCTAATGTTTATGTGGACAAAACCCCTTTGAGGTTGAGAGGTGTTATAAACCATTTTTCAGAACTGGGAAACAGGAAAATGCATGGTTCGTTCAAGGTGAGAGAAGGTTTTCTGAAACAGGATTGGAAAGCTACCCCAGATAGTTTGAAGTCTCGTTTAGGGCAAGTGAAATGAATTCTTCCTTACAAACTGCCTGGCAGAGCTGTCATATGGTCAAGGACTATAAAGCGCATATCTGGATCTTGGAAAATGGAGGGCAAAGGCTGCTCCAAGAATGATCTGTACAAGATTTAAGGAGAGGATGGCAATTGCACAAGGGTCCTAGCACATCATTGTAGGTAGGGCCTGGGAGGTGTTCCCTGGTGAAGTCAGCCTTAACAAGTCAAGCCAGAAAACTTCTTTCCACAGCCAGGGATTTGGTAAACTTAATAACTTTTCAAGTAGCACACCCTCTGCTGCTTCCAAGGAACAGCCTCAGAATGCAAGCTGTGCCTGAACTTGTCTCCAAGTCACCTGAATCAAAACCCCATCTCTAAATCTAAATAATCAAGGAATAGAGTATGTCTCTCTCAGAATAAATGTGCCAGAAAGAGCTGTGAGTCTTCTGTTCCAGAAGTGCAAAAGAAAATGACAGATGCTAAGCTGGGAGAAAAGGCTCAGATCCTGGTCCTCAGCTAGAATTGGTTCTAAGGCAGACCACTGTCTTCTAGCATCCAGGATATTCCAATTTCCTCTGTGCAAGCAATAAGGAAAATCAGCTCTTAGTTTTCAGTTGCTGCCCTTTAGGATACAGTGTGCAAATAATCCAGGAACAGGCAAGAGAAATAACATGTTTTATTTGCAAAGCTTTTACTCCTAGAAGTATCTTGGTAAAGATTCTGTTTCTTTGCTTAACATTTACAGCTGCATCTGCCCTGAAATAAAGCCAGAGAGGGATTCATAAATGCATGAAAGATGTTTAAATGTCTAGTTTTTGTATGGTTTGAGTTAGTCCCCCTTGTCACTCTACTACTACTTGTGATTTCAGACAGTGCCATCATAGCAAGCAAATGTCAAATGTATTGCAGATCAGGGAAAAGGTAAAAGTTTAGCTGATCCACATCAATTCCAAATTAATCTGGGACATAAATAGAGAAAGGAATGAGTCCATGACACCTCTTTACTGATGTTCCCAAAGGCTTTGAAAAAAATGAAAATGGATGGAAACACCTTTAAAGTAGGTGCAACTACATTTCAGTTTAGACTTCTACTCTTACAACATTTAGTATTTTTGTGTTCCACTTTTTTCCATTCAACCTGCTTAATTTTCATGCTATCTTTTTCCATTAAGCTCACACAGCGCCTTACTATGATGAGGACAAACTTCTGGCACTGTTGTATTTGTAAAAGAAACATGCACACACAGCTAATAAGATTTACATGCGTAGAAGCATAATAAATCAATGCAGAATTGAGTGAGTTGTATTAGGGAAAGTGAAAATAAGATTTCTAGTTCTGAAATGGATCATAAGACCAACTGAGAATTAGGTATCACCTGAGAACTGGAGTATAGTACCTGTTTTTTTCTCTTACCCTTTTTCTGCATTGTCAAAGTAGGACTTAACAACTGGATGTATTCTTCTAATTAAAAAAGAACAACTGAGGTACCTAAGTGAGGAACAAAGTGAGATTTAGAAAAGTAAAATTAAAAGACAGAAAGGATTTTGAAAAAGATTTTTTTTCCTTGTATGATCCTTGTAGTCAGGAAAAATTTCCTAAAATAAGAAAAATAGCTAGTACTTAGAGAAATTCTGAGAAGACAGTTGCAATTATTTTTTATCAAGTTTTTATAAGCCCTAGTTAGAGATAACTTTTAAAGATGGAAGGTGTGAATATCAGGGACAACATCACACTGACTATAATGGTCGTCAGAGAAGATAGGTGTTGTGAATCCTGAATTAGGATCCTGCCAACTATGCCAATTTGTCGCAAAAGGGTGGAATGCACCTCACTCAAAAGAGAGAAGTAGCAATACTTTTTGTTGAGGTAAAATAATAATTTGACAGAGGTCAATAAATTAATTCCAATTTATCAAAGTTTAACAGTGGTTTACCAAGGTTCAATAAATTTGATGGCAAGATTCACATTATTAATTACTGTATGGAAGAAACACACAAAGGAAAATTGAGTTAAAATCAAGTTAGAATGATTTACACAGAGACCAGAGACGGAAAGGGTAAGGAAAACCCTCCTGTTGAGTCATGAGGTTCAGAGTGCTTTCTAAACTCCTGATGGAGCTTAGGTACATCTAGGTCCAATGTTAGTCTCAGACTTGGACAACAGTTTGTGTCTAGAGGAATTATCCATTAAAAGTTTATAATAGTTAATATTGAGTAACTACATGGATTAATAATGTTTAATTAGTATTAATTCATCATGCTATCAATCACTTACTGAGGATCTGTCACAAGTAAGGAATCTCTCCACCTTGGGCAAGGAAGGACCTCAGTCTCAGGTAAGGAATCTCAAATCTTGAGAGGTGTCCCTGCTCAAGCAGAGTCATGCAGTGTGCAGTCCAATTGCAGTTCAGTGAGAGCTCAAATTGGGCTTATCCAAAGATCTACCATTGGTAAAAGGTCTCTCTGCCTCAAGGAGCAACCTTGAGAGGTGTCCCAGCTCAAGGGGAGATCACTGCCATGCAGCCATGCTGCCTAGCAGGGAGAGCTCAGAGAAGGGTTACTTAGGCTGTCATATTTATGGAATAAAGTAGTTGGCTCGTAGTCAAATTACATGCAGTGGGAAGGGTATGCATGATACTCCTTGTATACACAACTTTCTTTGTTCCTTGATAAATGAGTCTTGGAAAAGCCACCCATTATTCATCTGTTAATCACAGGATCAGTGATCCAAGCTCATATGCATTGATGCTCAGTGTTCCTCTGCTCTTTTTTGGGATTCCAGAAGACAGATTGAAACTAGAGGAGTTCTTGGCTCAGCTACAGCCCAGTCCTTTACCTCCTTTTTGGATCCGGTACCAAACTACTGCTAGTTTGATTAAGGGGTTCAAGTTCACCCATCACAAAAGGCCATTTGATTGTAGATTTCCGTCTTTGGAAGCTCTGAATATATATAATGTGTATTAGTCTAGGTCTCTTATGTCCACAATATCTTGAACTTTACTTTTCTTGAAGTTTAGTTTGTGGTTAAATTAATCATAAACAAGTCTTCTGATCACAGCCAGAATCTCATGCTGTTAAAGAGCTGTGTATAAAAACTCAATTATCCTAAACTCAGTGGGAGACATAAAAAGTAATGAGGAGAAATGTTAGTATACACTAGTAAAGTTGCTTGATTAGTTTCACACAAAAAGTTGGATCCAGGAAGATCAAGTTGTCTGACTGCTAGTTGAGTCCCTGTTGCATTATTACTTCTGATATTCCTTAAACCAAAAAGCTAATCTTTGAAGGAGTCCAGGAAAAAAACAAAACCAAAAACTTTTGTTGTTCAGCAAATTACCAGGCTAGATACTTTGACTCAGATTTCCAAAGGGACTTGACTGTCTGAACCTTTCTGAAGGTGGGATTTAGGTACTTCACTTGTAACTGAAAATCCTGCTTCCAAGAAAAGACCTAACTAACAGCAATTCCAGTCTCAGAAAGTATCACCTCATATCCACTATGAATCTAGGACTTAGACACTGTCAGCTGTCAAAGGACTGGTAGATGAGTAGATAAATTAATCCACCCATCTTTCGTTTTCATATGTTGCTTCCAAAGCAATCTATCATCTAATAGATTTAATAATAAGTCTCACAACATTTTCTTACCTGTAATACTGGATTGTGTCATATTTCTAACTACTTTTTGTGGTTCTCCTTTAGATGGATGTGCTACAGAATAGATCAGACCACACTTCTGGCCTGTCAGATAGTATTAATTTTATGATGTTTCTTTCATACTTCCCTGGTGCTTTGGATCAAACAAAGGCACTGTTTAAATAAATAAAATGTAATGTAATGCAATTAAACATTTTCCCATAGCTGTTAACATCAAGGCAACTAATAATTACCTGATGCAACAATTTGAAAACCCACGACAGACATTTATGTAGTTTGGTGATTACTGTTATAATGTTAAGCTATTGAGCCTGAATCTGCTCACATTATTCAGTTAAGAACGTAAAACCAGCAGAGCTAAGACCAGCAGAAATCAGCCCATCACCATTATTAATTCAATAGAAATATTTATGAGTTTGGAAGGCTGGAAGGAACAATTATAGTCTAATCTCATACTCCTTCTCTGGAACAAAAAAACATAAAATTCACCTAGCAATTCCAGCACCCATCTCAATATCTTTTGACTGAAAACAACCACTGCAATTTTACAGGTCCCAGTTTATGAAGACAGGGCAACCTTCTCTCCCAGGGAGTGATAGCTAAAGCACCTGCATGAGTAGAAAGTCACACAGGAGGCCTGAGAGCTGCACTCAGATCTCTTCAGAAAAATCCAGTGGTTTAGACACGGCAGGTTTTTTCCCTTTAACTATAATAGCACAGTTAAATCATCATTCCCTTTTAATACAGATGTCAATTTTGTGGCTATAAAAGTTATTATAATGATAAAAGTTTCAAGAATCAGTGTGCTATATCAGACAGATTTGCACTTTCTCTCTACTTCATGGTCGTCTTCTGCAAAGATGTTAACCTCCCTTGAGAAGTGTATTGAGATCTAGAAATGAAACAGGTTTATTTTTGTTCTAGATTAGATTAGAAATGGAATCATTGTGCCTAAGGAAGGAAAAAAAAAAAAAAATAAACAACGCTCTTTTGAAAAATAGTGTTATGCTATATCAGTACGGTAACCCCCAAGACTGTTGCAAACTTTCCTTCAAAAATATAAAACTTTTCGAGGAAAAAATACTTGTGTGAACACACACATATACACACGATATATACACTCCCACAAGAACACAAATGAAAGTTTTAATTGAATTTTTATATGGAAGATGTCGTGAATCCAAGATGAAATTTCTAGCCAGAGAGAATTTTAAAAATATTTCATAACAAATTGACCCCAAGGAATTTGTGAGAAACCAGAAATCCCTCTAGACTTTTATATAACATAATGACTTAAACATTCAACAGGAATATCCATACTCATCTCTCTGTGATGCCTGGTTTTCTATAGTGGTGTTTTCAAAACTCCCAAACTGCTATTCTAAGATGAGGCATTTTATCCTGTGATTTGTATCTTAAAAGTTCCAGAAAGCCCCATTTTCCATCTGAGAAAATTCACTTTAAATTTGCATGAGAAAAAAAAAAAAAAAAACCCAGACAAAAGCCACTGCACTTTTTACACCACAAAATCTCACGGTTTGGCTAGCTCAGTAATTAATCACTTTTTAAATGTTAACTCAAAGGATTACCTCACCTCTTTTAGCTAAGGTAGCTGCACTGATTCACCACAATTTCTTTTTTTGCACACGAAAATAGACTTGGCCTGACAGGTTTTTTTTTCTGTTGTCTTCAATTTAATGGCCCATTCCAGCTCCAGATCAACCTTGCTGTTCTTGTGAAGGGCTGCATATGGCCAGGAAGTGACTGTATTTTAAGCTGCATGATGACAGGATTGCTTAAGCAACAAAGTGGTGAGGTACAACCCTCCTGCAGACACGTCCATCCAAGTCCTCATTTCTCCCTTTGAGGTTTACATGGGATCTTCAAGTACCGTGGTGAAAAGAAGCCAAAACCATGTCTGAATGCTAAAACACTGGCAGCATATTTTTAAGGCTGGTTTAATGTAATTCAATTCTTCGCTGAGAGGGTTAGCCTGTCCCAACAGCCACTCTACTCCAAAGGCATCACAGAAAGAAAGTACGTGATGGTGGAGGCTGGAGGCAGAGCAGAGGTCCCTGCCTCCCTCCCTGGGCCTCCTGCTCCCTCCCTGCAGTAGCACGGCCCGGAGGTTCTGCACCAGTTGCCAGCCAGATGTTCAAGACTCCATCCCTACTGGAAGGTTGTGACAAAGCCCTTGAGAGTTGAATGACAACAATCTGTCAACAAGGCATCATCATATTTTTTTTTTTCCTGTATTCCATTATTCTGCACCTTATGTCACTGTTTTTAGTTCCTAAATTACTCGTTCTTTATTTCTGTTCATTCCTTCCATCAGGAAGGAATTTTAATTTTAATGGCATTCCATTGCTGAGGGTGTTCTTCAGAGTGTTGGCACTGCTTTGCCCAACCCGAGGCAGTGGGGAGGGAGGGGGGAAGAAGAGAAGGAGATGCAGGGAGTGAGGGAAGGTAAGGATGTATCAATTACTCAGAAATATCCAGAGGTTCAAGATATGATGACACCGACAGTAGGAAGTATGATAAATGCTCTGATTTACATCCAGCTCCCATTAGATAGTTTCAGAAATTATGATAAAGTGATTATTTACAAGGAAAACCTTTACAACTTAATTAAATAAGACTAAGTTTCTGATTTGAGAGGAGAGAACACATATAATAAATAGGACTTTTTTTTTTCTTTTTCCCCTTCTGCTTAATGGTGACGCATTTTCAGCTTCTAAAAACCCTGTGCAATTTCTCATCTCTATGCGAATTAACAAGATGACACCCACAGGACCAAGGGGCAGGTAAGTATCAAGAGGTTTCTGTGGGGGCTTTTATTACAGGTTTGAGCTAAGAGAAGTCCCTGTGTGTTGCTTGGGGCACAGAGCTACTATAGTGGTCTGTCCTGGTGCCATATGACATGCTTGGAGAAGGGGAAGACTCCTTCAAGGAGGGTCAGGAAGACTTCTGTTGCACCAGAGATTTGTAGGCAGTGGATACTACAACAAAACCAGGAAGGAATAAAAAGCATCATTTTAGTTTTGTTGTCTGTTTACTGTTGTTGTTCCGATTTGCTCTGTGGTCTCCTGTGTTTAGGACACAATTAGCTGAGTTAGGTCTCTCCCTTTGATTTGGTTAGGTGGGATCAGCAGAGGCCACAAGTTAAAGTGTTCACAAGTATTACAGAGAGAAAAACATCCTCTGTTAGTTATCCTCACTTGTAACAGTCAATCCCTCAAGGATATATGTATTGGGTCTGGCTGAGATGGAGTTAATTTTCCCCCCAGCACCCTCACAGTGCTGTGCCGTGTGTCAGTAGCTGGCAGGGTGTTGATAACACACCGGTGTTTTGGCTGCTGCTGAGCAGGGCTGGCACAGCACCAAGGCTGTCTCTCCAGCATTCCCCCCTCACCACTGTGCTGGGGGTGGGCAAGATCTTGGGAGGGGAGACAGCCAGGACAGCTGACCCCAACTGACCAGAGCGATGCTCCTTCCTTATGACATCTGCTCAGCAATAAGAAGATGAGAGAAAGAGGGAGGAAGTGGGGGCATTCGGTATTTACGTTTGTCTTCCAGAGCAACCGCTACACCTATGGAAGCCCTGCTTCCTGGGAAGTGTCCAGACATTGCCTGCTGATGGGAATTAGAGAATAAATCTTTCGTTTCTTTTTTCTTCTCTTCTGCATGCAGCCTTTTTCTTTATTAAACTACCTTTATCTTGACCTACAAGTTTGAGGGTTTTTTCCAACCTTATTTTTCTCCCCTCCCTGTTCTGCTGAAGAGGGGATTGATAGAGCAGTTTCGTGGGCACCTGGTGTCTAGACAAGGTCAACCCAACACAATATGCTGGAGCTCAGATTTCTTTATTTTCCAGAAACACTAGAAAATCTGCCATTTCTCTTTCTTTGTTAGAAGGCTATTGAGGAAGCTTTCAGGAAACTAAAGCAAGGATAATTCTTTCATTTATGTTATGAGGCTTAGCTTGCAGAACAGACAGCCAGGACCATGGATTACACACTGTGAAAGTTCACACAACCCATCTATCGTGCAAAATGCAGGTCACAAGTCAGTCTCCATGGCTTCATCTTTCTACAACTGCTGTATAATGCATAGGTGGCCAGTGATGTTTTAAGCTGGTGCTTAAAGCACTCTGACTCATCTTACCCCTTATGTAGCTTAAGGGACCGGACTGAGATATCTTGGTTAAGGACCAGTGGCTTTTGCCTTCCTTTAAATTTGGTGAAGGGAAAGAGGCAGCGATTCTGGAGAATATTTGCCTTCTGGAGACACCTTCATTGCTGAGTGGCTCGAGAAGGAGCATCAAGGTGGAAAGCCTTCTGGAGGTACCTCAGTTAAGCACCAGAAGTGGGATGGGACCAATATTGTCCCTATAGCACAGAAGTTGAGATGCGCAGCCCTGGACAGCTAACCCACGGCAGCTGGGGCTGTGAGCCCAGGACGGGAGGAAGGCTTCCCTGTAGACCATGATGCGAGTGAGCAACATCGTCAACTCCTAATAGCCTGTCTCAAGAGATAGGGGAGTTCATAGATCAAAACTCTCTCTTTATAGTCCAGGATTCTAGTTGCAAATAATGGGATTTAGGAAACAGAAGTGTGATGAGGCAGAACTAAATAGCCTTTGTGAAGCATTACTGAGGAAGAAAGTTGCTGCAAGTAGTCATTAAGTGGGAGAGATTAAGAGCGGAGAGCTGTAGTTCCCAGCACAGTGCCTTTTCTTCTAAGTTTGTGAGACTGAAGAGCGAGTGCAATATTCTCTTTCCCTCTTGAGCAGTATGCAGGTGGTCTTTTGTCCTGGGTTTTGGGGGGCAGCATGTTTAACACCGCTTAGCAGCACTACCACATCACTTAACTCAGGGAACAGGAATGTGTAAAATGCCCAGGCAAACAGCTGAAATAATTTAGGAAAGGACAGAAGGTAAATATGTCATTTGCTATCTGCCCAGGACACAGGCTGACATCTATAGTCTGACAAAACTGCTGGAGAATCTTTAATGACCACAAATGGCTCCCAACTCATTTTCACTCTACAGCCAGCTGACTGTTGCAGCTACAAAAGGAAGGGGAAGTGAAATTGTAGACATGATGCACTGTGATCTATGATCACTATAAGTAAGAACATCAGAAATCCTTGAAAGAGAAAGAAATCCCCTATAGGCCTATTATGTCTGCTCTTTTTGTTTATCTCTTCTTGAATTTCCTATTATTTTCAGCTATGATTACATATCACAGGCTTCTTCAACCTGTGACTGACCTTTTGAGTTAGAAAGTGGATAAAGCAAACTGCTGAAAAACCATGAATTAAATATGTAGATTGAGGGGATAAATACAGAATGGACTTTTTTCTTTTTTTTTTTTCTTTTTTTTCCTTTTTTTAATATATATGTGTATATATATATCACCAAAACTACTCAGCTGTGAAAGCTTCTGAGAAATAGAAGGAAAGAAAGTGTCTGGATTTTGCTCTTTGCATCCTATCTGGTCTTCTGCACCTCAGCTGTAGGGATAGCTCTTAACCATGAAAATGAGGTTGCATTAAATTCACTCTGGGATCAACCAGGGGAAGGACACAGCATATTAGTCGTCAGGGCTGGGTTCTCTTTTATATTCATCCGCATGCATTAACCTTCATCTTATTTGTTGAGTTAGGCTGCTTTTTGTATATCATGAATAATTTCATTAAGCATTAAGAATTTACTCACACTGTATCTTTGGGGTTTTTTTATTTTTTTAAATATTTACAATTTGTAATGCATAATAAATATGTAATAGGCAGGCTATGATTTCTCAGGGTTTACTATTATCTAAGTCTGTCATGTCCTATAACCTTTCTTGGCTTATACAATATTCAGTGCTTTAATGCAGCGTCAGTGCTGTTATCATGGGTTGATGGCAAAAGGACAGCCATCTTGACACTCTCCACTCACTAATCACGTCTATTTTGATTTGATTAACATATAAATGCTTCTGGATTTATGCAATATCAGTAGAAATGTGTTAAAAATACTTGTCAGTGCCCTTATTTTGAGAGTTAGAATCTGAAAATCTTAGAGGGAGGAATATCCACTGGTTGCATGATTTACCAGATTTCTGGCCCTAAATAATGAAATGATACATAAATGGTTTTAAGCAGTATTCAGTGATGCAGTTTTTATCCCCCCAACCTTTTTTTTTTATTTATTTATTTTTATTTTTTTTATTTTTTTTAAGGAATTGCCTTTGATTCTAGAAAGGAGCAGAGTAAAGAATGGCTGGGGGTGACTTACACATTTTAAAGAATGAATGGGAATTGCATAAAGTCAAAATAAGAAATTGAATCCAAGTTCCTGACATTTCTGACTCAGAAGAATATTAGTAATATATATTAGATTTACTGTTCTTTTGCAAGCCACTACAAGTGTAACCTCACACTAACAACATATCAAAGACTCTAACAATAACAAAGACGACTGCTTTGCAAGAAAGAGACAACTAATTCTGATGAAACTATGCAAAGTTGTGTGTATCTGATTTGATCCTGCAGCACGCCATGACACACATGCGTATTGAAATGTTCACCAAGCACTTAACTCAACAAGGTTCTTAATCACATGATTTAAGAAGATCAATAATCTAGCTGAAGCCAATTGGACTGCAAATTAGGTAAGCTTAAATACATTGCTGAATAAGGACTGAAGTGTACTTCATCCTTACTATCATCTTTAGTTCATATATCAAGATGTATTTTGCAACAATTGTAAGAGAAGAATGATCTTCTTTTTCAAACCACTTATTTTGGCATCATATTCTGTTGGAAACACATACTGGAGAGATCTTATGATCTAACATGACTTTAAAAAATGCATTGATTTTTTTTTTATTTTTTTAATTATTTTTTTTAAGAAATAGCAGAAAAGTTAAAAAGAAAGTTCTTCTGGGAATTCTCCTAATCGATGGAAATGAGCTATCTGGGAATGTGAAATAAGTAGTGAACTTAGGATAAAGCAGCCATGAAATGGATGAGCGTGTAATCCTTGAGAAAGAAGAAACAGCAACAAAAGTTAAAAAGGAAACAATGAATTTAAGACAGACTCTAACAACTCTGAAATTTAGTGGAGAAGATCATGTAGGAAACCATTATAAGAAGGAACAGGATTCAGGAGAACAATTCTTCTGAAAAGAACTAATTATAGGACTAATAACACTAATTATAAAGAGCTGAAGGAATACAATGAGAATAACCAAAATCTAGAAAAAAATACCACAACTATTTAAACTACTGAAGGAATCAGTGATTTTTAGCCTAAAGAAAAGAAAACAGAATAGTGGTGAAGGGAGTAGACATTGAAGGTCAGATTCAGTTTGCAGATGAACAGACCTATATGTAGGTATCTACACACAGGTGTTTTCATGCAAGCTAACTTTATAGACACGTATCCTTATCTGCACTTTAGGGTTTTTTTAGACTATAGTGGTTATATTTTACGGATGTCCAAAGCCCAGCTCAGTTACCTAATGACAAAAATCTAGTGCAATTCATAAATCCCTAGTGTACGTGGCTTTGCTTCTATCTGCTGCTCCACAGAGAGGAGGTCTCCCAAAGGCTCTGTACCATACCTGCCTGTCCCATGTGGAGGCTGCAGATACTCTACAGCACCCTGAATGGTAAAAGAATCTACATTTAAGCAAATTGAATTGAACCCCTATGGTTATCATGGAGCTTAGACAATAGCCCACAGGAAGACACTGTGTTTGACTTTGTGTGTCGTAATCTACAAACTCAAATTCACACTGGCAATCTTCATTAAATAAACAGAGGACTTCTGCAAAAATCAAGGAACAACATGTCATGCTGTAGAAGTGAAATTCCAGGAGGAGGATCTAAGTTAATCAGTAGGAAAAGCTAATTGTGAGGATGGTGAAATACCAGAGTTCTGGTGAATGGTTGGGAAATCTCTGTCTGTGGAAGATTTGGAGAAAATAATGGATACATTTTGGTTGGGAATGGCATTACAGTACCTGATCTTCCTTAGGCATGGCAATAGACTAGATGATGTCTTTAGATCCCTTTCACTCCTATGTTTCTATGTTGTTATCTTGTACTCAGACAAAAAAAAAAAAAAAAAAAAAAAAAAAAAAAAAAAAAGAGTATCTTTTTTCTCTATATGAAAAGTTTTTTTGGGAAAAAAACAAACGCATCAACAACAAAAAACCCCTACTCAGAAATGCTGGAATGTTTTGTTTTGACATATTCAGTCAAAACAAAATGCTTCCAGATTCCCAGATCAAAATATTTAATTTTGGTGTGTTAAATTAAATGTGAATGTTTCATTTGGAGTCAGTTCAATAGTAAACTGCATCTGGTTACAGTACTGTGGTGCCTTATGGGAACTGGAATTGGAGTGCCAAATGCCCGCAATCCTCCATATAAAGCATGCTTCCTTACTGGACTATCTCCTCCATGATGCCTGATAGTAATATGTTTCACATAATATGCTATAAGCCTAAGCCAAGATCATAGAGCCTCTGTTTGTGATATGGCTCAGCTAACCAGTCTGTTTATGAGAAACTCCACACTTCTAAGTTAAAAAAATACATGAAAAATGAGGAAAAGCCCAAACTCAACAGGAAAAGTTACTTCAATATTTCTTTTTATAGAAACTACAAAAAAGCTGGTCTAATTTTAAAATCATTTTTTAACAGCAAATCATGAGAAAATAAGGTATTTTCAAAAAGTATAGGCACTGAACTAGTTCTTTTCTTGCCACCAGTGCAGACAAGCAATTTCTTATTTATTTATTTTATTTCATATTTTCAGGGTCTCTCCAACCCTGTCTTTCTCTGTTGAACAGACAGACTGCCAGAAGCAAAACTGGAGAAAAACAAGTAACTGCCAGAGCTCCTTGATGCATTCACTGAATTGTGTACAGATTTCCACAGTTGAGGTCTCCAAAGGGATTTAGATACCTAAATCCATGTGAAAACCTGGACCTTAGCCTATTAAAGACTCTTTTAGCATAGATCTGCCACCTTCACTCTACTTTCTGCCACAGGACCTGAAGGGAGTGTTGTCATCAATGTGTGCTAACATCTGGCCCTGAGTAATTGGCATTAGGGTAGGAAGTGACAAACAAACACAACTAGAGCTTCTCAGAATATTTATTGCAAATAATTTATGCAACTAATTTAGCCCCCCTCCCTTTCTTTTTCTGCTTGAGGAATCTGCAAGGGTAGAATGTGACCTTTATGGATTAGTGTCTTTGCACTTGCTCATTGAGCAGCTTGTGTGAACAATTTTGAGCCTATGGATTTCTTGCAAGCTGCTGGCTATGAATGTCCACTAATCTTGATTCACTGTTTATGCCACATGATTGGTCACCTCTGCCATCTTTTTTTTTTTTTTTTTTTTCCTCCTTCCCCTGCTTGTTGCCTAATTGGTTGACCTCGGTGTTATAAATAGCAGGGAAAACTGAACAAATCACAGAGGCTTTGCATCTGTGGGGAAAGGGGGGATGAAATAATAGGAAATAAATTGGTGTAGGGATTTTAGAACATTTTAAAAGGTCTATTTTCACAAGAAAGATCAGTCTAGATACATAGATTTGAACTGTAAAAAAGTTCTGTTCCTTCCCTACCTGACAGAAAGAGATAGACAGCTCTTTAGAACGCTTTGCATCCAATTCTTACCTGTCACATTCATCCAAAGCCATCACATGTGTAGGCAATGCTGTTGGGAGACATTTTGTTCCCACTCATTATGCAGACAATAAGCTCTTTTGGGACCTATCTTCCCTCTTACCATGCACATGTACCCCACCTTGCATAAGACGACCCTGACCTCAGCTGAAATTTCTAGTAGTTTTAGTGACAAACTAAAAATAACAGATAAGCTGGTTCTTCTGCAGTTGTGCTTGTTTGTCTCTCACCGATATGCTCTGATTCATAAGCAAAAGCTTCTGCTAGTTCTTAAGTAAGCATAAATAAACCAAAGTGTTATATTATATATAGAATATATATACATATAAATAACCAAAAATTGATATATTCTAGGAACTACTAGGAAGAAGTATCTAAGTATAATCTGAATGAACTCTTGTTTAAAATTATATTTGACCAAATACACTTGAAGGAAAAATATTTTCTTTCTTTGCCCAGTTTTAACGAGGATATGAAGACACTGGAGCCTATGTAACTCAAGTCTATAAAACCAGAGGAGAATAAGGACTGTCAGCTATTACCAACTTTCTGTAGGCCCAGTTGAACCAGTGGTCTACAGGGAAAAGACAAGAGATCTTATTACCTATCCCCTGAGCCATCCACTCTTCCCTGGAGAGGCTTTTTGACATCAGGGGCTTAACTGAAACATATGAATTAGAGTGGAAATTGAAAGTATTCAAATATAAATTAATTTATACCCAAGGGTTATTCATGCCAACTAGCAATAAATATGCTGGAAGTAAAAAAGGCTAATTTAAATGAATATGAGCGGGCAAAAAGCAATCAAGGGCAAGAAAGAGGCATATGCAAAGTATAAAACATCAGATAGAGGAGACAGGACTGAAAAGAGTACAGTAAAAAAATTAATGTAAAGAAAATGGGAACCCTATGAAAATGTGGGGAACATCTTTCCATGTCTCGGTGCTAAACTGTGTTGCCAGACCTACCTCATTCTTCTGGGACCTTCAAGATCTGGACATGACCATGTCAAAAATATAATTAGGGTTTTGTCCAAGATTCTTGTGGACATTTGTCTAAAATATTAAGTTGGAAAAAATGACCTCCTATACCTTTTTGCTAGTTATGAGATGAAAGGCTGAGTGATGCAAGGAGAGCAATGAGGAAGGTCATTAAGAGACAATGTGAAGACCCATCCAAAAAGGAGCTACTAGCAAATCCTCTCAGTTCCCTTCATTGGTCTCATAGAAGTCTGGCTGTCATCCCATCTGATGCTTTTTCTGTACAGGCATTATTATGGTTTGCCCTTAGCTAATTTGGGTCCTGGAGAACACAGCAGATTATTTACAATGACAGAAATGTGGAATTTCTGTCATTGTACAGGAGCAAAAGAAGAAGATGTAATTTTTACCACTTTGCCTAGTTTCATCCCAAAGTAATTATTTACTTGCTTTCACGAGTAGTAAATTTGTACTCACAACATAGAAAAAGAAAAAAGAACAGGAATATGAAATTGAATTGGAGTTGAGGAACAATGTGGAGAGAGGTTAGGGCTAAAATTAAAAATATTTTGCCTTTACTAGGATAAATCTTCTATGACCTTGTATGAGCTGAAGGGCTAAATGATGACTTTTTTCACTGCCTTTTAAAAACAGCAGCTGAAAATATTTCTACTCATATCAGTTCACGTTTTAAGAAAGCACAACAACTATGTTTTGGGCCTAAACTACTTGTCTGTGTCTGATTAATTAACCTAGAGGCTTTCCCGATATTCCCCACAGATTTTGTCCCTGGCTTTGATTAATTTAATTAAAAATCACCAGCCTTGACTCACCCAAGGGGCACCATGTCTAACATGAGGAATAAAAGTTTTTTGAAGAAGTAATGGGAACAGCTGATGAACACAAAATGCAGAGTAATTTTCCTGTGTTTTGGAAGTAGTTTTGAATAATCTGCTGTGGAACCCAAGTGTCCTGTATTTGAGCAGATGTGCAATTACAGGCAAACACAGAAGGTGGAAAATAAAAAAAGTTAGCAAGAAATGTCTGGATCAGTAGTCAAAATGTCATTGTTAATTGCTGTACCTCCAGCATAATTTCAATATATTAAATTCTAGCTTTTGACATAGGCTCAGACACTGGCCAGATTTGATGGTCTGTTCACATGAAGATCTGCTTCATTTCACAATGAAGAAGCCTTTCTAGGAAATATTAATTTACTGGATGCACCTTGAAGTAAATCAGAAATTCTGTGATTTATTCCTGGTGCTGCTACTGTCCTGCTGCGTGACTTCAGCTAAGTCTTTCTCCCTTTCTGTGCTTTCTCTTTTCACCAGTTACCATCTTCTGTACTCAGATTCTCCCTTATGATGTCCCTGTGTAAACTGCCATGTCGTACTAGGGGGCCCTTTTCTTAGTTGAGGAGTGTGGTTACTTATTGCTTCACGATTCCCAGACCTTTCTTCTTTCCAGGATTGTATGCATGGTAGCACTTGGTTCATGGCAGCACAACTGATGCTAAGAGGGAGAGAGATGAGAGCTGCATCTTCTGCTCCGCATCCAAAAAACAGAAGACTATTCAGCAAGGAAGTTAAGGTGGCCAAGCTCTCAAAAAAACTGATGGTATTTTCAAGATACAAAGGTAGCAAACTGGCATCTCCTCTTTTTCTGATAGTCCCAGCTTACTCAGGAACAGTTTTTGCATCGCCCAGGCCACTTCTAACTCTGCAAGTCCTCACTGTGATGGTTTCCAGCACCAGCGACACCACAGACTGTGTTTGACATGAATTGGCTGGCAGACTCTCAGAGACCTCTGAAGATGCCTGACACACTCTGCTGTGGTTGGCTTTTATTAGTCCTTTACTTTCATCCTTATTTTATCACTCTTCTTCCCCTGCTTCCCCCCCCCCCCCCCCCCCCCCCCCCCCCGTTTTCAGAGAAGTAAATGCTGACGGAATGGAATCAAATTGTTCAAAGTCCATTTGAACACAGAACGTTAATTTTAGGATTGTTAGCCACACGCTTACATGCCTGGCTTTATGCAGAGGACTTGAGCTGTGCAGAAAATGAGTCCAGCCACAATTTTGTCCTGTCCTGCCAGGATGCTCAGGAAGGCTGAGGATTCATGCTGTGCTTCCCACTTCAGCCCAACTTTGTGCCCATTTCAGCTGGCCTCCTGTATCAGCCTACGTGCACCTGGGTTTTCCTGGTTTTGGAGAACAGTGTGAGTGTATTCAGCCAAATGCTGGCACTGAGGAGGTCACAATTTCATTAGTCTTAATCAATGAAGCTTTAATAAGCACACTTTTCTGTCTTTGCCTTGCTCCTGCAGCTGGGCTCTGCAAGGCAGCAGCTCACACAGTGCCTGTACTTCCTTTGGACACACTGCCACCTAAATGGGTCACAGTTTTTTCCTCTTCCCCTCCAGGATAAGCTGGGGTGAAAAAGATGCTCTGAAGACAGATGTAATATTCCAGCTGTGTGACGTGAATGCAAAGAGAGAAATGAGCTATAAAATAATCCCATAGCTGTGGTTTCTATGGGGCTAGGTTCAATCTAGCCACTGCCCTCTAATTCCCTATACGCTTCCCAAGGGTAAGTATGTTTTGCACATAAAAGCAGACCCCTTCCAAAGAGGCTTTTCCCTGTTACTATTCCCTCCTTTTAAACTTTTCAAATTTGAATAAGGAAGGAAAACCTACTGGTTTCACCTCTTGTTTTCATCAAGATATTACTGAATAAGCTCGGAGAGGCACTTTGGAAACGTCCCCAGGCACTGCTTACAAATTCAACTGTGAGAACAGTTCTATCCGGTTCCTATAGACCTGATCCCTATCTTGCACATGCTGTGCAAACCCTGTCGAATTCCCTGTTGGCACACGTCACTCCTTTGGACTCCTGACCAACTTTGGATCCATCCCTGTAGCCAGCTTGTTTCAAGAGAGCAGCTGCAGCCCCAAAGGAGAAACAGTAAATGAGAGTATTAGGCCAACTGTAAAACTTGGAACACTGTCTCCTTTCTCTACTAACTTCAGTAACAGCAGCAGGGATAAAGAAATGAAATCACTCTACCCTGCCTTCCCCTCCCCTCTCTATTCCCACCCCTCCCCTCGCATCTCTGGCAGCTGAAGTAGAGGACAAATCTGTCATTAAATATTTGTAAGTGCTCAGTTATCTGATGGCAGCTGTTTTCTAACTGGATTGGGATGCAGAGCACAGATGCTTGGAGGAGCCACACCAGTTCTGGTTGTTTAGGGGGTTTTTTTGTTGGTTTTTTTTTTTCTCTCCTTCTCTCAGCATAATCCCCTCTTCGTTTTTTATTCACTAGGAAAGTGAAAAAGAGAGAAGGCTTTGATGTTACATACTGCTTATTACACAGTAGTCTTCCTCCCAACAAGCCCTTAGAGTAGGTAATCAGTGGTTTTTGCTTTGATGAGTGTTAACTAACCAACTGGTCATTACCACCAGGTAATGACTAGTTAGGAAAACGGGAGGAGTCGGTAATATTGACATGGTACTGTTGTTTGCAGTGAAGTTCAAGAAACTAGGATTCTGTCATACAAGTTGTTATAATGAAATTTAAGTAATCAGTCCCATAATTTCTCCTATTAGTTTTAGCTAGACTAGAAAAGGTCAATGCCCTGGCAAGCAATGATTCGCAAATAACAGGTGCAGCCAGTTTCTATTACACTGCCATGGGACACTGCTCTGTCACTTTTATTTACTGAATCAATCCACCAATGTCCAGCAGGAGAACAACAGTTAAATGGCCATTAATTGTAGGCTGATGTGCAGATGAAACAAATCTCCAAAGGGATCGTAAACCTTTGTTCTTTAGTCTCCTCCAGCTCACACAATGGGATTAGCAGTAAATCACTCACTGCTTCATCTTCTTATTAAAAATTTACCATCCTGATCATCCCAGGTGACTTACATCCAATCAGGGCATCATTTTCTTTTTCTTTTCTTTCTTTTTTTACTTTTTTTTTTTTTTAATTTTCAGTGCAGTCATTTAAGATTTTCATGGTGAAACAAGCAATTAACACATAGAAGGTAGTAATGTGCATGGTGCATCTTTGATTGCCTTGTTTGGTGTTTCAGGGGTAGGAATTGTGAAAGGTTGTTTTAGAAAAGTCTTTCCAGAAACTAAATTTTATCTCCTTTTATTACAGACTTTGATTTTTTTAGTTTCATTCATACTGTGCCTGTTGATATGCCATTCTAAGGATGTTTATTCAGTCTTCAGAAATAGGAATGATTGAATTATTAGAAGTTAGTGCAACGGCAGTACAAATGCCTTCCAGAGATCTCCCCTAAGCAAACGTCTTTCACTCACCCTGTGTATCCCAGATAAATTAGTGAGTCCATAAGATGACCACAATCTTGGAGGGATTTGAGCCTTGGAAGTAGATTATAGTGCATTGCATGGACACAGCAACGGTCCTCCCAAACAGAAAATGAGGGTTGGTGAGCAGATATGATACCCCCACTTGCTTCCTGGGCTAGAACAGAAAGAAAGAAATGGAAACTGTAGTACATGGGACCTTAGGGGCTTTATTTAATTATCCTTATTGAGACAGTTACATTTGCAAAACAAGAAGAGGTGCCTATCTGAGTGTGGCAGGCACCACTGACAAACACAATATATCAAAGCAGAAAGAGCAACCCCATAACGTACTATATTTCTAGGTAACCACACAGCTGAAACAATCAACTAAATTCCCCATCTCCCTTACCCAGTGTATCATCCTTAATGATGCTTGTTTCTTCAGCAATCTTTCCAAAGACAAGCATTTTGAATTAGGCCCTCATCCAAAGCTCAGTGTAATCAAGAAAACTAGCACCAGTATATTAACCTAAGACTAATATGTACACGGAGAAATCACTCTCCTATTCCTACCCTTTCCCTTATTTATGCATTCACAACTCTGTGCAAAGAGCTCATGGTATGTTTGTTTATTGTAACCACTACCACTGTTTTCCTGGAAACACTTCTTTTTTTAATGTATGATCTATATTCATAAACTTTATATCTTCTTATAATAAAGCACTCATTACTTAATTAGATGCAATTTTTGTGAGATTCAGATAATCTCGTGTGCCTCATTTTCTCTCACGTTCATGTAGTAATCTTGAAAATCTGGATATCTCCAAACACTCTTCCTACAGTCTTCAACTTGAAGGTTGGTAGAGCAACAGCTCTTCAACTTGACCCTTTTGGTCCTGTCTTGATTTTAGAAATATAATTCTTGGAGACCTTACCAGCTCACAGAAAGCTCTATCACCTCTGGTTTAATCTGAGAGTTTCTTTCTCTTTGCTACAGCTGGTCAGCTGAACCTTTGTACACACTCTCCAACATCATATGTCTAGGGTCCTCTAGATCCTTTGTGAAAACATGAATCTGTGGAGAGTCCACCTACACACATTCACCAGTGTTTTCCAATTGATGGTTGCTTTCTTAATCCAGTCACTGTGTGATTTATTGATACTTCAGGATTTCATCAGTCTGAAATGATGTGATAAGTCACTTAAGAACAGAAGCTGACGTATGGCTCTAACTCTCTCTGCAGCCAAATGGAGACAGATAGCAAACAACATTTCTGCACCTCCTCTTTTCTCTATTTCTGCCTTTCTGTAGAATGAGGCAAGACATACATCTCCATCTCTCAAATGTATTGTGAGAAATGTGTGATATTCTAATGATACTCACAAGCATCCAGGAGAGTTAAAAATCTGATTTAGAAATAAAGTTTTCTTACTGATTCCAATGATTTTAAGTACATAATTAATGAAGTTGATACATTCTTGGCTAGTTATTGTTCTAGGCACCCTGCAACTTTTCAAATAAAGTTGAAAGACATCTTATGTTTGCATATAAACATAAACAGATATATTTACTTTTTGGTAAATGGGAAAGCAAGCTCTAAGCCTTGTTATTAACTTGATCTGAATTTAAAAATGGATGATATAAAGAATCTTTCTCATAGAAAGATTCTTTTTATAAGAAATACATTATCTATCTCTAGCAATTACTAAATCCAAAAGTAAAATCATTTAAAGTATAACAAAGGAAAAGTTGGGGCCTCTCATGAGTTTCACAAGAGGGAAATACATGAGCTAAGGATAGTGGAAGTACTGGTTTTTTTCTCCATGGGAAATAAAAGAAGTAAGAGTATTTACAGTTTTAATTGAAATCGTTTCATATTGATGATGTTGAAGTAATATATTTACAAAATATTAAATATCTACTAAAATTTAAATGTGGCAAACATCAAAATAGATTTTTAATGCACATTAAAAATAAATTACTCAAAACTAGAAATAAAAGCATTTGTTCTGCCAAAAGGAAATATCCATATAACTAAAAAAAGATGTCAGTTTCAATGAAGACAGCTTTTCTTCTAACTAAATGTAGGCTGTATCAGTGGTATCTATATGACCTAGTCATCCTATGATTTCTTTATGGTCAAAGAAGAGAAAAGGGAGCTTCTATTGCATGATTCATCTCAGCTTAAATCAGCTATCATCTAAATTATGTCTCAGAAATGTCTAAATTATGCCTCAAAAGACCTGTAAGTGACTTCCTCAGAGGTAGCTAAACTGGACACTCCTACTTTAGTTACATGAAATCCTTTGAAGTTGCTAAGTTTAATAATTTTCCAACCCCAGATGTTCCAATGTAATGTCTGGAGTTTCCAATGGAGGTTGAGGTCCCAAGAAGATGCTATTAAAGAATTATAAAACCATAGAAATGTCAGCTGTGAGGTACCCCTGGAGGTCACCTATTGAAACTTCTGCTCATAGTGGGATTGTTGCCATCAGTGGATAAGTTCATACATGGCATTTATAGGTGAATGATTAAAATCTTCAAGGTTGGAGAGTAAGAAACCTTTGTGTATAACCTGACCCTGTGGTTTTCTACCCTCCTTATAAAGCAGGTTTTCCAAATGTCTAGCCTGCACTCTACCTCAGCAAACAAACAAGCAAGTAAGCAAATAAATAAATAAACAAATAGAAAGATGGATAAATTTGGCTCTGGTGATTGTTATTTCTTATTTAATTTTTACCACAACATAGTTTGGCTTTGTCCTCTTTGTAACGCACATTCAGCAGCTGTAGCTGCTACAGTCTTGTGCTTGCCAGAGTGCTGTAGAGTGCATTTCTACCAATATGCAGAAGGTCTCAAGGCTGACAGCACATTGCAAGAAGTGTCACAAGTAGCAGACTTATTGCACTCTATTCTCTCTCTCTCTCTCCCCCTCCTGCTCCCACCATTTTATTTTTTAATATATTTGATTTCTGCTCTCTTAAGTATCAAGTCTGCAAATATCCTTGAGAAGTCTTACAACCATGGCACACCAAATGTCTTATTTTTTATATATATTTTTTCCATGATCAACACACGCTAGTCAGTAGCCTTGACATTAGCTCAGCAGTGGGAGACATGGATATGTTTTCTTGGTCTGAAATACATCTCCCAGGTGACCTTTGGAAAATCAGCTGAACTCTCTTTGTCTCCCATCTCCCTCTGTGAATTAGGAATAATCAGTTTTACCTACTAAGGCAACTATAAGGTTAAACTCATTGATAACTATGGGTCTGCTTAAGTACAATTTGGTTTGGTTTATTTTCATTTGATAGGTGGATTTGTTAAAAAGAACTTTAGAAATCAGTCTTGTGATCAAACATTTTTATGATATTTCATAGATCTAGATAGTGCTTAAAAATAGAAAAGGATAATAATGATTAATTATCCTTTTTTACTTCATTGCTAATTTCCACTCTTCCGTAGCTGTATGTACCACTATGCTGAGACACAAGAAAGCGAGACCCCTACTCTCTGGCAGTTTCCTTCTGAATTGGACAGATAACATGACAAATAATTACTTTCTAACAACAACTTTTTCTCCTGGGCATCTCTTTGTATTTTTCAGTTTTGGCACCCATTAAGAAGTGAAGCATAGATGTTCTTTAAAGCTTGGATCACATAAAGCAGCTAAGACAGGTTTGGGAGGATCCTCTGCTCTTGGAAATTCTTGTGTCATTGTCACACACAGTACATGAAACATCCATCAACTTCACATCAGAAACAATATTCTCCTTTTTTGAAAAGCTGGTCCTAAGGGTTTGCAGCATGTGTCCCAGAAGACTAATGATGAGTGCTGTTGTTTGATTGATAGAAACTAGCTTTTTTCTTGAAATCATACATGACCAGCCACAGAAGCACAAAAGATCCACCACTGCTTAGGCACTGAGGCATAAGCAGAAAGAACTATTTTTGATTTTCAAAAGGGGTGACATACAAAAGGGGGGAGAGAAAACAGGGGCACTCAGTACAGCAGGGGTGGTCATACTTTGCCCAAGTACTTTGAGGACCGTATTGGTAAATTGCCAAGAGCCGAAGGGTTGCATTGAATTTGCATTAAATGGAGCAGATGGCATCAGCTGCCCTCAACTTTAAAGTTGAAGTGTGGCCTACAGAGCAAATCTGTACAAAACTGTTCTAATTAAATCTGAAACAACATGCCTCATCTATTCCCCAGTAGCACAGCCTTTCTGGTGGCATTTCTGCAATTCTGCTTCCAGCCCCAGCCAAGAGAAACAATGGCAGAAGTGTAGGGAAATGAAAAATAAGAACACAGAGAGACACAATTTTATCCAAAATGTTATTTGAAGCACTAGATGAGAATGAGTGGACTAGAATTAATCTCGATCAATCTTTACAAGGTAGCATTCTTTGTAATAAAAAATGTATTATTTTATTTATTAAATGTGAACTTCTGGACAAACCAGGCTGTGGTACCAATGAAGTCTACTCAGAGGTAGAACAAGGGAGAACCATGTTTTAAATCAGCTCTAACATGGACTAGGTAAATTCAGAAAAGCCAGTTAAGATTAACATTTTAAAATTTGCCCATTTTACCATACATAAAATGAAGTAATCCAGAATAGTCAATAAACCACGCTTTAGCTGTATTCATGCACTTCATTGACAGACTGTGTGAACATTTCCCACAAGAATTAAACAGATGACACCATAAATAATTCCATTACACCAACAATTTCTGACAACAGCTGTTAATCCACTCTCTGCAGTAGAATTCAATAGCAGGTAATGGTGTTTAGCGGTTCTGAAACCTACCCACTTTCATTTCCTAGGATCAACTTTTCAAAATGTTTGCTATACTTATTTATTTCATTTTAAAGTACTCTATTGAAATATATACTTTCCCCATCCCTGCTTCTCATAATAAATGAGGAGATAAAATTGTGTATCCATGCTAAGTATTATTATTAATAATTATTATTTGGCATATATGAAACAATCATTTACTTTAATTTTAAGAATCATGACCAAAATTCTGCTTCTGCTGAGTTTATGTGTAAACATATATTTGAAAAACAAAATTAGGTGAAATGAATAACTAAACAAAAGTAAAATCTATTTTCATTCAATGACAGTGTGCTGGAATATTTGAGCCAAAATTTCCCTTAGTAGAATTCCACCAACATCAGGATTAAATAAGGCCATTTTTTATTTCCTCTATGAAACAGACAGGGGGAATATGTGTCTTTTTTAGTTTATAAATAAGTGCATTCATTTACTGGTCAATAAGGTAATTGAGTGAGGAAAGAAGAAAAAAGGTTGTGAATAACTAAAATTGATTTTTTACACATAGATCCCTGAAATAATATTAACTATTTGTGCACTGCACTTTATTTCTGACCTGTTTGCCTCATCTAATGCGGTAATAGTCATAGAATCATGGATTCATACAATCATAGAATCATACAGCCATAGAATGGTTTGGGTTGGAAGGGACCACAAAGCCCATCTAGTTCCAACCACACTGCCATGGGCAGAGACACCCTCCACTAGACCACATTGCCCAAAGCCCCATCCAACCTGGCCTTGAACATTTCCAGGGATGGGGCATCCACAGCTTCTCTGGGCAACCTGTGCCAGTGCCTCACCACCCTCACAGGGAAGAATTTATTTCTAACATCTAATCTAAATTGACCCTCCTTCAGCTTAAAACCATTACCCCTTGTCCTGTCACTACACTCCCTGATAAACAGTCCCTCTCCAGCTTTCCTGTAGGACCCTTCAGGTACTGGAAAGCCACAATTAGATCTCCCCAGAGCCTTCTCTTCTCCAGGCTGAACAACCCCAACTCTCTCAATCTGTCCTCTTAGGAGAGGTGCTCCAGCCCACTGATCATCTTCATCAATAAGATACTGTTTGTTTAATAAAACATACGAATAAATAACCAAAAAACCCCCAAACCAAACCCTAAAACCTCTCCTGGATGTTACAAAAGCAACACAGACATGAGGGAACAGAAGTGGGCATCCAGTTCAAACTGCTCCTTCTGCCTTTTCCTGTCTCAGTGCAGGTAACTTCCATGTTAGAACTACAGCATGACAGAGGAAAAGAAGCAAAAATTTTTTGCCATGAATTAGGACTGGATCACATACTGGTGAGCCTCCTCATCTTCCTTCCTTTACACTAGAAGCACTGGGCATATCTGCTCATCTACCAAATTCATCAGGGGCAGTAAGATGATGAGGAGGGAAAAGTGCTGCCCCAGAGAACTGAGGCAAACAATGCAGAAGCCACCTGTGATTCTAACAGCTGGTTTGACCAAATTAAGCCATTTCCAACACAGCGATAAACTTTTGGGAACTATGGTCTTAAAGGACCGGGCAGCAGCTGGAAAATGCTTTTCAGCATTCTCAGACAGGGGCAGAAGTTCTCTGAGCTTTGATATGCTCACAGTTTTGTACTTATTTAAGTACTCATGCAGGAATAAATTAGATTCTTAATCTAGAGTTTCACCAACCACCTTTCTTATAGTGAAAATAAGGCATATCAGTAGAAAAGTGGGATGTGTAAAAATTTGCCATTTCATCTAATGAAACACTTCAGGAATGTTTATTGTAGTACCAAATCCAGTCTAATTAGCTGGTGCTGCTTTTATAGTAAGCTTGAACTTTTGGGAGGAGATCTGTCTTTTATTAAGCATTGCAATCTTTTAGATAGTATGATGAAATGGCACAGTGGGTTATTTTATTTAATAGTTTATTGAGAAACTGTTTGTGGTATTTCCACCTTTCCTATGGTCTACTGGTTGCTTTGGGGTGAAAATTAGTATTTTGTTTCAAGTTTTCCTGAGGGGAGGAAAACAAAGTTAAAAGTCTTCTGAGTTCAAGAAATGTGCCCTATAAAAGAAACAGTAATGGGTGAAATTTAAGCTTAAATCACTGGGGAATAAGTTGCTGGCAGCAGCATCTGGAAAACAAGTGTGCAAACAGTTACAGAGGTTAGTTTTCAGAACAAATGATACAGAGTGGGCTTTAAAGATAACTTTAAAGGCACAAGGTGGGAGAAAGAAAGCAAGCAATGAAGACAGAATAAGTTCAGGGATCTGAAGAGAGGATTTAGCAGTCTCTGCATAGCAGGTTACTGTTAAACAAGAGAATCATCTGAAGGAAAAATAACAGTCATTTTTTTATGTCAGATCATTGATTGCAAACACAAAGCAAAACTTGAAATGGGAGAGAGAGCTATTGCTTGTGAATTTTCTGGCATTTTTTCTTTGTACAAAAGGTTCATTTGAGAAAAATAAACTTTCACAGAAGAAAAGCTGATTTAATTAAAAACCCAGTTTTTTAATTGCTCAAAATAAATTTTCAAAATTTTCTGTGCAAAATGTCAATGTTTGTGTTTCCAAATAAGCTGTCATTTTTAAAATATGCAAGTATTTTGTTTATAAATGAAAGGTTAAAAGGAATTCTGAGAGTTAGCAATTGTTTTTAATCCTCTGTATTTGTCCTTTAACAGATAAAGTATGTCTCTATTAACAATTATGCTAGGAGGTGGTGAGTGCCACTTTCTGATTTCAGTGGGAAGAGGATTGGGCTGAGTCCTTCCAGAGCTTATCTCAAGCATCCCAATATGCAAAAGTGTCCTGCATCTTTCCACCTAGCTGTAGGTTCCTGAGAAAAGCATGTAAAATAGACTATTATAATTTCCATTAATCTTGAAAGTGATTGTAAAGAGCCTGAAGAATCACAAGATGATTATTTCTAGAATGGTCTGTATCAAACTGTTAATGTCTCTTCGCCTCCAGTGACAGTAGTGGAAGCCTAGAGAAACTCTGCCCTTATGCTAGGCTGTCATTATGAAGTTAACAGGCAGCCTTCGCTGCAGTGACCACGAAATGATGGAATTCAGGATCCTCAGGGCAGCGAGGAGGGTGTGCTGCAAGCTCACTATCCTGGGCTTCAGCAGAGCAGACTTTGGTCTCTTCAGGCACCTGCTTGGTAGAATACTGTAGGGCAAAGCCCTGGAGGGAAGAGGGGCCCAAGAAAGCTGGTTAGTATCCAAGGATCACCTCCTCCAAGCTCAGGAGTGATGCATGCCAACAAAGAAAAAAATACAGGCAAAAACTCCAGGAGGTATGCATGGATGAACAAGGAGCTCCTGGAGAAACTCAAACACAAGAAGGAAGCCTACAGAGGCTGGAAGCAAGGGCAGGTAGCCTGGGAGGAATACAGAGAAATTGTCTGAGCAGCCAGGGGTCAGGTTAGGAAGGCCAAAGCCCTGATAGAAATAGTCTGGCTGGGACGTCAAGGACAAGAAGAAAAACTTCTGTAGGTATGTCAGTGATAAAAGGAGGATGAGGGAAAATGTGGGTCCCCTCTGGAATGAAACGGATGACCTGGTTACCCAGGATATGGAGAAGGCTGAGGTACTCAATGACTTCTTTGCATCAGTCTTCACTGGCAAATGCTTGAGCCATGCTGCCCAGGTCACAGAAGGCAGGGACTGGGAGGCTGCAGAACCGCCCACTGTAGGAGAAGATCAGGTTTGAGAATATCTAAGGAACCTGAAGGTGCACAAGTCCATGGGATCTGATGAGTTGCATCCACGGGTCTTGAGGGAATTGGTGGATGAAGTGGCCAGGCCACTTTCCATCATATTTGAGAAGTCGTGGCAGTCAGGCGAAGTTCCCACCGACTGGAAGAGGAGGGACATAACCCCCATTTCTAAGAAGGGTAAAAAGGAAGACCCAGGGAACTACAGGCCAGTCAGTCTCACCTCCGTGCCTGGCAAGATTATGGAGCAGACCCTCCTGGAGACTATGCTCAGGCACATGGAAAACAAGGAGGTGATTGGTGACAGCCAACACGTCTTCACTAAGGGCAAATCATGCCTGACAAATTTGGTGGCCTTCTATGATGGGGTTACAGCGTTGGTGAATAGGGGAAGGGTAACTGACGTCATCTACCTGGACTTGTGCAAGGCATTTGACACTGTCCTGCATGACATCCTTGTCTCTACATTGGAAATCTACATGGATTTCATGCATGGACCACTCAGTGGATAAGGAATTGGCTGGATGGTCACACTCAAAGAGTTGTGGTCAACGGCTCAATGTCCAAGTGGAGAACAGTGACGAGTGGTGTTCCTCAGGGGTCGGTACTGGGACCAGCACTGTTTAACATCTTTGTCAGTGACATGGACAGTGGGATCGAGGGCACTCTCAGGAAGTTTGCTGATGACACGAAGCTGTGTGGTGTGGTCAACACACTGGAGGGAAGGGATGCCATCCAGAGGGACCTTGACAGGCTGGAGAGGTGGGCCCGTGTGAACTGCATGAAGTTCAAAAAGGCCAAGTGCAAGGTCCTGCACGTGGGTTGGCATAATCCCAAGCACAACTACAGGCTGGTTGGAGAATGTATTGAAAGCAGCCCCGAGGAGAAGGACTTGGGGGTATTGATTGATGAGAAGCTCAACATGAGCTGGCAGTGTGCGCTTGCAGCCCAGAAAGCCAACCGTGTCCTGGGCTGCATCACAAGAAGCGTGACCAGCAGGTCGAGGGAGGTGATCCTGCCCCTCTACTCCACTCTCATGAGACCCCACCTGGAGTACTGCATCCAGCTCTGGGGGCCCCGGTACAGGAGAGACATGGAACTGTTGGAGCGAGTCCAGGGGAGGGCCATGAAGCTGATCAGAGGGCTGGAGCACCTCTCCTATGGGGACAGACTGAGAGAGTTGGGATTGTTCAGCCTGGAGAAAAGAAGGCTCCAGAGGCACCTAATTGCAGCCTTCCAGTACCTGAAAGGCCTACAGGAAAGCTGGAGAGGGACTGTTTATCAGGGAGTGTAGTGACAGGGCAAGGGGGAATGGGTTTAAGCTGAAGGAGGGTCGATTTAGATTAGATGTTAGAAAGAAATTCTTCCTTGTGAGGGTGGTGAGACACTGGAACAGGTTGCCCAGAGAAGTTGTGGATGCCCCATCCCTGGAAGTGTTTAAGACCAGGTTGGATGGGGCTTTGGGCAACATGGTCTAGTGGAGGGTGTCCCTGCCCATGGCAGGCGGGTTGGAACTAGATGATCTTTAAGGTCCCTTCCAACGTAAACCATTCTATGATTCTATGAATCTATGATTCTATGATACAGCATTGTTCTCTCTGGGAAATTTGACCAGAAGTCTTACAAACAGAATTAATAACTGAAATATTGACCCTAGGACTAACTAGGAGATTATTTTGTTCTCGAAAGTCCACATCAGTATCCTGAGCACTCGAGAGGGAATTTTTTTCCAGTAAAACATTCTGCAGTTTCATTTCTTGGGACTCACATGTGGTATGAACAACTGAAGAGATGAATAACTTCAAAATTAATTTATAAATTTATGAACCACACTGAAAATTGCTAGTAATGTCTGAAAATCATGCCATTGGCTATCCAATAGGAACTGAAGTTTCTCAGGCCAGCTGGAGTTAGTCCTAAACACAGGTAACAGCACTTTACGTCATGCATATTCAATTGTTTGCAAGCTAAACCAGAAATGAATGGAAGCTCAATGTGACCCACCACACCTGATCAGTGCATATCAGCAATGATTGGTATCAGGCCTTTATTTATTTGTTTATACATACATACAAAAACCATTGCGATATTGGTCACATACCTCATTTCATACTGGAGTTTTTATAACTGGTATTTACAGATCCAGATGAATGGCCTGGCACTGTGAAATCCTTCCCACTTATGTGATATTATTGCTGGTTTATTTCTTACTTTTATATTAGTATGAAGTCCAGTAAACGTCATCATTTTACTCGAAGGAAAAGAAAGAATCAGCAAAGCATGTGTTTACAGTGCAAGATATAGAAAGCAAAATACGGTTCAGTGCCATAAAGGAACATAAAGCACCTGTGACAGAGATTTAACAGTCCAGGTATTATTGTTGGACAAAGATATACCGGGTCTGAAGTTGATTGGTTATTTACATGTCATTGCTCCCTGTTCTGTATCTTTTATTGCTGAGATAATTTTTCAATTACATGCGGAAAACATTTAGCTTGCTTGCTTTGTTTTATGAAAACAGCCTTTTAGCATCTTTCTTTTTACTTGCAAGTCAATGACTTAGATGTCAATTCTCAGATGCTCTGCACTGTTTGCGTCCTTTGGAAACTAAAACCAACCTGGAACTCTTCATAGTATAGTATTTCTCAGTCATCTTCCAAGAATGTTCATCTCTGGGTAAATCCAGAGCTCAGTTGCATTTGCACAAGATTAAACAAGGACTTCATTAAGCCAAATCCTCTGTTCCAGCTGCAGTTCTGTGGCTTTGTGCAGGTCATCCCATGAGGCCAAAGTTAGGAAATAGCATCCAAAATCTGGCACTCGAATGAGTGTGTTTCTTTCTCTGAAGCATTCACAATACCTAGAAAAGAAAATCTGGGGAGGTCATACAAGAGCTGTGTACTTAACTTCCAGTGAAAGTGAGCTCTTAAATTCTTAGAAATAAACTTCAACATCTATAGATATAGATTTGAATGTCCAACTGAACATTTGTGGTGGGACTTTCAAAGGAAATGGTGATTTAGAAGCACGAACCCTCAAGAAAGTTTTTCTGCTGCAACCTTTAAATCTTAGGGTGTTCAAGTATCTTACTCCTGTTTATTAAGCTCTTTATCTTGCATTGGGGTTCATGGCATTTAACTTTGGCTTTCTAAAACTTTTTTTCCTCATCTTAAGTAGCCACGGAGACTCCATCTGTGTTCATTCAATAGAGAGAAATCAGCACCTCCACAGGATAATTCATACTATCCTATTTTAGCATAAGATATATCACTCTGAAGATGCTGTATCTCCTGCTTTGTCCACAGAGGAAGCTTAGATTACTGACTAAATAAGATAAGACTAAACTTGCAACTCTTATATGGATAGATTTAGGTGAGATGAAAGCTCCAATCCATTCTTGCTAAGTTCTTTATCCTTCATATGGAAACTCACAAAGCTTCAGCCTGAAAGAGAAATTGCATATTTAATCAATGAAACTCTATTGTGGTTTTTGCTTGTGGTTCTTTTTACATGCATAACGTCAACATTTTGAAGACATTTAAGGACTGAATTTTCAGCAAATTAGCAGTTTGTTAAACATGGGTGTTTCTGTAATTGTGATAAATAGCAAAAATGTACTGCATTCAATGGCCCTAAAAAGTCACATATCCACCCAGGTGACCTATGGGTGGTGAAGTTACAAATCACTTAGCTGCCTCCAACAGTGCAAAATGTCTGGTTGCTGGTGAGAGGTAGGCACAAACCCCAAAATGCCGACTCATGCCAAAGAGTTTAAACAAGGGTTGGTTCCATTTCTGAAAAATGGGGCATGGGGTAGCAGTTTTGATGGACTTCAGAATAATAGATGGAGTTTTTTCTTGTCCGTCAGATAATAGTTCAGATACCTCTGAGTTTACACATGGATGTAGATAGAAGTGTTATCTTCTATCATGCCAAATAGTAAGGTAAGACACTACAAGGAAACGTTCAGGTGAGCAAGCCTTCCTTTGGATTTTTTTGTTTATTTGTTTGTTTGATTTCAGACCTGAAGAAAGACCTCTGCTTTCTTCCAGTTACACTGTTTTTCTCACCTGGAATCTTCTCAAGTCACAGAAAACTGCCCTCTACAGAAAAAAAAATGCAGATTTTGCAGCTGGGTTTTAGTAAAGCACAAATCTAAGAAACCTCTGTTGTCAGAAAAAAAGGAAACTCAGGCACCACAGCCCATAATCTCAAATAAAGCATCCAAAATTAAGATGATTTTCTTGAAAGATTAACCCAATTCATTTTGGGTTAAGAGCTGGGAGGAAATAAAAGGGTCCAAAGTCAATTCTATTAACTTGATCAGAGGTACACCGGGACTGTGTCTCAGGATCATTATCTTACAAGACACGGATGTCAATCTCATTATGTAACCGAGTGTGTCTAGCACTTTCCTGTATAAATATACTTAATAGATATAGTTTTGACCTTTTGCTGTAAAATTAATAAAAAAGAGATTGGACTCAGTGTGCCAAGAGGCTTTTCTCAGTCCCATTAAAGGATGATTTTTTTTGTGTGTGTAAATAAATACATTTCAGCACACAAAAGAAGAAAAATGTTTTCTGAAGAAATGACCTGAGTTTCCCCTCCTCCATATATTATCACTGCACCATTTTATTTCAGAAAAAAAACCCTTCTTATTCCAGAGGGTTATCTGTTTGTACTCATGTCTGTCTCCTCATATCCATATTCCACTAGAATGTTAATGCTTTAAAGTTTCAACTGTACCTCAGAGATGGATATATTTGACACAGGAATTTTGTTGTACAAGGACTGGCCCACAGAGTATGGAGCCTTGGGGAATTTCGAACCTTTGATTTATCTGCACTTTTATAGATCATCCTCATAGTATTTGAGAGTGATGGGCAATTCAGGATTCATCTATGCACACTATGGCTTATGCAGTGACTTGAACAACTCCCTTGAGACAGAGTGTAAATAATATTCCTTGCCCATGCAGAAATAAACTTGCTTTTGCTATCTGCCCCCCAAAAGTCAGGTGGGCAGGAAAAAGGCTGTGAAAAAGCTGCAAGGAGGAGGAAGAGGAAGAAACCTGGATGGCTCACTTAACTTTATTATGCCTTTACTATGGCTGAGGTTTTATCATTTGACCAGGAGGGTGGCAAACGTAAGAAAGGAAGGTCAAATCTATAGGACTGATCTTGAGAGGGTGCATTCAAGTATCATTCTTTTTGCAGGGTCATCCTTTAATGCACACTCAACTTACACATTTGGGAACCCAAGAGAAAGGCTCTATCATGTTGCTGATAGTCAGCAAGGAAACACAAAACATTTTTGCTCTGCTTACGTTGGTATTGGCAGTGAAAAATCAAATGGGATTTGATAAGGGCATTTTGCCTTGGTTAACAAATTCAACAGCTGGCATGCAAAGAGATCACGAGTAGGTCTGTGGAGGATAAGGTATCATCCTGGCATAAGCTCTTCTGTGCCCTTCTTGCACTCTCACACCTGTAGCGCTCTCAACGCTGCAGAGAGGTTACAATTGATTTTTTCGAGCCTAAGAGGAGAATTAGACATACATTTTAAAAATAATGGTACTTGACTGTAATGTCACTTCAGACTATGCACATTACCCTACCGGTGCCAATTATTAAGTTATTTTAAAAAAATAAATAAATAAAAGCAGTTCAGAGCTAAGAAATCTCTCTGCTGATGAAGCAGCACAGAGAAAAATAGATCATTACCCCTTAACTCAGTCCCTGGTTCTCTCAGGGTTATCTCTGGTGCAGATGTGTTATGGCACAGTAGCATTCACAGTGAAAATCATGGTGTCAGGGAGCTGGACAGAAACTTAACTTACTGAATCTGCAGAATTAGCTTTTCATTACTATATGGAAAATTTCATGCTAACCACAGAAAAATTCCTTTCCTGTATAAAACACAAGGTTGATTTTTTATACAAGGAAACATTAGTTCTCTAGTGGAGTCTCCAGTGGCTTCCACTACATCACTTCTTTTTAGAATTGGAGTAAAACAGAGCAGCATCCACCTTTCTGCGCCTTTCCATGCAAACACGAAGGCTCACACAAGGTTCTGGTCTCACAGCAAGGTGCTGAGAACAGTAGATATCATTGGAAGTCATCTTCAGATTGAGACAAACATCCTCAATGCCACTGACCTCAGAGCAATTCCTGTACTGAAAAAGAGAAAAAACAACAGTGGGAGCACAGATCCTTACACAGTGCTGAAATTTTTAAGAATCAAATCTTGTCTTTATATCTTGCATCAAGTTCTGCTTACTGACATCACTGAAAGTTGTGTATCTCTCAGTTGAATTCCAAATTTTCACCTTTTAACTTCTGATATTCATTGAAATATTGAAGTACTCTTTCCTGTCCAATGAGTACCAGAATTTCCCAAGCACTTAGCAATCCTTTATAATATATCATAAACATAACAAAACAAAACAAAATAAAATAAATAAAATAAAATACATAATCATAATCATAATAACAATAATAAAAACCCCAAACCCTAGGCAAGCAAGCCAGATCAAATCTATTAGTGTCTAGCAGGAGAACAGCTGTCTATCAAAGCTCAGTTTCCCTATCTGACCACAATCAAATAAACAAGACAGCCAAGCACCTCCAGGGCAGGGGCTCTGAGGAGAAGAGGGATGTCTGCAGAGCCTGGAACTGAAAGGTTGCCTTTCTGCTGAGGATGTCAATCAGCCCTTGGTCGTTATCCGATGCATGAAGAGAGAAAATGCTGTTTTCACACAGGTGAACATTACTCCAAAGTAAAAATAAATGTGGCTGAAGGCTTTTTTTTTTTTTTTTTTTTTTTTTTTGTTTTTTTTTTTTTTTTTTTTTTTTTTTGATAAGACAAATGAACATACTACGAGAAGAGAAGTTCAACAGGGAGGGACAAAATAGGCCGAATGTTTATTAGAAACAGGTTTTACATCTTGAAAAACCAAATCCCTTTCCCATTGGAGACCATCTTTTTCAATTTAAGTTTAATGAAAGTTTTCACTGAATGTGTATCTGTATATATTCAAAGCAGAGCTGCAAGTGCTCTGATAAAGCTGACCTAGAGGGACTTAGAGCTGGGAGAAGCTTTTCTTTTTTCTTTTTTCTTTTCTTTTCTTTTCTTTTCTTTTCTTTTCTTTTCTTTTCTTTTCTTTTCTTTTCTTTTCTTTTCTTTTCTTTTCTTTTCTTTTCTTTTCTTTTCTTTTCTTTTCTTTTCTTTTCTTTTCTTTTCTTTTCTTTTCTTTTCTTTTCTTTTCTTTTCTTTTCTTTTCTTTTCTTTTCTTTTCTTTTCTTTTCTTTTTTCTTTTCTCTTCTCTCTTCTCCTTTCCTTTCCTTTCCTTTCCTTTCCTTTCCTTTCCTTTCCTTTCCTTTCCTTTCCTTTCCTTTCCTTTCCTTTCCTTTCCTTTCCTTTCCTTTCCTTTCCTTTCCTTTCCTTTCCTTTCCTTTCCTTTCCTTTCCTTTCCTTTCCTTTCCTTTCCTTTCCTTTCCTTTCCTTTCCTTTCCTTTCCTTTCCTTTCCTTTCCTTTCCTTTCCTTTTCTTTTCTTTTCTTTTCTTTTCTTTTCTTTTCTTTTCTTTTCTTTTCTTTTCTTTTCTTTTCTTTTCTTTTCTTTTCTTTTCTTTTCTTTTCTTTCTTTTCTTTTTTCTTTTCCCTTTTCTTTTCTTTTCTTTTTTCTTTTATTTCCTTTTCTTTCCTTTTCTCTCCTTTTCTCTCCTTTTCTTTCCTTCTTTTCCCTTCCCTTTCCTTTCCTTTCCTTTTCTTTCCTTTTCCCTTTCCTTTCCTTTCCTTTCCTTTCCTTTCCTTTCCTTTCCTTTCCTTTCCTTTCCTTTCCTTTCCTTTCCTTTCCTTTCCTTTCCTTTCCTTTCCTTTCCTTTCCTTTCCTTTCCTTTCCTTTCCTTTCCTTTCCTTTCCTTTCCTTTCCTTTCCTTTCCTTTCCTTTCCTTTCCTTTCCTTTCCTTTCCTTTCCTTTCCTTTCCTTTCCTTTCCCTTTTTATTTTCTTTCCACTGTTTTCATATAAATTATCTACACTTGTCAGTCTGCTATATTTATCTTTTGGGGCTGATGACTACTACACTAAAGGAACATTTTTCATATCCCGTATTCTGAAAAATCAGATGTGTTTGCTTCAGCTATGAAATTTTTTTTGACCATTTCAACCTCCAGGAAAATCAGACTATTGTGCACCTGTCAAGGTTAAAATTTATTTAAACAAAACATCTGTGTGCCTAATACAAAACTTATACAGCAAACGATTTTATCAATCAACAAGGTGAATGGTCTCTACCATTTGGTGGTATTAGAATCAGAGCACTCCTCTCTTACATCCTCTTACTGCACTTCAGATGAACCTAAAAATCTTAGCTTGCTTCTCCTTACTTATAACCCTATGGCATAGCCAGACACATGTGCTGGTTTCATTTAGCTGTGTAATTGCTGATTGTGTTTGCAAATGTAGCTAAATACATGATTAAGCATAAACTGCAGCAGTCTACTCAATACATTCAGACAAATTTTATTATTGCATTCCTTATCTCAAATACTCACAGACAAAACCTCCACTTACTCAGTTCACAGTTGTCTAATTATTTCTGCAAACTTTTCATTATCAGACTTGTAGTGCTGGAAGCAGAAACATTTATGCCAGTGAGGCTAAAGTTTGGACCTACAATATATCCTGGAGAGTTAGTCACCAAGCATACGTACAGCCTGTAAAACGTGAACACAGGTGTCTGTTATGTTCTGAATTTATTTATGATTTCATGCATCAGTTTTAAAGCATGGGTGGAGATCAGCTCACAGATCTGACCATTTTGGTTAGGTCATTTATGACACAAAATGAAACCTGGGCCATACTCTACACTGATTCTCTTCAGGGAAGAACACTTTACCTCAGCCACAACGTACCCATCAGCACCCTAGAGAGTCTGTAGCTTTACACTGCACTTGCAGTTTTGCAACACCAGTCCATCTCCCATGAATCTGAAGGTACCCACAGCATGGAAGACTAATTCTTTGGATTCCTATCCATAAGTGCTAAGGAAGACATCAACTGAGTTCATGCAATATGGCATACACCTCATACCAGATGGTTGTAGTGGAAGGAGAGAAAAAGAAAATGGTAGAAGTCCTATAGTTTCATCTCTAGTAAATCTATCTTTGCAGTTTGTTCTCAACTGAGAAGTGGAGGTTTCTTAACCAATAAATCACCTGCCTTGACTCTCATATCAATAATAGTAGTTTGGTGAACTGAGATACCAAAATCAGGTCTCCTGTGTCAGATTTCTGAGAAGCCAGCAGGAAGTAAATAAACATCAAGAAATGTCATCATCCACTTTAGTTTTGAAACTTACTCATTTTGTGTGTATTTTAAAATACAAGGCTGTTGATTGCTCAGTTATGATACTGACCAGGAACGGTGCTCACTGGCATGAGATTCATTTCACACCAAAGGTTATGGTCTTCACATCTGCTTGGAAAGAAATGACCTGGATGTGTTTTACCGTTAGTGGATGGAGCCAGAACTTTCAGGGACACTTTTCTAGGGAGCTTCTGGGACTTCAGAGAAAGAGATAATCTCTTCATAAAATGAGCCAGGTGAAACATATTCAGGTAATCTCTTTGTAAAGCATATCTATACAGAAATCTAGATGGTTAGCTCAACATATTTTGTTGATAGATAAGTAGGTGTCTTATCTAAACTTAGATGGGACAAATGCTACCTCTTGTCATTGTGCCATCATTCTAAAAACATTTTTCATTTATTAAGGTCCAAATAGTGTGGACGTAAGACAGTCAGCACCATTCATCCTGGGGTCCAAGACTTAGTTCCAGCACATCTGATTTCTAAAGAACATTATAGCTATACCAATCAAAGCTATAGGTATGAGATCATGTGACCAAGAACTAAACACATTTCAATGAATCTGGCAAACTAAAATTACCTTGCTTTGCTCTATTCTGACCATTGTTTAGAATAATTAAATCCTGTGCCTTCTGGAGTGTTGAAATTGTCATGGAAGAGAAGTCAGACAAATTGGATGCTTTTAATATAAAGGCAGTCATCATTTATTGAGGCTGCTGAACAAAGATTACTCAGTAGCAATGTAGCTAACACTTAGTCTACCTTGACACAACCTGGAATGTTTAATGTAAGTACACAGTGTTTTTCTGTATCCTGACCTCTTTTGTTAAGTTGTGGAAAGAATTGCTGATGACCAGATTTTTATGCTGTCCATCTCCTGTTCAAAAAATTTGTCTCAAATAAAGGCCATGCTTTCATATTCCCAGCAGTTCAGTCTCAGAACTGCAATAATGTGGAATGACTATCATTCTCACTTATATTTCTATAAGCTGTGTTTAACACTTCTATTCTTGACATTTACACGTCACAACTGACTATCTATCTATATATATACGTGTCAGTATATATATCATATATATGTATATACATACATATATGAAGGAACTGAAAATTGCTGTGATGGGATTATTTAGAAGACTGATCAATTGAGCCAGTTTAAATTTTAAAACAGGACTCTACTAGATTGATGTTCATTAGCAATACATATTATTTCAATGGTTTGTTCCTACACGTTAACAACTATGATCACTGCATATTTCTAGATAGTACTTAAAAATCAATCCTAAATTAAGTACAAGTACATGCAGTTAGTGCAGTTAGACTAGAATATGATGATCTTAGTAGATGAGGTCAAAGTGATCAGGCTGTCTTACAAGGGATCCCCATCACCACATCTGAGATCTCATCCTGTTATACAGTATTTGGATTTCTAGACAGTGCCTAGATCTTGGGCTCCAGCTATTGACTACTTGCTGCCCAAAGATGGGAGGTGGGTGCTATATTCCTAGGCTAAGGCAGATGCCTTCTCCTATTGTTTGTCTGGGATCCTTTCTGTCCCTCACTGAGCTGTTTCTTTTCCTTCAGTGAAAGCAGTATTTTCACAGCTCTTGAGGTGGTGCTGCTTCAATGATCAATAATTGCCCATCAGTGAGTTGTTTGCAGTTCTGGGTCCTCTGTTTTTGACCCATGCCCATACCTTCAAAGTCTTCGCTGCTATCCCACATTTAAACTGACGTGATAACAGGGAAAATCTGCTACCACGCTCAGATTCACACAACAAGTTCTAGTAGCAAGCTCATAACAAGTGCAAGAGGCCAGGACTGGGCCCGGTACTCTTAGCAGAAGGCTTATGTTTTGTTCCTAGCACTGGTGATACTATTTTTATGGGCCATTAGGTACAGAAATGCTTATATAGTTATGCTATATTAGTGTGTTTATGCTTGGTTTCAAAACAAACTAATATTAAAATCTGTTCAGCGTGCTTCTGCTTTCATGGGTGCAGCAGGTCTCTGTTCATCCAACGAATATTCAAATCGTAAAAAACCACTTTCCCATAACAAGCAACAGACCCACTGGCACTGATTGGTCCTCAGTTGCAGTGGGAGTTGGGCCTAGGGGAAGAATTTGGGCTTGTAGTTTTACCCCAGGAACACAACTGACTATGATGCTCTCCCAGTTACTGCCGCTATTTTTCAGGGACTTTTACACACTTCCCTTCTTGGATTATTTCTTAAGGAAAGATTGAGATGACGATCTTTACAGAAAGAGAGACATGGTAAAAAAACATTAGGAAGAATGTTTTTATAACAACCTTCCATCACTACAAAGCTTGTTCCTAAGCTGTTTCTTCACCTAGGAGCAGGACAATGGTTATGGCCAGCTGAACTCCTGTTGCGAAGCAGGAGTCAAGAAAGAAATCAAACATCTTGTCCGGGGTCACAAAATAACAAGGACCTTTGCTCTTGTCATGCCACAGGAGAGAGTGAAATAGGGTGGTTCAATTTAAAAAACATACACAAAATAAAATTAAATAACTTTTAGACCTTATTAGACATAAATTGAAATTTATGTAAAATTACTAATCCATTTCCATTTTTACGTTAGACGTGTCTAAATCCTCACCTTTAGATGTGTCTTTAAAGATAAGAGGCTCTAATTTTAGGTCTACCTGAGACATCCTTTTCAAGCTTGATCCTGAGAGCTCTTATCTCTTCTCTAACCTGGAGAGAAGCTGCTGGATTTTGATTGTTTTGTATGATTGGAACCAGTTCCTGGAGAAAGATGGAAACTTGCTGAAAGGACTCAGGTGTCTGCCAAAGGTTTTCTCAGTTGACTTTCAGAGAGACTGAAATGTCCCTTCTAGAAAGTATTAGTGTGTTTTGTCCCGCACTGAATTAATACTTCTAAAAGCTGGAGTGATATAAGAAATGTCCTGATAAAAAGTAGTTTCTTGAATTCTCCTACTTCACCATAACACCTTAGAAAACATTAAATGGGATTTGTTTCTTTAACCTCAGAGGTAAATATAATCCATATGATATTCTTATGTCACCTAAACAACAAAATTCTATCATCAACTTCATGGTCTACAGATAATTGCTAAAATATTAAAATCCAAATTCTGAATCCAGATATCTTGCATCACAGTCCCTACCTTAACCACAAACCTTTATGTTAAAAAAAAAATTCCTCATGGAAACTCTATTCAGACTATTATAGCCTACTGCAAGAAGATAGATTTAATGAGTGTCTATTTTCTGATCACACCTATACAGATTAAAATGTCCCAGCCATCTGCAAAAGCTATACACAGAGTTTCCTGTGTTTTAATGGGAGAAGACCTTCATGAACATCTGCAAAAGAGTGTAGTGCAAAGTAGTACAGGGGTTGGTGGGGACAGAAGGGTGCACAGGAGAGCAGAAATTTGGGGTTGTATTGTTTCTCAAGTCAGATAACATTTGGTACAAGGTGTCAGGAAACTGTCTGAATAATAACTCAGTTAGCTCTCCAGACTCATCAAAATTTTCTGTTATTTGCACGAAGCTGAAGAAGTTTTTGTGAGCGTGGTTTTGTGTGAGAAGAATGTACATGTTGCTATTTGACTTGTCAATGCTATTCATGAGGCTATGCTTTTCTCAATTCTGTTTTCTTACATTGACAAGATTTGTGTGGGGGTTTTAAAATTTATTTTATTTTCCCTGCACAATTGTAACACATATGAACTTTTGATAGAGCTGGGCAAACTGTGCTTTTAAAGACTCTACTAATATTTACTTGAATAGGTTAGCCCCCACTCTGTGTTTGTTTTCTGCAGTTATTTTAGTTAATGAGTTTGCTGGCTGGGATGTTCCTGGGAACAGCTAATTTTAGACAACTATTAAAAAATACTAACAGAAGGTGAATTTCACAAAATGCTGCTATTTGTAATGGAAGTCTGGTTTTAAGAGCTGTGGTTTGCTCATCCAATCAGAAAAACATATCATATGATTTATGTGTCTGCTCACACCATCTTGAATTTCAGATTTTAAATTTTATGTACTTACAACCATCTGCTCACAAGCTAAATTCACACCATGGTTGTATCAGAGAAAATACATATATTTGGTAAACAGTTTTGAATAGTTGATGAAGGGAGGGAAAATGCCATCTGATTGTACAATTTCTTCAGCAGGACTTGGAGGTCACCTTCATTTTCCTGCTTTATCAGTCTGTAGTGTAATATTTTGATCTTAGTTTGGTCTAGGTAACTTCATTCTTCCTGTAGGACTCAGAGTTCACGGTTTCTGAATGACTACAGTTTCATGTTCAGGGAATTAACAGCTGGATGATAGATATTCGCTAGTTTCCATATTTTGTTGTCCAAATGACTAATCACTGCCTTCAGCCACATCATCTTCTGGCAGTAGCCTGAATTTGATGCTCAGGTAAAGATGTAGGCGTTAAGCACTCTGGAGGACCTTTTCATGCAGACTCAAGGCTTTGCAGCAAATCCTAGAGAAGCATCCAGTTTCCAAACACTCCTGCAGCAGGGAAAAGAGAGGGAGGTAAGGAGAATCAGCATGGGGCAAAGAAGTGCAGGGCAGCCCTGGAGCTTCTCTGGTTGTCCATGGGGAGAGAAGAGGTGCTGAAAAGCAGATGAGGCTCCTGAGAGTGACCACCACCACTCCCCACGAATGCCACACACCTGTGTTCTGCAGGTTTGGCATGGTGATATCAGTGGGGACTCGGCTGCTTTTCCCTTCACCTCATCTCATCACTCCCTGCAGACTGCTGTGCTAAGCAGGTTGCTATCTGCTTTGTGCCTATTGGAAGCCCTAGCTCCAAGTAGAAATATTTTTTCCTAGACACTTACGGGCTTTATGGCTAAACGTGGAAAAACTATCATCAGCTGCATTGTTAATATTTTAAGTATAATTTCTGTTGCTGTGTCCAGACATACCTCTTAGGGTGTATTGTGAAGTGCCTCAGGATCCTGGTCTTCTACCTGTTCAGATCAAAATCATTTTGAAGGGCATCAGATCTGCTATCCAGTGTGCATACCCAGGTTTACTTTGTGAATGAACAAGATCTGAGAACAAGCAAGTGATTTGTATCCTTAACCTATAGATAATGCGAACCTAGACATAGACAATGTGAATCTATTCACAGGCTCTGAGTTACAACTCTGGTGAGATGTGATTACAGAAAGTATCCTTTCTGAACCATGATTTCTAAGGTTCTACTGAAATTGAGACCTACAGAAAGCCTTGAATCTAGGTGTATTTGATAGTGTGAAGAAGCTGCAGGGTAGAAGGATCCAATCAAGAGAGGGGAAAATAAAGAAAACAGGGAGAAAACTATTGCTGGAGAACATGGAAGGAAACAGTGACCTTCTCACCTTATTTTCATGTTTGAGATGCAATTGACTGGCCTCAGAGAGGAGAAGGTAGAAGTATCCTGACAGCTCTAAATATTATAAAATCCCTAATACAAGTTTCCAAAGAGTGCCTGGAAAAGTCAAGGGAATATAAAACAGAAAAATGAGTATAGAAGAGCTTATTGTTCCATTGAAGGCCCTTTGTTATGAGTGAGAGGGACATACAGACACAGACAGAAGTACTGACATGTACCCAAGTCCCTCCTTTCCACACAGAAAGAGACAAAGAAACACTTTGATGAGCAGACATCCCCAGGCCCTTATTTTGCACAAATGTTCCATAATATTTATTTTTTTTCTCTTTAGAGAGGTCCAGAAGAACTCCTCCGTCAGATGCAGATGTACTGAAGCATCCACACTAGTAGAGAAACACATGCACACAATGACAGATTCATGGAAATACTCCCAATCATGCTTACAAACATTGCACCATGGAGACGGGTATATGGCTCATCGGACACATCACACCCAACAGCTGCAGAAATATTTAGAGCTCATGTTGTACAGACGTGACCATTTTCTGCATTTGAAGGCAGCACTGAACAGTCCAGTACCACAACACACCTATTAGGATGGCTGGTCACAACACTCCGTGACCACAGAACCAGGGAGATGGTGTGCCATGGCCCTCTACTACATGATCCCTGTGGGGTAAGCACAGAGAGCACTGTCTGGTCTTAGCCACATGAAAGACTTCCTCACGTTTAATCCTACCAGACATAAAGGGTGAAGATAAGGACCACAGACAAGGAAGCTTTATTATGTCCCAAGTTCGTTTTAATTCCCTGCAACTCTATTCCTCCTTTTGTCTTCTCTGCCAGAAAAGCAGCTAGCTTGTCACAGCTAAAAATATTCAACATGATGTCTACAGCCTCCTGTAAGCATGTTGTTCAAGGAACTCAGGCCTTGGAGTTATAGGGTATTTCAGATTGGCATCCTTTATGAACTTGCTATATCTTTAAACAGCCTGGCTGGAGTAGCTTTTAACTGAGTTTGTCCGTGCCTGTGCTTGCTGCTGAGCTTGTTCAGAGCTGCCACATTTCAGCAGATCGCAAAAGGAAACAGTGAAGATACCTGTCCAGTTTTTGTACAGTAGGCAAAACTGTTGGTTTTTTTCCCATAAATTTAAACACCATCTTCAGTCACAGTCCAACAAAACCTTTGTCTGCATTTGCAGTCTGATTTGAGATTGGAAATCTTGGAAATTATTAAATTGTCTGACTAGCAAAAGAAAAGATAAAGTTCTGATATTTGCACTTCTGAAGTGATCACATTGTTCCATATAATCAAAATTCATTTGTAATCTCCATCTGTTTGTATCTGCTGTTTTAAATAGCTCTTTTCACCAGGGTTGCAAGATGTTTTCCCTGTTGTATGGCTGGTAGGTCTGATAAATTAACAGCCATGCCCAGCATCAGAAAGGAGATTGGCAGCAGAGGTGCAATTTTAATCTGACTTTATCTGTGTCTCATGCTTTAACTGCAAGAAAGTCCTTCTTTGCTGTCTAACAAGCAGTACACATATGGTAATCAACCATGCCAGGATGCGCTGGTAGCATTTCAACAGGCTCTTCCCACAAACATTTGTCACATGGCTTTTCTTTGGTTTAGGGGTATGATCGCACATAGATCAAGGTGAAGGAGTGGGACACTTTAGAGAGGGACACACGAGGACTGCCCAAAGAAAGATGTGCTGTAATTCAGCGGACTTTAATTCTGCTCCTGGTTCTGCTGCTGAGCTGGGAAAGTCACTTCACATCAGACTGCTGACCCCAGCTTTCCATGGAAAGCTCTTTAAGCTCCACTGATGGCAAGTATTATTGTCAGATTTATTTAAGATTGATGCACTTATTTAAGCAAAAGCCTTTTCCTCATCACAGAGATGGTAATGTCATTTTACAGCAAACTTTACCGATTTACAGGTTATCCCCCTTTCTGCTGGAACCACTGCTACTCAGCACCACACTCACTGCTCTGACCACGTGGCACACCGCTCCACTGCTCTCATGGGGCAGCGGTTGGTGATAGAAATGTTACAGCACTCTCCTGGCTTGGGAGGTGATCCCAATGCTCCTACCATTTTCTGTCATTTTCTGAGAGGAGTTCTTAGCAATAGTCTGTGTAAAGCAACCATGACACAATGCTCAGATGCAGCTATGCATTAAGGCATAAATGTATATGAAACAGAGCATCTCAGGAAGCATAATTGGTACCAAGGACTCAATTCAATCACCACAATAAACTTCAGATACTCAAAGCCTTACCAAAAAGAAGTTAACTTTTAAGGAAGAATCTTTTGCACAGACTTGGATCCTACCTTCAAAGGGATTGGGACAGTGGGAATTGACCATATGCTGACATTTCTGGTCTTCTGGTTTTTGGTGCTGCTCAGAAGCTCCACGTAGATTGTATCCTATTTGGTTTCATATGTATAGGATATTCCTTTCCTTGACTGTGAACTCAGTGAATGCATTAGCAATTCAATATTGAGAGTAACCTGATTTTATACACCACAGGATGGATGGAATATAACCAGCCAAACTGCGGCTCTCTGTTCAGCCAGATACTCCCTGCACCATGCCTCTATAGAATTTTCCTCTCACTAAAATATTTTTCCATCTAGACATGTGCAATTCCCATGTGCAACTCCCAGTGCTGTCAAAATGTGCCAGGCACATCAGTGCTGAGCTGATCAGTCGGGAGAGCCGATTCCAAAGGTCAGGCTTCTTATTTCATACCTAACGCTGCTGATGTAGCTGATCAGTTCAAGGATATGTACAGAAAAGAGGCAAAGAAGAATGGCTTCTTGGGGAGTTCAAGACCTGACTTGTAGACAGCAAATTGTCCAGATAAAGCAAGTAAGTTTGTTAGCACTTGGGATGTCATGTGCAAGTTGCTTTGTAACTTCTGAAGTAAAATCCTCAGGTTGGGGGCGTTTCAGTGATTTTGATTTGGGTTTGGTTTTGTTTTGGTTTTTTTTTTGTTTTGGTGTTTGGGGGTTTTTTTGCGAAGGAACCTAAAGATATCATTATATGAAGCTGCTTAGGGCTCCTGTCCATTGGATACATTAATTCAGCCTCCACTGCTAGTGTGGAACAAGGAGGTAACAGGGTGCAGGTGTAGGATACCACAGAAGTAAACAGGAAGGAGATCCAGAAAAGAGGCATGGATATGAAGTTCCCGTCTCATTACATGGATCTCCCTGCCTTGACCAGCCATGCCTTGGTCAATGTAAAGAAGATGAATGAACTGATCGTCCGCCTGGTTTGCTAATGAACACTGCAAGCACAGACCATCGCTAACTCCAGGTGCAGGAACATTTTATTTTAAGTGTTGTAGGACATCCCATTTATTTGAGTAGTCTACTGGAGTAGCCAAAGTTTTCTTTTGGCTGATACCCTCAGGACTGCTCAAACTAACAGCCACAGAGGAGAAAAGAAGTCTAAGTCTTTTTATAACCCCATCCACAGCCACATGCTCTCAGGTTTGCTGTAGGGTTCTTATCACTTGTTCAGCTCTTTAGCTGTCATTTGAACTTACTGTGCAAATCTGGGAGGGCTAAAGTTTATTTTTGATTTTTACTTAAGATGGTAACTTTCTGTTCCTTTCTGAGAAGCAGTAGATGTACATTTTATATGCAAAGTTTTCATGGCATATATAAAGCCTAGGATAAATTTCATGGCTCAGAGCTCAGTGAAGGTAGAGGTAAAGGAAATAAAAATTGAAAAAAAAAAAAACAAAACAAAACAAAGAAAAAGATAAATATTTTAACTTTGGCATATTGAAAATCTCTCCTCTTACATACAACTTTCTTTCCTATTCACATTTCCTCCTCTTGTGCACTTACACTTGTCTATTTTGCACAGTACAAGTATGTTGTAAAATGTCCAGCTCTTAATACATTTTCCTTTGCAGAGATGACAAATAAATGCAAAAATTAACATATATGTGAATTTCTGTCTCAGGGGTTTAGCAGAATTTTTGAAAACTGACAAGTTGGAGTTATTCAAGTCATCTTTATATAATTTATAGGAGATTCTGAACATTACTTTTTTTTGTTTGTGTGTGTGTGTGCCATAACATTCTTTGCAATCTTCTGAAATAGGCTTATGGCTTTGAAAGCTTTGTGGAGATGGGTGGGGAGTTTCACAGGGTTTTTTCCTCTTTTTTTGTATAACTCCAGATCCAGAATGAATTTAAAATTGCCCATTAAGCTAGCTTACTGAATCTTCATGAAACCTTACTCACTTCTCAACAAGTATATAGATAATTTCATCAGGGTCCCAGGAAGAATGGATTTTGAAAGGGACTTCAGCACCTTCTCTGTTTCATGTAGATGTTATATTTTAATTAAAAATCTGGCCACTGCAGCAAACAGAGTTTCTGGAAGATTCTCATCACAACATCATAACATCACAACATCAGTTCTCATCTCATCAGTGGAAATGGCATATTGTAGAAATCCATATACACAAATTCTTACACACAGTACGGACATATACATATGAACACCATGAATAAACATGAACACACTTGTACACAAACATGAAATTAACATGTGTCTTCTTGAGCAGTGGTCAGTTGAGTGTTGTCTGTAAAGGCAAGTGAAATCCTTGTTCTGAACCTCAAGGTCAGGAAAAGAATTAGCTGTGCAATGAGCTTGTGTGTTTGACAGTAAACTTGGAAACCTTCAGCTAACTTAGTTCATGTATGAGACATGGTCTAATACCGAGCATTGGTACAGTCGTTGAACTTTGTTGTCACAATAAAGCAGCACAGCTAAATTGCGATACCTCACTGAGATGTCATTGTTACAGGCAGTGAATTTGGTCCTCAGTACAAAGCAATCTGCATAATCATCCCCTAGTTTACTTTACATTAGTTTTCCATAGAGACTATTCACTAGGTTTTGGACTCAAATCTTTCACTCTTCAATTGCATTTAATCACTTTAAAAGCAAACAAAGAAACAAGCAAATAAACCTTAAACCTCTCAGTGCTCTCAAACTCTATAATTAAAAAAAAAAAAAAAAAAGAAAAGATTTCCAAATTATTTTTTTTTTTTGTGATTAATTTGCCTTTAATCTAAAAGTGCAACCAAAGATAGTTTGCATCTGATTACTAGGAAAGCAAGGAAAACACATATTCTCCACCTGACCTTAAAGGTCTTGATACCTCAGTTGAAATTTTTTTTTTTTTTCATTCCGTCTCATAACTGTACTTTCCCAACCTCTAATACTCTTGCAAAGGCTTGAAGACATTCTTTGACATCCACATTCTTACTGCTTTTCTTTTAGCCATTGACATCATAAAGTGGAGGGGAAAAAAAAAAAAACCCAATAAAAAAATCCCAAGCCCCAGACACTCACTGACATTGAGACACAAGCTATGCTACCAAGCTATATACCATATGACACATGAAAGGTCTGGGCAATACTGTACAGACAAGGTCAGGCTGGGTTTATATGGAAGAAGTTAATTACAAATGAGAGAAGTCCTTAGTGTCTCCATAACTGTGGAGGATTTTCTGTTCCCTTGTCAGAGACTTTAGCAGCATTTTCTGCCTTTGCCTGTCTTATCACATTATTTGAAGCTGAATTATAGTCATGCTCTGAAAATCAGCACTTAACTCCCGCAAATCTCGGCCTAATGCAAGACAGTTTCCTCTCAACTTTCCTCAGACAACCAGGTACCTACCCTTGCTCCTCATGTAGCTTAGCCATTGTCTCCAGCAGGCACGTCACACATGTGAATACTAAGAAACTGGATTTTGATCCAGTCTCTCTTGTAACTGCTATCAAATAAAAATCATGACTTTCTGCTCAGGGAGATAATGATGGTTTACCATCAGCACTTCAAATTAGTGTTCTCTAGTTTCTCCATGCTTGCTCACCTGGCATGGCTGATGTGAAGGCTTTTCCAATGCCTCCTGCTCAGATAATAATATTTGGTGCTTCATGACTGTTTTGTATGCCTGAGGTTTAAGAAGGTCACACAGAAATGTATAGAAAAGGACCTTGCATTTTAAAGGCTTTTGGATATAGACCTATACTTCCTAAATCATCAAAAAACCCTCATGAAATAGTGTTTAGCCTTTTTGGTATTGTGAGGCTTTGATAACAAGTGAATGTCGCAAACACCCGTCTTGACATGGACAGGGATGGGCTGATGATGACCAGGGAGTGTAGAACAAGGATGGAGCCTGTGGAGGCAGGATAAGGTCTTGTGAGACCACTCCTCTATTCCTAAACACGTAAACAATGACCATCTGTGCGCTGTGCACCATGTGCCTGTGACAGATCACCACTCGCTTGGTCAGCCCTGAAGGTGGGGGGCAGTGAGTCCCGCAGATCCCCACAACCCACCGACTCATTTCCAGAACATTTCTGAACATTCCTGAGCACATACTGCGCCTGCTCAGTGATGACAGACCCCCGCCTATGGGGCGGGCACATCGGGTTATAAAAAGGGGAAACATAAGTTATTGGCGTGTGCCCACCACCTGAAGACTACAACTACGAGCAGAGAACATCGCTGGATCCAAGGGTGGTGATATCTTTTCTTTCTGTCTCTCTGTCTCTCTTTTCTTTCTCTCTTTCTTTTCCTGTCTATCACTCTCTCTGTCTCTAACTTAATTTTTGGCACATTAGGGTGATATCCTCACACGTTTTGCTAAACCCTTACCTTTCATAGTTCTGCTAAATTTTGAGCATTGTTATGACCTTTGCCAAGCCTCTATCTTTTGTAGTTCCGCTGAGTTTTAAGTAAATTTATGATTGGTTTGAACCTCTGAAGTAATTGTTGTTACTTCTGATTACTGTGCAGAGAATTAAAATGTTACCCTCACCCTCACCCCCTGAGTGGGACGGGACAGGTATAGTATCATAGAATCATTTAGGTTGGAAAAGATCATCAAGTTCAACCATAAGCCTAGCACGGCCAAGTCCACCACTAAACCACGTCCCTAAGCACCACATCTACACATCTTTTAAATACCTCCAGGGATGGTGACTCAACCACTCCCCTGGGCAGCCTGTTCCAGTGATTGACAACCGTTTTGGTGAAGAAATTTTTCTTAATGTCTAATCTAAACCTCCCCTGGTGCAACTTGAGGCCATTTCTGCTCGTCCTATCACTTGTTACTTGGGAAAAGAGATGGACATTCACTTTGCTACAATCGCCTTGCAGGCTGTTGTAGAGAATGATAACAGAGCGATGTTTTTAGCCTTTCAGGTTATTAATGGCTCTGGGAAGGTCCTGTTTTGTGTGGCTGTTGTCAGTACTTATTTGAAAAGAGTTCTGGTTTTCTGGTTCCTATCATGCATTATGAAATCTCATAACAGTGAAGAAAACTCACCATAGCTGGAAACAAAACCCCAGATAGTGATATTTCTCGTTAGCATCCAGCATCCTGCACAAAGTTCTGTACTATCTTTTGAAAATAAGAAAAGATGTCAGTAATGAGGATGGATTTAAGCTGGAAACTCAGAGCAGAAATATGAGCCTAGACTTTATATATTTCCCTTATGGGCAGCGCTGTAGCCAGGCTGAGGTTCCTGTACCAAACAGAAAAGTTCAAAATTCAGCTCTCTTCCTCGTACAGACAATATCTTCTCTGTGGTTCAGACTTGCATAAGACCTTACACAGCTCATCACCAATGGCTGAGGTTTCCTCTGGACCCAGTTCTACCCAAAGTCTGAGACTATAGACTTAACCATGTCAGCACAAGTACAACAAATGGTTGAGTACTGCAAAAGCAACTCATATAGTAAAACAGCAACAACAATTTTAACAAAAACAAGCAAAAAAATCTGCCTTCCTTATTTCCTGGCTTTGCACTTTGTAACTCCTGGCAATGTCTTTCCATCTTAGTTGATCCCAATATTCTCCAAATGGAATATCACACTCTGTCATGCAGAGGGACAAAACAGAGAGCTTCTGCTTAGAGACACTGCAGTGAATAGAATGGACTAATTTCATCGTGGACAAAGCTGCTTTGCTGCCACATAATTATTTTAGGACTCCTTCTGCATGCTTTGTTGTACCCTTTACATACTTTATTATTACCCCAGAAGTCCCATAACTTTCCATATACAGCTCTGTTGCTCAGGGACCAAAAGCAAAGAGCTGGTCAGATCAAATTACATCAGATTGGATGGCCTGGGGGGAAAAAAAAAAAAAAAAAAAAAGATTAAAGAAATCTGTTATTACACCATGTCCACACTGGCACACAGCACAGTTTCAGTTCATGCCATGTAAATGTGTATTTTGTCATGTCCTGTGTTTTGTGTGTAAATGTCTAACAGAGCTGGTGACATCTGTGCAGTGCTCTCATAGCCTGTGTGTCTGTACATGATCTTACTTGGCTGGTGCTGTGCTTCATTATGTACTGTCTTGCCAAGCTGTTGATGTGCTTTATTAAATCAACATTATTTGAGTTCCACAGACCCGTGGAGAGGATCTTCAACTATCTGTTTTCTTACTTGAATTGTTTGCTGTGTCTTAGATCTAGCTAAACAATCTTACTCCTTTTGCTTTTGTTCTCATAAAGCAGAATGACAGAGGGGAAATGCTAAGCTTAGGATCTTGAGGGGAAAAAAAGGAAAAAAAAAAAAAAAAAAATAAACCCTCAGGAGTCCAGCAGTCCAGGACTCTCTGGGTTTGATGCTGAATAACTAGGAAAGTACAGAAATCAGCAGTGGAAACAGAGCAGGGAGCTTTGAAGCAGGACTGTGTTTGTGAACAGGTAACAAGCTTTTACTGCATGAAAAAAGGATGTTGCCATAGGGCTTGAAAAGAACCTGGACTCATCAAATGTGCTCGTTTGACAGTTTTGAGAGCTTCCTTGTGCCAATCCTGTCAAACTGGAGCAGGAGCAGAGGAACAGGCAAAGCTTGTGAGCTGCTAGTTAACACACTCGCGTTCAGAGTCCCACATGGCAATTTCAAATTGTCCCTCCTTAGATGTTTTGCATCAGGGTTTTGCTGCCTAAATTCTTTCTTTTCTGATCTCTGTGACCTACACATGTACCTCTTTCCTCTCGAGGCTGACATGTTCACTGGCTGAAGCAAGTAAAAACTGCCCAGCACTGAGGAGGGAAAGTATATCTGTAGCTACTGCAGATTGAATGTTAAAATACGACAAGACAAGATAAAGTCTGATTAGTGACCAGTTAGAAATGCAATGTGGTACCATCAGCACCAGCCCACTCTCTGACTAATCCAAACAATTTGCCCTGATTAAAAATACCAGTAAGATGACATTTTTAGAACAGCACCTCAACGCAGCTTTTTCCTCTATTGAGACATGTATCTCCATAACTGGGAAAAAAAAGGCGTGCAGCAAATTAGAAGGAGTTTGCATTGTGATTATCACAGTTGATACTCATCTGAGAATATAGAACTCTAAGTCCTCTCCTTGCCAATAATATGCCATTTTTTTCCATTTGCAAGTCCTTTCTTTGGAAACAGCATCAGATGGGAGTTTACAAGATAGGGGATAGGGACGAGAAATCAAATTTGGGTTTTGAGACTCTTCGTTAAGCTATATTATCCCTTACCAGCAGCTACTGAGTCTCGTGACTCCTGTCAAAACAACTGCCACCGGCTGCTTGCTCTGTTAGGGGCCATTCTCAACCCCTATCGCAATACCTGTATGCGTGTGGTAGTAATAGCAGCTCAGCTCCTTGTTTCAGCCCATCAAGCATTCGCTTGTATGAGCTGTTCTCACTGAATCAGCCTTTCCTCCTGTCCTGTGGGGAAAGGACCATGCTGAATGAACAGATATGACATCAATCTATTTGTACTCCAGGATAAAAAGTGATCTTTTTACGTCCTAGTGTTTAAACAAAATGAGAAATTAGAAGCACAGCTTTGACAGAGTAAGTGCCAGTGTGGTACTTGTACCCGTGTGACAGTAACTGTATTGCTGTATTAGCACAACTGGCAGAAGGTTCCATGGACCCTGTAGTCCATGTGGGGATGTTTGACTACAATGCTTCATGAATAGCAAGAAAATGCTATCACTTCTAACATGATTTCCCTCTGCAATAACTTCCATTAAAAAACTTTGGTGTTAAGTATTAAATAACATAGCAATACAGGGCATAATAGGACACTGTTTTGCCTGTCTAGCTGCCACTTTTATCTCAATATTACCCAGAGAGGCAGCTGATAGATATTTGGATAAGGTTGAGATGTAGGACTTTTTCTTGACTCCTCATTATGTTACTGACATATTTGGCCTCATTTGCTATAGTTACAAACTGACCACAGCACTGCCCTAGTATCCCCCATAAAGTTGTGATGAGTTAATGGGCATTTGCAAAGTTTTCTGGGATACTTCTCTGAGAAACATCCTGAAAAGCATGTGTAGGTGTATCTGAACAAAGTTATATACTTGTATCTGAGTTTGAGCATCTAGCATACTTCTATCAGAAAGCTGATGATTTATGTTTTTTACAGTCAGCTGATGGACACTTGTGCATTCAATGAACAACCAAAGCTGACCTAACCAGATCAGTTCTGGATCATCTTCTGGAAGTCCTTGTCTGTCTTTATTCAATACAGAGGGAGACTGACAAAAATTACTTTTTAACTTCCTAGAAATTGTCTAAAGTTAGGTGGGATGTAACATGGAGATGTGCTGGTTTAGGCTGGGATAGAGTTAATTCTCTTCCTAGTAGCTCGTATGGGGCTGTGTTTGGGGTTTGTGCTGAAAACAGTGCTGATAACCCAGGGATGTTCTCGTTCCTGCTGAGCAGTGCTCACGCAGAGCCAAGGCCTTTTCTGCTCCTCACCCCACCCCACCAGCGAGGAGGCTGGGGGTGCACAAGGCGTTGGGAGGGGACACAGCTGGGACAGCTGACCCCAACTAATCAGAGGGATATTCCATACCATATGACGTCATGCTCAGCACATCAAGCTGGGAGAAGAAGGAAGAGGGGGGACATTCAGAGTGATGGCGTTTGTCTTCCCAAGTCACCGTTACGCGTGACGGAGCCCTGCTTTCCCAGGGATGGCTGAACACCTGCCTGACATGGGAAGTGGGGAATGAATTCCTTCTCTTGCTTTGCTTGTGCATGTGGCTTTTGCTTTACCTATTAAACTGTCTTTATCTCAATCCATGAGTTTTCTCACTTCTACCCTTCTGATTCTCTCCGCAATCCCACCGGGGCTGGGGAGTGAGTGAGTGGCTGCATTGTGCTTGCTTGCTGGCTGGGGTTAAACCACACCACATGTATAATTCACTTGCATTGGTGAAGCTGGGCCAAAGAAATAGTAATTTCCACAGAGAAGTTTGAAAACAGAGGTCTGATTTACAAGGAAATTAGAGTCTTCATGATGTTTGTTGCTTAATTTAATTGGGTATTTGATATAATATGTTCCTGAAAGAAGAAAGGGAAAGTGTTTTCAACGAAGTTTGAACATCTTATACTATATTTTGTGTGGGAGCTACTCAGGGCACGGTAATATTCCTGTGAAGAATATGGGGAAAACAAAGAGTATTTAAATGGAAAATAAATAAAAAATACTTTATCCATATAATTGTAATACAGTGAAATAATTAGTGATAAACTCCTTACAGGGATCACACCTGTCATTAAAAAAACCAGCACTCTCAAATATCATCATTTTTTGAACAAAACCATTTCCTGAAAGAGGGGAAAAATGATTAAAAACTTCAATTCACAAAGTGACTTTTATTTTGACAATAAATAACATACAAGTCACATTGTAAAATGAGACCCTTAATCATTTTCTGCCATGTTATTTGTCAAAATATAGACAGAAAAAAATGATCACTCATAAATAAAAGGTAACTTTCTTTTGCCATTTGCAGGGGTAGTAAATGCAGTGTTTGCTGAAGTTCTTAGAGGGGAAGGAGAAGGAAATAAATGGCTGAAGTTTGGAGAGAAAAAAAACCAACTAATAAACTTGGTCTGATCAACCATATTGAGTAATCAAAAATTCATTCTTTGTAGAATCTGTGGGGAAAAATAGCATTTTTGTTGGAATATTAACACTGAAATATTTTAAAGCATTGGAGAGGGAAAGTACTTTTCAAAGTCCTACCCTAATTGCCTATGATGTATAATCTCAGCCTAATTTAATGTTAATTGGATTTCCCAATGTCATTGTTCAAATGGCATTTTTTGTTTAGTTTTTAGCTGCTTTCAGATATTGGATGAAGTCACAGAAAAGCTTTCATGCTGAAGCATTCATTTCCAAGAGGCATGAGTGGGTAGAATACAGTACTATTGTTCTCACGAACAAGGAAGGGCTGATGGGGAATGTGAAGCTTAAGGGCAGCCTTCGCTGCAGTGACCACGAAATGGTGGAGTTCAAGATCCTCAGGCAGCAAGGAGGGCACACAGCAAGGTCACTGCCCTGGACTTCAGGAGAGCAGGCTTTGGCCTCTTCAGAGATCTGCTTGGTAGAATACCATGGGACAAAGCCCTGGAGGGAAGAGGAGTCTAAGAAAGCTGGTTAGTATCCAAGGATCACCTCCTCCAAGCTCAGGAGTGATGCATCCCAACAAAGAAAAAAATACAGGCAAAAACTCCAGGAGGTGTGCATGGATGAACAAGGATCTCCTGGACAAACTCAAACACAAGAAGAAAGCCTACTGAGGGTGGAAGCAAGGGCAGGTAGTCTGAGAGAAATACAGAGAAACTGTCTGAGCAGCCAGGGGTCAGGGTAGGAAAGCTAAAGCCATGATGGAATTGAATCTGGCGAGGGATGTGAAAGGCAACAAGAAAAGCTTCTATAGGTATGTTAGTGATAAAAGGAAGACTAGGGAAAACATGAACCCTCTCTGGAATTAAATGGGAGACCTGGTTACCTGGGGTAAGGAAAAGGCTGAGGCACTCAATCACATTTTTACCTCAGCCTTCACCAGCAAGGCCTCTTGCCACACTGCCCAAGCCTCAGAAGGCAAAGGCAGGGACTGGGAGAATGCAGAACCGCCCACTGTAGGAGAAGATCAAGTTCAAGACCATCTAAGGAACCTGAAGGTGCACAAGTCCATGGGACCTGATGAGATGCATCCACGGGTCCTGAGGGAACTGGTGGATGAATTTGCTAAGCCACTCTCCATCATTTTTGAGAAGTAGTGGCACAGTGAATTTCCCTTTGGTGGGAAAATAACACCCATTTTTAAAAAAGCGAAAAAGGAAGACCCAGGGAACTACAGGCCAGTCAGTTTTACTATGTCCAGCAAGATCATGGAGCACATCCTCCTGGAAACTATGCTAAGGCATGTGGAAAATAAGGAGGTGATTGGGGACAGCCAACGCGGCTTCACTAAGGGCATGTTGTGCCTGACAAATTTGGTGGCCTTCTATGATGGGGTTACAGCATTGGTGGACAAGGGAAGGGCAACCGACATCATGTACCTGGACTTGTGCAAGGCATTTGACACTGTCCAGCATGACATCCTTGTCTCTACATTGGAGAAATATGGATTCGATGGATGGACCACTCGGTGGATAAAGAATTGGCTGGATGGTCGCACGCAAAGAGTTGTGGTCAACGCCTCAATGTCCAAGTGGAGATCAGTGACGAGTGGTGTTCCTCAGGGGTCAGTACTGGGACCAGCACTGTTCAACATCTTCATTGGCAACACGGACAGTGGGATCGAGTGCACCCTCAGCAAGTTTGCCAACGACACCAAGCTGTGTGGTGCAGTCGACATGCTGGAGGGAAGGGATGCCATCCAGAGGGACCTGGACAGGCTGGAGAGGTGGGCCCATGAGAATCGCATGAAGTTCAACAAGGCCAAGTGCAAGGTCCTGCATGTGGGTCGGTTCAATCCCAAGCACAACTACAGGCTGGGTGAGGAATGGATTGAAAGCAGCCCCGAGGAGAAGGACTTGGGGGTATTGATTGATGAGAAGCTCAAGATGAGCCGGCAGTGTGCACTTGCAGCCCAGCAAGCCTACCATGTCCTGCATCAAAAGAGGTGTGACCAGCAGGTCAAGGGAGGTGATCCTGCCCCTCTATTCTGCTTTTGTGAGACCCCACCTAGAGTACTGCATCCAGCTCAGGGGCCCCAGGACAAAAAAGACATGGATCTGTTGGAGTGAGTCCAGAGGAGGCCACAAAGATTATCAAAGGGCTGGAGCACCTCTCCTGTGAAGACAGGCTGAGAGACTTGGGGTTATTCTGCCTGGAGAAGAGAAGGTTCCAGGGAGACCTTATAGCAGCCTTCCAGCATCTAAAGGGGCTACAGGAAAGCTGGAGAGGGACTGTCATGATAATGTCACGACAATGTCATTATTGCTATGATATGACTTAAAGGCTCAAAGACTTCAGCTAATAGCCCAAGTAGTAGAGCTGGTCTGAATTCACCATTTTGGTATGTTCCATTCATAGCACATACTATATCCATCACTCTGACCTGTATTGTGGGGACCAAAATTTAACAAGAGAAGAGACTTTTTTCCTTAATCATTCTATCTTTTCCATATCTGCATGATAAGAAGAAAGAAAACCCCAAACGCCTAGACAATTTTAAAAAAAAAAAAAAAACAAAACCAAAAGACAAACAAAAAAAAAAAAAGGGGGGGGGAGATGCCTGCTTAATAATTTATTGCAGAAAATTACACATGGACTTTACCTAGAAAGGAGAAAGAAAAGAAGGAGGGGAGAGGGGGAGAGGAGGAGGTGGCAGAGGGAGGGAGAAAGGAAAACAAGGGAAGTTCAGAGTCACTAGTCCAAACAGTTAGAGTACCATGCAAATATAAATTAATAACAATAGCAATTATATGTTTTTTCCCTCCTTGAAAAAAAATCCAGAAATATTAATTACATAGCACTCACTAAACACGAAGCAGATTATTAGTTTTATGTTCATTTTACACGTAGCCAGTTTCAGTTTGTATAAGGAACAAAATACCTGAACTTCTGAAAAAATACATAAATCTACAGATTCTCACATTCTGACAGCATTGTTACAGATACCAGGTTTAGCTGAAACTGTCTGAATTATTAAGAATTTTACTGTTGGTTGAAATAACATCAGGATTTCATGTAGTGTCATTACAGCACTATAGGACAGACTTCTTTAGGTTCTTTGTGGTGTAAGATGAGAACTAAGAAGGGAGTCAAAATCAGCACAGAAACACCCCAGTGACAGACCTGGAGATGTAATGACAGTGTCCTGAAGTTATGATTTCAGTTGTTCAAATCCAAAGTAGCTCTTTCAAAATTGATAACACGTTGAAGTTACCCATAAATCAACATGTGGGGAAATGCCTGAAGCAGAGTGAAGACAGCTAGTTGGTAAAACCTTGGTGCTGAAGTTGACAGACTTTCTGTCATGGATTTCAGCTGGGCCAGAAGACGCTCATGCATCTTACAGTACACATTACTACAATATTGTTGGTTTCAGTGGTTACCATCTATATGTTCTATGTCAGTATATGAAGAAAACTCTTTGACCAGAGGACGGATGCAACAATAGACTTGGTTTCAAGTCTTTCAGCTGGTATGGAATTCAGGAAGTCTTTTTGGCATAGGTGTATCACTTAAGGAACAGCAGAGTCCACATAATAGATCCGGGAAAGAATTGTGTATTGATTTCACTGGTCAGAGTTCTATAAAGGACACCCTTCCCTCCCAACTTTCAGAGAGGAAGAAAAGGTCTAAGATGAAGAGGGAGCATCTTTCTTCTATATCAGAGTTTACTTAGAGGGTCCAAGGTGTTTCTAATTTAATTTGGTAAATCTATATCCTCTCAATTGACTTACAAGAAAGGGACATTATGTTTAAGCCCAGATGAAGCAACAGGACTAGGATAACTTCCTCCATTTCTGCTGCTATCATATTCAGCAAATCTTGAACACTCGGGGAGTAAATGTCTCCCTAAGGAGAGTTTCACCTGGGTAGGTTAATTACATTGCCCACAACGCGCCTATGATACTCAGCTCTTTTTAAAAGTACTCTCCCTCCAGGGTGGGCCGTCAGGCCTTCAACACTTAGATTTGGATGTTGAATCCATAAAGACTAATGAGTCATTCAGGCTGGAGCTCAAGTCTGTTATTCCTCTTGAATAGCTCTTGGGCATTCTGTTTTCATTGCAGGTGAACCTAAGCAACAAGCATGTTTTTATTTGCCTAGCAAGGAAAATGCATCTGCTAAAGACATGTGCATCTTTTTTAACTGTGTCAATTTATATGCAAAACAGGTTTAGCACTTGTGCCCATGGACAGCTGCCAATACAGCCCTTAGCATCTCAGGTCTGGACAGCCAGATCCCAGACTCCTCTTCCTTCTTCTTTTTCTCTTTCTGTTTCTCTTTTTTCCCTCATCCTTTCCAAACTGATTTGGAAAAAAATGTTCCCAGTTTTACCCAGCAATATTTAAAACTCTTCCCGTGCAGATGGTTTTATAGACATCTGAATAGAAATGAGTTGAGACATCTCAGAACAGCCATAGTCTATCATAAAGATCAGCAGAAGATACCTAAGATTTTGCATAATGCAGTACACTTGGCATTCTTAGTGAAAATGAAGCCAAGTCTTGTCTCGGCACTGAGAAATTCTTTCTCTTAATGTGATAAAGATTGGTCCCTTTGGGTCAAGGTAGTGGTAAATTAAGTGGGAAAGAGTAAAACCTACCTTCTGCCCATCTACATTTAACCTGTCCTACAAATGATAAGAAGATTTCATTCTTTTGTGTTCTCACTTTTTTCTCCTTTCTCTTCAAACACTGAATTTATCATTTAAATGTTAAAAAGCAAAACCAGATGTTATAGTTATTAACTTTTGGAATCAACTATAATCTTCCTATTAAATCCTTCCATCCAGGTACAGGCAATTATTTGCTTGATCTAAAGGTGCAGAAAATGTAGACACACAGGGTTTCAAAAAGTCCAGTTTAATAAGACAGGTGGGTAACTAATAATGTGGAAAATTACCTGCAGATTGAGGATATTGGGAATGACTAATGGCCAAAACTAAGCGAGTAAATTAGTTGCAAAATGATACCATTTGCAGTAGTTGTGTGAGTAGGGGACTGGATGGCACAGTGGCATGTGGCAGTGATCTAAGCTTGAATGTGGCCCAAATTCAGGAAAACATGCCATCAACTTATGGCTTTTTCTTTTTTTTTTTCTTTTTTTTTTAATTTTTAAAATTATTATTATTCTTTCCATGTACTCTGTGCTATTTACTTAATGTTTAATAACACAGGCACAGGAACCTAGTTAGCTTTGCAAAGATTAGCAACAAAGTTGTCATCAAGGTCAAATGCATTTAAACTGAGACTTCAGTTTGCTTTATAAGCCAAACATAGCTCAGATAAGCAAAACACTTGGTTCATTGGGGAAGATTCTGAAACGCAGAAAAGCTCTCTTCTAAGAGCTTTTCGCCTTAATTTAAGATATTCCATAAGTTTCTGATTCCAAAAGGCACTCAAATGTTGGCTTCAATGGGACCATTTATGTACTCAGAATTAGCCACATGCCTGAGTATTTCGGGTTTTAATTATCTACCCCAAAATACAGAATTTGACAGTCTGGTCATGGGAAATATCCAAATGATTTTAGCCAGAGATTAGCCCATGAAGGGACAGCTGGACTGATTCCCTTGCAGACAAAATTATCTTCTCCAAAAATCTAAGTACTTACATGCTTTTCATCACTTAGAGACCTAAACACATCCCAGATCTTTATGAATGTATTTTTAAAATTCTTCATAAAGAAAGAGCTATTACCTCTTGGCTGTAAAGGGAGAATTACAGAAGAGAGTGAGCAACATCCTTAAGATGACAAAGGAAGCTAGAGGCAGAAGTGAGAACTGAATCTGCATGTCTGTCTATCTGATCTTAGATTTGCCCACCTGTGCTAGATACAGATTGCATATTATTTCTGATACGGCTGGTAACATGAGGAATGATTTTATAGTACCAGCTGTGATGGTACTTATTCTCAGAGAGTTTTTTTAAATGTAATATAGTGATCTAATAATCACTGTATTAGCTTTTTCTACTATGACCATCCTGTATTACCTTTATTGACAGCCAGGAGTATCCAGAACATCCTGAGAACTACACATAAGAATTGAAAGCATTGAAATATGTCTCCAAATTTTTTAAGTTCCCCAAACTCTTTTCTTTAATATTTTTTCAAGTGGAACCAGGCTGAGTTTACAATTTTCTTTATTTTTTAATACTATTGCAGTTTCTCTAAAAGCTCTGTTTTTATCAAGCTGAAGGGTAGAAAAAACAAGTGCTGTGAAATTTATACGGAACTTCTAGAAAGACCTACCCTCTGGAATTTAACTAGAACAAGGAACACACACACGCGTGCACGCACACACACATAAACATACACATACCTGCTGTGGTGGGTTGACCCTGGCTGGCCAGGTGCCCCCCAAAGCCGCTCTGTCACTGCCCTCCTTCACTGGACAGGGGAGAAAAGGTATAACGAAACGCTTGTGGGTCGAGACAAGGACAGGGAGAGATCACTCACTAATTATCATCACGAGCAAAACAGACTGAGCTTAGAGAGGAAATTCATCTCATTTATTACCAAGCAAAACAGAGTAGAGCAATGAGAAATAAAACCAAATCTTAAAACACCTCCCCCCACCCCCCCCATCTTCCCAGGCCCAACTTCACTCCCCATTTCTCTCCCTCCTCCCCCTTCAGTGGCACAGGGGGACGGGGAATGGGGGTTACGGTCAGTTCATCACACATTGTTTCTGCTGCTTCTTCATCCTCAGGGGGAGGACTTCTCACACTCTGCCCCTGCTCCAACACGGGGGTCCTCCCATGGGAGACAGTCCTTCACAAACTTCTCCAATGTGTGAGTCCGTCCCACGGGGTGCAGACCTTCACGAACTCCTCCAGAGTGGTCTCTTCCATGGGGTGCAGACCTTCAGGAGCAGACTGCTCCAGCGTGGGTCCCCCATGGGGTCACAAGTCCTGCCAGCAAACCTGCTCCAGCGTGGGCTCCTCTCTCCATGGGGCCACAGGTCCTGCCAGGAGCCTGCTCCAGCGTGGGCTTCCCACGGGGTCACAGCCTCCTTCAGGTGTCTCCACCTGCTCCAGCGTGGGGTCCTCCACGGGTTGCAGGTGGAATCTCTACACCCCCTCATCCTTCCTCCATGGGCTGCAGGGGGACAGCCTGCCTCACCATGGTCTTCACCACAGGCTGCAGGGGGATCTCTGCTCTGGTGCCTGGAGCACCTCCTCCCCCTCCTTCTTCACTGACCTTGGTGTCTGCAGAGTTTCTTACATCTTCTTGCTCCTCTCTGTGGCTGCAAAAGCTCCCTCTAACTTGTTTTTCTCCCTTCTTAAATATGTCATCACAGAGGTGCTGATTGACTTGGCCTTGGCCAGCGGCGGGTCCATCTTGGAGCCGGCTGGCATTGGCTCTGTCAGACACAGGGGAAGCTTCTAGCAGCTTCTCACAGAAGCCACCCCTGTAGCCCCCCTGCTACCAAAACCTTGCCATGCAAACCCAATACACTGCACATTCCTGTGTAGATTTCTATACTACAAGAAGGCAAGATGAATCTTACCCTATGCAACACATTGCTAGAAAAAAAATTTTTATAAGAAAAGTTAAAAATACTTTTTTACACTTTTTACATTCCTTACAGAACATTTGTGTTTTTCAGTATATACAGGTGCCATAAGAAAAGTGGGCAATTTGATTTCATTACTAGTGATAAGGAAAGCAAACTCCTATAGCCTTTCAGCTTTCCAGGACCCAAAAATGTAATTTAAGTCTTTTGACTAAGTGGCATTTATTAAAAAAAGGAACAACATATCCAAAGACCAAGACAAATTTTAAAACTGCAAAGAGGGAATGATTACTTACACTGAGGTCTGGCATTCCAGTGAGTAATACCTATAAAACACAGAAATATAACTCAACCGTACCTATAGAAATATTGCCTTCATGTTTTGAACTTCTAAATATATTTGAGGCAAAATTCAAGAAATTATTGGCACAGAATTAGTCAGATTTCCAAAGGAAGACTTTCCATTGAAGTAAATTGTCATTGATCTAGTGACTACAGAGTGATTGTAATCATTTACACTTAGTGTGGTCTAATCAGTTGCACATGGTAACACAAGTCACATCTGCCTGGCCTGTTTATTTTCCTTGAAGAATAAAAAAAAAAAAAAAAGCAAATAATGGTATTTTAGCTACAAATGCAACTGAAGCAGCCAGCCTACTTTTATACCTGTCACTGTCCAACAGAGACAACCCAACTTAAGGGTGCTAAAAATGAGAAGGAAATGTCTTTTTTGTGCTGTAAAAGGTACAGGGTGCTGAGTTGAACAGGTCCTATATGTAAGAGAGATCTGGAGGACAGCATTTGGGTTCTCCACAGGGAACAGATGTTGCAGTTGTGGCAGAGGGGGTGGCTGTCACTGAAGCAGGGGATCCCAAAAGTTTAGGAGTCAGACCAGTCAAAATTGGGCTAACAGACCAGTGAACTGGCTGGCAGTTGCCAAAATTCTTGCTGCAGTTTACCAGAGGAATTGTATATACTGTGGTTTTGGTTGGCTTGGTTGTAGGGATTTCTGTGACGCACATGTTTGGATGTAAATCATGACGATGAAGCTAGCTAATCAATTTTTATCTCCAGTCAGTGAAATGACCATGTTTCCGTTTCCACCTGAGCTTTCCTGGGCCCAAAGTTATCCTATGGTGGGGGGGCTCCACTCTTCAGGGCAGTGCCCCAGCTGCGGGGTAGAAACAAAATGTAAAAGGCTATTCTCCCCTTCAAGGACATAAAACGGGGACAAAAGCACTTGTATTACATACATTTTATGGAAGTCATTGCTTCTATCCCCTCACCTCCCATAACCTTTCTTGACATCAGCAAAAATTATTAGTTTTGCTCTTCAGTGTCATGCCTCTTGGTTACCTCTAATTGAAATGGAGGTGTTCTGAGTGGCAAAATCAGTTACAAATCTCTTCAAGTGCCCCTTTTGTATAATTTATCATGGGATTCAGAGCTTATGAGCTTGGATCATTTAGTTCTTAGGAGTCTTTAATACTTGATCACAATTTGTGGTGGGACAGGGCTTGGTATATTTGGTGGAATATGAAGATAACTGAAAATTTATTTACTGTATCAAATGCTGATGTTGCCAGAAGAGTGGTTTGAGATGAGGGTTACCTTTCACAGCAAATTAACTGCAAGGAACAACTTAATTTGAAGGAACTATAGACAAGAAAGAAGGAAAAAAAAAAGTAAGACCCTGTAGCTATTGGAGAAAAGGTACTTGAGTTTTCCTGTTTAAATGAGTTCTTTCATCATGAACAAGGAAAAAGATGTTTTAATAAGAAATAAAGTTATTAAAATCTTTTGATCAGGATAGAGAATGACAGTGAAAGTTACTTTCATGAGAGGTTACCTTCCTGACCAGGAAATCATCCTATTTTCTTCTTTCAGAAATGGCACGTAACTGCCGGTCTGTGATCCACACCCCATGGTCAGTGTAAATACTTTTTAAAGCCAATGGAAGTAGTCATGGTAGAATTTTGTCTGTGTTAGCTACATTTCTCTATGAAATATGAATTTATCTACCTAACTGCAACTTCTGTACCATTATCCCTCACTCTTTTTTTCAGTTACTAAAATCAGAGGCAATTTTTCTTGAGGACTGGGGACATCAAGGTGAATCAAAAGACCTACTTCTATTTTAGTCTATGTATAAAGAAACTGGGCATAATACCTCTTCTGTCATGAATTCTTTGTGTAGGTTTGATCAGGTCACTTACTTAGGTACATGACTTCCCGATCACATGGTGATTTCAGTAGGAGCTGGGCATATCTGCATATCTTAAGGATCCAGGCCTTTAGGCTTTACTGCTTCATAGAAATTAAGGTTTTCATTCCTTTTTCTGCCATGAGGAGGATGGTGGTATATTTAAAAATATAGAGGAAGTTTCAGATATGCATATATCACTGAGATAAAAGAAATCCCTGATCTGTAAATGAAAGTATCAAGTTTAGCATTCATTCTTTTTTTTTTTTTTTCTCAGCATTGTCCATGAGCAATAAAGTAATGGCTATGCCATTATTCAATAGAGCACAGAATAATTCAATAAGCTTAAGAAATGTTAATGTTCACCTGCACAAAGAATATAATAGTTACTCTTACTTTTAGGACTGGACATCCAGCACACCTGGGAGTAATGTTGATTTCCCATAAATTTGAAATTGTGGTAGTAACCTACACTTCAATCTCTTCTTCTGATGAAATCTCATGTCCAGAATAACTTCAGTTTGAACATTTACACCACTCAGAGATACAGGTATGTCTTTCACACGGAAGACTTTGGGGAAAGCAAACAAATGGAGAAAAATATTGAGAACAATTTGCTGTTGCAAATCACAGAATCATAAAATCATAGAATGGTTTGGGTCAGAAAGGACCTTTAAAGATCGATACTCCAACCACCATGGGCAGAGACATGTTTCACTAGATCAGGTTCTTCAAAGCCCCATCCAACTTGGCCTGGAACACTTCCAGGGATGGGGCATCCATGACATCTATGGGCAACCTGTTCCAGTGCCTCACCACCCTCATCTTCTTCCTCACAAAAAATCTACATCTACCTTCCTTCAGCTTAAACCCATTACCCCTCATCCTGTCACTACACTCCCTGATAAACAGTCCCTCTCCAGCTTTCCTGTAGGACCCTTCAGGTACTGGAAAGCCACAATTAAATCTCCCCAGAGCTGCCTTTTCTCCAGGCTGAACAGCCCCAGCTATCTCAGCCTGTCCTCACAGCAGAGGTGCTCCAGCCCTCTGATCAGCTTCGTGGCCTCCTCTGGACTCTCTCCAACAGCTCCATGTCTCTCCTGTACTGGGGCCCCCAGAGCTGGACGCAGTACTCCAGGTGGGGTCTCACAAGAGCAGAGTAGAGGGGCAGGATCACCTCCCTCGACCTGCTGGTCACACCTCTTGTGATGCAGCCCAGGACACGGTTGGCTTTCTGGGCTGCAAGCGCACATTGTTGGCTTATATCCACCTTCATTACCTCACGTAAAAGCACAGATTTTCAGGGTTATGTTTGTCAATATGTTCATTGTATACAGATAACATATAATGCAATTTATTATCAAATTAAGAGAAATTGTTACAAACTTTATATATACATGTGTGTGTGTATGTATACTTATCCAGAAAATGACACTTATTATATGCATATATCTTTGAAAGAGGTTGTATTATCAGGGCTAGTTTGTTTCCTCCCATTTCCTCACTTAGCTTTATAATTTTTATCCTGATAAAACAGTGTTTATCACTTTCCCAAGCAATGACTTTAGGAGCAAACAAGAGAAAAGCAACACTGCTTGTTTTGTTTGTTAACTTAACTATCTTTTTGAATTCACAGTGTGTAGGCACAGTTTAAGCATTTTCTATATACCATTACAGTGTGAAATGGGGGTGGGGGGGTGGGAGCGGGAAGGAAGACATCACCCAGAGCGGTGATATTGAGAATAACTGGCAAAAAGCCTTCTTCTTCTTCATGCTAAGACACACAAAGTAATTTCATGGCAAAAAATGAAAAGGTAAATATTTGCTGGAAGTTTTCTTGGAAGCTGCAGAGCTCTAAAACTATCACTTTTTACAGCTTTAATATTTATTTCTTTCCTTTGTAATTTTTTTTATGACCATTATTTAAAAAAAAAAAAAAAAAAAGCCAAAAAAAAGAGCGCATTTTATTTCTCAAAGCTAGGATTGCAGCCCTAGTTTAACTTTGGATCTAAAAAAAGCTCACTGAGGGGAGAAAAGTACACCAACCTATGAGGAAAGCAAATTCTTCCTCCTCCGTATTTCCAGTAACAAGTATGGGGCCAGATGTGAAACTGGGAAGCACTCTTGAGAATTCAGTGTGCACTGGAAATTGGGTAAGGATGTTGGACTAAATAATGGAGGGATGAGTTGTACACCTTATGCCAATCCACCCTAAAATCTCACCTCCAAGCATGGTTCAAAGTTCTCTGATCCTAATGACACACAGAATGATAGAAAATTGTTCTGGGGAAGATACAAATTAGTCATATTGTCCAATAACTTCTCAAAAGACAAAATCAAATATATTGGTCATTCTTGCCAGTTACATGCATTACATTTATTATACTTCAGCAGAGAAGCCCTAATCCTGCAGAAGAAATGTAAACTATCTTCTCTTTTCAAAAGGCCTTCTTAGTTTTAATTCTATTTTTTTTCTTGTTATGTTTGGCCATATCTAGTGGGTATAAATAGAGCAGATTATTTGCTTCCTGTTTGAATATTTAAAGTATTTGATGGTTTTTATCAGATTCCACATCAGTCTTTTCCTTAGCATAAACTTTGCTCTTTTCTCACTAATCATGATTCCTAGACATTTGATCATCTTTGTTGCTTTTGAATCCTCAGCAGGTGCCTTAAGGCAGTTTTATGCCCACTTTGATGCAATAGAAGTGCAACTTAAAAGCAGATTAGGCTCTCCCATATATCTTTATATCTTTTAGGATAATAAATAATAATGATCCTTATTCACATTGTACTTTGCATTTGCAAGATACTCTACAAACATTAATTAATTAGTCCTCATGGCTCTCCTGTGTGATAGCAGTAATAAAGCTTTGCATGAATATGACACCTTTGAGCTAAGGTTCTTAGATAACTTTAAAAATATTAATGAATATCCAATTTATTTATGTGTTACTGCTCACAGCAGTACAATATAGGATGTAAATAATATTGTACACACTTTCCATTTACAACAACTGAGACCAAGAACTTTTTGAATCAGGGTTCCAGAGCTGATATCCATCTCAGGCTTGTGCAACACAGCACTGTTGGATGTGGACACATATTATAAGAGATTAGGCTGTACATGATTTTCTCTAACCAGTTTATCATAATTTGCCTGGAAAGGATGGTCGTTTACAGGAAGGTTTTCCTCCTCCAACACCTATTTTGTAGATGTATAGGCTTTAGGAGCAGTTTAAACCATCTAGATCACCCAGCAGATTAGCTTAATAAGGTTCACTAAGTACATAATATATGATGCTAGGACAAAATTCTGCTAATGACACAAGAGGGTAGATTTAGATCAGATATTGGGAAGAAATTCTTTACAGTGAGGGTGGTGAGGCACTGGAACAGGTTTCCCAGAGAAGCTGTGGATGCCCCATCCCTGGCAGTGTTCAAGGCCAGGTTGGATGGGGCTTTGGGCAACGTGGTCTAGTGGAGGGTGTCCCTGCCCATGGCAGGGAGGTTGGAAGTAGATGGGCTTTGACATGCCTTCCAACACAAATCATTCTATGATTCCATGATATATATTTAACAATAATTTTTTTTATGTCTGTTTTAAATTAATAGAGATGCGTGTACGTAATATAACTAAAATTTCTAAAAGGTAAGTAGAAATTTTAGAATAAACAAATGTTATATATCCATCAGAAAATCACCGGTCTAAACATGTCTTTTTTTTTTTTTTTTTTTTTTTTTCCTATTTATTATTTGGATCTGTCAAACAATTGTCCAGAACTACTGTAAGATTTTCAGACACTGTAATACTGTCAGTAGTTGTAAATGTTTATAAAATATTTGGCAGGAATATTTAGATGACAGTGAGAGCTTAACTGAAGGGACAGACACTTTCCAAAATAAAAGGACATTTTATAAAAAATTTTTTTTTCCTGGATTTTTTAATACTTATTCAGAGAAAATAGTAACTTTCCTTTGCCTTGTGTGATTTTATTACTGTCAACTTCTGACTCATTTTTTAGAATGAATGAATTCCTCTTCCAATGTCATGTATTATTCTGCAAACGTGAACACACATATGTAGCTCCTGAAGAACAAGATCTGCTAGTAAGTGCTGCTTATATGCAATAATTTTTCTGTTCATTTACCTTTCAGCATGACAAATGAGAGGTGGAAAGAAAAAGAGAAAACTTAGCAAAGACAGTAGGCTAGATGGATCTTTCCTGGTCTGAATCTGTAGGATATTTAATATTCCTTACAGGGAAGGGAGGAAAGTTTTGCTCCAATTCAGTATCAGCTACAAAAGAAAACAGAAGGAGAAAATTTAAAAAACAAACAAACAAACAAAAAAAAAGTTGAAAGTAAGTTGCAATAAGCAAAACTACACTTCAAAACAAAATCCTCGACATTCTTCAGAACTAAGTTACCATTAAACAAGAACAACTCCTGTGGCATTATTTGCCTGTCATTTCCTGGTAAATCAGTGTCATTAGCACTGATTTTTTAGAGGAGAGATTAAAAGAGGTTTAGTTAGGAGAGTAAGGCAGGAGTATATATTATCCAAGCCAATGTAGCTCTGGGTCTCAAAGATGACATTTCCCTCTCTGCTTCATTAACTTGCATAGCTTGTTGAGCTTTAGCTGTTTCTAATTAATTCTTTTACTGGCTTTTTTGAATGTGTATCATCTCTGGCAAACCATATAAAATTAAGAAATCTCTCCAAGGTTTTACCCTTTTAATTATTATTTTTATTGCTTAAATGAAGCTCTGGAATTGCAAATGTTGACATTTCAGTTGATTCTAGTCATTACAGTTTTCAAAGGAGGAAAAAAGGGAGAAAAGGCTAAGGAGAAGAGGGGGCAGTATAGATAAAATAATAAATAAATAAATAAATAAATAAATAAAATCGCAAACTGAGCAGGATGCTCAGCAAATGCTGTGGAAAATGGAAAATTAACAGGTTTGTCAAAAGTGACCTCCATGATTGTTTTGCCCTTTTAAATACTAACAAGGAAGGAAGCATCATTACAGACAATTCCTTTCTGTCTTGTACACAGGCTGACAAGCAAATGAATGGAGTTTTACACTCCTGGTTGTCATTTTGTTTTATTTGGATAGAGCTTAGCTAGCAAGTGTGGTAAGTGTATGCATACATACATACACCTTCACATGGTTATTCACATCATGTTCTTTCTTTAAAATAATGAGCATTAAAACACATGGTAGGAAATGTCTGACTTTTAGAGAGGGAAAAAAAAAAAAAACCAAAACAAAGGAAAAACCTAAGCAAAGCATATCTGTTAGAATGAGACAGTATGTTATAAAGAATGTGTCGGAAAAGTTGTATTGGAGTCACGCTTGGCTAATGCAATGCCCTGTCAACAACTCCATTTGCTTGCCAAATCAGCATGTTGATTTCTAACTTGATACTCTAAGAAAGAGGGACATTCGGCTTTGTTGCAAGGAGAAAATTGTAACAAAGTAAGCTGAATAATGATAAGCTTGGAATGTTATAACTATTACCTGATTGCCTGTTCTACTGCTTATCCCATCATTCATGTAAGGTAGATTGTTTCCCCCTACTCCTTTATTGTTCATAAAACAACAACAACAACAAAGTCATCTCTAAAAGAAATTGTCACTGACGTGGTTTAGGCCCAGCCGGCAGCTGAGCACTGCGCGGCCGCTCTCTCACCCCTCCCTTGGCGGGATGGGGAAGAGAATGGAAAAACAACGGCAAAGCCTCGACGGTTGGGATAAGGGCAGGTTACTGGGACAGCAAGGGAGAGGGAAACAACAGTGCTGATAACAGATAGTAACAATGGGTGATAACAGGGAACGATTTACCGATCCGAGGACTGACCAACCCGACCGACCAGACACACAGCCCGTCCCAGAACCTCACTGAAAACCACGCCGCCCCCCCACTGCCCGACTAGCCCCCTTTTATGGTAAGCATGATGTCACATGGCATGGAATAGCCCCCGGCCAGCTTGGGTGACCTGTCCTGGCTCCTTGTGAAATTAACTCTATCCTTGCCAGAACCAGTATACTGTTTAAAGCAGTTCCATCATGGTTTCAGACTCTCTCATTACTGCCACACTGATGACCGTGAAATCATACAGTCATAGAATGGTTTGAGTTGGAAGGGACCTCAAAGCCCATCTAGTTCCACTCCCCCTGCCATGATCAGGAACACCCTCCACTAGACCAGGCTGCCCAAAGCCCCATCCAACATGGTCTTGAACACCTCCAGGGATGGGGCATCCACAGCTTCTCTGGGCAACCTGTTCCAGTGCCTCACCACCCTCACAGGGAAGAATTTCTTCCCATTATCTGATCTAAATCTACCCTCCTTCAGTTTAAGTTCTTTACCTCTAGCCCTGTCACTACCTGCTGTTGTAAACATTCCCTCACCATCTTTCCTGTAGGCCCCTTCAGGTACTAGAAGGCTGCAATTAGGTGTCCCCAGATCCTTCTCTTCTCCAGGATGAACCCCAACTCTCTCAGTCTGTCCTCATAGGAGAGGTGCTCCAGCCCTCTGATCACCTTCATGGCCCTCCTCTGGACTTGCTCCAACAGCTCCATGACTTTCCTGTACTGGGAACCTCAGAGCTGGACGCAGTACTCCACATAAGCCCAGTAAAGAGGCAGAATCACCTCTCTTGACCTGCTGGTCATGCTTCTTTTGATGCAGCCCAGGACACAGTTGGCTTTCTGGGCTGCAAGCACACATTGCTGACTCATGTTGAGCTTCTTGTCTGCAAACAACCCCAAGTCCTTCTACTCTGTGATGCTCTCAGTCCATTCTCTGCCCAGCCTGTAGTTGTACTTGGGATTGCCCTCACCCACGTGCAGGACCTTGCACTTGGCCTTGCTGAACTTCATGCGGTTCTCACAGGCCCACCTCTCCAGCCTGTCAAGGTCCCTCTGGATGGCATCCCTTCCCTCCAGTGTGTCGACTGCACCACACAGCTTGGTGTTGTTGGCAAACTTGCTGAGGATGCACTCAATCCCACTGTCCGTGTCACCAACAAAGATGTTAAACAGTGCCGGTCCCAGTACCGACCCCTGAGGAACACTACTCGTCACTGTACTCCACTTGGACATTGAGCTGTTAACCACAACTCTTTGAGTGTGAACATCCAGCCAGTTCCTCATCCACCGAGTGGTCCATCCATCGAATCTGTATTTCTCCAATGTAGAGACAAGGATGTCATGCGGCACAGTGTCAAATGCTTTGCACAAGTCCAAGTAGACGACATCAGTTTCTCTTTGCTTATCTACTAATACTGTAACCCCATCATAGAAAGCCACCGAATTTGTCAGGCATGATTTGCCCTTAGTGAAGCCTTGTTGGCTATCAGATCTTAATTTTCCATATCCTGGGTAACCAGGTCTCCCGTTTCATTCTGGAGGGGGCCCACATTTTCCCTAGTCTTCTTGTTACCACTAATGTACGTATAGAAGCTTTTCTTGTTGCCTTTCACATCCCTGGCCCGTTTTAATTCTATCAGGGCTTTGGCTTTCCTAACCTGATCCCCTGCTGCTCAGACAGTTTCTCTGTATTCCTCCCAGGCTACCTTTCCTTGCTTCCATCCTCTGCAGGCTTCCTTTTTGTGTTTGAATTTGTCCAGGAGTTCCCTGTTCATGCATGCACAGCTCCTGAAGTTTATGCCTGACTTCCTCTTTGTTGGAATGCATTACTCCTGAGCATGGTGGAGCTGATCCTTGAATATTAATCAACTTTCTTGGGCTCCTCTTCCCTCCAGAGCTTGTCCCATGGCACTCTACCAAGCAGGTCCCTGAAGAGGCCACACCTCCTCTCCTGAAGTCCAGGGTAGTGAGCTTGCTATGTGCCCTCTGCACTGCTCTGAGGATCCCGAACTCCACCATTTCATGGTCACTGCAGCCAAAGCTGTCCGTGAGCTTCACATCCCCTACCAGCTCCCTCTTGTTGGTGAGAACAAAGTCCAGCCTGGCACCTCTCCTCATTGGCTCCTCTATCACTCGGAGAAGGAAGTCATCATCAACACATTCCAGGAATCTCCTGGATTGCTTATGTCTTGCTGTGTTGTCCCCCAACAGATGTTGGGGTGGTTGAAGTCCCCCATAAAGACCAAGGCATGTGAATGTGAGGCTGTTCCTATCTGTCTATAGAGGGCCTCATCTGGTCAGTCTTCCTGGTCGGGTGTCCTGTAGCAGACCACTATAATGTCCCCTGTCCCAGCCCTCCCTTTAATCCTGACCCATAAACTCTCGGTTGGGTCCTCATCCATACCCGGGTGGAGCTCCATGCACTTGAGCTGGTCACTGACACAGAGGGGAACACCCCCTCCTCATCTCACCTTCCTGTCCTTCCTTAAGAACCTGCAAAGGTTGCACTAAAATCTCTCAGACTAGTCCACCAGGACAGAAAGAAGAACTAGGAGGCTAGATGTAGCCAAGGTGTACACTTACTGGCAATCAAGAGGGAAGCTAAAGGGACAAGGCAAGCATTCCCTTATTCTGTGATCACATTACACAGCACTACTGCATTTACTTCACTTTCAGATTCTTCCAGAGATCAGTGAGGACTTTTTGCAAGCAATCAGCTCAGGAAGGTCTGGCTGGAGGTAAAAGGAATTTGTTTCAAAGCCATTAGTTATTAGGATGGTGAAAACATAGAACAGTTATCTAATACATATAGGAGAAACAATATTTTCAAATAAATTTGTTCCTTAAACTAACCAGAATTGGATAGATTTCCCCCTGGAAAACTACTTTTAATTTTCAATTTTGAACCTATTGCAATTAGGTAAAACTGGCTTTCTAATGAATACGTCAAATGGCCTTGTTTGACTGTGGCTGGAATAGAATCCCAGTCATGTGCATAAATATTTGTAAAAATATTCATTTTAACACAAATTTTAAGACCAAGTCTTTTGGCACACTTATCCAACCAGGGATGGCAATAAATAAAACAACAAAAATTTGACTGTGACCAATCCAAAACAATGAATGTGCAGTCAAATGGATGCTTTGGTAAAGGATTACATGCAATTGTGTCTAAATGTAGCTATGATATCTTTCTATTGTGAGGATAAGCAGCACAATAAAAGTAAATTTATTTATTAAAATAAATTTCAACTGAGAAAACCATGGATGGCTAAAGCATCCTTCAAAGTAGAAATGGCTTCAATACCTATTGCTTTATTAGCATTTCAAATGCTATTAAGAATCTGATTCTTGAATCAGAGCACTGTTGAGCACCATGCTTTGGTCAAACAAAGCTCTAAAGATACCTACTTAGGAAAGAGTTATTTTCTCAACTTCAGTAGTAATAAGCACCTTTGATGGGATCACCTGAATTAAGTTTATCCACCTGATAATTAAATGTGTAGTTTGGCTACCATCAAGGTGCTCTTTATGGAGGGGTTAGACACCTCAAAAAATGCAATTCATCCCAGCTTTCTGAACTGCTTATTTTATCATGGTGTGACCTACCCTTTGGAAATGTTCTCTCTTTCTATGCAACAGAAAGGACTGTGAAAGGGGGAGAGCATGGGTTACTGTGAGCAGCAGCAGAGCCAGAGGATGTCTGCAAGTGAACAAGCGACTACGTCTTTGAGGCAGTAGCAGTGATGGATCAGATTGCAGGAGTTGGCTGTGCAGCCGAGTGTAAAGGTGAACTGTGTGGAGCAAATGACAGTAACACACAGGAGTCGTCACAACTACAGAGGTGTAACCACTAAAGGGAAAAGAAAACTGAAAAATGAGAGAGAAGGCATGATGCTGTATGGGAGAGGAATTCTTCAATGGTTGAGCATGGATGGTCTTCTATGAGCTACCACAGATGCACACAGCATGGCATCTATCTCCAAGAGGTGCCGTATTGCTGCTGTGTATAAATTATTTTTTATTTTTAGCAATACTTAAACTATTTTTGCTTTTGTTTTAATTACATTAGGACTCACATTGTGTTCTTGGAACCCAAACAGGTGAGGTGCTCATGACAGAAACTAAGAAGATATGGATCTATTACTTGTTCCACAACAAGATTTTGGGTGGAATTCCAATTACTTGGGGTTCTTTTGAGGATACATAGAAGTGTAAATTTCAAAAAAAGTTAAATCACAAACCTTTTGGGCACTTTAAGTCTTATGAAATTAAAGGATTTCTCTTTCCTGTGAGGCACTGGCACTATACAGGATGATTAGATGCTATGACAGGATTTAAATGGGAAGCATATAACATTCCTGGTCCTGAGTTAAATATTTGTTGTTTTAAATGGTTCATTTTCATCTGTCCTCAAGCTACCTTTGCCAAAATCAGGACTATGTGTACTAGTTGGGTAGATCTGGAGCGTGTACACCTGTGATACACAGGCAAATGTACAATATCACACATGCAGAACTGAACAAGGACATCCGCTTATATAGTACTTTATAGTAAATTTCCACAGATTACAGAAAGTGTGGGAAAGTCATGGTAATGCTACTATAATAATGTCACTCTGGGTTAACAGGAAATTCCATTTATATTCTACCTGGCCTCTGACTTTGGCCAGAAATGATACTTCAAAAGTTATGGAAAAAGATAAAAAAAAAAACCAAGTATGAAATAATTTTGATGAAATAATCCATCAAAAGGAATGTGGGAAACTCCCGTTTCAGAGATTGAATGTGATCATCCGGTTCAATCGCCAAGTGGAAAACCGAACCTTTAATGTTACAGAAGTTAGTAATCCAGTTTGATTTAGAAAGCCAGTGGGTCAAATTCTGCTTCTATGTAGAGAAACATGAATTTGGAGTAACTTTGGATTCTAGTTTGTATAAAGTCAGATTTTTGGCCTTATGAAAAGAGAAACCAGGAAAGCAATTCACCATCAACCAAATAAAGCAACCTGAACAAAATATTTGAGTTCAGAAGTAACTTTCCATCTTGCTTCTACACCTTTCCTTAGAATAAGTTAGGCCAACATACCTTCCAACTGTGCTTCCTAACTCTTGCTTTTGTTGCACTATTGTATTTTTCCCCTGATGATTTGGCTGGCTTTGTACAATTGAGCTATAATGTGTGCAGTTGACCTTTCTTCATTTAAATGCTAATAGAGATCTTAGGGAAGGTGCTGCCATGCAAAAGGCCACCTAATTGTAATAGACTTACGACCTTTTGTTTGTTGAGCTGGTCAAACAAAGAAAGGGTTAATTAAAACTTACACAAAATGTTTATAGCCCAGGATAAAAGGTCTGTGCGCTACATGTTAGGCTACCAGCAAAAGTCCTATTCCAGAGGTAACTACCTACTATGTACTTCCAACCATAAACCAGTTATCTTGTCTACCTGAATTCATTTTTATTAAAAAGATTTAAGGATCAAGTACAAGAACAGCTCATTCAGGGCACTCATTTAGCCTTGCTGGTTGTCTGTGGACCCACAGGGACCAGAAAGCACTTTATCCAGGAAAGTTGCAGCTGGTAAAGGGTAGAGATGGAAAAGATTTACACTAATTTAAGCATCAAAAGGTATCTGATCTTTCCACTACATAGGTTTCCTTTTTTATTGGCCATATGGGCCGATATTTTGGTAGCAGAGGGGCTACAGGGGTGGCCTCTGTGAGAAGAGGTCAAGGTTTGTCCTGGGGCAGATACAGCCTTTTCCAGGCAGCTCCACAGTGGACGCACTGCAGTCCACAGATGAGCCCGTCACCCACGTTTGTGGTGGCTCTGTGAAAGTGTATTTAAGAGAGGGCATAAAATACAACACAGATGGAAGGGGGAAAGAGTGAGGAACAGCAGAGAGAATGCCAAGATCAGAGGAGGAGGTGCTCCATGGTGAAGGAGATATGCCCTGCAGCTCATGGATGACCCACCCTGGAGCAGAGCAAAGTCACCAGATGAAGAACTGATGGAGAGAAACTGCTACATACTGACTAACCACCCACCTTCCCTGCACCACTTGTGTCCTTTCTGAAGGGACTGAATGTAACCTGTTGTGATGGCAAGGGGGGAGGAGAGGGGTCTGGTGGGAAAGAGTGAAGTTGAGTCTGGAGAAGGGGACAGAATTCTTTTTTTCCCTGTTAAGGTTTCTTTCTTTTTTTGTTGTGCTGTGTCGTCCGTCCTTCCCCAGTACCCAAATCAGTAATTAAATATTTATATTAATTGGAAATAAATTATGTTAATTCCCTCAAGTCAAACCTGTTTTGCCTGTGACAGTAATTGGTAAGTGATCTCCCTGCCTTTATGTTGACCCATAGGTTTTCTCACTCTTTCTCCCTATTTCTTCTGCTGTGGGGATTGAGGAAGCAGTTGTGTGGGTGCTTGGCTGCCAGCCTAGGCCAACCCACAATATCTTTACAAATTATAGAGAGAAATAAGCAACTCCAGAGTGCAAGAAAACTGATCCTAAAAAAAAAGCTTTTTAGATCAGGTTAATCAGTTTTTTCAAGATGTTTAGGGTTTGGGAGGACTTCTGCAAGGCTGGTCAACCTATCCCCATGTTTCACCAGCCATTCTGTGTCAGTCCATAGTTTCGTGGACAAGCACAGCAGGGAAAGTAATCAAAAGTGCGTTTTGTCCATTTTTTTCCTGTTTTCTGTGGTTTTTATTTTAGTTAAGCAATCCAACAGTTTTCTATGCAAAAAAGTCCATGCATCACTATGCTGTGGTATAGGTTATTTACTTCTTTCTTTGAGCTTCAAAACCTTTTATTGTGTTGTGATGAAAAGTAGTGACAACATCTTCTGCATTAAGGAAGATGAGGACAGGTGGGAGTGCAAAATTAATTTTGCCAGGGTTTATGGTCGACCTCTGTCAAAGTTTGGATATTTCTGTTGATATGTTTAGGGATATATGTATATGTAAATATAACTAGATAAGTTATCTAGTCTTCTGATATGAAAGACCGATGAGTCTCAGGCTCATTAGTTTAATCCTCATGAATAATTACATTTTCTGCAGAATACAAACTTCTGCTGGTATTGTGTGATATGTCTATCCTGAATCTCAGCAAAGGCATTCTTGAAAATCATTGCCCTGTAGTCATGAATGATAATATGATACGTTGGGGTGATCAAGGTGAGAAGAACAGCAGCAGTTATGTTCAAAGTAGGGTATTGTGGGGCATAGAAAACCCGACCTGGTGCAGGAAGAGAAGTCTCTAGTCTCTGGGACACTGTGGATCTCTAATAACAGGTCTTTCTCAGGCTATAAATTCTCTTTTAAAAATATGTCCGGAAAGAAAGTGTGGAGAATCATAACACTGACTTGGTATTTCAGGGACTTGAGTTGTGAACACAGGAAATTTCATGACCTGATTTTTTTGGAGGCAGATGAGTCACATACACTATGAAGCTTAAACAGTTCAGGTCATTTGCAATTCACAGTGCCTGTAGTTTAAAATTAGCGTGGGTTTTGGAGAGCCTTTAATATTCATAATCTGACCCAATATTGAAATGTTCTTTGGAAAGATAGAGATTTAAAGGGAAATAATGTGAAGTGATATCAGGAGAATTTGCAAAGTAGGTTTAATAGACTAATTCCAAGCGCATTAGCTGCATTTCTGATCAGAAAATATTGAAATGTATCTAGCTTACCTTGAGATTCTAGACCAGTTATTCTATTTCTATAATCACCAACAGTGATTCAGCATATATTTCAAACACCTGAGGTCTTGGATAGATTTACTCCAGTATGCTTGCAAAATCATACGGACAAAAAGAAAAAAAGCATCAGGGAGAAAAGTGAGATTTTAATTTTTTTTCTCAGTGTCAGATGGTTGTTTAAAGAAAGATGGATACTTTTTAACCAGGTAGGATAATATATTAAAGGTTTAATTAATGGGCATACTAAATTTTTACACCGAACCGTGTTTCCAAATCTTTTGTCTAGAAGCTAGGACTTCCAAAAAGGGGGCAAATTGTGCAGGGAGCCAGCTGTGAGTTGTGACACATGCTCTTGGCTTCTGACTCCTCAGAAGTGGACTGAGATCATCAAATTAACTTTCACCTACAGTCTGTCAAATTGATAACAACCATAATACACTTGTTTAGTTTGGAGTCCAGACTTGTTTTCAACAGGAAATCTCTCTACATGTAAAAGGTCTTCATCAGAAGTCTGTTGTGCTACCCAGGCGTCTGCAAACATACGCTTACATTAAAAATGGACAGAGAATTTGAGTGAAAGATGTCACTCAAATGCCTGCTTACTACAGATTTTTCCACAGAGCAAATGTTCAGGATTTAAAAGCAATATGAAGCTAAATGGCCTTTGTGATTGTTTTGGTGAAGCAAAGATTACAGGTATTGAGTTATCAGACACAAATTGCAGAATGACTTCATGATTGACTGAAGCTTTCCACTTTCTTAGGGAGCTTTATTCTTGATTAGGTAATCTGTTGGTTTATGCTTTCACTTGGATGAAAATAGGCTATGATATGAGTCAGAATAAATCTTCTTTGGACTGCTATAGAAGCAGGAGATTCATTAGGAAACTAGCAGCTCCCTAATATGATGTGTTTGACTGTCACACCTTAGCCTTCATTTAGCTGGTACTTGAAGTGCCTTTGTGAGCAGTTAGGGTCAGAAAAACACTCAACAAACTTTACCTATTCCTGTCTTATATTAATTTTTCTTCATAAATATATGATCTGTGCTTCTCCACAGCAACTTTCATCTGAAGATCTCACAGTTCTTTACTTTCTGCAATTGAAAGTAACTTCTGGGGAAACAAATGTGGTCCCTTCACTTGTTCAGTAAATAAAAGGTAGTCAGCATGATCAGATACTTGCCTTTCAAGAAAAACTGTGTCATAGAAGGTCAAACTAAATGATCATAGTAGTCTTGAACATGTACACTATGCCTCTTGCAGCCCAGTTTTTATTGTGAGAGATAAGAAGGCTTTGAGAAACACAAATAAAAATAAATTGCAATGCATTTTAAAACAATAACTGTGCTAACTTCAGTGAAGGTGTGCTGAAATATTATCACTTTGGGAGTCAAACCAACAGTAATATGCCTTCTTAAACTGCAGTCATGCCTAAGAGATGAGAAGTTTCTGTTAGCTGGTTTTAGTTGTATTTGTTTCTTTTTCTTTGTGTCAATTTTTAATTTGGAAATGTAAGGTTGCTCTATTTAGCAGTGCTGTGAAATCAAACAAAACGTTGATTCCTTCACTTGGAATGAATCCTTATTCCTTTATCTGAGAAGACAGATTTTGTTTCACTGACATCAAAAACAAAGCCAGGCTTCAGAATGTCACCAGGTTACCTTTGATCCTCCGTTCTCCAAAATGTCAGGCACTTCTTGTGTCATAAGAAAACTTTTGAGGCAGTTTAGAGACATTCAGGGCACACATTTGTGTGCTGTAGGAAATGTCAGCAGCAGTTAGTTACCCACCAGGAACTTCCTTAACTGTGGTTGAGGAGTCATGTTCTTTATGGTATTTGACCACATAGAGATTAAAGCATCCAATGACCTGATCGTCTATAACAAGCACTTTTATAATGGATTGCTTCTCAGGCTTTTTTTTTTTCTTTCTTTTTCTTTTTTTCTTTCCCTTGAAGAACCATGAATAAATCAGGATGTTTTAACTGACCAGCAATTTCCTGCTAATTATGTCGTCCATTGTATATACACTTTACATAGAAATAGCTTTTCTTCTGATGATAACCATCAATCATTGCTGCAAGAAAATGGATTTGAGTTTCAAAAGTAAAACCTACCTGTGTAAAGTTTAGAAAGGCACTGACTCACCAGCCACGTAAACATTGCCTGATAATTCCCATTATGAGCCTGTGACTATGACCGTTTACACCAGATGAGTATATGATCCATCAGTTTTGCTTGCTAAGCACAATAAGTGTGAGGATTTTGTTTCATAATTTTCTTCCTTGAGGTCCCAAGGATATTAATATGTATGGATATTTAATAGCAATCTAATTGTTTGCACTAACCACAGGGAATTGGTATCACTGTCCTTTTTTGCTTGGTAGGCTGTTATTTTGACCGCACAAAAAAAACAGAACTCAGAGAAAGTACAACAAAGAGATCAGAAATGATGGTGAGGTTTTCATTTTAATTGAAAGCAAACCAGAAGGACTCCAAAGGGTGAGAGCAGACTCTGAATGAATAAAAAGGTAAACAAATAAAAAAAAAGATGACAAAAATCCCTTTTGGACAAAGAAAATTACTTTTTCCAGGGTTGATGCTTTTAACTTCAGAAACAGAGGATAAGTCAGTGATGGGCAACCTCTCTGACACGTGAGAACATATGTTTGAGCTGTTTTCAGATGCTTCAGAATATGGATGAATTGCTCAGGAACACAGAAGAGTTGTATGTAAGGAAGGAACTCCTCTATGGCTTGATTTCCAAGTAAATTTTATATATATATATACACACACATAATACAGAAAGTCAGTAAAATAACACTCTGAAACCTATTTAATAAAGATGGATCTTGCTAACATCACGAAATATTATTCTTTGTTGATATCAGTGATACAAGCTGGTCACCCATATATCACTTGTAAAAAGCTTTCTTTTCTCACAACTTGTGAGAAATAGCCAATATATTCATAATGAGAGAACAGTCTGTTCCTGAAGGAATCTATCCCACTGCTGAAGGAGACTGTGGTACTTCAACACTTCTTCCCCTCTCCCCATCTTTGATTTTGGGATCATTTACTGCTATGGTCTTCTCTCAGGATGTCTGCCTACACTAGCAAATTTGACAGTCTGTGTTGGTTTTGCGTGGCAAGGTTTTGGTAGCGGGGAGGCTACAGGGGTGGCTTCTGTGAGAAGTTGCTAGAAGCTTCCCCTGTGTCTGATAGAGCCAATGCCAGCCGGCTCCAAGATGGACCCGCCGCTGGCCAAGGCCAAGCCAATCAGCGCCTCTGTGATAACATATTTAAGAAAAAGAAAAACAGTTAGAGAGAGCTTTTGCAGCCAGAGAGAGGAGTGAGAAGATGTAAGAACATCTGCAGACACCAAGGTCAGTGAAGAAGGAGTGGCAGGAGGTGCTCCAGGCGCCGGAGCAAGATTCCCCTGCAGCCCGTGGTGAAGACCATGGTGAAGCAGGCTGTCCCCCTGCAGCCCATGGAGGGAGGATGAGGGGGTGTAGCGATTCCACCTGCAGCCCATGGAGGACCCCATGCTGGAGCAGGTGGAGACACCTGAAGGAGGCTGTGACCCCGTGGGAAGCCCGCGCTGGAGCAAGCTCCTGGCAGGACCTGTGGATCCGTGGAGAGAGGAGCCCACGCCGGAGCAGGTTTGCTGGCAGGACTTGTGACCCCGTGGGGGACCCACGCTGGAGCAGTTTGCTCCTGAAGGTCTGCACGCCGTGGAGGAGACTCACGTTGGAGAAGGCTGTGAAGGACTGTCTCCCGTGAGAGGGACCCCATGCTGGAGCGGGGGAACGATGAGTCCTTCCCCTGAGGATGAAGAAGCGGCAGAAACACCGTGTGATGAACTGACCGTAACCCCCACTCCCCGTCCCCCTGTGCCGCTGGGGGGGGCGGAGGTTGAAGCCGGGAGTGAAGTTGAGCCTGGGAAGATGGGAGGGGTGGGGGGAGGTGTTTTAAGATTTTGGTTTTATTTCTCATTCCTCTGCTCTTTTTTGCTTAGTAATAAATAAGATGAATTCCCTCTCTAAGTTCGGTCTGTTTTGCTCGTGATGATAATTAGAGAATGATCTCTCCCTGTCCTTATCTCGACCCGTAAGTTTTCTCTCATTATACCTTTTCTCCCCTGTCTAATGAAAGAGGGGAGTGATAGAGTGGCTCTGGTGGGCACCTGGCCCTCAGCCAGGGTCAACCCACCACACAGTCCCAGGAAGCATTCTTGAGCACTGGAACTAAATTAGTCCTACTGTGAAATTGTCACAGCAGTCTATACCAAGAATTTGGAACAAACTTACTAGCACTCTCTCAAAGAAATCTTGACCATGGCTCAAGACTTGACACCAGCTGAGGACCACTTGCGAAAGGCAATTCAGAAAAAGACACCCCATTTTGAAGGGTAAGAGGATTTAATAGCTTGGATATGTCACTTTGTGACAGTCTTACTGTCAGATACATTTCCAAGCATGTATAGCTTTCATGCACAGAGAAAAATACAAGACAATTAGATATAAAGTAAAAAGCTCTTTACAGTAACAATGATGTGGGCTTGACTGGTGGGACCTAATTTTTAATCTGAGAAATTTAGAATTGGAGCTTTCTTCAAATCTAAATCACACTATGTTTAATTTACTAGAATAGATGTAGTCATAGACCCCTCTATGCAGAACAGGTCTTCTCTATTCCATCTTTCCAGGAGAGCAAGAGGAAAGTTTGTTTTTCCTACAGATTCTTTCTCTGTTCCCCTCTAGAGTTGTGCAGACAGATCTGCTCCTGCCTGGGGAAGAATAGACAGAATGAGGCTTAGGAGATCTCCACAAGCATACTAGTTATTTTTCCACAACTTTTGTATCCGGGCAAATGTTTTTGGGGTTTGTTGTTTGTTTGTTTGGTTGGTTGGTTGGTTGGTTTGTTTGTTTTGAGGGGAGTTGTTTGGTTGGTTGGATTTTTGTGACTGGACTACATTTCTGGGCAGAAGACAACTGTGGCTATACAGATGATTCTTGTAAGAAATTCGCTCTGCTAAAGTCATTTATTACAGATATACCTAAAAGAAATTTAGGAATTTTGGTACATTGTGTTTGCATTTAGGTTACAGCATAGCTACCATTTTCAGAGACTTACTATCAGTTCCTTTGTCCAATTATCTTTCTCATCTGTTTCGTAGTGACCTGCTTTCTTTGAAGAAATTTAGCAGAACTTCTGGCAATTGGAAATGAAGAAAGCAAAAAATACCTGTGTGCTTCTGTGATGGTTAGTAAGGGAAGAAGAAAGTCTCTCACTCCAGTCTGTCTTATAACAATGAATCCCAAGAGCTAGAGACAGAATGGAAAACAGACCTCATGTTTGATTTTTCCATTAGAGTCTTCAAATACACACTAGAGGCCTGAAACTGCAGTTGTGTATGTAAAAATACTCAAAGAATTAGTAGCATTGATCGCAGAGGGTAATAAAGCTTTCAGTTCAGTATTTCAATGGGTTTTTAGCTCACAGGCTAGCAATTTTCTTTAAATCATGGCAATTAATTTATAACCTAGTTAAAGAAATGGCAAGATCTGCATATCAACACGTTGTTTTGGAACACACTTCACTCTTTCAAGGAAAATAATGCCTTTGTATGGTTCGTATTGTAGTTAAGGGAAATTCCTGCAACCTTTATAGAACCTTCCAAGTGTAGATGTCAAAGTACACTACATAAAATAAAAATGTTTTTTTCATCAATATGTCCACAACTGTGATCATAAGCAAAACTATTTAAAGTTTAACATGGAGATATTTTTATTCATGGCATCATAGAATAATTAAGGTTAGATGGGACTTCTGGAGGTCATCTTATCCGATCCTTATTCAAAGCAGGACCAACTTCAAATTTACATTAGATTGCTCAGGGTTTTGTTTTCTTCCTTTGATTTCCTTATTTCTTCATTTCACCCTTCTTCTCATTCTTCAAATACTTCTCTTTCTTTTCTCCCAGGTCTAATTTATATTTTACATTTTTTCTCATTTTTTCCTCTGTACTGTTTTTTCTGCTTCTTGTTCTGTTTCCTCATTTTTCAAATGGTCCTTCATCTCTCTCCTTCAACAAAATTTCCTTTCTCCTGTCTTTGTTGATTTCCTGTCTTACACTTCTGCCTCTTTTTCCTTCCTTGAAGTTGTCTTTTCTTACGTTTTGCTGTCTTTCACTCCCTTATTCCACACTATTTCTCTGACAATCCTGTTCCCTAATGATCTCCTCTTCAAATAATTTAAAGGAAATGTAAAGCCACAAGTGTTTTTAATGATTGTAGCTCTCATAGAAGTTGGTAAAGGACAAATATTTTACCCTAAATCTGCATATCCACTTCACAGTCCTTCTCCCTTTGCATTTGCTACCATCACAGTCACCATATCCCTTTGCCATTTCTACAGAAGATGTGAGATGAGTTAAGCATTGATTAGATTATATAGCTATAATCTCTATAAGACAAGAGTCATTTGAATCATGCCTCCAAACTTTTTAGTGGTAAATTTATAAAGTGCTTGTACATACACAAAGAATATGTATAATAGCACATATTTCATTTGCCTGAATAAGCTCCCATCTTCTGATAAGGACTGGTCTATCAAAACTGAAAATTTTATCTAAATCAACAGTAATTAATAGCCATGGTTAGATGCATCCATTACGTCAACACATTTTTTTATCCATTGATACTACCACTTTCCACAATGTATAGCTGCAACCACTTCTTCAGTGTCTTGTTTGAAAAACTAGTTCCTTTGCTTTTAACCTTTGCCTCGTAATTTCTCTTGTTGTATTCTGAGAAATAATGAATGATCACTCTCTGTTCGGTTTTTCTGCATTAATTAAGTCATGGAACTCCATGCCACAGGATCATGTCAAATCTGAATGTCTGTATGGTTTCAAGGGGAGACTGAACAAGGTCATTGAGGATAATCACATCTGTAGAACCCATCTCCGGCTCAAAAAACCCTGAGCTGCAATTATTGTAGGCTCAGGAAGTAGTGAGAAAAATATCACATACACTAACCCTGATCTTATTACTGGATATCTATTTTTGGCCAAAGACAGGATATTGTTTTAGATGAGCCTTTGGTATGGCACACTGTAGCTGATCTTACATTCTTATCCATGATTTCATCTCTCCCTTATCACTCTTCAAACATACTACTCAATTTTTAGCTAAGTTTTTGACAGGGCATCATTTTGACATGTATCTTCTGCATCAGAGAAGGCATCTTCATGAAAAGTGCCTTGAATAAGCTTGAGAGAAGGGGAGAATGTGCTAATTATTGAATGGCAATCTATGGGATCACCTGGCCTAATTGAGATATACAGTTCTTTGTTAAGTGGGTCGGCCACGGGTCAAGAGAACAGGTGGTTGAGCACAATTTCATAACTGCCTGTTTAATATTTGGCTCTGAAATTTCCCTGAAGTTGTCAGGGAGGAGGGACGGGATCATTATCAAAGATTGTTTGGAGAGGCATAGTCTATACTGGTGGGGAAACTGCTAATTACCATCTAATCTTTCCAATTTGGGCAGCAATAAAATTTAAATAAGATTGGCAAGTAGCAGGATGGCTTTCAGAGGCCGCCACCGCCACTGCTCCTGTCCCCATAGCCTGACGTCAGATGCAAAGCTTCAGTCTGGATGTTCTTCTACTGCTTCATAAATTATGACTGTTTAGTTGTGCATAACTACAAGGCACTGGATTGAGTAGGATTAAGACTGAAATTGTCAGTTTTCTAAACACATTAGCAAATCTTGAAATTTGGATCAAAATGCTTAGCTGTTTTTTGGTTTTTTTTTTAATTTACAAACAGTTCTATCCATTCCCAAAGTATTTGCATTATCATATTATGCTTTATAAATGATATAAGAATTATGAAAAGCCCCTAAGTTGACCACTGAAAACTCTTGGCAGTATGAATTATATCAGCATGCAATATGGGCAGCATAGATTTACAATTAGTGACTCGTTTAGCATGCAGCCATTTCAATGTGTGCAATGCTTTACGACACACACCATTTAAGCACAGCTAAGGTGTTAGGTGCTGTGCATGTGCAAAAGAATGCAGCTAAAAGTTTGTGTAGGATTTACTAAAGATGTTATGAGCCATGTTTATTTATTCCTTAATTAATTTTATTTTTAAATAAAATAAAATTAGCTCTCACTAGCAATGTCAATGTCATGTTAGATTATGTGAAGTGGTAAGAACAGGCTGTGCTATAGGATTGGCAGAAGAGTAGTGTAGCCATATATATCTGAACCATGTTCAAAATCAAAACAGTAGAAAATGTACTTTTTCTTCCTAACAACAGTGGAAATCCAAACACAAACTTACTAGATACCTTTGAATTAGAAATCAGTAAGGATTTTTCTTTAATTTAATTTAGGGAAAGATATCAAAACACTTGATACAATGGTGACTCATTATTCCATATTTCATTCCAGTACAGTTCATGACCCCATCTTTGGTTAAGAAAACATTTCTACACTTCTATGTCTACATTAACACTGCTACTTAGGTGGTAGTAGGTATATAATTAACTATCATAATTCAAACAGGAGAGAAAAAAATCTTTCCTTCCTTCCTTCCTTATTTCCTTCCTTCTTTCCTTCCTTCCCTCCTTCCCTTTTGTCCTTTATGGATTTTTATTTACTTGAGCTTGGCAGCAGACACAAGAAGGTAACAATCCTTGCCCAAATCCTTAAACCAACCTCATGTTTTTCATTTTAGTACCTCACTTTGGACATCATTTTTCTATGTTAATCTTGCACCAGTAAATTACGGTGATATATTTATTCAAGTTTTGTTTGTGTTCCCAGGATAATTGTATCAACCGTCTTATTATTATAGTCTTGACAAACTCATAGTTTCTTACAGGGATCCCAAAATATTCACATCCTCAAATAAATGCTCCTGATGAGTGACTCCATTTTTGTTTCTGCCAACAAGCTTCAGTGCTGTTCCTAATCTGGTTTAACAGAATGATTTTGTAAAAAATTTGTCATTCGATGGTAACAGCAGAAAAAGAGCCGATACAGTTGGTATTCCATTACAGAAGCATCCCTCTATGAGTCAGCAAGTGAAAGAGCCAGGGCATTCATTAATGGAGTTGTCATGTTAAAGGATGATTATCTGCCAAATTTCTGGCAAGGCCAAGGAGGTCTTTTAAAAGAAAGTTGCAGGACAGCTACCCATTCATTTTCTCTGTGGTTTTAGTGTACTTCGTGATTGGGTTCATCATTTTCAGTTTTATCTTTTGAAAAATTAAGTACAATTGCTGCTCCCCTGCATTGGAAGAAGGAAAAAAATAAAATACAAGGAAAAGAATGCTCACAAATATGTAGGGGAAAAAAACCAACCTACAGTATCATGGAAAATAACATGACTTCCCTGCTCCTATCTGGAGTTTAACATCTAATGGAGATTAAGCCTTCATGGGAAATAATGAATGCAAAATCAGTTGTATACTGTAAAAGATTCCAGCTTTTTAATGGAAATTATTTTACAAATCTATGAGACAGGATTTTAAAACACAACAAATTTTTTTCAGTTACGTTTATTTCTCAGTGTCTATGAAGAACATATAGTTCAAAACGAGCTTCCTTAAAATATTCTGAAAGATGATATCCAAAATCTGAACTCCTACATGGATGGAATGTGATCACTACAAATTTTCAAAAAATGTTGGATATATGATCATGCCATTTGTACTATGACAGTATAATGCCAACAGTTTTACATACCATGGCTTTGTTCTCTGAAAATAAAAAAATATTTATTACTATTATTATTAATGATAATACATTATTAGTAATATATTAACATTTGCTGTTGTTTATAGATACATACACAATAAATAACAAAAGGCCAAGAGGAAGAACAAAGCTGAACTAACACAGAACTCTCTTAAACATATCTTACTAAATATAATGTAATGAAAACAAATGGCCATTTTGATTAAATAGATATCATTAATGCAGCATGTTATGATCTGAACTCAGAGTTTAATTATCTAATTAAGAGCAAAGGAAAATCATTAAGGTCTATGGAATCAAATAATTCATTTTAGGGGAGAAACAGAGGAAAAAAGCAGTCCTCTTAATTGCAAACTGTCATCGGCCTGTAGCACCTAGGAGTAAATCTTGCTGCAAGATGTCATGCCTAGCTATATTGTACAGCAGGTGGTGGATGAATCATACCAGCTTCATGAAGAATTGCTGAAGAAAGGTGTGCCATTAATGGGTAGAGCTCCAGACTGGGAGTAAGGTCTCCTGAGTCCTATAAACAGTTCTCTGACATTTGGCAAATCACTCAGCATCAGTTTGCTTAACTGTAGAAGAATCATATGGCATTCAAGCCCTTGAAGACCTTACATAGGTTTGTTGGTCTTCTACTGACAGAAGTTGCCAGATGAGGACAAGGAACTTCCCTAAAGTCATCTCAGACTGGATGAAAGAAAAGAACAGGACCCGTACACTGTCATTTGCCCAGGTACCAGCATAATGTAGTCTGGGAATACATTGCAAGGACGTATAACATGCCAAGGAGTTGCAGAGTTTGCATTCAATTCAGGCATGTTTTATTATGAGGAATACTGACTCTTTAAAATCTTTCCTCTCAAGTATGCATAGATAGTATGCAGGTCCCTTATTAACTATGGAGCCATAGACACTCTATTCTTTCTGTGGAAATAGATGTATTGAGGAAGGTGAAATGACCATATGTTAAGGTAAGATTGGATTAATTTATCCCCTGAGAATGGCTGCTGAGTTGGGGTTTTTATTATGTTTGCAAGTAGCAGACGATGATGTCACTGCAGATTTCCTCCCATAAGTTCATTGATTAGGAAGGATGCCCAAACCTTCATGGTGGCCCTAATGAGAAGGGTAGGGACATTAAATCAATGTGATTCTTTTTGCGTTTAAGGGTCCTGAAAAACAGAAATATTTCTTTTATTGATGGTTTATTTTGAGGGTGCAAATAAAAAGAAGCCAATTATAAAGTTCAGTAATGTAGAGACCCTCTGCAGCACAAGAGATAGGTCCAGAATTCAAACTGTGAGAGATGTTGTTTCCAGTTATGGATATGACCTACTTTTCCAAATCCTGAGATGCATGTATCCTTTACCATCTCCCATTATTCTGCACACAAAGTTGGAATTCTGATGATGAACTGCAAGACATAAAGAGGAAACCTGCAGTACAGGGAAATCTGACCACATCTACAAAATGTAGAGCTGAAACCACGGGTTTTGTCGTCATTCTCTGTCTTCTACTTGCTCCTCAATCTATAATTTAGATATTACTAGTAGTAGTTATCAAGTCAACTGCTATAAAGGAATTAAGGGTAAACACATATGTTATGCAGAGATGTCAAATAATGAGTAAGAGAAAAGAAAAACTTAAAACTTGATTCAGAAGATGACAGGTCTAATGAATGAAGATAAGAGACTGGAGAATAACTTTTTTAAAATAATAGCTCAACAGGACACCACTGAAGTGAAAACAGCTGCTGGGACTATTACATAGAAAACAGCTTGAAACAGCTACAGCTGCATATATTTGTTACTAGGAAAGAATTTCTAATGTATGGAAAAGTCCATCCAGAGAACAGTTGGGCACAGATGTAGCCAAGGCAAAGCTGGATCTGCAGAGGGAATTGGAGAGTCTGGTTGGTTTCAGAAACTGAGATTTAAATAGCAGAAGTTTGTATGAATGGTCCATTATCTGGACTGAATAATGAGCCATGGCTTTGGGGGCAGGGAATTTGCTGCCTGAGTATCTGAAACCAGGTGTTGCTGGTTTTTTCTGTGGCTAGTACCATCTGTTCTGTGCCCAACAGAACACTTCAGCCCAAATCATTTATTTTATGGCTGCGGATGCAAAGGTGAGTGATGCCCTATGGAAGGCAATTGTAACATGGCATGGGGGGAGTACAGAGCATGACTGTGGATGAATATTCAGACAGATCTGGAGTGGGGAGACCTATTATAAAAGCATCAGACTATACAGCCTACTTTTTCTCTATACGAAATCTCTGCAGGTGACTGCACCCTGCACTCCCAACCTGCTACTAAGTTCTGTTTGTTGACTAGTGAGCTGGCAAATACAAACTGGGAAAGCTTGTGCCAGGTCTTTGCAGATGTTTGTGAGCTGCTGCTGCTTCATCTTCAGGATGTACCACCTGCCTGTGACAGTGGTTTGGAGCACGGCTTCATGAGAAAGGTAGAATGTACAGCACAGTGAGATTTAATTTATTTTTTTTTTATCCACTCTTTAGCGTTCTTATTCCCATCATTCTCTATGACCAGAAATATGGAACAAGAGGTATCTTCTATGCAATGACTGCCTTTGCGAATGTCTGATTCATATCCATCCACAATTTCCCTGAATTTCTTGGGAGTTTCTTCATTTTTTTCACTAGGCCACAGAAGCACTCATTGCAGTTTATGCACTGCAGTTTACAGCTGTACCCAGCAGGAATGTTGTACAGCTGGTCCAGCATATAACTTCCTAACTTCCCACTGCTGACAACCTCCTTTCCTCATCCTCAATCAGGTTAGCTCCTCCAACTTCTCTTCAAGCAATACCAGCTAAAACACGAGAACAAAAGGAGTTGTTTTATATAACTAACAAACTAGAATTATACCCAAACTGCTATTTCTGACATTTTAAAATTTTCCCAAAGTAAGAAACCCTTCATTAAAAAAAAAAACCAGACAAGCAGACCTTCTTATTTCAGGTACATTTACAAATGAGTATTCTGAAATTAAATACATTCTTAGGATTTTTACAGCTGCCAGAATGGATATTGGAGGCAAATTTACTACATTTAATTTATGGATGGTGTGGAAGTGGCTGGCAGTGTGGAAGTGGATGGCCAGATGAGGAACTGGGAGACTGAAGACATGAAGGTAGAAGTACCTTGAAGGTTTTTTTTAATTTTGTTTTAGTGTGAGTTTTTTACTGATTTTTTTTTTTTTGTAAAGTGAGGTTTTGTTGTTTGTTTTTTCTCACTAGACATAGAGTTATCACGTTCTCAGGCTCCCAGATTTGCAATAGGGACCTTGAAGTTGTAGGTTTTCAGAGATCCCAGCAGCAGAAATTTAAACTGACATAAATAACACCATAGCTCTCATTGCTTCTAGCAACTCTGTTTTTCAGTTAAGAGTTTGCAAGTCTGGAAAACCTACCAGGATCCCAGACTTCTTCAAACTTTTCTGGAAGTTTAGGCTGAAAATTTTGTTGAGCTATTGTCTTCTGGTGCTTGACAACTTTCAAAGTCCTGATTGCATAGTAATTGTACAGTGTATTTGGGTTTAAAAGTCTGTCTGAAGACTCTCAGTAGTAATCTGTAGATTTTTCTTATTCCAGGCAAGTCTTAGGTATTTTTAAATGAATGTTTTATTAATCAGGATGAAACAGAGCATACTTAAGTGCAATTTATTTCTTTCCTTTACACACTTCTCCACACACACGTAAACAATCATTAGTTACAGTCAAATTCCCATACCTTGAATTCTGTTTACATAAATTTTTCATCAAATCAGAGTGGTTCGGGTCGGAAGGGACCTCAAAGCCCATCTAGTTCCAACCCCCCTGCCATGGGCAGGGACACCCTCCACTAGACCACGTTGCCCAAAGCTCCATCCAACCTGGCCTTGAACACTGCCAGGGATGGGGCATCCACAGCTTCTCTGGGCACCCTGTTCCAGTGCCTCACCATCCTCACAGGGAAGAATTTCTTCTTAACATGTAATCTAAATCAACCCCCTTTTAGTTTAAACCCATTACCCCTTGTCCTGTCACTACACTCCCTGATAAACAGTCCCTTTCCTTCTTTCCACCTCTTGTTTAATTTTCTTGTTGAAGTATTTACATCATTACTGTTATTGTTGACATTATTCTGCTTCATATCTGCCTAAAATTCATAGAAACTTTCCCTTCACTAGATTTTAAAGTTGGATCACAAAAAAAATCTCAATGACAAGGTATTGGGTCTTGAAACAACTTACAAGTCTGCTAACGGTGGAGACGAAAAGAGGAAACCATTTTCAGATGAAGAAACATAGTAAAATACTACAATAACTGATGGTTTTCCGTGCTCTTGGGAGGAGATCAAGAAACAGTCAGCTGATTCTGCAACCAGAGAAATTAGCCTGTATAACAGAGAAGGCAGTGGAAACCTATTTGAAGTGTTTTTCTTTTCGTAAGGATAAAAAAGAAAGAAACTACTGACTTATGAAGGTTGTGGAATACCCATTCTTGAAGATTTTTTAAGAACAGTTTTGATAAACATCCCTTAAAAGTTTTCTGACCATATGATTTGATCTTAAACCTCAAAGAGCAACTAGGTAAGCTCTGGAGGCCAATTCCCATGCTGAATCTCTATAGTTCTATGTAAATAAGACATGAAGACGACACCCTGACTGTTCTAAATTTACTTTGTCTATCTATGGTCCTGTCAACTGCCGGTTTACTGAAGCCCTTGTACCAACACAAAATTATGCTCTGGGATCTATTGCATTTTGAAAATTGTGTTTATTCTGTTAAGCTGTACAGAGTGAAAGAAAAGAAAATAAAAAAAATAAACTCAGCAAACTTTCAACAGAGTCTGCTTACACACAAAGCAGAAATCATCATGCAGAGTTATTAAGAAATATAGAAAACACATCATCTTCTGGAAAACACTATGCCTTGAATTGTTGAATCACTCTACATTTTAATGTGCAAATTTGTTCCTTGGCTTTTTGTTGAAAGGATCAAACCATTTGGCATTTTGTCTGAGACATAAATGCATTAGGAAGATGCAATATAATTTATTAAAATGTATAAAGGGAACAAAGAATAGGATTAATTTTCTTCTTCTTTTTTAATTCCACAGGCACCACTAGGGCATTTAATATGGGTTAAACCAGATTCAAAGAGCTTTTCATTAGACATTTAACATAAATGACTAAGAGCTTAATCAGCACATACCATTTAAATGCACTGAATGGAGGAATTGGACTGTACATTGCATTATAATTTATAGAGTTTTGTTTTTGATTACATAAGGGAAATATATTTTTTACGCCTTAAAAGCATTCTTTTGTGATGTCAAAAAAAAAAAAGTATAGTTTTATTATTCAGAAAATGGTGTTTCAATTTGGTAGCGAAGCCCAAAGTCACCCAAGTGGAAAAGATAACTAGTGAATTCCTCAAGTCCTGTAGTTTGTGGGTTTTCTCTTCAAAATGTCCTTTTCTTCCGGGCCTGATAATGAACATCGCCTCTGTTTTCTACCCTATGTTGCTTGTATATTCTTTTTAATGGCTTTAAAAAAATTGACTTGTGAATACTTCTGGAATGCAGTTTAAACAGAATTAGAGAGAGCATCACTATGCTGGGCTTGCAGCATGGAAGCAGAGCAATGCTGAAAACGTGTTTTGCTTTCTTTTTTCAATCATTTAGTGATAGTATAAAAGTAATTCAGTCCCCACTTAAACAATACCTGGGGTAACTCTGTGTGTATCATCTGTTCCATCAGAGATGATTATAGGAAATTAAAGTGCTGCAGAGGCAAAAGTCGCTCCCATTTTAAGGAACTTTATCAAAATGTTAAGGAAGGATAATATTCTAAAGAGCTTACTTTTTAGCTTCTGTTTGCCTTCAGCAATACTGTCTATTACAATCGCTCTTCAAATTGCAGTTAGTTTCCTCTCTAACAAAAGGCATTGTTTTTTCCTCTCTCTTCTCTTATATCTTTGCAGGAGACAATAAAGTATCTCTTCTTATCCAGAAACACTGAAAGCTCTTATCAGCAGAAAGGTAAGAAAAAGGAAATATCTCAGCAATGGAGATATTTTTTTTTTTTGTACTGTGGTTGTGGGATTTTTTGGTTGGTTGTGGTTTTTTGTTTGTTTTTTTTTGGCGTTTTGGGGTTTTGTTTTTTTTTTTTTTGGTAGGTCAGCAAAAGAAAAAAGAAGTCCCATTTTCTGAGATGCTATCCCTTATTGTTAAAAGGAGAGTTTGAAATCAAGATAAAGCTTTTATTCTCTGAGAACACAGTCACTCTAAAATGCATACCTCAATCTGACTCTTTCTTTCTTTCTTTCTTTCTTTCTTTCTTTCTTTCTTTCTTTCTTTCTTTCTTTCTTTTCTTTTCTTTTCTTTCTTCTTTCTCTGTCTCTTCTTCTTCATGTTCTTTTCTTTCCTAATAAAATAATTTTAATGTAAATTTTATTATTGTGGATTTTCTCCATCCTGACAGATCCTATCTACAGTACTGGAAAAACAGGAACAAAACCAAACACTGAGAAATGAAAGATGTATTTATGCATATAAAGACACTCACAAACACACATATGTATAACTGTATATCTGCGTATTTACATATATTGTTTAAATATATACACATAAATATATGGTAAGTATATATATGCAGGTATATATATTTTTATATTGTTCTTTTATGTATATATATAAGGATATAAAAGAGCTCTTAGAAGCTGGAATTCAGCTCTCATTATGAAAACTAGTTGTGTAATGTTCTCAGTGACATCCATTTACTTATATTTAAGACAGTAATGTATTAAATAACATGATTGACATCTGCCTGTGTGTCTCCTCCTTTCTCATCTTTCTCCACTCAGAGTTGTACATGCCCAGAATATTGCTTCATTTTGGTAGTCTTTTATTTTCATCTTATGAAATATTTACCAAAATTGAGATATACATGAGAGATGATGGGGCAAAATCAGTTAGATTGACTTGAGCACCAAACATGGTAAAATCTCTGCAGGTTCTTAAATCCCAGCAGAATTTTCTCTGTTCTCTCAATCTGTTCACTAAGAAATCTTTTCCATTACACAGATGCCACAGTGGATAAAGTGTGCAATTTCACATCCTGCTTAGTCCTATCTAAGTGTGGGATGCTGCTGAGAAGGATAGCTGTATACATTTTTGCCACCCCCAGTAAATATTCCTGATCCTGCTTTGCACTGGGACTGGGAGTACCAGGGCAGGAGGTGAGTCAGGTCAGTTCCCATCAGTTACTGACCCGATGGAAAAATTCTGCCTTGTTTGCCTCCCCAACCCCCAAGTAATACTTGTGTATCAAATCAATAGCAAGCTCACCTACTGATGTCTAAAAATTAGTTATCAATATCTGAACTAATTATGCTACAGACCTTGTTTAATCAGTGGAAAGAAATACTTCTAGATGAAGTTTCTTTGAGCCTATTTTAGACATTCATCCTGGAGTGAGAGTAATTGCTCTTTGGAGATACCCATTTTCCTCTGTTGTTTCTAAGGCATGACTCCCTCAGAGTTAGAGGCTTACAAACCAGATGTCTAAGCCAGAGCAGACGTATCCCACCTGTTGTCTTTCTTTATAGCTAGTATTCAGCAACTGAAGCATCCTCACTGAACTTAATAGGATAATGTTTAAATGTGTTCACAGAATCCCAGCTATCACTTCACTAAAGAACAACTAAGCAGAGGGAAAATATGAAAAAAAGCATATAGGTTCAAATGTCAAAATAGAAATGCTCTCTGCTAGAACATCCAAAAAAAGCCTGTAATCAAATTAAACCACTAAAGTTTTCCTTTTAGACTTCAGTTTGGACTGTATCTAAACAAAAGCTACTGCACATGTTACACTGAGTGTCCTGAAGAGCTGGGTAGGAGCTAGCCAGCAACTGTCTACTGAGAGTGAAGAGAGAGAAACAGAATCATAGAATAATTTATTTTGGAAAAGATCCTTAAGATCATCAAGTCCAACCATTAACACTTGGCTTAACGCTGCCAAGCTACCACTAAACCAGGTCCCTAAGTGCCATGCCTACGCATCTTTTAAATACTTCCAGGGATGGTGACTCAACCTGGGCAGCTTGTTCCAATGCTTGACAACCCTTTTGCTGAAGAATTTTTTCCTAACTTCCAATCTAAACCTCCCCTGGTACAACTTGAGGCCATTTCCTCTTGTCCTATTGCTTGTTACTTGGAAAAGAGACTAACACCTACCTGGTTCACTCTCCTTGAGGAAGGCATGAGGTGTTCATACATTTGCACCTATTTCTCTTAGCTTCATTGATTCATTCACTGATGCTGTAGGAGGAGGATAACAGAAGGAAAATCCCCTGCTGAGACACCTCAAATAAGATTTACTTATAAACCCTTTGCTGGCTGCTCTGGTTCCCTTTCAGCATACGAATACTCATGCTTTCACACTACATACTGTCAGTAGGCAGAGGCTGACACAAAAAAACATGTCCTGGAAATCTGATGGCTTCAGACATGCCCAGTTTCTCCACTGGCAGCAACTGAGAGATTTAGTAAGTTACCTGGGTAATCTGAATCACATCTAAAAGAAAGACATTTCATTTTAAAGTGACATCAAAAGTAATCTGATTATTTTGGTTATATCAATGCTCACATAGGCATGGAAAAAAGGCTAACTATGGAAGTAAATGTTTGTGTGATCAGGTGGATAGTTAGAAAAGAATTAAAAATCAGAAGAGATGTTTAAAAAGCTATCTATGTCACTGGCAAATCTGATTATGTTGGTTTATCAATTGGAAGATGTTAGATGTTTGCCAGAGTTCTTTGGAGTTATCAGGGCTAGGGTCAGTGAGTATTGACAATCACACCTCGCGATGCACATGAATGTTGTTTGTATCCATCAATCAGTCCTCCTAGAGAGCCTCACCTGCCAGCTCTGATCAAATCTTTACCCTGTCACCACCACTGTGATAAAGGACAATGCTGCCATGGACTTCTTTGGAAGAAAGGCGAACATCCTTTTTGACTGTGTGATTTCCACATGTCTTTTGTGATCCTTTCCCACCACATGAAATTGCAGCCGATCTCCACAAGATGCTACCTATACAATCACTTGTGCATGTATACACACACACCAGCATATACACACACACACATATGTACAGATATACAGAAAGAGGCTGCAGGGGTGGCATCTGTGAGGAGAAGTTGGTGTTGTCTTGTGTCAGACAGCCATTTCCAGCTGGTTCCACAACAGCTCCACTTCAGGGAGCAGCTGATCCTGTCAGCAAGGCTGATGGCACCTCTGGGAAAAAAATATCTAAGAATGGGCAAAAATAGCAAATGGGCAGAGTAGTGAGGGGGGAGAAAAAATGAAAAAAAAAAAAAAACAAACCAAAAAACATTATGAACACCAACAGCAGAGAAGGAGGTGGGCGAGCAGGTGCTCCAGGCCCTGGGGCAGATATTCTCCTGCAGCCCATGGGACAGGACAATGCTGGAGCAGATACCTCTTGTGGAGGACTCCATGCTGGAGCAGGTGGATATTCCTGAAGGGGATTGCAGTTCATGGGAAGGATGCACTCTGGACCAGGGAACAAGTGTGAGAAGGAAGAAGCAGCAGTGAGAAATGGCTGTGTGTGGACCTTAACCATCCCCACCACCTGACACCACTTGAGGGTAGAGGCTGCGAGTGAAGGAGTAAAGTTAAGCCTGGAAAAAGAGGTGGTGGGAAGAAGCATTGTTTTAATTTTTTATCTTAGTTTCTCACTACTTAAGCCTATTTTAATTGGCAATAGATTAAATTATTTTTTTCCCAAGTAGAGTCTGATTTGCCTGTGATAGTAACTGCTAAGTGATCTCCCTGTCTTTATCTAGACCCACAAGATTTTTCATTCCATTCTCTACTCTCTGCACCACGGAGGGGAATGAGAGCAGCTGGGTGGGCATTTGGCAGCTGGACAAAGGCACACTTTTGATTATCACCTAGTGAAATATATCAGACTGCTTAAGATTAGATGACCAGTTACATGTGCTTAAGCATTTAGTGCCTCTTGTGTGCTTATACAAATTTGCCTAAGGATGTGCAGCACCCAGAGCTCGTATTCACTTCAGAGACATTGGAAATTGTGGGATACTTCTGAAAATAACACTGTTTCCAATGTGTTTTGATCAGAAATTTAATTCCAGGCAAATATGTTGCAAAATTTGACCTTCTGGTATTAAAGGATGTTCTGCTAGTGAAACACAATAACAGATTTTAAAGAATAAAATTTTTTTTTTAAAAAAATTGTTGATATGTGACTGAAAACATTTGTTTTCAACTCACCAACAAATCAAAAATTGTCAAAACCATTGAGCTTTTTTTTTTTTTTTTTTTTTAATGTCTAATATTCAACTATCACCTCCTCCAAGCTCAGGAGTGATGCATGCCAACAAAGAGGAAGTCAGACAATAACACCAAGAGGCCCCCATGGATGAACAAGGATCTCCTGGGCAAACTCAAGCACAAGAAGAAAGCCTACAGAGGCTGGAAGCAAAGGCAGGTAACCTGGGAGGAATGCAGAGAAACTGTCCAAACAGCCAGGGATCAGGTAAGGAAAGCCAAAGCCCTGATAGAAATTAGTCTGGCCGGGACATCAAGGACAAGAAGAAAAACTTCTGTAGGTATGTCAGTGATAAAAGGAGGACGAGGGAAAATGTGGGTCCCCTCCGGAATGAAACGGGTGACCTGGTTACCCAGGATATGGAGAAGGCTGAGGTACTCAATGACTTCTTTGCCTCAGTCTTCACTGGCAAATGCTTGAGCCATGCTGCCCAGGTCACGGAAGGCAGGGACTGGGAGAATGCAGAACCGCCCACTGTAGGAGAAGATCAGGTTTGAGAATATCTAAGGAACCTGAAGGTGCACAAGTCCATGGGACCTGATGAGTTGCATCCGCGGGTCTTGAGGGAACTGGCAGATGAAGTGGCCAGGTCACTCTCCATCATATTTGAGAAGTCGTGGCAGTCAGGCGAAGTTCCCACCGACTGGAAGAGGGGAACATAACCCCCATTTCTAAGAAGGGTAAAAAGGAAGACCCAGGGAACTACAGGCCAGTCAGTCTCACCTCCGTGCCCGGCAAGATCGTGGAGCAGACCCTCCTGGAGACTATGCTCAGGCACATGGAAAACAAGGAGGTGATTGGTGACAGCCAACAAGGCTTCGCTAAGGGCAAATCATGCCTGATAAATTTGGTGGCCTTCTATGATGGGATTACAGCATTGGTGAATAAGGGAAGGGTAACTGACGTCATCTACCTGGACTTGTGCAAAGCATTTGACACTGTCCCACATGACATCCTTGTCTCTACATTGGAGAGACATGGATTTCATGGATGGACCACTCGATGGATGAGGAACTGGCTGGACGATCACACTCAAAGAGTTGTGGTCAACGGCTCAATGGCCAAGTGGAGAACAGTGACGAGTGGTGTTCCACAAGGGTCGGTACTGGGACCAGCACTGTTTAACATCTTTGTCAGTGACATGGACAGTGGGATCGAGGGCACTCTCAGGAAGTTTGCTGATGACACAAAGCTGTGTGGTGTGGTCGACATGCTGGAGGGAAGGGATGCCATCCAGAGGGACCTTGACAGGCTGGAGAGGTGGGCCCGTGTGAACTGCATGAAGTTCAACAAGGCCAAGTGCAAGGTCCTGCACGTGGGTCAGCGCAATCCCAAGCACAACTACAGGCTGAGTGAGGAATGGATTGAAAGCAGCCCTGAGGAGAAGGACTTGGTCTTGTTTGCAGACAAGAAGCTCAACATGAGCCGGCAGTGTGCGCTTGCAGCCCAGAAAGCCAACCGTGTCCTGGGCTGCATCACAACAGGTGTGACCAGCAGGTCGAGGGAGCTGATTCTGCCCCTCTACTCTGCTCTTGTGAGACCCCACCTGGAGTACTGCGTCCAGCTCTGGGGGCCCCAGTACAGGAGAGACATGGAGCTGTTGGAGTGAGTCCAGAGGAGGGCCATGAAGCTGATCAGAGGGCTGGAGCACCTCTCCTATGAGGACAGACTGAGATAGCTGGGGTTGTTCAGCCTGGAGAACAGAAGGCTCTGGGGAGATCTAATTGTGGCTTACCAGTACCTGAAGGGGCCTACAGGAAAGCTGGAGAGGGACTGTTTATCAGGGAGTGTAGTGACAGGACAAGGGGTAATGGGTTTAAGCTGAAGGAGGGTCGATTTAGATTAGATGTTACAAAGAAATTCTTTACTGTTGGAGTGGTGAGGCCCTGGCACAGGTTGCCCACAGAAGCTGTGGGTGCCCCATCCCTGGAAGTGTTCAAGGCTAGGTTGGATGAGGCTTTGGGCAGCCTGGTCTAGTGGAGGGTGTCCCTGCCCATGGCAGGGGGGTTGGAACTAGATAATCTTTGAGGTCCCTTCCAGACCAAACCATTCTATGATTCTATGATTCCATGATTATGATGCTACTCAGTCTCTGCCTTTGTTTGTTATAATGTACGGGGATTTATTTTTTTTAATTTTTTTTAATGGGCAAATATCAAGTGTGTGTGTGTGCATGTGCACATTTTTAACTTCACTTGGTTCATAGTTGATTTTTACACTTCTCTTGATAAATTATCAAGGGATCTCTTTATAAATATTCTCTTTGTTTCTCCTAAGCACAACATTAGTAAGGGTTTTTTTCATTAAGTTCACTTTTATGCATTAAAAGAGGGAGGGGGAACCCATCACATTTGGTGATTTCAAAATGATTTTCCCTTTTCTGCATATTTTTTTCTTGCTCATCACTTACATTTTTTTCACTCCCATGTTGCTATTTTGTCAGTGATGACAATATGGAAATCTATACATATTGGTATTCCAATAGAGATTTGCCTAGCCAAACAGAAGCAAAAAATTATGTGAATACAAATGTATTAACTGCAAAGATAAATCACAACCTGCAGGCAACTTGAATAAGCTGAGGAAAGAGAGGAGAAGATGTGGGGTGGGGAGTGCAGCTTGAAACCAGCTGGAGTCAGAAGATGGAACATCACACACAGAAATCAGGAAACATTTATAAGCATAACTTTTTAGTATCACACAAGCAGAAAATGCAGAGTGATTGAAAAGCAAGCAGGCCCACAACCACACTGCAATGGAGAAGTTTTATCGACTTTGGAAATCATCTGTGCTCATTGTCAAGCTTTTTACAACTCTACCTTGGTTTGGGGGTCTTTTTCTTTCTTCTTCTCCTTCTTCTTCTTCTTCTTATAAAAAAGTTTAAAAAATATGAACTTAGGAAAAGCCAATTTCATGTGCTGTTAATTTAATTCCCAACATAAAACCTTACTTCTTCTGATGGAAAATGAAATTACCCTTTCTACATCCGTTTTATCTGTCAATTAAATTCTTTTTTTTTCCCCTTTCCTCCCCTCAAAGAAAAAAGAACATGCACATTATTGGTTATATTTTCTGTGCTTGCAACAAAATGAAAATGGGAAGAGGTGGCATTAACTACAGTAAGTACACAAAACCTGCTTGATTATCATGTAAAGATGCTGGAATGACAACCCCAGAGACTTTGAATCTCCTTTGTGAGGTTGTAGATGTCTAGGCTAATTTTCATTTTCCATTTGTCCTGGTATTGCATGGCAAAGCAGTTTTAATAATGGGACTCTTAGCAGCGTTAACTATTAACCTTTCTATTTTGTGGTATCTTAAAGAAATGGCTTTTGGAGGCAGCTTTCTCTGCCTGGATCTGTATGTGAATAAAGATAGGAAAATGAAATGCATCTTTTGGGCAGAAAGAAAGGACATTCACTGTGATCCATTCTGTATGATTAATTTCAGGATGATATTTGTCACTGCTTCATGTTGTCATTATTTGACAGTTATGAAAAAAATCACTTTCTTTGGTCTTGCTTGGTTATTATTTGTATTACCTTAGAGCTGATTGGAAAATAGTATTTGAAAAAAAATCAGCTTTTCAAAATTGAAAAGAAAAAAAAAAATAAAGGAGGCAGTTTTGTTTGTTTGTTCACTCTTTGAATGAAGACAAAAACACCTTACAGGACCAAAACAAAACAAACTTGATCCTTTTAATTTTACAACAGCAGCACACAAAAGAGAAGAAAGCAGATGCCATTTGTTGAGTAATAAAAACCCCTGTAGCTCAGCCACAACAGTTTGTCTTGCATATGAAGACCTGAAATGTTCTAATCTTTATTTGAGGCAAAGATACCGCAAGTAAACTAACTATAAGGCATTTTTGATTTGCAGCTTTCTTGCAGCTATGATGGGGACTAGCAAAGTACTAGTGATTGGGTGCTGAGAGGCATCTCCTGGTGAACCTTTTCATTGCAGAGTAAGATCTAACCACAACTCAACCTAACCACCATCACCCTCTGCTTACCCCTACCTAGTGGGTGGCAGAAGCATCCGCTTTTCAGCTGTGCCAGTTGGAAGTTAAGTTGAGCTAAATAACATGAGTGGATTTAACTGTGAGCTGATGAGATGCAGCTAGATTTTTCTTTTCTGATACATTTTTAGCAGGAGAATAGCTTAGAGGCTGTGAGCCAGAGGGCTGAGCAAATGTATGTCTTAAAACCTCTGCAACTAGATTTGCCAGAGGACATCTGCTCTCTGTTCTCTCAGAACAGTTTTTGAGAAGGATATTCTACTCCACTGCCCTTTGTCTTCACCAATCTTGAGAAGGCCAGGTGACAGTTAAATACTTTCTGCTACTTGTAAGAGATTGGGCAAGCTTAATGCTAAGTTCTGTACATTGCTTAGGGATGTAGTGGGGGGCAATTCCTGGGTGAGCTTCCTCCTCCTTGGAGAGTCTTTGCATTGCTGAATGTATCTGAGAGTCTAAATAAATAATACTGAATTTTATGTCCAATGGTATAAACATATCCAAAGAGAACTGGTTCATTTCTGCCACAGCAGAGGCATCTGAGGCATGATTCTCCTCTCATTTACATCTGTAAAAATCAAGTACAATTCTGATAAAGTGAAAACTAGAATTATACCAGAGGAAAGCCGGAGTGATTGAGAGAAAAATCAGGCCTACAGCATATAAAGTGCAAGAATAAACAGCATCACTTTTTTTTTTTAATTTGACTACATACACCTGGAAGGCATTCAAAGCATGCACTTGCGGTTATTTGTTGCTCCTGGAATGATTAAAGTAAATCACATTGTTTGATATGAAAAATATGTTGCACACACACTTCTATTTTTCTCATTGCTCTGCCCTCCATGCTGCATTTTGTAGCATAATCAAAATGCAAAATACATTTTGAAAAATTAAATGAGAGACACATGTGTGAATCATGAGGTTTATTTGCATGTTTGGCCCTTCAATTCATTAGGGATTTTAGTTTTTCCAGGAGGGAAACTGTCACATTTACATATTCTTAGACAGGCATGCAAATATTTGTCAGAAACTATAGTTTATTCAATGCATTACAAGCTCCTGGGCTGCCAAACAGTAATTTCAGTTCTTGAGTAATATACATTTTCGGAAACCTGGCATAATAACACTGTATTATAGTATTGCCCACTAGGACCACTTATGATTTTGTCAGGTTTTCCATTATCAAGCCTTATATTCTGGGCCACGTACATTGAAGGCCGGCCGTATAAATTTGTTATCTGACATGCATGGTCTCAGTCCCAGAGCAAATTTCTTTTGCAAATTTCAGAAAGCAAAATTACAGAAGCCTATTCAGCAGTTCTGGCTGGGCCAAAGGAGACACAGCACCAAAAGAAAGAAAACCAACTAGTATAAGTTCTTTGTGTCTGTTTTTTGTTTCTTTGATCTAATGTGTCGCAGGGGTTTGCTACTGCAGCTGCAAATATTCACCTCAAAGAATTTATACAATGAAAATACACTGCCAGTATTATTTGTCAATTGCGAGGGATTTGTCTGTAATCTATCTGGGAAGTGAGTTGCAGTGTGTCGTATATCCTTGTTTGGCATAAATTCATGAATTGGTGTAACTGAATTGAGGTTACTCCAGTGTGTACTTAAGAAAATAGTTTCCATCGTCTGAGTTCCCTTCTTCTCCCCATCTCAAGTGGAGGTTGTTATAACTGTTACAAATTCCTATGGGTAAATTCAAGCCTAATTAGAGACAAGGTCATTGCTAAGGTCAAGAATCCACTGGAGCAAAAATAGCTTACCAGGTTGATGTAAGTCCCAAAGGTTTCTATAGCCAGTGTCAGAAGAACAGTGTGATTAGTATCACATGAGGATACTTTTGGCTTTCAGCCTGGACGCCCCAAAACTTATTTACATTTATTTAGGCTGGCCTTAAATCTGAGTGAGGCTTAAACTCCTGCTTCTTTTTCAGCAAGAGAAGAAAGTTAAAACCTTTATAATGAAAAACTGAACTCACAGCTGATGAAGACACATATCCTTATAGAAATTCATTGGGGGAACATATTGATTGAACCATAGGGACTGAATTAACCAATACACTCTTCCAAGTAATACTAAAGGGTAAGAAAAGGTGACCTACATGTAAATTGTTCTTGTTCTTTGGACTAACTATTAAGGACCACAATATTTGGTACGAATCATCACAGGAGCTTAGCACTCCATGCAACTATTCTAATCCCATTTTTACTACACCATTTGGGGAACTGGGACCAGATGATTGCTCCCATCCACAAAATCTATGTGACATTGACATAAAATCAACACTGTAGATTTTGAGCTCTAGTAATGTTATCAGAAAGGCTGCACAGAACCTCTTGGTATGGCTAAAGGGGACAAAATTGATAGCTCAGGGACGTCTGATACATGTTTGAAAAAAGAAGTGTTTTTTCCTAGCAGGAGAATTATAAAATGTTCCTGCTTTTCATACACCATAACTTCTGTCCATTAAGACTGCATAAGTTTTCTTAGTATGCAGAGGGGCTATGAATGTAGAAATCTGCTGTTTTCTAAATCCACATTGATAGGCTAGACTGTAAACACTTTGAAGGGACTGTTACAGTCTATCATGTTCATGATCCATGGATTTAGGACTTCTGAATGCACAGTGGCGGAGTACTCTAATGATCCATTATACTGTAACAATGATATGTAGATTATGGGCTGATTGTAGATATTTGAACTATGTCTTACAATCCATAGTGTGGTTCTTTGAGGATTTGTTAAAGGCACTAAGGATCAGTGCACTTTGACACGACTCTGAAGAGGAACTAAGAATTGGAGCTTGCCAAAATTTCACTACATTAAAGGCATGATCATGCTGTTGTGATTCCAGCACAGCTCAAACACCGCTTACCTCAGACAAATTCCCTTGGGAAATGATCCTGTCCTAAGCACAGCAAAACAGATCTCAGCATAAAGTAACGGCTCAGGAATTTTTCGAGTGTCCTGGGAGGGTCTTACAGTTCACTCTAATTTCTGTGCTACAATAGTTACTCAGATATTGAAGCCTCATTTAGATAGTGTATGTCAGTGCTACATAGATTATGTACTTTTTTTTAGGGATCAGGAAAGGTATCTGAAAGAAAGAGTCTGGATCTAAGGATTTCTTTTCTCCTTTATTTTATATAATTAGTGTAGTAATACCACATAATACAGTTCTCTGAAATTCATTGATTGGTTGCATTTACATAAATTACAATAACACAAATTCTAGAGAGGCAGTATTATCCATTGAATATTACTGCATCATTGTATTTTGGTTACAACCCCAATTCTGCTCTTTACCTGCAGGATGACCATAGGCCATTTCCCCTGCCATTCCTGTCTTGTCTTTTTATGTTTTTATATTGTTTGTGAAGAGCTCGTCACAGCTTGGTTTATCACTAACTTGTGTGTACACAGTGTCTTCCAGAAAAGTCATCTTGGATGAGACATTTAAACCCTGCCGTAGTAGAAATAAGACAGTATATTTTATATACTTACAAGAAGATAATTGTCTGTTTGGACAAGCAGAAAATATTATCCATGATCCCGAATCCCTTTTTTTCTCAGGATAACTTACTAGAAGAATTTTGCCATCAAATATATTCTCCCTCCCTTGCTGTTCTGTGGTGGATTTATTCTGATCACATGTGTGAGTTAAGAAATATACAAAAAATGGCCCTTTCATTAAGATTAGAAAGCTGCAGCCCTTAAATCATGCATTTATGCAATTTTTAACTGTTTTTAACTAGCACAAAATGGCTCATTGGAATTATGCAAGTATAGATCATTTTAATTTGAATCATTGTGGAATCATAAAGGACTCCGTTCTTTAATTTTGTACCTTCAAGTCAGCTACTTTGATTAAAAAATAATAAAGCATGAGAGCTGGAGGGTCCTTGCAGGTTCTTCCAGCTATCATGGATCCCTGATCTTTGGTACTAATTCTTCTCATTAATATTAATAAAGGGCTGATAGGCCATCTCAAAGCATAGTACAAAAACCATGCAATTAATTGCTTGTAGTGTTTTTATGCTTATTTTGCACAATGGGAAGCGATGCCTCAGGAGTCTAAATATCAGTTAATCAATAATATCAAATCCACTGAAAATGAGCCCTTCAAGTCCTTTTTTCATAAATCTTCCCCAATTTTCAGCAGGATTAAAACCAATTACATGTTGATTGCTTTTAAATTAAAAAAGAAAAAAGAAAAGGAAGACAAGGGAAGGAAGGAAGGAAGGAAGGAAGGAAGGAAGGAAGGAAGGAAGGAAGGAAGGAAGGAAGGAAGGAGAAAGAGAGAAAGAGAGAAAGAGAGAAAGAGAAAGAGAGAAAGAGAGAAAGAGAGAAAGAAAGAGAGAAAGAGAGAAAGAGAGAAAGAGAGAAAGAGAGAAAGAAAGAAAGAGAGAAAGAAAGAAAGAAAGAAAGAAAGAAAGAAAGAAAGAAAGAAAGAAAGAAAGAAAGAAAGAAAGAAAGAAAGAAAGAAAGAAAGAAAGAAAGAAAGAAAGAAAGAAAGAAAGAAAGAAAGAAAGAAAGAAAGAAAGAAAGAAAGAAAGAAAGAAAGAAAGAAAGAAAGAAAGAAAGAAAGAAAGAAAAAGTCATACAGACAGATTTGCATATGCCTCCCTGTTACTCCTTTCAGCACTACAATCTTTAGTAGGTAAAATGCTGGGGTTTGGATTCCTTTTCTTCTCCATTTCTGGATAAAAGCCAAGGTGATCACAGGAAATTAGACTTGATGACTATCAATAAGGTCTTCTCAACAGGTTCCTGCAAATTTGGAGTTACTATCTATGTTGAGCTGGATGTCATCTCTTAACTGCACAAGATTACACATGCTGTTTTGGCCAGCAAAACCTTTCCTCTCCCATCTTGAACTGACCTACACAGACTTTCGATCTGAGTGTGAAGAAGAGTCAAGGTTATGTAGTTTCTTTCACTGTCCTCAGACCAGATGTGCAGTAGGGTCAAAAACTGAGTCTTTTTTACCTCACTTTATGTCACCCTGCTGTTACACACTGTATTGGATTTACGTGGCAAGGTTCTGGTACTGGGGGGGTGGGGGTGGGGGGTGGGGAGAGGGGGGCTGCTGCAGGGGTGGCTTGTGCAAGAGGCTGCCAGAAGCTTCCCCTGTGTCTGATAGAGCCAATGCCAGCCAGCTCCAAGATGGACCCACCGCTGGCCAAGGTGAGCCCATCACAAATTTAAGGGAAAAAAACACAAGTTAGGAAGAGCTTTGGCAGCCAGAGAGAGGAGTGAGAAGATGTAAGAAAACTCTGCAGACACCAAGGTCAGTACAGAAGGAGGGGCAGGAGGTGCTCCAGGCACCAGAGCAGAGATCCCCCTGCAGCCCGTGGTGAAGACCATGGTGAATCAGGCTGTCCCCCTGCAGCCCATGGAGGAAGGATGAGGGGGTGTAGAGATTCCACCTGCAGCCCGTGGAGGACCCCACGCTGGAGCAGGTGGAGGCACCTGAAGGAGGCTGTGACCCCGTGGGAAGCCCACGCTGGAGCAGGCTCCTGGCAGGACCTGTGGCCCCATGGAGAGAGGAGCCCACGCCAGAGCAGGTTTGCTGGCAGGACTTGTGACCCCGTGGGGGACCCACGCTGGAGCAGTCTGCTCCTGAAGGTCTGCACCCCATGGAAGAGACCACTCTGGAGCAGTTCGTGAAGGATTATAGCCCGTGGGAAGGGGAGAAGTTGGTGGAGGACTGTCTGCCGTGGGAGGGCCCCCAGGCTGGAGCAGGGGCAGAGTGTGAGGAGTCCTCCCCCTGAGGAGGAAGGAGCAGCAGAGACACTGTGTGATGAACTGACCACAACCCCCATTCCCCGTCCCCCTGTGCCGCTGGGGGGGAGGAGGGAGAGAAATGGGGAGTGAAGTTGGGCCTGGGAAGATGGGGGGGGTGGGGGAGGTGTTTTAAGATTTGGTTTTATTTCTCATTGCTCTACTCTGTTTTGCTTGGTAATAAATGAGATGAATTTCCTCTCTAAGCTCAGTCTGTTTTGCTCGTGATGATAATTAGTGAGTGATCTCTCCCTGTCCTTATCTCGACCCACAAGCGTTTCGTTATACCTTTTCTCCCCTGTCCAGTGAAGGAGGGCAGTGACAGAGCGGCTTTGGGGAGCACCTGGCCAGCCAGGGTCAACCCACCACACACACACAAAGGCACATTGCTGACACTGCAGGACAAAAAGGGAAATGCTTACGGGTTTATTTCTTTGTTTTTAAATCCAAGTATAATATTGTACTAAGTTTTTGTATTGGGAATAGCCTAGATCATTAAAATAACAAAATGCGGCCTTGTAAAGCTGAATGACCAAGAAGATCTCTTTCTTGTCATTAGTATTTGAGTGGGCGTTTATGAGCCATTGTACCTACTGGTATAGATGGTGCTTAAAATATAATTAGCTGGGACAAAGACTGAATCCCTAAAATAATTTTTTATTGCTGTTCAGTTGTTGATTGGCTGTTGCTTGGTGGTATACAAAATGGATTTAGAAGAAGGCAGGGCTGTGGCTATTTCAGATTGCAACATTGAGGGGCCTACAGCAAAGGACTGTTCTGCTTTATATGGTTCACAATAATTGGTTAAATCCTGCATCTATTCCTCTGGGCTATTTACAGCTGGATGAAATATTTTTAGCAAGAGAAAAAGTACATTTTTATGCACACCTCTACCTGTATAGTTCTATCAACAACTATGAATTTATAAGGTCAAGTCTCATCCTTCAAGTAGTCTTCATATACACATGCACACATGAAAGAAAATGGTTTTAAGAAATGTCAGAATCCTTTATATCAACATTTTCAGAATGAACTAGAATGTTTCATTTCAAAATGTCATTTTCGTTTTGAAATCGATCTTTCTAAAGGGTAAGAAAAAAAAAAGAGAAAAAACAAAAAAAGTGCTTAAATAACTTGAAACAGAACATTTTCCAATGTACAAATTTTCCTTATGTACAAGCCCAAACCCATTGATTTATTTCTTTTCTCTTTGCTATTGAACTCCAAAGTCTAATATTATCACAGGTCAAGTTTTTCACTCAGATTCCAAATCAGTGGTCAAGTAAAAGTACACTTTCTATTTTCTCTGTGCCTGTACATCAGATGTATTGTCAGGTGTAGCTTGCATATCTGAATGATGTAGATGTGGCTACATAGCTGTGTAGTTCCTTCCTCTGCTCTCTTTAGAGGAATAGCAGGTACCATAAATGAATATAAAATGAAATTTTATCCAAGGAATATTTTTACCCTGTATCAGTAGAAAGAGTGCAATTTTTCCCTCGGAAAAGAGAATCCACAGCAAGGCAGAAAAATCCAGGCATTTCAACATGTGGAGCCATATGGAGTTTCTTCTGATTTTTTTTTTTTTTTTTTCCCCTTGGAATCTGGAATGTTTGTATTTCACCTGATTCATGAGGGGATCAGACAGCTCCATCCCAGGCATCTCTTCTAATCAGCAGGTTGACAACAGACAAGAGCCAACTACACATTACTACCTCCTTCCAGTTCACTGCATATTCTGATGAGGTCATGAATGTAAAATTCTTCTTTTTGCAATTGATAGTATGTAAATATTTTTTTACAAGCCTGTTATAGAGTCCAATGTTACAAAAAATATAAGAGGAGATGGCGTAGGCAATAAAATGCAGATCAGTCTGACATTGATTCTAATTAAAAATATAGAAAACATTAGCTTAAAAATTAACTGTAAGCTTTTCACCTCATGAATCTACTTACCCTTTAAAAATCTTGGGCTGAAATGTAACATCTGAGATAAGTTCTGACTCAGACCATTGTCGCTTGATACAGCTGATTTTAAAAGCCTGAGTAAGCCAGGCAAACAATTACCTCTGTCTCTCACATGCTCACAAACTCTTTTCTTCAATGTCATTAACCAACCTGGTTATTTTACAGGACTTGTCACTGCTCTAAACTCTGACTTAGATGTGTCATTCATCATATCCTAAGAATGTATGAACAAAGAATTAATAGCAATTAAGGCAGTTTCATGCAACATAGGTCTTGAAACCCATTTCCTATTTTTAACAAAATAAAGTTCTAGTTGTTCAAGTCTGGGAAGGGTGTTTCAGCACACATGGTTTTAGTATCCCATAACATTTTAGTGAAAAAAATAATGAAAATGTAATAAGTAAATAAAACAGATCAGTTCAAACTACCTGGTTATACTTGTGTTACAGAGAATTTTTCTCCTTAAATGCCTATGTAGTCTCTCTTTTTCATATGCTCAGATTGAAAATAAGGAAGGAAAGGAGAGCTGGTGTGGTATGATTAGTCTTGCTCATGGATGTCAAAGCCAATCTAAACAGTTTGTTTTCACCAAAGAGCAACTCTTGCTCCCTCATCTCTTTTCCCTTGTTCTTTACGGTTGGACTTGATGATCTTAAAGGTCTTTTCCAATCTAAATGATTCTATGATTCTATTATTCTATGATTTTATTTTTAGTCTGAACTCCTTCTTGCCCTGGCTCACTCATTTGTTGTGTACACCTTGCACAGATTCAGGCATTCATTTGATTCCCTCTCTGGGCTAATTCAGTTGTCTTATGTTGTAATAAAATTATTCAGTTTATTGTCAAGTATTTCAAATGAGTGTGAGTGATAGACAAAGAAAAGGGGAGAGAGGAAGTCATCTCCCGTTCAGCAGTAGTGAGTCATTTAACTAGTTTTATGTCGTAACACAACACTTTACCCTCATAATTTTTTTACCTCTTGTTTGAATTCAATAGGATAATCTGGCCTTCAAAATGGTGAAAATATTTACTTTATCTAAAATCAATGGCTGTAATACAACTTAACTTAGTAAAAAAAAAAAAAGTTTTTTGAGGTACAAGAAGGCAGATCATATGAGCAAATAACCCCAGCAAACTGGATCCCTGTGAAACTCTGAAGTCAGTCCCCAAGAACCCTCTAGAGGCAGTTCATTGCTGAATAGGAGTATATTCAGCTGATTTCCAGATAGGGAGAAGGTGCATAAGATAATAAAAAAACACTTTAATAAAAAATATTCACAGAAAAAACTCTGATGAATCCCCTGAAGATAACATCGCCAAGGTTTTCACCAAATCATTGGACAAAAATTAATTTATTTAATTTTCTATGTTTCACAAAACTCTCATTTTACAACAAAGATGTATCATAGGAGGAGACTTCAGAAAGCTCAGATCTATTTCATCCTTTCATGAGACTAAGGTCAGAACCCCATTGTGCTAATATTGTATGAACAAGCACTTTCCTCAAAGGACTTGCCATTTAAACACGTAGGGACATAGAAACTGGGATAAGGAAAATTTTGAGAGGAATTCTTGAGACAAAGAATGAATATACAGTTCGCCTGCCGTGACACAAGTGCTCAGACGTGGTGGATATTTACCTGAGATGTATGAAGAGATTACACTATATAATTGTCTGCCCTGTACCTGGTGGCGTAGCCATCCTTCCCAGTCCAATGTATTAATAGAAAGCAAAGTTGTTTGTGGTTTTAGCTAATATTCAGTGTTGTGATTTACAACAGCAGATATTTGAAAACACCACACATTCTTTAACCCCCCCAGCACAAAGATGGGACAGACACCTACAGCTAGGCAGATCTCTTTAGATCCTGTACTAAAATCCCCAGATGCTGTTAAGTCAAAGTCCACAAAAATTGTAGTGCAGTGATTAATGAAGAAAACTCTCCCAAGTCCCAAGGCTGAGGTTTAATAGAGAAAAAGATCTTCTTTGCCATTGGTAGATTTGCCCAACCTTATTTTGGAGTTTTTCCATCATTAATTTAAAGGTATTAAATGAACAAAGATCAGCAGAATTAGCAATAAAAGGCACTGGCAATTACTGAAGCTGTAAATCGCAGTCTGGCATACTAGTTGAACAATTGGGATAGTATTTTAAGCAAGGAATCAAAACCTATCTGTAATTTAAACGATGCTTCTCTCTTTTTTTAAATAGTTATTTAAATACAAATTAATGATTAAACTCATATTTCTTGGGGATTAAAAGCATCTATAGCTATGCATATTTGTCAACATTAGCATAAAAACAGTTGGAAATTGAGAACAAAGTGCTGTTAAGTGACTGTATGCAACTGTACCCTGGAGTTCCACTCGCAGCTAACATCACTCACACTATTTCTGTTGGGCATCCCATCTGTTTTACACCTATAAGTTGATAGGAAAGAACATGAAGTCTCTCGGTGGTCAGTGCTGATGGTCATAGATATCTTGTATGTTCAGCTATTGAAATACCACGGGGTAGGGAGAAGGTGTAAATTACCCAGAAGCTGTTTGACTGGTGGTGCATGCTTGAAACAGCTGTAAGGGGTCCTGAACAAAGCACAGCAGTTGTAGTGAGAAAACTATTAGCATATGCATGAATAAGTGGGTGTGAAAGTGCTGGCTATCAACATGCAGTGTGTACTGTATTCCAGCTGAGTAGGTGTAAAAAACATCCTCTTGACACAGAAGTGTGAATTTCAGGGAGACAAGCCTGATGAAAGCCAAAGATTTGTATTTGTTTCATTTGTTTAGTAAAGGGCCCTGTACTTTTGTGGTGTTACTCTGTTATCATTAGATGAATTTTGCTCCAATTTAAAGCAAACAAAGCAAGCTGGTGAACAGCACAAAATAATAGGATGACAACTGGGTAGGACTGAGAGTCACTACAGGTTTTGAACTAGCTCTTTGAGGCCGCAGATGCAACGTTCTCACTGGTAATACTCATCAAAACTTCAGTGCCTTCACCAAGCTACACAGGGGTCATGGCCCGGACTTCTGCATGGCTATTTATTGTATGTGCCTGTTAAGACTACCACTAAAAATCGAGAGAAACTGAGCCATTCCTTTACTGGAGAGCATAAAACCTGTCCACTGAAAAAGGACACTTGAAAATCCTGCTCCTGGGCACTTGAGGGCATTTCACATTTCAGCCATTCACAATTTATATTTATTTGAAAAATTGTGTTGCTCGGCAGTCTTTTCTAATAGCAATATAATGGTATTGCAGCTGGAATTTAATGGTACACTATTACACTTCAGGGCAACCACAGCACAAGTGTATCAATTCTGGGATGAGTCAATGGTGAAAGAGCAATATTGAGGTCATATTTTTCCTCTTTGTGTACATCAGTGGGAAAGAGGTTTAGAACTTTTGGCAGAAATGTAAAATATTGTTTTTCTGTGATCTAGTTTTATTCCAGACAAATTTCTTTATCTCTTACTTGAAGCTTTGCAGTACTACCTTGTTCTATTCTCTGACAGGATCTGTCACAGTGATATCAGAAAAGCTACCAACAAAGCAAAAAATGGCATGATCATCTACCTCATTTGCCTTTCATTTAATATAACTTTTCAACATTCCTTGAAACTTATTTTCTGTCATAGATATAGTGAACATGTGATTGACACAACACGTTGTGGAAAGCAGTAAGACTTTTTGTTGGTTCAAAAGCACACTTTTAATCCAGAATTTGAGAAAATGTCATCTCTTTTGCTATTAAACTTTGGTTTTGCAGCTGATAGACATGTCAGTTTTAAAATGAGATCAAACTAAACATACTCCATTTTTTGCTGTAGGGATTCTTGCTTCACTAGGGCGAAAGGGCATCAGACCCCAAGACTGGCCATGCTGGATCAGACCAGAGGTTCACCTAGGCCAATATCTACTTTCCACTAGTTGCTAGAAGTTTTTAACTGAAGTAAACCAGAATAACAGGCAGGTCTGCAATACATTTTCCTAGTGTACTCTTACAGCCTTCAATGGTTTGTGTCTTGGAAACTTCTTGAGCTAGAGGCTACATGTTTGTATTTAGCAGCCTTGGGTGGGTTTTCCTTTCATTTCTTTATCTAATCATTTCTTGAATCCAGGTAAACATTGAACTATTAGACTAAAGAAACAACAGATACACTTTTCCACCATTTTACATCTATCTGCAAGTCTATACATAAAAATATTTGTATATATAGCTATATAGGTAAATATCTATAAAATAGCAGTTATATATGAAACACAACAAGGTTATATGTTATTGCCATTGCTGATTTAAGCACATTCCCAGAGAAATTAAAAGGAATGGCAACCTCAACTTCATGCCCAAGAGAATCACAAACCTCTACAGGATTGATAAATTACCTTGCACTGATCTGGATGTAGTTGTTTAACTTTGGAAAGCAGTCATCACAGATTCAGATACGTGGAGAGGGTGTACTTTTGCAGTCTAGAGATTAAAGTCCTTATCTAAGTGGCTGAAGATCTTGGACTACTGTCAAGATCATTCTAATGAATTATATTTTTAAAACCTATCACTGGATAACTGTGGTGGGTTGAGCCTTGCTGGGGGCTAGGAGCCCACCAGAGCCGCTCTATCACTCCCCTTGTTCACTGGACAGGGGAGAAAAGGTATAATGAAACGCTTGTGGGTCAAGATAAGGACAGGGAGAGATCACTCATTAATTATCATCACAAGCAAAACAGACTGAGCTTAGAGAGGAAATTCATCTAATTTATTACTAAGCAAAACAGAGTAGAGGAATGAGAAATAAAGCCAAATCTTAAAACACCTCCCCCCACCCCTCCCTTCTTCCCGGGCTCAACTTCACTCCTGGCTTCAACCTCCACCCTCTGCCCCCCCCCCCTCCCCTGCAGCACAGGGGGATGGGGAATGGGGGTTGTGGTCAGTTCATCACATGTTGTTTCTGCTGCTTCTTCACACAGTAACATAAAAAAAAAAAAATCTTACAAACAAATAAGAGAAATTAAACTTTCTACAGAAGTTACTGCCTGATGGCTGATCTTCAAAGATGGGGACATGTAAGTAACTGGACTAAAGATTATGATGATATTCTCCTGATTTATGCCAGTAAATATGTTTTTTTGTTGGCACAAGCCCGCAGAGTTTGTACTGACCTGACAGTATAGGATGTCTGAACTGAGTACCTAAGTCACACCTGTGTAACAAACAATAGACTTTTATTTTATTTGGGACTGGTGGACTCTATAGCGCACTTTCAAACTTTAGCTGGGAACCCATAAAGCAGGAACAGATCAAGCAAAGAAAATGTGTGTGTGTGGGAAAGACCTAAATGGACTGAAAACTGAGGAGGAGGAATCCATGAACATCATATATCTCTCTGCATAAGGACACTTTCAGCTTGTAACTCCATCTCAGGAAGACTGAAGCTTTCAACATTTTGACTCAGAGGCACACTTGAAGAATAAGCATAAAAGCAAAGAGAACTACTAAGTTTTCTGAGTAACAATTTTAGCTGTAAAGGGCTTTTCTGTGTTAATTTTCAGTGTATGTATTGGTACAAGTACTAATAAGACAAAAAGATTAGGGTTTTATTAACTGTTAAACATTAGTTAATATTATTAACTGTTAAACATTATTTAACTGTTAAACATTAGTTAAACTAACAATAAAATCTTAGCTCAAATACAAGAGATAGTGTTCTCTTTTGCTCCAACAACATTTTGAGTGTAATACTATCAAGATATAATATTTCAGATCTACTGAGAATAAGACTATATAGGTGAGTGACAGTACTGAAAGGCATACACAAACTCACTTCTTTTGGCCATATTTACATTTAAAAGTTCCCCTAACAACTGTAATATGTTCTATATTCAACTCAATGGACAGATAATAGATCAGCTGTGAGCATTTCTAACAATTGAGCCGCCTAAGGGTACTGGGCATGAGAATCCATATTTATCACAGAAGATTGGGCCAGAATCAGGAGCAGATGAGACCACGTTGGTCAAATCTCCAGCTGAAATTTGAAGAACTGTAAATGAGTTTAGACAGGCCAAGTTGAATGCCACCATAGTCAGGTTAAAAACCCAGAACTTTAGGTCTTTTAAAATTTATACCAGAAAATACAGGTTTCTATGCCTTTGCAGAAGCTGACGTTGTTAAGCGCTGGTTGAGGACCACTGTCGTGGACATGAGGGCATAATTTTTGCATCAAGGTCAGTTTAAGGACATAATTTCCTTTTGGGATTTGGTTTATTGTATATTGTGCACTAATAAGAAATATAAATGACTATTGTATGTAGTAATTAGATGAATAAATTGGTAGTGATTAAAACCAATTATAACTAACAAAAGCGGATCTAGATGTGAAAAAAATGTGGGATCTCTAAGGGTAGAATATAAATTTCATCCTCTGCCTTAGCCTGGGTTTGTGAAGGATAGTTGGGAGAGGAAGAGGAACACAACAGTGAAGTAGAAGCTCAGAGCAAAACCTGCTAATGAGAAGACAGTCCAGGAGATAAGGTGTGGCCTTTGAAAAAAATACATCACCAATGACTAATCCTTTACCACAATCCTTGATTTGCCACAAATCTCAGCTCTTAGTCTCGGAGAAATTTGTTGGGTACAAAATAAAAGAAAGCAAAGCAAACTTAAATTAAAATACATTACAGTACATTACATTAATAATAAATAAAAACATATAAACAGTGAAATATGTGGGAATTTTAATTTTTGCCATAATAATTCCTTCTCCCCTTTTTCAAATGTCATCCTTAGTTCTGTACTGTATCATGTCATCACAGAGACATCCATTTAATCAAATGCCTTCTGCACCTGGGACACTGCTAGTCAATATGTAGTAAACAACCAATGTGTTCCAATATAAAGTGGGGACACTATGTTTCAGAGAGATCCATTGATCTCAAATGGCAGTTAGTCTTCTTTTGTGAAAAGAATCTTTCCAATAAAGCTACTTGAGTGTTTGAAGGTGTGAGTACTTTGATGTTTCAAAGCCTCAATTATTTAGGTACCACAGAGCTGAGCATTGTGTATATGCCAAAGTCTCATTTAAAAAGCTCAGATGGCTAAGATGTCATGTTCTGTTCAAAGTCTTCTGGTGACTGAAATTAAGAGAAAAGCCCTTTCATTTTAGTGACTCCTCAGGCTCTCTCAGCATCCACTCTGTTGTGCTTCAGCATGACACCATAAATGCTTGCTTGCAATTTGAGTACATTGTCAACAGAGCAGATGGATTCTAACTAAGGAAGTGGTATTTATGCTGATAGGGTGTGGTAAAAGCAAAACAAACAAACAGCCCCCCTCCCCCAGCTTCTGGTATCTCTTATTGAGGGATAGGATTCAAGTGCCTGGCTGAAAAGCAGTTGTACTTATACAGTTGTCTTTAATAATTAATTCAGCCTTTGTCGCCAGGATTGTGTAAAGGCAAATGTTCTCCTATTGTCAATTTACTACAGTTGAGGAGAGAGTAATTCCGTCAATGATGCATCATGCTGCTTTCTCTTATTACTAACCTATTACTGATTATTTCTACACAGACTCTTGAGCTAAGTTGCTTTACAGTAGTTGAGCAAGTCAGCAAGATCGGGCTCACAGTGCAAAATATGGTATCCAGACAGCAATGAGATCACCGTTTAAACAAAATGGTTGAATAGAAATACGAGGTTGAGAGAGGCAAGGAGTAATTTAAAGGGGGTATTGTAGGTGTGAAGACACAGGCTGAACCCAACTTTAGGTTCATAACTGAGGCATTCAGGCTAGAATACTTTAGATAAATTACTCTCTGCTCCCTCTTTAGCTGCTGGAAGGCTACAGGAACCTCCAGGGTGATTCAGATCTAAGCAGAGTAAATTGCCATTTCAGGAAGTATATTTTTCTCTTTTGATTATATAAATAAACTAAGCTACTAAGTAAATGGTCTTAGCTAAGAGCCTAAAATTCAATGGAATTAATCTTTGCCTTTCTTCCTGTTCATGAAATAAGATGTGTTCCCTCATTAAAAAAAAGGGGGAAATAACATAAAGAAAGAAGACAGGTGGAAGAATTAAAGGTATAATGAGTGGAGAGATAATACACACAAGTCCTTTACATATCAGTATAATTTGCCATTCTTTAGGGTTGAGTCCAACTCTGAGTCTTGGGCAAAAGAAGGAGGCAGCTCTGAAAAGACACATTATTCAGTTGCTGCCTGTTACAGGATTTTTGGTATCTTTCTTTGAAGTATCTTGTCAACAGCCACTAGATGGACCACCAGCTTGAAACAACACGGCAGTTCCTGCACTGCAGTGAAGTGGTGTAGGCCAGAAAGTTGTCCTCTCTTGCTGTCACATCACTGTATTTTCACACACAGGGCCCTTCATTTTTATGCTGAGTACTCAATTGTGGGTGGAGAACAGGTAGAACAGGCATGAACAGGTAGAGTATTGCACCCTGGCAGCTGGATCCAGATGGGTCTAAAGACAAGTCTGGATGTTAAAAGATAAGCAGCTGAGAGGCTTCCACAAGTCAATTTGCCACGAGTGCTGCTAAGGTGAATCTCTTTAAGTAGTCTTCTGTTTGATCTCCTCAGATGTTGGTACTCATTGCAACAAAACTACTACCTGTTGGCATCTTTTATGATATTTATCCTGTTCTACTGTGTAAATACAAACTACTTTTCCTATTTTTTTTTTTCTATTCTTCCACTGAGAGAAGAGTAATGTCTACAGATACAGAATTTAGCCCCAAAACAGTAATTGTGCTGTTATTACATCACATTTCCTTGCAATAAAGAAGATCTTTCAGTTTCAGGCAGGTTAGGACATGGGTACACAAGTACTGGATGTGGAGGTTGTTAATGGAAGTGACTTGAGTCAACTGAGAGTTGCAGGATTCACTATGGACACCCTAGGAGTTAGAAGTCTGACATTAGGGACTATGGACTTCCCTGCAACTCTAAAATGAACTACTTTTATTTCATCATTTTACCACCGTCTTCAGCTAAAAGACATCTCCCATGAAAAACGTAAACTTCTATCCATGTGACTATGATGTGATGAGGTTTGTTTTGGGTCGGGGAAAAAATCTTCTGTTATTTCTGTTTATCTTTTTCTTATTTTTAGTGAAAAGCTATACCTTGCAATATGCAACTACATATTTTGCCATTTTTCACTCACAGACACCCAGGCAAACTGGTTTGATTCACTTTCTTTTCCCATATTTGAAAGCTAAAAGACTAAGGAAGTCACCCAGGAAATGACAATTTTCCATCCTTTATTTTAAGGCCAGACTGGCTAAGTTTTCTGTTCAAGCAACTTGATAAGAGTATTTAATCACATGACTTTGAGAGACTTTGACACTGCCATCACTCTTCAGTCCTTTCGCAAAATTATGCAATAAGTTACCAGGAAAGAAGAATGTAACATAACCATTTAGACAATTAGTTTAATTTATTTGAATTTCTCAGTTCAACTAGCTATAAAGAATTCACTTCTACTGGAAAACAAAAGCTGGAGAGTTTAATTAATTTGACCTCTTCCTGATGTGGAAGGAAGGGAAAGATATCAATATGGTTTTGACTTCCTTGAAATCTCAGCTAGTATTCAGTGGATGCCAATTAGAAAGATAGATGGACACTGCAAGTTTCTGCAAGCCCTTATGCTGAGCAACTTTATTAATTATCACTGTTTTGCATAGCACAGACAGGTAGGTAGTAACACTATTATGAAACAAGTTAGATGCCCTGTGGCATCTAACTAAAGTGGGTGCATCAAATGCCTCATTTCAGCATACCTCCCTGTAACAACATAAAGTTGAGAATGGAGATATATCTGTTGTCTCTAAGGAGAAAAGAAAATAAAACCCCATACTTTTGTTAATGAGATGAAGCTGCAGGTCAATATAGTTTTTAATTAATATTAGCTGCAGTTTTAAAATATAAAAGAGACAGTGAGCGAGAACTAATCTGGAAGATAAAAGAAAGGGGGGAAACATAGGAAATAATAATAATAATAAACATCTAAAGCTAACTGGTAAGCTAAAGTGACTTTAATCTTTCTAGTTTATTAAAACATAGTCAAGTCTTTGATGGTCTGTGAAATCTGGTATCCCATCAATTACGATCTCAAAAGATTTCTGAAACATTTTTTAAGCGAGAAGTAAGTAAATTATGGGTTTGTCTTTTAAAGTGTGTTTTATTATGTCGTTACTTCAAATAATGTCAGTAACTTGATACCAGTTTGAATGGTTATGGAACATTTGTAATTCAAGGGGGTGTGATTATCAGTGTATATTCTGGTATAAAAAAGACTTTAGCCAGATTACTTTTTATCGGCTCATGAATTTAGATGCAGTTCCTTTAGCTCCATAATGCATCTGTCTGGGGGTAGATATATGCAGTCCTCCAGATTGGCTGCCATTGAAAACTTGCAGTGTGAAACCTGATAGTTTGTACTGGGAGGAACTCTACTGGTTCATGGGTAAAGACACTTTGAAGCAAAAAAACCAAACCAAAACAACAACAAAAAAAACCCTGACTGAAAGTCAGTCAGCCATTTCACAAGCTGAGATCTGTTTCTGGAACTCATCCTGTGAACAAAATGTGCTGGTCAATCACCTGAAGCCATTCAGTAGATTTAATGCATGTTTTAGCTTCTTCACCCAACAAACAAAACCTGTACTGTCTCTGACATGAAAACATTAATTCAAATGCCAGATTCATTCTTTATACTTAATGTGTTTGCATTTAGATTCTAAAACCATTTAGATTCTAAAAGTGGGGGCGGGGGGGGGGGGGGGGGGGGGGGGCAAGGAAGCAAAGGCTGGCAAAATTCATAGTGCCAGTAATTTTCCATCCATTGAAGACTAAATGCAGCACATTCTGTATACACCTAGGTGACTATCACACACAACACAGTAACTTCAAATAATTTAATTGGCAAGCTGCATGCCTCTGAAAAAAGCCAGCAGAATAATGCAGAAGTTACTCATGTGAACTCACATGGTTTTTAAAAGATGATGAAAAGCCTTCTTATGAAGGTAGACTCAAGTCACGTTTCTGGTTAATGCAGATTAGCATGTGGCTAAATATAATGTGTACATTTCTGTCAGGACATAGCTGAATACAGGCACAGTTTACTGACTGATCTGAGTTGGACTTTGTGAGCTGAACCCTGTGAGTAAGAGACCCCCTTAGCAGACAGAGGTGAAGATTAGGAAGTAAAGGACAGAGTTCAGGGAAAAAATACTTGGATTTTTTTCAGCAAAGTAACTAAGTTTAGGCAATTTGAGAGCACTATGAAAGGAGAGAAAGGAAAGTTTTAATGGTTCCTTGCAGCTCCTGAGCAGACTCTGCTGCTGTAGGGTATTGAGAGTATTGGTTTCATTCACAAGAGATTTTGGGAATTGAGATCCTTAATATTCTGTGACCTAGCTTGGACATGACTTCATATCAGTGAGGACTGCAAGCTTTGAATTTTTTTTAAATAAAAAGAAGGAAAGAAATAGAAAGTGAAGTTATTCCTTTCTGCTTCAAGATAGGTAGAAGAAATTGTAGGATTCACACTTCAGGATCCTGCGTGGAAGAAGCAACCCTGGACTTCAGGAGAGCTAATTTTAATATTTTGAAAGACCTACTTGGAAGAAAACCATGGCTTAGGGTTCTAGAAGGTAGAGGGCTCCGAGAAAGCTGGTCAGTATTCAAGCACCACTCCCTCCAAGCTCAAGATCAGTGCATCTCTGTGGGTAAGAAATCAAGCAAAGGCGGCAGGAGACCTGCATGGATGAGCGAGAAGGTCCTGGAAAAACTCAAAGGGAAGAAAGAAGTTTACAGAATGTGAGAAAAAGGACTGGCTACTTGGGAGGAATATAGGAATGTTGTCAGAGTATGCAGGGATGCCACAAGGAAGGCTAAGGCCCACTTGGAATTAAATCTGGCAAGGGATGTCAAGGACAACAAGAGGGGCTCTTTCAAGTACACCAACAGCAAAAGGAAGACTAGGGAAAATATGGGCCTGCTGCTGAATGAGGTGGGTACTCTGGTGATGGAGGATACAGAGAAGGAGGAGTTACCAAATGCCTTCTTTGCTTTGGTCTTTACTGCTAAGGATGGCCCTCAGGAAACCTAGACCCTGGAGGTAGGAGAGAAAGTCTGGAGAAAGGAAGACCCCTTGATTGAGGAGGATCGGGTTAGAGAACATTTAGGCAAACTCGACCCCCACAGATCCATGGGCCTTGATGGGATGCACCCACAACTGCTCAGGGAGCTGGCACATGTTATTGCTAAGCCGCTCTCAATCATCTTTGAAATGTCATGGAGAACAGGAGAGGTGCTTGAGAACTGGACGAAAGCCAGTGTCACTCCAGTCTTCAGGAAGTGCAAGAAGGAGGACCCAGGAAACTACAGACCAGTCAGCCTCACTTCCATCCCTGGAAAGGTGATGGAACAGCTCATTCTGGGAGTTATCAATAAGTATGTGGAGGAAAAGGAGGTTATGCGGAGTGGTCAACATGGATTCATCAACGGGAAATCATGCCTGACCAATCTCATAGCCTTCTATGGTGGCATGACTGGCTGGGTGGATGAGGAGAGAGCAGTGGATTTTGTCCACCTGAACTTCAGGAAGGCTTTTTACACTATCTCCCATAACATCCTCAAGGGCAAGCTTAGGAAGTGTGGGTTAGATGAGTGGACAGTGAGGTGGGTTGAGAACTGGCTGAATGTCAGGACTCAGAGGGTTGTGGCAAGTAGTGCAGAGTCTAGTTGGACGCCTGTAGCTAGCAGTGTGCCCAAGGGTCAGTACTGGGTCCAGTCTTGTTCAACACATTCATCAGCGACCTGGATGAAGGGACGGAGTGTACCCTTAGCAAGTTTGCTGACGATACAAAACTGGGAGGAGCGGCCGACACACCAGAAGGCTGCGCTGCCGTTCAGTGAGACCTGGACAGGCCAAAGAGTTGGGCAGAGAGGAATCATATGAAATTCAACAAAGGCAAGTGTAGGGTCCTGCACCTAGGGAGGAAAAACCCCAAGTACCAGTACAAGTTAGGGGTTGACCTGCTGGGAAGCAGTTCTGCAGAGGACTGGGAGTCCTGGTGGACAACAAGCTCTCCACGAGCCAGCAGTATGCCCTTGTGGCCGAGAAGGCCGGTGGCATCACAGGGTGCATTAAGAAGAGCATGGCCAGCAGGTCATGCTCACTCGCCACTCTGCCCTGGTGAGGCCACACCTGGGGTGCTGTGTCCAGCTCTGGGCTCCCCAGTTCAAGACAGACAGGGAACTACTGGAAAGAGTCCAGTGGAGGGCTACAAAGATGATGAGGGGACTGGAGCATCTCTCGTATGAGGAAAGGCTGAGAGACCTGGGTCTGTTTAGCCTGGAGAAGAGAAGACTGAGAGAGGATCTAATCAATGCTTATAAATATCTAAAGGCTGAATGTCAAGAGGATGGGGCCAGACTCTTTTCAGTGTTGCTTAGTGACAGGACAAGGGGCAATGGGCACAAACGGGAACACAGGAAGTTCCATCTCAATATGAGGAGAAACTTCTTCACTCTGAGGGTGACAGAGCCCTGGGACAGGCTGCCCAGAGAGGTTGTGGAGTCTCCTTCTCTGGAGAAATTCAAAACCCGCTTGGATGCGATCCTGTGCAACCTGCTCTGGGTGATCCTGCTTTAGTGGGAGGTTGGACTAGATGATCTCCAGAGGTCCCTTCCAACCCCTACTGTTCTGTGATTCTGTGTAGAAGAGCTTAATAGTTCACGTTTCCACAAAAAGTTTAATTTGTTGTAGTACAGAAATACAAGGCGGGGGGTGGTGGTGGTGTAATTCTGTAGTTAATGCTGAGTGTAAAGTGTTTAACAGAATTAGTATGGTCACCAGGTTTTGATAAGTGAAATAATATGTATTGAGAAGAAGTGACTCTTTGGAGTTAGACTTACGAACCATCATCTTGGTGTCTGTTGGGACGTCTCAATGTGCATCACAGAAAACATTATAATTCATTCCCCTGCTGTTACATGTTGTTAAACTTGCTTAAAAAACAAGCTGTGTGTCACTTGTCTCAGGTGAGTTAAAATTTGTGCTGATGCTAAGTACTTGGAATATTTTAACTACAACTTGCAAGGTTCTACAGAATTCATTGATGTCCAGTCCAAACACAGCAGTGATACTGCTTAAGATTAGTATAATATGAATCAAGAGAAGAAGGTTTGGGTTTTTTTCTGTTTTGTTTTGGTTTTTTAATTAGTATAGAAATGGTACAGAAGTTGTAATCAAGAAGAACTTGACTTAGCAGGAACCCAAGGGAAAGACTAGTTTAGATGAAGCCCTTAGACAGCACAGTAACTGCAGGGGAGCTTTGTTCCTATTCCTTGTCCTCTAAAACCCATTCTGTAACAGCAGTAAAAGAAATAATACAAACCAGGGTATAGTTTATGTGTTGTTGGTACAGCACTTTGTGAACGTAAACTGCTATGCAAGTGCCATTATTAGTATTATCAGGTGAGTTTCTCCTTGCATAAAAGAGAAAAATTGCATCAATATAATTGCTGTGTCCTGAGTCTTTGGGAGTTTTTAATTAATACACTAAGACTGAAGCCTAAGATAAAGTACTGGGATCTTTATTGGCTATACCTACCTTTGCTGGTGGCCTACCCACATTTCTTGGCATGTTTATAATCCCTTAGCATATTCGTCTTGGATCTGATGTGTCTCAACTTTTTTTGTTTGTTTGCTTGTTTGTTTGTTGTGTTTTGGGTTTTTTTTTTTTTGTAGTTTTCCTGTTCAGAAAGTATTTGAGTACAGGCTTAATGTAGGTATACACTGATATCCCATCACTATCAGTGAGATTTAGGCATTTTCCGAAAATTTAGCAGTTAGCTCAAGAAAAGTCATCTACAAAAATATAGGATCCCACTTTTATAAAAATTAAGCAAAATTTCAAAATATAATTCCTTATCTGTTAATTATATTCACTTGCAAGTGACAAAAAAATGTAAAATGACATAATATAAAATCAAACAATTTTATTTTATTCCCCTCCCCCCCCCCCCCCCCCCGCAAAGATATCTTGAGGAGTGGAGTAATACACAGTCACTGAAGGTAAGAGCTACTTTGATGAGATGCTAGAACATGGGAAATGCCCATATAATTTCCCTAGTAAGTACTAGCTCAAATGCTGACTGATTTTAAGGTGAGTTTGATTTTGGTGGTTGGTTTGGGGTTTTTTTTTTATGTGTATGCTTTTGTTTGTTTATTTGTTTGATTGATTGTTACACAAGTGATGGATTGACTAGAGAACAAGAAAGTCAAGTGATTTGCTCAGGCTTGCCTTCCAGTGAACAAAGGTGTTCACCTATTAAATGAGCAACTGTAGGCAGCCTTATTCATTAAACATCAAATATGCCCCTTCATTTTGCTAAATGCTCTGAGTAGCCGAAGTTAAATGACAAGAAGCGACTGAGTCTCAGCACTGATTGGCAGTGGGCATCAATCATTATTCTGGCAAGGATCTTCAGGAACATATCACTTTGTAGCAAATCTGGCAGGTTTGAATGGGATTATTTCAGATTTGCTTACCAATAACTGTCATGCCTAAAATCTTGACACAGTAAGAATTCATCACTGGTGCCAATCACACACTTTGTGCCAACCTCAATTCACATCCTCCCCTGGATGGTCTTGATCCACACTAATACTCCAAACAGAATGACAAGGCTTCAGGGCGGACAAGGAACAAACAGTGCAAAGTACCAAGAACACGATTGGAGTCTGCCGTGTCATTTAGGGAAAAGACAAAGTGCTTTGTACTAGAGATCCACCATTTCACTGGGTCATGCACCCCATGGTACTGAAAATAGCTGAATACAGCAAGCAAAAGCAATAATTTCAAATGACAGTTAGTGCAGAGATTCCTGCTGATTGAGGGGACAAGCACTTATACACATGTATCTATGGTAATAACAGGGTCCAGAGTTCTGTTATCACCATACTTGAGCACTAGTGGGAGGTAGGAAAAAATAAAAGATTTAGTCACAGGTGGAATAAATGTCATTTCTGAGGTCATACAGAAGGTTTCTGGTAACACAGAATTTGAAATATCTTTGCTGCTGCCATGCTAAAGAAGCCTTAACCAGTAGATATATTCCAGAAGAGGACAGACCTTTCATGCAGACATTCAGTACAACTTTCAGGGTAAAGCTGGATAGCCACTGAAGGTAAGGAATAGAGTGTATTCATCATGGAAGTAGCTGGAGTATAAGTTAACTTTAGAGAGAGTGGGCTGTAGGTCAGCCTTACATACCATAGTAAACATAGAAAATATGAATTGAACCTGTACAAAAAACAAAAGGAACATGGAAAACAAATCTTACAGATACTGGGGAGACACTATTTCCAAGACATACTGCCTGAGTCATGATACTATCGAATTCCTGGGGTAATAAAGGATTCGTGCTACTTGGTTTCTTCCAGGCTGCCTAAACATATCATCTGATTTTCCATTAGCTTAACCTTGTGAATAAGACCAGAGGGTTTTTTTCTTTTCTAGATCCTACAATGACTTGATATCAACCCTAATCGGAAACACTACATGCACTGACCAGAGTGTAGCAAAAGGGTTTGCTAGAGAAGAAGAAAGTTGATTGTGTACAGAAAGCTCTCTATGAAGCTCTCCAGTGATGGAGAGAGCTGGTGGGGAACACAGACTCACAGATTTCCCTCATCAACAGAAGACCACTCCAAAAATGACCCATGGGCCATTAGGTAGCAGTGGAAACATCACTGATGTTATTCAGCCTACCTAATGTAGTACTTCACTAAGGAACTGAGGAAGGAAGTGCATTTGTTCTAGGTTCCCTGTATAATGAATGGCAGAAGTGAGAACAGCATCTTCAGAGAGCAGTTCACTTGTTAAGGGTCTAGGGCTTTGCGTCACAGTGGAAATCTCACATTGCAACATGATTATGTATTTGTATCTAAGTGGATACTTGTACCAAGGATAACAAAATTGTTTTGGAAAAAATGTGTAAATAAGACCTACAATGCATCCAAATGGTGTTAGAAACATTATATAGATTAACAAGGAGATGCAGGAATGTGACTTCTCAAAGACACGCTGTGAATACAGATGGACCCATAAGTAAGAATTGTAAAGGCCTGAGTTCCTATCCTGGGGCAGTAATCATTAGACTTCCTTGATCTCTGGATATACAATAGTACCTAGCTGCATTTTCATCTAAAGATACCAACTTTCAAGAAGAGTTGATAATTCTCACGGGGTTTTTTTGTTTTGGTTTGTTTTTTTCCCAGGAAGTTATACCCAAAATTTGTGTTTACAGAGTTTAGCTCAGCAAGCCATACATTAAAAAAAAAAAAGACTACTTAGGACTGATACAATTTTTGTTATGTGTTGAGCAGCATCTAATGCAGTAGGATTATGATGCATGTTCTGGGTTTTCTGGATGCCATGGTAAAGTAAATAAAAAATAGTAAAGAATATTTGACTAACTAGGATTGAATTAGGATCAATGTATTGTTTTCATATTTACAGCATGATAATTCATCAATATGTTACTAAAGAAAGTATTTTTTAGTAACATGAATGGAGATGTGTCCTGATGATGATCTGGCCATTTTTTCAAGAGACAAGAGGTAGTCATTTTCTATTTGCTGGAGGTATTTTTCTTTGTGAAAGAAGACATGTAACGTGAAAGGTGAAAAAGACAGCACTGAGGATCAATGTGCTCAATTACATAGAATTTTTAAATTATTATTTATCTGACATTTTCAAATGAGTATTGCGAGTATATCCACAGAGCTTTGTCATTGGTCACCTGGCATGCAAAATGGATTGTGGCAGTAGATTGGACTTCTGAGACCTGTAAATCTCAGTCCTCCTAGCACATTTATACTTTGCCTGGGGAGATGGTGTAGCAGTATTCATATATGATCAAGGAGCAACAAGAGCAGGCTACTGAGAAAGGGAAGGTGAGCCAGGAGCCAAGGCTGACAGCAAGAAGAACAGGTCTAATGATGGTACCCAGGGTCAGCCACAGGAAGCAATTCCCAGACAAGTGCACCGTGATGAAACAGGTCTGAGGCCAAGCCAGGAAGCCAAATCGACAGGTCAGGGTCAGAATCAGTGAGGACTGGGACACAGACATGCCTGCAGTGTAGCTCAGTCAAAGACCAAGAGCTCAGACAGAAATAGCAGCTCCCAAACTAGAGGATGGAGGCCTCAGATAAGTCTTCTCACAGCTGGTTCTTCTAAAAAGGAAGTGCCTACCAAATCAGTGTTCTCTACTAAAAGTTTATTCAGCAGTAGATTCTTCTTATCCTTTTCTTTTAGACTGTCCATGTGCCACATTAGTATGTATCACAGTAAATCATAAGTTTCTTTGTCAGGTGGCAATGGAAAATGTAATAGTGTCCACAGAAAAGAAAAAAGAAAAGAAAAAAAAAAAAAAAAAACAAAAAACATAAAACCAAACCAAAACCCAAAACCCCAGAAAGCAGTTCTGTGCGTCTCAGATAAATAGAGACTTACTCCAGTTGTTTCATTTCCTATTACATTGATTGACAAGTATCACATCAGCTCATATAGAGCTGAGAGATAAAGTAGTAAAAAGGAAAAAAAGAACACTTTTTTTATCCTTTTTTTTTTTTTTTTTTAATGTCTTGGTTAGGTCCTGTACATTTGCCTTGTGATGTATGCCCAATTCATTTCACAGTTTTGGGATGTGGACACTGAGCCACAGAAACTTTTCTCCTTTTACACACGCATATCTGGTTGCAAACAAGAACATTCTGTTTCTGGATGAACAGTCCTCCATTTTAAAATTCATTCCAGCTCATTTCAAATGAAATCATTGCCTGAGATTGTGAAAAAAAAAATTTAAGCAATGTGAGAAAATGCATAGAGTAGAAATGAGCCACAAAACTATGAAAAGAAATCCTCAGAAAGATTTTTGGTATCATCTCCTAACAGAGACTTGCTCGTGATTCATTTTTCCCCTCTTCTATTTTCTCTTTAAACAACAAACAATAAAGTTTTATTAATGAATGAAGAAACAGTTTGCTAGCTTCTTAAATTTTAAAGAGAATTATTAAAAATGACACGAGTAAAATATTCTGATTTTAACTAATATCAGTGATATTCCTGAGACAACAGAAGAAAAGAAAAAAATACAAGTTTCCTCCTTGAAATTATAACAATCATGAAGAAATGGAATCAGGCCAAATTACAATGCTTTGAAAAATCGATTTCAATTCTTCTGCTACTAGCTAAAGTTGACAACCTTCCTCATTCACCTGAATGAATAATCATTTATGGGATCAATTTCCATGAAATTATAGGGAAGTTATAGGGGACAACCAATATAGCCTTTCTGTTTTGCCAGAAACTTTCTGGATACTTCTAATAGAATGATTCCCTCCGGGTCTAAAAGTAATAATTTTTAACTGGCTGCAGAGGGCAGATTAATCTAGAGATGTGGAGGTGAAGGAACATAGGCATCAAAATTAATATTATCAGTCTGGTGCACAAAATGGTTTGAAATCAGAGGAAATTATCTTTGTGGTTGAATCCAAGATAACCATGAAGTCATTTAGTAGTCATAGTGATGATTTGTATATGGATATTATAAAGCAGGGTTCACTAAATCAGATGATACCTTAGTGAGGGATAGGGCAAATTTCTCTAAAATATCTAGGTATATTTTGGGAGGCTGTTGGTAGGTTGTCACAAGTATGGGGGCCTGGCATGTGAAGCAGTGACAATGTGAAGCTCTTGTCTTGCATTATTACATTGTGTGGAGGTGAAAAATGGCTACAAGAGATGTTCTCCTTCATCAGGTGAAATGATAATGATGCATCTCTCAAGGAAGCTCTCAGTGAGAGGTCAGAGGGGTTCTGCTGCCAGCTCACTGACCTCTCTGTGTAGGACACATTTAAAGGTCCCTATGCAAAGGAATTTATTTCACTAATAGAAATTAAAATACATATTTGCTCTTAAATCTAGGTATCCCTTAAATAGTGCTCTGCAAAGTCACACCAGCCAATGTTTCATTCTTGTCCTTCTGGATCCATGGCTCTTGCTGTGTAATGCCTTCCCTTCAGCTGGAGAGGTGTATAACATGGTCACAGGGGCTGTTTCGTATTTATACATTTAAGCCACTTTCCTCACAGATAATAGTCCATCGAAGTGGGATCTGAACTGAGCCCATATGTTTCAATTTCTGTACAGGTGCTGTAATGGCTAGATGTTATGTTAAATGTTCTGCACTATCTTGCCCTCCTCTTCCTCACATAACAGAGGATCAGTAAAGGGCCTCACAAGGGAATACTCTATGTGGCTAATTTCAGAAAGCTGGTTTATACCCTGGAGACCATGCTTTTAGAGATGTCTTGTTCAAAGAAGTGTTTACATACTAAAAGAGGGATATTTTCAAACATGCTGCTGTCCTCACCATCTCTTTGCTTTTTCCTGGCACAGGTCTAATTCCCATTAAATACCCAGCTTTCCTACTATGCTGGAAAGACAAATACAATGACTAATTTCCAGTTGTACTGGACACCTCAGTCTATTTTGAGATTGAATCCCCATGCTACCTACTTCACTTCTGGGAAACAACCCGCAAGAGTTTTTAAAGAACAGGAAGAAAATGAAATGTTTACAGGCAGTTACACAGTTGATGCTCCTTCTTATATGGTGAGGTTACGCATTTACAAAAGATTTAGTATCAAATTCCCCCTTTTCTTTAGGGTATACTGAGGCCTAAAACTGCCACCGTTGAGAAAAGAATGTGTAATGTTATGAAACTCTTCTCCTTTTTAATATTTGGTTTTGGAATTACTCTAGTTTATGTAGAAGCTGGAAAACAAGAGAAATAGAGAAACAGAGGCAGAGATTCAGAAGACACAGGCAGGCACAGAGGCACATTTCCATGGCCTAGATACTTATCTGTGGGTCATGGGGGGTCCAATCTCTTTTGCAATAAATTATAATTATGTGTAGGCTGCTTTCCTGTGGGAATGAGGCAACATGAGCAATTGGTCTGCAGGTATATCTGGGTCTCCCATAATATCTTCCTGAACTTCTTGACTATTTTAAACCCAGTGGGGCTGAGGAGTGATGGTCTCAAGATAATTAGGTACTTACAGATTTGAAAAATAATAATAACAACAGAGAAAGCAGACGAGATATTTGCAGTAGCTAGATAGAACACAAACATATCTTTATCTCGTGAGGTATTCATTGTGGAAGTCAAATACAACTATTCTCACAATCAAGGCAATTCAGTCTTAGTCTTCTCAGATGCCAATAAGCCATCAAGGTAGATGGCTTCAACATCAGCTGAAAAATAAACAAAACAAACAAAAAAACCCCAGTAACAGAACTTCCTGACTTTCAAAGACTAACATTTAATGGCAAGAATGCACAAACGGTGGAATACAGAATGTCTCTGTCTCACAAATGCAGACAGCTCAATTGCTGCTTACATTGATATGGTTACTAAGACGCATAAACCATTACAGTTCACTAACAGGAGGACAAGAAAAAGTAATATTATCAGTAAATGTGGAAATAACAGAAAATTCTAACATAATTCAGTAAAAAGTCAATTAACAAAAACTGTGGAAGTTATGATGTGTATTTATTTATGTTTGTGTGCATGGATATATAGACATCTCTGTGGGAAAAATCTAAGCACTAAAAAAATTCTGAAATGTAATAATCAAGATTTCCTGTGAAACCAGTAGTTTGTCTCACTATGTAGTAGGAGTTTGACTGTAACCAGAATGGAGAAAGTTGTTCTTGTTCCTGAGGTGAGATTTTTCAGATGGGAAAAAGATAATTTCATCTCCTGAAAATAGCCAAATACACACACATGCAGATGTGTTGTCACATCAGACTCACAGTAAGAAAGTGTCCTTTGGGGTTATTGTACATTCTAGGATATGGAAGAATCCCATACCTGTTTTTACCAATAAGTCTATGGGTTTTTTAAAAATTAGTACATTATTAAATGCCTAATATTGTTATTTTGAATAATCAACACTATATTCTTAAAAAAAAATTTCATAAAATATTTGCTATTCAGTGTGTCATTAACATCTAATGCAGCTGATTATAGCATTATGTCTATATTATATATATTTATGCACACATATATATAAATACATATGTAGATAAACATAATACCACACACACATACACATCACATAGACATATATATTCTATATAAACATCCTCATACATACATTAAGAATACATCTCCAAAAATGAGTCTCTTCTTTCTTTCTTTCTTACTTTTCCTGAAAATTTACTTTTAAATTTCAGGTTGTTCTCTACTGTGAAGGAGAATGGAAATGCAGAAAACAGAGAATTTAATTTTAAAGATGGAGAAAGAAAAGAACTGGTTAATGTTTGGAAAAAAAACATAACCCAACAAATTAATCTTTTTAGCTTCATAGATTTGAGAGGCTGCTGGTTGTACTGACAGAGGGAAGAGCTCATTATACAGGGTACACATATGGTGTCCTTAAAATATAGCTCCTGAAATACATTTTTTAAGAACCATTATTTACTGTGTATGTAACACGCTTTTATTATTTATGGTCAGATAGCTTTTAATTGGAAGTGGGCTGGGTGCCTTCCAAAGGGGTTGGTACCATTTGTAATGAGTCTTTGACTGATAACCAAAGAACATACATTTAATTAATATGCTAGTATTTTGTGGCTCTTTAAAGGGGGATCTGGGGAGGAGCTGAACAGCATTCTGTGGGGTAACCCCCTGGAATGTTCTCAGCATCCTATTCTGCAGAAGCACCTCTCTTTTGCAATAGAATAAATGATTTATACTGCATGTGCTCCTCTTTTTCAGCCTGCCAAGTTATCTAAGCTAGAGGATAATAATAATAATAATAATAATAATAATAATAATAATAATACCTGAATCAAATTACTAACATTCTTGTGAACAGAGTTTTCTTTGTACATTGGATTTTTTTCTGTCTTCTTTTCTGCAACACACAGCAAAGGGTACTATTTAAAATACTGCTCAGAAAAATCTTCCTGCCTCTTTTAAAAGTCCAGCCTTATTTCTTGTTCAGTGGCTAGTTGTTTTTTGGGGGTTTTTCTTTTTTTGTGTGTGTGTTAAAATGAAATATGTGCCTTCTCTCAATCATGTTTGGCTGTCACAGACTCAAAGGCTTCCACTCAAAGGTGAATTATGCACATTGCAATAAGGAAAGGCAGTAAAAGAAAATGCAAAGGACGAGAGAGACAGAAAGACAGCAAAGCTGAGGGGTGTATCTCAAAAGGGTGTTAAACCAGATCAGGGTGTAGTCTCCAAATTTTGCTCCAGTCTGCTTTATCTTCATCTAAAGTATTTGCACATCATAACCCATCAGAGTTAGAACAGGCATCTCTGGAGAACTCATGTTCCTGTGATATGGCATTTGGGAAGGACAGCAATCCTCCACTCACTGTATTTAGAGACTGCACATTCAGATTGCACCTGGGGCCGATCATTGGAAGGGACCATGAAAAGTTATTTAAACTCTCTAAGCATTCATCATTAATAAGGAGAAGAAACTTTTGGAATAAGAATCCTTGTTTTACACAAAGTTATCCAGCCTTTTTTCTCATCCCACCATGGCTACATTCCAGGCCAACGTGATTTGTTATGAATAATTATCAAGATTCTAGTTTTAAACATATTAATAAGAAATTTCTAAAATCTCACATCAGAACCTAGTCCCATAAATTTCACTGCCCCATTCTCCATCAAATACATATCTTCCTTTCAATTTAGAGCTGATTAAATTATCAAAGTATTGGCTCATCTCCTTTCCCTTTTGCATAAAACTGGGTGCCCGCATTCATTGTTCAACCACACATAATGTCTTATATTCTGTGCTACATACTGCCATGACTTGCTCTGTGCAGCTGGCACAGAAATTTCAGTTTCTGGGCCAAGAGAGATTAAAACTTTTATAGCTTCACCAATTTAGTTTAAGACTAGAGACACCAAGAGCTTTGAAGTGCTAAAAATCCTACCTGACAGCAAGAAAGTTTAACACAGATACTCACATGCATGCACACACACACAAAATGTATATAGATGGTCGGAGTTTTATGGTGATCCCCTGAGGAGCAGATTAGAAAGAATTCTTTTTGTTTGCTGCAATGAAAAGGCAATAATAGGATGTTTGCCTTATGCTAGCATTTCCCTTCTCCCTCCATCTCTTCACCCTCAAACCTAATGTGTCGTTCACTAATGCCCATCAGTCCTGTAAGAATATAACAGAATTATTCATTACTTCAGTTGATGCCCCAAAGGTTGAAAAATAGTTGTTACATACCAAGAGATGATTGTGCACTGAAAGATTAATAGGTGTAAGGATTCACCAGCTGTCCACTCTATTCAGAAAGAATGAAAAAAAAGTACATGTAAATCAGTTTGGCTGCTGGCACAAGATGTTGTACAGTATTTGCCCAGTGCTGGGGTCACCACAATAAAAATACTCAGCTTCATTTAGGCCTTATTACCTTCCTATCTGCTGTGCTGTGATGGACGGTATTGTTAGTGCCTGAACACCAAGAGGTGACTTTCTCAGGGGCTCACACCTTTAGCACTTCATGCAAATGAACCTCTTTCTATGCAACTGACCCTTTCTGTGGAAAAGTTTAACTAGAAATGCTTTTCAAATCATAAAATAAAGCAAGCCTCCCTCCATCCCAGTCCCCTATTACTCTCTTTCTGTCTCCCTCCATGTCTGGAAATGAAAACTTTAAATTACTCTGTACAAATGTGGTTTTCACATGCTTTGTATTGTAGCACAATATAGCTTTCTTTGCAATAGCATCGTGTAGGGGGTTTGGGTTTTTTGGTTTGTTTGTTTTTATATCAGGAATATCAACTGTGTACAGAGCTTCAAAATCAGTATTACATAGATTACTAACAAAGTAATAGAAAAAAGAGAATATGGTGTGATGCATGAACAGAGAATAATGGGGATTTTGGAGGACAGGAAAGAGATAGAGTATCAACGAGGTAATGCACAAAATTATTGTTTGATTGTTATGAACAATAGGTATTTTTGGTCATATTTCCAAAATCCATATGCTGTTATGTCCCCTTTTGACCTAATTTCTTTACATAAGAATTGAGAGACACTGTTTACCTACATTTAAATCTTCATGGATTCACCACACATAAAGTGTTCACTACACAGGACACGGGAGGTAAGACTATATTTTTATACACTGTATGATCAGTAAAGGGAAAAATAGGTGCTGTTAGAGTGATCCAATGGAGTACCTCTTCTTCCCTTCCTACAGAGGTAAATTAATAGTCTGTTTACTACAGAGCCAAATATTAATTTTAAAACATGCCTCAGTGATGATGCCAACAGTTGGAAAATAAGGAAGTATCTGTCACATACAAGTTACTAGAGAAACTGAGGATACTGGAATCCTTACTTTCCAAGGTGGTAAACTCACATTGTAACAGGCTTTTTTGCACAAATTGACAGAGAGATGGTAACTGATGGCAAAGAATTAGAGAAAAGCTTGGGAGTTTAGGTTGTTGGAACTCCAGGTTTCTTTAAGTGGAAATCTTGCTTTGGAAGATAATTCACTGGATTAAACAAGTGTTCACATCTAGAAATGCATTATACATAGTTAGAAAATATGAAAATTTGAAATTGTTAATTTTGGCAAAGGAAGGAGGGTGAAAAGAAATGTTTGACATCTTTAAGGATACTTCAAGCTGATTATCTAACCTATTCAGAGAAACATTAGAGGAAAGCTTACCCAGAGGTGGAATTTGTAATACACTAAAATGATTTCTCAAGAATAGACTTCTTTATAAACATGACCTCTAACACATTTATATGTTTGCTAACCAAAAAAATATAATCAAAGTTAACCAGCTGCTGTTGGTGTTATTGTTACTGAACTGCATGGCTTCTAAATCAGAAGAAAAAAAGTAGGGATTAAACATACCTGGAAGATGGGCATTGCTGTAGCTGAGTTTAAGGCATTTCAATCTTTAAGGTCCACTATGGCAACATGACCTCACCCTGATTGCCTAGTTGGGGAAGCTGCTTGCCAATTGACAGCATATCTTCTTACTGAAAAGCTCTGCTAATGACTAAAAAAAATATTACTCTTTTAGCCAGGCTTGGCATACTGCTATATTGAATTACAAAAACTAACCAGTTAATTCTTTTACCTCAACTCAAAGGGCCTATAGTTCAAACTCAGCCCTATCAAACTCAATAAGAATTTTGTGATAGCCTATTTTGTGATTGGCTGAGGGGTTTTTTGAGATCAAAAGATCTCTCAGGCTTAAAATGACTGCAAGCAAAACATCCTACATGATTGCTGTCACTGTTGTAGCAACCACCTTATGCGTTAAAAAGAACACAGAACTATGTGAGAGAGGTAATGGTGTTGAATAGAAGAGTATCCAGGAAATAACAGTAGATTACAGCTGGAAACACATTCTTTCTTGGGTTTTCACAGTTTGTTCATTTGGTGGAGTTTTCTTGTTTTGGTTTGTGGGGGTTTTTTCGGTTTTTTTCTTTCTTTTTTTTTTTTTTTTTTTTTTCTTGTAAGACTTAATTTTGGGCAGTGCAAGGATTTGGAGTTTTCTCCTGAGAAAAAGAAATGTGTGCTGGATATTCCTATATATGCATCACATTTGTGCCTTTAGCCTGTTGCTAGCCATGATTCTGACCAGCACAGTCTGAGAATAAATATCAGTCTAAATTTTGCCAGTTGGTTGATTATAGTCAGTTATCTGGATAGCCTTACCATTGAACTCTTATTCAACTTCAAGTCATATAGGACTGTCATGGAACTCAAATGGAGCTGTAGATCTTCAATGACCTCAGATATCAGGTTCTAGATTATTTTAAGTGGATCATCTTTTACACTGTGCATCTAAAATTTGCCTTTCAGGAAAATACTGGTTATATTGATACTTCCCAATAAGGGCAGCCATTAAGAGCACCCGCAAGACAATATATGTCTGCGTCTCATATTGCAGGCATGGCCTGAAGCTTACATACCTTCCCACCCATATAAGCTCCCCCATACAGAAGCCCACATACAGTGTATTCATATCACCAGGTACATGGCTGAGGTTGTTCATGGATGAATCATGGCATAACAAAGTGGGCTTTCCTATGCAAAGCCACCTCATCTCTCCTCAACCATCCGTTGATTCAACTCACATGTCTTTCTCTGCTTCTTTGCAGATGAGTCTGAAGACCAACCTGGTTAGAATGCCAGCTTTAGTTTAAGTATATTTGTCCCTGCTTATGTCCGCTAAGGAAAACACCTTAAGGCAAGGTCTCCCTATATATTCTCTCCTTCCAACATTTGCAGGAAGCCCAGAGGAGGCTCAACAGGCAGCTGTGTGAACAGAAGATATGAGGAAGGGTGAATATGGTGAGATTAGGGCCCCTCTGTTCTTTCTCAGCCTGATGTAAACACAGCAATAGCTCTGTGCTTCCACTTTGCTCACATAACAAGGAGATGATATTTCCTTCCCTTGCAGGGTCTTCAGAAAACTTAATTCATCAGTGCTCTGTGAGGGACCATTGTGAGGGAGTTTTTGCAGGGATGAGTACCTCAGAATGGCCTAAATAATTTATCCCTTGCTTTCTCTTTTACCCAGTAGGCTTCTCTTTAAAATGCTTCCAGCCCTTTAAAGTTTGGGAGCACACTGTACTTGCAGAAAGAAAAAAAAAAATTACAAAGAAAAATGCATAATGTATGATAATGTTGAAAGTAGCAAGAATTAAAGTAAATGGTCTGATATAAAAAGGGTTTCAAACAGGATTAATAATTCTGCAATTTGTTATACAAAGTCAATTTTTCCACTTCCAAAGCTAAGTTGCCTGGTGGGGTTTATTGGCTCACTCATTATTAGGTATATATCACTTTTATTGTTTCACATTTTTATGTGTTTATAAAAAAAAATACATCATTCATGAATAAAATATTTTTGCTCTAAGCTGCCATATATGAAAGTTGGTCTGAGAGCCTATATCCTCTTTTATTGGAAAAGGGAAATACATTGTATATTTATAAATTTATGTATTTATATATTTATATATTTACATATTTATGGGATGGTCTATGTTGGGAGGTTTTGTGTGTTTGTATGCATATGAACATATATATGCATATGTATATATGGTAATATGGTAATATGCGATGCATCTGTTGTGTATCCCATTACCATATATATACACACCAACCTTTGAAAAAAGACCTAGTGATACTAAGGAATTTTTTAATTTTTTTCTTTCTGATAAACCTTCCAAATCTTTCTTCTTCTGCTCAATCTGACCTGTTCTGGAAGGCATCTTTCATAAATGTCAGTTTCCTTTCCCCCTTCTCTTACCCATCAGGCTTCTCAGCTGAGCATATCCACTCTGATAAACCCTGGTTCCTCTCCTAATCTGTGGCAGAATGGCTCCTATCCAAATGTCACCTTACAACACTAGACATGATTGAGCATCCAGGCGGCAGCCAATGTACTGCTACAGATGATGTGAGGAAATGTTAGCTTGATAGATAATAGTTTTATTTTTGGTCTTCTTAATCACTCTGCACCTGGTAGGAGTTTTATATGAACAGATAAGTAGTATCAAGAGACAGATAGAAGTTGATGGGGAACATTTTTATGTATAAATGAATTTATTTATTTATTTAGAATATTTGGGTGAGACATTTTTTGTAAGGAGTTTTTTTGAGATTTTTTTTTCTTGTTATAACTTCAGTTTATGAAAGTTAATTTCCTGTCAGCAAATTTGGGCTGGCGTTTTAGAGCTGATAAAAACAGAAATTAAAAAGAAGCCCAACAAACATAATTTCAGTTGATTTGAGGGAATTCACTGTTATAAGAGCAGTTTTTAAAAATGGAGTTTCTAATGAGAGCTCAGCCTTCGACCTTAAGACTCTGTCCTCTTTAGTGGTGAGAGGTAAACTACATTTGCTAACTTCATCTATGACACAGCACAAATAACTCCATAAATGCTCCATAATTGTGCTGTGATTATATGGTTATTGCTGCACATTGTCAACAAAATGATCACCCTGAGGCCCCATAGCTCCAGTGTATGTCACATGGTAATTAGCTAAGAAAGGGCTAGGATCTAAGGGGCTCTGGAGGAACTCCTTCAGCAAACACACAGGGCAATTAGCATGTTGAATGGACACCTCCAAAGAGCAACCATGGAGACTGGAGCAGGGAACACATTTTGAAAAATGTGAGGCAGAAACTTAATAGAGGACTAAAAGAAGTGCAAGGGGAGAGAGAGAAAAGCAGAATAATATCATGGTCCAGGGTCTCACAGCAAAAAGTTTCCATGCTAACTTGTGCACTTGTCATTAAACATCACATTGAGGTCGAGGAGGACTTTGTCCTGTTAAGAATTGTCTCCTTTTTATTCTTGAAATTAGTAGTTGTTGCAGCTGCAGACAAAGTCAGCTCTGAAGTAGAGCTCAGAAATTTTAAGGGAGCTCTGAGACAAAGACTGGATGATATCTACCGTATGTATTTCCAGTCTATTTGGAATTATCTGGGCTGTCCAGCCACTGGATCAGCCAGAGAGACTATAGTGTCCTGGTGGTTAAGCACAGGACTGTAAGTGTTCTCAGATTTGGCTATGCTTCCCTCCTGTATCTCCACTATAGGCTGACCTTTGGAGGCCTCTATGTTCTGAATCTTAGCAATAGCCAAAAATTATTTTCATGCAACTTTAGTTGTATGATTAGGAGGAGAAATATAACATGGCCTAGTTTACCATTAGACATCACTACCTGTCTTCTTTCAGCACAGTACAGTTTGTTGGAGTCCCACCTGGAGCTAAGTTAACCGTGCAGATAAAAACCATGTGGGTCGTGGGCTTTGCTGTACTTTGTCCTAATCTCAGCCTTGTTAACCTCAAAGTGGGTTTCCAGGGTTGGTTTGGGTTTGTGGGGTTTCTGTTGTTTGTTTTTTTGTTTGTTTGGTTGGTTTTTTTCCTCAAATGCTTTAATTGAGCAATGAGGATACAGAAGTTGAAAGTGGAAAAACATTGGTGTTATTCCTTACTCCAAAGAACAGACGAGGATTTTGTCAAAAGTAGAACAGTTTCTACATCTAGGAGAGCCCTATCTGTCTTTAAACACCTTATATGTCTGGAGGTATGCTGCTCAAATTATGCCTTTCTCTTAGCTCTCTGCTTGAGCTGCTGGCTCTTTTTCTCAGACTTCAGCTCATTATATATAATCCAGAAATTTTAGACTATTAATAGGTCTGAGTATTTCTTACCTGCCTGAAGTTAGATATTACCTCTTCTAGGTCTTTTTTGTGGATTTAATTATAAATGATTTGGCTAAGATCATGTGGAAGGGCTGTTGCAGAGCAAGGACCTGAACCCAGGTCTACAGTGTCCCAAATTTCTGCCCTAACCACTGACTCATCCCTCCTCCCACATGCTATCCCTTACTCCTTGCTGCTCTTGGCAAGGCTTCTTCCTGTCCTTATGCCAAGGGAAGAGGGCACATGGAGGGGAGCCAAGTGTATCAGAACCATGCCACTCAAAAACACTCTTGCACCAGGGGGGCATTTACAGCTACTCCTTTCAGGCAGATTTTTGGTTGCTTTTCCTTGCCTCATTAGCACAAAGCAGCTGGAGTTGAGGCCTTGGCTTGACCCCAAAGTATGGTCTGTGTGAGACTACCGCCAGAAGTGAACTGCTTGATTGCTCACTGCAGTGAATGATTACCTGGTTGTTGTAAGTCTTTGTTTGTCGTTCAAATGAATCATAGAATCATAAACCAGTTTGGATTGGAAAGGACCTCAAAGCCCATCTAGTTCCAACGCCCCTGCCATGGCCAGGGACACCCTCCACTAGACCAGGCTGCCCAAAGCCCCATCCAACCTGGCCTTGAACATTTCCAGGGATGGGGCATCCACAGCTTCTCTGGACAACCTGTTCCAGTGCCTCACCACCCTCACAGTAAAGAATTTCTTCCTAATATCTAATCTAAATTGACCCTCCTTCAGCTTAAACCCATTACCTCTTGTCCTGTCACTACTTGCCCTTGTAAACAGTCCCTCTCCAGCTTTTCTGTAGCCCCTTTAGGTATTGGAAGGCTGCTATAAGGTCGTCTCAGAACCTTCTCTTCACCAGGCTGAACAAGCCCAACTCTCTCAGCCTGCCCTCATAGGAGAGGTGCTCCAGCCCTCTGATCATCGTTGTGGCCTCCTCTGGACTCACTCCAACAGCTCCATGTCTTTGTTGTACTGGGGACCCCAGAGCTGGATGCATTAGTCTAGGTGGGTTCTCACAAGAGCAGAGTAGAGGGGCAGAATCACCTGCCTTGACCTGCTGGTCACGTTTCTTTTGATGCAGCCCATGATGCAGTTGGCTTTCTGGGCTGAAAACACACATTGCCAGCTGATGTAGAGTTTCATATCCATCAACACCCTGAAGTCCTTCTCCTCAGTGCTGGTCTCAGTCCATTCTTTGCCCAGCCTGTGTTTGTGCCTGTGAGTTGAATTAGTTGAAGTTAAACTTTGAATGGAAAAACTACTCCCAGACTATGCAAGTTTCATCACCAAATTCATGAGACTCTCCTAAAAGAAAATGTTTTTCTGCAAAATGCAAATCTCCAACAGGATTGTAACTTGCACAAGTTAAAATACTGAGAGCCAAATTCATCCCTGTAGTGTATCCACTTACTTCAGCATAGAGCTACAGCAAAGATGAATTGGTCTGGAATGTATATACTGAATATTTAATGGAAATACAACATGCCATAAGTGTATGTCCTGCAGGTAAAATGCAATTATTCTAATTACACTGCAATTACTGTACAGCTACAGAGTAAATTACCTGATTATTTGCATTCTGTGCTATAAAATGTTCTATCTCAGTCTCCAAACCCATGCAAACCTGTTTCCCTTGCATAAGAGCTCCAGGTATTTTGGTTAGCAAGCATTGCCCTGTCATGAAAAGACACAGTTCTAGAGTACTGGACTATTTTTTACCCCTTATTCACATTTCAGTGTCCTCTTCTACTTACCTGTTGGCAGCTACGTTTCAGTTTTTAGATACAGAGAGACTTTGGTAACATTTGCCTCAGCAAAGGGCCGGCATCGCGGGTTTAGTTGTAGCACGCCGTGGTGCATATTGTGGATGCAGTAGCTCGGTGTTTGGAGATGCTAGCTCCATTTCATCATACAGGTGGCTGAAACAGGCACACAGGAGAATGGATTAGCACCACCACAGAAGCGATAAGGCACCAGTGATGGAGAAAACTCATATGAGACAAAATGAGAGGCCATCTGAGAGGAATGTAGTACCACAGAACGGTTGATTAAAAGGGACCTCTGGAGCTCATCTCTTCTAACCTTCTGCTTAAAACCCACACTATATGAGGTCAGACATAGTACATATGTAATGTCGGGATACAGTGCACATATGTAGATCATACCTAAACACATGTCTACACACAATGGTGCAGTCTGGAACAGACAGTAAAAGGTGAAGAGGCTCCAGAGTCTACTTTCTGCTCGTACTTTCTGATGGGTGACCTTGATCAAGTCACTTCTCTGCACAACAGGAATAGTGAGGGAAACTTTCTCTATAAGCTGCTTTGAGACATAGTAATGAGGAGAGCTAGGAAAGAATAAAGTCATATAACAACTTGTTATTATGTACTATTATGTGTTGTATATAATGCACACAAAAATAACATATTTCTGAGAAATCTATCACCAGAGGTCAATAAATGCCTTTTTTTTTTTTTTTTTTTTTTCCTTTTCTTTCCTCAGATTGGAGTAAAATTATCACTGTTTATTGAGCAGGTATCATGGATTCCCTTCACCCACTTCTTTCTCTCTGTCTGGGAAACTCTCTGAGGCTTTGTTTTCTGCACTCTACAGTAAAAGCAATTCAATTAGGACATCAAGCCAGCTTCAGACTGAGGTCTCTAAGGTGCACTGGAGACAATCTTTTAAGATGGCCAGTTCTGCTGAAATGAATGTCTTTCTTATTAATTTGGGAACACAATGGTTATTCCTGACCCTTTGGACTCTGCTTTTTATTGATCAAAGTATGTAGGCATTTTTTCCTTGGGCAGATACTTGAACATGAATGCTGTTTCCTAAGGCAGGCTTACTTTTATTGGAAAGATGATGTAAACTGTAAAATCAAAATCAAAATGATAATTCACATACTAAAATCCAGAGAGTTATAGGTTGTTGGGTTTTCATATTTGATATGAAATAGGAACTATAGCTGTTTATCCTATGGTCTATGCTTTAAAATGAAATTGAATGCCCTTTTCAAAGTTGATTTTTTTTTTTTTTTTAAATATTTCAAAGGGCTGCAGACCAAGATGCAGTATCTCTGGTGAGTTTCTAGAGATTTCTGAAATCATTTGTGCCACAAAAATAGAACTTTGACATCAAATTATAGACAGTGTAGGTGACATTATCACTAAATGAGATTTCCCATCACTTTTTGCTACAAAAAAGTTCTGTCTTCATGGTTTCAGTAGTATATATTCAGATTTTGTTTTGTTTTGTTTTTCTTGGTGGTTACCTGTGTCTGCATTATTATTTATTTTACTTTATTTTATTTTATTTTATTTTATTTTATTTTATTTTATTTTATTTTATTTTATTCTATTCTATTCTATTCTATTCTATTCTATTCTATTCTATTCTATTCTATTTTATTCTATTATGTGAAATTTCAGGTAAAATGATTTAGCCATTTCTATTAACAAGGTAAAAGAAGAAAAATTAGGCTGCTCTTGGCTGTATTAAAAAAATAGAAAACAACAGCAAAATAATACTAAATTAATATGTATGTATTTGTGAAGTCCTGAACCCTCTGTGGTTTACAGCATAATACTATATTTAACAGTATAACTATGATTGTGTCAAGGTTTCTCTCTTCATATTCCTCCAAAGGTGATTGATGCACATGCCTTTCATTTCCCATATGATCAATACACACTGAGAGCAATTGTTAGCAATTATTTTCTGAAGTTTTTGTATGTCCCCTGCATCCTCCACCCCTTACAACTTCCCTGTGCCAACTGTGTGTTGCATCACATTCTTGAAGATTTTTACATTAGGCCTGCAAAGATTAAGCAAGACTTCCTAAGCAATTGTTATCTTAGGCTTTCTGTAACCTTTCTGGTAGGACTAAAGGCAAGCAAAATGTCTGACATGAACAAATGTTGGTGAAAATAAAAGGTACATCTTCATGTAATAACTGCATGTCATGTAGCACATTTATGAAGCTGTAAAAAAATAGTCAGTTAATAACTCCGTTTTTTTTTTTTAACATTACTTCAAAATCTTTCTAAACGCATATTGTCATGTGTAAGCTGGGTGTATAGGCCTTTCGTGGCAAGGTTTTGGTAGCAGGGGGGCTACAGGGGTGGCTTCTGTGAGAAGCTGCTAGAAGCTTCCCCTGTGTCTGATAGAGCCAATGCCAGCCGGCTCCAAGACGGACCCGCTGCTGGCCAAAGCCAAGCCCATCAGCAATCGTGGTGGTGTCTCTGGAATGACATAGTTAAGGGGAAAAAACAACTGGACACAGCGATTGCAGCCAGAAGAAAGGAGTGACAATATGTGAGAGGAACAACTCTGCAGACATCAAGGTCCATGAAGAAGGAGGGGGAGGAGGTGCTCCAGGCACCAGAGCAGAGATCCCCCTACAGCCCGTGGTGAAGACCATGGTGAAGCAGGCTGTTCCCCTGCAGCCCATGGAGGAAGGATGAGGGGGTGTAGAGATTCCACCTGCAGCCCGTGGAGGACCCCACGCTGGAGAAGGTAGAGGCAACTGAAGGAGGCTGTGGCCCCGTGGGAAGCCCACGCTGGAGCAGGCTCCTGGCAGGACCTGTGGAGAGAGGAGCCCACGCCAGAGCAGGTTTGCTGGCAGGACTTGTGACCCCGTGGGGGACCCACGCTGGAGCAGTTTGCTCCTGAAGGTCTGCACCCCATGGAAGAGACCCACGCTGGAGCAGTTGGTGAAGAACTGCAGCCTGTGGGAAGGGGAGAAGTTTGTGAAGGACTGTCTGCCATGGGAGGGCCCCCAGGCCGGAGCAGGGGCAGAGTGTGAGGAGTCCTCCCCCTGAGGAGGAAGGAGCAGCAGGGACACTGTGTGATGAACTGACCACAACCCCCATTCCCCGTCCCCCTGTGCCGCTGGGGGGGAGGAGGGAGAGAAATGGAGAGTGAAGTTTGGCCTGGGAAGAAGGGAGGGGTGGGGGGAGGTGTTTTAAGATTTGCTTTTATTTCTCATTATCTTACTGTGATTTGGTAAAAAATTAAATGACATTTTCCCCAAGTTGAGTCTGTTTTGCCCATGACAGTAATTGGTGAGTGATCTCTCCCTGTCCCCATCTCGACCCAGGAGCCTTTGGTTGTATTTTCTCTCCCCTGTCCAGCTGAGGAGGGCAGTGACAGAGCGGCTTTGGGGGGCACCTGGTGTCTAGCCGAGGTCAACCCACCACACTGAGGTAAGTGTTTATAATGGACCAAGAGAAACCTGTACATGAGGTAACATACACTTATTAATTTTCTTTTCAAAGCATAGAAATGATGCTAGAGGATGGAAGTGTAATTTTTTATAACAATCACATGTTGCTTTGAAATATTTGGAGGTAAAGCTCTGAAGCTGAAGATGAGCTGTCCTCTGGCAGACCATGCCATTATAATATGCATAGGCTGTTCAAAGTTTTCAGAAAATGCAGAACATGTGAAACACATATTTTATAGTTAAGTAAGAATCTTGAAATGTTTCAGATGAATTGCAGTGGTCTGGAACTAGCTGCAAATATTGCACAAAGTTAGACTTGGTCTCAGCAAATATTTACCCAAGCTTAGCCTTACGACCTTTCAAACCTGTTTTTGAACGTGACACTTACAAACATGAGAACTACCCCTTTAGCTTGCCATTTTACAATTCTTTAATTCAATGTCTGATCTATTCACCAACTCTCAGAACAAATTGTGTCTCTTCATACATCTGAAAAAAGTTAAACAAGGCCTTAAACAGGTGCTTACTGCTTCCTTTTTTCCCATATTTTGGTTAATGATTTTGTCTATAGTGTAGTGATGGGAGGAGTTATAAATCTTCCCACACCCTTGTTTCCAAGTTGATTCACAATTTATGTTCATTTGCCTCTAATGAGATGATTAGAGCTGAATCAGATCAGATTTAATCTGCAGTTAAACTGTGAAGTTATTTTTCCCCCAAAATGAGGTTGTAAAACCAACATCAAGCTTAAACTGCTATGTGTGATTTTTTTCCTCCTTTTTTTTTTTTAACTTCAATATTTCACAACTGAAAAACAAGGCATCTATTTGAGCATGGTAAATACTGACATCTGGTTTTCAGCTACTTGTAAACTACACCAGTTGAACTAGAACTGTGTAAATATACTATTCAGATAGAGAGACATTGTTCAAATATGAGATAAATTTCTCAGAGATCCTCTTGAAATTTTATTTACTTACATTTCATGGATCTCTCAGATTTGATAATGGGACACCTTTTGCCATGTTAGATGTAAATTAACTCTTATAATCCAGCCAAGATCACTATCACACTCTTTTTATTTCCAATAGTTGGCAAATCTATGCTAGTGTTAGTTCCCTTTCTGTGGGTGTATAACATATTAAATTTTAGATATTCCTACTTCTCGATTTATCAAATGTGGGTTAGTCACATGCCCAGGTCTAAATACTCTCATGTAAGGGCCCTACTACTGATGTTCACTTCTTGCTTCTCTGTTTTGCCCCTATTAATCAAAGGGTTCACGCCAAATTAGCACAACCGAATCACACCAGCTCTTCCCACTTGCAAACCGTAGCTTAAGAACAGAGCAGATATTGTTCACTAATTTCACATAGCTTTACCAATAATATCAAATGGTGAATGCCTCTGCCTCTAGGACTAGATTTTCATTCATGACTTGTAAGTGAAATAGCCAGGAACAATTGCAATAGTAATAATACACACACACACACAAGTTGTTGTTAAAGTCTGTCTGAGCTGAGGGAAATCGTGAGTCTCCTATGCTTTATGCACACAGGTTACTACAGTCAACAATCCACAAAGGGAGGGTATACATCAGAAGCCGTACCCTTTCAGAGCAAGGGACAGATTTTAGCATCGTTCTGAAGCGAGGCTTGCACTCACAGTATGACACACTAATAGCTTTAAAAGCACAATGACTATATTGTTCAGGTGACTCATAAAACCTGACCATCAAATCACAATCCCTTGAGTCCATGTGAATTCTCCATAGTATAAAATGCCAGTTTATGAATTCTTGCTAGAACAACTGATTGCAAGGTCATAGCCTTAGAAATCAAAGTCTTCACAAATGAACGTCTAATCAAATAACGTAAGGTAACTATATTTAATGCTGTCCTTTTTGCAGCATTTCTATCATATTATATTTAGAAGCATATAGAACTTGTATACTGTACAGACTGCTTATCTATAGCTTACCTAGTGAAATATTATTAGTTTTCATATCTGTAACTTTTATTGTTTTATCTTTGACAAACTCTGAAATAGTACACTAGTGACATTTTTAAAAATTAGCCTTCTGCGTTTAAAGACCACTCATCATTTTCATCTATCATTGTTCTGGAAATGTCACATTGATTTTATCCTCTTTGCAATAAATGGTAACATCCAAAAAAACAAATAATAGTCTGACACTTCAAAATCAGCTGCCACTCTTGGATAGAGCAAAAATAAATAAAAGGACAATTTTCTTGAAGGACAGGAAAGAGAAAAAGAAGAGTGTAAGAGTGAGAGAGAGAAAGAAAGCTTTATCTCTTTCTGGAAATACTGACAACAACCAAAATAGAAGGAATCATAACTATTTTTTTTTCCTGTCCACCGGTGTATATGAATAGTAATTGTGATGCTGATCAATGAAGATGCTGACAAACCTGTCTTAAGAATATTAGTTAAAAATTCTTCCTTGTATGAACTAATACACTGAAAAGGGAAATGGGAAGCAGATTGAAGATGCAGACTCCATTTACCCTTCTCCCAACCCCAGCAATGTTAAGGCAACAAAGACCTTAAACTGAAACTGGCTTTACTGAATCTTGCAGGAATTTTGCCAGTGACCTCACCACCTTCAGCAGTTCACACATAATGACAGCAAGGGTGTGCTGGACAGTCTGAGAAAATGGGGCTAAACCAAGCAGTTGTCCAGAAGCCGGGCTTGCCCTAAGCATCAGTGAACTAACTACAAGATTATATTTGGTGACATTGGATGGTGGATCAGCTAGCTGTACCCACATCCAGATGGGTAGAGGATGGATAGGCAACAAAAATTAACAGATAACGCAAAAGCTGGGTGTCCAGAGCTATGCAGATGATAATATTAGAAGTGTCTAAACAGTTTCAAAATTTAAGAAGTCCAAAGCAAGTTAAGAAGGTAATTCCTGAAGAAATAATGTCTCAGGCCAGATGGAAAGGGACAGAACAGGTTTGCGGATCTTGATTTGTCTTCACAATCAATTATTTAGCTGAAAATAAAGGATATTTTTGTTTGAATATTTAAAAAAAATTGACAGATTATATCAATAGAGAACAAAATCCACTGAGTTTTTAGTTCTCTGTTAGGATCTTTTAGAACCTTTAAAAAACCTTCATCATTATAAGCACTACCCTTTCTTTCTCTAGAGCTAGATTTTGAGCCTGATCTAACATTGGCTTGTGTCTTGTCATGGCCATTTACATAATTGCAAAAAACCACATAAACATGTCCTGAATCCCTGCTTCACCAGAAGCGACAAAGAATGGTTTCCAGTGGTCTCATGCCCTCAAGCTGATTGAGTTTGGAAATCGAATTAGACTGAAGCTGCTGTCTCTGTGCCACTCACATGTCCCCTCATGTCATATCTGCTTTCCCAATACTTGAAAAGGCTTTCTCTTGTTCCTGAGAGAACCCAAAATGTTACTTTCTTCAGTGTCTTCTTGTCCCCTCACAATATATCACAGTATTTACCATGATAATTTGCCTCTTCAGCATGAGAATGTCATTTTTCCATATCACTTAGCTCCCACCTAGTCCCCTATTTCCTCCTGGTTGTGAATCAGGCAAAGAGCATCTTAAGCATTAGTTAATTCGATAATATAAATCCTAGCTGGCTATCAGGTCCAAAAGCTTTTTTGGGAAGGAGAGAAGAGGAAGAGGAAACAGTTAAACATGCAGACAATCTGATCAAATCTGTTTTCTTGTCTTAGTAAACTTGGGAACAATTTCCACTCAGACACAAATATGATTTCAATTTAGCATTTCATCCTTACTCAGCAAAGCATGTAAACACCCACTTAATTTTAAGCAAGTGCTTAAATCCTATTCCAGTGGCACTTAATCAGGCACTAAAGTTAAGTATGTGTTTAAATGCTTTGATGATTTGAAGCCTAAACAATGAGCAAAGTAATGGCTTACTGAGATTACACTGTGCCAGGAAATAATGCTTATTGAAGAAGGGACACTATGGTAAACCTCAAGCCATTTCATGTTGAAAGAGAGGACTTTGGATTGCTTGCATGGTTTTCTACAGCCTTTCACCTTCTTTAAAACAAAATAACACAAAAGAAAGGAAAAATATCCTTGAGAAAAATTCAAAGCTATAAATAAATAATGAAGCATACAGTATTTCAATCTATAATCACAATTTAGGGACGTAATGCAGAATCTGGTAGGAATGCGTTCATCTGTCATGTACATGAACAATAAGGCCATGTCATGAACAATGAGCCTATAAAACAGGATCATAACAGGAAGAAAGCTTTAATGTACATATTATTAAGATTAGGATATAACACGGCAAGGCTCTTTCTTTTTTTTTTTTTTTTCCTCAGCATGAATGTTGCATGTATAACAAAGAGATGTTTTATCTCCATCACTGATATAACGACTTTTTAATTCTTCTTATGTGGAAAGAATATTTGGGCAAGTATTCAGAGGTAATAGAAATGGCTGTGCCTCCTACACAGTTCAGTACTGAAACAGTTAATTTTAAAATCCAAATGTATTTTATATTCATGAGAAAACACCTGTATGGGGCATGCTTGTAACTGCAGGACAGTAACACCTTGACTGATTTAGTATCAATCCTTATGTTATAGCTTGAGGATATTGAAGAAACAAACATATTATATTGTTGAAAATGAGAATTTCAAAGCTACTGAATAAAGGATAAGAACACTTATAAAACAGAACATAAAAATTCAGGTTCAGGGCATGAGCTAGTCAGTAACTGGAAGAGCTAGAATGAATTTATGTTGTTTGACTATTCCACAAACCTTTACCTCGGAATATCTTGCTCTCCTGAAACCACCGGTGATCAGCACAGATGGGCTAGGTAAACCATTAGACAGAGATCTGTAAAATGGGGATAACAATATTCTCTTTCCCAAACTATTTGATGTCTTCAGACCAGGAGTACCAAAATAATACACTACGGTCCTAACTGAATAGCCTGTAAATTTTACCATATATATCTAGACATGTGCAATGTTCCCTGCATTCCTGTGAGAAAATGCAGATTGTCTGTATTATAGAATCATAGAATCATAGAATGGTTTGGGTTGGAAGGGACCTAAGAGATTATCTAGTTCCAACCCCCCTGCCATTGGGCAGGGACATCCTCCACTAGACCACGTTGCCCAAAGCCCCATCCAGCCTGGCCTTGAACACTGCCAGGGATGGGGCATCCACAGCTTCTCTGGGCACCCTGTTCCAGTGCCTCACCACCCTCACAGTAAAGAATTTCTTCCTAACATCTAATCTAAATCGACCCTCCTTCAGCTTAAACCCATTACCCCTTGTTCTGTCACTACACTCCCTGATAAACAGTCCCTCTCCAGCTTTCCTGTAGCCCCTTTAGGTACTGGAAGGCTGCTATAAGGTCTCCCCGGAACCTTTTCTTCTCCAGGCTGAACAACCCCAGCTATCTCAGTCTGTCCTCATAGGAGAGGTGCTCCAGCCCTCTGATCAGCTGCGTGGCCTCCTCTGGACTCACTCCAACAGCTCCATGTCTCTCCTGTACTGGGGCCCCCAGAGCTGGACGCCCTACTCCAGGTAGAGTCTCACGAGAGCAGAGTAGAGGGGCAGGATCACCTCCCTCGACCTGCTGGTCACACTTCTTGTGATGCAGCCCAGGACACAGTTGGCTTTCTGGGCTGCTAGCATGCATTGTTGGCTCATGTTGAGCTTTTCATCAATGAACACTCCCAAGTCCTTCTTCTCAGGGCTGCTTTCAATGCATTCTCCAACCAGCCTGTAGTTGTGCTTGGGATTGTGCCAACCACGTGCAGGACATTGCACTTGGCCTTTTTGAACTTCATGAGGTTTGCACAGGCCTACCTCTCAAGTGTGTTAAGGTTCCTCTGGATGGCATCCCTTCCCTCCACTGCGTTGACTGCACCACACAGGCTGGTGTTGTCAGCAAACTTTCTGAGAGTGCACTCGATCTCACTGTCCATGTTGCCAACAAAGATGTTAAAGAGCACCAGGCCCACTACCAGCCCCTGAGGAATGCCACTCATCACTGTTCTCCACTTGGACATTGAGACATTGACCATAAGTCTTTGAGTGTGACCATCCAGCCAATTTCTTATCCACCAAGTGATCCATCTGTCCATATCTTATTATTCTTCATTTCTTTCAGGAAGGATGTGAAGGACAACCACTTTTGACCTTGGTACAGTTAGAGTTTGAATAAACTTCTCAATGAGTGGGCCTTAAAGAGTTTCACATCAGCTATTAATTTAAGAAGAAAAATAGCAAAAAAAAAAAACAAAAAAAACCCAAAAAAAACCCAAGCAAACAAGTTAACAGAAAAAAATAAAAACAAATCCTGGTATGGATAAAATTACTGAGCCATAGACTATCTCTTCCTTTAGTTTTATATTGCACTCACAAGAACAGAGGTCCCATATTTGAGGGCAGCAGATGTTACCATAACAATTAACATTAAAGAATTAGGAGCATTTGAAATTGTCAGGCATCCTGTCTGTGTGCTTTTTCCCTTCATACATTGCTAATACTCATAGGGGAAGCAAATGAAGCTTAAGAACTATCAGGTTCCTTCTTGAATATCTCACAGAGGTTCGAACTTCATAAAGGAATTATCTTAATCATATCATCAAAGGAAAGGGCTTGAAATATGATCTCAGATGAAAACTCTGATGGAGAGAAGTATAGTATAAATTTCTCAGCACTCAAGCCTTGGAAATTACAGCCATGACTCCATATCTCAGGCTCTGGAAGGAATAATAATTACTATTTGACAATTTATCAAGGTGAGGGTTCCACTGGAGGAAACATTGTATTCAGTTTGGGAGCTGAAATTACACAATGAGTGGGATATTAAATAACAGCACAAAGTAGGAAGGGTATGCAAGGAAAGTGATAGAACAAATCTGAAGTAAAGGTGAAGAACTCATAACGAGGTAGCAAGCCAACCTCCTTGTTTTCCAGTTATTATCTTAAGGTTCTTCAGTAGAAAAGTCTTTGTAGCATGCTGATCCAGCTCGGCAGCTAGTAGCAGAAACATTAGCAGAATATCCAACCTGGAAAAGTACAATCACTGTGCTGGTGCTTCTCCTTCTAGACTGACATGTGTTCTGGGTATTCCTGCTGCCTTTGTCTCAGGCTTTCTCTTGGCTATATTGAAATAGACTATTTAATTAAGTGTTTGAAGAGAATTATAACTTAAGTAGCTGTAGAGTCAAAATTATATATATAATTAGGAGCATATTTTCCCTATTGCAAGCAACTGGGACATTTATTTTAGAAAATTACTGCCCCTTGGTTGACACACAGGACCTGATTTCTACTTCACGGAAAATATGAAGTAAAAATGTCAGAAAACTTAGATTCCCGTATATGTCCTGTTTCATCTATCATTTGCAAGAGAGAAGGAATATATACATGGCCTGTAAGCTGCAGAATCTTTCTCCTCTAACAGACAACTTTCATGCAGACTTGTTACCTTAGTTACCCTTTATATCAAAGGAAAAAGAATCAATGCTTTTAGGATTTTCTAGGGAATCAGAGAAGCTGCTGAGCAACCTATTCAAAGTGAATTTGGAGTTAGCAGGAAATTGGACTAGAGGACCTCCTCAGGTCTCTTCCAACTGTCGTGGTTTAGTCCCAGATGCAGCTGAGCACCAGGCGGCCGCTTGCTCACCCCTCCCTGGTGGGATAGGGAGGAGAATGGAAGAACAAAGGCAAAGCCTCATGGGCTGGGATGAGGACAGATTACTGGGACAGCAAAAGGAGAGGGAAACAACAACAGTACTTACAACAGAATATACATAACAGGTGATAACACAAGGCAGTTTACCGACCTGATGACGTATCAGATGCTCAGCCTACACTCAGAGCCATGCCAAAATGCCCCTCTCCGACTGGCCCTCTTTTATGGTGAGCATGACTCACAAGGTATGGAATAGCCCCCTGGCCAGCTTGGCTCACCTGTCCTGGCTCCTTGTGAAAATAAACTCTATCCCAGCCAAAACTAGGATGCCAACCTAAATTGTTCAGTGAGTCTATTGACCTGGTCTGCTCTAGATAAGTACTTCAGGATACAGTGAATCTCATTATGGAAGTGTATGTTTCCATTGGTTATAGAAGGAACCTGGCATGCCCAGCCCAGATACTGACACATGCATGGTTAAGTGAATCTCATACCATGACTCAACAGGAGTGCAGCAATTTATTTGGATATGCTGATCCACTGCTTATGTGAACATGAAGAATGTATAAACATGCTTGTTCTTCAGTTTGCAAAACTGTAAAATGAAAACTAGCCTACATTATGTGTTGCCTTTTTTGGTGTAGGTTGATTAAAGCAGGTGGTGTCTTCTCTACTATGCCCAGCAACTCAAGGTTTCAATGGTACAGATATCTTGTGAAAGACTCATGTTTACTAAGCTAATAATCAATTAAACAAATTTGAATTATATGTAATATATGTGACATTGGATCATCTAGACAAGAATGCCTTAAAACCTAGCAGTGGATAGCTGAACCAGAGGCAGGAATGACACAGTGAATTTATCTTTGCATTAATACATTTAGTTCACAAATTTCCTGCATATTTGTTTAGTCTCAAGGATATTCAATGCAATTCCCAGAATGATACATGAATTACTGCAAAAATGTTTAGGCAGTGTCATGCTTTATGAACCAGACCCCTGGGCTGTTCAGTATGGGTTAAACCAAGGACAGACTGTTTTTCATGACAAAGATATTAAGGTATCTATTATGAACCCCTGACCATCAAATTACTCACTGTTTGTCATACCATTTTTAATTTACACGGTGCAAGGGGCTTAAATGTCAGCATCTCTGTTATAACTTAGACTCCAGTGTCTTTAATTAAAGTTTCATGTTCATGTTATGGTTATTTAGAATTTGCTGAAACCCCAAGAGTCATAAATTTATTTTACAGGTCTTTGTGGTATGAACTTTAACAAAACAGCTATAAAGAGGTAATAGGAATGAACAGTACATCACATAAAGCAGAGCAAAGAAGGAGGAAAGGTGGGAATAAACTCCAGACAGATTAAAAGATTTCATCTCTTTTTAGATTGGGGCTTCTGATTTTATTTTGTTATTTTCTTCAGAAGCAAGGAAGTGGAGGGTAAGTAAGAAGTAAATTGTGCATAAAATTTTTCACATAGTGTTTGTGGGGTTTTTTTTCCTTATTCACACTGGGCTTAAATTAATATTTCTTACAAACATTTGGCTAACTAAATGTGAGAGGAGTCCATCTACTTGCATGCAATATTCCTGTGTTTATTTAAAGTCAATGTGCTTGATGAATGTCTGGACTCCTTTAGTTGGTCATGCAACCATTTGTATGAATTTGGTCATACAGCTATGAAGAACAAGATGATGGTGAGGTTGGGGAAATTCACTCTGTTGGTTTTCATCTGTGAATGTGGAGGCACATTACAGAATTAGAATAAACTTGGGACTGTGAAAAAGTCAATGAAGCAATATAGGTGGTAGTAGAGGACACCCTTAACTTCCAAATGTGACCTCCTTAGGTCAACAATGACCTAAGTAATGACCTTCTGCTCTTCTTAGTTGTTCAGATCATATCTTATTTTCTTCTGGATCACACTGGTAATCAGTAAAAGCTTAAGTGGGAAAATGTACTCAAGAGTGAGATATATTTAATGCACAGGAAACTATAAATGGACTTAACATACAAAAGAGTTGTTATGAACTGGGTATCTAGAGTAGATTGAAAAACACTACAGTATGACTGACTAAGAAATGTAATACCAAAGGTGTAATAGATAGGAATTGAAACTGATATATTGTCATATGAGCAAGGAAGATGCTTTCTCGTCAAGAGTAAGTTAGAAAAAAAAAAAAAAAAAGGAAATATTGGCAGAGCTATCTACAATCCAGTGCTTGATTATGAGAACTATTTGAGACACATTGGAAATGCTGCATAGGTTTTCTGCTGACACAGAAAGCAGAGATGGAATTATATTTGCCGAAAAGTGGAGACACTTGTGCTCCAATGAAATAGCAAAGTGGCTCTGAACCACCTTGTGGCTCAGGAGTGTGGTAAGTGTCATAATGAATGTGTATTCATATGTGTGTTAATGCAGAAAAAGAACAGGTATAAACTTTGTTAGGTATTTGTCCAAATCATATCTGTACTTTAAAAATCTCTAGGTTGTCCTCAGAATAAAGATGAAGAAATGCTGTGCTACCCCTGACTTACCTGCTTTGGTAAAACTTTGTGGGAAAGGAGCTAAAAAAAAGAACAGATTGAACAAAAGGAGAGAGTCATCCTGGACATACACAGTCATTATCCATCAATGTGATTGTGATTTTTCAGTGTCTTCAAGAGCACCCAGAATATACAGAAGTCATTTGAAAAATGAACAGCACTGCTCTCCTCCCAACAGCTCTGTCCATTCTGGCCTTGATGTAGCTCAAACGCTGAGAAACAATCTACAGCTTTAGCCTACTTTGCATGTTTAACTGCAACTACAGATGTGTGTGAAATATTACAACTGTATAAATAGGGCCTCTTGTGGCTATTATGCTGAAATTAAACATTTATGTCATAATTGAAATGATGCAATCTAATATGATAAAACACAACAGTCAAGAAAATTCTGAGCTCATGAGTTTTTCTACAGAAAAGTGCCAGCAGAAATCTAATTCAGAATGAGATTGACTTCTCACTCCTCCAGATCTGGGAAACAACTGTTCTGACCAGGTGAACAAACTTACAGGCTGTTGTTATATCCAAGTCCATACACATTCAGCGCTCTGAGACCACCACCATCAGTTATACAGCCCAAAGTATTGTAGGTCAAAATTGAAAGGACTTGCTTGCTGGGGCTCGTTGCATCTCAGCTGAGGTGGAGATTTCCTCCTTGTGCGTTTTCAGTCTCTGCTGACAGTTTAATTTAGTCTCTGACTGCTGGTACTGGCAGAAGTCTCATTGCAGCAGCTGAGGATACTGGTCCCTACCTGTAACCACGGTCCAGCTATGCAAGTTTCCCTTCTTGCTTGGATCTGTGCGCAACAGTAGATGCTTGGAGGAGCGGAGCAGGAGATCAGATCAGAGAAGGAGGCACACCACAGGTTCTTGCAAGAATGGAAAAATGTTATTATGGAGAAATGTTATCAGTTGCAATCTTCCACATCGGACCAGAAGCAACTTTGTTAGCCACTTCGCTATCAGAATAGAAAAGAGAAAACAAACATCAGCAAAATCATCCTCTAGTTTCAAATAGAAAACAAAGATGAAATGTTCAGAAGTTTGAAGACTAACTTCTAAAATTTCCTTGCAGCTGTGAGAAGGTACATTAGAGATTTCCAATACCTCCCCAACAGGGGAGATGTAACCTTTGTCTTGAATGTCTTTAGAGTACAATATAGACAGATCTGAGTCAAATATGCATTATAGACATAATGTGATGTAGCTGGTATTTGAGAAGATGAAAGGTAAACCTTGTTTCATAAGGTCTACATAATCCATGTTTCTTCATGAATTTTAGGGTACAATGTCGATGGAAAATACTTCCTTCCTCAGGTAACAGTACCCACACCATGTTTAGTCTTAAGTATAATATTTTAGTACCCTTATAATAGGAAAGTCCTACCTGAAAGTTGATAAAGGAGGCAAAGATAATGGGTGTTGGATAAGCAGACCAGAAATATGTTTGCTACAGTTTTGATATTGCTTTAATTTTCTTTTTTGAAGGGAAGCAGAAAGTGGTATTATCATTGCTTTCTCTGCCACTAACTTCTTTATACATGATTAACATGATAAACATGATGGAATCTGGTGTATTGTTTATCATTTACATTTTATTTTCCACTCACTACCTTTCATTCCAGAAGGCACTTGAAAGATTGGAGATTTGTTCTTTATTTATTTATTTAGGTTCCTGAATATATTTGAAGTCCTCAAAAATTTCTGAGGGTAGCACCACAAGTCGTACACCACAGGCAGAAATGAAAGTTTCAGAAAACAGGCTTTGTTAAACAACCTGCTGAGGACTATGTGCATAGCTTCAATCACTCTAGTGCAGCTACATCAATATACACCAATAAGGAATATGATGCATACAAGTCAACATTGAATGGATGCTAATTGTAAACCACATCACTAAATTCAATGCAGTTGCTCTAGTGTAAAGTGAATTTGCAATAAATCATTTAAAATTGTATTAGAATTTTTGCAGATGTCAAAATTCTGCGTTCTTCCCCTAGGTCCAATACATTTTCTATAAAGACTCCTGTCCTCTTCCTATCACCAGTCACTGCCTAGAGATTTTGGGAAATCTTTGTCATTCTCTGGCTCAAACGATGTTGTGAATATCCTGCTGTGGATTGCTTTCTTTTGTCATCTGTGCAACTATTTTGGTCAAGTTTGACTTAGTGACAAACAGAATCATCCACTTAGCTCTTCCCTTCTTCTAGTCAACTACAAAAGCATTCAACTTCCCTTCAGTTGACTTTCCTGCCAACAGTTTCCATGAACTTGCTATTTCCCCCACTCAACCTGCCAAAACCTAGAGTACTTCCTGTTAAGTATGTTTCTTCATGCAACAAACCGAAAATACTATCCAGAGTCCATTGGACAAAGAGCCCAGTTATGAACAATTGTGAACAAACTCCAAAGGACTGGAGTGCTGCCTATAGAGGCATCTGAGTATTCATTTGTAAGCACAATTGCTCAGTAATGGGACTCACTGCCTGGTCAAAATTTGGGGACTAGAAGAGTAAGGGAGTAATGAGAAAAAAATAAATCGTGATAGTGGCTGGAGGGGAGAAAAGCTACCGTTTAAAACAAAAAATTATCCTTCCTTGCCCCAAACAACTGAAATTTCAGTCTTGATGCAAGGAGAAGGGGAAGAAAAAAAAAAAAAAAAAAAAGAAGAAAAAAGGATTTCTTTTATTCTTTTCAGAATACTTCAGTACCAAAAACATTTCCAGAGACTGCTACCATGCCTCAAGGGATTGCAAATGCCTTCTGTCATCATTCCCATCCATTGAAATGTACATTAGACACTACAGAGAGAAAATTGGGGCAAGGCAAAAATGAAACAAAACAAAACCAAAGCATAGCCCATCAAAGAGGAGACTCATTTTTTTTGGAGTTCAAAGGAATGATGTGTCCCTAAAACAAACCAATTTTCTCTCCCTACGTGCATGACACACACAAACACTTGCACATACACACTCACACAGGCTTCTGGTCTCGTAGGCATCTACTTTCTGAATAACCATTTCTGTAAGTAAACAAGCTGCTCTGACTGCAGCATAAAATGAGCTTAATAACAACTGAGATCAAAATGAGCCAAGATAGTAGGGGAGAATAGTGGGGGGATCATTCCTAAGACTGTTTGCCCCTGAAGGGAGAATTATTATTATGACCTTGTACCACTGAGTGGGCATGTGCTCCTAGCTGGATCAAAAGTAGGCCTTGGCAAAGCTCTCTGCCTGCGAATGTGGTTGCAGTATCTAGTTTTTAACGCTACTGGAAGTGTTGCTATGGGCACTGAGGCACAGGAGCCAAATACAGGGAAAGGGAAATAATGAAAAATGCTGATTAGGAGCTCAGAGAAAGGAATGGAACATTTGTGCTCAACAATAAAATGTAATGCTCTGTTAATCTGTTTCTTGGCTGTCTGTAGTCCATAGGCTTTTTAATATACTTTTTGTATATTACTATATAGGTTATTTAATACACTTTTACTCTATGGGATATTTAATATGGTCCTTTATTCCCTGTTTAGCTACCTATATATATCCCTCTCAAAAAGCCCACAGTCTTTTCAAATGAATTTTGATTGAGTCGAGTGTGCACTCATGCTCTCGGAAATATAAAGCAAACTGCTCTGCTGACTGCTTGAGAGAGCAGGTATTAATTAGCACTCTTAGATATGCTACAGACTGAAGAACTTTTTTCCTTCTATGAGAGTTTTCTTTTACATTATCCACCCTTGTGTCCTTCACTCTTTTCCCACTGATCAATGATAGTTTGAACCAATTATGTATTCTCAGTGATATCCAGTACGCTGTCAAGTTAAAAAACGAAGAAACAAACATACACAAAGCTTTCTGATTTCTACCACATTCTCTTTAGTTAATTGTCACACTGGGACATTATTTCTCATTCCCAGGTTCTTGATGCTGAAAAAGAAAAAAATTTTTTAAAAAAATATAGTTAACATGAAAAAGTTGTTGAATCTACCATTGCTTAATTGTTCAAAGAACAGAGGAGTGTCTTGAAGTTGAATATCACCTTTTTAATCAGTAGTATCCACATGCACACCATATGATTGTGCCATTAAGTTTCTTCTTCCATCCTGGAAAACTTTAAACTGTGACAGAGTCAGTTTTGCGTCTGTAAGTCTGTCCCTCTTGCAGCACATCTTTCTTTACCTCCTTGACCTTCTGTGATCAGACTCCTAATCATTATGCTATAAAAATCCAGTGTTAAAAATAATTATTTAGATTTTTTTTTCCCCTAAACATGTCCTAGGCTAGAGTATAACAATATCATAGCTCTCAACAAAACAATTGATATTCAACCAAGCTGGATATCCACCCAGGAATTTTAAATAACTAGAATAGTATTACTTATTTTACACACCCACCTACCATCATACAAAAGTTCATAAGATGCAAAGGCAACACAACATGGTGTTGGGAAACCTACACTCTCATTAAAGTAAATGGACAAAGTTTTTGCTCCAGCTTTAATAAAATCTTCATTCCAGTACAAGGTTAGTTTTCAGTAAAGAGGGGAAAAACTAGTGAGAATACATGGTTTCATCCCTACCTATTTCATTAGGAATGGAAGGTATTTCATTTCTTGCTCAATAGTGTTTTATATTAAACTAGGCAATCTTGGAAAATAAAGTTAGATGTATATTTTGTGAGATTTTTAAGTTAAATTCTCCTGACATTACTTCTACTCTGACATGTTTTAGTCATGACCTGATGAACTTAATGGGACCACAGATCCATTAACATGTAGATCTACATGAATTCCTCTTACTTGTCCTGAGCTGAGGATCTGGTCCAGTGGCATTTCGCACCTGTATAAGTTATAATTTAACAGAATAATTTTCCAGTATAACAGAATCGGACCTTTGGAGTTATAAATAAAGGACAACAAAACAGAAAAGCAGGTGGAGGAAGAAGAAGCTGAAAATGGGCAGAAGGAATGAAAACTCATTCATTCTTCTGAGCAAATGCATGTGTGTGGAAACTGAAATAATAACCTGTTTAGCTATTCTGGCCTTGGAAATGCGCAGTGCTGTAGATTATGCATGAAGACAGAGCCTGATACTTTTCCAAAGGAACGATATTTTTTTAGCTATTCAGCATGCACAGGGCCATATTGAGAACACTTAAAACCCTATTCTTCTCAAATGCTTAACCAGCTTCCCTCCACACCCACCTTGACCGGTGAGGAAAGAGAGAGGAAGGGACAGAGGGGAAGGCGAGACGCACAAATGCCATGCGATGTCAATATCAGGTGGTGCCGATTTAATCTCCCTGCTCAAAGCTCTTGATTTGATTTAGGATAGCAGTTGTTAAGAGCAGAAGGAGCTGCTGGCACGAATGGTAACCCTCTCAGCCAGGCGCGCTTTCCAACTGTCCTGAATATTAAAAAAAAAAAAATAGGGAGGGGGAAGAGGGACTGAGAGAGAAAGAGAGACTCAAAGAACAAGCCTACTGAAGAGCAGTGGCTGCAGCTCACTCGGAGGAATTCCATTAAATGAACTCATCCGTCATCTTGCCTTTTATTGATGAGTGGCATTGCTTGGCGGCAAGTGACATGGCAGAACAAATAGCATCGGAGCCTTGGCTTCCTCTTCCATTGCACACAGAGACACACAGGCCCCAAAACAATGAGTCATTACTTATTACATCCATTATTAACTCAGCTCAGGCTCATTAGGCATGGAAATTGAGGAGGGGAAAAAAAAAAAAAAACAAAACACAACAAAAAAACCAGGAGCTAAGTAACAGCGAGTACCCACACATATAGGGAAAGGGTGTGGTGAGAGGAAGAGAGAGAAGGACAGTTAAAATCTGCTACTCACCATTTGTGACATTGTCAAATCCTAAGGGTCATGAGTAGTTGATCATATGTTTTCCTTTTTCTGACATGATTGCATTGAGGACTGTGCTTCAAAGCAACAAGGCCAAAAGAACAGGAATGTAAGAACTACATCATTAACTACTGCAAGACCTTCAGAATAAAGTTTATCAAGAGTGATATGGTTTTATTAGAGGAATCTCAAGTGGACATGATAAAAAAAATATGAAAAATGGAGCTACTAGAATTATAAATCAAGTCCAATGCAAGCTTTTTTTTTTTTTTTTTTCCCCCATGAGGGGAGTGAGTTGGAATTCCTGTGTGTCTTCCTGTCTGTGGCATTGGATTAATTTCATTTGATGTTGTCTGTCTAAGAGTTAGATACCTAGCCTGAACTAGTCTCTCATCCAAATTTCCTTTACAGTCAAGAGAGGGCAATAAATTTGCCACTGGATGATTCATCCAATCCTAAAAAAAAAAAAAAGATCTTTAAAACACATTAATTTAAACTGCTATGTGGACATGTTGATATCTCTCCTTTTACTATCAAGGAAGCCTAGATGACCAGCTTTGATGGAGCATATAACTTGCAGACAGCTAAAGTTAAGTGAAGTGAATCTGACTGTAGCTGTCTTAAGTCATGTTTGACTACAACAACTGCTTTCTGAATCTGTCTGAAAACAAGTTGGTTTATTTCCCATTTCCTTGACTAGTCAGGTCTAGAAACTTTTCCTGAAATGTGTCCATTCACTAAAAAAAAAAAAAAAAAAAGGACAATAAAGGATTCAGGAAAAGGCAAAGGTGGAACTACTACTGAGCCAAAATTCAGGTAGAATTAAAATGGGACTGAGTGGGTCTAGAAAAAAAACATGAGGTGTGTGGACCGACTCGAATAAAATAAGACAACAGTGAAGCAATTCCAGTAAAAGCAAGACTGTCTGAATCAGTGTAGTCACCAGTTCAGCTAAAATTGGCTTGAATGTCTGCACCAGCTTCAATTCGATTCATGTTTCAATTTCTCTGCATTTCAGTAAATCCTATTAATCCTTCTTGGCTAGATTTCACCTTTTCTTTTTCACTGCCCATTGGCTTAAGGATGAGATAAAAGAGATTACTGAAGTACTGAGAAAGACTGTTGATATTCCAAGGATTAGCCAAAGTCGGGGTGGGAGGGAAGACTTGAAAATTCAATCCAGGTTGTCCTCACCTTCAAGTGCAGAGTCACAGGTTGATTTCTAAACTTACAAGGTACTTCCTAAAAATATTTGCCACAAGACAGAGATTAAATTTCACATCGTGAGTACATCTAAATCAAATGAAATTAAAACTTAGAATAAGTAGCTATATTTTCAGTACAATCAACAGAAATAGCTAATTGCACCAATTTCTGAAACCAGGTATTTCCAAACTGGCTGACATTTTTTGTTGCAAGAGCTTTTGTTACCTTTTGTAATTCCCGACTTACACCTGCTGATAACAGGAGGTGGATAGCTTGAGAACTTGCTCATTTATCTCCTCTAGAGGTTTTGCTGGGAACAGGCAGTAGTAAGGAGTAGAGTAAGATTCCTTCCAAGTTCATCTTGGCAAGAACACATGTATTAAAGGCTTTTCTTCTGCTAATTAATTCTGAAAAGAAGCACAAAAGAAAGTTGTGTTGCTTGACAGCTGCCCTAAATATCTTAGTGTCAGAGTTGGTTAGCACATGCCACTGATCATGTTCTTTCAGCTCAGATGCATAAGTTGCAGTGATCTTGTACAAGAGTTAATGGAACTGGAAAAAAGGAAAATGTGTCCTCCTTAATGTGGGGATTCAGCTGATGTTTCACTGTATTTTTCCATCCCTCTACAAAAGTAGTTTACACATTCATGGTTTCTTTTTTTAAAAAACTTGTTTTATAAAACAGAATGGAAATAATCTCCCCCATTTTCTTCTTTTATTGTCTTTCTTCCCATATTAACATATTCTGTTCTTTATGAAAAATAACCCAAATAATGGAAAGCTTAAGAAATTGAAGTTTCAGGGAAAGGAGATAAATCTTTATTCAGCCAGTTGACTTGTTATGGGTTTCATTCACACATACAACAAAGAAATTTTTCTTATAACAAAAATATTTTAAATAAGTATTTGTAACATACATATATCCACTCTAATAATAAATTTTACTTTTAAGCTCAGAAAGCACCATTTCTTAGAGAGATTCTTTCAGAAGAGAGATAAGAAGGAAAGGAGATTAATTGCACCAGATGATACTCCCAGTCAAATGCCCACATTTATTCTACCTTCAAGGTACACAGAGAAAAAAGAGTCATATCCTGTTTTATTTGAGTGTGTGGCAATCATGGGAGTAGATGGAATCACCTATAGTGTTTTGCCAAGGATTCAGAATGTGTTAAAAAGCAAGAAAAAAAATTAGATGCATTCACAAGGTTTACTTTTCTCCAATTAATCCTAAGGCATCTGCTTTGAACATTAAAAAACATTCTCTTTGTAAACATGTAACTATTAAAAAGAAAAAAATCGTAGATAGTCTTGGCAAGTTACCTACCTTCCAAAATCTGAGAAGAACATGATTCTATTTAAAAGCTCAACAGCTTCATATCTCTTCAAGTAAGGAAGTTTCTCTGGATGCTCGGCAATATCCCTAACACTACTCTTACTTGGCCACCTCTGGAACCTACTGTGGAAATCGTTGCTTATAACTTACAGCAGCACAGCACAATCCACAGGAGCCTTAAGTGGTTGCTTTGGATGATCATCCTCTCTCATTCAGAGCACTTTTTCTCTGAGGATCCAGTCTTGCAATGCGCTTTAATTATTCATTAGCTTTCACTTCAGCTGAGCCCATGCCAGGGCCAGGCCTAGGGGTGGGAATCATTTCGCCTTGTGTTAAGGGTCTGTAGAGTAGAAATGGAAGGGAGTCCATATTTCAGTCTCTCTTTCTATTAATAAAGAGAAATAGGAACATTTAGGGCACAATTCGATGACCTGTTTTTGACTTGCACCTTAGGATTAGATGAATTGTGCCTTAAACGGGCTTGATTCTCCATCGATTACAGAGCCTCAAGTGACTGGCTCACATGTCAACAGCTACATTTGGGCAGATGAATCTCACCCAGGAGGTTTACATTTTATTTAATGATTTTGCATTAAGGTACCAGAGACAAGACACAGAAGAAAATGCAGTCAAAGAAAGATCATCTTCCCCTGCTTGTGGTACAGTGATATTTTGTGCTAATGTTTTGCAACTGTTGTTCAACATTCGCTTCTTTGCAGTGTGTGCAGTATCGAGGAGTCTGGAGGTGTCGTATCAGCCTGTCTCAATTCTATCAGCAGCTGCCGTAGCGGGAGAAATCCTAATTCGGCACAATATGCCAGTAGCTGAGGTTAACTCAGCAGCAGCAGCTAAAAGACAGATGTAAAATCAGTAGCTGATGATTTTACATCAGAGGAGTGAATGTAAAATCAATGAGAAGTTTTAAAGCAGGGAATGGCCTAAATTTAACAAGGGAAATTAAGTCAATGTTTATTTTAGCAAAAGGAAAGCTTTCCCTCTCTCAGACTAAGACTATGATTAGCAGAGCACTAGAAGCTAAGAAGATTTTAACAGAAGCTTGCTCTAAAAACAGTTTTCTTGTATCAAAGATGCTCTCTGCATTTCCCTGAATGTTCACTGATTCAAATAGTCTTGATTATAGACAGAACAAAATACATAGTAGTAGTTGAAAATTATGTTGCATAGGGAAGGCAAGGGACAGAGATGGGGAAAATAAGATAAAATATTTTCCAAAGTGAAAGAATTTTTCTCTGAATTTTATTTTTGTTCATTTAAATATATTATCAAGCTTCATCTGTAAAAATTGTCTTTTCTCCTTAAAGTTTTAAGCTCTTTCTTTCACTTTCCCTTCCTTTTTCGCTTCCACTTAGTCCTTCTTCCTGAGGTGGGGGAAGGGGGGGGGGGGGGGGGGGGGGGGCGGGGGAATAAGGAAGAAGAAAAAAAGGAGAAAGAAAAGGAAAATAAGGGGGGGGGGGGGGGGGATAATTAAAATTAAGAAGAAACATGATAGTACCATTCTTTGCTTTTCTTCTTTTTTTTTTTCTTTTTCAACTCTGTTTAAAAAAAAAAATAAAAGTGAAAAATTGAAATCAGCCACCTTCTAATGGAAAGGATTTTGAACCTGAACTTCTGTGAGCTCTATTGTTGCTTGGTAAAGGTTAAGCACATGCTAAACTTTAATCATATACTCCCAAGGAAATCTCAATGAAACATTCATGTTCATCCAGAAAGGACCTTGAAACTTGAATTTAAAATGTTTGCACTTATTATTCCTAAGTAAGCCAGTACTTAAGTGCTTTGGTGCATGGGCTCCCCTTCATAACATTTAAGATTCTGTGTTGAAACCTCTGTTATATAAAACATCCCTCTCTGAACCCTGTCCCATAGATTTACGTATGCCTGCGTACCAGTCTCCTTTCTAAGATGTGTGATGAGACGTGAGCTGGTAGATTACAGTTTAGGTGTTTGCAGTGCCATGACATTTTCTTGTATCAGCTCATCTTTTTCCATGTTCTAAAGAAGTCTAACTTAGGAAAATGTCTTAATGTGTTGTGTGTTTTAATATTGCCTTTTAACTCAGAAAATATTGAATATATATATGTGCACAAACATTTATATATATATGTACCTGTACAGACGTAGATATATATGTGCATCTCAGCCGGCGACATGGCATCTGCCTGCACTGTTGATACAAGAAGCCAAAAAGCTCCAGACTGTCTCTTCTAAGAGTTATGTTTCATTTTGCATATCTTTGGTTAATATTTTTCAACACTTAAATCTAAGGGAAGATGCTTCCTACTGTTAGGTCTTCTCGTCCTGTACTACTTGACAGTAAGTTTCCACTCATACTATTTTAAAACTAGATGACTAAACTAAACTGATTGTTTACACTCAGTTGAGAGCCACGTTAGACAGATACTGAGGTTCAGACAAAAATTTGCCACACTTTTCTAAAACGTTTTGGGCTTTGGGTAGGATAAATCATCTTTTGGAAATACCCACTTAAATATTTCTCTCTTGCCCATCTATATCTGTGCCCACTTCTGTCTTCATTATCCAATAGCTATGCACATGCCTAACTTTTAAATAACAAAAAGGAAGGGAGATTAGTCCCTCCATTTACACAGCTGCAGTGTTTGCCTGCACTTGGAACAGGGGAAGGTAATGATTTCTTACCGGTGGCTGATATGGGACCCATATCAGTATCCATTTTAAATGTAAAGCATAAAACGAAGTATTTTGAGATTCTTCCAGATAAAAATGACTGTGTTCCAAATCCTGGAGCTTTAGAATTCTATAGGGAATCTGCAACAGTGGATGAACTCTACACCACAATATTGAGATTTTGCATTAGATAGATACAATATTTTGAGGCAGCAGGAATATTAAGAAAGATCCTTAAGATAATATTTTTAAATAATTTCAAATATATAAAATATTAAAAGGAGAGTAAGGTGAGTTAAATATATCATGTTATATAAAGGAGAGAAAAAATAATATGTGGCAAATACAAGATAGTTTTCAAAACCTTATAATATAACCTTTCAAAACCTGTAGTATGATGAAGCATCCAAATAAACCTGCATGACATAGTGTAATGTAATTATTCAAGCTCTTCTTTTTATTAGGTCCTTCATATATAGTCATTTAAAGCACATACAGTGTCTGTTATGTGTTATCAATTCATTTGTTCCCTATCTAGATTTATATTTCCCCCTCAGAATGAAAATAAGATGATCTCTCTAACTGACAATTTTAAGATTCAGATTTTGGATGTGAGTTTTAATTGCTATGACAGCAATGTGTTTACTGTGTCTAAAGATATGCAAACTGCTTTATGAGTAACTCGATAGTCTACTATGTGTTTGTTTGTGATCTTATTCTGTTAGGGGCTGATCCAGAGCTCTTTGAAGTCCGTGGAAATTTTTTCATTGACTTCAAAGAGGTTTTGGCTCAGACCCTTATCCTTAAATACTGAATAGATTAACAACTGATTTGTGATAGTTTTCAATGCCAAAAGGAAGGGGTGTGGGGGGGGAAGCCAGTATTTACAAAATTACATATCTGGCAAACACTATTTGACCATCTTCTATTGATATGTGTATTAATATTAAACCAGTACCACAATGGCATATGTACACTATTGGAGGAGAAAAGTAGTGCTCTACATAGGGAAATATTTAATGATATCCTTGTATTTTACACACAGCTTCACCTAAACCTATTCCAAGAGTGAGGCCACTGGAGTATTCAAGGATGCACAACCATTTCCTAGGCAGAAGTTCTTTCCCAGATGTTCATTTTGACCTGGGGCAACTCAATCAAAGTCTGTAAGGTTTCCAACATTTCTAGTGGGGATTTATTTTTAAAAATGTGGCATATGGATTTTTCTGGCAATAATGAAATATAGCTGTGCACACTCCATTAAATAAAATGAGACTGTAATCCTTAAAACTGTGTGAGTAACTGGAATTGGAAAGCTGGGAGATGGGAAAAAGGAAAAAGGTTTAGGGTGGAGAAAGGGAAGAGCTTCAGGAAGGACATTTGAAGAGGTGACCCATGCAGCATATGGAATGAACCATATGGAATATATGGACTCAAAGAACGTATAGTCATCCTGAAAGGATGGGTAGATATAGCATTGTATAATTAACTCACAAAAAAAATCAGATAAAAAGATGGGGAGTGACTTAATAAAACTATTTCAATAAGTAGATTTTTTTTTTTAAAATACTTTCTCTGGAACTCTCTCTGTATCTCAACCTCTTGCTGCTTAAAAGCATAAAAGTGCTGCCTTTGGTAATTAACTGTCTTGCTTTGCACTACAGCAGTTTTGAGACTTTCAAAGCAGGAAGAGAGGCTTTAGAAACTCTACCTCTATAAATTTAGTTCCAGTTTCAAAGAACTTAAAATATCAATAGACAAAGCAGAAAGAAAAATGTCTCAGTAAAATATTCCTGGGCTTTCTTATGCAGATAGGGCCTGACCCTTTAGTTTGTGCAGCCTTTCACCCAACACTAACCAGGAATATTAGGATTCAGTAGAAATATTGCCCCCACTTTGCTGTAGGATGCCTGATCACAACATGAGCAATATCATGCAGAACCACATTTTCTGTGTGAGATCCCTGGAGCTCAGCAGAACCATCTTTTCCAGGTGCATGTTCTTCTACCTCATTCCCTTTGTTGTTCCAGAAAATGTCCCCAAGAAACCTTCCCTCCTCCTCCTGCTTTTTTTTAAGCTTCAGAATAGTTTTCATCTCTTGTTTATATATTAGGACAGCAATCCTCCTTTCAGTGTGTTCTATTTAAACTTACATTTAAGAGGCATTTCTACAGTGACCTCTGCAAGACCATCATGACCCTCGCCATTATGAACAAATGACGGTGTACCTCTAATGGCTGCACGCACCTGCATTGCTGGCTGTGTACGCGCTAAAGTAACCCCTTTCCTTCCTCCTAATAGATATGAACATTCCTGAGTGCAGTTGGCACTTAGTAATAATAAATAACAATAACAATAATAATAATTTAATTCCATCTAATGGAATAATTTGCTGTCTAATCACAGTAATAAAGGGAGTCCATTATGCCACCAAAATTGTTTTCTAAACATGAGCCTTTCTACAGAGTAACTCGAGCAGCTGCTGCTGAGGTCTTGTCATATTGCAGAAGCACTCGGCTGGCCAAAACTTCCCGGTGCAGAGACATCAATCTCACTCCCTGTTGGCTGCTGAGTTCACTCTACAGACAGCCAGTATTGCTGTCAGCTTTGCGTCTATGATGGACAATGGAATTCAGTAACAATGCACTTACATAGCATATTGCTTTTTGCATGAGCAGTGGATTGCGCTGTCAGTGACAGTGGTGGGAGAGTTGGTAGTTTTGGTAGGAAACGAACAATTCTGAAGCCATTAAAAATATGAAGGGAAATTAATGTTGACTTCTTCATTGCCTGTAAAATTCAAATGCAGAGAATTACCACTGTATTTTCCTCTGTTCTCTCCTTAGCCTAAGGAGATACTGTGTAAAGGGTAAGAGATGTGTAAGAGAATATCAAAAAGCCATAGGTATTTGAGAATTTTTGTTCAGTGCAAAAAAGCAGAGCCAGTAAGACTCATTCCTGTAACGACCTAGACTGAAAAATTTAACTTTAGGCAGAGTTTAAGTACCTAACTCTATCATAATGACTCACAAACCCCTATCCTAACTGCTGAGGCATCTCTACTTACAGCCATCTCCAATTTTTTTGCCACAATACTTACAGTGCTCCTGAAAACTCCATTACTGTGTATACCCAAAGCCATCGTCTTGACAGAGGCAAGCAGCCCAGCAGCTGTTGTCACCTAAGTCTGCTTAGGATTGCCCTGGGCACCCTTTCACCTGCCTCTCCCAGAGACCCCAACACACGGGGACAGCGCTGCATTTTGTGCAAAAGGCAGCCGCTCTTGTTCAGGAGTGCAATAGGCGAGTACGTAGCACTGACGACAACAGCTAGGTTTCACTTTGTGTTTTACACATATGTCCCTCCTTCGTGTCAGACATCTCGAACTTACACTTGCCATAACTCATGAGAATGCCTTAACTGGCAGCCTTAATATATTTCTGCTTTACTGTCTTTATGGCCCCTAAATTACCGAAATTTTTTTATTCCCCTTTTCGTGTTGAGGGAAAGACAAGATAGTACAAGGTAAAGTTTGGTGTAGATAGGCATCCACTCAAGTATATGTTCTTTTTCTGTTACAGCTGTCATATAAAATATTTCTCTCTTAAATGTGAGTTTTTTCTCATTACTAAAAGATCATACATGAGCACTTATCATCAGGTATACTGTAAATTCAAACCCTACCTTAGTTAATGATAGTTTGCTTATATTATCAAATCTTATATATACATGAAAATATACAAGGCTGAATATCTCAGTATAAAACCAGAGTTAATAAGGCCTAGATTGGCATAAAGAATGAAGAGACAAGTTAACAACACAAGTACAGGACCTGTTGCGCTATATTTTCTAGGCTCAGTGATAAAGTTGGTTGGAAGGAATGTTCAGGAGACAGCTTTAATTGTCTCTAAGGGGTACCTCCTTGGCCTTGAAATGGGGTCACAAAAAGTGAGGTCAGCCGCATCACATCTCTCTGTCGGTGGCTGTACAAAGTGTCATGCCTTAAGGACTGCAGCCCAACGGGTCACCATGGCTGGGGTGGGCTTTGGGCTTGGCTCTTTTACCCAACTGTGGAGGCTGCTGCTCCCTTTCCCTTCGAGTAAACCAGCACGTTTCTCAGTGTTAGTTCTACAATTCTGGCTTCTAAAACACGTTCTCAATATTAATTTCCTGAAGAATAATTTTTCATCAAGTGATTTACAGAGTGAAAATGATTCTCGAAGAAAGTGGCTGGAAAGCATGAACGGAAAGACAAGTAGTGTCGGGTGTTCCCAAAGGAGTTTGTAGGGAAAGTGGAAATGCGAAAGTTAACTTACTGTGATAAATTGGACTCACAACTAGGAAACTGTGGAGAGTTCTGCAGCCCAGTCTAAGCCACAACTTGCCCACATGTGTTTTGTTTTGTTTGGTTGGTTTTTTTTAATTTTATTTTACTTGTTTCTGTAATAAGCTTACAGAAAGTCAGAACTGAATGCTTGCAACGTTCAGTAATCATATGTGGGCTGGGTGACAAACTTACATATAACAGCAGTAACAAGTTAAAGTAAATAACTGTCATCCTTAACCACACACATCTGCAAATCCCAAGAGTGTTTTGTCTTTACATGTATGGTTGAATCATATGGTAAAAACTATATTGTCTGCTTAATGTACTTTGCTGTTCCCAGTAATTCACACTTTGGATTTAAATAATTTTATCATGATTCATAATTATTTCTTTCTTTCTTTCTTTCTTTCTTTCTTTCTTTCTTTCTTTCTTTCTTTCTTTCTTTCTTTCTTTCTTTCTTTTTTCTTTGTCTGTATAATCCAAAAGTCTTTGGGAAGCTCAGATCTTTTCTTGATTTAATTAAGAGGTATCATATATTTTCTTTCTGGGGTATTTCCCTTTCAGCTCAGTTTTGCTAAATCATAAACTTAACTGCATCAGATCTAGTGATATGCAAATGAGTCCTTTAAAAATCCACCCCCTAAGCTCCAGAGACATGTGGGGTGTAATACACGTAGAAATCAGAGCCTCTGGAGTTCATCTGTTGTTAGTGCTGTCACAAGTGACATCCCTGAATACACACTGGTGTATTCACACACACACACACGCACACCCTCCCTTAAAGTACTTATTTGCAGATTGCAGCATTTTGAGGCTTTGAAGTGGCACCTACAAATAAACTGCCACCCACACTTTCCTCTATTTAGGTCAGAGTCACTTCAAACTAGAAAGAAAAAAGCCACACATGCACAGACACACACAAACACTCACACAAACAAAACTGATGCAGAGAAAATCAAATAATGAGGTGCAGCCACCCAAGGCTGGTGTGAAAATCAACATATGGGGAATTATTGTGAGCGTCGGGCTCTGCTTCAAATAGGCTTGTTTTGCCTGGAACCCTGAGATGAGCTGAAAAAGGCAGAGTCGGTTGCTTCACTAATCGCTGAGCTACCTGCAGAGAAACAGGCAACCATAAAAAGAAACAAAACAATAGAGAAATAGATACAGAGGGAGCCTCTGCTGAATGGCGTAGGATGGGCTAGCTGGCATCTCCAAAAGCTTTTCTAAAACTGCAGGTTAAAAATACCTTCTGCAGCAGCTATTACAAAAAACAGACTTTGGGTTTTAGACGCTCCTCTGTTGCTCAGGTACCTGCATGGAGAGTTTTCCAACCCTATCAAAGTGAGGGACAGATGTAACTCCACCTCGCTGGGTTGCCCACTGCCAAGACCAAAGTTTTGGTGGACCTCTGCTTTGAGTGTTGAAGTAGCAGGTAAAGCATGGGTGTGAGCACTGTTCTTGTGGATTGTAGTCCAGAGACCTCAAAGGATGTCCCTTGATGGGGTGCAGCTTTTAGCCTGAAGTGCTTAAAAAATTAAGTTAAAAAATGTAATCATAAATTAAATCATTCAACAAATCAGCTATAGAATTGCACCTACATTCTTAGGGGTATAGTGCAATATGACAGCAAAAAAGAACACTGTCCAAAACAGATGGGTGGATTCAATACATGGATCGCTTGATATCTAAGACTGGTAAGATAAGACACTCTTGGAAGATGCCCATCTCCTTGCACTTAGACAATCTCACTTGCTTTTGATAAGTTACATTATTTCATCTTGGAAAGGAAAGAAAATATTCATTTAGTTTTATAGTTTTGATTCATGTTTTTCTGGCTATTAGGCTACATTATAATATATATATATAAATGCCAAAGCATACATAGATTTGGTATAACATAATAGCTAACATTGGACATTTTTCGTTAGAAAGCTTTCTCTTTAACAAAATTAAGAAATTTGACAATATAAAGAGGTGTTGGGGATTCAGATTTCATTGTTTCCCCAGAAAAAAATGTGTAATATATTTCTCTGTATATCTGTGTGCAAACAAAGCACATGTCAAACCTTGGCAGAAAATTGAATTTCAAAAATGTCAGCATTTCCAGGAGGCGGGACTTTCTTTATCCCCATGGAGAAAATAGAGGATTTGAACTTAAACATGACAAGAAGGACAAGAAAATAAGGAAAAGTGAAATAATGGCTTTTATCTTAGAGCCACTAAACCCCTTTTCTTAACTCACATGGAAACTGATGTGTATTTGGGATCCAAATAGAAGTGCAATGGTAAAGTACCATTGCAAATCCAAACAGTACTTATCTAAATGCAAAAAGATGAATTCCAGGATGAACTAAAGGTTTGTCTACATTAACATCTCAGTTCAGATTAGGAGTGCACATCTTCAGTGAATCTTCTGGTGTTCTCATTCCATACATACTCAACACCAGGTGATGCACTCCCAAAGACCACCAGTGCACTCCAGGTGCCCATTAGTGTACAGTCTGCAGGACCACACTGAGGTGGCCCCTTGAAATGCATCTGATATGGAGATGCTTGTCCAGATATTGGCTAAAAAGCCTTACCTCCATTGATGTAGGTAAATACTTAAAGATTAGTGGGATCATATTCCTGAGAAACATCAGGTGGTAAAATGTGACTGCATTTGTGTGCGTGTGTGTATGTAATACAGTTATAACCATGCCAGCAAAGAAAATATTGCCAGTACTAAGATACTACAGAGACCTTAGCACCATATTGCACTGTGGTGAATATTTCTTTCTTTGTTCCGCTCTAGTTTTATACCCTTCTTAAACCACATTATTAAGAGTGGTTCCCATATCCCCTAGTAGTGATTAGTCAGTCATGAGTGAGAAAGTTTCAAAAGAAATTGTGTATATGTACAATAAAATAATTTTTCATTTTTACAGCTGTAATAAAAGGAGAGAAAAAAAGAGAAAGGAAAACAAAAACCAGCCAAACAAAAAAAATTAAATAAAAACAATGAATGCTACTAAAAGGAGAAATAAAAAACAAAAGTAGCAATGGCAGGTCAGGATTCAGACAGAGCCTTCAAATCATACAGGAAATGTGAAAAGCATTCAGCACCAGTATTCAACCAGCAATATGCATAAAAGAAAAAGAGATTAATCCCCAGATGATGCACATCTCTCACCTGAGCCAGACTCAAGCTAACTAGAGAACTCAAGCACTTATTATGAAAATTACATGAAGGATTATAAGACCAACATCCCTATCACTCTTAGAGAAGAAACACAACTATAAAATACCTAATGTCAGTTATTTACTGAGGTGAAGGTTTCATTTTTACTCTCATCTTCTTTTCTTTCAGCTTGACAGAAATAACTTGTCTAAACAATAGAAATACCTCCTGTGCTATACCAGTTCCATCCAAAATCTATCTGGGTAATAATGTGTTTTGAAAAACCATCACAGAAGCTCACTGTAAATATTACCAAACATACACCCCAGAGAGACAATGTGGCTTATGGTTCACATCAGGAAGATGAAAATCAAGTTAAAATACAGACTAAAAGTGACATGCCCAAGGTCTCACCAGTATATATTGTGGCAGACTCAGAGTGAGAATCCAGGCTAATGTTCTGATCAGTACTTGACTACATAGACTTTGATCAAAATAGCGTTAGTTACGGCAGAGGTAGCTGTAAATTCTGAACTTGCAGCCAGGAAAGTGAAGCAGAAAGAGAGGAAGTGATTTACATATAAGTAAATTCGTGGAAGATCTGGAAATTAAATGTATAATTTCAAAGAATAAAAGAAGTGTCTTATTCATAAGACCATGCTTTCTGAGCAGCAGGGAACTTTTTTTTTCTTTTTGCTTATGTTCTACACTCAGATAAGTGCTACAAGTAGTTGGGTGACATTATCAATCTGGATTGTATAGAAGCTAAAGTTTGCCACACACTAAGCAGGAATTTACACAATAGTAGATTATTGCTAGAATCAGTTAAAAAATTGGAAGACACCTATGGCAACATCCAGTCTCACTGGAATTAAAAAGATTTGAACTCGGAGCTAGCCAAACCGGGAGCAAATAAGGGCTTGCCAGAAAAGACAGCAAAATATTTATCAACTCATTCCCTGAAAAGTCTTTGAAGGCTTTTTTTATTTTGCTTTTCTTTTTTTTTTTCCCTGTTACATCCTTAAGTACTCCTCAAAGATTGCCTCTGGCACAGCTGCTACACACGGGAGAACATTCCTGATTCCTTCAGCTTTGAAGCTGTAAAGTCACCGCACCCTTGTTCAACTGTGTGGCTTGCTTAAATGGGCTTGAAACATACTCTCTGCTGAAAACAAACCAGGTAAGAAACAGCCAGCAACTCTAAAACAAACTAGCGGTTTTGGGTCAGGACAATATAAAATACATTATATCTTTTTATACAGAAAAAAAAAAAGAGAAGGCATAAGTCCTTTAACCCAATAACCCAAACAACATAGAAGCAGCAACCTTTGTTGACTTTCCTTCATGTGTTTTCATAATTTTTTTAACATTTTCTGTTCATCAATGTTCCTAAAAACTGGTTTTCAAACTGTCTTACCTAGTACTTTTTCCTCTCATCATTGTTCCATTCAATTTTTGATAGGCTATTCAGACAACTGTTTATGTCATCTTATTTCTTCTCTGGGGAAAAGGCTTTCACCCATTCTTCCACATATACATAGCACACAGAGAGGCAGTGAGACTGATTTAGACACAATGGACATAAAATATGACAGAACTTTCTCACTTTCTCTACAATGCCAGATATACAAAAATATTTGTACTCCACTTCAGTTGCTGCCTAACTCTTGGCTTCCTCCGGTCACATATATGATTCCTAAACTTGTCTCAGTCCTATTTGAATTCTTTGGCTTTTCTATCACTTATAAACTCTTCTGGGATTTACAGAGTAGGTATTACTCATTCTGGATCTTTACAGAACTTGGTCTGATGGACTTGTTCAGAGTACGCCTAACAGATCAGGTGCTTCAGAAGACACAACTGAAGAGAAGTATGCTGATGAGAATCTTTTTCAAGTCCATAGTTTGCCTACTGGTTCAGGAAACCTGAGATTTAAGATTGATTTCCACCTTTGTCAAGGAGGAGCTTAAAAGCTGCTTCTTAGTTACAGGGTTTTTGATGCTGGAGGTGGGTTTAGTCTAAATTATCTGTATTAAACCCGTCCATTTTGAATGGCATTACTAAGAGAAATTGTGCGAACATTATTCTTAATTTTATTACTTGAACATATAAGTGAATGTGCAGAACTCTAAATCGCAATGCTTTTACCTCTATTTTAAAGTCATAATTCTAAAAGGAGACAGGACTAGAATGAAAAACATCTTTGTATCATACAAGTGCCTCTTCAGTAGGATACTGGTCTTTTTCACTTCTTTGCTGTTCCTTGCCTGAAGCCCACACTCCTCCCCAGATTCCATGACAGGGGTGCCCCAGCGCAAAGAAAATAGCTGTCACGGCTGTGATGGCCCAGGGCTTAAATGATAGATGCTACAATAATGAGCACTATGGTGCCTAAGTTCCTTTGTGTCTCACTTACCAAAAAGGGATAATACTCATCTTTGATAAAATCTGTTTCATTAGGAGATCTCAGAATTTTTCTATGGAACTCAATAAAATTGTTTCACAGGTAAGACATTCAGTGAACTATTCAGCTGTAAAGTAGCTAAACTGAAAATAAAACCAAACCTTAAGCTGTTAGCTATTCCTAACAGCTGGATGGACAATCTGCCCAGCCCACGCCCATATATATATTTGGAAAAGAGCTAGTGTCTGTTCTGAGTATTTTTTCATCGAGTAAAGATTTGTTATTGAGGTATGAGCTTTATCATTTCAAAGCTTGAGACCTCCTCTCTGTTTCTTTGGGTTTTTTGCTTTGTTCTTTTCATGGAATACACAAAGAAGGTACCCAGGTAATTCATGGCATTACTAATGTGTGGTCCAAGTGGATATGATACCACAATATACATTTAGAGACATGAACATGAGCCACTTGGGTAGGCTTTTAAATAAAATTTATAAGTAACCTCTCTATAATACTCCATAGGTTTCATGTAAAGAATCCAATTTATTCTTTAAGCCCAGTTTCTTGGTCCTACCATGGCAGTAAAGAAAAAGTTTGAGTGGTGAAGTACAAAACATGTCTGAAGCCAATACATCATTAGGTCAAATTAGAGTTACCTTGAAAAAAATCCATAATTAAGTATTCTTTACTTCTCCCTATTTCTTTTCTGCTGCCTGGCTCCTTTCTTTCTTCCCAGCCTCTCCACAAGCTCAGTCCTTTTTGCTGGGTATATTGGAAAATAAATTAGTTGGATTTGTGCTATCAGGGAGTCTGTCATTAAGGGCATATTTGTCTTTTTCTGCTTCCCTTGTGGTTTCTATCAAAGGTTCAAGTACGTGGGTTGTATCTCTCTTTATCTCTATTGTGGTTTAACTTAGAAGGGAAAGAAAACAAGAAAGATATTTTATCTCCTTATGTACCATATAAGGATCAGTTGTATTGAGGCAGCACCCATATCTCTCTCCTGCTTCACTCGTTCTCAAATTGTTTGAGCCAGCTGACCAAACTGAAACAAAAAGCAAGAATGTGATTTAGATAAGATTTCTTCTAGGTTACTAAATTATTGCAAGTCTGGGTAACAGTGCTGGTTTGTGCAATCTCTATTCTTCTTTGAGCTTATTTTAGGTATGATTTTCTGTAATTTTTAGAAAAGTAAAAAAAAAAAAAAAAAGGAGGAAAATAATTTTAGCAAAGAACCATTTGATATAGTTATTTCTTCAGTTTGAAGTATAATTGCATTTCCTTATTACTATTATAAATATAAAATTACTTTGAAACCTGAAATTAGTTCAGTTAAACTTGTTCAACCAAACATGTAAATTTCTTACCATGCACATATCTTCAGCCTATAAAATGCAGAGAACAATTTTACAATATAAAGTTTTTGCCTCAGATTTCAAAGACTTTCTGGGGCCAGTCAGTCTGTGATTTCTCTGAATGGACTAAGTTAGCATTTCTTATTATCCCTTCCCAAATCCAGACTACTATGGAGAGAACAAAACCAACAACAAATAATCCAGAAACAATTACATCAGTACAAATGACGCAAGTCTTGTAAATTCAATCAAAGTGTAAAACATATTTTAGGGAGCAAGTCTTGTGTGGTGTGAGAGTCTTTTTCATTTGTTTTGGTATTGGTTTTGTTTTGTTTTGATTTGTTTGTTTGTTTGTTTGGGGTGTGTGTTTGTTTGTTGTGGGTTGTTTTTTTTCTTTTTTTTTCCCCTGGCTGGTTCTGTGTTTTGCATTAAACCTATGTTGTACTGAAGTACTTACTTAGCTGTGTGCCCATGGAGAGCTTCATGTGGTCTGATTTGACCAAATACTTAAACACTTTATAAAATAAACATTTTATATGATGATTGAGCAATAACTGTGATATGGGTGAAGCCAGTTGCATTTAGTAGTGCTTTTCACATTGCCAAATGTGAAATGTGTCTGATCCCTTTATATATGCAACACACTTCCCATAAACTTTCATTTTGCTTGCTATAATGTACAAATTTTCTGCTTCTTTTTTTTTTTTTTTTTTTTCCCCCCCCCCCCCCCCCCCCCCCTATTTTTGCATTTAAATGGACAAAGAAGCAATTACTTGCATGGACAAAAAAGAAAAGAAAAAGAACATAGCCTACATTCTAATGTTTAACACTGTTGCTAATTCTGAATACACTATTCTTGGATGATTTGCTTTCTGGCTATAGAAAGCAACCAGTAAGAAAGGGCAAGGTTCTGAATGAGACAGAGGTGAAAACATAGCCAAAGATGACTTAAGTGGTGATAAAAATACAGTGGCTGGGACAGATGTCTGAATTATTCATTTCTGTTGATACCATAAACGTGGCACAGGGCAAGCTGTAATATATGTCTCAGAGGTCACATAGATAATGAAATCAGTTGTTTATTTCAATAAAAATCATAGGAAGGAGTTTTGATTAAATAATAAGAATGTGTTAACCATGATTTCTTTGAATACTTTTAAAGTCAATGTAAGGGAGGGTGGAGGAAATCTCATTTTCACTGAGAAACACAGCATTTCGTCTTTAAGAGGATTTTGCATTGTGATACAGTTATTTAATTCCTTTATTTTGATATAAAAATACTACCACTTTCAAAACCTGAGACATGTCAAAGTGTGAGGCAGCTCCTGTGACTCTACGGTAACCAGTACCATTTCCCAGTTTTCCCTTTGCACTATGTTTGCTGGCTCTCCTATGCTCCTTATATTATAAATTCTTTGGGGCCACAACTGTTTGTTGGTTTGTTTTTTTTTTATTGTCTGTGTATAAGTCAAGCAAGGTTTGAGTGACTTTTAATTTGATCCAATAGACGTGGCTATACCTTCTTATTATCAGCACACGGTGGAAGTCGTCTGTTCCAGAGAAGGAGTTCTGGTACCTACGAGACCACCTCAGAACAAGCTCAACAAGTGGGAAGAAACTAAATGTTGTATGGTCTCCCAGTCCACAGTAAAAGGATGAATATGTCCTGGAGGATTCCCTCCATGTCTGCTGTGGCTTATTAGAGAATTTTTCCATTTCATAAATCTATGCACATCTCTGACAGTCTCTTTATGTAAAATTGCATGATATGAAAATATTTTCTAATGACAGCTGTATTTAAATTGATCAGTTAGGAAAACAGAGATATTCTGTCAATATAAAGGGATTATGTTACTGTGTCACTAACACATGGGAAATTGTTCTACTGTGATAAACCCGAGATTTTTAATTCCTGCAAGATAAGAGATATAAATATTCATGAAGTATATTAGTTTTCCAATGGTATTTGCGTGCTTAAGCACCTTAGGTGGTTTTTGTTGTTTGGGTTTTTTTGTGGGGCAAGGGTGTTCTGAGAATGCAGCCTATGTTTGAATTTACATATAATATGCCCACAGGAAGAAAGAACTGGAAATTTTTTAACTGTTTTTTCATCATCATGTTTTCAGGTCAGGCCTACAGAAATGCAGTTGTGCTAACTTAAACCTAAGTTACTTTAGCCCAGCATGTAACATCTGGCAATAGCAAAAAGTGGAGGTGTAGAGTAAAAACAGGGTGTGTATATAGAAATAGTTCCCCAGAATATTTTCCCAGGCTGAATTCTTGTCCATGTTTGTTGGTTCATTTTTATTTCAGACCATTCTGCAAAAGGCAGTCCATTGCCTCCAGCTCTGCTGAGGTCTCTGGGTCTGGGGGCCAATCACATAAAACATACTGAACAAGTTTCCCAAGACACGGGACAGACAGGAAGAAATAGGAGATCTTCCTAAAAAATGCAGAAGATACTGTTTTCCGCAGATGCTGATGAGATTTAGTAAAAATTTTCTTTAAGTTTGGACTCGGTCATCGGGGGAACAGCAAAGCCAGAAGACCTAAAGTTCACCAGAAATTCTTCTTGAGTCCTGACTGCCACAAAGTTATTTTTTACAGCCCATTCTCCTGGTTATTTTTGCCAGTTGGCTCATGAATATCCCTGTAGTATGGTGGCTACTTCTGTAGGCAATCTTTTCCATTGTCTTATTGGTTTGCCTTGTAAGAGAACATTTACAAATGTGCAAAGATGCAGATAGAACAAAAAAGGTTCTGGTCATACATATTTAAAAGTGAAGTTGTATGAGGCTTCAACTTAGAAGATAACACTGTACATTTATTTATCTTTTCAAAGCATTGTTGTAGTTCCTGGAGCTCTCCTTGACATCTTATCTATCACGGTGCTTCCACTGAATATTCTAACACTGTGCAGCTTTTAATCTTCAGATGTAAACAAAAGCTTTTTTTTTTCATACCACCATCACAACCTGACAAAAGAAGAGGCTGAATATTGATTTATCTGCTGAAAGGAACTGTCCAAAGATAATTCAAAATACCCCCACCCCCCCACCCCCCCGCCCCTATCTACTAAATATCCATTATGTGCTGTGTTCTTTTTTTCTCTTCTTACTTGGATTCTCACAAACCATATTTGTAGGGAGCACATTCCAGGAACTGAAAGCTGCAACTTTACTTCAAGATTGTAACTTTTTGATTTGCACTAAGCACCATGAAGGGAAGAATGATAAATCAGAGGTACAGTGCACTCTCACCTGGCATACTACGTTCCATTTTGGTCAATGCAACATGGCAGAAATAGAAAAGTTTTGAGAAAAGCAATGAAAATGACTAAGGTTTCCAGTTGAGGAGAGATTAAAAACCCTGGAACTATTTAAGTCTCAGTTCCCCTAGTCCTTACTCCCATCTGTAAATCACCTGGCATCATGAGAGATTAACCAGAGCTAGCTGAGGCTTGGACTACTGACATTGTTTATCTGCAGAAGCATTTCCAGGTCCCTTATCACTGTGTATCTACATGTCTGCTCTTCCCTTGATGAAGTCAGCGGCACAAGTACATATTTAAGGGCAGCAGGACTGTGTCCTTAATCTGGGGAGCTTGAGGAGAGAGTAAGAGAAAATGTTTTCTTTAAGATTACAAATTACTTGGGAAAGATATTTTTATCATGATATATTTGTACAATGCCTAGTAGAGTGTGTTCCAATGCTTCCAAAATATAAATGTGAAATATGAAGAAAAATGGAGCTGGCGGTGATATATAAATAATAAGTGACATGGAAAAAGCCCATTAGGAGTGCTTTTAATTTAGTTCTGTCTTAATTATACTATTAGGCTAAATGTCACCAGATGATGCACTTGCATACAGTCTTCCAAATTCTTTTTCCCGGAATGCACAAAAAGGACTTATACAGAAAACGTACTTTATACTATTATTAAACCTCTATGTTTGAAGCTCTGTAGGTGTCAGGAAAGTTTACTATCTTCCTTTATTCAACTTTTATGGCAAAGTTGGTTCCAGGAGCTGGATAACTAGTGGCTAGATACAAGAGTTGTCTGCATACTTTTTGACCACCTCTGTTCCAGGGTTGTGGTACCCGTATCAGTTAAATAAATAACGTTCCATGTCACTGATTGGCAAGTCCAAGATGCTAAATAGTTCTCAACAGAGAGACACAATGAAATGATTAATGGTCAAAATAACTAAAGAACTAGTAATAAATCATTAAAAAAATAAAATTACTTGATATTCAGCTCTGACCCACCGTACCTAGGAAGTCAATGTCGAAAGCTATAATTACCCTTTTAATAAAATGGATGGTTTATGCTTCCACCAGAAATATGCAGAGAAGAACATCAAAATTCATAACTGCTCAGATTTTTCAGAAATACTCATCATTTTTTAGGGAAAGAAAATGTTACCATCTGGCCTCTGTGGGTAGAGATCAAACACAGAGCTGAAATGCTGCAGTTTGTTACCATTCATCACAGACCAAAGGTAACCTCGCTAAGGACTTCACTCTTAGCCTTTTATAAACAAGGTACGGGGGGTTTTTTGTTTTGTTTTTGTTTTTTAAAACAAAAACAATGCAAAAAAACCACCACAGAACAAAACTTAAAAAAAAAAAAAAAAAACAACAAACCACAAAACAAACAGAAACTTTCCTCAGTGAAATAGGTTTAGGTTGAATTTTTTTTTTTTTTTTTCTTGTGTCTGCACAGGGTTATGAGCACTCATTCAATCTGAAGCTCAGGTGAAAAATGTTAATGTCATCAGATGTTGGTATTTGATCCTGAAGCTGATCTTTTACATACCCAAATTGAAAATGAGGTGTTTTGAAAGCAGGCAATGGGTGCTGAGTATTTCAAAATTTGGCTCTGAGCACTTGAGAAAAATCCCTCAGCTACAGGTATTTCTGGTGTTTCACATCTGTGGTATGTAATGTCATGGGAGTGTCCTTTGTCATTCTGCATTAATGGTGCCTGTCAGGCACAGAGCACTAATACCTTACAGTCAGACTTGTGACCTGGCACATCTATCTTACAGATGGCACCTTTGCTTATACCTGAGTTTGCTTGCATACATTCTAAACAGGTCTTTTTAAAAATCTGTAATGAAAAGCTTTTTACAGGAGTTTGGCATGCAGCTCCTGTTGCTAATCCAATCCTTCAGACTCAAAAATCATCTTTCTTGCATGGTAAAAGAGGGGAAAGAAAGAAAAAGAACTCACCTGGGAATCTAGGCAGCCACCCACTACATCATTTTTCTTCCTTCAGCAATCCAAAAATCCAGATTTTAATATCTGCTAATGGGCTAAGAACATGCAAACCTTTATCTTTGTCATGTCCTGAGCAGTCACTGTTTGATAAAGCACTGGAAAAAGCCCTTAGGTGCTATTGAGGCCAATGGGACAAAAATGTGTATTTAAATGTATTTCCACTCTGTGTAGCTGGGATCAAGACTTCCTCATACCTCCTACATGTCTCTGCTGCAGACTTGCTGGGCAAAGGAAAAGATCCCTGCCCAGAACTTTCTACAGACAAGCAGGAAAGAGAACAGACTGACACCACCGAATCCCTAGTCACGACCAATACAGCCTAATGCATGTGAAGAACTCTGAATAGCACTTATCAATCAATAGTAGAAAAATAGATGTGTGGGTACATATATATGTATTTTAAGGTCAAAGCATTTTGACCTGAGGACAATCCTTTCTCAGAATCTCTTTTGCGGTCCCATTCACACAAAGAAGAACAAAAGTCTACACTAATGCTTACAAAGGTTTTTTTGGAAGCTCAAAGAGACACTTTAAAAGGTCGTTTTACCAGGAACTTCTTGTTATCAAACTCTCAGAGAGTAATAGCAATTTAAAAAGTGAATAATACAAACTATACAAATGGAAGAAGGAAGGCAAGAAAGCTCATGTAAAACCCCACAGAAAATGGATAAAAATGCAATTTCCTATTTTCAGAAATCAATAAGCTAAGAACTTTTGAAAGAAGAATCCTTTTTCCTTAATAATTTTACCAAAAACATTGAACAATTTTTCAACAATGAGAAAATTGATTAGTCATTTCACTTCTTCAATTTCTTCTTCCAAACTGGTTTACATTTTTCAGAACTAACTTACTCAGCTTCTTTATTCTTCTTTAAAACAAAGCAATTTGTTACAATTATTCCACAAACTTTGTGCTATGTCTATTTTATGATTCTTAGTAGCTGAGTAGATGAATACAGTGGTAGATCAATAGATGATCATAAACATTTAGAGCACAATTTCACTTAAAGATATTAGCTATTACACACAGGGATATTTTCATTTTCAAATTTAAATACAATTTCCAATTTATTTTAAAACTGTATTTAAAACAAACTGTTTGTGCTGATCTTAGAACCTTAAGGCTTATCACATAAATAGAGAAGTTTGAGTAAATTGAGTAAATTGTTCAAAAACTTTGTAAAACTCTGTGTCTAGAAATAGCCAATATGAGGGTGTTGGGTTTTTTTGGTTGGTTGGGTTGTGGTTTTTAGCTAGAAGTTGTTCATCCTTCTCTACAAAGGAAAAGAAAGAAAAGAAAAGAAAAAAACTCCAAACAAATCTTTTTGTATTTCCACCTGAATCTTTTACTGAAATGTACTCTTTGCTACTACTGTTAATCCACATGATACAGTCTTAACCAGACTAATGGCAGAGACACTACCATCTTTTTCCCCTGCCATTATAAGATCATAATCTGTTTTAGTCAGTTAAAGATCCAAAGCCTCCTGCAGTAGATCTTAAGCAATCGGTTTTAAATGTGTTGCATCAGATTGGCCTTTTGCTATATTAACTTTAAACTTGAATGAATTACTCTACTTATACCTGTCCTGGCCTAATCTAATTTTACCAGTCTCCCTATGTATTATTACCTTCAGACAGCAGCTGGTCTTTTGTCCATTAGTACCTCTGAACATGAGATAACTCCACCTTCCTGATGAATGGCAATGAAGAAATATCTGTCACAGAGGGTAATTCGGTGTGCCTAAATTCTATCAAATGCAGGTGAAATTTGCCTTGTAACGTGGTTTAAAGCAAACAACTAACTTTGCTGGCTTGGTAAAACCTACCATTGTTAAATACTTGTTTATGGCCAATGTGAAACTCTAACTCTGAGTGCAGTAAACCCAACTCTCTTTCTCATCCGATACAATGTCTTCCAGCACATCAGAGTCTCAGGAAAGCCTTTTCAAAGACATGTGTCTTACTTTATTTCATGATCATATTAATAACTGGGGAAGAAGACTAGTCAGAGACCTAGTCCATCCTTACTAGCCTTCTCCAGTTTCATAGTCACTAAAAAATATTGGAAACATGAGCATTTTCATCCTTTCTATTGTGAAATGATGTTTAATTGTGTAATATCCCATTACTATACCTTTTTTTCCTTTTTTTTCTCCTTTTTTCCTTTTTTTTTTTTTCCTGTCAGATTTAGACTTCAAAGGTTCTAACTTTATGCTGTTATAGAATCAGAAAATCAGAGAAAAGTTTGGTAAGCAACCTGCAGTTCATCCAGAACAATCTTCTTGAAGCAGGGGCAACTTGCAAGTCAGCTCAGTCTGTGCAGAGTTTATTTCAGTTGAGTTTTGAAACACCCATGTTATCCCCTGTTTAGGTTGTGTATATTTATGCTTCCTCCCATCACTGCATTCTATGAAGGATTTAGGAGTCCTATTTTTGGGCATCAACATTTCATATTAATCTAAGGCGAAACATGAAGACAACTCCATTCCTCCTCTTTTTTTTTTTTTTTTTTTTTTTTTTTTTTAATTCATTAAAGATAAAATTCAAACAATAGCTGGTATCTTAACTAGAACTCCACTCAGAAACCATTTGGTTTGTGGAGGACTTCAGGATTAAATCTCATCTTCAAGTCTAGCTCTTAATTTTTCAGTGTTGCTTTCATGACTTCTTATGACAGAATAACATGCACAGCATAATGAGTTTGTCACAGACATAAAGTTTATTGACTTAGGCTTTTATCTCAAAACATTGATATTTATGTGAGTAGATCGATGGATCACAGATGTTCATAGATGACCTAGCCAGTGGCATTATTCAACATAAAACAAAAATACTTTTCATCAGCCCAAAGCTTTTGCAAATTTGCATCTCTTCAATCCTTTCATTTTTGTCAAAGTGCCTAAAATGTTTATGTGCACAACAGAAACAACACTAAGAGATGAAACAGTATAGCAAAATCAAGTTTAAAATCTTTGAGGTCTAGCAAAGATGTATTGGAATAGATTGCCTGGGAAGGCTGTGGAGTCGTCTTCTTTACCAGGACTGAGGCTATTAGACAAATGTAGACTCATAGTAAGCTAGACAGCATGAATACTCAATCTGATTGCAGAACTGACCCATGGACAGGATGTCCTCTTGAGAATATTACTAGTTCTAATTTCTGTGAGAAAATGAAAAGTTATTATTTCCCATCTTTTTCAGTGAAAAATACTGTCTGGTGGTTTTTCAGTAAATATGAACATTAGAGTCATGATGCTAACAACACTATTAGAATCACTGAATTATTCTTATATCAGTTCTGAACTTAGGCTTGGAGATAATAAATGGTGAAAGATATTCATACAAGCTATTTTTATTCCCTAAAGACTTTGGTGACTTATTATAATCAGAGATAGAAAGTTATTTGCAGAGGTGATTCATGCAGACTATCTTAAATTCTTGCTGGAAATTACCCTCAAAGTTTCCAAAAGATTCTTTGTTGCCTGTAACAAGAACATCTGATGTAGATGTGTGATGTCTGGGAAGTTCTTTAGTGACTATGAAAGGTCAAATATGAACACCTCAGACTTCACCAAACCATTTCATTATTGAAGACTGGGCTGAAATCTTTTTCACAGCTCTATTTTTAGTCTTAGATAAAACACAGAAGTTCAGACACACAGAATAAGTAAGGAATTTATTAAAAAAAAAAAATGATAAAAGTGTATCTTAGAGAGGCATGTCAGGCATATCTTGATTGTTTAAAACAAGTTTGAATGGCAGTGAGATTCTTATTTTATCCATGTCCATCAGCATTGAAACAATCCTGTCATCATTAAACTAGTCTTCTGATAACTGTGGTTGAGAATCAAGAAAAATTATATAATAATGATAATAATAAATGCTTTACCTTATGCATACTTTTTTTTCTTCTAGTGCACTCCTGAGTTCACAAGACTGACCTTTTCTTCAAAAAAATTATTCACCACTATCATCAGAGAAGGAAAAAACAAACCACCTTTTAACTATGTTTTTTTGTTTTAATGTTAATATCCATAATTACAAAGGATAAAGGAGTTCTCTGATGAGACACCAAGAACGGATGGCAAAGCAGGAACAGTATCTTTGCTGTGTTACTGACGCTTTAGTTGCACAAGCATCCAAGGACTGACTATAATTCAGAGTGTTGGTGAAGAATTTTATTCTCTGGCTTTAGAGAATTTAAATTCATATAAAAGAGTACAAATTATCAATTTCCTACTCTCAATCAAAAAGGAGTCCTTTCCAATTGTCCTTTTCAGAGAAACAGACATTTTAGTATGGCAATTAGCTAGTTTACTTAACTGAGAAGCAAATATTCCTGTGATCACTCAGGCTAACAGTGAGAGCAAGCAAGAACAAATCCGTACTCTAATGACTGCAGATGGCAATACCATTCTACATCTCATCTCTTCTGCATTGTAAATTCTCTTACTAATACCCTTATATGTCCATTTTAGACATAGCGATTTTTTTTCATGTTCCTCCACATTTCCCACTGGTGTAAGTAATTAAAAGTCTCCAGAGAAGACTAAAGTTAATCTGAGCTCTTGTTCTGCCTCTGAGTTTTATAATTATAACTTGCTACATTCATAAGTTCTTATGCAAGTCCCAGTGCTTTATGCACTGCTGTAGCAGAGCTGCTACTCTTCCTTTTGGGGAAGCAAGGGCAGAAGGGTATCTCATTTATACCCTGTGAGCCAACTATATGTCAACTCAGGCTTGAAAGCAGCAACCTGGAGCACAGAAGCTACAGATGCTTCTGTGGGCCAGGTTTCTTGGCTTTCCAGCATGGGATCAATTACAGTAGCAATTACATCACAGCTTTAGCCAAAATCCTCCTTTTGGCATTAAAACAAATCACCTGCTGATGTCCACTACAGGCAGCTTGATTTCAGCTCCAAAAAAATCCAGTGTAATTTGGGTGAGGAGGATAGGGTGCAAGCTCAAAGCAGCATGAAAAATATTACACCTGAACTCTATGACAGGTCAATGCACTATCTGCTCTGATATGCTCAACAGGTCTCCTCATTTTTAGCGTATGCCCTAGTGTTGTTGAAATGCTTTATTCCCACTTTCCAGGAGCAAATGTAATTCTCCAAAGGAAGAGAAGGGATTGTTAGAGGAAATGTGTCATGAGTAAAATACAACCAGCCAGATGGCACATGGCTCTGGGTCAACGGAAGGACAAATCTGCAGCTCTCCCAAGGCAACAGTTGGAAGAGCCTGAGCTTCATGAGGTGTAATCCTTCTACCAGCTCTTTGACCTATAGGGCAAACATATATTTTGTGACATCACAAAGGGCTCAGCCCAAGTACTCTCTACACTGTAACGTAGATTTGAAGATAACAGATAATAGAAGAATTGAGAGTGAAATTGTCACCACAGCTCCTGAGAAGAAAGAAAAGGCTCTCCATAGGCCTGTACTCCACTTTGTAAGGGTTTAAGGACTAAAAGCAATTAGGAGGATCAATTAACTCAATGAAAGCCTAATGAAACATCTACTGAGGGGCAAGAAAATGGCAGTGATTTTAACATTTGCCTAATCTCTTTTCCTATGAGGATTGTCCAGGAATACCAATCCTTACACAAGGCTGATCAAGAGCAAATTCAGACTAGATCTGGGCAGAAATGCTAGACCTCACACTGAAGGAATCTTAGCAGCTTGAGTGGCTACTGCATGTCAGCTTCTGCTCATCTGAGTCTGCCAAGAACTTCTGTCTGTGTCTTTGCCCCTTTTGATGTTCTAACACAACTGTTTAGGTACACCAAGATCGTTCTGGGAGGAGAAAAAAAGATTTGTTTGTTTATTTTTTCAATCTTATTAGTTTAATGTGGAAAAACATCCTTGTAGCCGTGTTGACCGTGCCCACCTAAGTAGCTTGCTGCTACCAACAGGGATGCCTCCTTTACCTGCCCCCTCCACCCCTCCACCAACCCAGATATGCAGCCCTGTACTGCACTCCTCCAGCACTGTTTGTGGAGTACAACAACATTCAGCTCACCAACTCAGCAGAAAATGAAGGGATCAAAATAATAATTAAAAAATTGAGATAATTTTCTACTTGCTTAAGTCACTGAACTGGCTTATAAGGGTTAGGAGAGTTAAGACACATGCCAGACAGCTCAAGAGAAGGAACAGAGTCATGCCAGTAGGAGTTAGAAAACACAAAGAAATGTTATCACTTCAGTACTGTAATTGGTCTCTGTGCCTTTTCACTGGCATTATTCTTGGGATTCATCTTCTCTACACTTTGATTTAACAGTATAGAAAGATTGGGGGAGGGAGGGAACACAAGAGTGGAGAGAAAAGAAACAAACTCATCAGTTTCGGGACAGACTTTGATTAACTGCTAGAATGAAGCCAGATTTGTCCCACAGACCATGGAACTACACTCAGTGGAGAAGGCTAGATTTGGAGTTAAGGCCACCTCAGGCCTACTGGAGAGCAAGGCCTTAATTACAAGCCAAGGCATGGCCTATGCCACCCCTGGAGCAGAGAGGGACCTGTGTGCTCAAGTACTCGTATTATGGCTTAGAGGGCTACCATGCAAAGTTCCTCCAAAGAGGAATTAAAAATTGATACCTAATGTAGTATTTTCACCTCTTCTTTTCTGGGAAAAGACCTGTCCATCAGATATCCAAGCCCCTAAAGTGATGTGCAATTGCCACTTAGGCAGAAACACACCATGTTGCTTCCTGTCTTTTCTTATACAATTTTTGAGAGCTTTATGTCACCTGGGCAGAGGTCCCAAGGACTGAGCAGCTCTGTGACCTCTCCTTGTCACGATCCAGCAATACCTACATAATGGCTCTCAAACAAGCACCTTCTTTACAGCAGGCAGAAATGGATCATCAAGGAAGATTAAAAGCCTGGTCAGAGAAAAGTGACTTTCTTTCATCTCAGCCAAGGTTTCAGCGGCTTTTAAACCCCTAATTGCTGGGCCTTCACACTCCACTTCCTAGGCTGAGGCATGATGTGGTCTGTTTATTTATTTATCTCCCCCTACCAGTCTTCCACAGAAAATACAGCCGTTCTTTTTTTTTTTATGAAGTAGCAACATTTGGCAGCACTGCGGGTGTATTTTGTCCAGTATCACTGTTACAGCAGGCAGAAGCTAAATGGGTGATTAGGGATGCACAAATCTCAAGAGGTTCAGAAGTTTATTTCTGACAGGCAATCAGGACTGCTTTTGTTTATATACTATCCAAATACACTAGTCAAAGCTCTTATATATTCATCTCTTCTACTGCAGTGTCCTATTTGAAGGCAATAGCCCAAATTCATTTATAAGAAAGCAGAAAGTTTCTCTGACTTCCTTCTGCTTGCCTCAAAGTCCTTAGGCTCTGTGAGTGTTAAGTCAGAATGGGTTTGTTTAGGTAGATACACATTTGTTAGGACCCAGCATTTAAATTGAGACATCCCAGCCTCATTGTACTGTGACATGAGACAAGCTAGACAACATTTGGTTTTATGTTTAGATCCAATGATTTGAATGCTACCACTCAGCAATATATAAGCAAGGCAAGTAAGAAAAAGAAAAAGCTATCATCAGATAGAAAAGCTTCTCTTTGAAAAATTATTTCTGTGTCAAAAAAGCTTATGTGTTTTTCCAGCTAGACCAGTCAGTCTAAAACTGATATCTCTTCCCTTCTTATCATCTTGGATCTCTTACACCCAGGGATCAGCATTGTTTTTACATGAATAGACAGGATGCTTTGCCTGTCAGAAGGGTGACTGGGCTATGTATGCTAAAAAAAGGAAAAATGTGTTGTCTTTCATTCTTTTTTACATGCCAGGAAAACTTTTGATTGTTATTAGCCAGTGCTCTAGGAATACAAGCACACCAAAGCGGTACAGAAACACAAGTATAGCCCCGCAATCACTGTGCAATCATATTTGCATGACAAAGTGTCTAAACAAGCAAGCCCTGCTAAGTACCATGCAAACATGGCTAATTGGCCTTTGGAACTGAGCTGGTACATTCAAATGCTGGGGTACTATGATTTAGCTGATTTCAACAGTTTGAGGTTGTCTGTATTTCAGGCCCCTGTGAGACAGAGATATTCTGAGTAGCTTGCTTTGTCTCCTTTTCTTCCTAGAAATCAGCCCTGTAAATAGGGTGTGTTGGACTCTGGTTGGGGGCTTTGTTTAAGCTTCTCTGGCTTTGCGCAACAGCAGCTTGTAAAACTGCTATTTCTTCTTCTTTCTATTAAAGCAGAATAATATAAACCAGCATTTCCTTCTGGTTTTAAGTCTCAGGTTAAGTTAAAAAATAAGGACCCAGCAGACAAAAACAAGAGAAGATTTTGAAATTTACATAAGCAATATTTTCAGAGATTAAAAAAAAAGTTCATTATGAACCTTGGGCAAAGATTTGAGTGGTTTCTTATTTGATCAGAACCTGTTTGTTTATCCCTAACTTTAACCATATGGGAACAGTTTTATGGAGCAGGCTCATAAAATGAAAATGACAGAGCGCACAGCTCAATCTGAGTCTGCTGTAAATATCTTGTTATCACCAGCGATGATGCTCTAAACCTTAACTCCTGGATTAGAATAGTTAGTGCTCTGCTTTTGCAGACTGTATAGGTAGATCAGACTGAAGATCTGGAAATGGAGAATGCCAGAACCACATATTGTTACAGAAAATGTCATCATTGTAACCCAAAAGATAATATAAAGGTGGTCAGCACTTTTAAGGAAGGAGATGAAAAGATAAAAAGATAGGGCAAGATAGAGAAAGAAAATGGAGAGAAGAGAGAAAAGAGAGAAAAGAGAGAAAAGAGAGAAAGAGAGAAAGAGAGAGAGAAAGAGAGAAAGAGAGAAAGTGAGAAAGAGAAAGAGAGAAAGAAAGAAAGAGAGAAAGAAAGAGAAAGAAAAAGAAAAAGAAAGAAGAAAGAAAGGAGATATTGCTATGAAATATACAGTGTTTACAATTAAGTCAAGTCAGACACAGGGTAAGTGAGGAAAGGCAGTCCAAAACAGACAATGTGACTTGCCCAGGCAGCAGAATAGATCAGCACTAGTGTAAAGCAAATCTGTTTTCTGAAATAAACTTGTAATTTGATTTTTCTGCTTTCTCTTACTGACCATTTCCACAGCACACAGTTGCAAATCTGTTGTGGCATAGCAGCCTTTACTCTTTTATTGTGTTAGCTTTAAGAAAGAAAGAATAAAATTTAAAAAAAAAAAAAAAAAGGAAAAGAGAAAAAAATTAAAACCTTTCTCAGTTCTGCTGCCCGGAGGGATTCAAACACTCCTCTCCCAGTTCCAGAGGATGTTCAGTTCTGTGGTGCCCTATCAGCTTCAGCCGGTCATCTGACAAAAGCTCCCAAAGGTTTATGAGCTTCAAAACACTACCATCCGATCCAGATAGCTTCCGGTTACTCTGCACCACTGGGATGCTAAGAAGAATTAAAATTTGGCCCTAACTGATGTTATACCTGCTTCCATCAGTGCCTAGTTACACATCAGATTGATTGTAAAGCTTTATTGTTTTATAAGTCTCTGCTTGGTCTGTTACCAAGTCACATTAACAATCTGTTAATGGTTTTCATTATTCCCAAAGCATCCACAATAGGTGTCTACGACCTGGAAACAGTCCTTAGAGGAGAGAAGAATAATGGGGATAATTGTGTTGATCTGTTCCTCAAGTGACATTTCTGATGTACTGGTACTGAGATTTCTGAACGTGGTTTCTGCTCCCTGAACAGTGACTGGCCCATAAACAAAGGGATGTTAAGAAAATGTAAAAGCACCCGGCGACAACACGGGGCAGAGAGACCCAATTCACTCCTGTCACTGCTTAACTTCAAAGAAGGAAGGGAAAAAGTTAAGGAAAATGCAAGCCTATTTGGAACTGCTTCCTAAAAGTAAACCCTCATCCATCTTTAATGGAAATAGTGGAACTATACAGGCTGGCTTCAGTCATTTAAATGTAAATTTGGCAAGTCACTGCAGAACCTGTGAAGAAAAATACTGTCTTAACAACTTGATGAGACTTTGTAAGCACCGTCCAATCTATAGTTTCTCGGTAAGGAAGGTGGTGCGAAATAACGATTAGGGCATTAGCCAGCAACTGCGAAACACAACTCTTGCTCCTGGCTTCACCACTGACCTGCAATCTGACATTGATCAAATAACCTCACTCCTCCATTCATCTGTTTTTCACTCATCTTTTATTTCATTGAAAAATAAGTTTTTGGCACCGTTGGTTATTGCTTCTGATGTATTCAGACAGTAGGAATAAGCATTTGGGGACAATGTCAGCTGATGCTTACAAGCACATCTGTGCCTGAAAATAAAACTATACTTCTGTGATTAGAAAGCGTCAGAGAATCCATTCTCTGATTAGTTTGTCCTTATGGGAAAGGATGAATTTTTCCTCTGTCTCCAGGATGTTATGTAAGCAGATATAATTATTGTAAGCTGGACTTTATCATTGGTGGAGGGGAGTATATTAAAGAAAATATTTTAAAAATATATATATATATCTGTGTGTGTGTTTGACATTACTGAATCAAATCCTTCTTTATGTACCCAAAAAAACCCAGTACTAAACTTGTTTAATAATGAGACTAATGGAATTTGCTACAAATAAACAAGGAATGTCATAGAAAATCTAACTTTATGATGAGGTGAACTAGTAGACAACAAGCAATTTGGATAATTCAGAAAAACTTCCGTTTAGAAGTGTGGGATTCTTTACCAGACAAAAAGTTGTCACCTAAGTCTGTATACAATCCATTTACCGTGCGGGGCTATACACCTCTCTTCCCTGTTCCCTGAAAGCCATCTACTGAAAACAAAAGGAGACTCACCATAGACTTTAAAGGGTGGGGTCAGATTTTTGCTCAGGTTGAAAAATGTTTCTCTCTAAGATGATTTTAACATACTTTGACTCATGCAGGGTATTTTTAACACAGATGATAGCAATCAGGACAGTTCATCTTTCTGTGAGCCTGCAACCATCTTTCACAGACTGGTCAAGTCAGGTTCAAATTACTATAAGGACTCAAAGCCAAAAAACACTAGAAATTGTTTATTTGCTTTGAAAATATGGCATGTACAAACGTAGATTTCACTAAATGAAATTTAGATACTAAATCCCCATCTGTAATTCTGATACTTTAAGTCCTCGTGTAAAACTGCCTGTTATTGTTCCCATACTGACAGAAATAAGTTGTTTAGACCCCATGTCTAAGTACTATTAGAATCCAAAAATAATATGGCCATCTCTTGCGAAAATCTCTGTTCTGTAGTTTTCCTAAATCTCATGCTAAAGGACCATTTTTTTCTGTGTAAGTCATCAGACACCTCACTGCCTAATTGGAGATCATGGATCCCATGATAAGAGTAAAAGACTGAAAAATAATTGGCTATTGCAATGCTCAGCTTTGAAGTCCCTAAATCCAATTTTGCATTCACACTTAAAAACTGCACTGGACTGGTTTACCCACAGCAGGCATTTTTCTTTTTAAAGACTTATTTATTCATTTTTAAAAAAAAATATTTTAAGCAGATTTGAAAAGGCTTAGCTTTTGTTAGTAAACACTCACATGTCAGTTATTTGAACTAGTCTCAACAGACCAGACCTAAAGCTGATGATGTATCCCTAGATGTAGAGTACATGTGGGTATATATTTATGGACCTGATTACTCATCTTCTTTTGCATCTAGTAACTTACATTTAAGTGTAAGAGCATGAAATACCATTAAATAAGAATGACATGAGTGTAAAAGGCAATACAAAGCAGTGATGAACAGAGAATCAAGCATATATTTGTTACAATTATTCTCAGTTTTATATATGATAATAGATATGTTCAATAGATTTGTAACTGTTAATAGAGAGAAGATTTTCTTTAAAGAAAGTTTCCCAAAAGATTAACATGTTTAATTCCTGAAACTGTAGTGAAAGTATCAATCTACAGTGAGGTTCAGTATTGTTCTGGGTATCCCAGGGTACATTTCCCTAAATCCTTGATTTTTAGGGGGCTATATGGCTATAAGTAGGAAATAAAACACCTGCTGAACAAGCAAGTGGATTCCTTCTTTTAATGAGGTGATAGCTCTGAATCTTCCTCTTTTTCCTTTCATAAAGCATTTAAATGATGCTATATATATTTATTCCACTGCTGTTAAGGAATTAAAAAAAAAAAAAAGGCAGAAAATGAAGAAATCTTGCTACATAAAAGAAGGAAACAAAATATAATCTTTTATTTTGAATTTGTTTGGCAGTGGCTTATAAAATCTCTGGGTTATGTGAAGCTTTTAATCCATCATCCAGAGCGGAACCTTCTCACTGAAAACACATTTTATTGAATTGCATTTAAATTATTTAGCCATTTTTATCGGCATAAGGTGATCAAATACATAATGTATTTTGATGCTCCCCAAAATGTCCCTGGTGTGTTCTGGCTTTTGCTAATTAAATTCAGACCACTCCTAGAGGGAGAGAAAAAGGGAAAAAAAAAAAAAAAAGAAAAAAAAAAAGACCCTGATGTGCTTTTTAAATCTTTCCTTCCTTCCTTCCTTCTCTCTTTCTCTCTCTCTCTTTCTCTTTTTCTTTCTCATTCTCTTTCTTTCTTTCTTCACAGGAAAAATAAAGGTCAACTGTTAATTAGTGGTTTTCTGAAAGTATCTATTAATATTACATAAATTACTGCCTCAAAATCCAATTAGAATCCTGGGCCATATTGAAACTAAATAGATCATTTAATTTTCAGGGCACAATATGAAATGATGTCTAGGGAAGAAATCAATACTGGATCAGTAAGGAAATATCAAGAGGAGTGTGTGTGTGTGTGGGGGGGGTTGTATACTCACATAACATAGTAGTCTCTGCTTTATGAGAACCAGGATATATCAGATAGATGTGTATTTAAATGTGCAGCCAAGCTGACTTAAAAGCAATAGGAAAATACCTGTCTCTTCACCTGCCTGTGGTTTTATTCTGTGAGGTTTTGCATTTCTTCTGCTCTCTCTCCCACCCCCGCCCCGCCTCTCTCCTGCAAGCCTCTACTTGTTTTTATTCTCTTTTCAGCTGTGTTAATGGTTTATTCCAATTTGAGAAAGGTGACCATTAGAAACTTTTGATTAAAGGAAAACATGACCATAAAATCAGAGTTTGGAAGTGGAAAACAGGGACAGGTAGGAAAAAAAAAAAAAGTCTTTTGTTTAATTTTCCTGTTGATTGTTTATTCTAAGTGGAGGTTATATAATTTGACCAGGAATAACTAAATGAAACAGTAGATAGATATGGTTGCTATTTAGATAAGTACTGTGATTCACTGGTCTTTGAATAGTGCCAATATTTAAGTTTCTTGAGTGTATGTGAAGAGATGGAATTGAGTTGGGTGGCTTAATGGCTCTTAAGTTTTGTAGAACATTTGGACAGCCAGTGAGAGGACTTTCTTTTAGCAAGATGTACACTTCTGTGTACCATAATGAAGAATAATTGATCAATATGACATGGAAGTGGTTTTTTTGTTATTATTAGCTTCTCCTGTGGGAGGATAAAAGGAGTGCAAGTACTTCTACAAAGACCATTAGGTAAATGGACTAGAAGTATCAACTGTTAGATTGAATGGGTAATTGCAGAGCTTGAAGAAGTCAAGTTTCTAAGCAACTAAACTTGGTAGATGGCATCACACCCACTTACACAGCAAAAAGGACCCAGAAAACAAGTAGTTCAGCATCAAGTTGCATCAGGTCAAGCACCTAGTGACAGATGAGTAGGGAGATGGAAAAAGGGGCAGTAAGCTACAAGAGAGGAGGGTTTTGAAGAACTCTGTGAATAGAGATTTCTGCTATTCCCAGAGACTAAGGGTGGAATATGTAAAGGCTATATCTGCAGACCATCTGGTCAAATGGAAAATCAATTTAGAATGCACCTTTGGATGGCTGCTGGACCTCAACATTAAAAGCTAATTTAAAAGTGTTAATCATAATAATTATGGAATATAAACATTGGTAGAAAAGTAGAAGACTTGTAAGTTTAAAATATTAAAATCCATGGCTGTGAACCATTTAGAAAGGACTGATTTAGCAAAAGAAAATAAACACTGGCTATGTCTGTCAAAAATGATACTATGTGTTCCATAGTAAGTTATGATTCAGAAGAAAAATGATCAGGTGAAGAAAGAAAATAATGTAAGGAGATTTTAGAAATAAATTTTTGGTTTAGTAAGTTGTGTATGATACACTGTTTGGGATGCTGCTTTGCAAAAGGTTTGGCAACTTGCCACAGGGAGTAGGTATGGTTGGAAATGAGAATTGGTGAAGCTCTTTTAAGTCCTATCGTCTTAAAAGTTGGCAGGTTGTCAGAGATGTCAGGAATCAATGAACTAATGCAAAAGGGGAGTGTAAATAACAAAGAACCCAGAAATTCTTATCCATTTAGCGCAGAATCAAAATAGAGGGAACACAGGTAGAGTTATTAATCTCATTGTTGTCTTCTGCTACCTCAGTCTGCATAGGGATGGGAGGAGAGGCAACGTTTCAGTGGACAGAAGTTGGAATATTGGAAATTCTGGTTAGAAATCATGAAAAACGTTTCATGATGAAGATAATCAAACATAGGAACAAGTTGCTCAGAAAAGCTGTGGGTTTTCCATCTTTGAAGTTATTCAGAACTGAACTGGACAGGGCAACCTGATTTAGATGGGCCTCGTTTAGGAGGATGGGGAGGTTGGACCAGAAACTTCCAGAGGTCCTTTCTAGCCTAATTATTCTAAGATTTTTGATTCTGTAATCAGCACAGCAAAAGACATAGCAGTGGTAGGATCTTGGAAAAGAAATACAAGGAACTGGAAATTTTCATTCATGAAAATAATTTTGCCTTGGCTTTGCTTGATGAAAACTGACTGCAAAATTGGAATTTTAAATCAATGCTTATAACCAATGCTATTTATGAAGGACATAGTTGACATAAAGGGAGAAGTATACTTTTTTCCAAATCATCAAAGTAAATTGTTCTGAATCACTGTGATGTTAGAATCATGAAGGTTGGAAGGGACCTCTGAAGTATATCTAGTCCAACCTCATGTTCCTGCAGATAAAGCAAAACAAGTGGTAGCTGATATCTCTTACTGACTGAAAAAAGTTTGTACAAATAATAGTAATTGTATCGATTACTTAGTAGATTAGAATGGTAGAGTTGTCAATAATAATACAAAGGCAAACCTTTTTGGTACATATTTCCCTTCTGCATTTGGGAAAAGCTGAAAAATGTAGTCACATCATATGATGATATGCTTTCAGCTCCAAGAAATGGCTAAGCAGCATGTTAAACTACTGTTACTAAATTTGATATATTTTCATTAACATATCTGATAGTTTACATCAAAGTATTTTTAAGAGAACTGTCTAAGACCATCTCTGAGGTCTCGATGTTGGTTTTCACAAGATTTTGGAACAATAGAGATAATCTGCAGAACTGGATACAAAAGTGCTGATATATTCAGAAAGGTAAACAGGAAACCTGGGTAACTCTATATATTTAGGAAATACTCACTCTTACTCATTTTATGTAAAGTAGACACCATCTAACTAATATGACATCTTCATTTGAGAGGAGCATACGTTAAATTAATAAAAACAACAGTGCTGGTACAGTGCTCTTAGATGTCTGTGAGGCATTTGATTTGGGGCTATACAATATTTGATTAAGTAATTAAAACAGTTAGAATCAATACAATAAATAGGTTTAAAAGAATGAACAGATGCATTTTATTGTAAATAATTTTATTTGCAGTCATATCCTATGCCATTTATAATGTTTATCATGAGTTACAGAGCTGAAGCCTTGAAACTTCAATTTGAGAAAAGTTGAGAAGCCTTGAGTAGCATTGAGAAGCTCAGAGGTGATCTTATCCATGCATATGAATACCTGATGGGAGGGTGTAAAGAAGACAGAGCCTGACTCCTGTCAGTGGTACCCAGTGACAAGACAGGAGCCACTGGGCACAAAGTGAAGGGAAAAAAACCCAAACAAATAAACAAAAAACCACCAAAGAAATTTCCTTTAAACATAAGGAAAAAAACATATTTTATGTCGAACAAGCACTAGAACAGGCTCCTCAGGTTTCCAGAGAGGGTGTGGAGTCTCCATTGCTGGAAATATTCAAAGCCCTTCTGGACAATGTCCCAAGAAACCTGTTCTATTTGACCTGGCTTTGAGCAGGGAATTGGCCTAGCTGACCTCAAGACATGCTTTCAAACCTCAGCTATTCTGTGATTCTGTGATTCTGCAAAGTATTTATCAAGTCTGATAATAAGCAAAGACAGGTCAGTGCTACAGAATTTGATCAGCTAGGCAAAAATAAACATAATATTTCTTTAATATACAGTCAAAGATAAAAAAATGGCATCAAAGGATGAGCAAAGTAGGTCAAGCTTCCCTGTTTCAGAAAGAAACAACTGAAAAAAAATTGACGGTCATGGTGACTGACCAATGCAAATAAATCTCAGTGCTATCACAGGGACCAGTAGTAAAGAGAACCAATACAAGACCCAGCCCAGATATACAGGAAGATCTTGAGGAGGAGGATGGAGGCTAGATGATCTCCACATTTAGCAAAGCATATGGATAAGACCTTGAAGAAGAATGAGGGAGCCATATCACATTAATAGTTTCCCCTTACAGATGGGGTCTTTGTTCTGGATTATGTTGTGCCTCATTCCTTTGTTCTGCAGCCTTGCAGGATGGCATATGGCCCTATGTGTTTTATACCAGACATAGTCTATTTAATCTTTTCAGTAACAATTAAGTTTCTATCTTAGCTGGTTCACAGATTATTATATCAGAACTATTAAACTGGTGGGTTGTTTTTCTTCCACCTCAGTTTAGCTATTTTTTTGTTTTTGTTTAAAACAAACACTTGTCTCTGTGGTGCAGCACATACCAATATAGAACAGAATTACAATGTACTTCCAGCCAAAATCAGTTTATTGTCTATTTCAGTAGTTTTCTTATGGTAGCAATTATTCTCTGTAAGCCTGCAAGCAAGCAGCAGAAATCTGAAATCATCAAAGAGTTTTTATCTGCAGCAATTTCAAAAATGGCAGGTAGCTGATAGTTTAAACTTTAGTTCTCCGCAGTAGAGCCATGTGAGAACTGAAGAATGCCATCTGCCTTCACCAGCTAGTTTTAAATGTTCGGGAATCAGGCTTGTGTTGCCATTGTTCATATATGCTAGTTAAATCAAGCTGGTATGGCACAGCAACAAATGAGCTACCCATAGCAAAAACTGATGGGTGAACCCTATTGCTTTCAGGGTTACGACTGGGTTGGAGAGGTACATTCTCAGCTCTACCAAGTGGATCTTTTCTATTGTACTCGCAACAGCTTTCTATTAAGCCAGAGGAGGACTCATTGGAATGATATTTAATAGTGCCCTTATTTAACATAATATAATGTTTCTAATATATCTTCATTAGAATAGCAGACTTTGCCTGTATATAGTAGAATTGCAGTGGTTTTAATGCAGACAACCCCCCCCAAAAAAAAAAAAAATAAAAAAAAATCAAACCGATCTTCTCCTAAACTCCCAGAATGGGGGTTTAGGCTTTGTAGTCCATAGCATTGTGGTGATTTTGGAGGGGTAACATGAAATATTCTGGTTTCCCACCATTATATTTCTATCAGTGAAGATGAAGTCCTTTTCATGAACATGAGAAGAAAATCAAGTTCCAGGTCTAAAAAAATTAACTGGAAGTCTAAAAGGAGAATCTTTTGGGTATTTCCACTGTTGAAAAGAAAAGAAATCAGTGCTGTTTTTCTGCAATATGTTTTTTTAATCTGTTTTGAAGCATCAGAAATGGCCCATGATATAGAAGAGAGGAACCTGTGCTGTGTGGTGTTAATCCCTTTATTATAGTGCTCAACTTTGTACTGTACCCCAATACCTCTCTCTGACTGAGACACATCAACAGAAACATTGAGAAGTTTGTGGATTTTCTTCTTGCTATGGCCAGTGGATGACCTACTGAGAATAGCTGGTCATACTCCCTGATATTTCACAGCATTTAGATATTTGTAACATCTTGATTTCTCCAAGTATTTGCTCACAGTACACTAGAAATTGAATTTAATGCTATGATCTAAGTCACCAGCATAAAATTAGAATATATAAATGCAAACTAACAGCCTGTGTAGCTTCTGAAAACTACAGAACTGAATTTTGATTTCTTTTAGCTTGTCTGTTGGTTTTTTTCTTAACTTGACTTGTTCCTTTTAAAAGACAATGGAAATTTTTGGATCTTCTTTTTTTTTCTGAATCTGAAAGTTTTCTTGTTCTCATGCTTGTAACAATTTTAAAGGAAGTTTTGTAGTATTTTTTCTTTTGAATTTCTAATTTTAGAAGAATCTTCTATTTAAATTTTACCTGAACACAAATAACACATTTTATATTTAAAAATAGACACTCCAGTTTAACTTGTTGATTCAAATAATAATAATAAAAAATATAAACCCTATTAGTGCTTAATTATTTATACTTAAAAATATGTTTGCCTTGGAAATTTCTTATTTTTGAGGGTTTTTTTTTTTTTTTTAAGGAACTGTTTTGCACAAAAAATAACAACTGTGTCCAAAAATTGTGCAGCTTATTTAGAACCATACGATAACACAAAGAATCCCAAAGTGATCTAACAAAATTGGCTGAAAAGATTAATAGTTATTTTTTGATAAAAAGGAAATAATGTGGAATGGAAGAAGTAAATTGAATTACCCCTATACTCTGTTAAGGTCTGAAGATGAGAGAAGGTAGGAATCCTGCCTATCATCAGGTGAATGGCTCAACAGAAAGAAGTGCTCAGAAAGATCTCAGCTGTAGAAGAAATGCAAGAATAGAAAGGAAAACCTTACCTGGAATAGTGTATGCCATTTTGATTACCTGGTGAGACAAAATCATGATATTGTGGAAACAAAATGTCTTCAGATTAAAGGAATATAAAGAAAGCTTTCCTCTCTAAAATAACTGATATATGTGTATCTTTAAATGAATGATGTCTAGAAGTGAGTAAAGTGCTCTTATTTTGATTTCTTATGTTGGATACATATGGAAATATTCAACAAAATTCAAAGGCAGCTCATTTAAATCTGATTAAAAAAATATGGAACTCATTTCCACCAGATACCATTTGGTGTAAACATTTTTATAGGGATAATATAAATATCTGCAGTTATATTAACGAGTATTATATAGGAGTTATCTTGATTTTAAGCAAAATCTAAACTCTATCTGATTGAAACAAGTAAAGCCTGTCCCTCAGGGACAAAGGTTCTGTGTTTGAAGAAAATGTAAAATTTACTTTTTTTTTCAAACCTAGTTTTACTTCAAAAGCAGAAGCAACACAACAACTAAGGTTATATTCACCATGAATTTTATATATAAATGGAGAAGAGAGAGAGACTAGCAGCAAAATATCCACAAAATAGTTACTAGTAATATTTTCATGGGCATTCTTTCAAACGTCAGTTCTCTGTTTTGCAACAGGAAAAAAGAGAGACTGAACTTTTTCATATGGTTTCCATTATTTTCAGTTTCAGGTGTGTTAGAAATATAGCTGCAAACATTACCTCCTGTTACAGGAGCAGATGACAGCAGAAAGTCAAGAAGAACCAACGAGCAAACAAAACACACACACCAAAAAACCTTCCTAAACTTTCTAAATAGCATAAAATCTTAAATTCACTTCAGTATCTGGAACATGTTTTTAACCCAATTGTTGTTTCCTGTTGTTATCCCCATAATCTGAAAAAAATGTGATTCCATGCCCCTCTCCAAAAATATCTGAAACCCGTCTCACTTTATGATTCACCCAAAACTTCCCTCATTACAATTCTGTTTCCTTTCTTTATACAATACCTTTTATCATTTGCTGGAGGGTGATGGCTTAAAAGTCGTGCCTAAGGGTTGAATTACTTAGACTCCCTTGAGCCACAGGTTCAAATTCTGGCAGGGTTGACTCAATTCTGCCTCCTTTCAAGGGAAAGAAATTGAATTCTGTGCAGGTCATTCTGTGAGAGTCTTTCAGGGAAGAGCAAAATTGCAGCTAATATCCAGCCTGCTTTCTGGAAACATTAAAGCTTTCTATCAGAGGGAATTTTTCGCCAGCATCTTTCACTAGTATTTCCTCTTCTGTCGCTTCAGTGCTGCACCTTCACCAGTGCTGTTCATTTAGCAATCACACTCTGCCACGGGTTGCACAGATTTGATGTGGTTGTACAGGGCCAGATATCATTCTGCCTTTAATTCCAGCCTTGATATGTCTATCTGCTTTGTTAAAGTTTTACTAACACACGCTATTTCCTAAAATTTTAATGTGATTTTTCTTTCAAAGCTACAAAAAAAGGAGACAAAAGTCAATCACTGAAAATCTTATCTGTAATTATAAGAAAACCAAGTGTTTTTTTCTTTCACACTTGCAAAAAAAGATCTTGAGACTGTGAAGCATGAACACCTCAAGGGGTCAGCAGCAGAATAATAAATAAGGATAGCTTCAAACCTATAATTTTAAAATTGTGTGGTTTTTTCAGCAGTCTTTCATGGTTTGTAAATGCTTTGGGCTGGCAGCTCTGTGGAGTGATGACAAGGATGCAATCAGCAACAGAAGGTAGCCCAGGTTGTAAAAGGTGTTGGCACCCCATAGGAAGAATGGCATCACAGAGCCAAGCAGCTTAGGAGGCAAAGTCAGTGCTTAAACTTGACTGACATTTTCCATATCTGGTCTCTCATTCCAACTGGTAACAATATTACTAGTTCTCAAAAGTTCAGGCAGGAATTTTCCATGCTGGCAGGCTGTGTCAGGCAGATATTGCATGGAAAATACCATAATAAATGGTCATATCATTTCTGAAAACAAGCTTAGGGGAAAAAACCTCAAGGTTTTGCTCAATTGTAAAGAATATTCTCATGAAAGTATTTTCTGAGAAGTATCCTGACCTTTGCTTGTTGGAATGATTTGAAATTTTACAAATTATCTTCTATAAAGGATAGAAAACTATTGGAGAGTGTCCAAAGGAGAGCAACAAAGATGGTGAAGGATCTAGAGGGGAAGACATATGAAGAGAGGCTGAAGTCCCTTGGTTTGTTCAGCCTAGAGAAGAGGAGACTGAGGGGAGACCTCATCGCGGCCTACAGCTTCCTCACGAGGGGGAGCGAAGGGGCAGGCGCTGATCTCCTCCCTCAGGTGACCAGCGATACAACCCGAGGGAATGGAATGAAGCTGCCATGGGGGAGGTTTGGGTTGGATATCAGGAAAAGGTTCTTCACCAAGAGGGTGGTCAGGCACTGGAACAGGGTCCCTGGGGAAGTGGTCACAGCACCGAGCTTGACTGAGTTCAGGAAGCGTCTGGATAACGCTCTCAGTCATATGCTCTGATTCAGCTGGTCCTGTGTGGAGCCAGGAGTTGGACTCGATGATCCTTATGGGTCCCTTCCAACTCAGGATATCCTATGATCCTATGATCCTAATTATTGCTGTGAAAATTTGCCTAATTTTGCTTGACCCATCAAAACTATTTTCAGAAGTTCAGCAAAAACATGCTAGGGCTTGCTTGCTTCACTAATTGATAACTGACCTGTAAAAAATATGCTTGATCTTATTACAGAATTTCTATTTTCAGGACTACAGTTGTCTCATTCCCTGAAACCACTAAATATTCTGTCCTGGGCTAATGGACCTGAAGAGGAATTCCCTGGAGTCACAACCTCCAGCAACCAGTGACAAGAACTGAACTCTTCAGTGAAGTGCTGGGAAACGAGGATATAGCCTAAGGCAAATTCATAGGGGTGAAGTTCAGGGATCAGGTCAAAAAAGTGAATACAAGGGATAACTGAAAAATCACGCCATACCTATGCCATATCTATGGTATACATAATTTGTGACAGATAGACAATTTTTACCTCTCTGTAGGAAGGGTGGTAGCCACCTCTACCGTTTTCATAGATTCTGGAGCCTAATTGAGGAATATACTTCCCAAGAGTGCAAGTAAATCCTTTTGGAGGAAATTACCCTTCTGGTTCCTGAGGTTGACTCCCCACCACCATCTTCCTGAAGGCCCCATGCCTTTATCTTGTTACATTAGGTTTAATACTGATAAGAATAGATAAATTCTTTCATGCTCTCCACAAAAGAGGATTCCCCCACAAAACGAACCCTGTTTTCTTAGAACTTGCTGAAGCCAAATTCTGGCCTTTTGGTTAATGTCTCGGGCTCGACGTATATACAGAGAGTCCAGGTGAGCAGGATGGAAGATGGTATCACACACAGCCTTCCTTTGCCTTAAGGGTCTACTGTGTGGCCCTCTAGGTTGTGTGTATTTCTGGTTCACAGGACTTGGTCCGTTGTTCAACAAAACAGTGTCAGACACATAGAAGGCAAATGTTGGGCTATGACAGTAGATTACTTCCCTAGAAAAGACATATTATTTCATATTTTTGGTTAGTAAATTTGCAGTCATCAATAGATTCTGTTTCTGCATGCCTACATGTGTTTGTGTCAGTTGTAACAACATTTTAGGTAAACACAATGACTTCAACTCATAGGCCAACATTTTAAAAAGTTGTTTCTGCTCTGCTGTGAGAACTGTGCCCATATATGACTGGTTTTGGTATTTGTTCAAATGTTTTAAACCCAACAGATGTCCTGGTTTTGTGAGCATAGGAAATGGAGAAAATAAACAGACTGTTTAATATGATCTGATTCTATTTTAAAATACAATTAAATTGGGGGAAAAAATCCAGAATAAACATTTAAAGGGTTTTGTAATAGTGTTCAGTACCTTTTTTTCTGTAGATCATTTGGTGGTTTTTCCCCAGCCTCAGCCAAGGAAAAGTTACAACCAACCAACGGCAGTTTCATGGATCCCAATTCAGAAGTGTGTGGCTATGGCCGAGTCATGAGGTGTGCACATCCGTGTACTGTCTTGAACAAAAGCAGAGAGACAAAAACCCTAAAGACCAAAGAGTGTTTCAGCTTTGAGACATGGTGTCTTAAAGTCAAAATTCAGGCATATTTTCAGGGCATTAGGAAAAGGTCTTGCACTCTGCTTCTGTTTGTAGGTAGAAAACTTTGGCTTGTAGAGCTGCTACTGTAACATCTCTTGTCAGTTTATAATTTACTGCACCTCTTGGGAGGCCATGAGAAGCAAGATGTGAAATAAACAGTAAGCCACCCACCCTCGCTCCCAGAACATGTGAGGATTGCACAGCTGACTTCAAGCTAATATTCAGAACTGATAATTGATTTTTCAGTTAGCTGTCTCATTAATGACATCCATCTTAAAATTAACCTATTATAATATTTTTCTCTGAAATTTTGAAATATGGAGAATGTAGAAAGTAAACTGAAGCACCAAGGAGAGCACTCTTAGGGAGGGGAGAGAAAGAATAGTGTGCAAGGTATTGGGCTAGATCAGAAGACTGAAATCTTCCTAAGTATAAAGCTTCAAGTGAGTAATTGACTTTCTGATAATTTTTTCTTTCTGCTTGATTCTCAGTTACAAGTAAAAAATGACAACTATGCTACAATTAGCCTTTCTTTAGTTTCATGTGTACTAACTCACAGTACAGGCATTGTGGGATGGAAAATCAGGAAAGGATTTGAAGGCTTTGTAGATTTAAGCTACCTATGCTGATAAATCCTTATCTCAAAGACTTCCTAGAGCTGTTTATGTCAAGCTAAATGTCACTTTACCTTATGTTTATTTAATATCAAGCATTTTATTTGTGCTTCCTCATAGTGTGGACACAAATGGCCATCACTGAAAGGAAAGGCTGCAGTATTAGGAAGTTCATAAAACCACCCTGTTTACATTGTTTTGTTGATATTTTCCACAGTGCCATCCAGGTAGTAGAGAAAGGAATGTGACAAGATCTTTTTTTATCTTTACAGTTAGCCACTATAATGTCCCTCCAGCACTATAAGTAAAAAGACAGAGGATAATACTTTTTTTCCAGTATCCTAATGAGAACTGAGAATGTCTGTGTTCCTTCGGCTAGTTCTTTTAGCCAGCAGCTATTGCAATATGCCCAAAAGGAAAAGCTCAAACAGACGGAGCAGAAACTCAAAGAGGGAAAGATACATAGAAAATATCTCATCATCATCCAGTTTCAAGGAAACAATTTAAAGATAACTAGCTTGTAAGTGATTGGGGTTGCATTGCTTTTAACTGCAGCCACCTGTTTCCAAAACAGGAAGAATGGGTTCTTGGCTAGAGCTTGGCTAAAAAAATATCTAGCTAAAATAGGATATCCCGGTTCTCTTCCTAGAACTGTTACAAGCTTCCTGTACAACGTCACAGCATTTCTTACACTTCCTGGGAATTATTTTCTTCATCTTTGTCCACTTACATGCCTGTCATTCATTAATGAGAAGCTCTCTAATATACAAGTAGAAAAGTAATTTTTGATAGAGCAGCAAAGCAATGCCAAATGTTGTGCACCAATCAGGGTATCAGATGTGGAGACAGTGGTGGGGTTTTTTATGATAAAACTACTACCTTTTACCTTCTGGAATGGAGACGATCCTGGATCATTGAGGTAGTTCTGCAACAGTAAACTGAGGTATATACACACTAGCACACGTTTGTACTTTCAAGAGTATGTTTTATACTCATTTATAGTCCTGAAATGCAATGCATCTAATAGAGAGAAACCATCAAGCCATGACTTAGTTCCTATCTCTGGCGTTCTTCGGGGCCCTAGAGCAGGTCACTTCATTTCTCTGAGTTTTTCTTTTCCTTCCCTATCTTTTCTCACTGACAAAGTTCTCTGGGCCATGGTTACTCTTTTACAGTGGCCTTTCATATTTTCTTTAGTCTTGAACTCCTCTCTAGTTTGATAGATCTGTCAATATGAAGATGTTGTACTGAATAACAGCTGCAGAGATATTAGGTTCCTCTATCCTTGACAAGATTTAAAAAATCCTTGTGGGTTCCATAGGGGAGGGATGATGGAAGGAATCATGACTTTATACACTTATTTATTCATTCTTTCATTCACTCACAGATATTACTGACTAGTTTCAGTGTATACCCTGGAGTTCCAACACATGTTCTTAACAGATGTTTTATTATCTGATCTTTTGTTGTATTCATCCAAACTGCCATAACAGTCACCCCCCTTTTTATCTCCTTCTACCCCAAACTAAATAAAAAGAAAATAAACTCTTCATAATTATAGATAGTGTTGGGTTACTCTGACTCAGAAATCACTCACTCCAAGGGCACTTAGAAGCAATTTTTATCCCTACAAAGTCTACCTTATAAGCTTAGTGATGTGAGATGCAATGTATTCTGATTTCTGAAGGCTCAGACTTGGATTTTCAGGAAAACAGGGATTACTCTTTCAGAATGGTTTTGTCTTCCTTTCCAGCCCTAAAGAAGGAGTGAGATAGGTTGTTTTAAAAGCATGTTTAAATATTTTGGACTAAACAGTTAGTCAGTCTGCTTCATGGATCTTACTCCAATAGGCTCCACAGTTCCTAGCATACATACCATGCATCACTTGCTCAGGCACATGGAAGACAAGGAGGTGATTGGTGACAGCCAACATGGCTTCTCTAAGGGCAAATTGTGCCTGACAGATTTGGTGACATTCTATGACAGGGTTACAGCGTTGGTGGATAAGGGAAGAGCAACTGTCATCATCTGCCTGGGCTTGTGCAAAGCATTTGACACTGTCCCACATGACATCCTTGTGTCTAAATTGGAGAGACATGGATTCCATGGATGAACCTCTCAGTGGATAAGGAATTGGTTGGATGTTCGCACTGAAAGAGTTGGTCAATGGCTCAATGTCCAAGTGGAGAACAGTGACGAGTGGTGTTCCTCAGGGATCAGTATTGGGACTGGTGCTGATAACATCTTTGTCAGTCACATGCACCCTCAGAAGGTTTGTTAACAGCACCAAGCTGTGTGGTGCATGTTAAAGAAAAATTCTACCAGACGTGAGTTACCCTAGGTTTGCTTTATTGCAGCGCTGGATGCACGGGGGAAATAGCTCCACCAAACGTGCATGCCAGGTGATCACCAACATACAGGTTATATAGAATCAAAATATACATATTCATTATCTCTCCGAGAAAAGGCAGTCCTATGATAATCATTTCTTGGAATCCATTTCCATATTGTCCTCCCCATCACGCATGCTCAGTGATTTGAGTCGGTGGTCCTCAGGGATCTCTGGTGGTCGTCAGTGGTCTCGCACCCGTGTTCGCTGGATGACCCTCTTCTTGCAGGCTTGCGCAGTATCCTCGCTGTGGATACACTTGTCCATTACAACTTACTTCATAAGATTAGTATTCCCGGGCCTATTGTCTGGTTGGGTAGGGACTGTACAAGGAACGTAGCAGCATTGTACATTGCCATGGTCAGTTAGCTATTACCTTGATTACAAACCCCTTTCCCACGATTATAGTCTTTAAAACAGTTCTAGGCCTTAAGCAGCTTTCTAGTTAATATAGGTTTCCTTACAGCTAAGCTTCTATATTTTTACAGTGCAGTCGACACGCTGGAGGGAAGGGATGCCATCCAGAGGGACCTTGAGTTGATGCTTGAGAGGTGGGCAGTGAGAACCACATGAAATTCAACAAAGCCAGCTGCAAGCTCCTGCAAATGGGTTGGCACAATCCCAAGCACAACTACAGACTGGGCGGAGAATGGATTCAGAGTAGCCCTGAGCAGAAGGACTTGGAAGTGTGGATTGATGAAAAGCTCAACATGAGCCAACAATGTGCGCTTGCAGCCCAAAAAGCCAGTGGTATCAAGGGCTGCATCAGAAGAAGCATGACCAGCAGGTCGGGGGAGGTGATTCTGCCACTCTACTCCGCTCTTGTGAGACTCCACCTGGAGTACTGCGTCCAGCTCTGGGGGCCCCAGTACAGGAGAGACATGGAGCTGTTGGAGAGAGTCCAGAGGAGGCCACAACGATGGTCAGAGGGCTGGAGCACCTCTCCTGTGAAGACAGGCTGAGACAATTGGGCTTGTTCAGTCTGGAGAAGAGTACAGGGAAACTTAATTGCAGCCTTCCAGTACCTAAAGGGACCTGCAGAAAAGTTGGAGAAGGACTGTTTATCAGGGACTGTAGTGACAGGACAAGGGGGAATGGGTTTAAGCTGAAGGAGGGTTGATTTAGATTAGATATTAGGAAGAAATTCTCCCCTGTGAGGGTGGTGAGGCCCTGGCACAGGTTGCCCACAGAAGCTGTGGATGTCCCCTCCCTGGCAGTGTTTAAGGCCAGGTTGGATGGGGCTTTGGGCAACCTGCTGTAGTGGAGGGTGTCCGTGCCCGCAGCAGGGAGGTTGGAACTAGATGATCTTTACGGTCCCTTCCAACCCAAACCATTCTATGATTCTATGACTGTATGATCGTCCTTCAGGAAAGAAAACCCTGTGATTCATCATGGTGTGGGTTGCACAAGTGGTTTGTTCCCTTGATCTTGTTGCTTCTGATTCCACCCTCTATCTATCACTAATTTTGTGTTGAAGTTGTCAGTTATCTGAGCATATACAGCTCTCGAAGGTGACAGCATGAAAACAGTTATCTGTAGGTCATTCAAGTTCTCCTTGAATCTTATTGGTCTTATAACAGCATCTACTTTTACACTGAAGTACCTTCATTTATTCAACAAACTTTGAAAATATTTAAGTGATTTTTCTATATTGACTTAGCAAGTTAATAGCAGAGGAGAAAGACAGTCCTTTGCTGTATCCATTGAAGTACCAGTCCCACTTCCTGTCTCAGGCTGTCATTGGAGAAAGCAAAGTTATTAATACTAGCTATATTTGTATTTCCCTAACATAATTTTCATAGTTGTGTGCATTGGTATTACATATTATATTGCTTACAGAAATCCAGAAACAATCCTAAACCTAGGTACTAGCAACTACAAGACACTCATATCAATATCATCCTTGTCCTGTTAAAGTTTGGAAACATTTCTGATATTTCTTTGAGCTGTTAATACCTCTTTTTACAATATCTATAACTTTATTATATACAATAATATTTTCTTTATTTTTTTTTTTTTATTTACAAGAGCATAGAAAACTTACTTTGAGCCAAAAGGAAAAATTACTTCTCTCTGAATTGTCAAACATGAAATAGAATCATGAGGGTACCCAAACAACAAAGAAAAATAAATTGAGAATATCATAAAACTTTCAAATTATATGTATTTGGAAAAGAGTCAATTAAAACAAAAAGATAAATTATACATTAAAATGTTCAATGCAAATTCATTAAAGTCTGTTAGAACATTTGTCAGTGGAGAATTATTTTTTTTTTTTTTTTTTTTTTTTTTTTAGCTGAGACATTTTTGGCCACACAGTCCTTCATTCTATAGAAATTGCACAAATTTAAAAATTTAAAATACTAAAAGAACTAATTTCTTTTTTCCTAAATGTCTATGGGAAATATAAATAATCATTGCTAATATTCATCTCTCTAACAACAGCTTGTTTTCTCTAGATCAGTTTTATTTGCCATTTGGCCTACATTTTACTTGAGCATGTTCACAGTTTCTTGTAACAAAGGACATACATTTTTCATGAAAGGCATGAACTACAACAAATAAACCTTGTAACAGATATTTCACTAAATTAGAGAGCTAATATTTGCAACGTCCATAGCTTCCACAGGCACATAAGGTACTTTATACTTTCCAAAAGAGAGACAAGATGACAACCTCTTTGACAAACCAAAGGAGAATCAAAGATTCAAGCTGTGGTCACTAATTTGGGACACTTGCATTTCTGAATGTTCAGCTAGAGGCACTTAAGGCAGAAGCAATTAAGAAAAAGCTGTACAGCTTTTGCAAAATTCTGGGTCAAAATTCTGCCAGCTCTTGAAATTTAAAATTTGTGTTAAACCAGGAAGATGGCTATATTGATACTATATGATGCTAAAAGATGATCATGTGTGTATATATATATATTCAAAACTTCTGTGCACTTATGTTTTCTATTAAATGAAAAGTATATAGAATCCCAGAAATAAAGTCCTCCAAAAGAATATACAGAGAATGTAATAATTTTGTACCTGGTACTGCTAAGGTAAATGTTGATTTTATGTTGATTGCTCTAAGCAAGCAGTTATTTCTCAGCTTTTATACAAACATCCTTCATTAGATAAAGTTCATTTGAGAAATTTTAAAGCGTTTTTTTATTATTATTTTTTTAGAGCTCCTTTGAGAAGTCCATAACCTAATGCAAATGTGATTGCTGTCATCTTAGCTAACACATCAAGTTGGACCCAAGATTCTCTTTTAATGGAGTCACTGATGTTCAAAGCACTAACACTTCTTACTCTGTGAAGATAGACTTATATGGGTTACACAAACATCTTGTATTGATGAATACTCAACAAACATTCTAGTTGGAACACTAGCAACATTTTGTTGATTTCCATAGTCACCAGACGGAGAATTGCATTCAGATACCAGTGTTTTAATTCGGGACTTGTTATGTCCTTTGAAAAAGCAAGTTTTTAGACATAATTTATTTGTTTTTGGTTTTTTTGTTTTTTTTTTTTTAAAGTAAATTATGAGAGTGATGGACTACTTTGTAGGGAAGAATGCAGTTGTGTTGGTGATACAAGTGGTGGTAGATATTTGTTTCCCATACTGTGATGAAGAGCGTGTTCCTCTTGCAATATTGCTGGTGAGGGGAGGAAGGAGGGAGACCATTTTTTACCACTCATGAGTGTGCCTTGTTGTGGGCCAGTTAAAATATTCTGATGTCATTTACTGTTATTGGACTGTCATTGCTCATAATCATTAATTCAAAAGAGGATTCTCCAGAAGTGCTTAGTGGTATATATTTTGTCCACTGACAGAAGACGAAACTGTGTGAATAGGCTGCTAGAAACCACTGAAGAATACTTGATTCAAAATAAGGTTTCCTCCATGGAATTCCAGTTTTTCTTATTATAATGCTGTAGGAAAGAGAAGTTGTATTAACCATCATTTCACATTTGGTTTTATACTTCTTCCTACCCTTAGCAGTCACTACATTGTGATGTATGGTGATCTTCTTAACAACTGCTGGGAGATCATTCTATGTCATGTTACATTATAATAGTATTTTCCAGAGGCATTAATTCCCATTTGGACTGAAGTGTAAAGTAAAGCACAGATGACAAAAGCTACTGTCATTATACAGTCAAGAAGATCTCCAATACAGGCCTGAACATTCGTACTACTGCAGAAATTATTATATGGTGCTTTTATTTTGGAAAATGCTTATTAAGTAAGACATCTAAGATAGCTCCTGTCCTCAGCCTCAGTTGAAGAACAATTCCAGTCAGCTGAATAATTTAAAATTTTCCATGTCTTAGTATATTTCCTGGTAGGACTGAACCTCATACCCCTACCCTAAATGGGACATTTATGACAATAAAAATAACCTGGTATAGAGATAAATATACAGCAAATTTCTGTATATATATATATACTACAAGACTGATATGAGCTGGCTTCTAATCTCATTGGTGATGGCTGAAGAGAGGAGTAAGTTTATTCAGGACAACGGAATTTCCTGACTTATCCTCCACATAATAGAAACTGACACTACTAGTTTTGACCCTCTCTGGGACCTCAGTTTCTGTTATTATGTAGAAGACTCCAGTACCTGTATACAGTGTTCTCAAAGGAAAACAGCAAATAAAAACCTTTAAAAATATGAAAATAAATAAATACTGATCTTATCAGCTGTTTCTTCCTACAAAGAAAACACTGATATAACATGACATGATAAAAAACTCCTTTAGAGCCTTTAAGTTGAATGGATTCTGGCTGTCTTGAATCAAGGCTGGCAGGGAATATGCTCTCCAGACTGTGGCAGATGGCATCTGTTTTGTTTGCTTGCTTGGGTTTGCTGTATATTTCTGAGTGTTACATTATGTTCTGCTCTGTTCTGCTAAAAGGCTGAGTAGCAGAGGGAGGAGGACTGTTTTTTCTCTTTCGGGTGGCTCCTACTATCTAGGGCTGGTGAAATTCTCTCAATGGAGAAAGTACCAGACCTTCTCTGACAGCAGTGGATTATGATCTACTGCAATGTTGTTTTGAAGAGCTGGCTGGAAAAAGCAGGGAGTGAAGCACACAGATATCGGAGATTTTGAAGCACAACTAGAGATAAAGAGGGTTCCTAGGAAGAGAAGAAAGCACGCAAACACATTTCAGAGGAAGGGAAAAGAACTATGAACATGGGATGTACAGTAGCTGTGTGGACAGCAAGATTGAAGAAAAGGACCTCAAAAGCACATGCACTTTCAGGCTGGATTCCTCAGAAGGACTAAGCTTTTGTTTGTTTGTTTGTTTGTTTGTTTTTAATATGTATTTCAATTTAAAATGATGCATTACTGTAGTTAGATAACCTTAGAATTTATTGTCACCTAACATGGAGACCCAAAAAAAGGTCCATTCAAAGAAGAACAAGATGATTTCAGGGAGGATGGGATTCAGTGTGTTATACTTTGATCTCAATGTGAACGATGTCTACTGAGAATAACTTTGTCTTTCTTACTTGAAATAAAAATTAATTACAGACCAGGGAACAGAGAGCCCTCTTCACTAGGGAGTCTTGCAACTGTTTTTGGAGTATCTATTGATTCAGTGCCAGGTGTCCTCTGGAGACTAAAAAGACTTCTTTAGTAAAGGATGCTGGATCACACAGTTTATACTCACCATGATTTGTTTCTAAAAAGAATGTATCATCACAGGTACTGATGATTTAGATGATTAGGAGGGAGTTCAAAGAATGAGGGAACAACAGAGGGGAAAAAATGGTTTTCCCAGGCAGACCATCTTCTTCATCACCTTTGTAATTTTTGACCCACTTACTTACACTCTTACAGTTAGTTGAAGAGCCTAGCTCTTACATAGTGGCTGACCACAGCAGGATACATGCCCTGAAGGTCTGACAGACTGGATAAAAATTCTCCGGTATGGAGAGGACAAAGATGACAGTGTGACTGACTGTTAAATCCAGTGCTAACATCCCTCACAAGTTTCTTAGAGAGAGGGTGCTTTCTTGCATGTCCAGAGACAGTTTCTTGCACAGCTCCCTGAGTCAACAGTGTACTAATAGAGGGATGCCTGATCAAGAATGGTGAAAGGATGTCTTATTCTTCTGCCAGTATTTGAAGAGTAATCTGCTCATGTAGGAAGCAGCACCCTTAAAACTAGCAGAAATATCTGTAGGAAGGACAAGCTTTCCAAACATTGATGAGAGAGGTAACAGTGAAAAGGGGTACAGAAATGAGAAACAATTTGGCTATATGTCTGCCAACTCTGAAAGACTTCATAGCCAATCAGTCATATTTGCCTTACTCTACTTTCTGCCGTCCACACTTGGTTTAGGATATACTTATACTTTTTCTCTGGTGGCAAATCCTTGACAGAAGGATCATTCATGCCAGCCAATTGTTACTTTCCAGCCATAGGTCAACATCTCTGTTATGATGATTCCTTTGAAAGAGGAACTGAGGAGAACATCTAAAATTTCTGAAAAAAGTACACTTTGGGGGAAAAGTGTTTTTACAGGAGTTTGGTTTTCTCCCTAAGTACTGAGAATTCAGCTGGCTATTATCTAGAGAGGACAGACTGATAGAAGTGGAGATGGCATTTTCTAAGTAGTATCTGAAGTAGTGTGATAAGTTTTTCCATCTCACTTCAATATCCTTGGTACTGTACAGTCATCTTCTAAAAGTGAAAGTTTCCCATGTAATTTCTGTGTCCTTATCTTCTCTTTGATAAGAGGATGGATGGTCTTATATCTAATTCATTGACCAAGAAGTTTGCAGAAGACCTATATTGGCTGATTGTCTCTGCTGAGAACTGTTGATATTTCTTGAGGCAGTTGATATGATCACCATTTTCCACATTTTTACATCAACAAGACAGTGTCCTTTCTTATGTCACAGAGAATTATGACTATAAAATCAACAGCCTTTGTAGGATGTTCATGCATAATACTCCGAGTGACATGGAGCTGAGGCTCCTTGCTGAGCTCTCAGAGATCATGCATGATCTAATAGGAATGAAATTTGGTTATTACAGCAGGAGTGTTAGATCCAGCTGGTGACCAATAGATGAGAGGTTTCATACCCTGAGAAGCATGTTTTTTTAATATACCCATTTACTAACAAATGCTTAAAAAGCATTATTTCCAGGTTCCTCACAACAGTTTGCTCATTTTGAATATAGAAACAGTTGATCCTTTTATTTATTAATTAATTTTCTTTTTTATTATGTTGTCCCTATTAAACATTTCTTCTTTTGTTCTTCAGGCAAAAGCCTTGTTTTCCTCCCCGACTCCTGCCTTTTAATTACTGCTGGCTTGATTGACAGAAAAACAGGACAGAGGATTTTTTTTGTTGTTTTAAGTAAATGAAGCTTCTTCTTTATCCTTAGTGACACAATGGAGCCAGCTATTAACAGGCTTTGTGTGTGTATACACACACAGAGAGACAGGGAGCCAGAGAGGGAGAGCTTCAACATTTGATGATAAAATGTAGAGCTTGTGAGAATATTCACCAAAAAAAAAAAAAAAAAGGAAAGTTAATTGGTATAGAAAACTAAATTCAATATTCACTTGTGGACTGCCTTAATGGTTTAATAACTGCCAATTTTGTACACAGGCTCTGTGCAGTTGTAATAAGAATTTCATTCCCAGGTCTTACAGGGAAAAGATAAGCAAGCAAATATACTGTGGCCACTGAAAGCCCTAGTACTGTGTTTTATTATGTTTACTTTATAATCCCATCATCCCCATGCCACCAGCATGCTTGAGGGTTAGTGGAGGCAGCAGTCGGCACTCCCTGTTGGCTCCCTGTCTTTCACTGCTACCCTAAGGTACTTAAGAATGACAGTATAAAGAATTTCTGTGCAGATGAGCCTGTAGATTTGGGGAATTGGCTGCTTATAGACAAGGATTCTTTTGGTAGACTTAATTCCTTTAGCAAGGGTGAAGAACCATCTGTGGGGATTCTTGTCATGTATAAGGAAGTTAGTCATGCTCTCTGTGGAGTTGAGTTTCTTGAATTTTAATGAAACCCATGTCAATCTGTCTCTTCTATACCCCTGCATAGAAATCAGTGGTCAGCTAGTCAACAATCACAATAGTAAATCACAGCAGATAAGTCATGCAGGACATCAATGAAGAATTTACAATCTCCTTTTCCTCCTTTTCCTTTTTTCCTTTTTTCCTTTTCCTTTTCCTTTTCCTTTTCCTTTTCCTTTTTTCCTTTTCCCTTTCCCTTCCTTCCTTCCTTCCTTCCTTCCTTCCTTCCTTCCTTCCTTCCTTCCTTCCTTCCTTCCTTCCTTCCTTCCTTCCTTCCTTCCTTCCTTCTTTCCTTCCTTCCTTCCTTCCTTCTTTCCCTGCTCTTTCTTCCTAGCCTTTTTGCCTTCTGCCTGCCTTCTTTCTTCCAGAAAAGTACTCTAATAGCATACGTAATGAGTTATTGACATTTTTTTTGTCTTAGAGAGATAGGTATTTCAGAGGAGAGGAAAGATTTCCAATTTCATAGAATCATAGCATCATAGAATGGCCTAGGTTGGAATTTACATTAAAGATCATCTAGTTCGAACCCCCTGCCATGGTCAAGGACACCCTCCACTAGACCAGGTTGCCCAAAGCCCCATCCAACCTGGCCTTGAACACTTCCAGGGATGGGGCATCCACAGCTTCTCTGGGCAACCTGTGCCAGGGCCTCACCACCCTCACAGGGGAGAATTTCTTCCTTATGGAAGAAGAATTTCTTCCTTATCTATTCTAAATCTACCCTCCTTCAGCTTAAATCCATTACCCCTTGTCCTGTCACTACACTCCCTGATAAACAGTCCCTCTCCAGGTTTCTTGCAGGCTCCCTGTAGGTTGCTATGAGGTCTCCCCAGACCCTTCTCTTCTCCAGGCTGAACTACCCCAACTACCTCAGCCTGTCTTCACAGGAGAGGTGGTCCAGCCCTCTGATCATCTTCATGGCCCTCCTCTGGACTTGCTCCAACAGCTCCATGTCTCTCTTGTCATGGAGACCCCAAAGCTGGATGCAGTACTCCAGGTGGGGTCTTATGAGAGCAGAGTAGAGGGACAGATTCACCTCCCCCGACCTGCTGGCCATGCTGGTTTTGAAGCAGCCCAGGACACAGTTGGTTTGCTGGGCTGCAAGCGCACACTGCCGGTTCATGTTGAGCTTCTTGTCCATCAACACCCCCAAGTCCGTCTTCTCAGGGCTGCTCTGAATCCATTCTCCACCCAGCCTGTATTTGTGCTTGGGATTGCGCTGACCCATGTGCAGGACCTTGCACTTGGCCTTGTTGAACTTCATGCGGTTCGCATGGGTCCACCTCTCAAGCCTGTCAAGGTCCCTCTGGATGTCATCCCTTCCCTCCAGCATGTCGACCACACCACACAGCTTGGTGTCATCGGCAAACTTGCTGAGGGTGCACTCAATCCCACTGTCCATGTCCCCAACAAAGATGTTAAACAGCACTGGTCCCAGTACTGACCCCAAAGAATGCTAGTCATGACTGGTGTCTATTTGGACATTGAACCATTGATAACAACTCTTTGAGTGTGACCATCTAGCCAATTCTCTTTGAATTTTACAGATACCTAAACAAAACTCTAAATGTGTAAGTATATAAAATTGTATACTTCTAACATTTTGAGAAGCAATAACCCTAGCCTGTAAGGTAAAGGAGAGAACCACTTAAAATACATTTTCAAGCTCAGTCTTAATATCAGTTCTTTTTACCGTTCTTATAGAACACAATAGCAAAAATTTTCCATTCCTGATCGTTGTCTGTGTCTCTGATTTCTTTCAAAAGTCCATGAAGAAGAAAGGATTCTCATTTAATTATTATGAGGTTTTTTGTTTGGTTTTTTTTTTTTTTTTTCTTTTTTTCCAGGAGTTTAACTTATGTTTCACTATGGGAAGTCAGACAGTCTTGATATTCTGAGGGCTATGGTACAGTAGAGTTATCATCCTGAGTCTGGCACAGATTTCAGAGAACTTTGAATGGAATTGTCTTATCTCACTTTATCTATCCAAGACCCCAGGAAATGAGTTTCGACCTAAGCTATTTCTCTGGAACATAGCAAAATTGAATGAAGTAAAGTAGCCAACTCAATGGAGCAAACCTTTCAGAAAGCAAACAATTTCTCCCATCTCTAGCTAGTGCCTAAGAGTGTCTAAGATGGACCAAGCGAAGTGCCATATTTTTATATGACTAATGGGGAATCCCATGGCACTGAACATGATTTTGTTACTGATGAAAGTAGCTGTCAGGCTGAAATAGCTTCATCACCGAAGTCTTTTCCTATGAAATTTCTGCCTTTCTCTTACACAGGGTAAAGCTCAGACTATTTCAAACGGACAGAGTGTTCATTTGAACCATAATAACTGGTGAGATGCTCAGACACTGTTGATAGTTTTCACATTAGTATGTAGAAAAGGTAGGCTGAAGTCTCAAGTAAAAAGATACCATCCAATGTAAGCCTTCTGGGAAGTATTGAGGAAATGACCAAAGACCCAGTATATTTGCCATGGGTATGTTCACATGCTGTAGTGCATTTTCTGCTGAAACACATTACCCAGAGAGGAATTACAGATGTTCTTCTTGTTCTGACCCACATTACTTTTATTTTTTTCAATATCAATGCTGTCAAGTATTTTTCTTCATTCCTGTTCGGTCAGTTAAAAACTGCAGCCCTTTTTCTTGAATATTCAGATCGCTCCTGATTTTATAGCCATGAACTTGTCTGCTTTATGTAACATTTTTTGTTTAAATCCTGCCTTCACATGTTTATTTCTTACGCTTAGTACAACATTTTCTGATCTGTAGTTAACCACTGTCAAAACTGATCAAGAATTTCTCCCTTTCCTCAGGGTAATTAATAGGGAAGTTTCTTTCTTATTTTATTTTGGAAATGTTTGTAAAAATTAATGAAGCATGTTTTGCTAAATTGAAGTTGTTGAACTTTTACAACTGAAATATATGCTGCCTTAGTGAGAAAGACTTAAGTATGGAGGAAAAAATAATGCATAGATAGTCCTTGCTAAAGGAATCACAAAAATGGCATGTATTTGTATTGTTTATTTTTTAATTGCATAGCTTGCAAATCTTAAGGAAAAATACACTTATGTTACTGATCAATTAAGACTAGTGCATTCAGTCTTGTATTTAAAGTACATTAGACTTCCAGCCCGAACATCTCCGGTTTCTATGATCTAACTTGCATCCAGGATAGAGAATTTGAAATTATGTCAGTACATTGGGTTAGGAAAAGCAATGAACAAACATAATCTGAACCTTTCATTTGTGATATGAACTTTTGTTAAATGTCTTTGCCTAGATTATGGTACTTCAACAGAAAGGTTAGGTCAAATTTACACATGTGAACAAAAAAGAACATAGACCAAAAATGAAGAATTTCTATCTGAAGCTGTAGGAAAGCGAAATCTTTCATTCATGTGCATCATAAGCCTCTGTTCCCTAGCTTTTTGTTCCTATTGTCATTATGATGTCTTTTGGACAATAGTTGCCCTACTGAATTCATCACTTTGTTCAGAAGTATAAGCCTTAACTTCCAATGTTTTCTCTCCTTTCCTCTTTTCTTTGTTCCTTCCAAATAGATCAGTAATCTAGTTTGACTATAGCCTCATTCTAATGAATAAAATAGACTGGAAAGAAAAGATGACATTCAAAATCACCATTTAAACATGGTGATGCTGAAGGACTCTGCAGTTCACTTTTAGACTCCTAAACCCAAGGGTGATACTCTGAGTTAATACTGAAGTTCCCAGTCCAGTGTGTAAGAAGATGTAAATATCTCGGGATGAAGTTTTCAGTGCTGTGGATTTGAACAAGATGCAGCCAGGTTTAAGAGCATGTTTGAAATTTCACTTTGCTCTTGGATGAAACGTCCTACTTCTGGACTGAGCTTGGTGACTCTGCAAGGCTGGGATTCCAAACCTCAAATCAGATCCAGACATACTTCATTTTTGTCTTGGGATATTGAGATGGGGATATTTGACTTTTCTGTAATAACTAACTGATGAGAGCCCGTATGCTGGAAGAGGTACATCTCAGCTTTCTAGAAACCTTTACCTAAAGGAGTTTTAAATTAGTGATGACTCTTTGTTTACTCTGTTATATCCTTCAGATGGAAAATTCTTATTCCTCCTTGCATGCTTTGTTTCCTTTAACTACACTGGGAATGTTTTTTGAGATGATGATGGTGATGATCATGAAGATGACAACTTATTTATAGAATATTTCTTTCTCTGGTGGGCAGTCCTTTGACAGCATTCAATTGATGCTGCTGAAATGAAGGAAAGGTTAGATTCAACTATATTTGACTAGCATCAGATAATATTTATTGAACAATTCCACTTTTGAACTCCAGAGCTCCACCAATAAACAGTGAGTAGTCTTCTAGCATGGCTGAATTAGTTCAAAGAAGGTAGCAGAAGACAGATAGAGTGAAAAGTAAGATTTTGTTGCATCACACTGAGAAAATTGTGCTGCTAGATTAATTCTTTCTTCTAAAATTTGAGTTTGCTTAAGTTACATGCTAGAGCAAGAAAGGAAGACAGGATGGAATCGGGACTTCATCGGACAGAACAAATACACATCTGATTAAGAGCAATTCCAAATGTATACTTCTGATTTCAAAATGAATACTCACATAAAAGGTAGTATTCAAAATAGATGTGTGTAGGAAATTTTACTTTAAATACACATAAAATTAACAAAATAAATTCACAAAATAAACCTAAAGGTACACTTTGGCTAAACAGGTGTAAGAGGAAAGGTGGTCTGGGAAGGAACATTGGACCACAGATTTTCCAGCAGCTCTTACTGTGTGTGTAGATATGTCCATGTATGTGTTCTTTCAGCTCCCATGAAGAACAAGCTGTTGTAAGATATCTAAATATAAACTTTACTATCACATTGAACAGCACAATATGAGAATATACTTACACAATTTTGATTAAAATGCTAAAAGAGAAACATGGGATGGAGAGAAGTTTGCAAATTAGAGCAAGGTGTGACACTGGGCAACTTGGGAATGTCGACCTCCAGCTCTAATTTTCTAATAGCATATGAAATGTATTTTGCAATATTCATTAATTTTGTTTTGGGGTCATTGACATGGTGCTGCTTTTGCACAGATGTGATGGGGAGTTGATGGGCTGTACATCAGTTTCATTAGGACTGAGGAACTGACTTAATACTTCTGCCAGACAAGCAAAAAAACCCCACTGTAAAGCTTCAAAGAGCAGTGTTTATAAGTTTTCAAATGGAAGCTGAGAAACACCAATAAAGTTTGGATTCAGCTCAAGTGCACCATCAACCTCAGGCAGCTTCCTGGTATTTTTATTTATTTATTTTTTTATGATCCATTTGTCTAGTACCACTGAAAGATCTATAGACAAAATTACTGGGGCAAAATGTAGATCCAATTGCACATTGTACAATAGGAGAAAATAATTCCTGTTCTCATTATTTGGATCGATAATTTGCTAAACCAGTATTAACAAGAGCAACAACTTTACCAGGTTAAGGGGGCTTTGTACTGAGTAATGACTGCCTGGAGAAGGAAAGAACAGAGGGAGTAAATCCTAGCAGCCTTTTACTATTGAGGTAGCACATGCAAGTGAATCAATAGTGGCTGGTAAGGTGGTGCTGTAAAGATGCTTTATTGGTTTGAATAAGTATGTTGGCAGGGAAGCTGTTGCAAGTATCAGTACAAACAATCAAATCTGGTCCAAACACAGAGCTGAAACCCAAGAGCCTTCACTTTCTTGGAAGCACTAAAAATAATGTTTTGGTCATAAGAGCCTGCGTCATCCAACCTGGCTTTGTGTCAAGGTTGTGAACTGTCTAGCCAGTTCAAACATTTTCTTTTAGTCACAAAAGATACCTTACCTCAGCCACTTGCACAGGAGTTTCTCACAGGAGGCTAATAACTAGCTGCATGCATGCTAGAGTCCATTGCAAAAGACAAGCATCTAGTAGCACTGAAGAGCTTAGTTTTGATTTGCAACAGCCTAGATCTCTTCCTATCCACCTCTGCACACCTACCTGGGGCAGCTAAAAGGAGTCTCAGTGCTAAGCTCCCTTTGTAGCCAGAGATGCTCCTCTGAGGGGTGCTTCAGTCTTGCTTAGATCTGCCTGGCTCTCTAGAGCAGGCTGTCTCTCTCCTTTTACTGCATAGGGAGCCCGTGGAGACCAGGCTCCCAAGTTAAATCCTTAGCTTAGGTACCTAAATTTAGGAAGGCTGAATCTAAGCCCACAAGTGGACAGCCAGTGAGTTAGTAGTTTTTCAGCAGAGCAGCCATAACTTATTAAAGGATGCTACATTAATTCTTTGGGGTTTTTTTGAACATACATCAATTACAGTTTCACCCAACAGAAATTTGTTGACATATACGATTTTCAACTTTGTTTTCTACAAAATGCAATCTGGTAACATCCTTTCAACACCATTAGCCTTGTCCATGCCTAGGGCACAAGAAGTCTTAAAAGTGCTTTAATTAATACTTTCTTGAATTTATTTTATTAGTAGTAGCATTCATACTAGTAATAATAATAAATAATAAAACAATGCACATATAAGAAAAGTGTTAAATAAACTGTTTTAAGTCTGTTCATGCCCTTGGCATGGACAAAGATAATGGTATTTACTGGTATTATTAATTATTATTATTGTTATTATTATTAGCAGTACTATTTGTATTTGTGTTTGTATTTGTATTGTAGTAGTGCTTAAGAAAGAGCTGCAGTGACAGATCAGGGTTTCATTTAACTGTATTGTGCAAACATAGGACCTTCAAATAATATACAAGCCAAATATAAAACAGAGTTAGTGAATACACACAAATATACATATACATATACATATACATATACATATACATATACATATACATATGGGGTTTTTTGGTTTTTTCTGTGTGTGTGAGAGAGTATAAATGTATTTTCTATGTGTGAGAATACAACAGAACAAGGTGATGATCATAGTGCACTAAACATCCAAACAGAATAAAAAAGCCTAGAATCTTATATTTGTTTGAGTGTAAAACTTGCAGCAAACAAGGATATTGAGAAAATACCCTGAAATTCACATGAACTGAACCAAATGAGATTTACATAAGTCCCCTCCAAACTGCATGAGGTGTTTCTATTCAAAATCAAAACCAGGAAAGATCTGACCTTCTTTAGAACCAAACGTGGCATGAAATCTCATTGCAAAAGCTTTCTCAGGAAAATAGGATGAGAGACTACTCATCACCAACTCCTCTGCTTAGCAATTTTGTTGATACTAAGACATATGTTAAATATTTTAGGGATTTCAGTCCTTAATGTTTTATTTTTCTCTCTTGACAGTCAAATGACCTTCTTTAGTGACAAGATGTTGGGCTGATAGCTAGACACATAACTAACTACAATTCACAGTTTTGATTGTGTAAAGTTAGACAGCTGGACAGATTTTAAATCAATTACTATTTTGAGAAGCAAAGAATGCACAAGAATTATTTTAGCTATGTCTGGCTTCTACCAGGATTTCTGAAAGAAAGCAGAAAAGGGAGGGAAAGCAAAATGGCTCTGCATTTCCTTCTGACCATCTCCCATGACAAACATACATCCCTCAACTGAAAATGGTCATTGCTGAGCCTGGATACATCACTGTAAATGAGATATGTAAGCTATGAGCAAAACTAACCTTGACTTCTAACATCAGGAAACAAATACACTTCCAGAGACTTCAGGCAGCCTGGAGGTGCTTCTTTTCAGCGGCTACTGAAAGTGTCTGGATGCCTATTGCAAAATCTTTTACTACACATCAAAACCAGAAGCCCTTCTGTCTCTGTGATCATTGTGCTGGTGCAGGTTATTTGGGTTTGAAGATTATCTAACAACAGACTCTCAGTTATATACATAAAATATAGCACTGACTATGGATTAGAGAGGGGATGCCAAGTGCAGCATTCAAACACCTGGTGATATTGATTTTACACTTTTCCTGTGCTTCTACATCATGTTCCTTTAGTTTCTGGCAATATCTATAACTTTTATACTGACATAAATTGTGATAAAAAAGGAATCAAATAATCCCCCCTTCCTCCTCCAGAAATAGTTAGGAAAGCTGTATAGCACCATTAATATTTTTGTTAATGTAGGTGAACTCAGGGAGGTCAAAAGTACAGGGAAAGTTAAATCTAACCTCTTAATGTGTTGTTATTGTTTCTGTGCTGGCTTTAGATTTGTTCTCATAGTAACAAAAATAAGACTATAAGCATTTATTCATATGGAAAATCACCTTTAGTATATGATTGTTATCACAATCTTTTTTTAAAAAAAATGCATCCAGCAAGAGGTCATCTGAACATCTCAGTTTAACCTTTTGGTTCAATTAGAAACCAGTGGTACTAAGACCATCCTCAAGAAAGGACGTGGGATATATCCCTTTACTAATGGTGCCCCTGCACTTAATGAACATCTGATGCTTTGTATAGTGAAATAGCAATAAGAAGTGCATGCAGTCTTCTGAAATCTTCCATGTTTTACACTGTGGTTGATGGAACGACAACTGCCCTTAAGGACCCCTTAATTTTCAAAATTCGTGAAGTCATAGAGTTGCATTCATGTTACTTGCAGAAGGAGTACAGAGGTTTGGCATGATTTTTTTTTGCTTTTGAGTCCTGCAAAGGGACATGCATCCTTGCAGTTCCCTTGCTGATGAATCATTGAAAGTCTTCTAGGAAAGCTAATAGTGCTGCCTTAGATTCAAAACTCTAGTACGAAGCCAAAGATATAGCAGAATATCCAGACTTCTGAAAAAAAAACCTGATTCTGAATGTTGCTGCTTGAAAAACTAGCTTAGAAAGAACAAAGCCAATATTTTGTCATGTTTCTATCATCAGTTGAGGGTTTTGGAGCACTGCCCAGAGGGGAGTTGTGATAATACTGTCATTCATTTTACACTTATATCTGTGTATTCATGATACTATGGTAATAAGTACGCTTGCTGTCCACTTTTTCCTTAAATTTCATTGTCAACAGTTCCAGTAAATACTTTGTACAAAAGCGGTAAAAAGTAAAGTCTGGTAACAAAGCTGGTATTAAAGAAACTAAATTAAAAAATAATTAAAAAAAAACAAACCAAAACAAAACACTAAAACAAAAAAACCCCACAAACAAAAGAGAGGAGTGACAAAGAGAAAGACTTTCACAGGACTGGAAGAGGACATAGTGTTTGCCAAAGAAATTGCTTAATTAGAAAATTAACAGTATCACCAAGAGCTAGAAGTGCACAGCTAAGCTTTTTAGTAGTCTTTCAATATGCCTGCATTGCTTGGATCATAGACTTCTTCAGGGCAAATTAGCACTGTTTATTTAAGCAAATCATCTGGCTGCTCCCATGGGGACCTCTACCTCTTTGACTTCAGCACCCAAGAATCACACAGATCATCATAAATCATCTCCAGGGGCTGAGAAGAATTTTAATAGCAATAATGTTTTGTTTCAATTCTTGAACACGCACAGATGAGTCTCACACTTGCAAAACATATGACATGAGAGACAGTAGTGGCAGCTTTGAATTTTGAAGGTCTTAAGTTCCCAAGAAGGTGCTTTTTAAGCAACTTTCAATGAGTTGGGTAAAGTAGACTTTCCAGCATAGACATTCTTGAGATTAATTCTGGGACGTGTTCCAGTGAATAAGTAAAAGAAAAGGTTGCTCTTGTAAAATACTTCCTTAGGATTCTGCTAGCTCTACTGTAACCAAATCAAAGTAAGAACAAGCAGCCATTTAGGAAAAGTTATGATATATCCTTCTTTCAGTGGAAATTGTTATGGATGGGATAGATACATAACCATTAATTACAATCAATAAAAAAATTAATAATCTTTTATTTTCTCCAAAATGTTTGGAGAGCTAAGACTGAAAAGTGAATGGGAAAGGAGCCTTGAAGATCTTTAGACAGGGAAGAAATGTGCCATGTGAAGTCAGACAACTCAATTCAAGACAAAGAGTTCAAAGATGCTAGCTAAGTAGTTTAAAAGCCATCTGTGAGAGAATAGTTGGTTTTGTCTAAAAAAATACTAGGGAAACATCCAGAAACGACATATCTCAGAGGAAGTCTTTGTGAAACCTACAAAACTCCCACTGATAGCCATCATGTTGGTTTAAGTTTCATAAAGGTCAAATGTGAAAAAAAAGAGTGTGAGACAAATCCAAGTGTCTTGTAATTAATCAATTTCCTGAGAATATATCTAGCTGGCTAGAGAAAGTGTGATTTACAGCATGGATAGGCATAGATTTGATTAAAATAAGAGAAGAGACATTTCTAGATGCTGCTTTGTCTCTGACAGTTTCATAGACATTGCCAGAGTCTCAAATAATTAGCAAGACAGTGGCCACAGTGGAAAAAAAATAGTTAGCACAGACAAAAGTAAAGTGTTATTCCCAAGATGTACATAACACATTTCTCAAAAGGAATGGCTCCAGGGTAGAATTGTGCATGCCTGTGGGGACCACACTTCACCCAAAACAATTGGGTAAAGAACACTGGTTAGAAATGCACGAATTTGCCAAAATTAAGATATATGCCTATTGCTTCACTCTGAATAAGCCTGAGTTTACTTGTTTTCTGGGATTTTCTTGAGTGAGACATTGCCTTGAAAGCAAAGGTAATACAAGCATTGACAAGAAAGTCATGACACATAATAGATTCCAGAAAAGGAATGAACTGGAAGCTAGGATTTAACTGCTGTTGGAGAAGACAAGAAGGAGGAGAATCAGTCAAATTATGCTCTTTTTTAATAATAATGTTGCTAGTATTTAACTGAGCTTTAATGAAACTACTTTGCATTCCTCATAGCTTGTATTTGCATTTCTGACAGACATAAACCACATTTTTAATTTGCAATTGCTGCACTTGCTTTTCACTCTCAGTTTACTTCATCCATTGTTAGAAGCCTACATGGCCTTAGTAGCTGAAACATGAAGTATTTTTTTTTTCAGAATAAAGGAATAATTGCCATTACTATAGGAAAAAACAGTGTGCAGGTTTTTTGTGGGGAGTGAACAAACAGATTTAGAAGAAAGGAGCTGGTTACTTCTCCAATATCTTTAAATATTTGGATCATAGCAGCATGGAAGATGATAGGGCTTAAAGAGTCTCAAGAGTTCATTTCCCCTATATCCTTCCTCTAAGGCAGTATTAACAGCTTCATTTCAGATAGATGTTCATCTAAGATGTTCTTAACAGCTTTCATTCATAGAGATTCTGCAACTGGTCTAGGTTTTCTCTTCCAGTGCGATGACAACACTAGATAAAAGAAAGTGACTGTATTAACTTTCATTGAGCATACACAGGCTATATTTTTGCTAGCTGGGCCCCTTGTAGTTTAACAAGAAGTTGTGCTGGACAGGTTCTAATTAGATCCATAGCCCCCTTGCCCCCTCGTGAGTTCATTTTGAAATCTTGTTACCCAACTACAGTTTCCTGATTAAGCTCCAAATAGAAAGGATGCCAGAAGTCTGCCAAGTAGGATGCCAAGCCACCAACAAGACCTTAAGCACCAAGACTATTTCATTGTCAGAGTTCACAATTCATGAGAAATAAGATAATGTGAGATATCTGCAGTAAGGCAACGGTGCCCCAATCTCTTTTTCAAAAATGAGTTTCTCATAGGAACCATCAACTGCCAGGGTTGAAAGAGTGAAATTGGCTTGAAAAAGTGTTGTGAATTCAAAGATGACTGAGTCCAATTTGGTTTCTCCTCTTTGGATTTGTTTTGTTTTATTTTATTTTATTTTATTTTATTTTATTTTATTTTATTTTATTTTATTTTATTTTATTTTATTTTATTTTATTCCATCCCTCCCCTGCCCTCCCTTCCCCTTCCCTTCCCCACTGCTGTTTTTAATTTGTGGCCTTGGAGACTTCTTTCCTCAATGTAGCCACAGAATAAGTAAAGATTAAGGGAAGGAAAGTGCCCGTTTCTTCAGAGAATATCATGAAAGGAGACATACATCATCCATATGATTTAAGTTAGTGAAGTGAAACTATTTTTATTCCCTAAGAACAGATTTTTTTTTTATGTAATAAGAAGTAGAGAGGGAAGGGAAGGGAAGGGAAGGGAAGGGAAGGGAAGGGAAGGGAAGGGAAGGGAAGGGAAGGGAAGGGAAGGGAAGGGAAGGGAAATCTATTGGCAGACCTGGAATAGTTCATTTTAGGAATCAGGTTGGGGGTTTTTTGTTTTAATTTGCATCTATTTCTAATTAGGAGTGATTGATAATAACTTGTTTTATATATTTCACTTTTACAAGAACTTAAATCACTGTTAATATGACCTTGTTTCTAAGTTAACATAGGCATTAATTACATATCCCATACTTGAAAAAAGATCAGACTAGTTTTAGGAATTCTCAATGTACAGCTCAAGGGTCCCAAAAGATCAATTTAATTGCAGCCATATAATTAAATATAGAAGTATTAGATAGACCTTAGATAATGTTTATGTAGCCTCTAGCTTGTTGTCCCCCTAGTTCAGTGGAACTTCATGAACAGAAGTTTAGCAATTTAATTAATGGTCTCTCCAAGCTGTAACGTCTTCAACTGATGAAGAAAAGATGTTTCTATGTTTTTTGTTTGTTTGTTTATTTTTTGTCTGGAAAGTACATTTTTTTGAGAAATTTACAGAATTACTTCATAACAAAAATTAGCAAAGAGCTAGGAAAAGGGAAAAAATCTATTAGTAGGATTTCAAAAAAGTGAAAGGCAATTGAAATGAAAGCTCAAAATTATAGCAGCAGGAAGTCAAAGGGAAAAAGACCTCAGCTGGTAGAAAATGGACAAAATGCATAGAAATGTAATTGTGTATTGGAATGAAAGATAAAATAAGCAAATCATGAGCTAAAATCATGTAAACCTTCATCATGAGGAACCAAAGAAAACTACAGATGTAGCTACAGATATTTGTACACATGATATAATAGTTTATACATAAAAATCTAGTGATTCTCAAGTTTGCACTACATCGTCAGGTTTCAGACATTTTTTCTACTTGGTCCCAAGTAGAACTGTCTTCTGAATATTATAATTTTAGAAGTAACAGAGTATGAATTTTTTGTCATCTGTATTGCCAGAACAAGGGAAAATATTCCCAAGCACCCTGTTTACAGAGTACTGAACAAGGCTTATCCAGGGCCATAATTTTGGAACAGATCTGTGTGGTTTCTGATTAAAATGGAGACCTCCTGCCAAACAAGAGTTTGTGTCTAAAGACTGAAAAAAATACCAGATTCCAACATCAGTAAACCACAGATTTATAGCCAGCAAGGAACTGGCTTGTCATGTTAACTGCCCATTAGCTCTAGAGAAAATAATAACTTGGAAAAAAAAAAAAAAAAAAAATTGCAAAGAGGAGAGAATCACTGACAGCCTCCAAACTGGCTTCACAAGATACGCCTTCTGGTAGAACTCTGGCAGACCCAATGTAACAACTTTTCCATGACAGAGAATAGCAATTTATCAGAGCAGTTTTCACCCCATGTCCCCCCTGCCAGCTGTTTTCAGTCATACATGAGCAGAAAAGAGAGAGAAAAGCCTCCTGATTGCATGTGGCCTCCTTTAATTTCTTTCTTTACATAGCAAACAGTTCAGAACCTTTTTAGGCAAGCCTTGTGCCCTGTTAGACTTTCTAGACCTTGATGTTACCTTGACTAACAAGCCTGTAACCTGTAAAGCCAAATGAGACAGGAGAGCATACAAAAAGAGAGACCTGTGCTGGAGCAGTAGCTCCATCAGTCTCTTTTTAGAAATTGGAGGACAGATCCTGTTCTTCTTCACGCTTCTGTAAGAAGAGTAAGTAGCTCCAGAGATTTCACTCAAACTTCAGTGGTGTAAATCTACATAAGAATTTGTTCCTCCATGACAGTAGCTCTAAACTTAATAGAATTGTGAAGATTGAGGGGTTAAAGTAATGAGTTCCTCAACAGTTCACCTCTTACTGCCAAGTATTCATTAAGCTTGTACTGGACGTCTTAGACAGTCACCTCTAAAGTCTCTGACTTTCTGGTGAGGATACAGTCAATCTTCACTGTAATGTCCTCAAAACTTATATCTCTGAAATGTGCTTTCATTAGATTGCTCTACAAATCACCCCTTTAAGACCAATTCTAAATATGCTTTCTGAACTGTAGAGTGATTAGTGCTGAATGCAGTACTTTGGGTGAGGTCCTAACGAAATACACTGTATTGCCTTAACAATAATTGAGTTGAAGGCTTTAATATAAGGGGTTTTTTATTATTAAAATAACTCTCATATCTCTCTCCAGGTCAATATGCTGTAGTACCTTCCCATTAAGCAGATATTATGTCCTTTTATTACATTCTCCGAGACTCATTATTCTGCATTTATCTGCATTGAATTTGCTATCTATTAGCTCAAGTACTTAAATGATCTAAATCCTTCCCTACCTGACTGTATTGTTTCTCACGGATGACCTTTCCTCCCAATTTAGTATCATCTGCACACCAGAAATTTTTAGTTTAAATAATATGCTCTGAGTCATTTAAGGTACTGAAAAAGCTGTGGTTCCAACAATGATCCCTGTGGTGCCCCTGACACAAGTAACTTTGCTGTGGCTTAAAAGCGTAACTCAAAATGTGCAATCTCACCAGCTGCAGTTTAACAATACAGCATTCTCACTTTGAATGAAAGGTAAAGCCTTGCTTAATATGTATCTAGTTTTTATGAAGAGTATTCTGGCTTTCTTGAAAACAGATGGTTAACATTTCTAAAACGCTTCAGGGTATGTCTACACTACTGCTGCAAAAAACCCAGTGCTTGGTAACACTGGGTGACAGCTGGGGATGTGCACCCCAATCCAGGGCAGGCGAGCTGCAGTCACTCCAGCCACTTTAGCTGTCTTTGTACAACACTGTGTTTAAGCAGTATCTAAAACTCGGTCATAGCATTGCTTGAATGTAGCCATGCTGCTCCTGGAGATGAATTTGTAATTTGAGTTTGCCTTTGAAAGCAAGCTGTATGAAGGATAACCCCTGCCTGGCTCACTGCTGCACGTGGTCAGTGCCGGTTTGATAGGACCTAAATCTCACTCCTTTGCACAGGGTGGTGTGCCAGGTTAGCTACAGAGGGAATGTAATGCAAGGATGAAAGCTAGGATGCTGACAGTACAGTCAGTAATCTATACAAACTGCCTGTGAGGAAGACCAAGGCTGAGGGCTTCACACTGCTTTAGTTTTAGCGCCTGATCAAGATGAGCAGCCTCTGGCTTCCCTGATGGTCAAAGCGGAAGACAGGTCCTTCCAGAAGGCACCTGTGGCACTGGCATCCCTCACCCTGACTATATATGTTCCTAAACTTCCAAATTAAACAACCAAAGTAAAATCTTTGTATTAGGCCGAAAGACTATTTCTCTGTTCCGATGTTATTTGGGAGAGATATTGTGGATACTGGTGCAATGCTGGCAGGCATTCCTAGCGTGCATAGTCTCCACAGGAAAAACCATGGTACTGTGAAATATGGGGGTGTCTGTTACAAGCTAATTTAGCTATGTTGAGCTCTGTGTTTGCATAGTTAGAGCTCTCTAGAAAGAGAGCTTACCTGGGCGTCTCTGTACTACAGTTTTCAGTAGAGAAATATTAAAAGCTTCTGCCTTGTGATTTGGCACAAGTAAATTCATCAGAATGTGTGAGAAGATGTGTTAATATCCAGCTTTAGGGATAGAAAACTGACACGTTGTAGGACTAGGTTTCAAGGGTCACTCAAGGATTTTTGGCGGATACCAGCTCAGTGCCTTGCTCAGAAACCCACCCTGTCTCCCCAGGGATGCCAGAGGGACTCTTTCCTCCTGCGTGCTGGGACTTTCCTCCTCTGCTATAACCCACTACCTCAAAGTTCATTTCTTACGATTAGCTTTCCTTTGCTCTCGTCAGCTTGGGGTTATTGACTCTAATTGTTGTAGTCTAAGGAACCAAGCTGTGCCAAAGCTTTCCTTACCCTTGGGTATGAGTTACACCCACAGCAATGTGTGCTCACGGTGGCTGGGAGGTACAGCACTCTCTGAGGACAGACACATACACAGCTTGGCATATATAGTCAAGCTTTATATTCTCCTTGAAAAGGAGGAGGAAGGAGATGCTGGTGAGAAAATCAACAAAAATACTTAGAGAGCTGTATTTTACTTTAGTAATTGAAATGTGTCTCAGCTCCAAAGCTTGTGCTGATATTTTCCACTTACTGTATTTTTTCTTCCTGCTGCAAAATAGGTTGCTATGACTGAGTAGATTTTCTTTTTCCTAACAGCAGAAAAAGAACCAATTGTGTATGCACAATTTTAAGTTATTTAAATTCCATTGCCCCAAAAAGTGATTATTTTCTTTCCCTACGAGGCGTTCCAACAAATTTCATGCAGTCAAGGCAGGCTTAGCTACTTCTTTCTTTGGCTTTTTCACTTCTTTCTGTTCCCCCAGGATGTTCTACAATGATTATTTCTTTCTGTCTTTATTTTTTCTCTCCTTCTTTCTTCTTCTTTTTTTTTTTTTTTACAACTCATTTCCCTGAGGGAGGCTGCAGTAGTAATGCTGAAGCACTGCTAAATGCAGTAAGGAAAAATCATCAGTACTTGATGGCGTCACAGTACTAGCATGTTGGTAATCTGTTATCTCACTTACGTGGCATGAACCAGCAAGAAAACATATGCCAGAGATCTGTGTGTTTGTGTGTGATTTTATTAATTTAAAAGCTGATTTCATCTCTTTTGTGCAAATACTATCAGACTGTTTTAGATGAAAGAAAAGACAGCACCTAATAGGTCTCATGGGACAGATATTTAGAGCCTTTTGACATCTCAGTATTTCAAATATGTAACATTTTGAAAATGCTTAATCCTGAATTTACAAAGCTCTGGAGAATGAAGATTTCCATTAATTCACAACATAGGTCATAGATATCAGCGATAGCACGCTAGAATATTTCCAGATAAGGAGGGCCCACCCATACAGATGATGGGATATTTCATGTTAGCTTACCCTCTCTTCTTTTGAGACTGTATAAAAGAGGATATACTTCATTCACAGTTTTCTGACACAGGTTCTGTCCATTAGAAAGTTAGTGAAAGTAATAAACTTACTTCATTTAAAGAGCTTTGAAGGTATCATACAGCAGCAGTTTTCAGGAGGTTAATTGCCACTGATACTTCTCACAGATATTCAACAGCAGCTGAGCTTCTTCCATATTATAATCACTCTTAGTCACTCGTATTCATAGCTCTGTAGCTCATCGCTTTTCTCTCTCTTCCTTCTTTCATGTGGAAAAGTATAGAGGGAGTTCAGGCTGTTTGATTAAAAAAAAATATTAAAAGACATGAAAAAATCTGAAAACTTCAAAATGATTTTTTCTGAGGTTTGGGGTTTTTTTTAGTCAGACTAGGTAAGGAAGCAGATAGATAAACAGCCTTGTACATTTTTTTTACTTTTTCCTTAATTTTCCCTCCTTTTTTAATTTTTTTTCTTTTTTTTTTTTTTCCCCTCTTGCATTTTGGTGCAGGTTTAGGTTCAGGGTATGTTGGTTCTATCACTAGATTAACTAAGGAAAGGGATACTTTTTATACCCCTGGCAGTAACTTCTTGGTTTGTGCCATCACAGGTGTCCATGATCAAATAGTTGTGCTATTGCCCTGTGATCTCAGAGGAGCAGCTACCTACATCTCAGCTGAAAAAAGGAAACAAAAGACCACAAGCATGCCTATCTCAATAATTTTGCTGAACTTGAAAGCACAAATACAAGAAATATTTTAGGAACAAGTAATTCAAACAATAATAGAAATATTATTGGGAAAAATATTTTTTCTAAATAAATATCTTTTGATTTTCTTTTCTATCTCTACTATTATTTAAAATCATTATTAAATACAATTTTTAAAAATCATTAATCACAGCTACTATTTGTTAATGAAAAGTATTTATATTTTTAAGGATATTGCTTTTAAGCAAAAAACCTTTTTATACTTGGGGAGAGAAAAAAATAATTTTATTTGCTCAGGCTGAATATTAAAGATTTGAACTTTGTTATTAACTGAACTAGACTTCCATACACTTTATACTGCAGTTGCCAATGAGACTTGAATTTTGTTTTAAGCTCTTAGTGACTAAATCTTGGTACCAGAAGACAGAGTCAGCCTTTTGGGATTTACAGATAAAGATGAAAAGAAGAAAGTCTATTAAAAAAAAGTTATCAATATTTTCTTTCATCTTTCATCTAAATAATAATAATTAAAAAAAGATTATTTATCTTTTTTTTTTTTTTTCCCCCTCCAAAAATGTCTCTTGTTCTTCCACTGAGATTTTGATGAAACAACTGAATTTTCAAATATCATAAAACTCCTTTCTTTCCTGGGAGAAATGGGACCAGCTTTCCTACGCAAAAATGTAATATAAATTGTTGGTATCTGAAGCTGAACCCAAAACTTGCTGAAGTCAGTGAATATGAAGATATTCATACTCAGAAACTGTCTTTCGAATAGTAGCATTTCTTTGCTCCTGTGATAATACAGATGGTATAGCACTAGGAGGTAGGAGACCTGGGTTCCTTAGCCTAAGGAAAGTTGTTCTTCCAGCAATTCCACCTCAGAAACCCAAACGAGATGTGAAAGGAGTGTTTCCTTCTCGTCCAGGTGAGTAGCTGTGTGGTTTTGCATGCTTGGCTTAAAGGTCCAAAAGGAAGTCTGAATCTGCAGCCAAGGAGCTTAGCTAAGAAGAAGCACTCCACTTCCTGGAGGAGTCACAACTGTTCATTTAACTGAGTAATTGCTGGATGAAAACAAGGACAAATTTACATGTCAGCCAGGGTCTAGACCCATCTCTTCTTTTGGCATTCCCCACTCACTGGCAGACTTTTCTGATTACACAGATGGAACCATGGGTTCACCGGATCTATAGGTCTTTCCCATCCAGCTTCACAGTGACCTCACTACAGAGGAAAGGTGGATTACAGCTTCTTCAGCATACCTCAGGCCCTGCTACCACGCCTGTGTTTTGTGGTGAAGTAACAGCCATTTAAAACACTTTTTCATCAGCCCTGGTTCACCTCTGGGACACAGCTTGGGTGATTAGTTTATAGACATATAATATATAGCTATATATATATATTATATATATAGCTATATACCACATAATAGACAGCACCACCACTATAGCTGGAAAGAGTTAGCCAAAGACTGAGTGTACTTAGCATGCCGAGATGCTCTGAAGACTTAGCAATTTCAGTGATAAATTCCCATAAATAGGAAATAAGTATCTAAGCACTCAGTTCAGTAAAGGTAGAGATGCTGCTGAGAATCTTCCTAAAACAACCCTAATTACCTGGGAATCTTCCTGCTGAAACCTTCAATAGATAGAGTGTCTCCAGTGTCTAAGCAGTTTGTTTTCTTTCTAACTTAGTTTCCTGAATGTAGGAACTGAAATTCCACCAAAACGTCACTTTTAATGCCTGAGTGTTTAGTTGAATGCCTGCCTAAGTATCTCAAAAAGGCATTTAGGTGCCTAGACACATATGTAGCTGGTTTTCGACACTAAAATTTGGGGAAATGCATCTCTCTGATAAGGGAGACTGAAGACAGATATAAAAAGGCTAAGTATCTTCCTATATCTAACTTTGACATTGAGTCCCTTTAAATTTTACTTGGGGGAGGGAGGATTTTTTTTTTTTCTTTCTCTCTCTCTCTAAATGAGATTAACATCCTGCAACCTATAAACACGTGCAATTAATATTATTTGCTCACTGTCTTTTTTTACAGGTGTAGAAAAACCTGGTTCAGATCTGGTCTGATGACTCATTTTAATAGAGCCAGTGTGATTTTAATTGGTTGAGGTGTTGATTTTATCCCTCTTGTGAAGTATCTGGCTGCAGAGAATGGGAATCAACATGATCTGTGATGAGATTAAGTAATATCTCTTTTTAAATTTTCTTTGGTTTTGGTTTGGTTTGGTTTGGTTTTGATCAAATGATATGTATCTGTATCTAATGGATGCAAAAGAGTGCTTTATTTCAGAAGATATTAACTCAAGAGACAAAAATTCTATGTGATTTTTTTCTTACGAACAGCCAGTATTTATGGATTCTGTTGGGCCATATGGACAGTAGATCAGAGTCACCACAGTGTTCCATGTAGAGGGAATTTATAGTTTGTAACCTGTGTTTTCCCCTCCCCAGAAAATATGGAAAAGCATAGAACTGCCAACAGCTTACTGGACCATTTGTGGCATTATAAGCAAGAAATGTGATGTAAGCAGAGACAAAAGCTAGCCAACCAAATAAACAAATACATCTTCCTTTCAATATCATTTTTCACTGCTGAAACCTCTAAATTTAGGAGGACAGTAACTTTTGGAGAGTAACTCTGTTATGAAAGTCAGGTCATACTGTTGCATAGATAGATAGAAAGATGAACCTTGTGTTGTGAGGACAGAGAAAAGAAGTAGTCATTTGGGAAACAGGATCCAGTAGAAATCTGGAGTTGTTGATGGGATGAAGAATTTAAAGTTACGTGGGTACATATTTACATATAGAAGGAGAGAGGGAGGATTAAGCCTAGCTCCTGATGCTGATGGTTTGTTGGCAAAGGTAGGTAGAGTCTTCTCCTAATGAGACTATGGATACATTATAGAGTCAAAATTTCAAGGAACAGATGGATTCCCGAAAGCATAATCAGCACACCAATAACAAGGTGGTAAGCTACTATGTGAAGTCCTATGCTATCACAGCGCCACTGAAGAACGTCTCCTACCCCGTGAAGATTCCATGAAGTTTTCATTACTTTGATGTCACTTGACAAATTTGACATAACATAAAGCAGATGACTATCAAAATTTGTTTCCCATTTCCAACTTATATTTATGTGTTGCTTTGCATTATGTCCATTCGTAAAAGCACTAGTTTCAAGATCATCACCAGAAAAAAACCTAGTAGATATTGACAGGTTTAGATCAGAAGATTTTCTGACAAAGAAAATCCTGTGCTCATAAGTATAGCAATGTTACAGCATTCCTGAGAAGTGGCAGGATACTGGCAGTTGAGCTGTTAAATCAGTCCGACACAGGCTGAGTTACCCACCAAGGTAAAATGTAAAATAAAACACACTGAAACACATCTCATCAGCACTCAGTATTATTTATGGAGAGCGACTGGGCATTCCAGCGGGTAATACTTCTGTTGTTTGTTTAAGTAAAATAACTAATTTGTCTCTTTAATAAGAACATTATAGATATCCTGTGAATTTGTATGTCAGCAGCACTTCGAAAAGATGGTGTGTGCATAGACAGACTGACTGAGAATAAACTACGAAGAGCTTTACTCTGTAGCTGGAAAGATGAACCTGAGGGTAAAATATTTCAGAACTATTCTGACAACAATGCAAGTTTATGAAATGCTTGTGTTGGGAGAAAAAAAGATTATAATAATCCTCTGCACATGAGTTGCACTTTTCACCTGGGAAACCTAAAGTATTTTTCAGACATCAGCACTCCCAAGAGAAAGGTCTTGTGTTATTCTACAGATGGATGAACCAAAGTACAGGGGCATCTATCACCTTTCCGTCTCCCTCTTGAGTAAAGAAGGCTTTTCCACTGGGCAGTAAATGATGCCCTATGTTCTAAACTGGTTTTAAAAAAGAGAGTAAGAAAGAGAGGGAGAGAGAGAAAGAGAGGGAGAGAGAGAAAGAGTGAAAATGTGTTTTAAAGTTTCAATGAACTATCAGAGTTTTGTGGTTTTGTTGCAATTTAGCAATACTAATTTTAATAGAAAGTGTTGGAAACTTTTGCAGGTTTTAACTTATTTGTATAACTTGATCTTGATTTTGTTCTAAGTGCATAAAACAACATGCAACCTTTTCCTCCACCACTCTTCTTGTGGTGAGGGTAGTTTCTCTAATAAGTGATTTTTAAAGCACTGTATGCACATATGTGTTAGCAAAACCGGGAATGGAGATCCTAATGTATGGACAACTTTCTCCCACCTAATACTATAAATAGAAGCCACTTTGGGTTTTATGCTATTATTAATAGAACTTTTATTAATTTCAAACCATACAAGATTTTTATTTGGGAAAAAAGAAAACTACTAACCAGGCAACTGCTATTCGTTTTTTAGATGTAATCATTCTGCCAATGGATTAGTAATATATTACTTTATCAGAAGAAGGCAACCGTCAATTGTAAGATAAGATAAACCAGAAGATAGACTCAGTAAAAATTACATGCTTTGAACTCATATTTCATGAAGTAGTTCTGAAAGTTCCATTAGCACAGACATTTAATCAGACTGATTAACAGGTGCATCATCTGATACTACTAACTCTTCACCTTGTTCCCATCTGCTTTCATGATTTGTTATAAAGTTTGATTTATGGACAAAATTGCAGCTGTGGAAGTTTGAAGATTTGAACTCCGTATTTTTTGTAATGTTTGGATTTTATTTTCTGCTTGTGTTTAGGAATGAACTAGTGCAATGATGCACAGGACAAGATCCGCATCAAACAAAAACTTGGGTTGAAACTTCTCTAGGAGGAACTGATCTATAACTACTGAAGTAATAATGCCAAGCAACACCAAAGGACTTTTGCTTCTATAGGTTTGTAAATTCCGTAAATTAAGGAAACCCAGATCAGCTTAGTGAAACACAACAGATAATAGGACTGAGAAGAAATCATCCTCTGCAAGGGAAGATATTCTTTACCTTGATCTTACCAGTTCAGAAACTGCTTTCTGGAACTGGGGTTCCTGGCTTAAAACATGTGGGGTCTCTTCGGTGTCACTCAGAAAGTCTCCCTATCATAATTTCTGAGGTTTGCTTTCTAGGTTTGTTCCTTGCTTAGAAGAGTGATCTCACCTCTCTCTGAAGTCTCTCAGCCTGAAGTTACAATAGCAGGCTCTCATCTGCCAGTTTCCCTGTCACCTCTTCACCTCCAAGCATATACAAACACACCTGCAATGAGAACTGTAGCCATGACTGAGAAAATACTTAGCAAACTTTCTTATGTTCTATCAATGTGCCAGAATACGGGCACATACAGTACAGAGTATGTTCATTTAATCCAGCACATTAGGATGGATCAGAGTCGAGGGACACGTGCTGCCGACGTGGTCAGTGCATGCAGATATGTCACTAGAGTAGCTCAGAGGAATTACCCATATTGCAGTTACTGTATTTACTTTCACAGAGATGAAATGTCTAAAAGAACAATAAAAGTATTAAGAATAATTACAAAACAATTTATTCTAATGGCTCCGTGCAAAAATGCATAAAGGACGATACCCTAACACAAAGAATAAGGAGATGAAGGTCACATCTGCCATAATGATGTAAGGATTTAACAAGGCAATGCATTGACATGGAAGTTCCACCAACAGGTTTGTGGTAGTATTGGTTTGGTTGCACAAAAAAGGGGAAAGAGTCTGCTGAAGTTATAAACTTCATATGGAGTTACTTATGATGTTACCCACCACATTTAGATTTGTGATGAAATCTTGAGGTTTCAATATAGCAATTTTGTGTTTTTAGTTGCAAACAGAATCTCAGCTGGATCCTGTGCAATGTGGCGTGGGTGGGCTGAGGGCATCCTGGGGGATGTGGGCCGTGGGGAGTCCCCTTGAGGGCCTGGCAGCCAGGGCCCCTCACACTGGCCCAGCCCCAGGCATCAGGCACCTCCCTGGGGACAGGGGTGGGCTGAGGCTGGGCCGACGTGTCAGTGTGGCCTGGTGGGGCCCATGGCTAGGCTGGGCAGGGCTGTGGGGAGCTGGGGTCCAACATCCTGTGGTCTTGCTGGGGCAGGGACTTATGGCCCCCAAAATGGGGTCCTGGACTGTGGGTAGGGACAGTAAGGCCCATGGGTGCCTCGGGGTCCTGACAGCATGGATGATCTCTCTGTGGGTCAGAGTTTTTCCAGATTGGGATGAAACCTCTCAATCTTACTGAGAGATATGGTGATCATCTCTGCCCACTACACCTCTGTTTCACAGCCAAAATGTGGCGGTGCTTGTAACCGTTAAGTATTTGCCTGAAGTTGAAAGAGGAAAAGTTATACAGGAAAGAACGTGAAAACATTTCAGTACCGGTATGTACCAATATATAACCATAGTTAAACTGCTTCATTTTCATGAGGTTTTACTTTGATTCATTTATCCCTTTTTGATGCCAGTGAGGGAGAGCAAGAGTGGCTCCCTACTCTTCTCTCTCTGAAATTAAAAGGCAGTAAATTTTAAACCAATAAAAGCAAATGTTGTTTTGTTTTCTTTGCTTTTTTTTTTTTTAATGTAGCTGATAGTCAACCTGAATAATTCACTGTCAGACAAGGTCACTAAAGGCAACTGCAATATCAGGATTTTAGAAAAGGTCTGAGTAATTTTATGGCCAGTAATAACAGTTTTGCCATTACAGAAGCTAAAAAAAATGTTGGAAAGGTCGCAGTCTTCATGCTTCAGGGTCTGGATGATCACCTGTGGGGTCAGGACAAAACTCAGTGTTGCAGTATGCACTCCCACACATACATATACATGCACACAGTGTTTTCAAGATTAGTCACTAATAGTTTTTAATAGGTGATGATATGTTACAGGAGAAATGCTGTGTCTTAATTTTGAGCTGGTTAGTATTTATACTCACTGTGTCAAAGGAGTGCTTCGCATGGTTTCTAGTTTTCATAGGAAGATGCACTCAGACACTTCACGTACAAATCTTATATCATGCATATTTTACAACAGTGATTTAGATCCCCTTTGTTATCAGAGCCCACCTGAGACAAATGACAATGAACTTTGCTTGCTGAGTTTGGTCCCTCCTCTCCTTCATCCTGGGGCAGCTGCTGACCTCTTGTACCCTTGCTTGCATAGAAGATGTCCTGAGTACCTCCTCAGTGTGTAGGATCATGGTGCAGGGGCCTCTATTCTGACCCTGCAGACAACAGCACAAGCATAGCAGTTTTTTCACTGGACACGGTACCTCATCAGTGAAGCCCACTGTACCAGCTAGGAACCATTTTGTTATCGTGTGGTTGGCAGATTGTACTGTTAACAGGGCATTTCTTGCCTTGGAGATCAAATGACATTTGAGGTTTGAGCTGAGAGGGAAGAGTCAAAGCTTAATCTGACCAAATGTAAGAGAAAAAACTATTCAAATTTTGTGACCAGCAGGTTGAGGGAGCTGATTCTGCCCCTCTACTCTGCTCTTATGAGACTGCACCTAGAATACCGCATCCAGCTCTGGGATCTCCAGGACAAGAAAGACATGGAGCTGTTGGAGCAAGTCCAGAGGAGGCCACAAAGCTGATCAGAGGGCTGGAGCACCTCTCCTAGGTGGTGGAGGACAGGCTGAGAGAGTTGGGATTGTTCAGCCTGGAGAAAAGAAGGCTCTGGGAAGATCTAATTGTGGCTTTCCAGTATCTGAAGGGGCCTACAGAAAAGCTGGAGAGGGACTGTTTATCAGGGAGTGTAGCGACAGGACAAGGGGTAATGGGTTTAAGCTCAAGGAGGGTCGATTTAGATTAGATATTAGGAAAAAATTATTCCTTGTGAGGGTGGTGAGGCCCTGGCACAGGTTGCCCAGAGAAGCTGTGGATGCCCCATCCCTGGAAGCGTTCAAGGCCAGGTTGGATGAGGCTTTGGGCAACCTGGTCTAGCGGAGGGTGTCCCTGCCCATGGCAGGGGGGGTTGGAACTAGATGATCTTTAACTTCCTTCCAACCCAAACCATTCTGTGATTCTGTGATTCTATGATTCTATGATTTCAGTGGAATCTCTTGTAACTGGAGATGTTCATCCCCAACAAGTGATCAAGTAGTTTATGAAGGAAGTACCCAGAACACAATGTTCTCATGTAATCAAATCTACACAAAGTGCTTCGAACCATTTAAGGCTGATTAGATGACTCAGCTCATATTTGGTGGAAGATAGTTTAGACTTATTACTCATACCTAAATTCATTACTTTCTACATGGGCTATTCCAGGAAACCAGTTATGACTTCTTAGTATTGTGAGCTTCTTGAATACCTCAGTCCTGTTTTATGTGATATTTTACTGGCTTCCTACAGAATAACAAGACAAGTTTGAGAATGAGATACTCAGTCTTACTGATCTCAGCCTCCTAGGAGAGTGTTCACTTTTCTAGCCTGAGAAGCTTGGTCATTAGCTGACACCATTTTGCATGCTGTAACTGGATGCAAAAGGAGGGAGAAGTTTGTATACTTTTTTCAGATATTGATCAAAATTGAAGGATGAACATAACTGAAAAATGAAGGGACGTAAATTACAATTATAGACAAACTGTCTCTTTTACTTATTAATTTATTTACTTGCTTACCAAAAGATGAGGATGTTTAAATTGAAAAAACTCCAGTGAGTAGTCATTGTTTCTCAGTCTCCAGACACCTTTGGACAGATGTGTTTCTGACAGATGCACAGTATTGTAATTAACATAAAGGCAACTCAGTCATATTTAATAGGCTGTGATAAACATGAACTTGATCTAGGCCACAGAATCATCCCTTCTATCTTTATTCTATGGTTTGTCTATAATTTTATCTATTATGTCCATGTTCATAACAACCTTTTTAAAACCGTCCTTCATATACATACATGCATAGCACGGCAGATATTCAATAGAAAGTGAATATTTTGCAATAGAGAAAGGAGAGAAAATAGATAAAAAAACAAAAATAATACAGATAGATCCTCCTCACATCATTTCACATACTCAGAGAAGGTGCTCAGGAGAGAGCACAAGGAAAGAAATGTAGCATAACAATCTGTGTAGGAAGGAATGGAATAACAATAAAATGTCTGTTAAAGAACTGGGGGAGCCTCAGAACTCACAAAGGACACTCAAATTACTATCTTTTCTTGTTTTATTTCATTTGAAAGTAAAGGTATTTATGACATTGATGAGTCTGAAATATGTTTATTTGGACTGGTTCACGAGTTGCATTTTGCTGTATGTAGAAAACAAACTTACAGAAAAAAATGACCTTCTGACTACTCTATTTTCCTGTGATATATTTGAGAATAAGATTAGCTGAAACGTCATAGGCATCATAACTTAGAAAGTAAAGGTGCTTTTTCTTGATACAAAGTGGAGGTATTGCTAGATGGGCTAGGTCAAGGATACTGAAAGGGTACTACCCATCTGACTAAACACAGTGGAGAATCAACATCTGAATGAGATCTCCTTGGCTCTCTTTATAGTCACTGGAAAGAAAATGAGACAAGGAGAGCAACATTCCTCCCTTTGTAAAACCAGTGTCTTCTCTCAAATAGCTTTTTTTTTTTTTTTTTTTTTTTAATGGATTCAGCCATATACATCAGATATGTAGATGTCTGCAGGTAGTTTAACCACATTTGGAATATAATATATTTTATTTTCTGTGCTGAATAATCATATTTATGTGTGTCTGTATCAAATATGTACTCTCTCACATTCCCTTTCTGTCCATCAGAAGTATCTTTTTATACATTTGGTTGATTTCATCCAAATTGGACAGAAAAATAAGTTTCAAAGACATTCTGTCATATGCTGCTACAATGCTGTTTATGCTGGGAAAATATACAGCTTGAAAAGACATTGTTGTCATACTCCCCTTAGCGGAACTCTCAGATGCTTATACTTTATTAAACATCAGAGAATTCACATGGTGAAAGTAAGGGAGAGAGAAAGAAGAAAAGCTGGAAGCAGGTATTTATTAGCTTTGGTACTCTCTGAACTAATTATTTAAACATTGTGATTATCTTTGACTAACGTTTAATGGTGGAGTATCTATACCCTTTTAAAAGCAGCTGCCAAACACATAATTGATACAGAGGTTTCAAAGATCCAATTTCTAAAGAGCATGGGCCACCTTTTAAATTTGGAAGCATTGTCTTCTTGTCAGGATTGCAGCGCTGATAACGAGGACTACTTCCTATTACATATCATTTCTACATACAGAAAACTTAACTCTCCAGGACCGTCTATCTGACAAGCTTTTGCTGTGAAGCATGGTTTTTGAATGAAGCAACACAGCAAAGGTCTTTACACCTAAAAAAAGAACAAAAAATTCTCAGACATGGCATACAATGTTTCCTGAGCTCTCTTAGATGATCTTATTAAAAGGAAATGAAACATGAAATAAAGCCCTTTGTTGTGTGTTCCTGTATGGAATGCATGTATGTCTGTCTTCTGTCATCAGGTGAACTACCTTGCTGCACTTGTACCCTAGAGCTTAAAGAACACATTCTATATGTTACATATTAAAATCGATTACATCAAAATAAGGATCCAGCTCAAAAACATAACATTTTTTTAAGCCTGTTCAAGGAAAATGCTATAGTCTAAGTTGCAATCAAATCTCTCAGAGGGATTAGGCAGAGACCATTTTAATTTATCCATTCCAGAATTAGGTGCCAAGAGCGCTACAAAGATGAAAATAAAGAAACCGCCGACTGTGCATTTTTGTTGTTGGAGCTGCTGCAGCAGCAGTCTCAGAAAAAGGAGGGAACTGCTGTGCTACCTCGATCCCACACATACTGAAAGCCCATAAGAAGCTGGATTCTCACATCCTTTTGCCAAATAACTGCATAGCAGCTGAAATCCACCAAGTGCAGCTTTGTATAAAGAAAAAAAGACCAAAAAAAAAGACAGAAGAAAATAGCAGATGTTTGGAATAGTGACTGTACTGCAGATTGCTGTAGTGCAGGAGGTCTAAAGAACGGACCTAGCTATTTTTGGAATGCCTTGAAAGAAGTAAGTAATGATGTAGTTGTTGGTGAAGCACTACGTGGGGTTCTATATTTGTAAATGCTTCTTTCTTCTTTGTAGACACAGATTGATTTTTTTGCAAATGCAATGTTAAAGTTCAAATGGCAAAATGCATTTGGAATCTACCTTTAACCAGTTCTGCTGAGAGGAGCAGATAAAGGTGTACTTGTTAGATCCTGGCATTTGTTAAAAGACTGAACCTCTCACCTGCCATCAGCTATGATCCAATCCAGGACTTTGCAGTTTTTGTCACTCTTAGGTCCTCCACAAAATAGGTGCAGTCTACTTCCATTTTGCTCAGATGATATGTCACACTGACATGACATTCATTTTGCACTTGCATTATTGATGTAATCTACAGTAAAGAGCTGGGGCCATAGTCATTAGAGTGGCCAAGAGCATGATAAAATTTATTTTGGGTGATGGCAAGGTATTTGGAAGCTACTGAGACAGCTGGCTTGTTATCTCTCTTTGGACTAGCCTTACTACGTTTAATGAATGGTAAGCCTGTTGTTAAGGCGACACAAAATTGGTTATGCTGCTTATTCAATGCACCACAGTAACATTTTTCCACATGGGGAAACATACAATTACAACAAAAATGACCATGATTAGCAACTTAAAGCAGGAAGCACGATTTGCATACAAATATATTTTCCTATATCATTCTGGTTTTGAAGGACGCATTTAACAAAATACTTGCACATATCTATAACTTGCAGTATGGAGGTACTCCCTTTGATTGTATTCATCAATATTCCTGTAGCTGTTCACTTGATTGGATGATCCATCTGATCCCACTGAAGTCAGGAATCTGGTTGCCTGTAAGTCATTTCTCTCTTAAACTTATCAGCTGAACTTTTGCCAAGGAAACCATAAGGTTTATAGCTACACTTCCATGATCGTATAAATCTTTTTAGTAATTAGGCAGGAATTAAGTAACTATGGTATATCAATATTTGCATGTGTTATCTATCATTTCCTTCCTACAATATTCGTTATTGTTCCAGAATATTAAATTTTGATAGTCTTATTCAAATAGAATCATAGAATCATAAAATAGATTTTTTACAGAATGTTTTCCTCTAAAAAATACTCAGTCCCTACTCTACGTTCAGTTCCTGCATCTCTCACAAAAAGTGTGTATATATGATATGTGTATGTATACCTATTTGCATACACACATATATTTATTTATGTTTATATATACAAACATAAAAATGCTCCAAACCAAAGCAAAATGAAAAAAAAAGAAAACCCTCAATAACTTAAAAAATGCTGAGAGATGAAAATGACTTAAACAAAATGAAACTTGCAAAAGTGCAAGCAGCTGCCATGAGTGTTCTGCAATAATTCATATATTTTATTGTTCTGTTTTGTTTTTTAGATAATTAGTTGGTGGCAAAGGAATAATCATGTTGCATGAAACATTGTGAATTTAATTTCACAATGAAAGCTGTACACTGTATCTACTGTGAGTTAAAAGGGCAAACAAAATCTGTTAAAGGGCCAGACTCAATAGAAATTTCATGCCCATAATACACTATTCCATTTTTTTTTTCTATCACAATGTTGGTCTAAAATCTGTGCTTTCAAAAGCAGCAATGCAAGATCTTTTTATTTCTGTATATTTAAATGTTAATTCCAAAGCTCTATCTAACATTGCTTTGATGACTAAAATAATCAGGGAGTGAACTATAATTTTGAAGGAAATGTATTTCAGTAGAACTCATGATCAAGTAATAAATACTCTTATCGCTTTCAGAGGTAATATTCCCCTGAGTATTAAAGTTAGGTTCTTGTGCACATTTCCAGGTTCAGACCCTTCATTGTTCTGAAGGAGTCAACAGCATCCGGCTGATGGCACAGAATTAGAAAAGAAAGAAAGAAAACTCTGTTATTTACAGGCAATAATGCAAAGACAAACAAAAAGCACATTCACACACAAGAGAATCACATAAGTCCTAGACGATAATAGTTAAACTGAATTTTCACATGCTTTTCTTTTCCCATTCGTGGCTTCAAGAGTAACTATAGCCTTTCTATCTTGATGTCAGCAGCATTTTAAATAACACCTATCAGCAGGCAGTTCATAGTGAGCTCCAAAGAAAGTAGTTTCAAAGTTGTTTTAAAACCCCACCAGCTTCTGAAGCACATTTGTTTTGTTAAGCGATGATGTATGCTCAGGCGATAAGGATCTCACACCCAGGGAGGCAGCTTCAACAGGCAGTTGTCATGGTGTTATTTTCTATGGACGGCTTGCTTGTTCAAGTTAAAATGTCATGTCTCTGTAGTTTTACAGGAGGGCAGGGGGCATGTGTCTGACCAATATGCTGCAGCGGGATGGAAGTCTCATTTGCCTGAAGCCGGAGACGTACGCTGTTAACTCTTCCAATGTCACTGCAGCCTCCAAGAGGCAGATAAATCCTGTGTGTGTACTATGCACACTCTAGAGTAGAGCCCTCTCTCAGACATCTCTCTGTTTTTAGAGTTTGGGTGGTTTCCTTAGGCATTTCTCACCTTGGCAGATGAACACTGGCTTAGAAACTGGTCAGTTCTTTTCTCAACCAAGGGACTATAAGTTTATTCCATTCTTGAATAAAAAACAAGCCTAAGAAGACATTCAGAAAAGTATTTTTACCATGCCTGATTCCAACTCATAATCACACTTTGGCATAATTTACACATAAATGAAAGCTCCGTTGAAGCACATCTGCCACCATTTGCAGGTGCAAATATCATGATATTGGGTCCCAAAACCAGTATCTCTCTTCAGAGATCTTTTTCTCAGTTTTGTTGACACTTCCAATGTAAATCCAAGATGGTTTTTCTCTAGCTAGCAGGTAGTCAGTGCAGTGAAATGATCTACCAACAACTCAAAAGTTTAGAAAGAATAGATCACCAGATTGTGATCTTTGTTATGCAGACTTTCCTGCATAACTTGGTTAGATCCATAATAGGAGGAAAGACAACATGGTTATGGGAGGGGACAGGATAAAAAAGGACCCCTTAACCAACCTTTTGGGTTGGAAGGGACCTTTAAGGATCATCTAGTTCAACCCCCTTGCCATGGGCAGGGACATCTTTAGTAGACTATGTTGCCCAAAGCTTCATCGAATCCGACCTTGAACACTTCCAGAGATGAGGCATGCATAACTTCTCTGGGCAACCTGTTCCAGTGCCTCACCACCCTCATAGTAAAAAACTCTCATAATAAAAAGTTTCTTCCTTATATCCAATCTAAAACTACCCTCATTCAATTTAAAACCATTACCACTCCATGCCCTTGTCAACAGTCCCTCTCCAGCTTTCCTGTAGGCATCCTTCACATCTGGAGGGTTGCTATAAGTTCTTCCCCAACACTTCTCTTCTCCAGGCTGAACAAGCCCAACTCCCTCAGCCTGTCTTCACAGGAGAGGTGCTCCAGCCCTCTGATCATCTTCATGGCCTTCCTCGGGACTCATTCCAACAGGCCCATGTCTTTGTTGTCCAGCAGACCCCATAGTTGAAATGAAACAAAAGTATTGAGATACTTAGAAGTGTGAAGAGGTGTCTCCTTGGGTTTTCTAAAGCACTAGAGCACAGATAGATTCAAATCATCATTTAGAAATCTGAGTACATTGCAAACTCTCACCAAAACCTGCTCATTTTAGACACTTAGACAGTTTCCATATCTGCCCTGAAACTCCAGAAACGCAAAGCTTGATGGAGCTCTGCTGAATTCTGCAGAACACAGCTGACTAATTCCTACTCAGAACAAGGTTGCCCCTTTCTCTTACAGATTAGTATTTTAAACACAGTTACCCTTATAGTGATTCTGTATATAAAAATGCTTGGGTTACATCCCTTCTTTGAGTATTATACAGGTCTTCCTATTAAAAAAAATAATTGATGTATCTAACGGGTTTCAGCAGGGAAGAAAGGAGTAGGTGGTCTCATTAAGAACCCTTGTTTCACAAGAAAAGCATTTCTCATTGTCTTTACCCAGTGATATAAATGACCTTTGCCATGGAACTGATGAATGTATAAATCTTTCATAATATATTTTAATGTCCTACTGGTAGTAATCTTTATTATAAAGCTAAACAAAACAAAACAAAAAGATTTGCAAACAAGAAATCTATTATTAAAAGCATATGATCCTTGTACTTTTATGAACAAGAATTTGAAATTTTTTTTTTATTCTCCATATCTTATTCAATAATAGAAGAGGTTTTCTTTCTTTTTTTAATTACCCAAACAACAGTTTATCTCCTTGTCCCACATAGTGTTATATCTCCAAATGAAGACATTATGCTGACTTTTCACTCAGATGTGTCTGCCAAGCAATACTCCACCCCTAAAATAAAATCAGAAGTTTCCACAGTTCTTGAAAAGTTGTATGAGTTGCATGTGCTTGACCATTTTATGTTATTAATTGTTTTTAGTCTGCGTATCTAATTTGCACCAGAAACAAAGTATCATCCTGGCTAAGATTCCAGGAGGACTCTGATCTACAACTTTTTACTCTGAACAAACCTAGCAGGCTTAGGCCAGCCATGATGCCTCATCTCTTATCTACTGCAACATTCATGCAAGAAATGAGAGGCCTAATTTAAGGCATGACTTCCCCCCCCCCCCCCATCTGATGTAATTCAAGCCTATATCTCTAATCTCCTTGGTGAGTTGATTCTAGGTTCTTTTTTTTTTTTTGTCATGCTGTGCCACAATACCAAAAAGAAAGCCATATTTGTTGGGTCAGAGACAGAGCGTGTCGAGGCAACATAAAATTTAGGATACTTGAGGATACTGGATTCTGAGTATTGACTAAAGGTCTATTTACCTAAATATTCGTGGACTGCTGTTTGCTTGCTAGCTGTGTGCTATAGCTAATTCACTACACAGAACACAAGAAGAGAATTAGTACCTCAAACTGGCATCAACACATGTAACACTGAGAAACCTGAATCACTGTTCTTGAGTACACAGAACTAGCCAAAAGGGAAATGCTGAAGGTAGTGAGAATTCTGCAGTCTCTTTCCTCAGTTTCCATGGTGAGTAGCTGAGGAACGCATTGCCTGTTACAGCCAGAACCCCTGCCCTGAAAACAAATTAGGAGCACAAGACGGAGAAGATGCAATTGCCCCACCTTTTACAGAATAGCATCACAGGCAGAATCCAGGGACTCAGGTTTAAACCCAGTGATGTGATATAAAAATTGAGCTTAACTGAGCACCTGTTGATTGAGCCAGGATGAGCAGAAAGATGTGGCAAACCCTATCTCCCCCAAGTTAGTCAGAGGTGAACTCCATGTGCTCTGTCTCAGCAATACTGCTGTTCAAGTCCCTTTTTGCCAAGTAGAAATCCCACCATGTCTCCTAATTCTCTGGGCAAAAAGGAACTATTTCAGATGGGGAATGGGTAAGTTAGGCAATATCTTCTCATGCTTTTGAAGTTTTGTCACTGAGGAGCAGATAATTTATACATTATAGAATGAGAGACCAACTGTTACTCTTCAGTAACGTTAGTCTGTAGTCAGAATACTTACCTAGTGGTGGTTAATTTACAATTCAGAAAGCCTGTAATTAATAATTTTATTAATTTATTAATTTATTTATATAAAGTATTGATTGCTTTTCTCTTGTATATAAATACGTTGTTTTCACTTCTATTCTTTCATTTTCATCATCTCTTCTGCCCATTCAACGATCCTTTATTGGAAAATAAGCTAAAATACTTAGAACCAGACACATACCACCTTGTCTCTACCCAACTTTGCTGCATATGATACTGTTCTTTCTTTTGCTGCTCTCTTTTTTATTTATGTGACTGAAGAGATTTTCTGTTATTTGTTTTAATATACTTTGAAAGGCCTAACTCAGCTTGGCTGTTGGCAATTCTTACATTATTTCTACACTTCGTGACCTCTGAGGTGTACCTTTATTTGCTGATCAATCTTTTCTTTCCCTCAATTTCTCGTAGGCTTTATGCTTACTCTTAATGTCCTTTTCGAGGTGGCTATACATCCAAATACATTTGGAAACCGTTCCCGAAAGTTTTGTTCTCACTTGCTTGATGTGCAAGTTTCAGATAACTTTTCACTGCTGACTTAAAGAGTTTGGAGGAATCTGTCACACTGCGAGCCCCTGAACTCTTTGCTTCCATTGACTTCACTTGCTTGTTCATGTAATTTGTCAATGTTTTCCCTTTTGAAATAAAGTAACTCAGCTGAAGACCTGCTTTTGCTTATTTTCCATTTAATTTATACTCAATCAATTTATGACTGCTGACTTCAAGGGTATTTCAATATTATTATTATTTGCAGTAAGTGCATAGGATTAGATAAGTGTTTGGCAGGCTAGTTGAAGCAGGAGCAGTAATTCCAGCTGGGCAACTGGAAATTATCGTCATGTCCCTTGTGCATGTGGAGATCAACACTACTTCATGTTTGTCAAAGGTTTGTATTTGTGGAAATCATTGAAATTATTGTGCAAATGCCACAAGGTCTTGACATATAGATGACATCTATGTGTTTATCATACTGCTGGTTAATTATAAATTGATACAGAGAATGATGCTTTTGGGATGATCCAGATCTTCCATTCATGATTTTCAGTTACATTGTACATGTGCATATTCAATACATTGAGAATAAATGGGGTTTAATGCAAAGTTATATAGGGTAAATGTGCAAGAATTCAGAGGGATTATAGTCCCTGACCCCGCACTACATTACCTATAGGTATATGTCTCTGCTTTGTCTTTTTGTTCAGGGTTTTCTATGGTTAAGTTTACCTTACATGGTATAGCATTACTGGTAGGTTGTGAAGAAGGAAGGGCTGTAACTTGATGTAATCTATTATGCTTTTGACACTGTGTGTCCACATTGTTTTTCTACTGTCAATAAAGTCTGTGCAAGCCGCCAGTCACGCATGCTGCATATAGAGCTCACTTTTGGAGGACCTTGCATCCATCCACCTTGCAAGTGGTGAGCTTCAGATGTCCTGCTGTGACTTTGACTTCAGTTGCATTGAAAGGGAAACAATTTTGCCTGCACCAGGTGGGCACTAGAGTTTGGTTCCATAAGACTCCCAGTCTAGATGCAAGGCAAATTCACATCAAAAAGAATCTCTCCTTTGCACTAAATCACTAATCTAGTCTCACTCAGTGAGTTTAGCTTCCCAGTCAAATTCAGTTTGGCAGGATTCATCCAGCTGCTGATGTTTTCATTGTATGCATATACAGCTGAGACAGACATCTGAAATTCTTGTTATAGTCTGTGGAAGGAACCAAGCATTTTTAAAGTCCATCAAGTATCTTGTCCTAAAAGAGATATTTAACAGAAGTCTCGTGAATTATGCTCAAAGTGCCTATTTCTTCTTATTGCTTGTGGAAAGAAAGTAGAATGACTGGTTCTGTTGGTGATATCTACTTTGCAGACATCTGAAATTAGATGACATTAGCCCTTCACTTTACTTTTGACTTTTGTTTTTCATCTTATTTGTAGCCTCATTTTCCTGCCATGCTCATGCCTACTTACATCTCTAGCTACAAGAAATATTCTAAATTTATTTAAGTAACTATTTGAACATAACACATGGCCTGAAACTTCTCCAGCAAGTCAATTTCCCTGTCACTGTTGCTGTTGGCATGCCCACTGCTATTTCAGACACCATTAACAGTTGTTTTTTTTTTTCTTGTCTATGCTTTTAAAGGCAGAAGAATGCCAACAAACAGAATTCCCTACAGAGATCCATAAAACCCAAACAAACAAACAAAGCCCCTAAAAATAACCAAGAAAAAAACCCAGAACCTTTGTTTTGTCTGTCTTTGTTGACTCCCTTAAGTCTTGTCAGCTTGATTTTCTGACTCCTGTTGAGGCTCAGAGTATTTTTAAGGTAATGGTTCAGCTGTCCATAAGCTGGTTGAGAAGTTGGGCTCACCTTGAAGTTGCAAGGCTGCTGTCTACTTAGTGGCTGCATGCTGCCCCAGACAGAGCTTTGCAAACCAAAACCCCAAAGCAGCTAGACTGCCTAGCCACAGACAAAAAGGAATGTTCACTTACCTGCAAGGCAAAAAGGATTTATTCTTTTCTAACCAAGGAATAGGTTGAAGGTTTAATGTTTGGTCCTTGTTGGCATTTGAAGGCAGTTTTACATTTCAAGAAGCCTGTGCAGGATCAGGTCTGTTACTATGTCACCTTGCATACAGTTAACTTTTTCCATTTTTATGGCAATAAGTCAGACCACAAGTGAACTTTTACCACTTTTAGAATGCTTGAAAAATGAGAAAACTTCTAAGAAATTGGAATGAAGGAGTCTTCCAAATTGCACTTTTTTTCCTCTCACTATAGATTATTCCTTTTCAAATCTTGTTCAGCTGGAAAACACTTGTGGGGAGTTGAGAATAAAATTGTATATCACAGAAATCAGCCTTTAAGTGTGGAGCTTTATTTGGGTGCTGTCTCCAAGTCCTTACTGCTTTACCTGCCCAGAGAAAAGAAACAAAACAATTTTAATTGATCCCAAAGCAATCAAGGGATCAGTGAAGCACTGACACAACCAAGAAGGTGTTGTAACACTGGTGGTTCAACAGGTCTCCCCTAAAGTAATCTTATCTGTCAGAAAAGAGGCATTAGTGTAAAAAGCAGTAAATTCTCTTATCTCAACAAACGGGGGGGAGGGAGAGTTTGACAAAAATGCAGAAGTGAAACTGGAAGACTAGAACAGACAATGAACAAACAAAAAAGATAAGTAATTAAAATTAATATATCTGGTAGTGGTTTTAATTTGGAGAGCTTGTCTATTCATTAACATCTTTTTGAAAATGTATGCATAAAAAGAATATGGAAAATTCCCACAAGTAGGCCAAAATAAAATTTCCATTTTTTTCAGGTCACTCTTAACCTCATGCATCATCACATCTTCATAAAAGCAGTAAGTTCAGTGACATGGTATGGATATTTACCACCGAATCAACAAATAACTGAATTTTTTCTTTCCTTCTTTTCTGATTCCTTCCCAAACCTTTTGCTTCTTTTTTTGTGTGCATGTTTGTTCTTTTCTTTGCTTTTCACCTGACTCTGAGATCTACTGTAGTGCACGGTTATCAGCATGATGAGAGGAGACAGCCTGTTTAGCTCTGCCCAGTCTTAAAAAGACTGGTAAAGAGCAGGGGCCTGACTAGATAAGCCAGATGACATCCCAGGCCTGGGAAGTGAGCCAGGGTCCAGAGCAACATCTGCTGTGGTCAGGCTGCCAGCCCAAAGCATCCATCCGTGACTGACCAGTCGCCTTGGATCCTGAGAACATCAACAAGCACTTTATTTCCCCTACCTTTACCATCCCCTTGTTTTGTCCCCACTGCTGTTTAGTGTTTTGACAAAGGCAAGGGAAATGGCCATACTTCACAACTGAAAATTAAATGTGAAAACCAACCCTTTCCTCCTCAACAAGAAAAAGCACTTGTCAAAATAAGAGATTGAAATACCATCCTTTATTCTAAATAAAGGAATCTGGCACATTTTGAGTATGTACATTTTTCATATCCACTCAATTTTGGTATAAGATTTTTTTTCATTCTTTGCATGTTTGTGGTTCATTCATCCTAGTTAGGAACAGATGCAGCATGGATTGAAATAAGGAGGTTGTCTCAATGTGGCTTTGAAAACAGTGTTGCACGATAGGGGTACCATCTGCTATACTAAGCAGAACCAGTATAGGAGATAGAAAGCCCCATTTTCCAACTGGTAAATAAACACTTGCTATTCAGACTGTATCTAAAAATCGGGATGAATTTTTTAACATATTTTCCATCAGCTGAAATCTATAAGTCATGCTTGACTGTTTCTGTGACAGAAGCATCTTAAGATATTTTTCTGTCTTGAGTTAATTTATTCTATCTAAACTAGAAAAATATAAGAAGCCATCGCAAACTTCTCTCCTCTGTCATTTGTTCTCATGACAAAAATGCATAAACTGGGTTTTATCCCTGGGGGAATGTGTGCAGAGAATATGAGGGGGGAAAAAAAAAAAAAGATGGGATGTGAGTAGAGGTGGAATAACTTAGTTACAACTTTGATCCACTGAGGATTTCCCTATATAACAACAGACTTGTTTCAGAATCCCTCTCTTCACATAGGCGCTTTATTTAAGCTTGAACCTGGGCTGGGAGGACACCTGATTGTGCACTGTCCCCCTCCCTGCCCAGTTTTTTGCAAGGAGGAGGGTAAGAAATGGATGAAGCCACACAGCTTTTCAGTGTGCACAACCAGGAGAAGAGGACTGTGGAACAAAGAAAGAGTTCTTGTACCATCATGTGGATTCAGTCCTATTGTCCAGTCAGGCTGCCTGCCAAAACAAGAAGGACCAGGGAGGGAGAAATGTCACTAAAATACAACCTCAGCCAAGAGGCACTTCATGGAGAGCCCAGGTAAGATGTAGATCCATTCGTGATAGTACTTGAAAGCTTGATCCAAGATGCCCTGAATCCAATATAAATACAGAAATTGTTTTCAGGGTGTGCTTGAAGTGGCATGAACTTACCACACTGAAATAAATGGGATTTAATCAGTTACAGGATCTTGAGGGGTGAGGCAGGGACTCTGAAGGGCCTGAAAAGTATTCAGAATAATCAAAAAGGAGGGGACAGGAGGGCAGGAGCTGGGTGGCAGATGTTTGCTTGCTCTGAAGAATAAAAGTAGCAATCACAAAAATCGATAGTGAGCCTTATTAAAGGTGCTTTCACTCTCAGGTTGTGTTTGGTTGTATTAGGCTTAGATACCTCACAGGTCAGGTATTTCAGACCCAGCATCTCTAGAGATCCCCTTCTTGTATTGCAAAGCATTCCCTGCAGAAATCTGCCACTGTTTCAAATGTACTTTCTAGTTCTGAGTTGGGGGTGAGAAAGCGAGAAGAGAGGGAAAGAAAAGGTGAAGGACAAGAAAAGAAAAGAGAGAAGAGAAAGAGATCAAAGATGAAAAGGAAGAAGAGAGGCAGGGAAGGAGGCAGAGAGAGAAGGAAGAGAGGAAAGCAAGGAAAGGGTCTCCTTGTTCCATGGCAGTGTATGTCTCCTTATTTTCGATTTTCAGATTCATTCAATTTTTCTCTCAGACCATGTGCTCCTGAACAATCTGTACAATTTCCCTAAGGTGAAAGCCTCCTCTTAGAGAGCTGCAGCGAACATTATCCCAGGGTCTCAAAAATGCCAATAAGTGAACAAATAATATTTGTTCATAATAGTGTTCAGTGCAAACCATGACTGATTAGTGTTATGTGTGACATCAACAGAGACAGTAATCAAGGTTACTTTAGCATTGATTTTTTACAGAGGTGAAGCCTCTTTGATGTATTACTCCATCAACACCTTCAGAGCCAAACTTTGCACATGAAATTAATCCCAATTAATTAGAACATTTGTAGATAGTGCTGGGCTCTTTTATGTTGCAAAATAAATATTAATTCAGTGGCATTTTTTTCACCTTGTGCAGCTTGTGTGGCTGGAAAGGGAAAAAGAACCCTATTGATCAGTGCACTGAAATATGTTAGAAAGTTTTGGCACCTAAGGTGGTCTGAGAGGCTTGCATGTCTGGAATCAGCTCAAGGCCTAATAGAGAAATTCAGGAAACTGGACCCGAATTGTATTGACTTTACTGGTACATGTAGTCATGGAAAAAGTATTGTTTCCAATATAAGAAAGGAAGTAAAGTTACCCTTGAGCTTTTCACAAAAAACACATAAAACAGTGCACTGCAACACTGTCCGACAGGGAAGATGTGCCCTGCAGGCACTAATTCAGAGGTATCTTTGCAATTCAGAGACGTATTTGTTCAGGAACTTCTTCTAGTATTAGTAATTTTATTACCAGCCAGTGTGATGAGTAAATTTGTGTGAATTATGTTGGGCTGTCTTCAACTGATCTCTGGAAAGGAAGAAGCCATGTAGAACACCACTGCTCCTTCAGAAATTGACCTCAAATCTTATTTGTTTGCGCAGTACCATTTTCTTCTGATTCCTGGAGTATGTGACTCTAATTCTGATTCCCGGAAAAATGTATTACGGACCGTTATTTGCTACTTTAGAAATTTAATATCTAAAGTTCTAATCCTCCCCTGCTGGTGCATGCTTCTTCATACTGAATATATAGGGAACTTTGGCCGTGAACTTCTACGACAGTCTCAAGTTATTTAGACTCTTGAATCCACTACACTTTATATAAATCCCAATCCTACCCCCAGATACAATCTCCCATCTTGATCACTTAGGTGTGAAGAGGGTGCAAGAAAATTACACAATTTTTTCAGTATGAAAGGATCAGAATCATGTGGCTATAGTCAGTCTCATTTTTCACTGAGTCAGAAAATACAAAATAAAACCTAAAATAATAGTTTAAAACGTTCAGCTTTAAACATCAAATAAGTTGTCAAAACCGTGCCTAGGAAAAGTAACAACAAAGAGACTCTAACTTGATTAGGCTCTTTGGAACCTCATCAAATGATAAATAAATGAGCGACTGCATTATTACAGTAATGCTTGGATGGCCATTTCCTCACCAAATTTAGTCATCACATAGCATTATCCCAGGAACAATAAACCCTTTTCTACAGCCCATTATTCCCTGAAAGGAAGAATCTGAGACCATTTTATGCTCACATCCCAGCCTATGCTATCTGAGTGGCACCGGCGAGGTGAGTCGTGAAACATTGGTTCCATTCTGGGGAGAAAATGCAGAAATGCAAAGTGGTGTAGAATAGCAGGCTGCAAGAGAAGGTGACTTCAATGAATCTGTGCTTCCTCCTAAATCAAGAGAGGAAAATCAGCTGGGGAGTAAATTCCCAGTGACTTCAGTCAGCACAGGAGCCTGGCGGCTGGTGGCTGAGGCTGTGCTGTGACAGCTGTGGCAGGGGCTCTGCAGGAGCCTGTGCTGCCGCAGGCACATAGTCAGCACTATTAGCATTAGCCTGAGGCAGCAGTAACTCCTGCTGGGATATCTGTCCCTGTATGCCAAGGATCATCATGATGGCAGGGATCCTGGCTGCTCCAATCTCCAATTCAACACCTCAGTCTTATCCTTAATGGGGTCCCGGATAAAAATGAAGTGTAGAACAGCCTGAAAGCAACTCTAACATGCACTGATCTCCAGAAAATCAACTACATTTCTTAATGTCAGCCTGCTTCCTTAATAAGTAGGTTGAGTCAACAAGTTTAGTTGGAGAGGGGAAGAAAGGACCTGGTCCTACTTGCTTTATATCGGCTACTCATTCCTGAACAGACAAAGAATCCCCCATGGAGAATTTGAATTTGGATTCCTGTCATTGCCACAAAGGAACACAATGGAGCTTATTGTGGAAACTATTGGAAACTACAGTGGACTCACATTGATATATAATGAAAGTTAATCTGGATAGATAGAAAGATGATGAATAGTCTGACTGTCCATCTGCTTGTATCGGTGACTGAATTACTCTAGTAAAAGATTCTGAGTCTGGTTATGTGTTCATGCAATATTCAAAACAATGAGAATCTGTACATAGCAAATAAGTTACTGCTGATAATAAGAAACAGTAATAAGTGATAGAGGAGCCAACAAGGAGAAGTACCATGCTGGACCTTGTTCTCACCAACAAGGAAGGGCTGAGGGGAAATGTGAAGCTCAAGGGCAGCCTTGGCTGCAGTGACCATGAAATAGTGGAGTTCAAGATCCTCAGGCAGCAAGGAGGGCACACAGCAAGGTCACTATCCTGGACTTCAGGAGAGCAGACTTTGGCCTCTTCAGGGATCTGCTTGGTAGAATACCATGGGACAAAGCCCTGGAGGGAAGAGGGGCCCAAGACAGCTGGCTAGTATTCAAGGGTCACCTCCTCCAAGCTCAGGAGCGAGGCATCCCAACAAAGAGGAAGTCAGGCAAAAACTCCAGGAGGTGTGCATGGATGAACAAGGAGCTCCTGGACAAACTCAAACACAAGAAGGAAGCCTACAGAGGGTGGAAGCAAGGGCAGGCAGCCTGGGAGGAATACAGAGAAACTGCCCGAGCAGCCAGGGTTCAGGTTAGGAAAGCTGATAGAATTAAATCTGGCCAGGGACATCAAGGGCAGCAAGAAGAGCTTCTATAGGTATGTCAGTGGTAAAAAGATGACTAGGGAAAATGCGGGCCCTGTCTGGAATGATACAGGAGACCTAGTTACCTGGGATGTAGAGCAGGCTGAGGTACTCAATGTCTTTTTTGCCTCAGCCTTCACCAGCAAGTGCTCCTGCCACACCGCCCAAGTCACAGAAGGCAAAGGCAGAGACTGGGAGAACGAAGAACTGCCCACTATAGGAGAAGATCAGGTTCGAGACTATCTAAGGAACCTGAAGGTGCACAAGTCCATGGGACCTGATGAGATGCATCTGTGGGTCCTGAGGAATGGGCGGATATAGTTGCTAAGTCAATCTCCATCATATTGGAGAAGTCGTGGCAGTCCGGTGAAGTTCCCACTGACTGGAAAAGGGGAAATATAGCCCTCATTTTTAAAAAGGAAGAAAAGGAAGACCAAGAGAACTACAGGCCTGTCAGTCTCACCTCTTTGCGTGGCAAGATCATGGAGCAGATCCTCCTGGAAACTATGCTCAGGCACATGGAAAACAAGGCGATTTGTGATAGCCCATGTGGCTTCACTAAGGGCAAATTGTGCCTGAAAATTTGATGGCCTTCTAAGATGGGCTTAAAGCGTAAGTGAATAAGGGAAGAGCAACTGATGTCACCTAACTGGACTTGTGCAAAGCATTTGACACTATCCAGCACGCCATCTTTGTCTCTAAATTGGAGAGACATGGATTCAATGGATGAACCTCTCAATAGATAAGGGATCGGCTGGATGGTGGCACTCAAAGAGTTGTGGTCGACGGCTCAATGTCCAAGTGGAGATCAGTGACGAGTGGCATTCCTCAGGGGTCACTACTGGGACCAGTGCTGTTTAATATCTTTGTCGGCGACATGGACAGTGGGATCAAGTGCATCCTTAGGAATTTTGCCAACAATACCAAGCTGTGTGGTGTGGTCGACGTGCTGGAGGGAAGGGATGCCGTCCAGAGGGACCTTGACAGGCTTGAGAGGTGGGCCCGTGAGAAACGCATGAAGTTCAACAAGGCCAAGTGCAAGGTCCTGCACGTGGGTCGGGGCAATCCCAAGCACAACTACAGGCTGGGCAGAGAATGGATTGAAAGCAGCCCTGAGGAGAAGGACTTGGGGATATTGATTGATGAGAAGCTCAACATGAGCTGGCAGTGTGCGCTTGCAGCCCAGAAAGCCAACCGTGTCCTGGGCTGCATCACAAGAGGTGTGACCAGCAGGTCGAGGGAGGGGATCCTGCCCCTCTACTCTGTTCTTGTGAGACCCCACCTGGAGTACTGCATCGAGCTCTGGGTTCCCCAACATAAGAAGGACATGGAGCTGCTGGAGCAAGTCCAGAGGAGGCTACAAAGCTGATCAGAGGGCTGGACCACCTCTCCTATGAAGACAGGCTGAGGGAGTTGGGGCTGTTCAGGGAGCTGGTGAAGAGAAGGCTCTGGGGAGACCTTATAGCAACTTTCCAGTACCTAAAGGGGCTACAGGAAATCTGGAGAGGGACTGTGTACAAGGGCGTGTAGTGACAGGACAAGGGGTAATGGCTTTAAGCTGAAGGAGGCTTGATTTATATTTAAGGAAGAAATTCTTCCCTGTGAGGGTGGTGAGGCACTGGAACAGGCTGTCCAGAGAAGTTGTGGAAGTGTTCAAGATCAGGTTGGATGGGGCTTTGGGCAGCCTGGTCTAATGGAGGGCGTCCCTGCCCATGGCAGTGAGGGTGTAATGAGATGACCTTTAAGGTCCCTTCCAACCCAAACCATTCTATGATTCTATGATTCTATAATAAGAATGATGACAGACAGAGATAAATGGTCTGAATTTTCTTAGTATTATAGCAGTTTAATATTGTAGACCTCTTGTTAATTTACCTCTGATTTATAGTGGTGTAAACAAGAAGAGAAACAGTCTATGCGTATATACGACATTAGTATTTTGAGTGTATACATGTCTTTGGATTTGCATGTGAATATGAAATAATTCTATGCAAGTATGGGATGGGATTTAATTGTTTCCTCAAACAATGTATTCTTATCTTTCTGGAAGCAGTTCAGACCATCAAAGAGTTGTTGCTGATGAACTCACTAATTAGTTTCCAATACTTAACCTTGTATTTCACTTCATTACTGGTGCTCTGTTCCCTCTAGTTTTACATTTGGTATTAGGAAGTTCATTTAGAATCCAGTCAATCTTCCAATGCCAGCTCTGCACTTCAAATTTTTCATTCAGTAAGGACACAATGGGAATAATGTTTGTATCTGTCAAGGAGATGCATGAAAACTTTTGAGTTGCATTGTCTAGAGACAAAAAAAAAAAAAAAAAAACAAACCACAACAAAAAACCAAACCAGGAAAATGAGACTCAAAAAAAAAAAAAAAAAAAAAAAAAAAGAATAGAATTAAGTCACCGAGGACTGATTGGCTATTATGGTGAAATAAGTTATATGCAACCAACAGGTTTATAAAAGTAGAAAGCTGAAATCCTTAGATTAAGATGTTATTTAAAAATGACACCATCAAATAATTGCTTTTATTAGCTTTTATTTCCTTTACTGCTTCATTGTTTGTATTGTTATCTATATGATAACAATATGAAGCTAGAAGATAAATGTCTTCATAAAGAAGAGAAGTGGTAATCCAGTGTTTAAATGTCAATATTGCATCTGGTGATCTGCACATGCATGAGGTGCAAGACATCTGGGTCTCCTTTTGAGTTGAGGAGGACCTGGGGGTTTCTATCCTGCTCTGTAAAAGGGAATGGTGTTGAGAAAGTGAAAACATGTTTCATGCTGGTCAGTCCTCTGCTCTCTAGTTAGTGTAACTTCACTGTTTGAAACCAATTCACATAAGAAATAGGATCTAGAAGCACACAATGAGGCTAATTAATGAACAAAGCACCTGAAGGTTCTAGTGAATTATCATTCAGTGAAGGTCTTTAAATGAAGATTAGATGTTTTCTGTTTTATCTACAGAAAGATGTGCTCCTGCACTTGGAACAGGATCAGCACCAGCCCTAGTAAGCATTATTCCAGAAATTACAATATACCCCACTGGTCTTAATTTTGCAGTGTGCATCAGTACGTTGTAGCTCTTCATGTACATGGTTTACAAGGACAATTGTTGTCAGTGATATTAGGTGTTCTCGTACAGACAGTACGTTTGGTATAAACAGGGTCTGTTTCTACAAGGTAGCCTAGGAACACTTCTGGGCTCTGGGTGAGGATGTACAACTTGGCTGTGGTTTGCCTCTCAGTTGGAACAAGACCTGAATTTGTACCAGTGCTTTCACTCTCTTCCTTCCCTTCTGTACACTGATTTTCACAGAAGGAAAACAGGCAATCCAGCAGGACCGAAATCATGGTGGGCCTGGCTAGCTTCCCAGTCTGGATGGTTTGGGAAATCAGGACCTAGAGGCATAACCAGTGTTATGCCACAGGTCATTTTAGTTCGGTCTCAATCCAGTTATATTTTTCTGTCTTGAACATGTATCTGTCACTCTGTTTGGCTCTTTTTAGGCTCATCCATTATTTTTTCTTCCAGGAGACAGAGCGAGCCGCAGACTTTCCAGATGTGACTGTTTAGGGTTTCAAGCAAATATGTAAGGAATGCCACAAAAGCATTACCAGTATTCCCTGTTGCCTAGACAAATGGGCAGGTGAGTTGGAAAGAATAGCAGAGGGATGAGAGTGTATGTGATGCAGCATTGTGACTCTGAGCAACAGCTTGAAGAAGTCATGAAGAGACTCCTACCGACTTTGGTATCGAATGAGAGAGTTTAGGTACAGTCAGCAGGTTTCCACTCAAAATATTTTAATATAGAGATATCAATAAAAGATTGTTGTGATATTAAGAATCCCTGTTGGCTCCATTCTTATATGTGAGAAAAATGTACCATCATCATGTTAATAACTTCCCTAAGCAGTCCCTCTGGGGATTTTTCATGAGTTACTAAAACCACTCATGGACATGACTTCCTTTGGGACTTTATAAATGTCGATACTTTTCTGCTTTCAGAAAATTTTACAGTGGAATTTATTCTATCTTTTCAACCACACATAAAGTATTTCAGTTGCTTAAATTGTATGTCTTAATATTTGTATGTCCTGATCAAAGAGGCATCTTGGGATATTCATAAGATATCAGCTCATGAATTTGATAGGCTGCATGCTACATATTTACTACCTAGCAGGGATCACGAAAGATTCCACTACAGCCCAGATATCCTAACATCTTCCTGGATACAGTGGAGAGGAGAAGGCATGAACTACTTTTAAGGAATAGGGATAATTTCCTGTTAGGAGAGAAATGATGGCTGATTTCATCAGTGGTGCTTAGGACATTCCATTCATCTCCTGGATTTGAAGAAAAAGTTCCTTTTGACTTTCATAGTAAGTATGAAGTTACATATGTTCTGGGAGAACAAAAATATGTAGATGTAATACTAATTTTCATTTTGTTCATTTTTGTCTTGAATTTTTACATTTTTAAATAGGTCAGAATAGAAAATTCTTAATTCTATCTTTGAATTCTTAGAATTCTCGAGCTTAGTTGTCAACAAGAGGAATCCTGTTAGAGACGTAAAACTTGGGGCAAGATCAGATACGGCTCTCATGGAGGATCAAAATAAAAGGCTCCAATCAGATGGAAGAATTGAAGAAATATCCTTTTGGCTTCACTTTTTTGAGCATTCAGATTTGATCCTCACTGGCATGAATGCAAAAGCATATTATAAACTTGGATGCTTGAAATTGCACAAAGTGAATTTCAAATTGCATATTCATTTAGAATAATCTGAATTTGCAAATCATGCTGTATTAGTAACTCCCATAGTTTACAAAAGGGAATGATATGGCAGGAGGGATGCAATTATCCAAAGCAAACAAGCAAATGAACAAGCACACATTCAAAGTAAAAACAAATTACTGTGGACTCTGCAAGATCCTCATATAGGAAAACAAGTTTCACAAAAATAAAGAAATACAAATGCCAACCATTTGAAATAATAAAGTGAAAGAGGCCAAACTCAGCGAATTCATTCTTTGGAATTAGATAAACTTAATTCTATTGTTTTATAGTTTCCCACCACATGCTGACTACAGTCATCAGCTAGGACTGTTTATTGGTGCCTAATGAATCACTGCTGTCCATGAATCACAGTTTTACTAATACTGATATAACTTTGCCATTTCTTTGCCAGTCAAAGATTTTTTTATTTTACATTTCTGAGACTTGTTTAACTTTAAAACTATCCAGGGATAACAATTCAAGAGGTCTTATTCCCATGCTTAACTGTGTTTGGGACAGATTGCCTATGAAGGTTTTATAATTGCTATTATAATGAAGCAACTTATTATGTGCTATGAATGCCTAAGTTAACCAATGCCTAAGTTAACCAGAAAAAAGTGTGTTACATCAGGAATGTCCACAGCTGTAATCACAGTCTCTCACTGATACATATATACATACACACATATATATAGGCATACTTTGTTTACCTAGTTTTGCAGTACACATCATCCAGTTAGCTCCAAATTTATGAGCTCACTGTCACAGTACTTACTGGAGAAAAGCAAGAGAAACCCCTTTTGGTTTAGGTGGTATGTATGCTGTTTAGCATATTGATAAATGGTTTGTAAGAAGAGCTTAACAGTGAAAGAATTTCAGATGATACCTAAAAACTCCCCAGTCAGGAGTGTCAGATTTGAAACTGCTTCTGAGGAACACCTCACAGTGCTTGCTGGATAGGCAACCAACAGGCAGATAAAATTCAGTCATAATTAGTGCTCATGGATAGGACCAGGCACTTGGGTTCAGCTATGCACAAGCACTTGGGTACCTCATTCCTACAGACTCCAAAGATTGTTATTTTGTCAAATCCTTTGAGAATCCACGCAGAAGAAAATTGCCCAAGGTCACACAGAAAGCCTGTGGCAAAGTGAGAGACTCAATCCAGTTTTTCTGAGGCCTCGTGTAACAACTTTAAGCATAAAGCCATCTTTTTTTGTCCTTCAGCATGCCTTTGCCCTTTGCAATTATTTGTAGACACCAATAAAATTCTGTGACACACAGCATTAGAGAAAATTTGCTTCTATTTATTCTCACTCCAAATAAAGTAAAATATCTTCCAGAACTTTATTCTTGCTGGCAGGGTTCTCCCAAAACCCTCTCAGGTGCACATTTCAGACTCAGTATTTAACACTAGTGATGCAGTTGCATTTCCATAATTCAGCTGTTCAATCAAGGTCCTCCACCTTTTTAAATGTGAAAGTCATAAATATGAAAAAAAAATAAATACTGTGTGCAATCTCTGCTGACTGAATTAAAAGTCTTAAAGAAACTTTCCATGCTATGAGGACTGTGAAGGATTTGGCAGAAATGGTGCTAACAATTAAAGCAGCCAGAGACAGATTAAATTTGCTGATGACAGCTCATTTCTGAGATGGTTACAGCAAAAGTCTGATAAAAGCTTATCTGAAATTCACAGTTTTGATGAGGCTTCTGCTTGTACCAGGAGAAAATGAAACACTTTAAATAGCATGTGATCCTAGGGAAAGGTCTGCTTGGTATTGCAGAGGGAAGCTAGGCATTCCTGCTGCAGTTAAGATTGTGAAGTATTATAACCCTTTCTTTTCACAGCAGGAAAAATAAGTCTAAACTGTGTCTTGTAAGTGAAACCAAGGGCAATTTCAATCTCCATAAAAAGTTTTCAATGCTTAAAGAAAGGAAAAAAACAGATATATATTTGAAACAACAGGAAAATAAATGCTTTTTTTTCCCCTTGTGTTTAATGGGAGAAAGAATCAGCCATCTCAGTGTATTGTGAATTCCTCGAAGCCAGACATAATAACATATTGAGTGGAACAGCCCTGGTACTACTCTGGTGTGAAGTACATCTGCACACGTGAAGCATCATAGGAGAACCAGCTGAACCCTGAAGTGTGCACTCAGTTTGTCATATAGGACTGTGTGGTTCCTGCACTAGAGCCCTGTACCACCAGCTCTGTATGTCTCTGCAAGACTTTGCAATGGGAAGTTTAGAGGAAAAAATTAAAATGCTGTGTCTAGTCCCTTGGGCTGAGCATAAATACAAGGTTTTAATCAACTCCACTTGTTCCTTATGCTGCTTTTCATAGGTGAAATTCTAATATGGTGTACAGCAGAATCATTTCATAGAAAAAGCCAGAAATAGGTAGACGGGTGTTACTCCAGACAGCAATCAAGACCGTGGAGACATTAAATGAAACAGAGTTACCTACAACCAGACTGAAGAAGAAAAACACTTTTGCATGCATGGTACAAAGAGACAGTGGGATTCATTGTCATGGGATCAAGGATTTAGGCACAGTTGTTCAAGTTACTAGATACTTAAATGTCTAGAGAGTGTTTTTAAAGGACTGTCACAAAAATGTTAAAAGTCTGTGACAGAAATTAGTAGGAAGGTTATTAAAGAGTATTTTTTCAAGTCAGAACAATGTCTATCTTAAAGACAATAGGGAGAGAACATCTATGGAACAAACCCCACTCAGTTTTGTCCACGAAGGGGGTTTTTGTGCCTTTCTCTGCGTGCCCTGTTTTGACTCGTCAGACTAATCCTGCTTCTGATCCAGGAAGGCAAAGCTTGTGCTTATTAAGTTCTGCCCAAAAGGATTTAAGAAAAAGGGGGAAGGGGCAAGAAGAAGAAGAAGAAGAAGGAGAAAAGGAGGCAGTAATAATTTTGAAATGAAAATGCGAAGTTGGTTAAAGCTGTAGCATTCAGACATCACTTTCTTGCACTGCATTTTATATATTAGATTACTCACACAGGGATTTAACTAGAAACATATCTTTTATTAAAATCATATAAATAAAACCATGTCCTTCTGCCCTCCAGCGTGTTTACAGATGCATTTATTTATTTTACAATATTCTATTTAATTAAAGATCTGCTGTTAAAGGAATAAAACTTTCTGAGATGCTTATACCGCCAAGATAAAACTGGGCAGGTTTGCAGCGGCACAACTGACAACTAAACCCACAGTCTGCACGTGTGATTTGTGCAGAAGTTAACTGTTGCACGGTTGTGTTATCAACTAAACAGGGGCTTACAAAGTCAGCATTCAGTAAATTTGAATATCTTAGTGGCTGTATCTCGACGGCTCCTTCCCTGTGGAAACAGAGGGATTTTTATTTGTTGGGAAGCACTTAATTTTATTCAGTGCAACTCAGACAGAAATGTAAGAGGAAAATTCAAATGTGGATGTGAACTTTGGCTTATTTGGCCCTCCAGAGTAAACATGAGGAGGAAAGTTTGAATGAGCCATACTTTCTCAGAGCTCCCGACGTTCAGCTTTTTTTGGCTTTGCTCTAGGACAGGAGTTAACCTGTCCCTGGCAAAGAGCTTTTACCCACATCCCAGTGCCCATTCACTGCTCTGCAATTCTGATCCCTCTGCATCTGCGTTTCGTCCCGCATAGCTCCAGACAAGAGTTCACACATTCTTCAAATATACAAAATGTGCCACATTTTCTATGAAGATATTTTGGATGACTGTCTAGTTCTGACTTTCTTGTGGATGAAAGATTATTTTCCTCTGTAACATTGTGGGTTTTTTGTTATAAACGCATTTTTATTGTACATGCATGTAGGTTTCATGTTTCTCTTTGGAGCTGGTACATTTCAGATGACTTTGAAACCAAATTTTTTTGGGGGGACATTTTTTAGTTACAAAGTATATGGAGAATACAGGCATTTAGTATTCTGTATAACAGAATAAAGGCTTTTTTTTTTTAAATTCTTATTTGTACTTCTTCTATGAATTGTAATTCAACTTTGAAATTCTCAATAATCTTTCTGGAAAATAATATCAAGATTACAATTCAAGCACTAGAAAAGTAGAAAATAAAATGAATGTTCCCTGTGTAAGTCTAGTCAAATGCATTATTGCATAGTCAATATTATATAATGTTTAATTACTTTTTTTTTTTTTCAGAATTGTGTGGGAAGCATGGGGAAAAGATGAAATGTTCTCAATTTTTTTTTCCCTTGAACTAGATAAAAGATTAATTTCTGAAAGTTTCACGGAAAAATATAAGAAACAGGAAATTCATTAACCTAAGAAAAAAACAGGCTAAAACAGGTTTATAAAATTTTAAAATCAGCATAAACACAGAATTTAATCTTTTAATATACAGTTATCCATTCGATTGTAATTATAAGGTTACCTTGTAATGTTATATATGTTGAAAAACATAGCAAGACTGTCCAGGAAATTTTCCAGAGAAACATAAATTACTTGTTTAGCTTTCCTCATTTATTTTCTATTATACATCAGAAAACCACAAATAACAAATTATATTTGCAAGCTGAATTTGTTTTCAGAAAACTTCAGATAGAGATTAATTTCCCTTTTTACTTTACTTTAAAAAAAAAAAAAATGTGAAAGGAAAACCAAAAAATAAAACAGAAACCAAAATTACAAACTGAAATTTCTGACAAGGTCCTTTGTACTTCACCGAAAATAAAAATCTTATGAAGAACAGTATTATTATATCTCAGCACGCAAAATTGTCTGTTCATTTTACTACTCTGGTACATGAATACATGTGAGCAGAAATATATAAAGGCAATGTAGTTATGCTTACAGAAGGAAAATGCCATACTCATTACATGATGGGCATGCTCCTCTCATTGCGGTTTCTTTGTGCATCACAATAGCCAGTTTTACAAGCAGGGTAATCAAGCAAATCCATATATCTGTGAATAAATGCAAGAACTTAATATTTTTAAAAATCAGTTGACTTTGTTGCATCACAATGTTTTCAGAGTCTCTTTATTTGCTGTTATTTATGAATGGACAGACAGCAGCTCAACAGCCAAGTGATCAGACAAATACATATGAATGAAATAACAGTAATCAGTGTTAGCTGCTGAAATAAATATTTGCATCAGGTTGCTGATGTGCAAGGGCTATAAAAATAAATTACAACTTAAATTTTATTTTCCACTCAGGTTTTCAATTTAGAGATCTTTACCACAGTAGATCCAGTAGCGTTAATAACATCACAAAATTTTAGAGTTAAATTTTACCCTCAGTGTATGACACTATGATTAGGATAGTTCTCTGACTAATGATGATGAATTAGGATGATAGCAGTGTAAGTTTACTGAATGAAGGTAAAAGGAAAAATAAAAATAAATCCTCACGAAAGACGTCCTGGTCCAGCTCTCACTGAACTCATTAGAAATATCCTGTTTACCCACTTCCATGGAATTTAATGCAAACAAAAATATTTTCTTCTGAATTTTTTTAATATTTTTTTTTTCCTGAAAGAGTCATACAGACGGAACATCTGCACCCCACATATTTTAACATCATTACTGTGTCTTTGAAAAGACAGACATATTTCCTGTCTTTTTTTATGGTTTTTAAAAAATTATTAATACATTGAGTTCAAATTGGTTGACACTATCTTCTCATACTGAAAACCAGATTTACTAAAAATAAATATTTGCAAAATGTCATTCTATGTTATTTTATTAAATCTTATTTTTTAAAAAATAATATCTACTTTTTAGCTAAAACAGCAAGGATGTCATATTTTTCCCCTAGTTTCCCAAATGTTATATTTGGTTTGAAGCTATATTTTACTTTTCCTCTTTTTTTTTTTTTTTACTCTTTTACATTTTAATAATTTATGACTTTCTCATTTTTCTTCAATTTTAAAAGGGCAGATATAAAGACACAGGATTTTTATACGTCACTACTTTCTGGACACAGAAGAGGTTTTGAACAATTAAAGGTATCAGGACACTATATTTTAGATTTTTTTTTTGCTATTGTGTAATTTTTCTGATACTGAAGAAATTTAAAGAATAGAAGTAGAAGAAGAATAGAAGTAGTAAAGACAAGGAAAACAGACAGAAAATCACAAAACATGAACAAAGTGCAACTTTATCCATTTTTATGTACTCTGCATTAAAGAAAAAGGTTTAATAGGAAGTAAAACATTAAAATAATTATCTGATTTTTTTTTCCTTTCTGTTAAGCATAAAATGAAAATGAGTATTTGTTTTAAACAGAAACATAAAAATGTCATTTAACATCTAATGTGTGGCTCCAAGAAAATAGAGAAGAAACGAGTGTATTAATCTGAAGAGTTCTTGGTGAGAACAAGTGGAGTTCTGCATTTTCTCTGTCCACACAGGGAAAGGCGAGTAGAGATCTTTGTTTATGTGTTTGGTGGGGTGGGAAGGGAAAGAGCATTTTTTAACCTATTATATGATACACCTGCTAATGAATAACAAAACTGCATCAAACTTTTCTGTTGTAAATTCACAGCTCATTTGCTGCTCTTACGAAAATATTTTTCAGACCTTTCTGGTGTTCAAGGCTATCAATTACTGACACACTATTATATACCTTTATTGAATTGTTATTATTTTTCTTAGGTAATTTAATGTATGGGTTTTGGTTTGGTGGGGGGTTTTGGGGGTTTGTTTTTGATTTTGTTTTTGTTTTTTCCTCTTCAACCTCGTGTAATTTATATTCTTCTCACATATTCATACTGTGATTTCTTTGGTCTTGTCTACCTTGTAATATTCTAAAATACTGTTGAAGGGGAAAAAAATATACTGACTTCTACCAGTAATTCTGACTGGACATTGGAAATAACTATACATGCAAAGTTTTCATTTTATTTTATTTATGTATTTTAATGTGCTAATTTCTTCCACCTGTCAAGCTACCTCTGTAGCTTTTCTGTACTACTACAAAATACAGCTATGCAGATGTTCTTTCATCTGCTTTAGCAATACTTCCCTGGCATAACAGCATTTCTGTGCTAATAAACTAGTTTTCAAAACCCATTGAGTTCATTCTTTCCTTTTTCTCAATTGCGTATGTTCATTCTTTTTTTTTTTTTTTTTTTTATATGGCCAGTGCATATAAAAGTGTGGAGAGTCAGTAGTATATCTATAATGATAAATAATGTCCAATGCTCAGAAGCTTTATAGGGCTTTGATCTGTTAGTGGGTTGTACCTCATTTGGGGGATTGACAGCAAACATTACCCTTCTTTTGATTTTCACAGCTGATACAATAGAAGACCAGAGCTCATATAACACCTGATTTCCCAAGCTCCCAACCTTATGGATAATTGTTGCCCAGAGGGGAAATTTCTTCCCAGCCTACATCAGCAAATGGTAGGTTTATATCACAAAACATGAGGATTTATACTCCAATCTATTCCATAGCACTATCAGACTCAAAAAACTTCATTTGAAGAGCAGAGTTAATGTGCAGTTAGCAGTTTTACTGTATCTCATCTATTTGTCCAAAATTTAGTGAGATCTCCTAAAAATATAAGTAGGACTGTAGCAAGCAAGCATTCAACCTCATGGAACCCGAGCAGAGAAGAAGTTACTAAAACAGTATAAGATCTTATCATAGTGCTTCTCATACCCTTAGAAGATCTGTCAGTTGCTGGTCATCTTAACAGTGTGGATCAATATATATTAAAAATAAGCGAGCAAACCCCCATGAACTTTATTTCCCTTTCTGCTGACATGAGGTCTGTAAAAAGACTTATTCAGGGGAATGCTAGTACCAAATTAAGTAAGTCACGAAGACTGGCATGGGGGCACACATTTCTGATGGCCGTGTAGAGTCAGTGGGGGGATACACCTACTTATTCAGGCTGTGTGAGCAGAGCAGGACGCACGTGTTTGTGAGCATGCCACAAATGTTGCTTTGCATCTCTGGCAGCCCTTTAACTGCGACAGCAGTGACTTCAGAGACTGGTCTGCTGCACTGAAGAGCGGTCTGCAGCGACTATATCAAATGATAATTACGCGAGAGTCATCTCTGCTGTGTTTAGCAACCTAAAAGCAAAGTGTCTGTTCTGAACCAGCCATGTGTACTAACTGTAGAATCAATGGAAAGACACAGGCAATTCATCCAATCCCTAAATAGTGAATGGGATGACTGATCTTTTTAGGGGGGTACCAGGGTGACTGGGTAAGAATAAATGACTAACTTTTAGTTAGTGAAACTTAAATGAGATGAATCCTTATACATTGAACATGTTCTGTTGGACTAATTGGCTGAAAATATTTGCTTAGATACCAGATATTTCCAGAACAGATACTTCCAGAATACCATTGCAGTCAGCAATACATCTTCTAAAGTGCTACCTAACAGAACTGGGAATACAGGAGTCTAACCTCTGATGAACACAACAGCTTTAAGCTTAATCTTCCTTGGTACCTGCCTTTAATAATAGCAAAGCCAATCTGATTTTGTTCACTTTCTTCATTTCACCCCTGCTGAGGATGGCACCCAGCCATCTGCGCTACTACTGAGTTGGAAGGCAACCAATTCTAGGCAAACTGAACAAGATGGATCTGGTAAGAAGCCACCACAGAAGGATTTTTGTCACCTTTTGAGCTCTTCTGACCTCGTGGTCTCTGATTTTACTATACAATATAGTAGAGAAGAAATCTTGCTAAAATAAGATGAGAGGTAACATCAGGTTTCTGTGGAAAGGCTACAGTACTTGTAAGACATTGACTGATTTATATTGGCCTGTGTGTCTGAAAGTTAGAAGAATCCAGAAGGTGATCTATGACCTTCTCTGCTAGGACAAAAAAAACAGTTGCCAGAAAAGTTCAACATTTTAAAAATCTGGTTATTATTTTTGAAAGCTAGTGTCAGAGTGAAAGTTAAGGTAAGTAGGTGCTCATTCTTTCAGTGTGGAAAGTTCTCTTTCAAAAAAACCACCTCCTAAAAGAGATTGAATCCCAGTCCATTGCACAGCTCTTCTCATTACAGGTGCTTCAGCGTGATCACTTTTTACAGACTGTGACTGAACTACTTTTTCATTTAAATTCCACTGCAAACCAGCATGCCAAGTCTGTACAGACTCCTTAGACAGTTGCAGTGACACTGGTTTCCTTGGAGCACCAGTTAATTTCCCCACCTCTGATCTAAGAAGGAGGAGGTCATCTTCATTTAAGCACACTATGTTGAAATGTAAGACTCTGCATCCCAGAGAACTTTCCTCCTCTGTTAATAATATCCCGTTACCCACTCTGTAAATCTGTATTCAAACAACACGCATGCCGACTTACCTTACATTTTTCTCTTGGTGACTCTGCTTGACTCACAAATTGCTGACATATCCAAACAAACCAAATTGATTGGTGATTGCTGCTTGATTGTCACCAGTGGTGCTGTGCAGAAGAATCCCTATTGAATCCAGTGTAGTGTTCAAAGCATCAAGTTTATTTTCCGTAACATATGAATCCTCATTAAAAAAAAAAAAAAAAGGTAGGAAAAGAAAGTTAATAACCTTCTGTGTCTTCACACATAAATGCTGTTAGTTTTTCAAAATGAATGGCTACCACTGCACCTGCTGCAAAGAGAAGATGTCATAGTCTAGAGGAGGGTTTTTTAACTGTAGTTTCAAACATATTGTGGTCTTCAGATTACAAAGTGCAGCAGCATCCAGAGACATCATTGAAGACCAGCCCTTGAAGTCCACTGTACTTGTCACTGCCCTGAAGAACTTGCAGTTTATGCAGAGGAAGACTGTTTACATCTCCATGTTACAAGCAGAGAACGGATGAGGTGATTAATGGAGTGACCATCCCATCCGCAACATGTGGCAGAGAGGGCTTTTCTACTCCCATCCACCCCATATGCCCTGGTAAGTGTGAGCCAAGGAAGGTCACAAGCACTGGCGCATCTCTTATCTATTATTAACTATTATTAACTGAAAACTGGCAGGGTGGTAGGAACCAGCCATCGGAAAGGGACAGTCAGAGGGATTGTCTCCAAGAGTGAAGAAGAATTTTAGCTCCTGCTCAGTAATTTAGTTCCCAGAAAAGAAATGAAATGAGAAGCAAGGTAATTGAGATTAAACTTTCCACTGTCAGGCTGTACACAGACCTTGTTTGAAAGGAGTGCAGTCAGCATGAGCTTCTTCAGTCCCAGCCTGTGGAGATGTTTGTCTTTCCTTAGCAAGAAAAACAGCAGTAGAATAGTGCAGTGTTAGTACAGTGGTCCTTTTATATATTAATTACTTCAGGAAAAGTGTCCTAATATCCATGTCCAGTTTGAATCTAACTTTCTTTCTTCCAATCTTTCTTAAATTATTCCTTTGCCTAAAGAAATTATGAAATTTTCCCGTGTACGGTGCTGCACTGGAAGCTCTCTGCTGTTCTGCTTTGGTTGATTGATTGTCTGCTTGGTGTCAGAAAGAAGATAAAAATTAAAAAAAAAAAAAAAAAAAAAGAAATAAGATGGAAGTGGGCTCTTTAAGCAAGAATGCTCATTTTGTACATAACCCTTTGGCACCCACAGCCATTATTTGCACAGAACTTTTATATTTTGAAAGCAGGTACAGAGAAGAAAGACATATCCTTGATTCTTTTTCCAGTAAACTGTGGCTGCTGAAGATGCTTTTGTGCTATGACTAGGGGCAGTCTCTTTCAAGAAAATTTATTCCCTGGAGGCTCATTTATGCTGGATAATTATGCTTACAGTTATTTTAAGATAAAGTTCATCACGGAATACTATCTACTTGTAAATCTACAGTGACACCTTCATTATCTCAAACCTTACAGAGACATTTGGAAGAAGATCTTCACAGGCACTGATGGGGACTTAGTGTTAGACTCTCAGTAAAAATGTCTAATTTCCATCTATATTTTCTGGAAATTTTGTGGATGTGGATTACAGATTTGTTAAAAAAAAAAAAAAGTAAAAAGTTTTCAGACATATGAAGGAGAAAGTAAGGGAAGTAAAGTCTTTACTCTCAGATATGACACGGATTGTCCTTTCTATTGCTTTAAGTTAGAAATGTAACATGGTGAGCTGTTACTTTTATAATTAAGTAATCATTAAATGTGTAACTGGTTTATAACATCCCAGTTGTACTGTACTTGTTAATTGATAAACACAAGAACAGGAACAGCAGCTTTAAGGTTTTGTGTTTAAAATAAACACAAAACACAGCACAGGATTTTTTTTTTTTTAATTACCGGTTCTGCCAGACTTCCTAAATGACCATGAACAAGTCACTTCATCTTTTGTGCCTCAATTTCCATCATGCCAAATGAAGAGGATAACCACAAAAGCAAGGAATTATGATGATAAATTTGTGCAGAAATGTAAACTGTACAAACTGAGGCACTGAGGACTGTGGCATGACTGCACAGAGAGAAATAGAAAGCATCCAACGGCAAAGGCAGAGTTACCTGCTGTTTGTACGGTAGGGGAGGAGGAATCTGATGAATACCACATCTTTCAGAGTATGTATAGACTTTGGATGCAACGGCAAAGTTGTTTTGTTTTATTTTGAGACAGTACAGTTGCATTGCTTAGGAGGAGTCTATTATTGCTTGGATAAGGTTGAACCTCTTTGTTATTACACAGTTGAGGTCATGTAAATCATGCCATCATGAAGAGATGTTTCCATCATGTAGCATGTACTCGTTATGATCTGTGACAGAAAAAACAAAGGAGGAAAAACTGGTGTGAAACAATGAACTTGCCCTATTGGCTCGGTTTAAAAAAAACCACACCCAAATTCAGCAAGGCCAGAGGTTGCCCCACTGGACCGATCGAGCTGATTTACTGGTTCAGAGGTGCTGAGGAATAAAGGGATAGGGGGGATGATCAGTGGTATGCAAGAGATCAGATGATATTATGAATAGACTTTAAATGCTTCAGGTAAACTCTTGGAGGTAGATTGTGATTTTAGCAATCCAGTTTACCTCACTGCACCTCACTTCACCTCACCTCACCATGCCTGAGTCCTCCCAATGATTCTCCTCACTTCTCAACAGTGTGGTGCATGATGCACAGCTTGGGTAGTTATCAGGAGCATATCTGATGTGACCACATGGACTCTATCTATAAACCATGATATTATTATTATTATTATTACTACTACTACTAGTGCTGTTTTGATTATTATTATTTTGATTATTGGTGTTGTTACTTTTTAGCACCCAAAGTCTCTCATGTTCAGTGAGAGTGTTTTAAGTGTTTATACATCTCATTCATGTTCATACAACACTGAGGTCCAAATGTGTTGTATGAACATGAATGAGATGTATAAACACTTAAAAATACAGCAAACTCTCCCTTCCCCGCCCCCCCCCCCCCCCCCCCCCCCCCCCCCCCCGAAAATACTGGTAAGAATGGCCTTTTTATTAGATTTCTGATCCTTCTTGTTGACATAAAAATACCACAATAAGAGCCTTTCTCAGGATATCTCAGCAATTTCTTTTCTGTCCTGGCTAGAACCAAGGGTTGTAATAAAATAGAAAACAATTGGGGAAAAAAAAAAAAAAGAGTATTTCACAACCCTTAAAGGTTTTCATTCAAAGTTAGGTACTTTAGAACACACAAAGGCTCTACAGGATGTTATTTGCATACTTGCTTTCTATATATTAGTAAAAATTACCTTGGAAATGGCTGACTTTACTAATGCTTCTATTGCTTGTTTTACATGACTGTCACTTGCATTGCGAGGTCACTAATGCAGCTAACAGATGGTGCAGCAGGACTAGCAGCCATGAGGGGTAATTTACTAACAAAAGAGGAAATGATTTTCAGGATTTCCCTTGCATACTGCAGGTTTGGTTGTTCTCTTTTCTTTTCTTTTCTTTTCTTTTCTTTTCTTTTCTTTTCTTTTCTTTTCTTTTCTTTTCTTTTCTTTTCTTTTCTTTTCTTTTCTTTTCTTTTCTTTTCTTTTCTTTTCTTTTCTTTTCTTTTCTTTTCTTTTCTTTTCTTTTCTTTTCTTTTTTTTTTTTTTTTCATTTTGGACAGGCCTCAGCTTCATGGCATTTTCTTTGTGGATGAGGATAAGTCCAACACTAGTAACAAATCTGTTTTACTTACTTCCCCCGGATTGTATTAGGGTTAGAGCTTTGGAACAAGTAACACCAGCTGGGTTATCTCTGTTGCCTGTACCTCGAGTGGCTCAGGGTGTTGTTATGTGAAGACATTTACGGATCTCTGCATTGTTGCCAGTCTTAGTTCCTGACCAAACACCATCTCATGGTGTTATTTAGCAGGTGTGGCACTGAAACACAACAAAAGCTCTCTGAAAGGAGATATTGCTAATGACCTTAAGATTTAATCTGCTATATGGAATACTGAGTCTTATGGCAAAATATCGCAGAGAGCTTCCAAAAGCCATGATGCTGGTAGCATAAGGAGATGGTAAAGTAGGCTGCTGGAGCAGCCATTTTAGTCTAGCATTAGCTCACAGGCTGCTTTGACTGCAAGAAGCTGTTTGTCACGGGATGTCTCTTCTTTAAAAAATGTCTGTTGAGACTTTATCACTTCGTCTTACATTGCAAATCTAGAAATTCATCCAGGCCCATATCTGTAGCCCATATCAAATGGACAAGACCTTATGCATATTCCTGACTTTTGAGGTTACAGAATCAACAAAGCACTGAGCAACATACTGCAAAAGAGTGAAGATGATAATTAGTTAAATGAGAGGGGATTTACAGGTACAGGGAAATTCATTGCTGAAGTGAGGTGCCAGAGTCATTAACTGTGCTCTATCCTAAGCTTTTTAAATTCAGTTCCCCTCTTCATTTCTTTAAAAAACTTTCCTGGAGGTGAAACTGAGCCTTGCCAGACTATACTGAAGTCAACTTTGAGAAGTACTCCTCGTCACTGAACATGCCATGCAGCTTTATATTACATCCACATTAACATAGAAATAACTGCATGACTTCATTAGTTATGCAGATTAATCACTGAATCATTCTAGTAGACTTCTGTAGGGGACTTTGTAACTCATTTGTTCATAAAGCAGCAAAAATATTTCCAATGTACACTTCTAGTTGTCCTTTGTCAGAAGGAATTCACTTTTTATCGAAGACTCCATCTGAATATCATTTGATGCATCCAGTGTCAATTCTCATTGTCGTGCTATTTATTATAGCAAGTTCAGCCACCATTGTAGGCAATGTCTAACCCCATCACAGGTCCTCAGAGATGACAGTATACTGTTTTGTATAGCTATAACTATAAAGAAATATAAAAGAGTTATAAAAAGTGCTTCCTTAGAAGGAAGTGCCTGTTTTGCCTGATGGCACTGTTAAAATAGCTAAGGCAATATGAACTGACCAGAAAAGCCAGAGCAGATTCTCAGGATTTGGGACACTGTATTTTAACAATATGTTTCTGTGGGACCTTGGGTAAGTAAGTAGATTTGATTGCATCTCTGTCTACTAAAGAAAGAACTAAATACTGCATTTCATGAAGAACTGGGAGACCCAGCTCAGGAACTTCTCTCTCAGCCTTTACCCAAATGATGACAGGGGAATAAAAAAATATATCACACCTTTTTTTCTGGATAAAAGGCTTTACTTTTTAGTTCAAAGTATCATTATGCTGAATAACCCCAGGCAAGGCTTTCATAAAATACGTGCATGCGTAGAACTTGCAATGATACAAGTAGCGTCTGAACATGTTCCAAATTGCATTGTAATTAAATTTGGTGCCAAGAGCTTAGTGCTTCAGAGCACCAGTACTCTCAGCATCACCCACAAAAGCCAGCAAACATCTACTCACTTTTTGACTTACCTAGCTGCCATTTCACTCTCAGGTGTATTTTACCTAGGAAACAATATGCCAGCAACTCAGCAGTTTTAGCGTGGAAGATGTCATAAGTTGCCACTTACAATGGAGATGAAGAATCCTCAGGCCATTACGAGTACAATAAGAGTGCTACTGCACCATGGAGCCAGCTATTGTTCCGAAGGAGAGAAAAATAAATACTTAAAAGAAGAAAGTATTTTGTCTTTTTTATCTTTTCTTATCCTCTAGCTAGCAGTAACATTCAGGAACACCACAAATATGCGAAAACTGGGACACTCCAAATCCCCTGATTAGTCCACATGCCGAGGGAAAGACTATGGTTTTAGGAAATGCTCACAGTATTTGTTTAATTTTAAATGATGGTGATATTATGACTATTGCTGTTGCTTTTCTAGGAAGTAAAAACAGAGAAGGAAAGTATACTAGAATAAAATTCAGGTTTTTAAGAAGCAGATATAACTGCATATCTTTTTTGTTTTGTTTTGTTTGTTTTCACTGACACATGAAAAAAGGCAGACAAAAAAATCTGAGAGATCAGAGGTTTAAAAAATGTTGTGATGAAAAATCTCTAACCAGATGAAGAGCCTACACTTTTAGTGATATATTTAGTACTTTCAAATCTCCTCCCTAAAAAGATATTTTCTGTTCCAATCTCTATGTGGAGGTATGCATTGGAGAATGAAACGTTACTGCATGGTATATATAAAAGAAATGAAATAGTGTGTCCATATTTAATACATATTTGAAGGAGGTACAACTCAGGCATGAGAGACTACACCTATACTGATTAACTAAACAGAGTAGAAAGATAGACTTAAGCATTGGCACATAATCTTCTATACTATTTAATTATTCTCTTGCTTATGGCACAGGTTTGGCTTGTGGTGAGTAGCGCTCTCCCAGGCAGTCCCTAGACAGGGGTTCAAAAGTGGAAAGTGAAAGATATTGTTCCCAGGAGCCCGCATGAGCAAGGCCCCCCTGTTTTAGGGTGGGTACAGAGGAGAAATGGTGTTTAGTGTGAGTCCTCAATACGAAACAATTGGTCCTGATCCTTTCTAATTTATAAATGCCATAGGACAATAATTTTAAGTTCAGCCATGCCATGTGTGGCCACGAATTGTGCTACTTCTTACAGGGACGAGACAACAGCTGTCAGGAGGCAATATATCAGTCCTGGTGTGAGGCTGAGATCCTACATATGTGCGGGGTCGAATGACCTAGTACTGTCATAGTTGTCACTATGAGCCCACTCTGTCCTGTCGCCCTGTGCGACCTGATCTGACCTCATACAGACCCTCCACTCGCTGTGCTGCTTCTTCCCTGTGCAATGCTGCCATGCTCCCCGGGATTCAGCCAGCGACGGCACTCCCGCTTGCAACCGCTGCACATCATCCTGTAGATACTCCTCTTTCCTGCTGAAGATTACCAATTGCTGAAGATTGCTGAGTGTCAACCCAAATCTTTAGTGAAGTTTAACATTGGCTTATTACAGAAGGAATCTATTCCTGACTGATTTCAGGAGAAAGTTTCATTAAATTGAATATATTTGACTTTGCAGCTTTTTTGCTGCAATTTTGACCAATTCAACCAATTTGCATTCAGATGAAGCCTGAAATTAAACCATAATAATTTTTAAAGTGTTTATCAACATGAGTGTGAATATCAGCATTTGGTCCTGGATAGGACTCTGAATATTACTCTGAGCTGGGATCAATGTTCAGGACAGGACTGAGCTGTAGAATGCTCAATTGCAAAAAAACTTTTCAAAAATGAAATTGAGAGAACTAGTAAAGGCAGATCATATTTTTACATTAGTAAATTGGCAAAGTTCAGTCTTTGTAGGATGTCTCTATTTAAGCCAAAACTATCCAAAATCTCTGAAAAAAACCCCAAACATTAAAAGTGAAGAGCAGAGTTTAAAATTAGAGGTTACATCCTAACTGCCAATTTTTCTGTGGACTTTTAGTCTCTGATCCTCAGTATAAGGTGGGTGGTCGAACACTGGAACAGGCTTCCTAGAGAAGTGGTTGATGCCCCGAGCCTGCCGGTGTTTAAGAAGCATTTGGACAATGCCCTTAACAATATGGTCAGGCCTGAAGTGGACAGGCAGTTGGACTAGATGATCGTTGTAAGTCCCTTCCAACTGAAATAGTCTATTCTATGGTATCATAATAACATTTTGGTACTTTCTAGTTGTGTATTAAGTGTCTGCACTTGCAGTTTTCATGAGTTATTCTCTTACCCTCTCTGATCTTGCTTCTCACTCTCAGCTCCAAAATGAGACCACATTCCTTTCCGATTGTTTCTGCTGTTGTTACTGTTAACATTTGTTTTCGTCAAACAATATCAAGGAATATCTGGAAAATCAATGTTTAATAAGTTACAGTAAAGTTTTCAATTTCCTGTCATCTGCTTTAATGTACATGTGTACCCTGTCATTTCTCATCACTTTCTAAATCCATCTTGTTATCAGCAAGGTATAACTTAATGTACAGCTACCTCTTTCCTAGGTGACCTTAAAGCATACACTACTGGGGATGATTCGTAGAAGAGTCATTCTTTCTTTGCAGTGAAGGTGACAGAGGGAACAGCTTGGAAGCAGCAGCACAAAACTTCAGCAAGGACTTTCACACTTGGGTAAATGTCCTGAGGAAGAAAAAAAAAAAAAAGAATATTTAGGCAGAAAATATTCATTTTCTGCAACCGTGTGATCACTGTGTATCAAAAGAGACTTTTTCCTTGCTTCTCTGTGGCAAAAGCAGTCTTAAGTTTGAATCATGTAGGTCTCATAGCACTGCCTGAGGATCCAACCTTTAATGTTTACTACTATTACTTTGCTATACCTTTTTCTCTGCAGTGACTTAGCTGATTGACAGAAAATATGAAGAAATGAGGCTGTGATGATTTACTTCAGTGCTTCCTCTCCCACAAACACTGTGCTTTAAGAAGTTGCTCGATGTAACAGAATCTAGAGGGATACAAAAGTAAAGGATGCAAGACCACATTGCTATGGTGCAAAGAGGAAGAAGTAAGGAGAGTAACAGAAGGGAAAACAAATTAAGAGGGATTTCACTGTCTTGAGGAGATTAGTCCAGTCATCTGTCCACATCCAAACAGTTCAGTTACTCCTATTTGCATATCACTATGATGTCAATTCCCTTAGAACGGTGCAAGTTTGCTGTGGTAACTCTAAAAATCAAACAAGTAATGTAGGGCTGCAGACCTCTTGAACAAGAATCCTTGGCTCAAGTCTCCACTGTTTGAACGTTCCATAGGTCGGTCACTGCAAGTCATTAAATCTCACCACACCCAACAGGATTGCCAGTAAAAAAGGGTGGGGGGACCTAAACAGTGGTGCTGGCATTCGGCCCACAGTCTTATTTTTCTAGTGATTCTGCCAGACACTTGTTACTCTTGGTTTTGCTTCCCTTTTTTTCTTGTTCTTTTTAATAACTTTAAATATAATTGCTGGAGCATGCAAATGTCTCCCTACCCAGATGTGTTAAAGTCTTAGGTCAGCCTTTTTGCATGCATAAAACTCTCCAGACCCAGATTTAGTGAGGACTTGGGAGATGGAAGAGGCAGAGAAGTAGTGAATCTGGGAACAAGGGCCAACCCACTCATCCCGATCCTGAAGACACTGAAAAGACTGTGAACTCCCACATAGATTTCTGCATTCAATTCATTACCAGTTGGTACTTAGAGATAACATTATGGAAGTTTTTGTTTCTCCACTTGGCTTTAATTGCCTCCCTTATTAGGATTTATCTCTCTGATATGGCAAAATATTATTTCAATAGATGTTGTAACGTTATGCAAAAGGAGCTGAAAATTATTTCCCATAGAACATTATTAATGAATGTTTACGAGTTTCAACGCAAGCAATTTAAAGGGCTCTGAAGATACCTTTCTTGAGAGCTCAATTCAATGCAATAGACATTTGGTTTAAAATAAACTAAGCTACATGTTTGGGGTTTTCTTTTTTTTCTTTTTTCTTTTTTTTTTTTTTTTTTTCCCCTTCCTCTGGAATATATGAAACTGTTCTTCAAATGCTAACTAATCTAACCAATTTTGTATTGAATCATGAATGCATTTCAATTCACTATTCAAGCTGTTGTAGCAATGAATATTTCTGCATCCCTAGCAATATGTTAAAAGATGGCTTTTTGCTACTTTAAAAAAAAAAAAAAAACCACACAACTTCTGCAATTTCTTTATACGGTCTGATTAAAATCCAATTAATTACAAACACAATTAAACCTTTCTACAACAGTTTGCAGAAGAGGGCTGATGGAAGTAAAGTTGTCAATCAAAGATCCAACAGGGAGTAGTAACTTGTCATCTCCATAACTTTTAGCCAGTAAAAATGTGAAGCTAAAAAATTACATTAACAGTGTATTGCCATATGCAAGTTTATTAGGAAATATCTCACTTCTTTGATTGTTGTTCTGCTTATCATCAGATCAATACAATTTTGTTTATATGGCACCTTTCTTGACAAAGTCATCCCAAGGCATTTCACAATAATAAATATACATATAATAAAAAGGCAGTTAAAAATACAATAAAAGGCAAATTAAAAATTAATGTACAATCCAATCTTATTGCAAAATCACTGCTGCCAAAGAACAATTTGATGGCACCCAAACTTTTTTAAAATTCTGGTTTTATTGATATTTTGAAATTTTATAAAACCAATAAAATGCATAACATAATAAATAACAAATAGAGAATATGCACAATATACATCAGAATTTCCCCCAGTCCAGATTGTCAATTGGCATAAATTAGCATTGCCTTGCTGACTTCCATGAAGCTATAACAAATAATGCTTGCTGGAGACTGGGTCCATTAAACATTGACTTAAAACTTAAAAAACAGATTATCCTCCCTATCACACAGGGGTTTGCTGATGATATTGATTGCAAGGGTCTTATGCCTTTCTTTCTTTACTAACATCACTGAAAGTTTCCTGGAGGGTCTATGTGGAACTTCTCCTCAGGAGGGTAAAAAGTAGGAGGAAACTTCCCTTTTCTGGGATAAGCTAGTGTTTAGAGAATTTCTGAGTGCTCGGTTCTCTTTTTCATCTAAGAGCAAACAAATTTGAGAAAACTCATATCTTTGGCTCATAACATACTAATCTAATTACTCAACTAAAGGCTATGAAGGCACGAGTGTGGCATGAGGCAGGGAAAAGAAGGTGAAGGGAAGCAACTCTCTGCTCTCTCTTTTGGAGGTGTGGTGCTACTGTATTGGGTTTGCATGGCAAGGTTTTGGTAGCGGGGGGGCTACAGAGGTGGCTTCTGTGAGAAGCTGCCAGAAGCTTCCCCTGTGTCTGATAGAGCCAATGCCAGCCGGCTCCAAGATGGACCTGCTGATGGTGAGGTGAGCCCATCAGTGATGGTGGTAGAGCCTCTGGGAAAAAAACACCAAGAGCAATTGCAGCCAGAGAGAGGAGTGAGAATATGTGAGAGGAACAACTCTGTGGATACCAACATCAGTGAAGACGGAGGGGGAGGAGGTGCTCCAAGCACCAGAGCAGAGATTCCCCTGCAGCCCATGGTGAAGACCATGGTGAAGCAGGCTGTCCCCCTGCAGCCCATGGAGGGAGGATGAGGGGGTGTAGAGATTCCACCTGCAGCCCGTGGAGGACCCCACGCTGGAGCAGGTGGAGGCACCTGAAGGAGGCTGTGACCCCGTGGGAAGCCCACGCTGGAGCAGGCTCCTGGCAGGACCTGTGGCCCCATGGAGAGAGGAGCCCACGCCGGAGCAGGTTTGCTGGCAGGACTTGTGACCCCGTGGGGGACCCACGCTGGAGCAGTTTGCTCCTGAAGGTCTGCACCCCGTGGGAGGGCCCCTATGCTGCAGCAGTTGGTGAAGGACTGTAGCCTGTGGGAAGGGGAGAAGTTTGTGAAGGACTGTCTCCCGTGGGAGGGCCCCCAGGCTGGAGCAGGGGCAGAGTGTGAGGAGTCCTCCCCCTGAGGAGGAAGGAGCGGCAGAGACACTGTGTGATGAACTGACCACAACCCCCATTCCCCGTCCCCCTGTGCCGCTGGGGGGGAGGAGGGAGAGAAATGGGGAGTGAAGTTGGGCCTGGGAAGATGGGGGGGGTGGGGGAGGTGTTTTAAGATTTGCTTTTATTTCCCATTACGTGACACTGGTTTAATTGGTAAAAAATTAAATTGATTTTCCTAAGTTGAGTCCATTTTGCCCATGACAGTAATTGGTGAGTGATCTCTCCTTGTCCTTATCTTGGCCCAGGAGCCTTTGGTTGTATTTTCTCTCCCCTGTCCAGCTGAGGAGGGCAGTGACAGAGCGGCTTTGGGAGGCACCTGGTGTCCACCCTGGGTCAACCCACCACAGCTGGACAGAAGAGACATAGCAAGGAGCAAACTTAGTCTGAAGAACCGCAGAAACTACCATCACCAAAGTAATGCATATTCCCTCTCAAATCATAGAATCATAGAATAGAATCATAGAATGGTTTGGGTTGGAAAGGACCTTAAAGATCATCTAGTCCGACCCCCCCTGCTGCAGGCAGCGACACCCTCCACTAGACCATGTGATGAAGGCACATCTGCATTACTGTCTTGACTAGCTTTGCAGGCATGTAGCATGGACTACACTCTGAATGCCTCAATTTAAGTAATATTAGGCATAGAATAGGTGCTAACTTCACCTGGTGCCAGCAGACTGCTACAATCAAAACAGAAGGGGACCACGAAGCTTGAATGTCCGCATGCTGATACGGCAGGGGACTTCAGAATAACGATTCAGCTCTGCCTGGGACCCAATGCAGTGCCCAAACTGTTTGGGTGCTATCTCTAGGCCTGCCTCAATCTTGCCAAAGTGTTGTGGGCATCTCAGATATACAACAGGTGAAGCCTAGATGATTACACTTACTTAATCCTATTAGAATAGTTGAAGAGTAACATCAGTAAAGCACTGGGCTACACACTGTTATCTCCAAAGCAAAATACTTTTGGACAAGGACAGACTGAATAAACTACTCCTGTGAACTTCTGAATCTAAAGTAACTGGCAAGGCACACACCAAGAACTTAGAAGTGGCATTTCTGAGTGTCATCTCCAAAAACATATTTCAATGCATATCCCAGAATGAGATGATCAAAATATGGCATGACCCAGCTGCTTCTGTACAAAGTCTAAATTGCAGAATATGTGCATTTCTGGGAGTAATATAACTCCAAGAGTCTGGATTGTTTGCCACCAGGACATTAAAGTAATAACATTTTTCAGAAGCAGTGTAATAAAAGGAGTATTTAATAACTGGGTTATTGAAAATTGGTTAGTGTTGTGGTTTAACCCCAGTAGACATCTAAGCCCCACACGCCACTCAATCATTCCCCCTCCCCCTCAGTGGGGTGGGGGAGAGAATCAGAAGAGTAAAAATGAGAAAAATCATGGGTTGAGATAAAGGCAGTTTAACAGGTAAAGCAAAAGGCACATTCTCCACTTCCCATCAGTAGGCTTACCCATCTCCAGAAAGCAGGGCTCCATCACGCCTGTTACTCAGAAGAGTGCCACGCCCCCCATCCAACCTGGCCTTGAACACTTCCAGGGATGGGGCATCCACAGCTTCTCTGGGCAACCTGTGCCAGTGCCTCACCACCCTCACAGGGAAGAATTTCTTCTTAACATCTAATCTAAATGTATCCTCCTTCAGCTTGAACCCATTACCCCTTTTCCTGTCACTACACTCCCTGATAAACAGTCCCTCACTGTCTTTCCTGTAGCCCCTTTAGGTACCAGAAGGTTACTGTAAGGTCTCCCCAGAGCCTTCTCTTCTTCAGGCTGAACAAGCCAAACTCCCTCAGCCTGTCTTCACAGGAGAGGAGCTCCAGCTCTCTGGTCATCTTCATGGCCCTTCTCTGGACTTGCTCCAGAAGCTCCATGTCCTTCTTATGTTGGGGAACCCAGAGCTGGATGCAGTACTCCAGGTGGGGTCTCACCTAGCTTGCATGAGAGTGGAGTAGAGGGGGAGAATAAGCTTCCTCGACCTGCTGGTCACTCTTCTTTAGATGCAGCCCAGGACACAGTTGGCTTTCCGGCCCGCCAACTCACATTGCCAGGTCACATTGGGCTTTTCATCAACGAATACCCCAAAGTTCTTCTCCTCAGGTCTTCTCTCAATCCATTCTCTGCCCAGCCTGTAGTTGTGCTTGGGATTACCCCAATCCATGTGCAGGACCTTGCACTTGTCCTTGTTGAAATTCATCTGGTTCGCATGGGCCCACCTCTCAAGCTTGTCAAGGTCCCTCTGGATGTCATCCCTTCCCTCCAGCGTGTCAACTGCATCACACAGCCTGGTGTCATCAGCAAACGTGCTGAGGGTGCACTCGATCCCGCTGTCCATGTCACCAACAAAGATGTTAAACAGTGCTGGTCCCAGTACTGACCCCTGAGGAATGCCACTTGTCACTGATCTCCACTTGGACATTGAGCTGTTCACTACAACTCTTTGAGTGCCACCATCCAGCTAATTCCTTATCCACTGAGTGGTCCATCCATCAAATCCATGTCTCTCCAATTTAGAGACAAGGATGTCATGCTGGACAGTGTCAAATACTTTGCACAAGTCCAGGTAGGTAACATCAGTTGTTCTTCCCTTACCCACCAATGCTGTAATCCCATCATAGAAGGCCATCAAATTTGTCAGGCACAATTTGCCCTTAGTGAAGCCATGTTGGCTGTCACCAATCACCTCCTTGTTTTCCATGTGCCTGAGCATAGTTTCCAGGAGGGTCTGCTCCATAATCTTGCCAGGCACAGAGGTGAGACTGACTGGCCTGTAGTTCCCCAGGTCTTCCTTTTTGTCTTTTTAAAAATGGGGGTTATATTTTCCCTTTTCCCATAAAAGGTAAATTCACTGTGCCGCTACTTCTCAAATATGATGGAGAGTGGCTTGCCACTTCATCTGCCAGTTCTGTCAGGACCCACAAATGCATCTCATCAGGTCTCATGGACTTGTGCACCTTCAGGTTCCTTGGATGGTCTCGAACCTGATCTTCTCCTATAGTGGGCAGTTCTTCGTTCTCCCAGTCTCTGCCTTTGCCTTCTGTGACTTGGGCGGTGTGGCAGGAGCACTTGCTGGTGAAGGCTGAGGCAAAAAAGACATTGAGTACCTCAGCCTGCTCTACATCCCAGGTAACCAGGTCTCCTGTATCATTCCAGAGAGGGCCCACATTTTCCCTAGTCTTCTTTTTACCACTGATATACCTATAGAAGCTTTTCTTGCTGCCCTTGATGTCCCTGGCCAGATTTAATTCTATCAGCTTTCCTAACCTGAACCCTGGCTGCTTGGACAATTTCTCTGTATTCCTCCCAGGCTGCCTGCCCTTGCTTCCACCCTCTGTAGGCTTCCTTCTTGTGTTTGAGTTTGTCCAGGAGCTCCTTGTTCATCCATGCAAGTCTCTGGGGTGGTTTTGCTTGACTTCTTTGTTGGGATGCATTGCTTTGTCCCATGGTATTCTACCAAGCAGGTTCCTTGGTAGAGGCCAAATCCTGCTCTCCTGAATTTCAGGGTAGTGAGCTTGCTGTGTGCCCTCCTCGCTTCCCTGAGGATCTTGAACTCCACCATTTCATGGTCACTGCAGCCTCCTGGATTCCTTATGTCTTGCTGTGTTGTCCCACCAAGAGATATTGGGGTGTTTGAAGGTCCCCATGAGGACCAGGGCTTGTGAACATGAGGATGCCTCTATCTGTCTATAGAGGGCCTCATCTGTTCAGTTGTGCTGGTCGGTGGCCTGTAGCAGACCCCCAGTATGACATCCCCTGCCCCAGCCCTCCCTTTAATCCTGACCCATAGGCTCTCGGTGGGCTCCTCATCCATCCCCAGGTGGAGCTCCATGCACTCCAGCTGGTCACTGACATAGCAGGCGACACCCCTCCTCATCTTTCCTACCTATCCTTCCTAAAGAGCCTGTATCCTTCCATTCCAACACATCTCCATGATCCCGATGAGATCATAGCCCTGCAGGCATGCACACAGACTGCCAGGCCTGATGCACAACAGTATACACGCTAACGAGCACTTTAAAAAAGGAAAGACTCACTGGGGATTTTCCTGGGCATCCAAACTAGGTTTCTGTAGATAGATCTCAAGAAGTTTCAGGCTGAAATTTTGTCTTCAAGCTTTGTCTCTGGCTTGCTTTTACACCAGAATTTGGCAGGGACAAATTCACCACCATGTCCTCCCCAGCCCTTATTTCTCACGCTATCCTCAAATTCACTACTGCAAGTTGTCCTCTGCCTTCTCTGAAATTGCTAACTCCCCTGCACATTTTATCTTGTCGTTGCCCCTACTGTACTTGTCTGTCTCTTTGGAGGATGTGACTACAGCAAAAGCAACATGACTGAACCCAGTTCAATCTACAGAAGACTATAGTTTATCTCATCTGATCTAGGGCCGTCACGAATAACAGTTCAGCCTAGAGAAGAAATTCTTCGGAACAGTTAGAGCAATGACAGTCTTGGGCAATCTCTGCTGCATGAGAACTCTGTACGCTGCCAACACCTACAAAACACAATTGTTTGAATGTATGCTGGAGGCTTTTTATACCAGTTACTGTCAACAGGCTGGGACACAGTCATGCGTGTGCATCCAGGCAGATAGCCTATGTTTCACAAAATATGAAAACTGTAGCCTAAAAATGGGTTTCAAAAAATAAAGAATAGGTTTGGATATCTTTTTAGCACACTCATGTGCTTATCTCTGATTGAAGTCAAGTGGATCTTAATGGTAAGTATGCCTTTGAATATTTTTCTTCATACTGACAATCTCAAGCACATATTTACTACCCCCCCCCCCCAAATGGCTGGCTCTATCCACTTGTGATCATTTTCAGAGCCAAGAGAAGTCAACAGCAACATTTGCTTATCAAATTTTAGTCTTCAACACCTGATTTAGTCTTTGAGACACCATGTGTAGTCAGTGGTGAGTACCAGGGCATGATTTGTTTGCTTTGTCTCAGAGAGCTGTTTTAGGGTGAGGTGAAGCTTATCTTTTTGAGTTCCTGTTTTTTTTCCCCCACTATAAAGGGAACTTATTAAAGGGAATCTTGTGCAACTGACATATTTAGAAGTTTACATTTAGACAGTATCTTCAACTTGTACTGTGTAAAGGTGGGGAGGACTCAATATTCTAGCCAAACGTATAATGTATTTTATCCAGAAATTCCTCTGCTCCAACCCTTAGGCAATCTCTCTTCCCCATCCTTTCTAAACAAAAGGATGTCACTTTTCACTAGTGGCTAATTCATTTGTGAAGCAAAACGAATGACTGGGAAGGGTGTAACAATTACAGCACAATGTGATGATCCTCTAGTTTAGTCCCTGAAGAAGTATGTTCTCAGAGAATTTCTGCAAGGTCCTCTTCAAGTAATTACTGTCAATTCATGCTTATCTGCCAGCTCTCTCACCAGGTTTTCTTTTCCTTGCCTTCCTTAGTGAAGATACTGATTCTGACAAAAGGAGCCATTTGTCAAGGACCCTTCATGCCAACTCTTCTTTCTCTTTCTTTGCTGAAATTATGCAAGAGATTGCAGTTCAGCTTAAACCAATACGTACCCTATCATCTAAATAATAGAGCACATCATAATCAATGTCAAATGGACATTAGTGGTAGCAGATAGAGCTGTGTCTTTCAGCAGAGGGCTGCTTGCCACAACCACTTCTGGGCATCTTCATTTCAAACATCTGAAGTCACAGAGGGTTCTTAAATAGATCACCAAGGCTGATTAAGTAATTGCAAAGTTTGTAGTTGTAACAAACCTCTAAGAGTTTTTTGAACATAGACACTTCTCCATACTGGAAGTGAGGTGTGCCTTCAAGGTATCTCCCAAAAGATGAATGTTGCTTACTCACAAGACAGCAAGGGAAAGTTTTCCTCAAGCTTCCACAGCCATGACCCTGATTCAACCTCACCTGGAGTGATAATTACAACATCCATTTTTGGTTACTCTCCCAGGGTATAGCTTGGCCATAAGCCTGGTTTAGTCAATAACAAATTCAAATCCTCTAATGACTAAGTACAGAGAGATTCCTAATCTAATCATTACATTAGTTAATTTTAAATTCTTGAATGGAAAATGGAATTTTTTCACACTTCCTATGGGGGTAGCAAAAGGGATTGCTACTACAAGATTTTACCATCCAGTACTACAAACAATAAATCTACAGGAGTCAGGAAAAATCATCTGGTGTATCTAAGTGCTTTCAATAAAATCATAAGGGTTGTGTAACAACAATGTATTTGAACAAAAATTTCCCACCTTCATTTCTTAGACAGCAGAGTAAACATGAAACTGTTAAATTCTCTGAAGGTCTACAAGATCTGAGATCCTGAACACAAATTATTTTCCTATGTAATGTCTGAGTTCAGTGTGAGCACACTGTAAGAATCAAGTGAACTTTGGAGTCTATCCATATCATTTTTGTAGTCCTGCCGCTGTCGTGATGCAGAACACAAGATCAGATCTGGGACTTGCATGTTGCACTATTAACTCAGCCTCTCACATGCACCTGTGCCGCTAGAGAGGGTTGCAAATTGGCACTTGTGTGTCATTGATTGCTTCTCTTTCCTAAGGTGCAAAATTTGCCTTCTGTTGGCAGGTCAGTCTTCACTACATAGGAGAAACAAAGGAAATGAACTGAAGAAATATGTTCAGTGGAACTTTTACATTTTTGATGTTTTAAGCATAAATTTTAGTTTCAAGGTATCCATACAACACATGCAGGGTAAAATAAGAATGAAATAGAAGAAAGGTAGTGCTTTTTACCCTGACAATTTGAAGAGGGTGCTTTAGCTTTCTCAGATGCTGGCATTTGCCTCAGGATTTGGGCTTATTATGAGCTTGATTTGGCTGTCAATGAACTGATCCAAAACAACTGTCTTCCCCATACTAGTTGCTCCAAGCCGTATAGTCTCTCTGGAGGACAGGTCCTTTTTCATTTGTTCTTTTTTCCCCCCCCTTCTTTCTCCCCCGGCACTGTCAGTAGTTCACCCAATAACTTATTTGCTACCACATTTTTTTAATTTCCTAGTCTTTTGGTGGCTGAAGAAAGTCAGCAATGCCCTCTGAGGACTTACACAAACATGTCACTTCTTTGCAAAACATCCCCTGATTTTGTCAGTTGCATGAGCTAATGCCAGTGAAACTCCAATGCTTTGGAAGAAAATCCAGGGGCACCTTGAGGGTTTTATTTTTTATTTTTTTGCAAAGTTCAAGATGATTAATTATATGGGACTCAAGATATGTAAAAGTTATCCAAGTTTTCACCATTAATCACATAAATGAACAGAAAATAATTAGTTCGTGGTGACTTTCTGGCTTATTATAATCAGCCCAACTCAAATCGACTTAGCCCAGAGAGCCAAATATAGCAAGGAAAAAACCTTGAGGCATTTTTTCGTTATGTGTTGCCTGTTATCACACAGTGAGGTTTCTGTTCAAATGATGTGCCTTATTAAGGCAGGCGAAACCCATTTAAACAATGTATCAGAGATGCAGACAAGCTGCAGAAAAATACATGTATAAAGGGTATATTTTCCTTGAAATTTATTGATGGCTAAGCCTGCTAAAACTTTAGAAAATGTGTTTTCTAAAGCACTGACATTATGTTTTTCTAGTAACACAATTGGCTTTTTTTTTCTTTGCAGTCACTCCGTTCTCCTCTCTTACTTCCCCCTTGTAATGGAGTTGAAGAATGGCAATTATTCGCTTTTATTTTACTGGCTTAAACTATATGCTTATTAGAATAAATGTTATCATTACCCTTTTTATTTTATGATTATTAATTTTTTATTTGATTGCCAATACTTTTACTGTAGGCTTAAAGTCTTGAATATTACATGTGATGGAACAATAAAATGGAAAGGCTTGGATATGATTCTTTCTTTCTTTTTCCTAATAAATACAACTTTAATTCTTAGAAATCAATTCTAAAGGTAGCTACCCCAAATCATGTTTGAATTGCTACTTGTTCTGTCGTCTATGGGAATTTGAGACTTCACTATCTTTGGCATTTTGACTGTTTGCAGGATATCAAATGGTACTTTAGAAGTTTGTGTCTGAAAGTTTGGACATCACAGTGTTGGCAGACTGCTGAGACAGACATCCTGTCGGGTGAGTTTCACATCCAGCACACTTAAGTAAGTGAAGTCATAAACCTGGCAGTACATAGAAGAGTTGTCTGTGTTACAGATCACCAGAACTGTGATGAGGAGTCAGGAAAGATGCAAAGGTACAACTAAGACAGGGTTCCAGGACTTCCTCTGGCATTTGTAGTGAAGAGGCAAGATTCATGGGAATATCAGATACTCGTCCTGATAGCTTTTTGACCTTTAATTTACTCTCGTGATGCAGCAAACAAAATTCCTCTGTTTCGAAAGCTCCCTGGAACTACAGCAAGCAGCTTGGGCAACTTATATTAAAAACTTTCTCTAAAGGTAACATAGCTCAAAGGCAGAGATGAAATCTGGTCACAGTCATCTTCTAAGAAAAAGTAGCAAAGTCAGTGCTTGTAGACTCCAGCTATACAGGATGATGACACAGTGGAGAAACAGAGGTGGTCAGAAGCTTCAACTTCACTCTCTACATAAAATTTGCAAATATGAACTTCACAGCAACTGCTTAACCTGTGCACTATTATAGAAACAACCCTGTAAATGAGACCATTACATGACTCAACGTGCTTAAAGTTATCTACCTCTACTTGAAAAGCCTTTTTTTTACTATTATTTTATTTTTTCATTCCTGTACTGTGTAGAGGAGGTGTCAGTTGTTTCAGCACAGAGTTTAAAACAAAGAGCAAGGAGGTACCTAAAGACAGTGAGATGAACAGGTAGCACCTTTGCCATTATCTAAGAAATGCTGAGGATAGAATATTCAGTCTTACCCTTCTGTATCTTGATTCTGGTAGTTTCATCCTAATATAAGCCTCAGAGTGCTTTCTTTCAAAAAATAAACACTTTTAAATCACTGCTTTTAAATTATTACTGGCAGAAAGATGTCATCCTGTGCACAAAAGCCCAGTATTATCCAGTGGTCATCCAAAAAATAAAAATACGCAGTTTGGTTCCCTCTTAATTTGGATGAGATTTTCCCATTTCAGACAGTTGGGTTTCAATCTCTGCACAAACTTTTCTGAGGAGAACAAATACCTAAACACTCCAGGAACTGGAAATAGCATCCAAGTTACAGAACATAAGAAATGACAGTATCTGTTTGAGAAAGTGGATGCTTAGAAGAAAAGAATACGTGGGATGAAGAACAGCAATACTTTGGAGACACTCAGTGCTATTCCAACAATTATGAGATTTAGGGATCTCTGGAAACGGAAGTTGCATTTAGGCTTTCATAGATACTCATCAATGAAAGAGTCATGACTGAAGGCAGAGCTCTCACTGACTTTGTATTTCCACCAGGAAACATTTTGAAGAGAACATCAAGGTCTACTTGCTTTCTTCCCCCCAAAGAATTTAAGAATGATTCCTTAAAACAGGCAAGTATAACCATTTCTGAGAGAGAAATTCCAGTCATCTGAAATCTATATTTCAGTTCGTGCTCATTCCTCACTCGATGTCGTGACATCTCAAAAAGCTTTGCAGCTCTCTGGGTATGGGGGGAGACTGAGAATTACAGGATGCAAGTGAAGATTCTGAGTTCTGTTGCCGACCTGTGTAACCTTGACTTGGTCATTTTGCCTTTCTGCTTTTCTACCCATGTTTCGTCTGTTCAGGCTAAACTCTTCTTGGCAATAGCAGCCTCTTATTGTATTTGCACAATCCCTAGCACAAAAGCAACTAGAAAACGGCTGGAACCTCTAGCCACCAATAAAGTAAATAATAATAGATTTATTTTTCTCTAAACAGCAATGCACATACATCAATCAGGGTCATAACATAAAGATTTGTAATAAAATAATAATAAAAAATTGAAATACTGTTGCTAATAAAACATCTCTTCAAGTTTTCTCTTTTACAGTACATGTGTATGTGTGTTGGTGAATGTATCCATGTATGTCTCAAACATAACAAAGTCAAATTAAATTTTACATATTATATCAAAACAAGTGCAATCACAGTAACCATTTATTTCTTGGCATTTTCATTTCTTTTTTTTTAATGAACTTTCCCTGAGGACATTCTTACAATTGAGCATTTATTTATTATAAGTAACAAAAGGAATTTTGATTGTTCCAGCTGTGGCAAGGAAATACACTTTGATAAGCATACAGTACTACAGATGAAAATAACAACACAAGTAAGTAATTAAAAGCTTTGGAATTTAAGGATGAAAATCTCCACTGACATTTCTCTGTAGAATTTAATGTAGTTATGGTAGAGAATTGGGGTCTCAGAAAAAGAAGGAGCTTGGGAATGTTTGACCTTATTTTCCCATTCTCTAGAAGAATTTCATTTTTTCCATCTTAGCAAAAAGAAGTTTGACTAATATGAAATCTCTGGTTTGGAAGAAGACTGAAAATATAGGACTATAAATTATGTAAAAAAAAATTAAACAAAATAAAAAACAAACAAAAAAGAAAGAAGTTTAGTTTGTTTGTTTGTTTTCATATTTATACACAAGGTGGGAAGTAAAGGAACAGAATCATACAGAGGCGTCCCACAGAGACAGTCAACATTAGGTACAAGATCATCCACTTTTTTCTGGATGAGGACACACAAGCAAGTTTTCCTGCAGAAAAAAGTTCCTATGCACCAGTTTATTAATACCAATTATTTTATTTCTGCTTTCATATCATTGTGACTTCAAGGTTTTTGTACATCTTTAACCAGTGGAAGTAGAGAATAATCTATTTCATATATAGAAGTGGGATAAAAAGAAAGTATTGTACCACACTGTTGTTTTAAGCAGTACTATGTATGGAAATACCAGTCTGTGAAGTGTTTGATTGTACATTACATCATTTCAAAAAAGTTCTTCTTCATAGTATCAACAAGAATACTTATATTTTAAAAAACACTTTTAGATTTTTGTATGTGAAGGTTCATGTTGTAAGATTTCACAGACCCTTAATAGTTAACACCTTACCTCTGATAAATGTCTCTTCAGCTGTTTTTTATTCTCCTTTGTAAGAATCACAGATAATTTTGGGTTTTTTTCCCCATAGAAGGCAAATCATATGGAATGGAAGACAGCAGTGGAAAACTTGTTATTCATTCCATTGTGGCAAGACCTAAAAGCCCACGTGAGAAATTATGCAAATGTCTCCCTGCCTTGATTATCCACTCTGGGTCACAACAGTGCAACTATTACTTTTCTGATGTAAAATTTGGGGGTTGGATGCAAAGGCTGTGGGTTGTGGTTTGTGGGTTCTGTTTGTTTTGGTTTGTGGGTTCTGTTTTGTTTTGTTTTGTTTTGTTGTTTTGTTTTGTTTTGTTTTGTTTTGTTTCCCTGCAAAAATCTTCCAGCTTTAAGCTGAAAAACTTTTCAGTTATTAGAAGCCAAAACATCTGAGCCCCCTTTGCACGCACTGGGAAAATGCCTGTGTGTCAGCATCAAATTTGGGAGGACATTGCTGCAGTTTCAGAATCATCACTGGAGAAGCATAATTCAGATGTTGATTGGGAAATACTTCCCCTCCCTCAGCAGAGCAAAAGGGAAAGCAAAAAAGTACTTTTGGGAAGAAGACTTAGGTGTGTCAAGGCTGGTCTTTCTAGCAAATAAAATGCAGGTAATATAACAGCTCCATCAGCAAAATGGAGTAGGTGGCAGAAGGCCTGGATGTTTGAGGCAATGAGTTTGTGTTCAAAATGACAAAAGTACTTGTAAGGCTTATTTGCAGTACTTTATTGTGAAGGGAGTAGCAGCAGTTGATGTGAAATTATATGAAAATGTATGTGAGAATTTTTAGTAAATTCTTTGGGGCATTTGCCCAAGTTTAGTCACAGCTCAAAATCTTTACTCCTGCCTTATTAGTTTAAAGCTGTGATGGAAACTCAAAGTGACAGCACTGTCAACACACTGAGACATAATGCCACAGAGCACTGTGCTTCCAGGCCAGCAAACAAAACATCAGCTTCCAAATGAAAAGGCATTGAAATAGGAAAAAAAAGCAACTGTATGCTATGTATCATCACCATATAATTCTATAAAGTAGAACAGCACATTTATTAATGAATGCAGGGGCAAGAGTGCATGTGTAAGGAGATTCTGTTCATAGTAGTGCCATAATCAGGAGCCTAATTTATTTATCTCTAAATTTACATGATGATGCGGTTGAGTAGTGGTAGTAGCCTGCTATTAGTCTGAATGTTTGATTAAAAAGAAAAAAGAACTTCTTCCTCTCTTTCATGCACATATAAACAAAACAGTGACAAAACCATAAAGGAAAGACCTAGTGCATAGTTCTTACACACAAAAGTAAGCAAGGCAAGATGAAAAGACTTTGAAATTATATTTAATGCCATAGCATCTCTTCCCTCATCATAACTCCATTAAATTCAACAACTGAGAGGATACAAAGAAGTTTGCTCTCTTCCTTTTCTGTTCAAATTCAGACCTCTCACACCTTCCCAGGGCTGCTATCAGGCATTAGTATGTAGATTTACTTGCAGAGGAAGCAGCACCTTCAGCTCTACTGCTTCAAGTGAAATCTCAGGAGGAGACTGCAAAAGCAATGAATAGGCCACGGAAAACATCACACTGCCTCCTTCCACCTGCTCCAGTGAAGTCTCCACAGCTGCCTTCATCCTTTAGGGTTGGAAGTGTTGATGGGAATGAGGATGAGGACTGGTAAGACAAGACACAAAATAAATATAGTTCATCTGACTTCATGGCTGTGGTCAAATGCTGTAGCCTTTAGACCTTACTCAGGATGCTTCCCATGGACAATCATAGTAAAACTTCATGAGCCAAGTCAGAGCGGGCTGGGGGCTTTATATACAGAACATGTAATTTAGTTAGAGAGAGAATGACAGTGAGTCGACATAATCCTAGTGACACAAATATATAAATAGAGAACAATGTTTCTTCAAGATCTACGTGGGTTCTACAAAATCTCCCCAGGGCCTCTTGATACAGGAGAACTTGTTAGCTTGGGTGATGCAAGGAGTCAGTTCTCTGGGAATAAAAACAAACAAAGACTAACTTGAAAAATTTCCATGATTTTTACAAAGGACCAAATCTATTCCCATCAAAACCCCAAAACCAGTTTTATGCCTACTCACACACACATGGACACACAAAATCTTGATTGACAATTTGCAGTTATAAAGGTTCCTCGTTACTGTGAATACCTATTTTTATTTTTAATAATTGTGCAACAAGGGATTTTAAAAAAGACCAGGATACTGGAGTTCCAAGTGTTAAAAAAAAATCCAAACCCAAACCACAGCAAAACAACACAGAGGAGGAGACCCCAATTAAAGAGCTTTAAGTCTAAATGGAAGTGCTGATCTGGGTATATTGGGAGAATTACAGCCACAGAATAGGTTGCCATACAAAACATGCCAAGTCTCTGGTGTTACAGCAGCACTAGTATGCAATATCTGCAGAGTCTCCTGGTGAGAAGCCAAAAGGAAAAGGGGAGCATTTTGCTTGTTTCCTGCACCATCTCCCCCAACGACATAAGCTAAAGCAACAAAAACACTTCGTTGCCATCATTGCATCTGCTATAAACATCTTTCAGCATAGTAGTGTCAACAAGGTGATATGATCTTTTCCTACCCTGCTCTGACACAAATATATTAACCAACAGTGGAGATTAAGCGTTAGAGACTTGGCGATGAGAACATTCTAAAACCCCTAACTTTATCTTCCTGTGAAGAAAGAAAAAGAAGCAATACACTATGAAAGTGAATAGCACTGAAAGCCTACTGAGCATTCCCTATGAAGGTTTTCTCCTAACCCTCTCTGCTCCTCACTAGTAACCAAGGGATGAAAAATTCTACAGGCATAGATTCAATACACAGAACAGACTGAGGTTTTATTAAAAAAAAAATGTTCTGCTGTATGCTTTCTAAAATAAAACATAACCAAATAGCATTGTCTCAGATAGTTTTCCAGACCTGAGCCAATTCTTTTGGCTCTGAGGCAGTTACAAAGACTTGATGAGTTTGTGTACTTTAATGATGAATGAGGACCTGTAGACCATCAACAATTCCCTTGCTATGGTGTCAGGGACTATTTGCCATAGTCCGTGACCAGAACACTTAGCTATGTTATGTGACACAAGACTTTTGCTTGCAATAGCATGTTACACTTTTCCTGCCTCCGTGTTTTATGTTCTTTTTGCAATTTTCCACAGATGACAGGTTAAACATAAAGGAAACAGCTTTAGGACTGAACCGCACTGTGAAATCAAAGTCTGAAAAAGTTGAATTTCATGTCTGAGCTTTCTTGATTCTTTGTTCATGGCTCCAACTGAAACTGTTATTTGAGAAAAAAAAACCTTCCACAAATTCTACTACCTCCCTTATTCCAGAGGTCAGCTTAAACCTGGCCTATAGATCTTTATGCTAGACATTCAAGTAGCATCAATTAGGACAGATAAGATATCCTCAGAGTTTCACTGGTTCACACAAATTGACATACTAGTTCTACAATTTTTGAAGCAAGGTATCTGCAGATTAATTTAATGAGAGTTATGACTAAATAATGTCATGGAGCCTCTAGCATTTTAATAGGATGTCCTGGTTTTGGCAGGGATAAAGTTAATTTTCTTCCTAGCAGCTGGTATAGTGCTGTGTTTTGGATTTAGGATGAGAATAATGTTGATAACACACTGATGGTTTTAGTTGTTGCCAAGTAGTCAAGGACTTTTCAGCTTCTTATACTGGCCTGCCAATAAGAAGGTGGGGGGCACCCAAGAAACTGGGAGGGGGCACAGCCAGGACAGCTGACCCAAAATGGCCAAAGGGATACTCCATACCATACGATGTCATGCTTCATATATAGCTGGGTGGTTGGCCGGGAGGCAGGGCAGCTCAGGAACTAGCTGAGCATCAGCTTCGGGTTGTGAGAAATTGTGCTTATTTTGTATATTCTTACCCTTACTCTTACTCTTATTCTTATTCTTATTCTTATTCTTATTCTTATTCTTATTCTTCCTTTTCTGTCCTATTAAAGTGTCTTTATCTCAACCCACAAGTCTTTCTTTTTTTCCCTTTTGACTCTCTCCCCCATCCCACTGCAGGGGGAGTGAGAAAACAGCTGTGTGGTTGTTTCAGCTGCCAGCCGGGTTAAACCACCACATAGGAACACTTAATGACACTTCAAGACTTGATTTGTACTGGTTTACTTGGAATTTTTTAGGGTACGTAACACTGCTGCTCTTTATCTCACATCAATAGGTCTATAATAATAATTAAATAAGGATGATTTATCATTAATAGAAATTTTCAAAACCACACAAAATTTAGAACTTCAAAAGATTTTAGGGCTTTTGCTGAGTCTATCCTTACACTCTTTTCATATCCTCTCCAAGCATTTATCAATATTTTAGGATGGAATTCACCTCACTAAAGCACTAATGTCCGAAATGTTGATGTTTAGACTCATAACCTAGGCTTCCTTCACAGAGGCACTGCCACTTTCAAAAGGAATTGAGACATTTTACAATGATTTGCCATTAGGAAGTGGACCTACCCCTCGCTATTGGCTAATACACTAGCCTACCAGCTTAGACTCAGCATTGGATTTTCAGGATGATATAGCTTGATTAATAAATCCTCATTCATTCCATTTAGAAGGATTCACAGAAGCATAAATGTTTTCCTTTTTCTTCCCTTCCACGTTCAGCACAAGATGTGTTAGTACAGCCAGTGCATTAGAAGAAAATATATCTTTGACACAAAAGATGCAAAGCCTTTGAACTTCTTCTGTGCCATAGGAAGAGGGAAGTTCATCTCAAAAGCCCTGCTGATGTCTCACGATCCTGCAATAGCACAGTATTTGTTAGCTGATGTTAAGAAGTGGACTTCATCCCACATTAGAGAGGAGAGGAGAAATAACTCTACAGAGTGTGCTAAACTGACCTGAGGGAAAATTCCTATTAGCAGGGTATAAAACCAAGAAGTCTAGTCGTATTATAAAACTAGAGCAATGCAACTTGTTCCAGGGACGCTGTTTGTGCACACAGCTCACAGTGCAGTGAGGCCTTATTCTTCATTGTGGCATCACTGCAGTAATGCAAATAAGAAATAAATGCAATAAAACCACCACAAAAGACAGAAGAATAACGCCTGTCTTAAAACTCATCAGATTAATAATGCAAGGAGTGATTTCAGGAAAGGAAATTAAGCTGTTAAAGCAAAATCCAGCAAGGTCCGATGCAGAAAATACTCCTTATGATTCCCATGGTAGTTTTGCTTGAGTAGGGAATGTTGGGCTGAGACTGTGAGTGAATACTGACAGTCTGTGCTATAGAGCTGGCACGGTTTAAAACGTAAAACAACCATCCATGGGGGGAAGGGGTGGAGGGAAAAAAGAATGATACTCTCGTTCCCATATCCCCAGTTCAAACCTGTAGCCCTGGTAGTTAAAAAGTGGGAGATGACAGATGAAGGACAAACAGATAGGAATAACATGGGATTTCTGGCGACATGTGAGAGGACTGCAGACTACATGCCATTATAGGGTGCTATAAAGGATACACACAGTAATTGTCAGTATGTACAAATGGTACCATCCATCTTACAGCTTTTCAGTATTTAAGTATAGGATACCAATTTTGTTTAGGCCCAGGTAGCTTTTGCTGTTTTATTAGCTATCCCAGCTGGGACAGCAGCATTACCCTATGGTGGCACCAGCTCTACACTAGCAAAACTTTAGGAGCCTTAGCAAATTCTGTGGCAAAAAAAAGACTTGTTTTGTATGGCCACCTAGACTCCGAAGGTGATTACACTTGCACTGCAGAACTAAGAGTTTATATTCCTCATGAAAGCCCTTTCATCATGATTGTTAAGTGCTGCACGTAGCTCATCTCGCTTCTTAGTAAGGTTTACTGGCTTAGGTTCGGCATTTTATTAACATAGCTATGTGGCCTGCTGACTGGAGCAATATTGTGTCTGGACAGTTCAGCATGTGCCTTGCTCCATGAACAGGAATGTTTCTAAATGCCTATATCACGTTGAGTGTTGGGTATTACTGGGTAGTGTACTGGATACAAATATGCTGCTTTGGATCTGGCTGTAAATAGATAGCTCAAGGTTACATGCTAAGTCAAAGCTGAGAATTGTCTTCCCCTTCTCCATGTCCAGCCCTAGGCCATACTCTGATCTGTTAGTGGGTTCTGCATATTCATGTTTTCATAGCCTCAGGAATCAGGACCTTGTGCAAGGCCTCAGACATAGACACAAGTCTCCTCTTGGTGGAGAGAAACACAAAGCTCTTGAGCAGAAAGGCAAGCCATATGCTAAAAAAGAGGATGAGGCCAAGGGAGGCACTGAGACATCTCTCAAGGACCTCCACTGAGCTTGAAATCTGTTTATTCTGCATATCTTCTTGCCTGCAGATATGCTGTTTGCCCTTTGAAGGATGAATTCTCCCTCCAGCACAGAAAGCCTGGTGGTATGGGGAAGGTACGACTTTCCTTTCTCCTTGCAGCACCTTTGTTCAATCTGTAATCTAGTGGGGCTACTTCCATCAGCCTATGAAACTGCCATAGTAGGAAATTGCACAAGGATCCTGAAAAGGCCTTATGTCTGTTAAAAGCATCTCCCTTGAGCATATGCTGAAGTAACATGCACAAAGATTAAGCTCCACATACGTGTAGTCCCACGGTCTTAATGTAATTTGCAAGTCAGTTTTCTAATTGGATTTCCCTCCCTTCTCCTCTTCTTCACAGAGATTTATTCTTTCCTTCAGATTTTTCATACTAATGTAACAGCAAAAAGCACAACATGGTGGATTCATTATCTGAGCCACCAATACAAATTTCATCCATCAAAACACCAGCTACAGACTACAAGTCCTATCTTCATAAATTACATTGGAAACCGTAATGGAGGTGTCATTCATCCGTACTATTATTACAATGATACAACACGAGATAGATATGCTTTAAAAATTAAAGTATATATTCCTATCCATAGTAAAGCCTCCCTGTATATAGGCTATAATATGCAAATAGAAAATTATTAATCAAATCTTTCCAAAACAAGGTGAAAGGATTTCTCCTTTTCTTTCAATACATTCTTTTGACAAAAAACAATTTTCAGAACACCCATTTTTGATTCTGAAAAAATTCCAAGCATATGTGTACAGATACAAGCAGGCCACATGCACATTTGATAGTCAAAACTGAGTTTCTCAGTTGAATTTCTGCACCAAAAAGGAGAATCAAATCCTAAATGTCTTCTGCAGAGCCTGACTGGGTTTTTATGAAGCTTGTCATGTCTTGGTATGTAGTCTTTCACCCAGAGCTGCCTAATTTGGAGTTTGGTAAATCTTTTAAAGTAGGACTGACCCTCTGCTGGAACAAGGTATGGATGTGATGATGATGTGTGATGGAAACAATATCTTCGGTGACTTTGTATCATTCTCATTAGAGAGCAGCCAAAACCTATGGATAACAGAGCCAACTTGTAAACTAGCATCAGCTTTGTTGTTCCGATACCGCATAGACACTCTGGCAAATCTTGTGCAATGCTAGGATCTGGCAGAACAAATACTGATGAAAGTTTCTTTAAAACAGAAACAGTCTCCTGCTTTTCAAATTAGGCCTGTAGTTTCTTTACCAGATTATTCACACAATTGTCCAATATTGTCACACTCATCCTCATGAATATGAAGAAAGTGCAACTGGGGAAAATTGACTAATACTAATTAATGTAAGGAAACTAGTATCTATGATACAAATGTCCTTGATGGGTATCCATTTGATTATCTTTGTTGACTTCACTTTCCTTTTTTGATTGAACAGTCCTCCAGACAGATGTTCTTCCTACTCCTGTTTTTATGTAAGACCTAACACAACCCATTCAAAATCTTGTGCGAGTATTTTGCAAACTGAAGCAACTTCAGCAACAGTTGCATACTGCAATTCCACACAGGTAAATCCACGCAAAATAAAAAAGTCACACTCCTCTCCTGAAATGATTAAAAGAATCCATCCTAGAGAGTCAGAGGAGAAGCGATCTTGGATCAGGAGAGACGGTAATTAGTTAGAAACTGACAAAAAGTTGACCTGCACAATTACTTTCTGTTACGGAGAATTGCTGTTACCTGTAGAAACAAAAAACATCCAGAGTAAATTAAGGAAGTCCATTAATTACTTTATTAATTTTAAGGATCAGGGGACTTGAGAACTAGGGAATTCTGTTTTCTCTCTTGAATGCTGCCATCTCCCTAGGCCCCAGGGATGTTGCTCATAGGGAGAACCAAAGAAGTCTGTATTAAGTGCCTTGGACAATGTATCCCATTTATATGCTCCAAATTGCAAAGACACAGCACGCTAATTTCCTCCCTCCAAGCATCATGATAAGTTTGCAGAATGGTACTGCCTGCTGGATGTGGAAAGGGTTAATACTGATTCCTGAAGGAAACAGGTAGCTATGTTACTAACGCCAGGCGAGTGAAACAGCCTTTATTCTCCCTGTGACCCCGCACTGCCAGCTGCAAGTCTTTTGCAGGCACAGGTTATTACATGGCACTTGAGGAATGCTGCAGCTCCCCTCCATTATTCTGATGAGGTTTTTTGTATTTTATTTTTTTCCCAGAGCACTGTATCTTTTCCTGGGAACAAGTCACCAGGAAGGAGCTTTTTAATCTGTCACTCAGGGACTCATATAAGCAAGTACCTGTATAATAGGGTTTGTGGGATCTGGGGAAGATTGAGTTCTTCAGTCAAGACTTGAAGGTGTGACCTCCTGATTTAGAAGACAAAGTGCTACTTCTGGAGTTTACCACTTCCACCATCCTCCCCATCTGTTTTTGTCAAGCTCAAGAATTGTGCTGCCAGTGGAAAAGGCTGCAGTTCTTAATGAAATCGGAAGTGCTGGGAATTAAATCTGTGGTTTCTGAAAGATCATCAGCACTCTGTTTTAACCCCTTTTTCTTTCCTTTTTCAGATTCAGATCTTTTCTGTTAAAAACCTCCAGACACTTGCTTTTTCTCTTTTTGCAACTAATTTGTAGTATTTGTTTACAAGGATGATCATTAGCATTCTAAGATCTTTTTAAATAAACGTTCTTTGTTATAATGCCAGACAGAAGCGTAAAACAGACAAGCAGACAGACGTATAGCTCATGAAAAAACTCAGTAAACCACAAGAGACAACTATGGAGCAAAGACACAAATACTGATTTTGTTGAAGGAAATCTGAAAACAAACCTATGGCAGTGAATGGATCAAGTTTTCAGCTGATGAAGACTGGTTTCACTCCACAGCAAAGGATTCACCACTTGATTTACCTTTGGGTTTACCTCAGCTGAAATAAGAATGTGAAATCTGGAGGCTCCAGACTTTGGAGCTGAGAATAGGAAGAGCCATACCATCAACAGACATCACCTGGTATGGAAGTACACCTGTTTACAGAACCTGAGGCATCTGGTATCTTCACTCAGTTAAAAATCCTTTCTAAAGATGTTTGGCCTTCTGATCATCCTCTTGTTTGTTTGCACCCAACATTGAGGAGATAGAGCTTTTGTCCTGTGAACAGACCACAGGACAGCAGATTAAGTTTGTCTTCCCCTCTTTCATAATCATTCTTTGGGTGGCTTCAGGCAGCTAACTTCCCTATCATTCAATTTCTCCATCTGCAAAATAATAAGTGATCCTGAGCATCTTTGTAAGATTTATTGCTATTAAGATTTCTGAATCAGCTGTTTGGGTGTAATTATTGCCCTCATTATTGTTATTACTTATTACTATTATTGTTATTATTATGTTTCTGCACTGGTGAGAACAGCTTAAAGCATATACCACTGTGCTGGGATCTACAACCTGCAATGGAAAAACTAGCCTGAAAGATAACCTTGCCACTAACAAGGTAAAAATGAGAGCACCAAGCAACTCAATAGCCTGCTTCACTGATAACAAGGCTTTCAAATACCCTGAGCCAGATTCTGTTCTCAGCGAGATGAGTGTAAATCTGAGGGGTCCTGCTGAGGTCTGCAGGACTATCGGGAAATTATTGAAAATCAGAATTTGGCCCGGCGGTACTTAAAGTAAATGTGCTCACTCTAAAGGGCCTGATACACATTGATGCTCAGTGTGCTACACAGAGAAGGAAAAAACCCAGGCACACACACATGCTAATTAAAACTGCAAATGTGACTTGGTGGCTAGATTAAATAAGACCTCTGGAAAGAGGGGGAGCTGCCATATATAAAAGCAGAAATCTCCTCAATTAAATGGCCTGAAGGGCTGTTGCTGATCTAATTTCTCCTAATTTCTAGAAACAGAACCGATAGCCCTCTCTTTCCGGTTGATGTCTGTCAGTTAAATGCTGAGCCATACCTAGTCCCAAGTGACATTTGACTTTTTCTCCATACTGCTTACCCAGGAACTCGGATAGTTAGATACATCTCTTAAGCACTCCTATTTTATCCTATTTGGGTGAAAATAGAGAAGACAGGGCACACGTGGGACTGAGGCTACCAGAACAGCTCATTTTCAGCCCTTTTTAGTTGCAGAATGAGTACGGAAAGTTTAAGTTACAGACGGGACAACAGTCAGCAATACAGATTGAAAATACATGGGTCAAGGCTATGCATGCTAAAGCCAGTTCTTGACAGTGCTTTTAATCTCAGAGGCAAAATCAGTCCTATTTCCACTGGACCCGAGTAGTTGGCTTGCAAGAGAATTGCACTACCACAGAACATCCATGAAACTTTTATTTTGGGTTGTGGGAGTTGCTGAGAATTTAAGAAAAATCACATCATTAATAAGGAAGAAAACAAACAACACACAAAAACCACAAACCAAAAACTGAAAATAAAATACAGCTAAGCCTCTCAGCCTGGCTTATCATTGCTGAAGACAATGTCTCCTGTGGCTGCTATTCCTACAACAGCTGCTGTGTGGCATTGCTCCCCTTCAGATGAAAAGAAGCAGTGTGCAACGCCAGCGAGTCAGCAGCGCTCGCTGTAGCGCATTTCTTGAAGATAGTCCTATTCCCTTTCCTCGTAACAAACTGTTCTAATTGTTATGTTGACTATTATGGCTAAAATTGCAATTCTCTGCTGTTCAAGATTTTTTGTCTATATTTCTATAAAGCTACAGGGAGCAAAAATGTGCCTTTTACAAATTATTATTATTTAAGAAAAAAGAAATGCCTTGAAAAATAATCTGCTGGCTATGAAATCTATTATGAAATATATTTCAATTAAAAGGATACATAATTTATATGCATAAGCTTTTCTTCTGTCAAGTTTATATTTTTGTTGTCTTGTCATAATGCCCTGAAGTAAGCACTTCTGAATTTTAAACTTTAGCATTTATCTTAGCAATCACGCTGTGAAGATAAATATCCCTTGAGGAAGATACACAATTGGATCTTGTATACTAGTAAGTTAGGCTTTGTACAGGTTATTACTGCACTAGGAAGCATGGGGGTTCAATAACAACAATTAGCATTTAGAGATACACTGTTTATGTTCAGTGTATTGTACAAGCACCAGTTAATTAAAGCCATGCAATGGTTGTGATTCTGAAGCTCAGTTCTGGGATCCTTGGAAACATTTGGGTGGCATAAAAGGGTCATAAACCAGTTGCGAAATCTTCATTAAAAAATTCTCCTGGTGCTAAACTTTCTGTAGGGGTCTTTTTCTCAAGTCTGTTCTAGCACAGGGGACATGGAAGCAGGATGGCTAAGAACTGCTATGGTAAAGCAGCCACAGCAGCAACTCCTGAAGTGAAGAGCACAGTTCAGCTTTTCACCAGTTTAAACAGTTCCTGCACACCTTTGCATGGTCAGCGTGATCCAGGAGGGTGGACTGCAAAATTACCATTTTTTTGTGAACAGGGTAGTTTTCAGCTGGCTCAGTTCTTTGATCTGGTTTGCTGAATGGCCATGTAAAAATGCTTGGGGCCAGCACAACCTAAGGAACAGCCTGAGAAGAAAATATCCTGGGACAACAACGGAATGGTGAAGACAGTCACAGAAGTGAGTATTAAGCTGTTACACACCTTAGTTTCAGGATGCTAATTAGATTAGGTGATTAACTTAAATCAGAGTGTGGTTGCCTTTAAGTCAATTTAAGACTACACTGTTACGAAAGGGGACAGCTATCCTCTGTGCCACAGCACCACCTCTCAAACAGTCTTGTGGTCAGCCAGACCTTACTTAAAAAAATCCAGAAAAAAATTATTAGGAACAGTGCTAGTACTGGCATGGGGAGGAAGTGTTAATGCATGGTTAGGAATAGAGTAAAATAAGTTGTCATGCCTTCTTGACACCTGCATAGACTTAGATTAGCTGAAACTGATGGTGAAACTGCACCTGTAGACTTGCTCTGGACTGGCCTGTGAAGGAGTCTCTTTCACTTTACTGACCGCAGGAAAAATATATGGCCATTACACCACCAAAGCAGGCATTAAATTAGCTTTGGAATGGAAATTAGAAGCAATAGGGGCCTCTGAGCCAATGCACATGAGTCCTAGGAATAAAACTGGCTTCTCAGCACACGCTTCCTGTCGTTCTCTGCACGAAGGTCTCCATTGAGAATGGTCCTGATGCTTCTTTGACTTACACGGGAACAATCTGTTCCCCTAATGTGGACAGAAAACCTATGACAAATGAGAAGGTGACCACTCAACCAAGGGAGCAGGAGAGCCAGGAGCTGGTCCCAGTCTCTCCTTGCTGGCTGCTCTCCCTCCCAAGTTGACTGCCAGGCTGCAAGAAGTTACTGCAGAGGTTATTTATTTCTACAGTGAGGACTTGCTTTCAGGCATAGTCTTATCGATTTCAGTGCTGGCTATAGTGTTTGTTTTGTAACCTGAACAACTTATACTCTTCTCTGCCAGTAGCGTGAAAGCTGAGCAGATATTAGGACCCCATAACATTCCAGAGAGTATTGCAGCCTTTGGTGGTGTTACTGCCTTTAGACTTCATAAGGGGTGAGGATCCAGATCTACGATTCTGATGTTCGCCAGTGTAGGTTCAAGAGCCATTTTGTTGTTGTTGTTGTTGTTGATTCTGGTTCCTGACTTCCTACAAGAACAAAATCTTTGTGATCGTGATCATTCTGTATGACTCTAATTCCCCTCTCCCTGCCAAACTTTTGGAGCTCTTAGCCAGTTGCAACTGTGGGAAATGAACATTTATATTTAAAGTTCTTAAGCATTTTTAGGAAAAGTGACAATTTTTTAGGGGATCAATTCCCAAAACAGCATGTCCATCAGAGGATGTTCTGCCTGGAATGATGCCTGCTCAGTTTTCATCAGGTGTTACAGCCCAGCAGCCACCAAGCACATAGCTCAGAGCCCACTTCTACATTCAGTGATCTTGCACCATCTTGCAGAGACACTTACAGGGCATAGAGGGCAGCAGGGATATTCTGGGGCAGTATAGGGACTTGTCAGGTGATGGGATAGTTGTTAAAAAATGTGCTTCTGTAGTTGTGTTTCTAATGGATGTTGGATTTATTTCTTTTCTTATCCCTGTTGACTGCTGTCCTGATTGTGACAATCTTGTTTTTATATAATGAATCTAGAGATAGGGCCCCAGTCAGCTGTTCGATGCACTGGGAGCAACTGTCTGTCCTCAGCATTTGATACATTCTTTTCCTCTCTCCACACAAGTCTGAGAAAACACAAAAAGACCTTAAGACTTGCCAGAACTGTGGTTCATCTCCCTCCGGTGCTCGGAGGGTAGGAGTATTGTGTGCTAAGATTGTGTTTTGCGACTGACCGGTTGCTCAGCTGAGATTATGCAGAGGAAATTTCCTGAAACCATATAGGCAACTAGAAAATAACCTGCCAGTGAAGTGTATATATACACACATATTCAGGTACAGGAAGTTAGAGATTCCCTTTCTCAAGGTAAGAAAATGCTGCCCTGATCAATTTAGATTGAGAATTCAGGGCTGGTGTTATCTTGCCATCTATTTTTAATTACAAGCATTAATGGGAATTCTTAATGAAATTTACTAAAATACAGTTCTTTTAAAGCTTTTCTGTGCCAGTCCAGTTTTTCTTCTATGTCTCTCTTTGTGACATCCCCCAAACAGACTAGGCTGACATTTGTGATCACTGTTACCATCTCTTTAGCTTTATAGTATTGTCTTAAACAATCGTAGGGCTGAATTTCAGGCCAGTGTGCTTTCTATAGTGTCTCACCATCAGATAATCCCTCTGGGTGTGATGCATGGAGCAAATTTCCCCCCACCCAGGACAGTAGGATACAGATTGTACTACTACCCCACTGCTCCCTATCAGGACATTTGTCTTGCCCTGAACTCATTCATGCACTGGAGCAGAAAATAAGAACTAAAAAAAAAAAGCACACTCAAGAACGTAAAAATAATAAAAAAAATTAGACTCACATATAGTGTAAATCAAAGTAATTCTACTCAAGTCAATATAGCTATACTGATATTCACTAGATCAAGGTTCAGCTTAAAAATTCTAGCAGTAGAAGCAGCCGTGTTTCAGCATCACCTGCAGCTTTCTCAGAGCACCAGTATTTTAAGCATGCAACAAAACAGCAAACCACAGTGTAGCCATTGCTTCCTTGTAGCTGGTTGCTTATTTTAGGCAGGAAGAAATCTGTTCCTTTCAAAATATAATGGAAAAGATTACTAACCACCAAATATATAGCAGCTGGAGATGCCAGTTTGAATGCAACACACACATCAAAACACAAACATTTTTAACAGGTTCTACTGCACAAACAAAAAAAAAAAAAAACCCAAACCCAAAAAACTGTGTATAGATAGCAATGCATTTGTTCCATGCTCTCTGCTTCCATGTATTTTGATTATTTAAGAATATTAAAAAAAAATGAAATCTGATTAATGCATAAAAAGAAAAGGATTCATTTTGCAATTGTAACCTAATCAGCTCCAAATCTCTGCAGGTTTTAGGGCACACCACTGAGCTGAAGTAATGTTGAAGAAACAGCTTAAAATGACTCACAGTCCCCTGTTTCTGGGAAGATTAGGTATTTGGAGGGAGAGGGAGAAAGGGAAGGTGTTTGGGACTTTTTGCCATTCTTTCCCCAAAACAGAAAGGAACAGCTTCAAATGCTACAAGCATCCTGTTTGAAAAGGTGACTTCAGAGTGCAGGACTACTTGGATTTATTTTCCCAGACATGGAAAGTGGCATTGGGTGGGCTGCGTGATCTCCAGACAGTTGTGTTCTTTCCTCGTGAAATGCTTTGAGATTTACGATTTCAAGCCGCTGGTGCAAACAAAAAGTCTTAGCAAAATTAAGATAGAGGAATAAGTTTTCTATAGGATTTTTAAACCAATCTGAACAATTCTATTTGCAGGGATATTATTCTCCCTTCAGATTTATCATATGATGTGAAAATTTTACAGAAGGGGTAGCATCCTTTATTAAATTAAGTGGCTATTTAAAGTAATTTCTATAGAATCCAATTTAATTTCTATAAACCCCTATAGGTTTCAAACCTTTTCCATGCTGTAGGATTTCTCCATAGGGACAGTTATTAGTGGCTGCAGGATTTGATTCACAGCAAAGTTGTTTTGTAGAAAGGAAGAATGGCTTCACTATGAAAGATTTCAGTATAAAGCAGGGTCTACTTTTGCAGGCAACAGTCCTGGGCTGATGCAAGTCCTTCAGCCAAATGCGGGCTGGGTATACCCACAGTGGTGATATAGAGCTGTATAGGGGTTCTGTGACACTTTACTCAAGTGACATTTTGAGGCTTCAGTCTCCAGGCAGTCCACTTTTTTTTATTTTTATTTTACTTTTTTAAATTTTATTTTTGAGGTAGACTTGTACAGCCACCAGGTGAATGGGAAATCAGATTGTTTGTAGTGAGTAACTCAGGTATAAAAACAAGTTCTTTCAAGGGGGAAATGGCTCCTTAATCTGCCATTTGGTAGAAGCTGGTAGTTTCTCAGCACCAAGTTACATCCTATCGATCTACTTGTGATCGTGCAGCTCTTATTGCCCTCCCCATTACCTGACTGCTTGCGAACTATTTGAGGCTGCATTTTATGAGGCAGCAATACACATGGTCTCTGCTGAAGCTCGTTCAGGACAATGTGAAGAGGAGAAGTAACTCAGCCAGAAGCAATAGTTCCTCTACCCCAACTCAAATAACTAGATAGAAAAATCAAATTCACAATCTCTCTTAAACACTGAATCACACTCTTGTGCCTAAAGTACTTTGCAAACACATGTTCCCAGTTGCCTTCCCAGCACACTGTGGCCCTTTGAATCAACAGCAACGAGAAGCAGCGCAGACCGAGGGTTTCATTTTGCCAGCAGCCTGCAGCATTAAAAGCGTGCAAGTCGTACACACCTTAAGTTTTAACGGTTGCCATGGCGATGAAAGGAGGCATTACAAAATGCACAAGCTGTTGAACATGTTGCCGGAGCTGAGAAGAAGAGCTAAGAATAAACTTTCAGCTAATTCTCCGTAACGGCGCACTCCAAGCAGCTGCTGCTCGGCCAGCATCACATCCCAGTCAAGCAGCTCGTTAATACGAGGCAGATTGGAGCGGGAGGGTATCGCCCCGCTGAGCGCTCCCAGGGCCCGGTACCTCGTGGCCGCACCGCTGCTTCCAGCGCAACGGCTGCAAATGGAGGTTTCTAAAGAAAGAAAGGGCTAATTTTATTATGATGATTATTATTACTATTTAATTCCTCATTTCCGTGGGGCTGACAGATAAGAATGCGCCAGCTGCCTGTGTATGAGTAACCCTTCTTTATTTCAACACTAACTGCAAAAGTCCCCTCATGACGAAGGTTTCAGTGATCAGCTGGAACAATAGAAAAGGTGGCAGCCTGGCCCTGCTGTCCAGAGAGGAGCAGGAATTTTGAAGGGGGAGGAGGGCAGGAAGAATTTCACCCTTCTTCATTTTTGCAGCCACATGTGTGCACGCCTGCCTGGTCATATCAAAGGGGAAGCATATCAGGGCTCCGGGCCCAAACACAGGGGCAAAGGCGGCTTCAGGTTTTTTTTGCAGAGTACCCCTGCCTCCCAAAGCATCCTGCCACACAGACATAGGATCTGAATGAAGCTGAGCAAGCAGGTAAATGCTCCATGTGCTCCCCCAGAAAGCTGGCCTGAGAGGCAGTTTTTCCTTTTCCATTTCCCTCAAACGTGTGTCTCCACACTTGCTGATTTGAGGCAGAATTCTCTCAGCGGTGGTGGGTAAAAAGTCCGTTGTTCTGTCGGATAAATACCCACTAGATGGCAACATCCTGCGTTCACCCATCTCGCACTGCAAGAGCCGGATCCCTCTTGGCGCAGGGGGGGCATGGGGGGGGGGGGGGAGCGGGGGGATGCGTGGGGTAGGTGTGCGGGGGTGTGTGTGGGGGTTCGTGTATGGGGGGCGGCAGATAAGACACGGGGATCTTGGATGCTATCGTGCCCTGAGATTTCCTAAGTGCAAAGAAAAACAGATCAGCAGAACATTAATTAGCAAATTTATCCTACCTTTAAAAAGAAATAAAATTGTCAACAACAAAATGTGCATTACCTGTCTCTGTTGAGTTCACAGAGGGGTATTTCTGAGCACCTGTCCAGAAGCAATTTCAGGCCTTGTAACTCAAATAAACCCCTCCATTAAGGATATAAAGAACTATACTCCCCAATACAATTTGATCTCCATTCTCCTTGCACTCTGTTCTCCTAGACTTTTTCTGCTGCCTTATCTTTTTCCCAAGCATTGTCTTAAACTAGTTTTGATTAGAAACTTTTTGTGTATGTATCTGTATATATATCTGTAAAACGCTCATTAAACTTTGAGTATAACATACAAAATTAGTAATAAACTATCCAGGTTTCCTTGGGCACAGAACATATTCAGGGCTCACCACCTCAGTCTTAAATCTGCATACATATATTTTCATGCATGCACAGATGTACTTGGAGGCACTAGAGATGCAGCATAAAATTTGTTGCAGAAGCAGCAGACAGCAGGAAAGATGGGATGGAACTGAAAAGAAGAAGAAAAAAAAAAAAAAAAGTGGGTATGCATCTCCACAAAGTGCTACAGTGATCCAGCACTGAAGTGGATAGTGGGATAATATCACCATCTGATGTGACAGCTTATCACAAAGTAGAAAAGGTCAAGTTTTGAGTCTCCCGTGTAGGTGAATATATGGCAAGTTTCTCAGAGATATTATCCCAGTCCTGCCACAGGGATCTGGTAATGATGTCCTGGGTGATGAGGCACCTGTGATTCAATGCAGAGACCCAAGCACTCAACCCTATGGCACCCCCAGAGTGGTCCTGTTTGACAAACTGGTAACCTTCATTCTTCAGGTTTTATCCACCTTCTTAGGTTCAAAGGCAGGGTGGATGTGTGTCTCATGAGAAAATTAGCCTATCGATATGGTTTGAATTTCGTTTGCTTGTTTCTGTTCCCTTTTCCTTTGAAATATCTGCTACATACTGGTTTTGATATTACAGTTATAGAACTTTCCTCCAATTTGTTGCCTGCAAACATGAGGTTCAAACCAAACTCAGCTGTTTAAAAGTGGATGATGGAAGAGAGCTTGAGGAAGGAGTGACACAATCATCTCTACAGAAACTGAGGCTGGGAATGAAAAAGACATGAAAAATTATGACTTTGACCTGTTGGCTTTTGCCTTCAAGTCAGGTCCTACTAGAAAGCATGACATCCTCCCCGCCCCGCCCCCCCAAAAAAAAAAAAAAAAAAAAAAAGGCAGGAAGAGGGAAATTGAGGAGGTTCCTTAAACACGGTGAATATGACTGGCAGAGAAAGGTTTGTAGCTAGCTTGGCTGGAGCACTATATTGTGAGGAAGACCATCTACATGACAGATGAAACCCAGAGGAGATATCCACAGGGCAACAAGTACTGGAGCTGTGCTTTTGCAATGGTTAAAGCTAATGTAATCAGAAGGCCCTCAGCTTCAGTAACTCATCCGTAACCCTCTGGTGTCACTTACTGCAGGTCTTACAAGAAGCAAGAGACTAGTGATGTCTTATCTCGTGCTGACCACTCCCATCTTTAATCAGCACATGAAATCTGTGCCATGGCAAATCATAGACTTACAGGAGCACAGGACACTTTGGCAATGGATTCAGATCATTTTCCTCAAGCTATTTAAGAATGGTCACTTAGGACATATGTACACTGAATGGCGAGGGAAATTAACACTGCTACATATTGGTTATCCACACCTACGTCTGAAACGAACATGTTTCCAATTAAAAGTGAAAGAGACAATTGTTGAAGTCACTTTGGCAGTGAGAACTCTCCAGCTGCCTCTAGATTCCTGAATAAGTGAAATGTTTGACACAGAAGCATATGTTTTTGGCAACGTTGTTTAATCCATGTTTTAAAGGGAAAATTGAAATTCTACAAGGTGTGAAAAAAAAGATCACTGGAACATTTTCTGTTTGGAGTGACAGAGACCATGTCACCCTTCTATTGCTGTTCTCTGTAGACTTCGTTTTGCAAGAACTGCCTTACAAATGAACAGATAGAGAACATGCAGGGTAGGCACATAGCAAGAGAAAGCAAATGTAGGTGCAGCCTCACATGACAAGAGTCCTGCTCTGGAAAGGGCCTTAGAAGAAGTAATGCAGTCTGAATCAAAAAATCAGTGAAATCTCTTACAAGATTAATCCACATCTTTAAAAATTTGGCCTTTCTATCATTTTTTAAAACCAAACAGGTGGAGTGTGAAGGGGGAACATATCTTATAAATATAAACTGGCGAAGAATTATGGTTTACAGGCATCCCACGGCTCTGTCAAGGGTCTTACATCTCCCAACCAAGCACTCACACCTAGACTGCCTCTCACTTGAGCTAACCAGAAAGTCAGACAGGACCATCTCAGTCATCTAACATGGTCTACTGCTATCAACAGGTAGCCTCTAACTGGAAAAGAACCTAGAACACTGTGGCTACTGCACATGGGTCCATAGGGCATTATCACAGGATTTGGTTCTAGAAACCAACACTTGACTAACTTTCTTTTTAAAATCTACTTTTACTTTGTTGAAATGTAAGCATTTTCCATGTCTCAAATATAACATTAGTGGATAATTTCAATAAACTATTTTCTCAATTAGCAACAAATAACAACAAAAGAAAAAACAAAACAAAACAAAACAAAAGCACACCAAAACTATAAAAACTGGGCACAAATCAAGTGTTCCTGCCAAGTCCTGCTTAAAATGAAGCATTTCTTCTCCTTCTTTGCATTCTGTTTCTTAGCCAGTCTTTGCCCCATTATAATGTGTTTTACATCGTATTCCATGATGGCTTAGTTTCCTTAACACCCTTTTGTTAGAGAATTTCTTGAAAGTTCTAATAGATTATGTCAGCCAGTTCTCCTTTATCCAATATTTATCTGACACTTTCAAAGAATTCTAGTACATTAAAGAAGCTTGATTTTCCTTTACACAACACACATTTCTTTGTCTGTACCATATCACACTTATCTAGGATTTTTTATAATCCTACTTTTAATTATGATTGGAGTCCATTTGCTGAAGTAAGGCTCACTGGTGTGTAATTCCCAGGATCATCCCTAATGTCTTTTTAAAAGACAGATAAAACATCTCCAGTGTATGATGTTAATGAGAGATTGTACATTTCTGTTAGCAGCCCTACCACTTCATACTTAAGTTCCCTCAGCATCTGGTCCAGGTGGCTTGTTACCCAGGTTGGAACCTAGCCAGGACAGAGGGGTTAACACCTCTACCCATGAGAAAAGTGCTTTGAAATCTTTAATGGCCAGATGCATCAAGAACATCAACCTCTATGTATCTGTTGATGTTCAGCTTTTCCAGGAGCACGGAGCCCCATGCTGGGAAAATATCATGGCTTTCATCTGTGGACTAAAAGGGCAGGATTTTCTTGCAGTTTTATAAACTACAAAACTGATAGAACCATTTCAGCCATTTGTATACAAATATGCAGCAATTAGAGTGAATGAATGAAGCTCATTCCATAATTCCACTGAGCACTATAGTATCATGTAATCAGTTTATTCTACCTGCAACATAAAATTCTACTTAGTTACACAAGAGTACATTTTATCAATTATTGATTTATGAACATCTAAGGCTTTCTTCAGTCACCATTTATGCTCTTGGTTTTATCATCTCTGCTGTGCTGAGAGTAGTGTCATACAGTGGCATAGTCTATACTATTTAAAATTCCACATACTTCAGTAGATTACCCCATTAACCATTATGTTTTCCAGGCTGTATAGATTAAAGTAATTAAACTTGTCCTCAAAGACCTAGCTCTTTGATTATGGGATCATTCTACCGCCTGCAGCACATTTGAGGTGATTTGCAGTAATATTGTCTTTGGGAATTTAGTGACCATATTACACTGACAGCAGTGAGAGCTGGTGGCCGTCGCAAAAAAACCAAATTTCATCTGTGCCCCTTAGAAAATATCTCACAGAGGCATGTTGGGGCAAAGCATCAGTGTTATGGATAGCTGGATGGCACTGGGAGACTGGCACTGGTATGTGTACCCCCTAAATCAGGGTTTACTGTTTTGGGCTATAATGAACTTGCAACTGTGTTCTGGTTGGAAGTGACTGAAAGGGGTTTTCAGAAGACTGTTCATTGGCCCATGTGAAACGAGTTGGATAGTATCAGCGGAGAGAACAGGTGCCCATATTATACTTAAACCAAAGTATCCCACTCAACTCAGGATAATAATTTCAGCATCAAGGCCAAGGATAAAATGAGAATGGTGATTTAACTGCTTTTCCCTCCCATAGAGGTGTCCCTTCAGGTCAAATGAAGGCATGTTGACTTGAAAATCTGAGGAAACCTGCATGTTTTCTGACTATGCTTTATCTTTTTTACGGATAAAAGGGAGATTTAAGAATGTCAATCCTGCATCTTTCATTGGCATGAAATTTTCCAAAAAATGTGTAAAGGAGGCAAAAAAATTGATGCTTGGAGACAGGCTGCTGATGCATTGTGGAGAAATTTTCAAAAACATTCCCTTTAGAAATGATTCATCTTATGTGTCATATATTTCCCTTTTTCTCTGTACTTTTTCCTTCTTACAAAGCACTGGAAAACAGGATCCTCGCTGCTTAAGAGTTAATCTGCTTTCGCTACCTATTCCTCACCTGCAGTCAATATTCTCCCTCTGTGACAACCATAGCTATGAATTTATTTATACAGCAGCAGTGCCCAGGGGCCCCAGTAGGGATCAGCATTTCATTTATAAGATGGAGCAAAACATAGCACTATCCCGTGTGACTTTTTTTCTTAACAAAGGATGAAAAAATATAAGTAGTTACTCCCATTTTACAGATGGAGAACTGAAAACCAAAGAGGCAGATTCAGAAAAGGATTTAGACAACATACTCACTGCCACTTAGCCTGCATCCCTTATACTCATTACCCTGACTAATGGCTATCTGGTCTTGGAATGATCTATATATTTAATAGATTCTTAAATTTTTGACTAAATTTAATTGATTTTTAAATTTCCCGTGATACATATATTTGTGCCGTAATATAACCTAAATCTGGAGCTGCCCAGAATCTATTTCAAGCCAAAATTCCCAAAGGGATTCGAAACCTAGGTTTTCTTTGCCTAGCTCATCAGTGAGCCTACTGGATTGAGCTTCTCATACAACAATGATGGTAGACCACATTTACACAAGAACGTATGAGAAACCAGGAACCTGGATGACTAATTGAGGGTGATGATTGGTTTTCCTTTTCTGTGTTCCATGATTTTGTATTAAATCCAGCATCTGTATGTAGGCTTGTGTCCAGTTTTACCACTTTGGATGCAAGGTGTAAAGGACTGATGTTAAGTGTACTGTTGTCCAGATAAGCCATGAGGAATTGAAATGAAGGGTGTTTGCTTTCATCCCTGAATATAGCAGTTGGACACAATTCCCAAGGCCTATTTTTATTCAAATACTACCTTGAGAAATACACCTCAGAAATGGGGTTGGAAGCAGGCAGATAAGCTATTGCTTTAAACACAGTCTGTGTCATTTAGCACTGCTGATCCAGCATCATAGCCTAAGCTCACCTGAAAGAGGACACAGGTGCTTTGAACTAGTAGAAATAATACTTCAACAAGACCATTAGAAATTAACTCTGCCAGCTGCAGCCAGAAGTTCCTGGAAAGGACAGTGCAAGGGGACATGTCTTACTGCTGCATCTCCTTTTGCTTTTCTAGTTTTTCTCCCATGTAGCTGAGTTTACAAAGTCTGCCAGCTTTAGAAAATTCCTCTCACCCTCGCTGCAGCTCCGAACCTCTTGTCTTGCTGTACACCCTGAGGACACTGTGCCCAAGATTCACAAAAGGATGACAGGTAAAACACTTGTTCTCAGCAATTCTACAGTATGTACCAGTGAAGATTATTCCAGTCTAGTCTGAGATATATCTTTAATTTCTGAGTTCCTCTTCTCAGCAATTATCTGACTGTTGTCTTCTCCAGCATAAAGAACAGTCTAAGGTGTTGCCTTAGACTGTGTTCAGGAATGTTCCCAGACAGCAGACCTCAAACACTATGAAAGAATCTCTAGTATGGTTAATTCAGGGAAAAATTACTCTTTCCCAGAATTCCTGGGGCTATTCAGGACTATTTAAGTACTAGGGACATTCCCAGTTACCAGCTTAGTTGTTATCATCTGCTCTTGGAGGCTAAAATAATTTAACATTATTGAGACAAGCCATTTTGTGCCACTAAACCTCAGTGCCAAAAAATAGTTCTAATACTAATTTTAATATCTTAGTATTGACTAATGACGTGGCTCTGTGAGTCAGACTGGGAGTGAGACTTTTATTTTCATCCACTTCTAAGAAGTTCTTGGTTTTGCATAGCTGTGCATTGTAATGAAGAACAAGATTTATATTGTTTTCTTGTATAAAGAATACCAATCTGAGCTACAGTAAATTTGCATGCTTTCACTGAAATCCACAGGACCAAGATTAAATTTGAACTACTGATTAAATCTTTTGCTCAGTTATCATCCAGGTTCTTAGTGCTTTCAAGATCAAGCTGTAACGGTCCAATCCAATTATCTTTGGAAAAGGAAAGTTGACTTTGACTATGTGTTGCAGGATGAGTAACTGTGTATCATGGTTTCAGAGTCATTCTAATGAAACCCACCTTGTGCTGCAATTATGCTAGGAACTTTTAAAAGGACATTTCATAGATGTTGTATTCTTGAGAGGTGCCACAGTGATAGTCCTGAAGGCTGAAGTGTTTCATCTCACCCCACAATAAATGAAGAGCAAGCAGCTGCAACATACACTTGGTCTAAGCTACACCAAATCAGCAACTCCCACTTCTGGGACTCAGAGATTTGTTACGACATTGCTATGTTTTCCGTGAGAGAAAAATCTCTCCAAACTGGGTCAGGAAAAAAGGTTCAAAAAGGTCCATCAGCAGTTTCAACTGAGTCCCAAATGTGTGCCGTATACAAGCTGATTTTCTGCTTTCACTCCTCAATTTCTTTGTCCCACTCCTATCCTCCCTTACTTTTCCTCTCTCCTATGAGAGAGAGCTTTAGTCTTGTGTTTAATAGCAGTCTGAGTTAGCCAGACAAGATAATTTATTTCACAAAACTGCTGTGATCTGGTGACCAAAAAGACAGATAAAGCAACACCTTAAACAGCCTAACATGAGTACAAGGTCTTGGAGAGCTAATAGGAATGTGTGCTGTGATTGTCCTTCTCCAGTTCAGAAAGTAGAGTTAGCATCAGAAAGAGAAGCTGAATTTTGTAGGTTTGCTGTGTTTCTCTGCTTATGCCCCTTTTTTGTCTTTTCTCACTCCCCTGTTTTACATATTTGCCTCACTTTCCCTGCAAGGAAGCAGGTTAGCAACAACAGCAATCCTAGCCCTTCTCAGCTAACTTCTGTAAGGATGTTTTTTGCTTTTCTGTTCCAAAGAACATTTATTACTATCTTTAACTGTGTTTCTGTCTGTTAAAGTACAGTATTGTCTCTATAGTTTTTTTCTATAGCTAAAGGGAGAATAAAGTATATAGTTAAAGACTCATTTAATAGTTCTAAATTTTCATTTTTCCACTTTTTTTCTTCATCACCAAATGACTAAGCAGATTAACTCAGTGGTGCTAGACTGTGAGAAGCAGTGTCATTAAACAGTGCTCAGAAAAAAATCAGAAAGTGTTGCTAGAGCAGGAGCCAGACTGCAAGTGTCTTCCCTTGCTGACAAGTCCTCAGTCACTAGGGTGCATTAACCCAAGTCCATCGTTGCTACTGCCCACACACTTCATCGCAATGAGCAGATTGTATACTGTTGTAGGCATTCCTGGGAACGCAGTGAGATTGAAACACCTCTGTCAAAGACTGGATCCCCTACACCCTGGGCTGAAGATGTCCATCCCAGAGACTGCACTAATCTGTAGGCTACTGAAGGTATGAAACAAAAAAGAAGAAAGTTGTAGCTTTTAAAATATGTTTTAAAGCTTGCTTGATTCCATTTATTTTTCCTGAAAACTTTTACTATCTTTTGCCAGAACAAGACCGTTGAACATTTGAGCTAAGGACAGCTTCCACTTTGAAGTCCCACAGACATGAGAGACAACTGGAATTAGATGATTATGCATGATACAGCATAACACAGTTAATATGTATGGGACAGCTATTGTCCTACTCAAAGTTAGGACTCCAAATTCTTGTTGAACTGCAAGAAAAATGTTAAGGACCTACAGGACTATTCAGGATCCAAGCAGAGGTGTGCAGAACCGTACTTATATATACCAAAATTTAAGAAAACAAGGCTTACTGTTTCCAGAAGAAGGTACTATTTATGTTCTTCTGGAGGATATTTTGCTCACACTAATCAAAACCATACATGCATTAGTAATACAATAGTGTGCATGTCTAACAATGGAAATCTTTTGTGCACTTCAATCATATGCTTTCAATTTGTGGCCAAGCAGCTGAACACATCTCTTCTATGATCCTTGGATTCCTTTTTAACTCTATGGGCTGGAATCCATCACTTCCCACCATTTTCAAGAGTGAGAATTTGAAAGGTTTATTCTGATCATTAATCAGCCCCTCCAATTAAGCACAATTACACCCTATAATGATAGTTATAATTATTGATTGATTAATCTTTCAACTATTAATTAAGAATCTTAATTAAAGGAGTTTTTTCATGTTATTTAAACTGAAACATGACTAATTATTTTATAATTTACCCAGTATGTGCAAAACCTGCACTAGTTCTGTTATGTTTTCTGTTTCACTGCTGTATTGAAAAGGCTGGATTTAGTTTTTTTCAAAAATAGCTAATGCCTCCATCTTTGCACAACCAAGCTGGGACGTCTTTGTCCATCCAGATTTTCAGAAAGGGCTGAATCTGAAATAGTTCTTACAACAGCAGCTACAAACGGGTCTCATGAGATTAAATAGTCAATTGGAAAATCTTGGACTGTACCTGCAAACTGTCATGGATACTTGAATTATTCTTTAGCCCAAAAAGTGTCTCACAGTATGTAAAATGAAGAAGTCTTTTATACTCTGGCATGAACGCAAGCACAACCAAAGTTGTATTACATGAAGAATGATGCGAAGTTCTAGTCTCGAAAAATTTCAAGTCTCTAGAGTATTTATTTTGGCTATCACAAAACTGAAGTACAGCTGCAGAGAATGGATTCATAAAGACAACACAGAAAGTTTCATCTTGAACAATATGGTGAAGCACTTAGATATACCCATAGGCACAACTCTTCCTATTTGGAAGAAAGTATGTGTCAACTACATGGCAAACTTATATACAGAATCATTTTGGGGACTGCTTATCATTGTTTAACTCAGCCTTCCACTTGTGTTTCAGTAGACTGAACTCTATATATCAGTGCTTCAAAAATAATTGTTTGGGGGAGGCTTTTTGTTCAAAATAGAATTTTTTTTCTTTCTGACACAGCCTATCTGTTTTATACTGTAGGCATGGTAATGCTTGATTCCATTAAAAGTGATGGATACAAGGACAAGTTTTTAAAAACCTATTATCAAAATTTTAGGTTCTACAACTGAATTAGCCACTCCCTGTGTAGTTACTGGATAGAAATAAAAAAAAATCTTAGCTGTGATTCATTTCACGCTTAAATAGATCCTTAAAATGTCAGGCAAATGGTTCTCTCGTACAGCTTATTTTTCTCTGTTGACTATAAAGGGAGGCAAAGATGACTTGTTCAGCTATATAACTCTAAAATTAAGTAAGATCAACCTCTCCCTGTGTGTCCAACTCTTGCACATGCTATTTAAAATTTTAACTTCAGTCTCTGCCAAAACCTTTGTGTGCTGGAATACACATTCTGAGAATATTCGCTTAAACAGTTGTTATGTTGAATATATAATGGGATTATTTGTGTGAACATAAATAAGGGTGGAAGAATCAGGTTGTTTAGTCCAATAATACAACTGAACTTGGTAGAACACAGCATAAAGGCACACACACTTTTTATTAGGAAATTAATCAACAGGGGATATTGATTTACAAACTAATAGATTCTGTTAGAATAGATTCTTCTAACTATAAAACTTTCAGTCTGGAGAATATTATTTTACTTTAAAAGCATCAAAATGAATTGTCCTCTGGTTATATTTTTAAAAGCTTTACCAGCACAGAGTAAAAGAAAGTTATGTCATTTCAAGTTAATCCCTTGCCATTTCAAAAAAAGAAGCAGAAAAGAAGCTCAAAAGAATCAGTCAATTGCAAGTATGGTAGATGCAGTGGATGTACCTCAGTCTATGAGTAATGGGTTTTGTTGATAGTATACACAAGTAAGCTGGAAATTCTCTAAAGCTCATGACACACTTTGGACAATATATAAACTTAACTGCCAGACAAGGCTAAAAAATTATGGAACTGTCTGCTTCATAAATTCGCTTATATCAGACCCTGACACACCTGTCTCAAAATTGGCAGAGATCAATAGAGGCAGAAACCTTTGCACCACGAGGATGCTAATCTCTGAGGACTGGCCTGTTTTTTCAGATTGTGAGAAATTCTGCTTTTGTTTGTATTTTTTTGTTGTTGGTTTTGTTTTTAACCTAGCCTTATACCTGCAGGTGACTAAAGCAGAACCTTGTTGAGAGAAGCTGTCTGGCTTAAAACACCCTTTACTCTGTATCAGCAGTGAGATGAAAACACCACTTGGAATGGAACTGAAAGGCCTGAGACTTTCACTCGAGTCATGATGGTGTCTGTACAAAAGAGATATTCAGGCATGAATACAATTCGTGTTGTATGAAGTGCTGGAAATTACTCTGGGCAGCTTTCCACTATAAGTTCTTCTGAGTCCTCATCAGAAGTCCATTGTAGCCAACTGAAAGATTCTCCTTTTCTGTGAATTTTAGCTGGGCTTGTACGTGTCCAAAATGTCTGGTATGAGATTTATATTCTGAAACTGCAGTAAGTTCAGTCTGCAACAAAGTGGAGACTAAATCTTGATATATTTTCTGTATTATTTGACCAACTTCCTTTGACTTTCATTGATTTTAGATGAAGTAAAAACTCAGCAGTAGCCTGTACAGTCTCCTTCACATTTTGAGTATTGGTGACCTCTTTCTATCAATAACTATATGGATACCAGCACCTGCAGCTCAGAAACCATTTATGATCATAAATTTGCCTAGGCTATAAATAATCTGCTTCCAAAGAATCTGTAAAAATCAAGAAATTGAAAATATATCTCTTACATTTTTTTTTTGTTTACCTTTGCTGATTTTTAAGCATATCAAAATATGCTGTCCATGCTAATCTGTCAACTTATGAATAGAGAGCTTTAAACACTCAAAGAATATATAACGAAAATAGGCTCTGATTTTTAAATTATTACTGGTTGACCTATAGCCTTGTTAGTCCACAGCTTAAATTATCTATTCATTTCATATCACTGGGGACAATAAATATTGGGAATCGCTAGTTTGGGTGTTTTTTCTGTCTCATTCAAATTGTACCACAAGGTGAGTTCTCAGCGATGAACTGAATTTCCCTGAAGTTCACAGCGCTTTCGTTATCAGCATCTCTCCCTAGCACACAGGGCCTCGCGTTGCTCACACAGACAGCACCAAAATGCACTGCAGAGCTTTTAATGCATTCCGAATAGCTCTTGTCATTCAGGATCCTTCATTTCATGTTTCAGATTTTCCCAGGGGGCTTTGATGTTAATCCATTTCACACTTCTAACACATCTGTTCTTCTTCTGGCTTTCTTATCTCTTCTGAGCATTCAAATAAAAAAAAATAAAAAAAAGAAAAAAGTTTTAGCTGTCATTGTGCAGTTTCTGAAGCAAGACTTTAATGATGAAGCATATTCTAGCTAACTTCATTGATACTTGGTTTTAGCCACACAAGGAGTTATGTATGCACAATATTTCCAGGGCTAACTGTTTCCCCATTACTTTGAATTTCTCTTGGCTCTTTATGCAATTAAGAAACAGCTGCCTGTCACAATCACTAGGAATAAGACAGTGTGGTCCAATGATTAATTTTTGAACCTCAACAGCTCAGTTTTATAGGAAGAAGCCATCCCTCTCTAGCAAAATTAACTAACTAGTGACAAAAAAACCCTTGCATGTGTACGTGTCAATATGAAGCAAAATGCTGTGCAAACACCTTGCAGTGGTCATTTCTGCTTATAACAGGAGTTACCAAAATTCAGTGTTCTGATCCTTGTTGTAAGATCTCAGGCAAGTTATCATTTCTTCTGTCAGAAGCCTAAGGTTTAAATTGGAAGTAAGTAGTATTAATAAGTAACTCAGAGAATTCATTATTGTTTTCCATCACACTAGAAGTGGGATTTATCTTATGTACCTCTAACAGTGTCATGTATCTAGTCAAAACTAGATAGTCTCACTCCACAGTCAGTGGTGAAATACTGGAAGCTCTGGGTGTGATTCATCTCATCCTAAGATTGCTGTCTAGATAGGTGGGATGAATCACCATCTCTAGGTGTCACTTTCCATTGACATGCAAAGTTTCTGGATGAGAGTTTAAACTGAAAGGTTAACATTCAGGTAGCTAGAGCCATGTAAAAATAATCCTAACTTGTGATTTTACTTTGGAGAATAAAAGAACTATTATAAATGCCCTTAAAAGTTTCCTTTTTATCCTTTTTTTCCACTATGCCTGGGTAAAGCATTAAGGCTATTAATGATCATGCCTATTTTAAATATGGAAATGCACTATTTCATGGTTAAACTTTACAGGGAATTTTCTATTGTACAATCACACCTTATTTGAAGCATGTTTTGTGGGACTGACCAAAACTGGTTGCTTAACAAAGGCGGTAACTTAATAATGCTGGAAAAGAATTGTATTCAAAGCATCTCTATAGACAGGAGGTTACCTAATAACATTCTATTGTAGGCCTGTCACTGTCTATGAAAGACATGTATTATCATATAAATGAAAAGACCGCTTTTTTCCATCATCCATATCCTCACTCCCCCCTAAAAAAAAAAAAAAAAGATACACAAAAAAAATCCGTTCAGACCAAATCCTAGCAATACAAAGTTCTTTGCAAATTCTTACCAATTCTTGATGGTTTTCAAGTATTTTTAAGCCAATTCAGAATGTACCTAAAAGCGAGGTGCTTGTGACACCTTTATATTTGATGGTCAATTCATATTAAGAAGAAGAGTGATCCAGATAACAGCCTGTAAGTTACAGCTTTCTCATGGGATGATTGCTTCTGGTTTGCTTCCTTATATGCTGCTGTCCCATGGTGTGGCACTTAGTCCCATGGCTGTGAGACTTGACTGCATGAAAAAAGCAGGACATTTTCATTTGGCCATTGCAGATGGTGCTATGCAAAGATGCTTGAAGCATTGAAGATGATTTAAGCATCAATGTTTATTTGGGCATTAAAAAGTTTGTCATAAGCAGTGCAATCTCTAGTGAACAGGGAAGTCAAAGGATGTGTACGAACAGGGCGGTAATGGATCTGCCTAAAAAAAATGATTAACATAACAAAATGTTATTCAGGTAATCTATCCCATTTTGTTAAAAAGAAATCAACTTCTGAACAGTAACTACGTTAAAGCAAAGAGAACTTTTTTATGATGGAACAATTTTCTGTCAGAAATGCTGATTTTCCAAATGAAACACTGCTCCAACAGCGGTTTCACTGACTTTTTCACCAAAAACGTGGTTGAGATGACTTCTATGAAGTTTCTTATTAGAATTAAAGCATCTAGTTGAAATGAAGCACTTTTTGTTTTATCAGAATCAAATGCTTTAATATTTTCTTTTTGTCTGAACTTATCTTGCAGATAATGTAGATGTTTGGACAGTTAATTCTTATTTAGGAAAAAAACACATTTCAAAATGTGAATTTCCTGGTGAAGAGAAGAAATTTCAGTGATGACTGGATTAGTCTCTTGAAATAGGGCTATAGACTTAGGCCTAGAACTCTTAACTTCCCAATGCTTAAGAAATTTTGGTGAGCTGCCCAAAAATATTTTAAAGCTTATGTCTAAAAGTACTGAATAGGTAGAAAAACTGAGTTTTCTTCTCAAAGGGAGGGATTTTTTTATCACTGAATTTTTTATTTCACCCCAAACTGACATAAAAAAAAGATGAAAAGGGCATTTTATATGTGTGTGTGTGTGTGTGTGTGTATAAAATGCAAAAATTGAAAAAAAAAGTTAATACAAAATTACGTGTGGGAAAATACAGTAGACTCAACCAGGAAGATGTTTTTTAATTTGTCTTTTTTTTTTTTGATCAGACATTGAAGTAGTTTGGGAATTAGGATTAAGATGGTTTGTCCTGTTCTATGTGATGCCAATCATAATTTTGCAACCCTTGTAATTTTTTTATCTCTATTCATAACAGAAATCCTAGTTGGAATACAGTTCTTACCATACATTTCAGTGGTGAACTCCGACAATGGGGAAACTGCGAGATGGAGTCCATCAGAGAAGCCTGATTAGAAAGGAAAGGAGGGTAGCAGGTAGTCAGCCATACCTCGCATCGGGTAAGGTGGCGACAAATGAGTGTTTCTAACTTCAGTTTGATCATGCAAACTGATTTGCTATGAATGTTTCCATACTAAAATGAAATACTCTGCTGATTTTTCCAATAAGAAATGAGGATTTTTTGACATTTTTTCCTGATGTCTTTCAGGTGATAATTGCTTGCTGCTTCTGTTAGATAACAGAGTTGCTAGTCAAGTGTCAGAAATGTCTGGTTTGAAGCTATGTTCTTCACGCTGTAGATGGAGTGCGTGGAGGGATCTTCAGTGTAAAGTGTCTGAAGTGCTAGTCATTTTCCTTTAACACATCCCAAAGGACACTTGAATTCATTGTGAACAAAAAAATGCCACAAAGACCAAGACTGGTTTTTTTTCCAGTATGGCTTCATTTTGTATAATGTGCTACCGTGCCCTCCGCATTCCTCCTTCCCTTTACAAACAGTCATGTGGCTCACGCTCTTCAGTTCTGCATTTGGTGCCTATGGTCTTCGAGTCTGCAGACACACTGCAGAGGTTGCTTTTGAGCAACCTCTATCAGCTGGATAATGTCTTGCTTGATCTGACTAATTTATATTCTAGGAAACAGCTGGGTTTTTCAGTTGTAATGGACAACCACTCCCACCCTCCCTCAGCACGCAGTTCTGGAAGGTTCATCCATTCCTGCTTCCCCAGACTACCTATTTCAGTTATGTATGACTGGAGAATATCACTGAACTTACTTAAAGGGTTATGAGAGACCTGTGATTTTTGCTACTTCCCAGTGAATTGAATGACTGAAAACAAAAAACAAAACTACTTTTCTGACTCATATTGATATTTTGTCCCAGAATGGGAAAAAAGGAAAGGGGAAGAAAAAAAAGAAAAAAAAAAAAAAAAAAAAAAAAGAAAAAAAAAAAAAAAGAATAGCTGGGATGTCTGTGTTGTTATTAAAATTGCAAACAATTTTGAAGCTTCCAAACCAGCCTGCTCATTTGAAGAGTAACCATGCCTAACATACCTCAGCAGTGCTGTCATTCTCTTTTGACTCTATTTAAAGCTGAAGGGACACACCATTTGTCAAAAATCATCAAGTTTCAAAGTTAGATCTTTACTCAGTTACCCAAATTACCAAGTTACCAGTTACCCATGTGTTGAACACAGGATGACAACTTAATTTTCTGAGGACTTTCCAGCCTGGCAAGTGATGTTCTGTTTTAGGAATAAATTGTGCAGACTTTATAGTCTAAATTGAATTTTAGTCTCTCCAAACCAGATAGACAAGTAGAACAGAAGTGCTACTACAGAAGTGGAAATCATCTGAGAACACACTCACACATGCACACACTTAAAAAGAAAACAAAATGAAAAACCTTCCCAAAGCAAACCTGTCCTTCCAGATGAGGGAGTTGTTCTTTAGATTAGGGACCCTGCAGACAGAGGAAGCATGTGGCTGAACTGAATTTAAAAGCAACCTGCTCTGGAATTTGAAGAAGCCCTAAAAGCAGAAAAGCTGGCACAGAGGGGACAACTGCTACTGGATGCTGGGAAAAGAGAAGGTTTCAAAAACTTTGTGAAGGCAAAGGTTGTAGAGAGGAGGGGAAGGATAGAGACACATACTTTAAAAGGACATTCTATCCTTTGAAAACCTGTTTGCTTTAGTATGTTACTAAAAAATTAGGACAAGGATTATTGTCCTATTCATTTCATCCTGTTTCATGGAACATTGTCCTATAAAAATAAGTTACTGTTATTATCATGATAAATAAAGGACAGATCTGAACAGCACTATAAATTTTGGTAGGTTTAGATCTATTGCATGAATTTAAATGGATGTTTTTGTCACGGTTATCTATTCCCTTGACCACTCTTTTCAAAGAATTAAGGATACAGAATTTTAATATTCAAATAAACTGCATTTTGCAGCATCATTTCTTCAGTATTTGGAAATGCAGGAGTGCTAATAATAATGATCATGCCAAAATATAAACACTCACTATAAATAACTGTTACTGGACACAGGCAAAACATAGAACTTAGATCTTCTCCTAATCAAGCTCTTTTATCCTTGTTCAGTGAGCTGTTGCATTAGGGTGAGGATGAAGACCTTGAAAATTCTGAATTTCCAAATGATACAAAAATGCAAAGGTCTGGAAATAAACCAGGAGTCAGAGAAATACATCTGCAAAAAATGCTTAGATAATGGGAAGAATTAAAAACACAGACTGGAACCAACAATTTGAGAAATAACTGAGAAATTATACTGACCACACCAAGAAAAGGAAGTAACATACATCACTGTTATTTAGAATGAGATAAAATCTCTGGACAGAGCCACACAGATCTCTGGGGATGACGGAAAGCAAATTAGACATATTCTGCAATGGACTAGGGACTGAATATAATGGAAAAATCATAATCCTGGGTCAGAGGATCAGTACACCATTTCACAGGTCTCTGACATTTCTGCACCATACATTTAAATGGCTTCCTGGCTATCAGAATCTAGCACAAAACAGGAGGAATATTTCTGAACAGCGTGCCATAAGTTCCATGTCCAGATGTGTAAGATGATAACATACCAAACCAAAGCAGTTGCTTACATGACTAACAGCTATCATAGCACTACTATAGTGATGGAATGTTCTATAAGCTACTGCCTTCCAACGACAAGACTTTCTTAAGGATCGTCTTTAGCCATCCTGCCATGCACTTCCAAAATTAGTTTCAAAGAAGTAAAACAAAAAACATAGTAAAATCCAGACAAGCAGATGATAACTGTTCATAGGGGAAACAGAATAAATAAGATTATCCACACTGAACTTTACACTATGTGGTTTGTGTACTATGGGATCTGTCTAGATTTGACCCTCATCCAAGATGCTATTGTGGAGGAGAATTAGGAAAGTTTGGTGGGAATATTTTGAAACAACATGGTCATGTTTTATTTATCTTAAAGACGGGGCATAGTGAAAATAACAGTTGGATTTGGTAAGAAAACACAGAGTCATCCAAATAAATTGCTTAAAAAATAAGTTTTTTGGTGAGGGGTTTTGTGGTGTTTTTTTTTTCCTTTCTTTTTTTTTTTTCTTTTTTTTTTTTTTTTCCCCTGTAGATTACACTATCAAAGACTTTGTGAGTCTTAACTCTACATTCTTGTCAAAATCAAAAGATAAAAGCAACCACACAGTCCAAAATAGACAAGACTCATCAGGTAATTTACCTATATTCAAATTATTGCTCTGTCCTCACAGAGTGTCAAAACCACTCACATGTTGTTAATCTTCAGGTGTATCTTTTCCAGTCTTACATTTAGATCTATTCACTGCTTTTCAACAAGTATACTCTAGAAGAAGGTCTTATACTTGGACCCTCCACAACAAAGTCAGCTTGACTACTTTCATGTACTACTCCAGTGAAGGATGGAAGGAGCTGCAGGAGAAAAATATGTTTTGAAATGACAAAGTATTTTGTAGCTGGGAACACCCTTTCTCACCCAGCTACTGCTAAAGCAGATACCTGATGTTTTAGGATCCTTTCTTCTTTTCATCCCCAGGACTCAGTTTCAATTCTATGTAAAATATTGTGTTGTGAGAAGAATTAAGAACCTGATCTAAATTAGCTCTGTTTTAAGTGGGAAGTTGAACCAGATGACCTCCAAATGTCCTTTCCAACCAAAATTATTGTGTTCCTATGGCTACTGTTCAGTATCACTTTTCACAGGCTGTCAAAAAGGAAAAAAAAAAACCCAAAACCGAGCTGTCTGGACTCAAACAGTCATGTCTAGTGACGTACAGTCAGATTCTGATCCAAATATATTCAATGCTCAATGCCTTAAAGTCATAATGGCATAGGGAGGCAACCCAGAAAAGATGAAATATGTATAATTGGGATTATAGGAATATAGGTAACATATTCACCTTTGAAAATTAGACAAGCAGAGTTGGAGACAGCTTTAAATAGAAACAAGAGGTGCAAGCAGAGTCTATTCTATTTGAACACATAGCTGCCCTGCATAAAGAACACCTTCACCGAATGATCCTATGCTGTACCTAGAAAAAGGTGGAAAGTTGGAAGAGTTGCGTAAAGTACACCTGCGTAATCCACAAATAACATAATGACCTCTGCTTTAGAAATCTTTACTTGGGGATACTTTTCAAAGTGAGTGGATTTTTTTTCCTTTTCATTTTAGAAGCCTGTTCTCTCATTACTGTAGCTTATTTTGTTCATTAAATCAGTTATGCAGACATTTTAATTGCAGATCAAAAATGAGGGCAGGAGCAAGCCAACGAAAAGAAGCAAAGATCTTTCGCAATGAACAAAACATAAAAGAACTCATCTGAACCAGTTTTAAACTGTTTGCCCTGTATTTTTTTTTTTTCCAAACAGAGGCTCAATTCTTCACATAATATAATGAATAGCACACGCTAAGCATTGAACAAATAGGTCTGTAATTATACTACGGGGTCTTGGTGACACTGATAAAACATTCACCATTACCCTTTCATTGGAATTAGGCTAATTATGTACATAGTTGGGTGTCCATTAATCCTATTATTATTATTATTATTAAACAGTATTATTCATAATTTAAGTTTTCCTTCCTTTAATTTCAGCCCTGTAACAAACGAGAATGTTCCATGCTTAATTAACAGCCAAAAGCTTGAAAGTACAGTATAATGGGACATTATGGGGGCTCTATAGTGAGTTAATGACATAGCAACCAGCTAATGAGAATGAGGAACTTTTACAATGGTATTCTAAAATGAATGGCACAAAAGCACAAGTTGTGTCAAATAACATCATTGCCAGTATCCTTACTTAGTCTTCTGAAGTTGGATAGACTTTATCCTTCACTTCTCAGAGCAACAAGATTCATAACCTAGCAGTGATTTTCTTTAGCAGGAGGAAAGTTAGCTTAGTAAACGTTGTGCTACTGCATTAGCAGTGCCATTCGCAGTCTCTAGGAGCTGTTCTCTTAGGCCAAAATCTATCTCATACCAGGGAATAAAAGCAGGGACAGGAGAGGTGAAAAAGCTAAGGCTCAAAGAGTCCTAAAACAAACACCTCTTTATAAAATTGTCTTTCATCCTGGGTCATATTAGGCTGGATTGCAGGATGGCACTGTTCTCTAGACAGGATGGAAAAGGGGACTTCTAAGAAGAATACTTAATTCATCATAATACTCATATTAAAAGGGCCTGAATTTTAATCTTATTCAGGTACAAATTCACTGAGTAATATTCAATATTCTGTATACCCCATCCTCATATGTAAAATCATAATAACACTATTTTGCTCCAACAAGATGTTGAGGGACTATCTCCCACAGTGGTTGCATGGAGGACAATGAAGAAGGAGGATTTTCGGTAACTGATCATTTTTTGCACAACAATTAAGAACCTAGTATGTCACAAAGTTTTGCAGTATTAGTGCTACTGCAATTCAACTTAAATGAAACTTACTGAAGTAACTATTCTTACGTTAAGTGATTACAGTAGCATACATAGGATACTCTCTATTCTATTTAATTTAGTAGAGGCTGAACTATTAATTACATGTTTCATCTGGGAATATTTCTCTGTGCTTGTTTAAGAATAGCCAGAGTTGCAATCGGCCTAAGATATTTCTCTATAATGGATGAAAGTACTTACTTTCCAGAAATACTTCTCACTCCTTTGAGTCAAAATGAATCCCTTATAATCCCATGTTTTGCATAAGAGACCTAACTTCAAGATGGCTACATTTAAATTATATGAATTTTTCCCCCATGTTTACCTGATTTGCAAACTATTTTAAAAGTGCCAGTTCAGACTCTTACTGTTGCTAGACACAAGAAGGTGTGAGTGCAGATCTCAGTTGATAATCCTTCATGTGGGTAATGCAAAACTCCGTAGAAAATAGCAGTCATAAAGTAGTAACCAGGCTGTGTTGCATCATTTCTAGTTCTATTATCAGAAGTCTGTGGTCTCAAAATCTGCTCTTCAATCCAAAGGTTGGACTGTGGAGTCAGCTCTGATTCAAGATGCGTCAAAATGGTTTTCTGCTCAGTGAAACAAAATTACATATTTACCTTTGAGGAGAAGAAAAAATACCCATCTACCCCAATAATATGTGGAAAAAATAGGCAGAAAAGTGATTAACATTGAATTGTATAAACATGTAAGTGCAAAGAATTACTGCTTCATTTTCCTGTGAGCAAAGGTGAGCTATGGGTTTTAACATACGAATAAGACTGCATGAGAGAAAGCAAAAGGCACATCAAATAGTCTGTCATGGTGTTTCTACTGAAGAACACATGCCTTTTCTTTACAGTGAGGACGAAGACCCTACAGCAGAAAAAAAGGTTTTTTTCCGGTTGGTACTGTTTTCCCATCTTGCTGGCATTTGTTTCAGTAATTACATTTTTCCCTTCAAGATTCTACACTGGTTTTGATCTGAGCTGAACATGGGTAAGACTAATTTTGATTTGCTATAAAGGCCTGACAAGACATGTAATTGTTTACATTTGAGAACTTAACCCTAAAACCAAAATAAAACAGAATAAAATAATTTCTTATTCAAGTGTTATTGGTCCTGCACATATTCTGCATCAAGAGAAAAAGAATTACCGCCTGTTTCATTCCCTTTGTCTAAATCAGAAATGAAAACTAAATAACTGGGCATACCATGCCAAAAACTCATAAATCAAATGTGCCCCCAAATAAGCAGTATTCATAATAAAGATATGCAAATAGCATTGACAGAAGCCATGCAAATCATTTCACAAGTAAATCAGGGTAAGTGGGCAGTAATAAATTCCAGTTTCACTAGAATGGCAGAAATTTAGACGAATTAGTGAAAGGTGAGAATATTTTGCAAGCAGATGGAAAGTCGGTAATCATTTCATCAAGTGCAACTGGACACTGTAAATTATTCCATCTTTCACTTCAGGATTAGACACACATGTGATATTAACTTCTTCCAGATTTATTTTTGTAAATCTTTTGGGTGGGGATAAGAAATATACAGAAATATCAACAACATGTAATTCAATATAAACATAATCTGGTAACTATCAGAACTAGGGAAAAAAAATTCTGTTCATTATTGTGGAGTTTAGATGAAGCTCCCTCCATAACACTTGTAGAAGGGACTTTAAGATAAGGTGCAACCAAATATCTTCTCCTCAAAATATTAATTTCTTTCCTGTCTGCATTACATAAAATAAAGGGAAGCAACAAAGACAATCCTGAGGAACACAGATATGCCAATGATTCACAAAAGAGAGGATCACTTGCTGTCTCTTTGGACAACACTTATGCTATGTTAACTCTTGCATCTGATGTCTAGGAACTGGGGTAATAGGTATATTAGAAACTGGAAGACAAATTAGACAGTTTGATGAGGCAGAGCAATGAGTTTTAACCTCAGCAAGGCTCACGTGCCCCAGGTACCTGGGCTGAACTCTGACTTTTCATACACGGACCTTTAACATGAAATACTAAAACACCACATGATTTGTACACAACGCTCTCTGTGGTTGGTATGTTTATATTCTCCTTGTGTTATAAATGGCAAGATAGATTATAACTAGCAGCTTAAAGCTTGAGGTTCTACTAATATGCAATTGCATCCATAGTCACACACCAGCAGTGGAGTCAAGGACTGTTTCTAGCTATTTAGCTAGAGTTTATGACATAATTTTTGAAGGTACTTACCAAAACAATAGATGAACCATTTTTCAAACAGGAGTATGAATTATCTGTCCCATTAAAATTTCTGCAGGGAAGTATTTAAAGTAAACTTCCCAAACAATGAGCCAGTCCTTCCTTCAGAAGAGACATGGTTTGAGGCAGCAAAACTTTGTCAGAACTTCATTACTCCTGCATCCTCAACTTGTTCCCTATTTGAAATGTAATTTTTCACTAGCTTCTTTTTTTTTTCCTCCCTGCCTTTTTTTTTTTTTTTTTTTTCCAAGGCACAAACTTTAGTCTAATTTCTTAGGTGACTGAGATGCTAATCAAGCAACTGAAGACAGAGAGGCTAGTGAAAATAATCAAATGTGAAACTGTCCAGGGGAAACACTCCACTTTGAAGTAAAAGAGAGGAAATTGTCATTTTGAAGCCACTAGAGACAGCCTTCCTGTTACAAAGACGACCCTGGGGAGCCACTACCTGATTTGCTCTTAGTCAGGCTGGCATCTCAGTGACAGGGCAATTGTAATTAGGATGAATAAAATGAGAGATGTGCCAGCTCCCCAATTTGTAATTCAGTGAGCGACATTAAAGACACAGCATTTTGTTTAATTTTTTGAAGAATCACGGATTGTGCTAACAGGTAGCAGGACCTCCCCCTATGGGGATGACTTACATAAAATCTGAATCTCTCTTCATGCAGAGAACAAATATGATACAGGAAATGGAACTGTATTGGGTTTGCATGGCAAGGTTTTGGTAGCAGGGGGGCTACAGGGGTGGCTTCTGTGAGAAGCTGCTAGAAGCTTCCCCTGTGTCTGATAGAGCCAATGCCAGCTGGCTCCAAGACAGACCCACCGGTGGCCAAGGCCAAGCCAATCAGCACCTCTGTGATAACATATTTAAGAAGGGAAAAAAACAAGTTAGAGGGAGCTTTTGCAGCCACAGAGAGGAGCAAGAAGATGTAAGAAACTCTGCAGACACCAAGGTCAGTGCAGAAGGAGGGGCAGGAGGTGCTCCAGGCACCAGAGCAGAGATTCCCCTGCAGCCCATGGAGGAAGGATGAGGGGCTGTAGAGATTCCACCTGCAGCCCATGGAGGACCCCACGCCAGAGCAGGTGGAGGCACCTGAAGGAGGCTGTGGCCCCGTGGGAAGCCCACGCTGGAGCAGGCTCCTGGCAAGACCTGTGGCCCCATGGAGAGAGGAGCCCACACCGGAGCAGGTTTGCTGGCAGGACTTGTGACCCCGTGGGGGACCCACGCTGGAGCAGTCTGGTCCTGAAGGTCTGCACCCTGTGGAAGGGACCCTATGCTGGAGCAGTTCATGCAGGACTGCAGCCCATGGGACGGACTCACATTGGAGAAGTTCGTGAAGGACTATCTCCCATGAGAGCAACCTCGGGCTGGAGCAGGGGAACAATGAGAGAAGTCCTCCCCCTGAGGAGGAAGGAGCGGCAGAAAACAATGTGTGATGAACCGACCACAACCCCCATTCCTCATCCCCCTGTGCTGCTGAGGGGGAGGAGGGAGAGAAATGGGGAGTGAAGTTGGGCCTGGGAAGAAGGGAGGGGTGGGGGGAGGTGTTTTAAGATTTGGGTTTATTTCTCATTGCTCTACTCTGTTTAAATTAGATGAATTTTCTCTCTAAGCTCAGTCTGTTTTGCCCATGACGACAATTAGTGAGTGATCTCTCCCTATCTCGACCCACAAGTGTTTCATTATACATTTTCTCCCCTGTCCAGTGAATGAGGGGAGTGACAGAGTGGCTCTGGTGGGCACCTGGCCTCCAGCTAGGCTCAACCCACCACAGGAGCCCAGATGGTTATGTTATTCTTGTTGGAATTTTAGGCAATCTTTAGGAAAAGTTAAGATAGAAAATCGGATGCTGGGATTTTTTTTTTCCTTCTGTGTTCAGATACACAAGAGGAAAACAATGGAGTTTCACTGAGGTAAGTGACATCAGAATCTGACCTTTCATCTCTTCATCCAGCTAATGAAAATTTCAGGGTACAGATGCATCAAAGACAGTTCTTATCTTTGCCATTAGAATCAATGACTCCAAAAGGGAATATTTTCAGTAGCTTTTTCTGGGTATTTACAATTCATTGCCAGGTAAAAATAAAAGTTATTCCAGAAAATGTATAAATTTACATATGTAAAAACTAAAGATTCATATTTAAGAACTGAACTCCATTCAGAAACTCTTTTAAAATGAGATGTCATAAGTGACTCCAGTAGAAATGGGATGATGGGAAAGTTTGATGTCAGTTTTCATCTCCAAATATGAATTAAAAAAACTCAGATAGAAACAGCATCCTCTTTAAAACAAACAAACAAATCCAACCAACCAGCCAAAAAAAACTTCAACCAGATGTAGGCAAGGGATTACAAAGAGTAAATGAGGACACTTACAACCCTACATTATAAAGAAACATGGTTCCTCAGAGGCTGAACTCTGACTTTGACTCTTGTTCAACAGCCACCAGCACCAACACATCAAGTACCCTGCGAAAGAGACAGCTGGGGAGTGGCAAGTATACTGCGTATCATTTTAGCATTTTGTTTCTGTGAGTTGAAACAAGGCCCTGAATATGAATGCAATTTGAAGTCAGGAAAGTTTCCTATTGTACAAATTTGAATGCTATACCTGGGCACTGAAACATGCCAGTATATAGCTTTTTTTTTTTTTTTTTTTTTTTTTTTTTCCCTAAGAGGTGCATTTTAAAAGTGTAGGCAAAAGTTCCAGAAATGTGGAGATAATCTGTATTTAAAAGATTCTTTGGTATGGTTGGCTGACCCTTGGAAATCTACATATACTCAGAAAAGCCCTCGTGTCTTCAGATTTTTTTTTCAAAACAAATACAAGCTTTAATGCAGGATTTGTGTGACCACTGGTGGGTCCATCAACATTGCAGGGGCCACAAGTCCGACACAATCAAGTCCTCCTCTGCCAGAACAGGTCAAGGTGGTAAATAGAACTTTAACTGTGCTGTCACTGAGCTTAAAACTTGGCCATGTCCAATTTGTAGCAGTGCCTGAATCTAATCCTAGTGAAGTTCCTGTCTATACTACAGATTTGAAGTAGGTTTGTAAGCAGGTGGGTCCGGAAATAACCTTACTGTAATTAGTCCCTCTGGCAGTTCTGCATCTGTAATGTAGCTGGACTGTCAGGGTTACCTGAAAATTTCTCTTTTCTTGGGCTGTCAGTGCACTCTGTGTCACAACCGTTAAATTCTGTTGGTAATACTATTTTTCAAAAGCAAGGTACCTTCCCTTCTGACCTGCTACAGCTGCCTTCATCATCTTGTTCTAGATAGATGCTATCTATCTTTTCCTTGACACTGGAAATTAGTAATTCCAAATTCTGGCATTAAGTCTCACAAGTGTTGTCACCAGACTCCAGCCTCATCATCATTACATCAGGGTGTAAAGCCAACAAAAAAAAGAGTGGGTTCCTGCACAGGACATCCCTACAGTCTTAAAGGAAATCAAGAAGAGCAGAAGATCTGTGTCTTGTAAAGGGAAAGAAAATTACGCTTTATGATTAAGCAGATGAAAAGATAACTGGGAGCTAAATCAATGATTTCTATTTACAACAGAGGATGAAGTAAAGCTCCTTGGCTAACACATCTCAGCCCTAAATGAGTAATTCTGTTTGTAATATAATCTTTTGAGACTTCTTAGTTTGAAAACCAGGATTTGAGAAATTGGAGCAAAAAATTTTTACTTCTATTCTGGTGTCCTACCGTTACCACATGCTTCAGAAAGTAATCTAGCTGGCTAAAATCCTCTGGCAATATCCTAAGCTCTTTGTTTTTAAATCCCCCCAGTCTTGTCAGCCCATTTCACTCATCTGAATCCTAGCAACAGTTTTCTTTCCAGTTTTCATCAACAACATGGTTAAGTTTTCTACTGGAAGAAGGTCTCATGGCTCTCCTTTAATAGCCCAGCAACCACATAAGTGTTAAATCTGTTAAGGTTTGATGGGAAATAATAATAATGGCAAATAAATAAATAAATAAAGCATTGCAAATTACTGCTAGACAAAGAAGCTAGGGACTTGTATGAATACATCCATGGAAACTGGCTAGAGAGCATTTGGGCCTGTTTTAATGAGCAGGAGGACAAGCTAATGATGGCTGGAACGTAACAGGAACATTGAATTCAGCACAATTCATTGTGTTCAAATGAAACCCACCTTCAACAAAACATTTAAAAAAACCCCAGTAAATAAGAGAAAAATCTTGTTAATGTAACTAGACAATGAGAAAACTCCAGCAAAAACTTGACAAACTTTAAAAAATAGTATTACCTCAGATGTGAGGAATTCTGGGTATTACAAGAATAACCAGCTAGGCTAGGAAAGAGATATTAAAGACATCTAAAGGGGAGGTGAAAGACTGACTTTCTAAGTGAAACAATACCAGCAGATGGGTGCTAAAATCTAACTTGTATACTTGACAGGTGGAGCTAACATATATATATGCAGTCCTAAGTCATTAATGAATCATGAAAGATACAAGGCCATTACTGCCGTTATATTTTGCATACGTAGACAGAAGCCAGCACTTCACTCCACACTGGCCACAGGAAGCCAAAAGTGGGCTTGAGTCTATAAAAGAACTGTGCTGGTTTAGGCTGGGATAGAGTTAATTTTCTCCACAGTAGCTAGTATGGGGCTGTGTTTTGGGTTTGTGCTGAAAACAGTGCTGATAACCCAGGGATGTTCTCGTTACTGCTGAGCAGAGCTTACACAGAGCCAAGGCCTTTTCTGCTCCTCACCCCACCCCACCAGCGAGGAGGCTGGGGGTGCACAAGGAGTTGGGAGGGGACACAGCCGGGACAGCTGACCCCAACTGACTAACCACATACTCCATACCATATGATATCATGATTAGCAATAAAATTAGAGGGAAGGTTGGCCACGGGACTGCTGCTTGAGTACTGACTGGGCATTGGTTGGTGGTGAACAATTATTTTCATTTGTACCACTTGTCTTTCTTGGGATTGATTCTATTTATTTTATTTATTGGGTTTTATTGTTTGTGCACCTTTATTAAAGGTGCACAAGTCCATGGGACCTGATGAGATGCATCCGTGGGTCCTGAGGGAACTGGCAGATGAAGTGGCTAAGCCACTCACCATCATATTTGAGAAGTCCTGGCAATCCGGCAAAGATCCCACTGACTGGAAAAGGCGAAACATAACCCACATTTTTAAGAAAGTTAAAAACGAAGACCAAGGGAACTACAGGCCTGTCAGTCTCACCTTGCAAGATCATGGAGCAGATCCTCCTGGAAACTATGCTCAGGCACACAGAAAACAAGGAGATGACTGGTGACAGCCAACATGGCTTCACTAAGGGCATATTGTGCCTGACACATTTGGTGGCTTTCTATGATGCGGTTATAGTACTGGTGGATAAGGGAAGACCAACTGATGTCATCTACCTGGACTTGTGCAAAGCATGTGGCACAGTCCTGCATGACATCCTTGTCTCTACATTGGAGAGACATGGATTTGATGGATGGACTACTCGGTGGATAAGGAATTGGCTGGACGGTGGCACTCAAAGAGTTGTGGTCAACGGCTCAATGTCCAAGTGGAGAACAGTGACGAGTCGCGTTCCTCAGGGGTCGGTACTGGGACCAGCACTGTTTAACATCTTTGTCGGTGACATGGACAGCAAGATCGAGTGCACCCTCAGCAAGTTTGCTGATGACACCAAGCTGTGTGGTGTGGTCGACATGCTGGAGGGAAGGGATGACATCCAGAGGGACCTTGACAGGCTGGAGAGGTGGGCCCATGTGAACCGTATGAAGTTCAACAAGGCCAAGTGCTGCAAGGTCCTGCACGTGGGTCGGCTCAATCCCAAGCACGACTATAGGTTGGGCAAGGAATGAATTGAGAGCAGCCCCGAGGAGAAGGACTTGGGGGTATTGATTGATGAGAAGCTCAACATGAGCCGGCAGTGTGCGCTTGCAGCCCAGAAAGCCAACCGTGTCCTGGGCTGCATCACAAGAGGTGTGACCACCAGGTCGGGGGAGATGATTCTGCCCCTCTGCTCCACTCTTGTGAGACCCCACCTGGAGTACTGCGTCCAGCTCTGGGGGCCCCAGTACAGGAGAGACATGGAGCTGTTGCAGAGAGTCCAGAGGAAGGCCATGAAGCTGATCAGAGGGCTGGAGCACCTCTCCTGTGAGGACAGGCTGAGAGAGTTGGGATTGTTCAGCCTGGAGAAAAGAAGGCTCCAGAGGCACCTAATTGCAGCCTTCCAGTACCTGAAAGGCCTACAGGAAAGCTGGAGAGGGACTGTTTATCAGGGAGTGTAGTGACAGGACAAGCGGTAATGGGTTCAAGCTGAAGTAAAGTAGATTTATATTAGGTATCAGGAAGAAATTCTCCCCTGTGAGATTGGTGAGGCACTGGAACAGGTTGCCCAGAGAAGCTGTGGGTGCCCCATCCCTGGAAGTGTTTAAAGCCAGGCTGGATGGGGCTTTGGGCAACGTGGTCGAGTGGAGGGTGTCCCTGCCCATGGCAGGGGGGGTTGGAACTAGATGATCTTTGAGGTCCCTTCCAACCCAATCCCTTCTATGATTCTATTTGATTCTATTATTATTACAATTTATTATTATTTTTATATTTTAATTACTAAACTGTTCTTATCTCAACCCATGAGTTTTCTCACTTTTACCCTTTCAATTCTCTTCCCAGCACCCTGCTGGGAAGGGAGTCAGTGAGTGGTTGCGTGGTGCTTAGTTGCTGGATGGGGTTAAATGATGACAAGTGCATATACATCTGCCCACTTAGAATCATAGAATCATTGATACTACTGTAACTGCCCAAGAGTTTGAAGACACATTTGGACTGCATCCAGAGCTTCCCACGGAAGGATAACTATCTAATCCAAGTTACCTTCTCCACTACATTTGAAATGCTAATTGAAGGTCAAGGTTGTGTCCAAAAATCATTTTGCGTTCATGTTAGGCCACCCTTGTCTTAGGTGTAGTTTTGAGTCCACATCTAGGAAATTATCATGGAGAAACTTGAGGTTCAAAACCTCACCAAACCCTCACTGAAGCACAGAACCTACTGACAATGCATATTGAGCCTCTCTTGGCCACTTACACCTATCCTTTTGGGGACTGTGGCAGAATCACATGAGTTCAGGGTACCCCTTCAAGGACAAAAATGTCCTGTGGTGGAAGAAGAGATGGAATTTGTAATGAGCTTGATCTTGGGGAGCCAACAGGTAAGTTACAGATGGATAAAGGACTGGGGGTCTGGGATCACACCAAGCTTAAGCACAATTCTTGGCCCAGAATGGCAAAGTCAATGTGGACAGCCATAAATGCTACCCACTGCCTTATTTAGAGATTCCAGCTTGTAAAAGTAATCCATTCCGTAGGGAATTACACCTGCGTACTAAGCCATGAGGATGAAAAGCTTTGCACTATTTGAATACAAATCTGGTTATTGTGTGCACAGACTACGCACAGAACTGAGTTACTAATGTGCTTAAAATTCAGACTCCTGGTTCCAATCAGATAAATCAGTTCTTTTTCAAAGTATAAGAGAATAGGCTCATTTTCACCCCTGGCATAAGAACATACAAGGGTGTAACAAATCTGGCTCCCAGTAGAGCTGGAAAATTCTGTGAAATGTCTGATAAATATTTGTTCAAATGCTTTGGGCCCTGACCCAGCAAATCATGTGTACAGATGAAAAGCAGATGAGTACTCCCAGCAAAATGAAAGGACTATCTGTAGCATTATTCACAGGTTGAACAAGCATACACTGAAACATTTTCCTGGGTGACTCTGGTTCACGGCTGGTATGAGCATGGACTCTAAGCAGAGAACTATTGGTACAATTTATTTCAGGCAGAGAGGAATCATTGCTATTATTGTTATTACTGATATTTTGCAGCCCTCATAGTGGATGCACTTTGACTTTTATAATGTTTTTCCTTGATCCTAGTGTGGCTTGTTCCCATTTCCATGTATCACAAAGCAGTTTATGCTGGCATAACTATCTACAATAGGCACTTATGTTTGTATTTCTGTAACAGCACATCAGAAAACAATGAGAAATAAATAAATAACGACAAAAACAAAATCCTTATTCTCCTATATGGAACATCCACACCAAACACGGAGTACACTCTGTCATGTCCTACTTTCACTTCTCAGAAAGAATAGAACAACCATCAGAAAGATGCAGGCAAGACCAAACATACAAAACTGCTTCCGTACAAGAAGACATTAAATAGACCAAAGATCTTTAGCTCAGACAAAAAAGGTCTGAAAGGATTGAGAGAGGTCTCTAAATTGTAAAGAAGAATAGCAAATGAGTATTTATTGTTTCTCATGGCACAAAAATTATAGGTAGTCAAACAGAATTATCGGATGGGAAGTTCTAAAAGCAAACAAAGGAAAGCACTTTTACATAAATCAGAATTAATTGTGTAACTTGTTGCCACAGTAACTTGTGGATGCCAACTGCATGACGCAGATTCAAAAGATTATTAGACAGATTAATGAAAGAAAAGTCCTTTTGAAAGGATAGACAAAGATGTAAACACTCTAGGTGTCAAGGCTGTGCGCTGACTGAAGATGGGGAATATTGGGGAAGTATTAATGTGCATGTTCTGCTTCTGGACAATTCCAGGCCATTGTCAATAGGATATTGAGTTAGAAAGCAGAAGGGTTTAGATCCCAGGATAGGGATGGAAACATAAGTTGGCATGGCAGGCAAACACGCATGGACCTTGTCAGTCTCACATACTGCTCTCTTTTTGCAGGTAGGCCTACAGCACCTTCATTCACTGTGGTTTTTCACCAGCTCTGTGAGGTCAGAGGTCCAGTGCAAATTGGTCAGACTAAACTACAATCCTCTGATTATTTTTGTTTAGCACATGTGTAGCTGGAGAGAGAAGGAGGTTCTGGCAGTTGATGACATCTGAGCATGGCTAACTAAAAGAGTCCTAAAGGGAACTCTGTTCAAGCACCCATTCTACAGCTTAGCTCTCCTCTGCTGTGTCATGTCTCTTGCTTTAAGGCTGCCTTACACCTCGGCGAAGGGATGCAAAAACATGAAGGTATGCTTTATTGTCAAAAATAGGTACAGTGACTATTTAGTTGCCAAATTGCCTAGACAGCACCTCTACATAGGTTTAGAGGACCACCATTTTAATTCCCAGCATCTCAGTCTTCCATAGGTGCCAAATTAGGAGTTACTTTACAAATCCAAGCTTACTACACCTTTTAACCTGGTAAAACTTGCTAGCATAAATGATTTAGATTTCTATTCGTAATGCCATCTAGGTACCATTACATATCCAAAATAATCATGCTCATGTTCCCTTTTATGTCTTCTAGTTAACATCACAGAGCAAAATATCACCCAGAAAACCTGCATGAAGCTGACTTCTACAGTCAAACAGCCCTCTCTTGCAAACATCTGAGTGCCTTCCAGTCTCCTTAGTTGTGATTAATGGGTCTATTCATGTGTGTAAAGTTATTAACAGAAATATTCAGAGAACCAGATACTAAAGCAATGAGGAATGAATTAACAGGTTAAGATGGGTGTACAGAGCTGATCAGGTTATGCTCCAGCTTAAATTCTTTGTAGTGACCTACATTATTTCTTTATAGCCTATAAAGAAAAAACAAGCCCATGCAGAAAACCTTATAGTTGAGAATCCTATCTGGCTGACTGCTAGCTTTTTTTTTTTTTCCTTGTCATAGGTTCACCATGGCTAAGAGGCAAACTCCCACCCAGCTGCTCACTCGCTCTCTCCTACTTATCAGAAGAAAACAGTAGAAAATAGGTAAAACAGAAACAAGAAAGCTTGTGGTCTGAGATACAGATGGAGATCACAACCATGGTCAAAACAGAAGGGAAAATTAACTGAATTTATTGCCAAATAAAATAGATTTGGATAGTGAGAAACAAAAAAAGACAAATCTTAAAGCAGTATCTTTCTCTCTCTTTGCCAGGGTCTCTTGACTCATCTACCCACTCTGAGTTGCCAGTGAGGTAGAGGGTACAGTCTGTACCTAGCAGTTTCTCTCTACTACTCTTTCCCTCTCATACTTCTCCCCTGTTTCGACATGGGGTCTCCGCAGGCTTCATCTCCTTCAGGAGTATCCACATGCTCTGGCGCAGGGTCTGTCATGGGCTGCAGTGGCAATACCTGCTCCAGAGCGATCCTCTCCACAGGCTGCAGGGGGATCTCTGTTGTGGGCCTGGGCCTCCTCCTTCTCCGGTGTCTCATGGCTCTTTTTCACTCTTGTTGTTCCCTCCTCCTCTCTGTCCCATGTTTTTTTGCCATGTCTGAAACATGTTTTCACAGAGGCACCACCAGCCTTGCTGACAGGCTCAACCGTGCCCTGTGGTGTGGCTGCTGCAGAACCAGCTAGAAACAGCTGGAACTGGCTGTGTCCAGTATGAGGCCTCTCCTCACACAGGCCACCCTTGCAAGCCTCCCCGGCTGCCAGCACCTGGGCACAGGCACTCAATACGCTTATTTCTGAATGCTTATGTTCACTGAAATTGTGAGGAAATGCCGTAGATACCCAAACCCGAACATCACCGGGGTAAGTGTTAGGAAACGTTCACTCAGGAAACGTGGTCGTAGCAGGCTGTGTTCACGCTGCTGGGACAGGCACTTGGTGGGCAGAGAAAAGTGCACATCTCCTGCCATAAAACAAAACACAACTGAAGAATACCATCACACACAAAAAAAATAATAGACCTTTTTTTCAGGATAGATGTTTAAAGTGGAGGTAAGGCATCAGTACACAATAACTGAGAGTTTGATGATGTGGTCTAACAGATAGCTTGAAATTTGACATCACAGTGATGTGGTGGCTGAGGTACTAGAGGGGCTCCAGAGGAAGTTGTTTCTCTAGGGATACAATTGTCCACTGCTGCTTCTGAAGCAACTGGTAATCTGGCAGAAATTACCACTAGAGGGACCACTGGTCTGATCTCTCTGAAGAAATCCTTTGCTCCCAAAGGTCAGCAAAAGTCTTAAATACGTGGGATCACGGTCACTTTCTTCATGGGGGTATCTCATGTGCAATTAGGCAGCCCCATCTCATCTTCATCTATCAGTCCCTGTTTCACGGCTGGATGGTGGGCAGCATAGAGCAAACTACACCTTTCTTAAGGAACAGGCAGAACAACTTTTTGTCTGTTTTTCAAGAAGGACAGAAGAGGACCTTGTGCACTACACTTCAGCAGAAAACTCATAGATTAGATATGAAGAAAAGCTTTAACCAGCCTCAGAGGAACAGTTCAGGCAATGGAATAAAATGCCAGAAGAGCCTGTATAAATGAGGAAATGGTATTGAAGGCAGGATGAGATAGATACCCAATTATTAGGGATGGAAAAAGTCTATGAAAACAATCCTGCCACTGTGCAGAGGGATGGGGTAGCTGGCCAGAAGTCTCCGTTCCACCCTTAATAAATGTGTGTAAGAGAAGGCTGCATTGGCAGTTAAAGAAGACAGCCAGGGTGCAAGCACAGACCCACAATATTAATGGGCAGAGGCAACACTCTATTTACAATAAAATAAACATCATTTACACATGTGTTACCCATTTAAGTGAGAAGATGGGAAATGGAAGCAGGCACTGTCAGGCTACATTTAGAAGAGATGTGTTTGATGGAACATTTCAATGATGTGCTTCGATTGAGACCCCTGCTACTTTCCTTTTGAAAATTGTAGAGTAAAATGTGCTGGTGAATTGTAAAGGTTTCATCCCCTTGATGTACTTTTATTGAACACGACTTGCAGGCTTCAAATTTTAATATTCTGTCCCCAGACTGCTGTCACTCACCTTCTCAGAGTTCTCAATTCACAGGGCTTAGGGTTTGGGGGGAAATGGCCCAGACATAATCATTAGGACACTTTGTTTGTCATAGAACTATATTGTCAAAATGTAAATTTATATTTTATAGTTCCCATGGGAAATAAAAAGATGGCATTTAAAAGCAAAAAAATAAACAAAAAATAAAAGAATGTTTTTTTCCTCACTAACTGCCATGCTCTACCAAAAAAAAACCCAAAGCATTTTCTGATTATATTCCATCTATTTCCCAAGTGCTTGCTTCTCCTTCTTAGGAACTTTTTCATCAGGGTTTCAGAATAATTTCATGCCTTTCTTTCCCCCCTAAGCCATCCAATGTGTAAATTTACAGATGGCAGCGTCCTTCTCAAACATCATTTTCATTGCTACTAACTTCTGTGCCTCTGGAGGAGGCCAGCTTATGGTTCTGTTATGCCACTAATGAGTCTCCCATCTTCAGCAGTAAACAGTCTTTTTACTAGTCAATATTTGTGCTGCATTGTGCACACAACGCCCTATGAATCTTGCCCCCGCTAGTGAGCACATTTTATGAATCTAAATAGTTTTTTTGTCATCTTCCAGAGACTCAGGATTACTGGCCTTTTTTTTGTATATCCACAACGTCTTGTGTACTTAGATCATAAATTTTCCATGAAAAATGCATGCTTGTGGCAGTGGGCAATCTAACTATCTATATTATTTATTCAGTCTCTCTGGAGCAAAAACTAAATATATTGGCTTTTGACTGGTTAGGCATGCTCGATCCCTGTGATTCTACCTAGAGTAAAACACAGAGCTAGGTCATTTGGAAAGCATGAGCTTTTCCAGGAAAAGCTTAAATTTGATATCACTTAGTATACCCACTGGGCTGCACTGTAAAAAATAAATGAAATGGGTTAAAGGAAGCAGTAATTAGCCATATTAGTACTCTGTGAATGTGGGAGCATGGTACAGACACAATAAAGTACAAAGGCTTTTAATTTGTGTTTGTTGCTAAACAGGATAACTTCGGGTAAAACTAAATAGAATAATATCTTGGCAATGTCCTAAGGAAATAAACAAACAACATTTCCCAAACATATAACCCGGAATATAAGTTATAATTAATAGCAGGAAGGGCACACGAGCAAATTAAAATTGCCATAAGTAAGAACCATCACTTCTCTCTATGACCATTCCTGAGGTGAAGTTTTCAGAGGTGACAGAACAGATCTACTGAGCTGCACTGAGATGTCTGGTTGCACTGGAGCTATTCTTGATTTATTATGATGTACCTCAAATGAGAATTGGACTTGGATCAGCTGAGTCAAAACCTCTGAAAGAAGCCATGAGTTAAGAATATTGCAAGCTTGAAGATTTGAAACTGTATTTCAGTCACAGTTGGAATGGAGGAAGTACATTGTATCCACTACCAGAATTATTGCAAAAAATCAAAAATCCTCTAGCAGTATCATTAACTGTTGGATGGGCTGCAGTTTCCTGGGGAGGCCCTAATGATTGTGACAGCCGGGAATTTTGACTAAGTGACTTTGATTATTCCTCACAACCTCACTTCCCAACATATGATACATCCACAGTTCTGCCAAATCTTGGGATATTTGAACCTGACACTGTTCTGCTGCCCTGTTGCTGACTATTCAGGAACTGAAATATGCTGAAATCATTTTAACACAGAAAGTATCCAAAATCCTAGGGAAACAGGGTTTTCCCAGCTTCCTTTTCTTGCTTGCTGCATTCTTCATCCTAGATATCTTGATAGGCAGCAACTACTGTAACCACCCTCCCACTATGCACTAGTAAGAGATCCTATAGGGCTGGAGGCCCTTTAATCAATCTCATTTGCATCTGCCATCCTGTCTGCATCATGTGGAAAAACCCTTTAAAATAGGAATTAAAACTCAACTACCTCACATTCAATTAATATTATGCATAGTATTAATACTTGCCTTTTCAGGACTTATAGGGAGATAATTGACCTTGTCAGGGTTATGCACCCTCTGCATTACTGTTAGATCCTTCCAGTCCCCTCATGCTTAACTATAACTTGATAAAGCCAAAAGGAATTTTATTTTCCCCTTCCTTGCCTTAACCGTAGAATGTCAAAGAAAAGGGAGGGGGACATGGCAGGAGGAGGGATGGATCTCCTAAAACATGTAATCTGCTCAATTAATAAAGTGAATCTAACAGAGTTGCTCCCTGGGGCCTGACAAATGCACCTGTCGCTATCACCAGACAACTGATGTAACGTACGTGTCCAGACACTTTCCCCCTCCACCACTCTCTATATACGTATTTTAAGAAAAGAAATCTCTAATTTGAGCTAATAGGGGACTGGACTGACCTGATTTTTTACGTAAAACTGATTTGCTACAACACTCATGCTGCTCAGCTGGCAAAATTTAGCACAGTAAATGCAGGATTTTTTACAAATATATTAAACTGAAGAAGGAATATATATACACTTAAAGAACAGACATTCTGTCCCCCATCTGCTGGCTTTTTAACTAAGATTTTGTACATCAGCCTTGAGCTGTCATTCCAGCAGATTTAAGACTCACGTGATTGGAACATTGATAAGGAAGTGATGCAGGTACTCCTGTGTGTGCAAACTGGTGGCTGTGCCCTGGTGATTAGAGAGGAGATGAAAACATTCAGTCCTCCTGCTGTCATTGACGTATTCATCTCTAGACGCAGTGGCTAACTTCATCTTCCTGAAGATCCCTTTAAACAGTCAACACAGGGATTGAGTGGTACATATGGGATGAAGAAAGGCTTCTGCCCTTTGGATTTCACCTTGTATGACCCTCAGTGCAGCCATTTGAACCCTTCGGTGGCTCTGTTTTCCAGACTATAAAAGGGGCAGAGTAGTCCCTTAAAGAACCGACTTACCTGTGTCTTTGTATGACTCTCCCTGAGCACAAATCAGAGCTGTAAGGAGAGGATTTTGTGAATGAGATGTTAGTATCTAGCTACTTATTTAATAAACAAGGTATCCATGGAGATGAAAAAATGTTTACTGTAATTCTTAAGTTTTGTCTTCTTGGGCCCTACTAAATAGCTTCATCTCTAAAATTGTTACCATGGGTTTGGATTTACCTCATACAGCTGGCCAGGAATGTTACATTAGTGGTGTGATATTTGACTTGCTGTGCCAGTGCTCAGTACTGGCTATATTTTCAGGGAAGCCAATTATTCCTTTTATTTTTTATGTTCCCTTTGATGTTTGCAGTGCAGTAGGAATTGGGGATCAATGACAGGCTCATCCAGGTTTTTTGTTTGTTTTGGTGTTTGGTTTTTTTTTTTTTTTTTTTTTTTTCCTTCTCTCTAGAGGTCTGACTGTTTTGCTCTTTGAAACAGCTGAGTACCTTTGCCTTTGGACTTAGTGAATGAGGAAGCTCCTCTTCTGTCTCTGTGTTTGGTGAGCTTCATGGCTGTAGTTTGCACTCCAGAAATGCCTACAAAATGTTGTATTTCGTGTGTCCCTTTTTGCCACATGGGATGACAGCTTCAGAAGGAATTTCATAGGTAGCTCTGCTGGGTTTATCCTAATTTTTTTTTCTGAAAGATGTCTGAGGTGAAGTACTTTACAGATTCATCACATTCCTGAGACAGCAGGGCCTGCAATTTAGCAGCAAATTTTAGAATTGGGCTCAATTCACTTTAAAATGAGCTAGTTTCTGTCAGTGGAGGTTTTATATATCCTTGTGTATATGATCAAGTGGGTTAATGTATAGGAGAAAGTTTGGAGAAGTGTTAGGTCTCTGCAAATAGAGCTGTTCCATAATTAAATTCTCTTATACAAGAAAATTAGAAATCAGAAAAGATCACAGAACTTCTTACTTCTCCCAAATGTTTGATACAGAATTCATGATTTCTGTAGAATTCTTTAAGAAATATGAAAACTGAAGGTATGAGGCCATCATTCTAGTTGACTGTCTTCCGCTGATTTTAATACAACTATTCTCATGCTTAAATTATGGAAATTAAATTATTATCTCATGGACGTTCCAAATCAAATTCTGCAAAGTACATAGATGCACTTTTTTTTTTTCCTTTTACATTTTCTACTAAAATTAGGCAAGTATATAATATGCACAATGATTATTTAATGCAAGTAAACCTGTAAGTGTTAGCACTTCTGCTGCTTTCAAGTAGCAAGATGAAACTGAAGATACATTTGCCTACATTCGCATGAGAGCATAGGTTAGACACAATGAACAGACTCCAACTTCTTTTTCTGTCTGAAGCCAGTGAAAGCAGAATAAGTTCCAGTTACAATGAGCTTAACTTCAAGTAAAAGAAAATCCAGTGTAAGGTTCCTGCTGTTCTTCTACTGCAGGGGTGTCATTACCTGTTTCTTCTCCCACTCTTTCCATACAGGATCGTATCAATTTTTGTGTTTCCATATTCTAATATCAGACTTGTTTTCTGTATAGCCATGAGCCAGTCTGAGCACCCAGAAGACTGGATAAATAAAGGCACAAATGCTTTTATCTTGTTAAGCTTCAAGCTGGTTATGCAATCTCACAGTACTGTAAAATATATCCTTTCAGTATCCGGCATAATTACCTCTAATATGTCCTGAGGTGATCACTGGGCCAAGGAAGAATGGAGTAACATTCAAAGCAGGAGTCCTTTTGCCACATTCCCAGCATAAGTGTCAAGGATCAAGTCATGCACTTCACTCATAAGAGAGAAGCAACAATATACTTTATTGATAAAAAAAACCAGTGAGTTAAAGTTTAACAGTAAATGCGGCAGTGGTTTAAGAAGATTTGATGGCAAGATACGCTTGATTATTTACTGCATAGAGGACAGGGTCAGACAAAACTGTCAGGGATACCTTCCCTTTGAGTCATGACGTTCAGGAAGGACTAATCTCCTTCTCAGAGAGGAGTCTAGGTGTGGGTGGATCCAATCCTAGTCCCAGACTTGATCAACAGTTTACGTCAGTAAGCTGTCCTGCACATCATCATGTAGGATCTTGTTCCTGAGCTCAGGCTGCTGAAGATCCCATCCTAAACCAGGTCTATCTGATCTGAACACCAAAGGAACCTGCACGGTTTTGGAGGTGGAACTAAATTTTGTACCACTGTTATGCCCCAAAATGATCTCTGGTTCAAGGCTCTACCACAGACCATATGAAAGCCTGTATGCATAACACCTTTTGATGAAAAGGCTCAAATATGGATTTAAGTTATAGAAAGAATATATATACACTTACTTCACTGGCAAATAGGGAGGAAGCTGTGGGAACTATCCATCAGAAAGTTAACACTTAATCTGGGTTGAACACAAACTTTTTACATGCCTTTGCCTCCACCTTCTTCCTCAATGACAGTAATCCTTAAAAAGTAAATTTATGCCTTAAGAGCATGAAGTAGCTTAAATATTGTGAAATCTAGCGTACTGCAGTAGGGTAAGCTGTTCTGTGGTTTGTGAAGACAAGGGACCTAATACTTAAGGTGCTGGCATAGATTGCAAGGCACTTTGATTTTTTTTCCCATTTCTTTACTACTAGATTTTCTTCCTGCCCAGTTTTGGTCAAACCACTTGAATTTGTCAATTAAATTTAAAATGGAAAGAGTGACACTGTCCCACCTCACAGTGACAGAGGGGATGATATCGAGGTTCTTTAGTATAAAAGTGGCAAAGGCACCCTAGACAGCTGAATGGTAAATTGAAGAAATATCATTAATAAGCCCCAATAAATTAACAACTAGCCCATAAGCCAGTACCTTTATGTCCTCTGTATCAAGTGTCATGCATAATCCTTTTTTGTGCTGAGGTCTGCTGATAAAGGAAGGATTCGTTAAAAATTATTTAGCACTATTCATTATGGAAGCCATACAGGGCTCCTGCTTGTCAGCAAAGGTTTCAAGAACCAGTATGAAGACTTTTGAAAAAATATAAAAAATCCCTCAGTTTAAAAAGAGGGGGGGAATAAAAGAACATTTTTCTACACTTCAGTAGGAGCTTTAAGAAACCAGTTTGGTTTTCAATAGTGTCCCTGTGAATAGAAGCCAGAAGGTCTTTAAACCAGCATTTCCCCCACCATTTTAGGCATGAAAGCCACTACTCTGATGGAGCTGCAAGGAGGAGAGATAGGGATGGCAGGATACAGGCAGAACACAAAGGAGAAATAAGAAATCCTTTAAACAGGGAATGAAACACACTGTTTGACAGCTAGAAAAGGGGGGAGTGTCAGGAAGGTAAAAGGGCAGGCTCCATAGGGGTAAGCAGAAATAACGGTGTGTAGAGTAACGGGATGTGAAGGGGTTATAATGATCATGGTAGCCAAGCGTGTAATTTGCAGTGAATAATTGATCCAGTGCCGTTATCTTTTTTTATTTTCTTTACTGTTTCTCATCAAGAAGATCACAATTTTCTTACATCTGTTCCATCCTGATGATTCAGTGAGTGATTTCTGCAATTGAAGCTTGGTCTGTATACTGAACACAGGCAAAATTCATTGTGAATACACAATATCAGAAATCCTACTTTAGTTTTGATGGAACACGTAAATCAAATGGTATTTTGTATTTTCTCTAATTAGTGAGTGTAACTCTAACAATTGTTGTGACATTTCTCCCAATTATGTATTCAGAATATGTTTTCCATGAATATTCTTTTAAAATGGACTTTCTCTCCAAATGCTTATGACGGTAAACTCATTGGCAAGAATATTACTGCAGTTTTTGACAATCTAGGGACTTAAAAATCGATGGTACTTTTTTGTTAAAGGGGAAGAGATGACATGAGAGACCAGCCCAAATTCCAGCATATATAATTACTCTCCTCACGTGGAAATATCTGATATGGTCTTCATTAAATGAAATAGGTCTCCAAGCCTCTGCTTGCCTCTTACTGAAGAGACACTGGTGTATGTGTGACTGAAAGTAAATTTCTCAGAAATAAGGGTTGAAAATACCTCCAAACCAGAAAGACTTAACTGCCTATCATGGAAGCTAGAGAATTACATGCCCAATAATTAAGTAAATGTTTCCTTGGAATGCTAGGAAGAGAATCTCAAAGCAGTATGCTGGAGCAATAATAATAGAAAAAAACCAAAACACAACAACAACAACAAACCCCATCAAACAAACAAACCAAAAACCAGAAAAAAAGAGTGTGGTGTCATTTCATGACAAAATCATAAAATTCCAGAGGGTAGAGTTCAGTCTAGTGAGACCCATGGACAGGACAGGAATGGAATTAACATACAAACATCATCAGTCAGAGACAGAAACAATAGACAGCACAGGTGGAATGATGGTTACAGGAGTCTGGGAAAAGGAAGACTTAGGCTTGATAGAAGAGGATCAAATTAGAGAATACTTAAGCAAACTAGACAAACATAAATCCATAGGCCCTGATACACTGCACCCACAAGTGCTGAGGAACTTGGATCATATCATTGTGAAGCCTCTTGATAATCATCGAATGATCATGGCAATTGGGAGAGATGCCTGAGGATTGGAGGAAAGTAAAGGTCACTCCTATGTTAAAAAAAGGGCAAGAAAAAGGGCCAGCTGAATTGAGAGTCTGGTCAGTCCGTCCTCCTTGGGAAGGTGGTGGATTGATTAGTTAAACCTGGAAACCATTTCCAGGCTCATGAAAGACAAAAAAATAAGAGTGGTCAGCATGAATTCACCAAGGAGGAAGCATGTTTGACCAATGTAGTGGTAACCTTCTATGATGAAATGGCTGCCTTAATAGATGAGGGAAGAGCCATGCATATTGTCTACCATGAATTCCATAATGATTAAAAATTGCCTTACATAGGATACTCACACATAAGCTGATGAACTATGGGCTAGATGAACAACCAATGAGGTGGACAGAAAAGGGCCTAGAGTGGTGGTAATCAGTGGCACAAAGTCTAATGAGAAGCCAGTCAATATTGGTGTACGCCAGGGGTAGATCATCATCATTTCTCAACATGATGTGCAAGAACCTGTACAAAACTGGGAGCAGTGGCTGATACATCAGAGGTTATCTATTGCCATCCAGAGGGACCACAACAGGCCGGAGAACTGGGATGAAAGGAAACTCATGAAGTTTCAGAAAAGGATATTGTGGAGACCTGCACCTAGGGAGGAATAAACGTATGTACCAATATATTCTGGAGGCAGACTGACCAGAAAACAGCTTTGCAGGAACGTCTAAGACAGTGCTGAAGAAAACCAAGGTAGCCATGAGCCAGCAATGTGCCGTTGATGCAAAGAAATCTCATGGAGTCATTGACTGCATGGAGAGAGTTGTTGGACAATAGGAAGAAGTACACAATCCTTCAGTAACTCAGAGGGCCTTCTAAGCTCAGCCATTCTGGGATCTCTGGCTGGGGCTTTCCCACAGTGCTGCAAGGGGCAAGTCATTCTCTGACAGCCTTTTGAGGGGCCAAGTCCGGGCACTCTTGTTGCACCAAGGAGTTTTTGCACCAGGGTTCCCCCCCACCTACATTCTGCTGCGCTGCTTGTTGCTGGGCCTTTGTCCTCAGGGCTGCCAGCCTCCCACCACAGCAGCTGTCCAGACGGAGGTTAAAGCGCCCCGACAAGACCACAAGAAGATGGCAAACACCTGACACGGGGCTTTTCCCCCTTTGGGGCATCTGCCTCCCTGGCTGGGCGGCAGTTGGCGGGCAGCTTCAGAGACCACTGTGATATCACCAAGTAGCGTCTGTGATGGCCCCGACACCACTGCTCTTCAGCAGCCGCACCAGCTCTGTCCCATGGCTTTTGGTCCAGGGTGCTTCCACCGCTTCTGCTTTGGGCCAGTTGGCCTTTCTGGCAGTGGGCCAGCAGGAGAGCTATGTGCCCCCTCTGCAGGCAGCCTTTCAACCGTGCACACGGTGAGAGCGGACGATGACTACCGGCAGTACGCTGTTGGCTCGTCCGCCCGCCGCCAGAGGAACGTGGCCAGGAACAGGGTGCGGAGCAGAAACCCACAGCGGAGCTACTACCTGTGCTGAATGCCCACCGACAGCGGTCGCGCAGCAGCGGGGAGAAGGGGGCCTGAGGGGAGGGAGCGAGCGGCGAGGGGGGATGCAGCTCCAGGGCCCTCCAACACTACCGCCCAGCAGGCTGCAGGGGAGCGCCCCGCCACTGAACCCTACCTCCTCATCGGCCTGGTGCTGGTGGTGCGACCTGTGCCTCTTGGGCCCCCCAAAAGGAGAGACCAATAGACATGGGGAGCCTTTCCAGCACCGGGGCAGGCCGGTCCAAGGCCCTTAACCAGCAGCTGGGCTGTGGGTGCCAAAGAGCTGCTCCTTCAAGGGCTGTGAGAGCTGTGTCCCTGCTGGGTCCTCCTGCTCCTGCCTCTACACCCCAGCTCAGTCTGGTCCATCAGTAGCCTGGCTCCTCTCACTCCCAAGGCTGGGCACATGCCAAAGCAGCTCTGCAGAAGTGGCCTCAGGGCCCTCGGGCACAGCGAGCTGCACAGCACTGGGAAAAACTTGTGGAGGCTCCGTCTTTGCAGATGCTCAGAAGACCTCTCGACATGGTGCTGAGCAACACTCTACGTCACCCATCTTGAGCAGGGGCTGGGACTCTTGTAACCACTTAGACACCCAGAGGACCCTTCCAGCATCCATTGTTCTGTGCTGATTCTTTTTTTTAACCTTTTTTTTTTTTTTTTTAAGCAGGTAAATAAAGCTCTTTCTAAAGTGAGGAGAGATGTGCCTGTGGTGAGAAGGAGCCATTGATTGGAAAAAGGAGACTTTTGGTCAAGCTTTCCCCAAGAGGTAATGCTTTCCCAAGCAGCAAGCAAGCACCCAGCTGCTTGTAGCTTGGCTTGAGTTGAACTGGAGCCCTTGTCCCTACGGCTGTTGTGCTGCAGGGGATGTCAGCCGCCTAAGCACAAGAGGGATCCTATCCAGAATGCTGACAGACCTCCCCTGAGCCCTCTGAGACCCTTTGGCAGGTCTGATGGAGGCCTTGGCTTCCTCCCGCATGCAGCTGGAGCTATCCCCTTCCCCCTGCCATTGGGCCTTCCCCGAGACAGCCCACCATGAGCCTCCTGCCTTTCCACAAGCCTCTGAACAGCATTCCCTCGTACCGTCTGGGCATCTCCAGAAGGTCTTGCCCTGCATGCTGCAAGGACTGCCCCAGCCCTGGCAGTGCAGAGCCCACGCACGCAGCCTGCAGGCTCTTGCACAGCGTTTTTGCAGCTGACCCTTTGCAGAAGAGGTGTGAGGGTCCTGGTGGACACCCAGGTGTGCCAGCAGGGTGCCCTTGCGCCAAAGCAGGCTGATAGCATCATGGGCAGCATGGGAAGAGCTGTTGCATTTCAGAGATATGGTAGCTGACTATCATGTCTGTGAAAATTATCATAATTCTTTTATTCTAATTTTTCATTGCTGGAACTTCTATCCATTGGCTCTTTTGATTTCTTTCTTTACCCCCAAGAAATCTCCGGTCAATCTTTTCTATAACCTTCCATTAGGTACTTGAATGTAGTATCATGTTTTTTGCTCATCTTTTGGCTGAAAAAACACTGTTCCTCATCCTGTCCTCATATGTCATGCATTCCTCCCATCATTTTAGTGTCCCTCTGCTACACTGTCACTGCTGTTCTGTTGTTTCCTAAGCTAGCATCTTAGATAGGCCATCCATTTATTCAGACATGTTTTCACCTTGATGCTGTCTATTCCCAGTTGCCTCTTTTCCTTTCAGCTTGTTTGTTTCATAGCCTTTATGAACACTGAGGTAAGACTAGCTGGTCTGTAGTTTCCTAGATCGATCTCAGTTTTTGCCTTTCTTCAAAGTGATTTTGATCTTTGCCCTTTTTCAGTCCTCAGAAACCTGCCCTGAACTCTATAACCTTTTGAAAATGCCTTAAATTACTTTTTCCAGCTTTTTCAGGAACTCCAGGTGTGTCCCATCTGCTTCCATGGATATATGTATGTCAGATTTGCCTAAGTGATTCCCATCTTGATCTTTCTGTATAGTGTATCATATTACAATCCTTCAAACTCTGCTGCTAGCATGTGGTCTGTAATGCTGGGGAGCAGACTGTACCACTAAAGACTAAGCGAAGGAAGGCACCAACCTTCTTCCATCTCCTTTGCCACTAGGTCACTGATCTCATTCAGCAACAGAAAGAAATTTTCTTTAGTCTTTTTTTTGCTGCTAATGTACAAATAGAAGTCTGTCTTGTTGCTTTTCATGTCCATTACCAATTTCAGCTCCAGGTGAACTTTTAATTCCCTAATTTCGTCACTGCATGCTCAGGCAAAATTTCTATATTCCTTCTGGTGGCCCATAGTGGTTTTCACCTCCTACCGACTAATTTTTTCTGTTTGAACTGAGTCAACCATATCATCTTCTTGCCAGAGCTGCTCAACATCCTTTACTTTTGAACAGATCTTTTCCTCTAATTTTGTTGTTGATGAGCTAACCCACACCCTTCTGCCCTTTAGAGCAGCATCCCATGACATCTCACAACCAGTTCCCTGAACAAGTCGAAGTCTGCTCTCTTGAAGGCAAGTTATTCATTACACCGCTGGTTGCTTTCCTCATTTCCCTTAGGATTTTTACCTCCACTATTTTATCTCAATGAAGTTATGCACAACATGGGAATGAGATTTGAGGCTAGGTACAAAGCTGGCCATATGACCTTGTCTGGAAGGAGGAAATTTTGGAAATTAAGTACACTCTTAACACTGGTAAAAAACATACAACATTTGCTGTCAGAGTTTGATGAATATTATTTTTCCCAACCAAATAAGGCCATAGCACTAACTTATTGCTGTTGCTGTTTTTAACTTGAACTAACAAAATGAAGATGAAACAAATATCTTTCACACAGAGCTTAGAAACTAAGGTATCCACAAGTATCAAGAAGTATTTAAGATTACCACATTAAAAACTATGTTTTTTCTTCAGTATAATTTATCCATTTCAGAGATGGTGCGTGGAAAGAAATAGATCTAATCTTGATGAAAGGCCTGCAGATAAGAAAAGGCAGATATGTACACCATAATGCAGATATGTCAGGTCTCACCTGCAGAGAAGTAAGACTCATCTAATTGCCTCCTGTCTCACTCTGTGTCCCTCCTAGAGAGGCATGTATTTCACTCATTTTCAGCACAGCATCAGAACCTTCCTTTTAGTCCATGACCGTCATATGCCAGATGTGGCAGGACAGCAGCAGCCTCACCTGAGATCAGGTGATGCCTGTATGTCATTCCTGAGGTCACATAGCAGGAGAGAGAACAGAGACTACAGTGCCATCCAGTACTGCAGTGCATCACGGATAGTCAATCTCATTTATTAAGATGAAATTTACCAGAGAGAACTTTCCCAGAACTCTGGAATTTATAGAGCTTTCTTCTCTAAGGGTCCTCTACTGTCTACAAAGACATCAGGTCACATTCAGTGGCACTTCTAGTGAAACTTGCATCAGCATTTTAAATGGGAGGCGGGGGGGTGTAGGGAAGTAAATGAGATTCTGTAGTCATCCCAAACCGATTAAGACCATGTGCATTAATTTTTACAACATGGCACCTGTTTTTCCAAGACAAAAGAGCGCAGCACTTGAGGTATTTGTGTGCAAAGGAGCCATATATAATCCATAAAACCACCTGGCAAATATTGCCACAATGTTAGAATTCTGGTTAAGAAGTCTTTTAAAATTTACTGATATGTGCACAAGAGCAATGCCTCCTAAATTTGAGGACTAGTGACCCTTCTTATATTGCATATATGTCTACCAAGTTTGTTCTAGTCGTCAAGTAAGGACTCCAGTTTGACCCTGAAAAATGGAGAGTATTGAAGTAATATAAAGATTCTGGGATATGATGGCAGTCTACTGATTATTTGCAGAATTTACCAGATGTCCTTTTAGAATTTTTGTACAACTAGTAGAGGGATGGTCTTTGGTTAAAGAAGGGTTAAGTTTAGATGAAGTCAAGAAGTTTGTCTTTTAGCTATTATGTAGACTGTTTCATAATTTGTATAATTTTCTTCAAATAGTCCTTACAACAAAGATTCACTCAACTTTAACAAACAAGGAATTACATAATTTTATTACTCAGCATGTTGTAGAAGATACATTGTTTCTTCTCTTTAGTCTGAGCTTGCCTAATTTCCAAAAAAAAGCCTCCAAACTTCAAAGCTGGAACCAATCAGTGAAAATTACTGGATTTGAACTGCCACAGGATGTATCCTGCCTTTGCAAACACATGTCTTTTGCCTTTCTGTCTGTGTTTGACTTGTTCTTGTAGTAGGTCAGAAGTCCGTGCCACCCACAGGAGTACTAAACCTTTTGAAGAAGTATTGTGTTAACTGTGTATTCAGTTTACTTACTACAGCAAATATAATTTTCAAAACACAGATGAAGAAACAGACTGGTGAACTTTCCCCATGTTTTTTAAATAATGACAGAAATGGGAGGAGACATATGAGCTCCTAAAGTGCTCTGCTGTGGCAAATAGCATGTAGTATGAACTCTTTCACTTTCCATATTAAAATAGATCAAGATTTTTTTGCTCCCAGGTCTGGGGTTGGTAGGTTTGTACACAACATAGTTTCTCTAATGAGTGAGAATATTCTTCCACTTTCTGGTTTAAATTTATTTTCAGCACTTTATACCTATTTTCTCTTGTGCAAACATTGCCCGTTAGCTTAAATAGGTCCTTTCCTGCTCTCATGTTCCCATTAAAACTTCCCTGATGTTATCTTAGACAGCAACCAAATCCTCTCTCATGTCCCTTTCATTTATAAAAGCTCAACAAACCAAGCTTTCTAGACTGCTAAGAAAGCTTCTCCATTCCCTTGACCTTCAAGTCACCCTTTTCTGCATTTGTTCCACATTGTGGTTTTATACCTCGGATTTCATAGTTCATTTGTATTAAAAATTTACATGGAATTGGCAAATATACAAATGAATTTCTTGTTCCTGTACTTAAAAGGAAGAACAATGTTGAAGGTTAGGAAACAATCCATTGGTAGTGTTCTTGATCTTTCTGATCTCTGCTGGTGACAAGCTGTAATTTTGGGGACAGAGTTTTTTTTTGTTTGGGGTTTTTTGTTTGTTTTGGGTTTTTTTGGTTTTTTGGTTGGTTGGTTGGTTTTCTGGTTTTGTTTTTTTTTTTTTTTATGGAAGTATTTTATTTTGCTTTAAAATGTAGGGAAATTATATGCTGGCTATAAGACTGACAGGTCTGACCTCTACAGACTGAACTTCAAGTGCATATTTGCCTATAAATTCAGAATGGAAATTTGATCACTGAGCAGTCCCATTGCTCTCCCCTCCTCCCATACCACCTCTAGTATCAGTGAATTTTATCTTCTCATGTGAAAGTACTGAGTGTATTGCTGGTCTTCTAAATAAGCAGAAGACCTGTTACCAGATTCAGTAAATGTGGCATGGACAACGCTATGACTTCTCAACCTCCCACGTGCGTGGATAGCATAGGACTGACTCTCAGTGAGACAGCACCAAGCAGGAGCTTCCGCCAGGTTGAATAGAGAGTGTTATATCAAATGAGGAACTTTACTGTCAAGAAATTACAACCTCAGCATTGACATAAATGTTGACAGCACCATTTCCACTGATAGTGGTATCACAGCAGATTATGATTCACACAGTACTGCCCAAAGAACGATGATTTAGATGAAATGCTTCCAAATACGAACAAATTCTGAAAGGAAAACTGCAGATGACTAGGATTTTATCAGGCCACTGCTGAGATGGAGCGCATTTTCTCTTCTGTTCTCAGAAGCATCCTGCCTGTAGAGATAAACTAACCGTAATGAAATCTCTTTCTCCACCCATTCCCTTCTTGATGGCAGCGAGCGGTATGATAGTAGGGCATGATAAATACTGGGTGATGACTGAGGGCATATAACTGCAAAAAATGTCATCTTTCAGACACATTTCTACAAAGCTTTGAGGAACTCGAGGCCAAATCTGTTAATAGTGTGACCTGAATGAAGCCAGTAAAGAGGTTTGAGGAATTAGCATGGCCCATAATTTCCAAATGCAACATTTGGAGTTTTCCAGTCCGATAAAAAGTAAGCAGATGTGTTGAACAGTCAGAATTTACTGCAGTGTAGAATTTGCAACGTAAGGGTTTTTCTGTTTGGGTGTGTCATGTCCCCATCCCCCATGCCACTTCTTCCCTATTTCATACATATTCATAACTCTCACTATCTCACTTTCTCTCTTCCGTAGACTGAAAACAAAAGAGAGAACATATTCATATCTACCATATATAAGAAATAAATTAAACAGGGATCACTTCAGCCTGTAATCCCTGAGGAGAAATGAAGTAAATGTTTAAAGGCATGCAAGAATGCTGCAGATGGGGTGAGAAGAAGAAAACCGAGCTGAAACAGTGTAGGAGGATGTGGCAGTCATAGTGATACTGCTATATCAGTGATAGTCTGTAATTTACTGATTTTTTGTAGGGAGAAGCAATAACTCTTAACAAACTTTCTAATATAATTGGAAGAAAATGACACTTTTTTGATGACGGAAACATTTTTTTTGCTTTTTGTTAAATTGAACGTAGAAATGGTAATTAGAAAATCTAAATAGAATTGGATAGAAAAGGCAGTTGATGTCAGGGAAAGAAAGGTGAGATGATAATAATCAAACTACAGTCTAGCCAGGGACACTCACAGTGATTTTTCTGCTCTCAAAAATTTATGAACAGTTTCTTTAAAACTACAAGTGGTGAAGAACTCTCTGAGTCATAGACTAGCAGATAGCTCTGTTGAAAATAAATCTATTGCGAAATACTGGGTCTACACAGGTGTGCAGAAGTCCAGTTTTGAGGGTGGATTAACATGACTGTCACTGCTTGATATTTGCTCTGGGATCACAATAGAAGGTAACATGCTTGTATAGTTGGTAAGAATGACATATAGAATATACAGATGAAGAATGAAGTTATAATGTGCATTTCCTGACATTTGGATATATGTTGTGTCCCATGAAAAGACTTGTTCTTGACACCAACCAATAGACTTCTTAATCTGGTTATATGGGGAAGGCAGAGATTGAATACTGGCCCTATGGCTTATTATATTGATGAATTTACATGTATATTTAACAGAAAATAAAAATTTGCTGTAAAGATCAATGGAAGACTTCACTAAATTTATTTCAGAAGTGGAACTAAATGTGGTTTTGTTTAAAGGGGAGAATTTGGTAGCATTCCTCACTTTAATTTTTTAAGAAAGGTAGAATTTGTTTGTCATTGTACTTGAGCTGAATAGAGTAACTCTAAAATATAGGTTGAGGATGTAGAAATTGCAAGAAAGACAGTGTGATGCACAAATACAGCATTTTTCCCAACAAATAAGTTTCAGCTCACCATATTCCATAGGATGATCACCCTGGAGGCAATCTCTCTCTGATGCTAGTGTAGTTGGGAGTAAAATAAGAAAAAAACTTAGATGCTTGATTTTAAAGATAGAATTGAAATAGCTCTTACAAATTAAAGGTAACAAGTAGCCTGCAAGTGTATGCAATACTGTTTGATATTACTCTCTTCTTTTCAGTTCCTTTTCAAACTATTAGCTTCCCTCATTTGCTGCAAAATCTGACTATTTTTGTGTCTGTCCTGGTTTTGGCAGGGATAGAGTTAATTTTCTTCCTAGCAGCTGGTATAGTGCTGTGATTTGGATTTAGGATGAGAATAATGTTGATAACACACCGATGGTTTTAGTTATTGCCAAGCAGTCAAGGACTTTTCATCTTCTCATTAGTTGTTGCTGTTGTTATTATTATCTTTATTATTATCATTATTACCTTTCTGTCCTATTAAACTGTCTTCATCCCAACCCACGAGCCTTACTTTTTTTTTTTTTACTTTTTCGATTCTCTCCCCCATCCCACTGGGGGAAAGTGAGCAAACGGCCGTGTGGTTGTTTTAGGTACTGGCCAGGTTAAAACATGACAACATCAAATGTGCTTCCATTCTGTTCATTTGCAAACACCTGGTGGATTTACCTGTAGGTAAAAATCAGACGTTTAGAGCCAATTAGCAATATCTCGCAAAACAGTGCCCATATATCTGTATTTTTTAATTTATGTACACAAAGCTCTTTATCTGTTAAAAATAGCCTGATCAAATATTTAATACTCATAATACTCAAAGATTTAAAATTTTAAATACTCATAAAGGTATCCTGAAATCATCAACAAGTACACTCACTGGGAAATTTTCCTCTGATTTGAAAAATGGAAGAACAGCTCTGAGTCCAGAAGACAAGTTTGCAATTAAGTTACAACTGGACGAAAATTATGATTAGGTCACTGCTTTTATCCTTAAACTTCAGATGTCTCTGGAACAGTATTAAAAAATTGTCTGACACTTTTATCATATGATCCTTCTGTATATGTAACAGTGTGTGTACAGCCAAATTTCATCTTTTCTATTTTGCAATATTTTATGAAATGTAACTTCACTTTATTCAGTATCCCTTATTTCTACTTGCACAAATTTTAAAAGGTTTAAGATCTCATCTTCTAATCTGCCTAGGCTGTGTTCAGTGTTCAGAAGGTCTTAAGTAATTCCATTCATATTCTTTGGTCATGGCAGGGACTAAGTCTGCTCTATATACAACAATTTTTAGGCTACTCAACATAATGTTGCTAAAAAAAAAACCCAACAGAAGAGGGTAGGTTAAACTGAAAGAGGGTAGATTTAGATTAGATATTAGGAAGAAATTCTTTACTGTGAGGGTGAGGCACTGGCACAGGTTGCCCAGAGAAGCTGTGGATGCCCCATCCCTGGAAGTGTTCAAGGCCAGGTTGGATGGGGCTTTGGGCAACCTGGTCTAGTGGAGGGTATCCCTGCCCATGGCAGGGGGGTTGTAACCAGATGGGCTTTGAGGTCCCTTCCAATCCAAACCATTCTATGATTCTATGATTCTACGATTCTTGATATCCCAAGATTTGTCTTTCAGTTTTTCTTAGATAAATGGCATTTTTCACTGCAGGCATTTAAAAAACTAGAGAACTATTTAACAAATCTACTCATCTCTATTTCTTCTTTGAGATAAAAAAGAAAGGAAATGGCAATATAACACATGCTGATTCCTTACAAATGTGTATCCTATATTTTAAAACATTGCAATTTTAGCAGGCTGCTTTTGGGAAGCTAGAGAGTGACATGGAAGTTTGAGAGCAGCATAGGAGATATGGGGAGAGCTTGCTGGAATATAAATGTTGCATTACAGTAATTATTTTTAACAACAAGGTTTAGAGGGAACGAGGAAAGGCAAAATACATTGGAAAAGGAGAAACAAGAAAGGGAGAAAGGAAACAAGAAAGGAAAAGAAATCAAAAGGTGAAGAGTATGAAAAGGAATATGAAGGAAGAATAAGAAAAATAAGGAATTAGAAGAAAGGACGTTACTCTCTAACCCTGTGATACCCTATTGCCATTGCTAATAGATGGCCACAGGCTTTGTTCTGAGTTGACAAGCCCTGCCAGGTTTGCACTGGCTGAACCTGTCTTGACCTGCAGCTTTTTTTGACCTGGTTTAGCTATAACTGCAATTTTTCTAATCACAAGCTGGCTATGACTGGTTTGTTTTATTTTTGTTTATCCTTGTGTGGTACAATCTCAGCTATATAGAGATGTCAATAATAAGCAGTTATTCTGTGTAGAAGGAGTTATTTGTGCCTCTAACACAATGACATAGAGTAGAGGAACACAGACTGGTATCGTAGCAGAAGCTTTGAGGAGTGGGAACACGGGATGCAGTGCAGAGGAGTGCAGATGTGGAGTGATAATAGGTGGGTCTGAGCCTGGGGTTGGAGACCCCACAGTTATGAACAACTCATCCATGGTCAGTTAAAGGAACACAGACTTGGAGCTGTGTTAAACTAGTTTTAGGCATAACAAAGAGAACAAAGAAATAGTATCTGACATTTGTAAAAGGGAACATCTATAGCACATTAGGGTGTAATGTGGAGGTGCAGACCAATGAAGAAAGAGTAAGGTGCAAAAGCGTGTTTGGAAACACATCAAAATCACCCCAAGCGGATCCTAGAGAAAGGAGGAAGAGACCATCAACACCCGCATGATATTCTTTCCGGCCAAGGACTCCAGATGCTGACAACTCCTGTAATCTCCTGTCACCACCACTGACACCCCCAGAACAAAATTGTCAACCTTGGGACACAGAGGAGTAAGGGAAAGGTGAGCATAATAGCAGGGCTAAGGGTAGAAACTAAAAAGTGTGTGTATTGAAGTTTTAATCTTATTGTTGTTTCTTTTCTGTAATAATATGATGTTGAGTAATGATGATTCTTGGGTTAGACTGCTAAAATTTCAACTATACTAACAATAAGTTTGTATCTTCATATGTAAGGCATGTTTCTCCTTTGCCCATAAAACAAGATTATGATTTTAACAAGGGAAGGAGAAAAAAGGGAAAGGAGAAAAAAAGAGGAAAGGGAAAGCAGAACTGGAAAGAGAAATCTGAAGGGGAAAGTGAAAGGCAAGGAGAAGGGGAAGCAGGTTACAACATTTATTGCTGAGTAAAACAAACCCATTTTTATCAGAGATGAGGAAGAAAGTAAAGAAAAAATACTAGCTGCAAATTGCTTTAAATGTACAACTACTTACGTTGGAAAGAGCTTCAAGTAACTGTTCACCTTTATCTGCCTGCATTATGTCCTAGCAGAGTGGTCAGCTTTGGAAAGACTCAGAAGACCTTTCCCTTCTTTTTCCAACCAACTCTAGTGGCCTGGTTTTAGTAATATTACCTACACAGCAGAGGAATGAAAATTGCTCTCTCCTTTTTTTTATTATATTTGTTTGCACAGCAGAGAATTGTGTATTGGAATTTATTGCTGATACAGAAAGTACAAATGACCTGTAGTAGTGGGGTGTTCTTTCAGACCTCCAAAGGCACTTGGCATTGAGCTGCAAATATACAAAAGCCTCTATAAGGTGACTCCTGCTGCTTTTCACCACTGGGCTCTGTAGGCAGCAACACTGCAATGCAAAGATAGACAAAGCAAAATAAATAAAGAAAAAAATTTCATTTGGTGTAAATTGACTTTGGTGGAGCTGTGTCAGTTTACACTGATGGGAGATCTGTTCCAGGAAGTCTACAGAGCTGACCTTACCTTCTCCTCTAGGCAAACATTGCATTGACTTTTCTGAGAACCTGTTTCCGGCTGTCTGCATTTTATTTCAAGTTTTCAGTACATGGAGGGTGGTGGTTTGTTTTTTTCTTTCCCTGTTTGTTTGTATTTCTAAGCTTCAGTGCTTGGAGTAAAGTGATTGCAGAAAAAACCATCAGTTTTATTTATTGACTGAAGCCTCATAGTACAGAGAAGTGTTCTGTGATCATAATTAGCAAGTCATTACTTAAATCCCCAAAACCATGTGGAAAAAAAATAAATAAAAATCCACATCCTTAAATATATATTCAAGCAATAAAGAAAGGAAGATAAAGGGAGGAAAGATTAGAGATTTTTTTAAGCCAACATCATTTTTGGGGACATAGCTATATTTTATAGGAGATTTATCAAGTGATTACCATAATTTAATGGTAGGAAAGTCAGATACTCCACAGTGTTACAGTGTCATTCATTTCAGCAGATTTATAGAGATAATGTGAAAGACACAAAAAGTAAAGTTGTGTCAAGAGTTTTTATTCTAAGAAGATAAACTGCAACAGAATCATGCCTCCTCTTTGGCAGTGAATGGCATTATGTGTGTGTATTCACATGCATGCGTAGAGATGCTAGATGCATGATTCCTGTGTGTGACTGTCATTCATCAGACTAGCTTTTCATTCATATTACAGTATCGAAAATTCCTGAGAGGTGAGTCTTGCTGGCTTCAAATCATATCTTCCTCTCAAACCTGCACTTGTTTGAATTTTAAATAGAAAAGAGAAGAAAGAGGTAGCTAATACGTATGTGTGGGGGAAACTGCAGCACACCTCTCTCTTTCATGCACTAGCAGAAGCAAAGACAGTACCATGCTTACTCGACTTGTTAAATTTTTAACTCCAAAAGAAAATACACTGTCTCATCACGAGAATGGAGCAACAATATTTCATTTGGATTTCAGTAAGCAGCTTGCTAGAATGATTCAATGGAGGGGAAAGAAAGAAAAAAAAAAAATTAAAAAGGAAAATAATCCAATTCTTATCTACCTGATTTTTTTTAAAAAAAAAAAAAAAAGACTAAACAACTTCTATCAATTTAATATCAGAATTTAAGAGTTAATTAAATAAAAGTTGAATCAGAGTTGAGGCTAGAATTAATGTTTATTTGGATAGCTGAACTAAGAGCATCCATTTGCTGATTTCTGTCAGCCAGGAATCTTATTGTGCATGATTTTTTTTTCCCCTGAATATTTTCAATTTTAGGCATTTTCCAGTAGTCAGTCCTGTGGGCTGTAACTCTCACAAGATGGAGTTCTCTCCACCTTGCAGCTGATATGCAATCGTTTCAGAATTTCTGGGGCCTGTTACTGGGTCTCTCACTCTGGCTTTGTTTTTGGAACTAAACTTAGTTTTATCTCAATTTAACTGTGCATAAAATAGTTGTAAATACGTTTATTTCTCATAGGGTTTGGAGAATTTATTTCTTATATTTTCTCTCTCACTCACTTTTATTGTTCTTTCACTCTTACTTTATGTTTCCCTATCTGTCTTATAACCAGCCATTAGAGTGAAATCCATCCTCTACTGAAGTCAACAGTAAACATCCCTGACTTTGTTATTTTATATATATATAATTATAATGTCTTTGGAAAAGACACTGTGCTTTCAGTAAGATTCTGATCTATGCCATCCACTTCACCTGAAAGTTAGCTGACCTTTAGCCAGTCAGCTTTGCTGCTTCTGTGGCTAGAAATGTTTCTGGAGGAGGGCTCATCCTCTCAAAAGAAAGATGTCCAAGTAATGTGGAAAAAATTTCCCTCAGGAGGTACTTATTTTTCTCCATTGACTACAGAGGGAATCTAGGCAGCTAGCTTAGATGAGGTGCCTATTTTTCAGAGTGATAAACTTAGTTGAAAAGAATGGGAAGAATTCATCTCACTTAGGTTAAGACATCTAGGTTAGACATTTCAGTATGAACTAGTCATTCTAAACTCCTTTTATAAGTAAAGGAGAGATATAAGCACTTTTGCTTATTCCTCAGGGCTGTTCATTTCATCCTAAAATGGCTTGTTAAAATAGGTCAGATGACTTCAGACTTCCAAAACTGAGAGAGATGAATCTGACCTATATGCTCAAAAGTACTCAGCACAAAAAGACTTTGATTTCAGTCATATGCTATACCATCAGAATAGTGAAAATGATAAATAATCACTCCAATATTTTGTGGGACTTTTTAGAGAAGTAGAACAAATAATAACCTTGAATTATTCTCATTACCTGACTCATATAACAATCTTTGATTTTCCTCTTCTTCGTTTTACTTCCATCCTTGGAGATTGCTTGTTTAGAGATTCTTAGTTCCATTTTCTTCTGCCATATCTTCATCCAACAGAGCAAGCTTTGAAGTGGCTGTGATATGGTGAAAAAGGAAAACCTAGTTACATACCTGTCATTTTGTGTCTGTTTCACATTGCTTAGAGGTTGTGGTAATCTCCCACAAATATTTATCTATGCAGGAAGGTGGGTGCCCAGACAGAAAAGTGAAGTGTATTATTTGTGTTGGTAGAAAAAAACTATGGAACCTGTGCTAACACTCTCACCAGCTGAGAGTTTCAGATACTTAGTTGTAAAGAAGCTATTTTTTACTCTCCCTCCAAATGGTCATGTTGATCAGCATGGTTTTATTCTGTTTGATTGTACATATTTTATTTACTTTTGTTTCAGTAGGGAAGGCTAAAATGCTGAACTTAGAAAGGGCTTGCTTTCTGAGTGCCAACAGGATGAAATTTCATGCTCTTTTTAGATCCTTTTGGCAACTGTCAAGGCATTTTGGTCTCAACTGTTGTCTAAAAAAGATGAGCACATCTCTGGTTTCACTGTGTTATGTTTACAGAGCTCAAGAGAGTATCTGTATTAGTTCACATCAATTCTATGAAGAGTTATGAAAATTAGGACCAAACTCTTGACTTTAACCTTGGATTCATTGATTTGGATGGAGAAAAACTGGGAGGAGTGGCTGACACACCAGAAGGCTGTGCTGCCATTTCGCAAGACCTGGATAGTTGAGCATAAAGGAACTAAATGAAATTCAACAAAGGAAAGTGTAGGGTCCTGCACCTAGGGAGGAATAACCCCATGTACTAGCACAGGTTAGGGTTTGACCTGCTGGGAAGCAGCACTGTGGAGAAGGACCTGGGAGTCCTGGTGGACAAGAAGTTATGCATGAGCCAGCGATGTGCCCTCATGGCCAAGAAGGCCAATGGTCTCCTGGGGTGCATTGAGAAGAGCATGGCCAGCAGGTCGAGGGAGGTTCTCCTCCCCCTCTACTCTACCCTGGTGAGGCCACATCTGGAGTTCTGTGTCCAGTTCTGGGCTCCCCAGTTCATGACACACAGGGAACTACTGCAGAGAGTCCAGAGGAGGGCTACAAAGATGATGAGGGGACTGGAGCATCTCTCGTATGAGAAAAGGCTGAGAAAGCTGGGGCTGTTTATCCTGGAGAAGAGAAGACTGAGAGGGGATCTGATCAATGCTTATAAATATCTAAAGGGTGAGTGTCAAGAGGATGGGGCCAGACTCTTTTCAGTGGTGCCCAGTGACAGGACAAGGGGCAATGGGCACAAACTGGAACACGGGAAGTTCCATCTGAACATGAGGAAAAACTTCTTCACTCTGAGGATGACCGAGCACTGGAACAGGCTCCCCAGAGAGATTGTGGCGTCTCCTTCTCTGGAGAGATTCAAAACCTGCCTGGATGCTATCCTGTGCAGCCTGCTCTGGGTGATCCTGCTTTAGCAGGGGAGTTGGACTAGATGATCTCCAGAGGTCCCTTCCAACCCCTACTGTTCTGTGATTCTGTGATTCTGTGATTCTGTGATTCTGTGATTCTGTGATGATGGACTGGTCATCGTAACTCATTGCTCCTTCAGAAGACCATTTTATTTTTCACACAGTGGAGTTCATTTAACATATTTTCATTCATTCATTTTTATTATTATTTGCAGCCATGAAGTGTTATTAGAAACATTTGTCTGGCATCCATTAAGGAACTCAAACCTGGACAAACGTCGACTAAAATTTTGGTATGGCAAATGTTTCCTTCCCTAATCTTCTGTAGTCGAATTATTTATGGTTTTCATCTAGAAAGTTGTTTTTGCTAAGCCCTCAAATAGCCAAGAGATGTGTTTAGTTCTGCAAAGAAAGTGTATTCGTGGTTGTTATTAGTCTCGATAACTATCACTGAAAGTATCTTGGGCTTACCATCCACCACAGCAGCTTGTCACAGTTGCTGAAAACACAGGAGACTAGATTTAGTCCTGATGGACACTTTTCATAAAAAGACACTCAGGAAAACTTTTGAGTTGAGTATGAAAGAATTTATTATTGTACAATGTGCACATATACTCCTGCAGCTCCTTTAATATAAAACAACAGTCTTTGTGAACAGCAGTGTAAAATTCCATTAAAATATCCAGCATATGCATTCAGCCATTGCGTATCCAGCACGTATTGTAGGTGGATACAAGAAATTGGATAGGGTGGACTATCAGTTGCTTTTGCCTGCTTCTTTAAAGCAGCTCCAGAACAGGTTAAGGCAATGCATGCAGTATAATTAATAACTATTTTTATAAGCTTCAGGTAATGGATAACTTACCACCTATCCTCAGGATGCATTTCCCTTTTAGTATTATTTCTGTATGTTGCAATACCCAAGCGTTACTACTTCTGATTCTGAAAGATTGAAACTGTCATTCCCAATGAGATGGAGTTATGACTGTTCATACTATGTAATCCCTTTCATAAAGTCATTGTTATGGCACTGTACTGTTCTCTTATTTTAGTGGCTATTCAGATTGGTTCTGAAGGGGAGGTTATGAACTTATCCAAGGTTGTCTGTCTAAAGTCTGTGTAATATTGTCAAAGTCTACATAATTAATGTGTAATTTTTGTTTCTTTGTTCATTTGCTTCTGATTTTTTGGTTTTTCAGTAGGGATTTGTATTGTTCTTTCTATGCTCTTAAGGAAGGGGTGAAAAGAAACAATGTACTGATTAGGAGGAAAAAAAGAAGATTAAGAATCTACTTTGTTGTTTGTTCATCAGCCATACTACCTACATTTACTGCTGAATGATTTTTGCTTTGACAGTGTAATGAATATATCCTTCTCAGTTCTGTCTTTTGGGAAAAAACCTTTTCTGTTTCCAAATGAAGAATGTCAGCAAGTTAACTTATTGTTTCCCCACATTAATGGCCTTAGTATGAGGATGAGGAGGATTTTCTTCTTCCTTTTCTTTTTTTTCTTTCTTTCTTTTTTGGTTTTTTTTTTTTTGTTGTTGTTGTTGTTGAACATGTGCCCTCTAGATCTAAAGTAAATTGTTTCTGCTGTGCTGCCTGTAATCTTTCTATTTAGCAAATCCATTCCATGTTTAATGTTCTATCTGTTTCAGCATCTATGGGTCGCTATTGAAAAAAAGCAGCAGCCAGCACTTGGATTTTCCATCACTTCTGTTAATTTAGCAATCTGCAGGCAAAACTCTGACCTCAGTTATGTGGGATGTGGATCAAAACAAATGCTCTTGGCTCTGTTGGAGCAGCACCCTGCTTACACTAGTATAATAGGACTGAAAATGGGGATGTCCCTTTAAAAAAAGCAAACACAAACCCACGGGGTTTTTTCTTTACACTTATTTTTTGTATCATGTTATGTTCATTCACGAGGTAACCTGGTTTAATTTCAATATGAAAAAATCTTACTGAAAGTAAGGCACAATAGAATGATAGCTTGCAGAGACAGTCACCCTGAGGTCACTTGTTGAAATCCAGCACTGATCAGTAGCAATGAAGCCTCTTTGGCAGATATAAAAACTCTTCAGTGGACTTCAGTCCATGCCAGGAGAGGTAAGTTCCTCTGGAGAAGTGTCAAGGAGTCTGAACTGCCCTTCACTGAAGTAAATTGCTGAAGCAGAGTCGATAGGTACGGCTACATTTCATAGGTGATGACGAGAAAGAAACATATTTTTGTGGATAAATTGAGTCATTCACTGCTCTGAATGGTCAGGGCGCCAGTTTTTGCCATCTTTAACTGTAGTTAAGATAGTATCTTGTATTCAATGAGGAATTATCTGTAGACCCTCTTGTAACAAACAGCTGATTGTGTCCATTTTCTTATGAACACCCCGCTTATAAATCGTTTTTGTTTTATATGAGAGCCTAATAAAATAAGACTGTGCCAGAAGGATGAAAAACATATACAGTTGAAGCTGACTAAATTTTACATTTTTCATAATTTTCCAATTCTTTCCTCATAGTTTCTCAATTTTTCTTCTTTTTAATATCATCTTCAATTTTACATTGAAAAATAAAGAACATAAAAGCCAAACCCAAATTACCCAGACAATGAGTATACTTCTACTTATGATTTGATGAATTTAAAAACAAAACCAAACAAAAATATTATTTTTGACAAAATTAAAAAAAACAAACACAACAACAAACCACCACAACTAAAAACCCCCAACCAAAGTTCAGAATTTATAATGGGACAGAAGATAAAACAGAGGAAGACTACGTGTAAACATTATCTTAGATATGTCTTTAACAGCATTATGTACATGTACTACCACATAACTGTGGGTTACAGTTTACTGTGGGGAAAAAAAAAAAAAGGAACATGCCAGTTTCAAGGTGATTTTTTTTTTTTTTTTTTTTTTTTGAGAAACAAACAAGCAAACAAGCACAATGCTAGAAAGACTAGCAATCCAGATACCTTACCTGTGATAATTCTCAGGAATGTAAATATTTTTCTACATTTACTTTGGGTGTATACAGGTCTCTGGTGTCATAGCTACACCAATTCTAATAAATTAAACAATTACATGGAATATTTCCAGATACTAGAAGCCAATTGATTGTGAAACTAAGTTATAATGGTCCCTAACACACTTTTGATGCATCTGACTTGAGATATCCCAATCGACAGATATGTTTTGGGCTTAGCACAAGCCAGGGACTGGTTTTCACACATCCACCTTCTTTTGAAGATGAAAACATTTAATAATATGGACATAGCCTTTGCTGTACCAGTTGGCCTCAGTGCCAGAAAAAAGTGCTGGACACATTTTAACTGACAATTTCTACATTTATTTTCAGCTCCATCCGCCTATAGATCCATAAACATTTATTTTCTGCATTGCTAACAAATGAAAGAATCATGGAGCAGTTTAGGCTGGGAGAGATCACTGGAGATCATCTTGCCAAACTTCTGACTCAGAGAAGGGCCAGTTTAAGCTGCTCAGGACCCTCTTTGGTCAAACTTTGAATATCATTAAAGGATGGGGATCCCACAAGACCATTGGGAACCTTTTGCAGTGTTTACCTCATGGCAGAAAGATTTTGCCCAAATCTAATCAGAATTTCCATTCCGTTATGGCTCTGAGATCATATGTCAGTACTGTGACTTTACCAGTGATGAAATTCATGCCAGATGCCAGTCCCATTTATGTGCTGCACGTGCCATAGAAAGCTAACTGCTGGGGACCTAAGCAACCACGTTGCAAGAGGTGAACCTTGGACAGTGCTCTGGTGAGCACCTTCTGCCTTGGTTCCCCCGGAGGGAATCAGCTTAGAGCACACTAGTAGTGCTCTCAGCATTCTACAGCAAGAATCCAAGTACTGACACAAATCTTACCAAATCCTTCAGGTAAATGCACCTTATATTTTCCCTCGGTATTCACAGGAGAACACCGGGCACTTCCAGGGTATTATTCAGAACTCAGGCAGGCAGTGAGCTGACGACCAACTCTGGCACTGCACTGTTCTTCAAATGCTGCTTCTACATTAGCTGTCAGCTTAGCTGTCTTTGTTGACAGCTGTAGGTATGAAGATCATGGTGACTTCTGGCATTAGCAATACAGTGGGACAGTAGCCATTTTTAGTATCCTTGGCAATCTTTTGCCGTAAGCAACTATTTTGCTTATGCTTTGAGTCAGTCTTATGCTTCGAGTCAGTCTTATGCTTCTTTCTTTAACAAATACATTTGCTTTTCTTAAATCTCTTTGAAAGTAAGTTATTTGCTGATGTTTCTGAATGTATGTGTACTGAAAACCACTGAATAATGTAATGAGATAAAAGAAAGCAAATAGGGCATTTGTAAGTCTTTGCCAGTACAGTGAAAGGAAAATAGAGCGTAGAGAGCATAATCTGCTAAACATGACAAGGAAAAAAGCAGGCAATTAGACTGAAGAGTTATATCTTCTGTAATGTGTGTGCATCCATATGGAGACAAAGTATGTGTGTAAGTATGTGCACATACAGCAATAAACATATATACAAATGCAAACATATATACGAATGCACACACGATGAATTTTTAATTAAGATGAGAACAACATTCAAGACTCAAAAGTTATCAGAAGCCTTGCAGAGATTCCCCCTGGAGTTTCTGAGAGCTGGGTTTAGTAGCCAGTAATTTCCAATTTCTTAGATAATGTGTAGGACCATGGTGCTGATTAGCCCTTAAATCATGCTCTCCCTGGAAAAGTAAAGTCTTTAATTTCTTCAATGGTTAAAAACATGTCTCTGCTTTTCTCTTTTTCACCTTCAGAAGCTCTTGGTTAATTGCGATCTGGCCTCAATATTTATTTTTGGGTGCTGCGGATAAGCAAGGTTAGCCCTGCTGAAGGAAAATGCAAAGGGGTCTCATATTTGGGGAATTGGTTTCTCTAGTGGAGAAATGATACATCATTTTAATTCCTGCATTTTTAAAGTGATGCCTGGGGTTTTTAATCTTGAGTCTCCCTTTGACATTAATGGGAGTCATGTTGCTGAAATGAGCACGTGATGCTTTGATAATTGAAAGGGACCATGTGTGATAGAATCATAGGCATTGGAGGGGTAAAATACCTGTTCCACTAGGAGATCCTGCCAGTTTTCCTTCTAACTCAGGAAATGAAGAGATTTACAGCTCATTTATTAATGTATTGTTCAGCCCATCTATAAATGAATCAGAATATCTGCCTTCACTCCATTCACTGGAAGATTTTTGCACAGGATAAATAGACTTTATCAAGTGGAAATGTCCCCTTCCCTAATCTCATCCCATCACTTGTTATTCTTTTTTGTGACCCGTGAGTAATCTCTCTCACTCCACATATTTTACACCATTTTGGATATTTTCAGAACATTACCCTGCTTTCCCCTAGGCCCTGTTTCGTTGATTTATAGGGATTTGGTTATTTTAATCTACTGACTTCATAAGTCAAGCTTTAAAGTCCCCATAGGGATTTTGTCTATTTCTTTTTCCCTGAATTGTCTAGACTCTTGAGGTCTTTTACAGAGACAACAAGAAAAACTTTTAGCTCTGCTGCTGAGGAATCCATTAAAAATGCCGGGTGGAGCAAGACAGTGTGAAGGTGTCTTAGAGAGATGATCTGAAGACCACATTGAGGCACTGAGATATTTATTCCCCCTTTTTATGAAGACCATATAATCCATGGAAGCAGTGTACACACCCTTCTTCTGAAAAGGGATTTTATTTTTGCAATGAGCAGTTCAGAAAGTGACATCAAAGGTTTTTGGAGATAATAAGGTCCTTGACCCCTTCAGAATTCATTACTGTGTGTACTGCAAGAAAGAAGGAACTGAGAATCAAGATCTCGTGGTTTAAATATTGCCTATGTTGTCTGTTGTCTTATCAGTTTACTCAGTTCTCACCCTGTCTAATGTAAGGGCATGACAATTTCTCATCAGTAACACAAAACATCATTGTATATATATTTACTCTCTCTATTCATCCTCCAAAAAAATCTTGTACATATTTAAGTGGGAAGAAGGAAGACAAATGAAGATAATATACTCTTTTACGATTTGTACAAAGCAAAACAAAAGGAATTTACTGCAGCAACGTTTCTGCAGTTCACAGTGTAGAAAACACAACAGGGATTTCAGAAAAGAAAATGAAAAACCAATGAAAATCTGAGCATGTATTTTTAAAGCAGGAAAAATATCTAAGGAAATTAATTGGGTAAAATAGTCATTAAAGCACAGTTGAGGTTGCCATCACAAATCATTTAAACATCAAAAGCAAAACTTTCAGTCTTTTAATGTTCATTTTCTCCTGCACCCTGTGAAGAGTATTTTCTGGTTGCTGCTTTATCATGTTTGCATCAAAAGGCCATGGAAGTATCTAAGGCATCCTGGCAGTGGAAGCTGAAATGGAGACATTTTCATGAAAAAATGTGAGAATTTTCGTATGCTTATTTCAGTTAATTATTAAGTAGCCCAACAATCATGTGAATCTGAAGGGAACACACATTCTGGCTTTACAGTTAGGGGCATTCAGGTGTTAAAAGAAGGGGCTATTGTGAGGGTGAAAGCAAGAATGTGTATAATTAACTTGCCTAAGACTAATCTCAGAAACACTGATTCAGAATAACAATATTTCTCTTAAGAACCAGCAATCTACCAGGAGGCAACATTATGATCCTGAAAATTCCCCAGATTTCACCTTCGTGCCTTAGCACCTGCCTGAACTTGTAGTATCTCTGAAAAGTGTGTGGGCATACTCACCTATGTTGATTTCTGCATGTTAATCACGGGTGTCTTCTTTAACAGCAAAATACAGTCATCGATATTGGAATCATCCAGCTTTAGCTTTCAGAAAGACCAGAGAGCAAGGTGTACTTGCCAAAAAGAACAGGAAGTCTGGCTTCATGTCCCTTTTTGCTTCAAAGGATTCAAAACTTCATCTCCTGTTTTCCTTGCAAGTATCCTACACAGAAAATTTTAGGGTACAGTGACTGGAGAGGTAGGCGGGTGACAGAACACTTTCTTCTAGCCTGAGATTGAGCTGCTCTTCAGATAAGAAAACAAGTCGTGAATCCAGGATGAGGAGAATGTGTTTTCCATTGCCAAATGTTTGATCACACAGTTAGGAAAGGGAGCTATGTTCTAAGAGCTGCTCCTTGAATATTTCCCTCTGGATGTGTAAATATAAATAAGCAGAAAAATGTACTCCTGTGTGCAAGAAGCTCAGGGTGTTTCCAGTGTCTAACATAAAATTCCTTAGCCTTAGAAGAAATTGGGGCACAAACACCCTTCCCAGCATAGTATCTTAACCACTAGTCTTCACCCCTAAGCTCCATCTTGCTGATTTTCTTCCATGCCACAGTTCCTACTTTCCTTCCTGAAAAGTAGCCCACTTTCTGCAAGACAGACAGCGAGCTTCATGGGAAGTACTGTCAATGGTATGAGAGAGGAACTTCAGTAGGCCTTTTAATGACCAATCTGCACTACAAAAGTTTAAGTCTACTTTCCTCTACTGTTTGAATTAGAGAACTCTACTCAGTTTTGTGCTAGTTCCTGCATGGGCAGAAGTGCTAAATTCACATGCATAATGGTAAGTGTTTCCTATTATCTAATTCTAAGCAACACTCCAATCAGCATGCAGATGACTCACATCACTTTCTTCCGTTGCATTAATCAGCCATTATAAGCACCCAGTCTCTTATTCACTGTAAGGTGACTTAGGTGTTTGGAATCACCTCTTTGCAGCCAGACAAACACATAAAATACTTGTTATGGTTGGGATATCCGTAGTAAAACACTGGAACAGTTTATGGAAGTTTAGCCTAAATAATTGTGTACAGTGAGATAGAAAGAGAGAGGCAGAGCTGTGGTTAGACCTCAGCCATTGTGATTCCCAGTTCTCCCTGACATAAACATTAGTGAGAACAAAAACGGTCCTGGTACCACAGTGACAGAACTTGTAATCCTTAGACTATATAATACTTTTCTTTTATAGTTGTGTCAATGCAATTTTCTTTTGGTATGTTTCAAAGCTTGCACATTAGATATGAGACTCTGAACAACTCCAATATTGAAGCTTTAGCTCAGTAAAAATAATAGCATGAAAACATCAAACCCATTCTCTTGAGTTTTCATGGTCTATTTCTTTGCTTGCAGCAAAGTTGGATAAAAGTATTTACCTCTTAAATGTTTACCTAATACAGTATGAAGTGTTGACCTTAAATGGTCTTTACAGCTCATAGACCATAAAAATAAAATTATGAATGAGCAATTTTTATTCCTACAGAGCCCATGACTGTAGCAAACGACGTTTTTTTCCTACTCTTATCCTAAGAATACAAGTAATATCATCTTGTACAATTACTATCATTCACACTTGTCAATGGTCACTTTTTGACTTAACTTTAAAGCCAAAGGCATTCATACTGGTAGAAAGGAGGAAAGACTGAAGTTATTAGGCAATGTCTTCTTGTATTCACTGCTAGAGTCAGTAAGCAAGACCTAGATTCTTCTGGTAAGGAAACACAGAATTTGCCTCAATCAGTTAGACCAGGCCATCCAGGTAGTGACCAGAAGAGACTATAGACAAAGCAGCCCTGAAGTTTATAGTTCAGATCAAGCTGTTAAATACAAAGCAGAAAATTCTCCCTTTGAGTTGTGCGGTAACTCATTTCTGAGCATAAGCTCTGTGTTTAACACTGTTCACGTCAAATAAGCATTAGCAGAATCCATCTATGGGCTCAAAGTTAGTGTGTCATTACTCCTGTAAGCAATTACTCCCTTCTTTACCCTCACAAGAAGTTAACTTATTTACAGAGCCAAACTGCCCTAAGCAGCATTTCAAATCCAACAGCATTTTCTCTACTGTCTTGTCTGATTGTTCCCACACTCCACCTAAGCCTTATTCCAGATTCTTATGCTGCACCTTCTTTAAAACCCTGCATTGCTGAATTCTTCAGCAACCATGTGCCTGCAATGCATGTCACACCAAATGGGTAGAAATGTCTTCACCTTTTAACTAACGGGCTACATGCACAAGGTTTGCCTTTTTCCTCTCCTTCCATGTTAAGCTTTAGTCTAGAATATTGTCCACCCCACAACTCACAGACACACGCTGGGACAGGGACTGCAGCCCATGGGCAACTCATGCCAGGGCAGAGACATCCCTGAGGGACTGCAAACGTGGCCCACTCCTATATTCCTTCAAGAAATGCACATTTTCTAGAATATGTGATTTTATAACTTTCTGCTTTCTCTTCTTTTGGCTTTCAAGCGCCTTTTCAGAAAAGTCAGTCATTTCTAATAAGCAACAAACCCATACACACACACACATTTCTTAAGCAAAAAAATATATATATATACTGTATTCACACAATGTGATGGTTGCTTTGCTTAGGGTTTGTGATGAGAATTCATTACCAAGAGAAAAACTACAATGCACTTGAAAAGCATTTCTTCCCTCTTCATGGCTGGCACTTTGATCTTCTCTTCTCATGTTTCTGGTTTTGTTTTGTTTTGTTTTGTTTTGTTATGTTTTGTTTTCACTTCCCCATTCAATCTGAGGCGCGAGTGATGAATACTGATGTGACAGAGTTTGGTCCTATTCAAAAATCCAGAACACTGGCACACAAACCTGGCCAAGTTGTTTATGATTTTTAGGTCAGGAAAAATGTCTAAGATATTTAATTATTTTGTGAGGCAAGAGTTATGCTTTGTGGTCACTGGATAGCAGGTTAAATACCTTCTGCAATGCTCCCAGTTTTAATACAAGTTGCAAGACTTTATGCAAGCAGCTTTTTCTGGTATTAATGAAATGTATTCACATTTTGACAAAAATATTAACAAATACAGCTGACTTTAAAAAGTTTGAGACCTTTCTCAGATCCATAGCTCAGCTGGACTGATGCTAGTTCAGTGTAGTTTCTACTGAGATGGTTGACTTTGCCCGTATGGTTCTATATGATGAAGTAGCTGAAGAATCTGTTCATTTTTAGAGATTGCCCTCTCAAAATGAGAATAGTGAACAATCTTGCAGAACCTTGTTTATGAAAATATACTAAATTTGGGGGATCATCTTAAACCATATTCAGATTAAAATTCCATGCTCTGGCTGAAGCAACTCTAAGGTTCACTGTAGGTATTAAAAGGGCATTGAGGCTATAGTGCCTAAACTGACAGGGTATAGCTGCAGCACATTGCTCTGTTGTGTGTTATTTAAATTGGGGGCTTGCTTGCCTGTAAAAAAGCTGCTGGTTACAAAGGAAACAACATGGCAAATGCTTCATGACATTAAAAATCAGGTAAAAAAGATATCATACTGAGATCCTCACTTTCAGATTGTAATAAAATTAGGTGAACTATTCACCGTGACTAATTTATTCAAAAGTTACCCCTTCTTGGGCTCATGAATTTATATTCAAACAGATTTGGATTTCTACAGATTTGTTACTCAATGTCACAATTACAGGAATAGCTGTACTTTTAATCCTTTCTTTGGACTTTCTCTTTTCACATTCTTCAAGTCTTATATTGTGTATGTGGCTTTCACGGGATATGAGTTACATGAAGATATTGCCATGGGGTAGTGACGATGGGTCTTTATAGGATTACTCATTCACAGCTGTCCTTCTGCATACTAATACTCTTCAGTAAATGCAAAATGTAGGTAATATTATCAAACTGTACAGTAAATTACCTTATAGTAATTTGTTGAGGAAGGCACAGTTTGAGAAAAGAATCACCAAGTTCTCACTTTCAGGTTAGATTTTGGCTATAAAATGTTTCTCATCTTCTATAATTTACTGACTTATGTTAATGAATCAAGGACCATGCAACTCTCTTCCTTAAGAACGAGCACTCATAGAATGAACTAAAGCATCCTAAGTAGTATATACCTTTAAAGTAGGATAAAAGCCTAACATGGAAATCATTGAAGTATTTCACATTGTGAACACACATATGCATTACTAATGTTATGTCTCAAAGACAGGGCAGATTGATAGAAGACCCTCAGCAGCTAAGGTAGCTGAACCCAAAGCAATTCCAGGTCAGAGGATGGGTGGTCTGATTTATGCAAGGTTCAATGACAGATAATATAAGCTGTTTCTCAAAAAGATTCAATACTTGCGGTTGCACATGATAGCAAAGTGGCTGTATGACCACCAGACCAGAATTTACTTGAATCTGATGTACTCTAAGCATAGAGAAAATTTCTCTCCATTTGACCTGTTATCCAAGTCCCCTTAAAAAACACCTTTAAGATGGCCTCCCTGATCCTACATTGGTTCATTCTATGAACAGCTTGGTGTTCAGAGAATCATAGAATCATAGAATGGTTTGGGTTGGAAGGAACCTCAAAGATCATCTGGACCCAACCCCCCTGCCATGGTCAGGGACACCCTCCACTAGACCACGTTGCCCAAAGCCTCATCCAACCTGGTCTTAAACACTTCCAGGGAGGGGGCACCCACAGCTTCTCTGGGCAACCTGTTCCAGTGCCTCACCAATCTCACAGGGGAGAATTTCTTCCTGATACCTAATATAAATCTACTTTACTTCAGCTTGAACCCATTACCGCTTGTCCTGTCACTACACTCCCTGATAAACAGTCCCTCTCCAGCTTTCCTGTAGGCCCCTTCAGGTACTGGAAAGCCACAATTAGATCTCCCCAGAGCCTTCCCTTCTCCAGGCTGAACAACCCCAACTCTCTCAGCCTGTCCTCATGGGAGAGGTGCTCCAGCCCTCTGATCAGCTTCATGGCCCTCCTCTGGACTAGCTCCAACAGCTCCATGTCTCTCCTGTACTGGGGCCCCCAGAGCTGGACACAGTACTCCAGGTGGGGTTTCGCAAGAGTGGAGTAGAGGGGCAGGATCACCTCCCTTGACGTGCTGGTCACACCTCTTGTGATGCAGCCCAGGACACGGTTGGCTTTCTGGGCTGCAAGCGCACACTGCCGGCTCATGTTGACCTTCTCATCAATCAATACCCCCAAGTCCTTCTTCTCATGGCTGCTTTCAATCCATTCTCCAGCCAGCCTGTAGTTGTGCTTGGGATTGCGCTGACCCACGTGCAGGACCTTGCACTTGGCCTTGTTGAACTTCATGCGGTTCTCATGGGCCCACCTCTCCAGCCTGTCAAGGTCCCTCTGGATGGCATCCCTTCCCTCCAGTGTGTTGACCACACCACACAGCTTGGTGTCATTGACAAACTTGCTGAGGGTGCACTTGATCCCACTGTCCATGTCACCAACAAAGATATTAAACAGTGCTGGTCCCAGTACCGACCCCTGAGGAACGCCACTTGTCACTGTTCTCCACTTGGACATCGAGCCATTGACCACAACTCTTTGAGTGCTACCATCCAGCCAATTCCTTATCCACTGAGTGGTCCATCCATCGAATCTCTCCAATTTAGACACAAGGAGTGTCAAATGCCTTGCACAAGTCCAGGTAGATGACATCAGTTGGTCTTCCCTTATCCACCAGTACTATAACCGCATCATAGAAAGCCACCAAATTTTCAGGCACAATTTGCCCTTAGTGAAGCCATGTTGGCTGTCAACAATCACCTCCTCATTTTCCATGTGTTGAGGGCTGAGTCTCACAAAGCATTTTCAATCATTTTTTTAACACTGGGTTGAATATCTCCCCCTCCCGTTATTTTCAGCTCCTTGGGAACCTACCAATATTCTAGAAAAATACCTGGACAAACTTAGGGAAAAAACCTCTGTATATTATGGGGAAAAAAATCTCTGAAAAAACCCTCTGTATATTATGGAGAGTATACCAAAATGTGTATATCAGAAATTCCTTCACCACTTTCCTGAGTTGCTTTCCTGACAGTCTCGATGTTAAATTAATTCACTGCATACATATAAACAAACAAAACATCAAAATAAGCAGGTCATAACATAATATTTATAAATTATTAGAAGAAACTTTAAATCCATCACACTCAGACTTACTGGATGAGTAGTTTATGTAAATACACTGCAGCCCACGGAGAGCTCATACATTATTACCAACCATTATTGTGTAAATGTTCTCTTTATTAGTAATTTAATATCAACACTAATTGTCCACTTAGATTGTTTATTATTGCTTTTGCTTCTTGAATGACAAACATGAGGGGAAAATCAAGTATTCTATGAGATCACAAAGAAATTTATATTAACATTGACTACATAATTGCTGGGAGATCCCTTCCAATCAAAAACCTCTAGCTGAATGAAAAGTGAAGAACGTGGTAAAAAAAGGGTCACAAGGATATGAAAATGAGTCAGTCATGACTGACATCAAGTTTTTATTGTCTGACGGGATTCCTAAACTCAGATGGAATCTCTGCCTCAAGGGCACAGTCACTTCACAGCTAGAACAAACTACTTGTTTATGATTGAGAATTAATTGCAGAAGCACTATAGACACCCTACTCTAGAACACTGATGGTGGAGGGAAGAGAAGAAAAGAAAGGAGGAGTAAAGAGGGCAGGATTTAATTATTCTTTCCCTCATAGAAATTCTGTATAAAGACTGAGGAATACAATATTACTGAGTGTAACTGAAGGAAAGCTTAATTGTTGCTATTGATGCCGTCCATTCTCAATGGATAAGTGAGGAACTAGATTTCACATTTTTTTTTAATACTTCAACTGCTGCCTTTCATTGGCCCTAAACAAAAGCTTTAAAAAAGGAAGGCGTTTTTTGTCTAAAGAGATGATGAACTCCTTCATCCAGAGATGTATACCACCTATTCTTTTTTTTAAAGATAGATGGTAAGGACTGGCACAGAGAATTTTATGTTTGCAAAGTGTTGGATTTTTTTTAAGTTCTTCATTAAATATATATTTTATACTCTACTGTTGAAGGGATTTCTAGCTGGTAAGTATTATGTATGAATAAGTTATTTAAAATGTCTTATGTGCTATTTTTACAACAATTTTCTATTATTGTTTTTTGGTGTTTTTTTTAATACAAATGTACCTTTCCCCAAAAAACATAACTCATAATTTTACTTCTTAATCTTCAGCTTTCTAGTGTAGTTATATGATAACAAACCCCGTAAAACTCACAGAAGAAGTCACGTAAATAAACACATTATTTTTTATTTTTTATTTTTTTTTTTAAAAGGGAGAAAGGAAGAGAAAGTGGGAGAGAGACAAAAAGATTCAAATATCAAGTTTGAATGCAGTACTGGAACCCTTGACTAAAGCATCTTTCATGACAAAATTCGAAATTCTATCATCTTATGTGTTTGTCCATCTCCAGCATATTATGGCACCAAGCTGGATGAGAACATCTGTGATCTGTAGTAACGTGAGCCATCAATATCACAGCAAGGCTGTAAAGGGGTAAATTTAGTTTCTGAAAACGTGTTCACACTAAGACCAGTTTTCTCAATGTGCCGTCTCTTTGGAACAAACCTTTATTTGCACTGTCAGGGAGAATCAGCTCACTTGCTCTTTTTTTGAGGGAGGGAATTATTTATGAGGCTTGCTGGATTTCATACCTCATGGAGCCTGATACTTGCAAGGGGCAGCTTCATTCCTTTCATAAAATGATGAGTGCACAATTCTTACCCACTCACAAGGTATGCCATGTGTCACTCCAGTTGCTATACCTTTCAAAATGTTTGCTTGTTTTCATTGTTTCTAGATATCAGAGTCTATTACAAGACCTTCAGAAAAAGACAAAGCTGACCTACGTCAGCCAATGGTCAGTCAGTATTACATGACTTGTCCTGAATGACTCCCAAGAGAATTATGGTATCTCAGAAGGAAAGCTCTAGTAGTGGAGATACTTCCCTGTGTACTTAACTGTACTTTGTACATATAAAAATTAACCATTAGTTTTGAGTTTGCACTATCAAATTAGATTATTTTTTTTTTAAATTTTTCTTTTTTTGGCTGGGGAGCTACCAGGGATTTGCAGCGGGAGGTGGGACCTGAGATACCTGACAGGATATACAAATACACTGGTGCAAACAAACACCTGCAACCAAGATATTCAGGTGAGGCAGGTTGGTGTGAATAAACATCACACAAAGAACCAGTAAAAGCCAACAATTTAAGAATATTCTAGAATCATAGAATCACAGAATGGTTTGGCTTGGAAGGGACCTCAAAGGTCATCTGGTTACAACCCCCCTGCCATGGGCAGGGACACCCTCCACTAGACCAGGTTGCCCAAAGCCCCATCCAACCTGGCCTTGAACACTTCCAGGGATGGGGCATCCACAGCTTCTCTGGGCAACAGGTTCCAATGCCTCACCACCCTCACCATTAAAAATTTCTTCTTTACTGTAAATCTACCTTCTTTTATTTTAACACCATCACCCCTTGTCCTATCACTACATGCCCTTGTTAACAATCACTCTCCAGCTTTCTTGTGGGTCCCCTTTGGTACTGGAAGGCTGCTGTCTTTATACATGTCTCATTCTGGCCTACAGTAAATCCCAAACTAATTAATTCATAGTCTATTGAGTTTTCTGCTGAAAACCACACGGTGGGAACTAGTGCAGCAAACATAGGAGGTAGAACTTCAGCCAAAATAAAAAGCCTGTTTAACACTGTCATATTCAAGCTCCGGATGGGTTCCATGAAAGAAAAAAACCAATATCAGAATTCAAAGGCAACAGAGACATAAAACAATCTGTGATTTCCATAACTCACAATGGTACAAGCAGTCTTGAGAGGAAGATGGGACATATGATTCATGATGAAAACAAAATAAAGTGACTGAAAAGTTGAGTACAGCACATTTTTTATGGAAAGGGTGTTCTTGAACTTGGAATACATCCAGTGCTGGGTCACCTTACTGGCAATTGTGCAATTTGGAAAATGGATTCAATTAGAGCAGCATCATCTTATGCTGAGAGCTGGGAGCTTGTGAATGGGTGAAGACCTGTTTCTAGAAGAAATCAAAGGCTGAATAGGAAGTATAAGCTTCAGAATATCATTTGAGAACTATTACATATCTCATAGCTGGAGCTAGACTAGACACATTGCAGTTGGGGATTGAAGAAATTATTCGAATTTGGCACTCTGAAGAAGACAGAACAAATGCATAGTAGAACATTATTTGGATCATCCTTGAGACAGAATGAGGTGACCTGAAATCGTTTAGGCCCTTAGTATAATGTGTATCTGTCTCCCCGCAGTACTTTAGGAGTTAATGCTGCTGAGACATATGTGTATCCATTTGAAAGAAAAGAATCCCTTTGCACCACATAGTTTTCTTATTTGTTTTAATTTGTAATTGTAAGTTCGAACTTATAATTGTTTAATTAGGTAAATTGACTTTTTAATTTATTTTTTCAAAATTCAATAATGTTTGACTATATTTTATCTGAAATAATGAACTCATACTGTGATAATAATCATGATAGAATGAAAAGAAGAAACATTTGAGATATTCCTGTTATCTGGCAACAAGTTCCATCCAGTGGATGTAAACTTAATTGCAATATATTTCCTTAATGATCTGGCCTAATTGGGACTCAAAGATATGGTATCTTTTGAACGTTGCTTTCCTTTAACAAAGTGTTTGTAGTCTGCTCTGTTTGAAGCACCTTTAAATGATTAGGTTTATGTATAAGTAATGATTTTTCTGAATATTTAATCAAGACTTGGAGAAAAGGACTGGCAGGAAATCATAAAAATTAGCAATGGGAATGACCTGTTGGGTCATCAGGCTTTTTTTCTTTCATTTCCAGTCATAGAAGAGTGTAGGTGGTTTCCCTGCAGTACATTTTGTAGCTCTTTGTCCATTCTTCAGAATTTGAGCATTTCATGTTCAAAGAATGGCTGGAATACAGATTGCACGCTGGAACCAAGTTTTCTTCTCACTTCCACGGCACTAAATTAAAAAATCTCATCACCACTGAAATCAATGAAATTGTTCCCTATTTCTATTAAGGTGAAAATTAGGTTGAAAATTCCAGGTAAAATCACCAGTAGTCTGAATCATCCTTTTGTGGTGTCTGTTTTCTTTGATGATAAAGGGAGCCTCCAGTAACTACTTTCCTAGCTCAAATTTACTGTTCTTATGTTAATTCACAAATAGTTCTGCTGATCATTCATACACTCACTCATTAATACTTCACTCACACATACACACTTGTAATGAATACGTTTCATCCAAACTGTACCAAGAACAGCATGAGAGCAATAGTTGTGACTAATAAGTTGTAAGAACTTAAGGAGGAATGAACAAAAGGTGATGAAGGTGACCTGGTGACACCAGCTACTTCTGCTGTTGCTCAGGATGTTCTTCAATTTGAAGGACCCTTGAAAGGGAGGAAATGACAGGGAGTGACACAAAATAGGGTACTGCAGCTACCCAGTTGTCTCACATTGGACAGAGTAGTGTGATTCCAAATATTTTTGTCTTTTCATTATCTTTTTATGTTCTTTTTTTTAGAAGCATACTTTGCTTGCTTTTGTATTTCTCCCCATCTCCTTTCTCTTTTATCTTTTTTCTTTTTTTTTCTTTCTTTTTTTAAACAAGGAAGGATGTTTGTTAAAAAGGTACTTGACCCTAAAACATAATTGCACTGATATTTCAAACCATTACACTAGCTTCTGCTGCATTCACACTAGCTGCCAGCCGTGAATAAAAATCTGACACACTGAGGCAACTTTAAAATCAAGTATATATCACCCAAACTCAAACTGTCATGCACTTTTTATTGTAGTTTATTTTTTCGCCTGTTATTGCTCATTACCAAAACATGTGTTCATGTAAGCAGAATCTTTCTTTTCCTTTATCAGCCAGTGCCTCTCCTCTGATTCATGAGTTATGCCAGAGACTAACTTTAGTAACACTGCTATGTTTTTTGTTACAGGAGCTGCAAGAGATGTGAACCAATCAAGACCGACCTCCTAGCAGATCAGGAAGGATAGACCTTGTATAACTGTGTTACAAATTAAAAAGGCAAGGGAGAGACAGAACATAAGAAGGGAGCCAAAGACATCTTTTTACAGGGAGAAATGAAAGGCTGATAGATATGGAGATCCATATCCTAAAAGACATAGGGTGCACCAAATACTTAAACAAGCATGCAGTGTCAGAGCCCATGATATCTCTGATATCCAAGTTATCCACAGAGTCTGGCAAAGGAGCTGGTAAATATGACACAAAAGCTCTGGGTTGTCCCTGGTCTTCTGGAGTTACAGCTGAACACTATCAGTTATTGCTGGGTCCCTAAAATGTCAGTAGATGTCAACATACAGGCACATGTATTGCTCCTTTTTTTAGAATTTTAAATAGACTTTTGTCTATTTGCAAAGCTTATTAAACCTTGTCATTTTCTTCCCAAGTAACACAAAATAAGTGCACTAACAGGATGTCGTGGTTTAATCCCAGGCGGCAGCTAAGCCCCGCACAGCCACTCACTCACTTTCCTCCCCACCCCACTAGCAGGATGGGGGAGAGAATCGGAAGAGTACAAATGAGAAAACTCTTGGGTTGAGATAAAAACAGTTTCACAGGTAAAGCAAAAACCACACACACAAGCAATGCAAGACAAGGTATTCATTCACTGCTTCCCATGGCAGGCAGGTGTTCGGCCATCTCCAGGAAAGCAGGGCTCCATCACACGTAATGGTGACTTGGGAAGACAAACGCCATCACTTTGAACATCAGCCTCCTTCCTTCTTCTTCCCTCTGCTTGATATGCTGAGCATGACGTCATATGGTATGGAATATCCCTTTGGTCAGTTGGGGTCAGCTGTCCCAGCTGTGTCCCCTCCCAACTCCTTGTGCACCCCCAGCCTCCTCGCTGGTGGGGTGGGGTGAGGAGCAGAAAAGGCCTTGGCTCTGTGTGAGCACTGCTCAGCAGGAACGAGAACATCCCTGGGTTATCAGCACTGTTTTCAGCACAAATCCAAAGCATAGCCCCATACTAGCTGCTATGAAAAGAATTAACTCTATCCCAGACAAAACCAGCACTCTGTTTTACAATCTCAAGCTTTTTGCATTTCCAAATGACTCCATGAATCTTTTATTCAAAGCTACACTGTGAATGAGATTCAAGGTATGTATGGGGGGCCTGCGTCCCTCTTTTTGTTTGGAGATGTTTAATTCTTTGTTGAATCTACAGACAGCCTATCTACCCACCCTGGAATGTACACTTCTTGGTGTACTGAGCCTGGAAATGCCTCTGCCAGCTAGGTGACTCTGAACTTCATCGTATGTAACATATTTGCCCAAAGGCACAGTGAAACTGGGACAGTGTCCACAGTCATCAAAATCACTCTCACAGTAAAGAATTTGAGTGTTCTAACATGATAATTTACAACAATATCAAATGAGGCAGAGAAGAAGGAGAGCAATTGTTCGACCATGTTTTACATAGTCTTTATATCATTCTGAAAAAAAGAAAAAAACAATGAACCAAACAAACAAAAAAACCCAACCAAACAAACAAAAAAACCCACAAACCAAAAAAACCCCCCAACCTACCACAAAGTAAGCAATTGCTGAAAAGAAAACAGAGTGCAAAACTGTTCCTACAAACTTGTGGGAGTCATTAAGACTCTGCAGTCAGTCTTCACATTTTCTTCCCTTTGCAAACACCAAGAAGATGAAGGATGAATCTCCCAAGTGATGAATTTTAGGTTTAGAGTAGATAAAAGACTAATACAGATCACTCATATGTGGTGTGGTTGGGACCAGCTTGCTTAAGGAACCTTTACTTTTACCTCTTTTACTTTTCACCTTTACATGACATTTTGAAAAGGCATCTCTTCAGTTTGACAGGTGACTTTGTGGGCCAAGTGTTTTACTTCAGGTCTGAACCTAACCCAGTGTCTTGCTCAGGGGAAAAGAAAAAAAAAAAAAAAGAAAAAAGAAAAGGTTATTTTAATATATAAGTAGTTAGTGTTATTCTTTTCCCTCATCTGCCACTGCAAGTATGCCTCACTTTGCCTGCAAACAAAAGACAGTCAATGATCCTTGCGTCAGTGTCAGGGCTGTTTCATAAATCAGCCAGCAGGAGGTGGTCCGAAAGCCAAATTCTGAATGCTCCCCTGGGGTCTTAATGGGTTACCTTCGAATTGGAGCAAGCCCTCATGGGTCCCAGGCTGTTTGAACCCCATAACTGGGTCTTCCACATAAGTAGCTATCAAGCCAATGAGTCTTCTGGGTTCTTTCTTAATATGCTTAGAGATTTTGCTATTAGAATAAATGCCAGTTCTTTTTGTTACTAGATTCCCCAGGCTTTGAGAGTATGGTTTTAAGCACTCTAAATGCCACCAATACTCATTATCCCACCTCCCACTCCCCAGTGGAATTCTTAAGTGACAAGAAGCTGGAAAAATACAGATGGCATAATTATATATTTTGCAGTTGATTAATCACCACAAAACATTAATCACATTTGGTATAACAATACATAATCAAATTCTTTATAGTAGAAATTAAGTTTCTTTCTGATAGGGAATGGATTCCTTTAGGATATTGACATGGCTTTTCAGCATCTGTTTTGCACAAATTCCACATCTGCATATGATTTAATCAGCTTTAGGGCTCTGTAAAAATATGTCTTTAAGGTTTGTTTCATGTTTCTAACTGCACATGTTAATAATAGCAGAAGTGCAAATAGAGATATATATGCTGTAACAAACTAGTCTTTGTATGCTACACTTACTCATTTTCTGCCTTCAAAGAATCTTTTACTTTTCTCCTTTTAAGTTAGTTTGTTAAATGGAATAGAAAACTTCTTTAGAAACCATTCAAGTTGGTAATATATTGACAGAAGAAAGAGGGTCTTAGTACACCAAAGAAAGAACTCCAGATAGCTTATTATAACCGTCAACATCAAAGGCATGAGAAATTCTTGTTGGCCCAGTGGTTGAGGCATGATGCTGTAGATAGTCATATCAGATATACTTACTACCCCATTGTCTTGACTGTCTTTGACTCCTCAGTCTCGATGGCCTGTGATATACAGCTGTCCTGCAAAAGGAATAATCTTTGGTGTTTGTTCAAAGCTATGATTTTATACCACTAGCCCATAGTACATTGTCCTAGGATATGCTGAAACTGGTTTCAGCTCTGTCTTCAGATATGGGTGAAGGAGGCCACAGCTTTCACTTCCAAAGTGTGCTTTACCAGCCATATCATGGAACTGCCAGAGGCCAGTACATATTGCATCACTGCTGCTAAATCTAGGTCACTGTGCAGTAAAGCAACATAAAATGTGTAAGCCAGAGGCAGAATAATCAAGCAGAATTTGGATTTAATTGCCCACTACTAAGGGATACTCTCCCCTAGATAAAACACATAAACATAACTAAAAAGAGACTCTAAAATCCAGGAAGATAACTCCATAAGATTAACTCACTCTTGCTTGTTTGTGTTTTAGTCCAACATCACATATATGCCTTTGTAGTAGATTATACAATCTAGCTACAGCACATAGGCTAGAGAACTGTTTATGTTCAGGCAAGGGATAATGAAGCTTATTTGGGTTGTGGAAGCTCAAACTCAGCTCAAACCCAGTCTGATGGAGGCTTTTGAGGATGTTTGTCCCCATTGCTCAAGGAAGTATTCTGGCCACCAGGTTAAACTGGAAAAGAGACTTCATCCTCTCTCAGACTACTGTGAGAAGACAGTTGGCTTCAAGTGGAGAGAGGTATTCACTGTTCAGATTGTTTTGCGTCTTTTCTGTTTCTCCCATATTGCACCTTCTGTCCTTCTGTTTCATCTGTTAAACCCATGGAGATACATGTTATGTATATACTTACATGTATTTTCTTTTCTAATTGTATGGGAGATGTCTGTACCACTGTGACAGACTCAAGACTATTGCTCAGAAAACTATACTAAGATGGATGCCCTAGTTTAAATATGAAACGACTGACTTCCACTGAAGTTTTCTCAACTGAGATACAGATCATCTCTGGAAAAAAATAGCAGCAAGATTATTTTTTAGTGTTAAAAGACAATTTATACTGAATAGTACCTGAAGCCGTGAATCATAGAATCATAGAATCATAGAATGGTTTGGGTTGGAAGGGACCTCAAAGATCATCTGGTTACAACCCCCTGCCATGGGCAGGGACACCCTCCACTAGATCACCTTGCCCAAAGCCTCATCCAGCCTGGTCTTAAACACTTCCAGGGATGGGGCATCCACAGCCTCTTCGGGCAACCTGTTCCATGTATCCATGATACGACTTATTTAAATAAAAGCATTGTGCAAGTAGCTTGCTCAGGAAAACAGTGCAAAGGAAAATCAATAAGAAGCTGTATCTCACATTCAGTGTATTCAGCTCTTGATTTCAATACCTAAACATAGGATTCAGAATATGCATGCATTGTAAAAATAATCGTATTTATCATAGGTTTGAATGAGGTACAGCAAGCAGCATATTTGTGTATGTAATTCTATTTTCTGCTACATGAAACTTTTTTATAAATTAATCATGGAACCTACAAGAAGTTATTACAAAACATTCCTCCCCCCACCCCCCTGCCCCGAACCAAACCCAACAACCAATCACCAAACAACCCTACTTTAAACAAAACTAGATCAACTAGGTTTTGAAACAAAGTGCGGCATGTTTTCTGAACACATAATTTGTCAGCTGGTGCTCAAAATTGGGATGCTACCGGCTTCTATGAAACACTTTTAGAGCTATGAAGAGTGGTGCTATAGAAATAAAGTGACTGATGTTCTGCCAATAGAAACCTCAAAAGGACGTTGAAAAACACAGCAAGAGTTGTTTCTGAAGCTGGAGATAGGGAAGCATTATGTTTTATTTTGCCCTCTAATATAAGCCCCAAAGCATTGTTTCACTAAAACGGGTCTGCTACCTGAACTGAGTCCAACTCAGTCTCTTAGCACAAATGCAGTGATGAAAAACCCATTCAGCGTGTCATTGTAAAATTTCCTTGTTTATTGCTGGAGTGAGCAGACCACAGGGTCTTCACATCCACAGGTTTTGACTTCTATTTTACTGCATACTGAGGAGATGTAGAACCAGCTGTGCACTGCTTATTCATACCAGGGAACTGCTACTTGCTCAACATCCCTACTGATAACAAGAGGACTGCTTCAATTGTAACTGTTCCCAGTTATGAGAAACCATATCTGAATCCTTAAGGACACACAAGGGCACTGCTGTGATCAATGGTAGATGGGAAAAGTGCTTACTTACTGTGGAAAAGCTTTTGTTTTGACTGTCTATGAAAAATTCCCCTGTCACTCCAGCATGCTTTGGAGACTTTGAATGCAAGAACTTTATTCCCTAATCATGTTTGCCAATGAGTAAGGAGAATTTTAAGATGATGGTTCTAATCCTGGACATATCCCTTTGTTCCCAGGAAGCCTCTACTAAACTGAAGCTAAAGATCTGGCCAGGGCTTGTATGGGCAAGGAATCATGATGCTTCTGACACAGTGTCATTTGAGGAATACCTACAGAATCTCATCGTACCTTTAAAAAAAAAAAAAAAAAAAAAAGAAAAAGCAAAAAAGAAAAGATAGTCTATGTGCATATTTTCTCAATATCTTTGAAATTACTCAACGTAGTTTAGTGCAAGTCCTTTAGAGTGTAATGTTGATCCTTGTTAAGGTGAGTTTTCCTTTCTAGTGCACTTCAGGCAAAGTAAATTTGACATTAACACTGTTGGATAATCTTTTTGCCCTCAGTTTGAATATTTAAAGCAGGTTATAAAGTATCTTAAAGGGAAGAATCCTGGACTGTCAGTAAATGGAAAAGCAATAAAGTAATAGGTATTTCTCATATCTGTTCTTACTGTCCAACATTTCTAGGGAGACAGAATCTAGTCCCTTGACATACTTGATATAAATGTTAGAAACATGCTTTTCTGATCTCTGTGCTCTATGCATACTGGAATGGTTTTACATACTCTCCAGCAGAAATTTATACCTAGTAGCCTTAGTAGTCTTCGACTTCATCATCTTTACCTTAAATTTCTAAAGGTCTAAGAGAAGAAGGTATATAATTGGATGAATGTATGTCTGATTAAAAATCAGCAAGATGCTACATGTCCACAGCATACTTTTTGCTGTAAGGAATAATAAGAATATTATTATAGGGAAGCATAAGAGTATATTTCAACTGCAGCTGCAGTTGGGTTTATATAGTAGATATAACCAAACTAGTACAACTCCAGTGCAGATAACAATGAATCCTCAGCCTTCACTGGATTCTGCTGAACTGCATGCCACTACAAATAAAATTGCTGTGGATACCAAAACTATGTAGATTAAAGTTAGGTTAGCTTGTTGTGAGATCAGACCTGTGATAAAAATACAAGTCATATCTATTCTTTAAACAAGGTAATTTACAATGAGCAACAACAATCATTGTTTGAGTAACAAGATGAGGAGAATATTCACTCTCTCAGGAATGGAAAAGAAAAGCTGATGGTTCTAACATTTTCACCAAGCAGGTAAAACATTTTGAACTTACAGTAAAGGCCTGTTTACTTCAAGTATTTAATTCATTTAAGTTTTTACAAAAATCTCAATATTGCAACAAATAAATTTTTCAACACGCCTAAAGTCCGAGAAGAATATTTCAAAGCTGAAACACTCCAGGCCTATTTCTTTAATATGCCAGTTTTATAAATAATATAAATATCTTATCCTAATGTACTTGGCATCATTTTTTGAAGACCAGTTTATTCCAGAGTAAAATAGATTTCACTTGAGAAAGTCATAGACTGGTCAGTATTATGCAAGACATCGAAGAAGATCTTGAAAAGGCAGTTGTAGATCTGCCAACAGCGTATGTTATTCTAAACCACCAAAGGTACCTTGCTAAAAATATATCATAATGAAAGATCTTCCCTTACTATGGCTGATTCAATCCTACTTCATGCAGATTTTACCTAGAATTCTGTAAGGCATAAATCTTATTCTGGAGAAACATAATGACTTACTGAAAAAGGTTATAGTGGCACCTATACCATTCAACGTTCGTTTGAATGAGCAACTTTTAGCCAAAAGCTTCAGCAACCTCCCAATAGACAATAGAATGTAATTTTTGTATCACTATAATGTGAACAATTTTACTCCAGATTAAAGTCATATTACATGGACACTGAGCTTTATGTCTATCTTAAACATATGACCACTTACCTCAGATTCAGTGGTCTAGGATGATATTATTCCACGTATCTTTAGACACATAGAAGCTGATCACTCAGTCTATTCAATTATCTTAGGATAAAAGGAATTACTCTCTTTAGTTGCCCATCTCATTCTTCATTGGCTATAGAAGGATCATGGATGGCTAATGTAAACTTAATGACTAATTTTTAAAGGACTGAAGGTAGGTGAAATTATTTGTGCCACAGGAAAGCATTCACAAGGAATTTTGGATGCACATGACAGGTTGAGGATACTAAACATTCAATAAATACATTTCCAATGGTCATTGGGTGATCAAAATCATAAGAAAGCCTTTTGCCACAGTAGGACTGTTTAAAAGCTGTTGCAGACTATACAGCTGGAGATTAGGCTTTTATATCTCAACATTTAATAAATGATTGGGGATAAACATTTGTGTTTCTGAATACATATCTTCAAATCTGAGAAATAATTGGCTAACACAGAGACATCAGAATCCCCTCTAAACAAATATAAGTAGGGTAAAAGGTAATATATTTAAACAGAAATATTTTCATTTAACCAATTTTAATGGGAGGAAGGGAAAACAGATCTGAAATACTCATCAATTTGTATATTCCTGGAATATCTGTATAACACCCTGGGTTTGCCCAGATTTACAGACCAAGTCATAACATGTACCTGATTTGGAGTAAATATACAATGGTAATAGAAGGACGTCAATAAGAAAACTGCAGTGTATACCCTCAAGAGTCCACTCCAGTGATATCTCTGATATAATAATAGACTAATATAGAATCATATGCTAATACTCTTACTCACATTTCCCTCAGTTGTTTCACAAACTAAACTTCCCTAGATATTCATGAGAGTTGTACCCCAGCAAGGACCTAGCAAAGGCAGAATCAGCAACTCAGGAATAGGTAATTTTAGGAAAGTACATTGATTAGCTATCTCTATTCTTGTTTAAACATATTCCTGCTACATTGTTGACTGAGAGGATTTGCATATGAAAGCAGAATGTGCTCCAGTGTTGAGGAAAGGGTGAGGAGCTCACTGTGTATTTATGGAAAATAAACTGTTAAAGAGTGACAACCAGCTCTGAAACTAAAGGGGTAGGAAGAAAAGAGAGGGAGGGAGAAAGAAAGAGAGATAGGAATCTAGCTGCTTTTGACAGGTATGCATAAATCTTCCTGAAGGGTAGAGTCACCTGAGGAAAGAGTGTGAGAGACCATTAAACCTTAAGAGTTTTGCAAGATTCCTGAGGAAAATGTGAAAGTTTGCAAGGCATACATCAGCACCTCCAAATGCAGACTGAAGATTATCAGGAAACCCTTTGTCTATCAGATATCTGTCTCAAAGGACCCACATTAGGAGTTATGCCTCATAGGGTCAGATATTTGTGTAGGACAAAGTCATGCTTTCTCGGATTGCTGAGCAGGTGCTGTTCATGATGGCCTGTTAGACTGAGGTGACTGAAGGTGTCACCCTGTATGTCAATGACCAGCTGGAGTGGATGGATCTGGGGATGGATGACGAGCTGACCAAGACCTTACGGGTCAGGAGTAATGGGAGGGCAGGGACAGGTGACACTGTAGTGGGGGTCTGCTAAAGGTCCTCCAATCAGAAAGACTGAGCAGATGAACAGCCTCATGTTCACAAGCCCTGGTCTTCATGGGGGACTTCAACCCAGGCATATGTAATCCAGGAAGTTCCTGGAAAGTGATAACTTTCCTCTCCGAGTGAAAGAGGACTCAACAAGGAGACGTGCCATACTGGACCTTGTTCTAGCCAACAATGAGGGGAATGTGAAGCTCAAGGGCAACCTTGGCTGCATTGACCATGAAATAGTGGAGTTCAAGATTCTCAGGGCAGTGAGGAGGGCACACAGCACACCCTGGACTTCAGGACAGCAGACTGGCCTCTTCAGGGATCTGCTTGGTAGAGTACCATGGGACAAAGCCCTGGAGGGAAGAGGAGCCCAAGAAAGCTAGTTAGTATCCAAGGATTACCTCCTCCAAGCTCAGGAGTGATACATCCCCACAAAGAAAAAATACAGGAAAAAATTCCAGGAGGTGAGCATGGATGAACAAGTTGCCCCTGCACAAACTCAAATACAAGAAGGAAGCCTACAGAGGGTAGAAGCAAGGGCAGGTAGCCTGGGAGGAATACAGAGAAACTGAGCAGCCAGGGGTCAGGTTAGGAAAGCTGAAGCCCTGATGAAGTTAAATCTGGCCAGGGACATCAGTGATAAAAGGAAGATGAGGGAAAATGTGGGCCCTCTCTGGAATGAAATGGGAGACCTGGTTACCCAGAATATGGAGAAAGCTGAGGTACTCAATGACTTATTGCCTCAATCTTGACCAGCAAGGGCTGTAGCCACACTGATCGAGCCCCAGAAGGCAAAGGCAAGGAGGATGAAGAACCACCCACTATTGGAGAAGATCAGGTTTGAGACCATCTAAGGAACCTGAAGGTGCACAAGTCCATGAGACCTAATGAGATGCATCTGTGGGTCCTGAGGAATGGGCAGATGAAGTTACTAAGCCACTCCCCATCGTATTTGAGAAGCTGTGGCAGTCCAGTGAAGTTCCCACTGACTGGAAAAGGGAAAATATAGCCCTCATTTTTTAAAAGGGAAAAAAGGAAGACCAAGAGAACTACAGGCCTGTCAGTCTCTCCTCTTTGCGCGGCAGAATCATGGAGCAGATCCTCCTGGAAACTATGCTCAGGCACATGGAAAACAAGGTGACTTGTGACAGCTCATGTGGCTTCACTAAGGGCAAATTGTGCCCTGACAAATTTGGTGGCCTTCTAAGATGGGGTTACAGCGTAAGTGAATAAGGGAACAGCAACTGATGTCACCTAATTGGACTTGTGCAAAGCATTTGACACTGTCCAGCACGCCATCTTTGTCTCTAAATTGGAGAGACATGGATTCAATGGATGGACAACTCGGTGGATAAGGGATCGGCTGGATGGTGGCACTCAAAGAGTTGTGGTCGACGGCTCAATGTCCAAGTGGAGAACAGTGACAAGTGGCGTTCCTCAGGGGTCGGTACTGAGACCAGCACTGTTTAACATCTTTGTTGGTGACATGGACAGTGGGATCAAGTGCACCCTCAGCAAGTTTGCCGATGACACCAAGCTGTGTGGTGTGGTCAACACGTTGGAGGGAAGGGATGCCGTCCAGAGGGACCTTGACAGGCTTGAGAGGTGGGCCCGTGAGAAACGCATGAAGTTCAACAAGGCCAAGTGCAAGGTCCTGCATGTGGATCGGTGCAATCCCAAGCATAACTACAGGCTGATTGGAGAAGTGATTGAAAGCAGTCCTGAGGAGAAGGAGTTGGTGCTGTTAGTGGATGTATTGGGTTTCTTTGGCAAGGTTTTGGTAGTGGTGGGGCTGCAGGGGTGGCTTCTGTGAGAAGCTGCTGGAAGCTTCCCCCATGTCCAACAGACCCAATGCCAGCGAAGACGGACTGCCAAGGAGAGCTCATCAGCAACAGTGGTAGTGCCTCTGGGATAACATATTTAAGAAGGGAAAAACCAAAAAACCAGGTGCTTTTGCAGCCAGAGAAGTGTGAAGATGTGAGAAATTCTGCAGACACCAAGGTTAGTGAAGAAGGAGGGGGAGGAGGTGCTCCAAGCACCAGAGCAGAGATTCCCCTGCAGCCTGTGGTGAAGACCATGGTGAGGCAGGCTGTCCCCCTGCAGCCCATAGAGGCTGACGGGGGTGCAGAGATTCCACCGGCAGCCCATGGAGGACCCCACGCTGGAGCAGGTGGAGGCACCTGAAGGAGGCTGTGACCCCGTGGGAAGCCCGTGCTGGAGCAGGCTCCTGGCAGGACCTGTGGCCCCATGGAGAGAGGAGCCCACACCAGAGCAGGTTTGCTGGCAGGACTCGTGACCCCGTGGGGGACCCACACTGGAGCAGTTTGCTCCTGAAGGTCTGCACCCCATGGAAGGGACTATGCTGGAGCAGTTGGTTAAAGACTGCAGCCGGTGGGAAGCGGAGCAGTTGGTGGAGGACTGTCTCCCATGGGAGGGCCCCCAGGCTGGAGCAGGGGCAGAGTGTGAGGAGTCCTCCCCCTGAGGAGGAAGGAGCGGCAGAGACACCGTGTGATGAACTGACCACAACCCCCATTCCCCGTCCCCCTGTGCCGCTGGGGGCAGAGGAGTGAGAGAAATGGGGAGTGAAGTTGGGCCTGGGAAGAAGGGAGGGGTGGGCGTAAGGTGTTTTAGGATTTGGTTTTATTTCTCATTGCTCTACTCTGTTTTGCTTGGTAATAAATTAGAACATTTTTTTCTAGGTTGAGTCCCCTTTCCCCTGATTGTAATTGGTGAGTGATGTCTCCTGGTCCTTATCTCGACGCACAAACCTTTTGTTATATTTTCTCTGCCCTGTCCCGTTGAGGAGGGGAGTGATAGAGCAGCTTTGGCAGGCACCTGGCCTCCAGCCAGGGTCAATGCACCACAGTGGATGAGAAGCTCAACATGACCCAGCAATATGGTCTTGCAGCCCAGAAAGCCAACCGTGTCCTGGGCTGCATCAAAAGAGGTGTGACCAGCAGGTCGAGGGAGGTGATCCTGCCCCTCTACTCTGCTGTCATAAGACCCCACCTGGAGTACTGTGTCCAACTCTGGGGTCCCCAGTACATGAAGGACATGGAGCTGTTGGAGTTAGTCCAGAGGAGGCCACAAAGATGATCAAAGGGTTGGAGCACCTCTCCTATGAAGACAGGCTGAGAGTTGGGGTTGTTCAACCTGGAGAAGAGAAGGCTCCAGGGAGACATTATTGTAGCCTTCCAGTACCTAAAGGGGTGCTGAGGAAATCTGAACAGGGACTGTTTACAAGGGCATGGAGTGACAGGACAAGGGGCAATGGCCTTAAGCTGAAAGAGGGTAGATTTAGATTAGACATCAGGAAGAAATTCTTCACTGTGAGGGTAGTGAGGCACTGAAACAGGTTGCCCAGAGAAGCTGTGGATGCCCCATCCCTGGAAGTGTTCAAGGGCAGGTTGGATGGGGCTTTGGGCAGCCTGGTCTAGTGGAGGGTGTCCCTGCTTATGGCAAGAGGGCTGGAACTAGATGATCTTTATGGTCCCTTCCAACTCAAACCGTTCTATGATTCCATAATTTTATGTTGTTGCAAACCTTACCAAATCTAGCATTACTTAGCAAATCCAGTAGTGTTTAAGTATCCTGCCCTATAAGAATCTAGACTGGACAATTCTTACTGTTGTTATCCAGCCTCAGTTTTCTAGGCCAATCTTTTCACGTGTGCAGCACTCCTGGGCTGAGTGATGAATGAGAGTGGCTATAGTTCATCTGTATTGGAAGAAGATAAACAGCTTTGCGTCAGCTAACTCCCTTCCCACAAAGCGAACAACAGAGTAACGTGTTGAAAGGAGAAAAGGGTTTTATTTACCCTTAATCCTCCTATTGATTGGTTGCATTTCTCAACTTTGAGCCCAGTATTTGTCCCTACATGGCTCTTGGTAGAGGGTGAAGAACTGTTTTCTTCTGATTTGAGAGGGTTTTTTGTTTCTTTGTTGTCATGAAATTGGGCAAAGAAGAAACAAGGAGGGCTGGGACTAGGTGAGGTGACTGTTAATTGCCTACTTTCTCACTTTCCATATGCTTGTGGGGCCAGCCAGAAAGGCAGCATTGCAATTCCTTCCCCAGTATGCAAAGCTTGCCTAAGGATACATGCAACTTGTTTGTTCCTACCTTTCTTAAAGTATGTTCTTGAATAGCCCCTGACTGATGCTATTTCACCTTTCTTCACGAAGTTCACTCCCTGTGGAAACCCAAAACAAAAGAACCCACTCCTTCCCTCCACCATGGACTGTGTTTCCTGACCAACAGGAACAGATCAGACACAGTGATATTCATGTCATAAATCTGGAAAGACAAAGTCTGTAGAATAAACACTTAAGAAGATACTGAGCTCTAAGATTTGGCTTATGTTTGGGATATTTTTTCTTTCCTAAGTAATGAGGTCTATGTATAAAACAAAGATCAGATAATTCCCATTTTCTCTTGTGATATCGGACATAATCATTCTAGAAATTAAATGAGGAATTTCAGAAGTTGCAATGCTTAGAGAATTATTTCCTCTTTAGTTCACAATGTCTTTAGTTATTCCTTACCATGTCTGACAGAAAAGTGGTGATTTCAGCTCATACACAAATGCACTTGGTCACTTGATCTGCTCAGAAATGTTGATGTTAATATGAACCAGTTATTTTAATTTGATAAAACAAAAAAATTATGTTATCCTTGCATATGAGAGGAGTTTGCATGTCCTGTTGCAGAATTGAATCACCAAACATCTCTACAGTTGCAGCCTTTCCCTCTCTCTACCAGCATGGCAGCTGACAGGACAGTACAACCTATCAGCAATATACTCTTTGTCTTCAAAAAACCCAAAGCAGAAAATAAAGAAGAAAAACATGCAGAGAAGCTAAAATCTGAGTAGTTTACTGAAAACCATGAGCACTCTAAAAGACTCACTTTTTTATTCATTGTAATGCAAATTCCTAGCCTTAAGCTGAAGATTCCATTTCCCTACCTTAGACTTCAAACTATGAATTTTATCCAAAATTTGAAGATACAGCAGGTTCATGTCATGTTGCTTTTTTTTTCCTGTAAAGCAGCAACATGGAAGGGAAGCACAAATGTATGCACTATACCTTAACTGTTCAGTAGTCATAGCACTTGCTTTGAAAAAACTTTCTTTAAATACCCAAATTGTTTAATTTATGAGACCAGAACTCTCTTACCTCAGGAGGGAAAGAATCTCCAGGTATTCTTCAGTGCATTTATATCATGGCAAGAAAGAGCAAAAAAGGGAAAGAGAAAGACAGCAGAAGAGAGGCGTAGAAATCAATGAACTGAGAAGGAGAAAGTGCTAGGTACTAATTCCTGCTGTACAAAATACTTCACTGATATTAAGTATTACTTTTATATTTTGAAATATGCTGATTATCTGCTTCTAATCAGCCCCAGTGGGAAAGATAACTATCAACCCAGAATTGCCAAAAAAAGTGTTGGGCAGACAATTTAGAGGCTCCTGGATTTAGTGGTTTTTTTCCATATCACTGGCCACAGGTTCATAGGATAATTCAGGTTAGAAAGGATATAAGGAGGTTCCAAACTCCTGCCCAAAGCAAAGTTGGCTGTGAAGTCAGAAATAAGTTTCTGACTTCTGAAAGTTCTCAGGGCTTTATCTAATCAAGCGTTTTCCACACATTTGTTCCATGGCCAGTGTGTTCCCAGCCTGTACTGCTGAAAGGTGATTTTCTTTCACAAGTGCAGGACTTCACATTGTTGAATTTCATAAGCTTACAGTCAATCCATTCAGGTCGATTCAAATCTGGGGTTCTGACATCTCCAATGACTGCGTTGGGCATAGTGGTCTTGGGTGAATGAGGAATGGACAGGCAGAGCATTCCTATACTACTTGCTGAGGCTCACAGGTCATGCATGAGACAAATTTTCATGCAGAAGCTCAGGCAGAACTGAATTGTTGCCTTATGGGATGACTAAAGAGACAAGGTGATCACTTGCCAAATCCAAATAGTTTGCCCTCAAACTGCAAGACAACCACATGGGCAGGAAATAGGCAAGATGCCAGTGGCAGCCAAAGGAAGTAAAGCTTATTGTTACTCAATTGACTAGCTTTTAAAGCAACCTCAATGTGGATATGAGCAATCATCCAGTCTGTGAAATGTGACTCAGTTGTCCCCATGAATCTTCTGTGTAACACTGATCCAACAAGCACCATCTGAAAATGCTGAGGAGAATGGCTTGTATAGAGATAGCCAGGACACATTTAGTCAGATTTCAAATGACTAAATAGAATTGTCTGAATGGCTACCTTAAGGCATCCAAGATCTGCCTGAGGCTGGCAAATGTGATCTAGGAGGTCTGTTTCTGTCTGAATTGGCAGGTGGAGGCACCTCAACCAATCTCCTGGTTTCAGAATCCTTCTGGGGTCTAGGCACAGGTTGGTAAATAACTATAGGAGTTCCTTATTTTACATACATCTGCAGGTAGAAACCAAAGTATCAGTGATTTTGATGCTTATAGTATTAAAGCAAAAGCTAAATAGGGACTCTGAGAATCAAAAAGCACTTTGTGAAGTCAGTGCCCGTTCCTATGAAAAGATCTTCCAAACTTCATTTCAGGGCTTCAGAGGCCATACACTTCCCTTAAGTGTAATATTATCAGACAGATAAATAAAAAGCAAAACACTGCTGCCTGCATGAACTGAAAGTTTTAAAAAGCTTCCTTTTATTCTATCTGGGTTGCTGCAAACAGCCCTAGCTGCTTTTTCTTGGTGGGAAATAAGTCTGAACTCACTGCCCATTGTTTCAAAGCAAAAAGTTTTAAACCAAAAAGGAAAAGAAGAAAGAGGGGAAAAAAAAAAAAAATCAACTTTAGCAAACTTTTATACTGCAGAAGAAGAGCCACTAAGCATACAGTCATGCGTTCTCAGAGTAAATGACATGCGCTTTTTGCTCTGGTGAGAGATCCATATTTTAAATGTCCCCATATACCATTATCATGCATAACAACCTGTCACTATTATTCACGTCTTTTTCCCAATATCCATATTTTGACATTACCACTGAAAAGATCCAGTGTGCTCAGTGGCTTCTTAAAAATAAATAATTGAAAGCTACTGTAATTTATATTAAGCCTCGACATGGCTGACCCTCTCTCGCCTTAGTCCATTGCTATCTCTTTAAATGTATTCCCTCCTAAATTATATTGTAATTTGGAGGTTCTGAAGTCTTAAGTTTTTTGACTCAAATGTAACTTCCTTCCCAATGCATAATTCATTTTCACTTTGTTCTTGGTGCTGCGTGTGCAATCGCATTTTTGGCAGCCAAATGCAGGCTGATATCAACAACTCTGTAAAGGGTGAGAATGAAATCAGAATGGACGGCTTGGCGGAAGAAATATTAAGCATGTCACAATGTTTTGTACTCTATCTTGTGAAATGGAGACAAAAACCTCAAACAACTGTGAGTTTAGAAGGAGGGAATGACATTTAAAGTCTGAAAATTATCCACTGCTGATGTCATGCTGTTGTTGCATTTAATTACTTTTCACATCACATAAACTGATGGCTTCTGAATGTTTTTATGCCATGAGATTTTTTGATGAAGAACAAACTCTCCCACTTTTCGTTTTTTAAGGTGGAGTGAGTCAGTCAATCTCTGTAGGCTCAGATGAGGGCCATCAGGCTTATCTGATAAAAATGAGTGTCGCTAACTTTAGAAGACTGACCTTATTTTCTGAAATAAGATCCCTGCAGAAGTCTTGAAGTTCTCATGATATTAATATGTTATTGGGTCCAAATTTCAATTGCCTTAAGTCAAAGTAGTTTTGCCAGCTTATATTGACTGACAGTCATACCTTTGTTAGGATTTGTTTTTATCTTTTCATCACGAATAAGTAGTACTGATAACAGACTTGTTTAAAAAAAACCACAAACCATCCTCCAGTATTATAGTTTTCTTAACATTTAATTATATCTGCATTTCAGACGGTGGAAAAGACAGCAAATTAGGCAGAAGTGCAATTCTAACGTGATGGATCAATGACAAAAATACATCATATTGATATGCATTCAGGAAGATTTGACATGATCAAGCATAAAGATGACAAGTTTTCTCCTTGTGAGATCACACAGTGCCTCAAAGATAGAAAGGTTAAAAGGAAGTTGAGAAAATTCAAAACAATCTAGGAAGTGAGGAGTATAGGACAAATTTACAAGAAAATACAAGAAAATAGTAAATGATACAGAGATGACCTGTAATGACTCAGGAAGACTTACGTAAAACCAGTGAAAGAGAAACATGATGGTAGGGATAAACTATTATAAGGAAGGACTAAGGACGGAAAAGAAAATAGGGTCCAAAAGGAAATTCGGCCATAGAACCCCCTTTCCTCAGCGAAGAGTACTTAGAGATTTGTCATTTACTTGAATAAAGTCATATGTCAATACATCATAAATAATCTTTTCTGTACTATTAGAAGTTCCATAAATCTCAATAAGGTGAGGCTGACAATTTATAATGACTACCACGATCCATGTGCGGATAATGACAGCCCACCTGGCTAATGCAATTGTTCCTTTTCTCACAACTTCCTTCCTCGCCCTATCACACCCCCCGCAGCAGACTTTGCTTCTGTTCACAGAAGTGTGTTCAACCTCTTGTCTGTACTTCTGAAGTATCGCAGAACTATGTTTCTTGAGAGCTGATTCATTCCTTAAGTGACCAATGGCTTCCTGCCACTCCCTCTATCCCTGACCAGTCCTACTTCATCACAATGGTAGTTGAGAGGATAAGTAGTCCCTCAGCAGAACTCAAGATCAGGATGTTCAGTGTCATGAGTGACCCATACCTTTGCTTTTTGTCTAAGTTTTCCTCAATTCCCGTTTATGATCTTCACTTTTCCGTCCTGATTTTTCGCTATCCATCTGTCCCAGCATTGCACCTTGTGCTCATTGTTACACCACTGAGGCAAGCGTTATTTGTATGATGACACCTCCCATCCCGATCTGCCTCTGTTTTTTTCATGTTGCTCTGCAGGACTAGAACAGCTGTCCTGAGGTATTATGCCAAGCCCCTTAACCTTGCATTATTCAAATCTCTCCCTAGGGGACTAGGAAAGTCTGTGAGCATCCTCCACTTGTGGGAATCTTCTTTTGTCAGTTTATATGGTATTATCTCAGCCCTTTTCCTCTTGCTAGATAGAAGAAGCCTATTGCGTTAACCAGGTCATATTTTTACTGAGTCTGTTCTGAAAAGACTGAGATGCTCACCCTGGCTCATTAAGACAAAGAATGTGAAGACAAAGAAAATAGTTCAAATGGGACATTTAACTAATCTCCCTTTAAAGCTCTGACACAAAAAACTCAAAGTGAATTACAAGGAAGAAAAGGAAAATGTATGAAATAGAATCTACATCAGTAGGTTTTGACAGCTGCAATATTATAGGCTGAATTAATGTTCCATAAATATACATTGGGCATTTCCATTATAGTAATGTCAGCTCTCATTGTCAGTTGAACAGGTGCCTATATAGTAAACCACATATGACTTCTGAGCCATACCTTGAGTTGTATTTTCTGATATAAAATGATACTATTATATGATGGGATGCAGCCAGTCTTTAATTTTTTAACTAAAATTTTATACTAAAAAAATCCCCATCCCCCCAAAAAACCCAAACACAACCCCCAAAAAACCCAAAACCCACAAGGGATTATTATATTCATCATACCATAGCGTATCTTAATGTGGGATGGTATGATGTGGAATGATCAACGGTATCATTCAGATCAATAAATATATAAACAGAGAATCTCATTAGCTATTTTCAGAGCTATCTGAAAGGCAAAACTAAGATGAGAAGGCAGAAGTTAAAACACCAGGATTTTTTTTCAGATATTGAATTGATGCTGGCTAGCAATGATGACTATGGAACTAATTAGAAAAGTACCTCCAACATCCAAAAGGAAAAAATGCAAATATGAGGGAATTTCTTAATTAAAGAGGCATGGAATCACTGGCTGCCTCTGCCTGGATGAAAGCTGGGATATACTTTTTGTGAAAATGATATGACTTTTTTTCCCCACCAAATAAAAGTAGATAAAATTGAGCTTTTATTTTATGCCCCCACCCCCTTTTTTTTTTTTTTAATTTATTTTAAATTAGGAACATGCAGTTTGTCTGGACACGTGGTACAGGAAAACTTTGGCATTAGTCTACCCCTCAGGGAAATATTAACTACAGTGTTTGAAAATCTCTGCGTATCCAGCAAGCAACAACATAACAGATGGGTGAGTTGGTCACAGTAGCAAAGACTTTTCCTTGCATTACCACATCACAGGAAGCTTCTGAGAGAAAGCCTCAACTTCACACAGCCTTAACTTCAAGCAAAAAAGGAATAGATTTTTTCACATCCTTACATTGCCTAAGAAGCTACTCAGAATGAAATGTCACAGTTCTCCTTAGCACAAAAGTAAACGTGAAATATAATTGTCATCTTTTATTTAAGTTGTGGTTCTATTCAAATTTCAGGCATGCTTAATTTGACCACAGCCAACTGTCTAAACAAGCAAGCTTCAGTACTTCTGCTGCATCAACAACCAACTTAATAACATCAGCTTACATTTTTACATGAATTTTCTCTAGGTTACTGAAAATGCTATTTCTTCCGCTCACTGCCATAGGCTAGTTACCTGTAGTGGAGCTTAGTTTCAGATACACTGAATATAATGAGAAAAACTAGCATCAGACACAAGAATACTGGCAGCAGCAATCTGTGGGAGAGGCTGTCTTATCATAATTCCTGCCTCAGCTTTCCATTTTGCAATAAACCTGAACTGAAAAAAAAAAAAAAAAAAAAAGGAGAATAATAATAAAAAAAATCTGTGATGGAATAGACCTATTAGAAACTACATTTTCATGACACCAATCTTCTAGTAAAAATAGCATGACATTGTATAGGTTCCCAGCTCTAAGACTGGATCCAACCTATACTGTTTAGAAAGTTCAGTCCTACTGATTTGTTTACAACCATAAAACAAATTTAGTAGTGAAGCAGGGAACAGAGACAAGGATATCTGCTGACTGCAGTCACCCACTTTATCCATAAGAGCAGCGGTATTACTACAACAGTCCAAGGAATGTGCTATTACGCGCAATTCAAATTAGCACACTACAAAGCTATGGAAATAACTTCTCAGACTGGCCTACCCCTTCTTTCCCCTTTTAGTCCTATGTCTTTGTAAGTCTTGCCTGCCTCAAAAATTCTTCTGTTTCCAATGTATTTACACCTTTGGTGCTTTTATAGACAGCCATTACTTCTTCATATGGTCATCAGAGCTAAGCAGAATGTGTCATTCATTTGATTCCTTTCTAATTAATTGAGACTACAGCCATGTGTATAGGTACTAATACCAGTTCTACTGATTCTATTTAATTCAAAATCTTGGCAGTAAACCAGCCAACCCTGAACTAAACTGCTGTCAAATAATCCTACCTTAGTTTCTCTTACTGCTACCTAAAAATAAGGAACTTCACGACTCCTCACAGCCATAGAAATAAGAAACCTCAGGGACTTTTTCAAGGCCTGTACAAAGTATGGTATGGAATTCACTAAGCGACCTCAGGAAAGCAGATGTGGCCAAGATTTGAACCTGAAAGTGTTAAATCCAAAGCTTTGATCGTTAAGCAACAGCATTCTTGACAGACCACTAAAGCCTGTGTTTTTCAGAAGGGTCTCTCAGTAGGCTCAAGTGGAGAGTTATGGAGTATCATTCTTCATCCTAATGCTGTAAACTTTTTGATTCTCTATGCTAAGATATAAACACTATGAGAATGGCCTGCTTTGTGAGGGTTTGAGTAGTCTCTCGTTCCCTATAGGCCAGTACACTTCGTAAATGATCTTTTCCACAGTATTTTGCAGTATCACCTTTTGCTCGTAAGTGTGAAAATAATGTATATCTAAGGGTTACAGCAACCTCTGACATGTTAAAAAGTCAATGTTTTCTTAGTTTATGCTCAGTAGTTCAATCCTCCTTAACATATGTGTTATAGTACTATCTGTTCTTCTTAAATTCAAGCCACCTTCTGTGCGAGATGCACAGAAATTTTAAAACTTATTATGTTCCCCCCTGTCCCCTCCAGCCAAGAATGGGACTTTACTGCGTCAAACACTGAATTTACTGAGATGAAAAGTTAGTGTAATATTGCTCCTGAAATGTAGGTGGTAATGTTATCTTTTCATAGCTACATATACACCTCTCTTGAGGAGATTTCTTTTAACTTAAGTCTTGGAGACAGTGCTTTTGAGTCAGTATTATGCTGTGATAATTCTTTGAAACTTTATTTCTTTATATTATCACCACTGGACAATATCCTTCTTTGAGTGAAACACCATCATTTACCAGTAGCTTATATTCAGACTAGTCCCTGTAGCACAATTCAGAAACACATTTTCTATTTACATTTGTCTCTCCCTGCTCTCATTTCACTTCCCAGAGCTTTTCTCCCCATGCTGTAGTAGGCCTGAATTTTGATGAGGCCAAAACACAAAGCAGTCATCATGAATGACTTATTTAGATGCACAACTTTTAGCATAGTGCTGATTCTGTTAGTACATCAGTCAAGTTTCCTGACTACTCTCCCAGAGACATAGCAGCTCCAGAAGGATTTGGAGAAACACTACAATAGCCCGAGCATTGCATTTGGTCTTACTTTTGCTGTTGCCCAGCCCTGATTAGAAGAAATGTTCCTGTTAGCTAATTACTTTCACAGCAGTGACAGATGGACAAAGGGCGCATGTGCTGGAAAAACAAAGAGGAAAAGGGTTAATGTTGCAGATCACCTTGTTCCCCTTTTATTCAGGCTCTTTTAAAGCTGTTGATTTAATGGAGTGATTTCTGATTGGGGCCAGAGCAGTGATTGGAGAATCAGGCCCATGAGTTTTAGCGACCTCCAGGTGAAGGCACTGCAGGTGTGTGGCTAACAAGGTACTAATTGGGTACCAGAGTGAGGATGAAAGCAGTTACAAGCAGTTGGTCAAGAGGCAGCATTGTACCCCAAAGAGCTGCAAGTGCTGAGCTTTGTGGCTGGGAGGAGAGGCAAGCTGTACTCCTAGCTGCTTTACTGCTGAATCCTGCGCTGCAAGTGTCTTCTGTGGGAGGAGCAGCCTTTCGCTGGCAGTGCTCCTCTGTGCTTTTCATAGATAGTGCTGAATCTGGGAGAAAAGTTAGACATTTAATTAACGGGTGTGGATGTGGCTCAGTGAGCTATGTTTTCTTAAGAGCATAGATACAGAGACAAAAATCCTTCAGTGAGAGGATGCAGATTCTGCATCTTCCTTTCCTCTGAAATCTTGAGCAAGGTGTGATGCCATAATTTCTCTATCCTACTCCCCCTTCCCCCATTTTATTTTACCTTGTCAGCTCCATGAAATCTGCTTCCTCTCACTCCTTGCTGTCAGTACATGAAATGCCCACCTGCTAACACAACTTCACCATGCTTAGGAGTCCCCTACATTTGAATTCAGCAGACAAAATAAAGGTTACAAGCAGGAGTCTGAAGGTGTATTTCCAAACCGCACACGCTCAGGGGTGAAAGCAGTGCTGTCATCAGTAAGGCAGCAGCAAGAGCTGTGACCATGTTTTTGGTGCTCCAACTGCTATAGACCCTCGCTTTTGTTTCCCTGTTAGATAGCTTGATTTTTAAAACAGTGCATTTTGCAAGGAAAGAAAGAAGATAGCTGCTTTGAGACTGTCTTGGTCAGTACCTCTGTGATAAACCTGGCTTATACAGCATTTTCATTTAAAGCTTGATGCAAGATTTACATGCCTCCTTCATAATGCAAATTCCTCATCCTTTCCAGGCAGCTGCTCATCTCTTTGTTTACTTTTGCTTTGAACAGAAGATGCAATATTGACAGCCTTGTCATTTACAAATGTTTACCTTTCGAGTAACTGGGAGTAAGGGGAAAAAAGGCAAGAAAAATAGCTAATACATTAGTGGGAGTGCTTGTAAAATGTTCCGCTGTGGAGTTTTGTTGTTGGTTTTTGTTGTGTTGGTTTTTTGGTTTGGTTTGGTTTTTTTGGTTTTGGGTGGGGTTTTTTGTTTGTTTGTTTGTTTGTTTCTTTTTTATGAGGCATCAGCTGCACTTTAAATTGCTGCTGAGATGAATGGAAGCTAATAGGAGATGTTCCTGAAGTTTGTTTTCTAATCAGATCAGACTGGATCTTATTAATAAAAGTGACTGCTCTGAGCAGAGCTGTCTGTGGCTAAATAATCAGTTTTGTTATTGAGAAGTGATTAAATTGCCTAAGGAAAAAAATTATAAATTACACCTGGTTTACTAAGATTTAAATTAAGGGGCTTTTTCCCCCCTTAATCAATCTATCCTGAATTGCTTTTCCATTTAATTTATTTATTTATTTATTTATTTATCTTTATTTCTGTTTACTTATTTATTTAATTTTTGGGCATATTGTTTATTCCATAACATGCAGCTCTGTTGAACTCTATATTTCAGACTATATTGCAAGGAACACTCATATCATTCTCCTCCATTTAAATGGTGGGGAAACTGAGGCACAGGGAGGGAAGATGTAACTAGGAGCAACTGTAAAATACAAATTGGAGTAAAAGTGAAGTATTCTGAAAAAAACAAAATGAATAGTGTAAAAATACAACTTGTGCAATGGGCTGCAACAGGCATATTTTTAAATAATGGGAAAATTACCTGCTTTTTTTCTAAGCATATTTGCATTTTGACAGGAAAAGGAAAACAAGTGATGATTTTCACAAATTTCTGGTAGCTTAACAAATCTTCTCAGTTATCTTTATTGCTAGATTTGCTAGAAATGTAGAACTGGGATAGTATGCTTAACACAATTGACTTAGAGAAAGCTTGAACTCTTCCCTTTCTTCACTTCAGAAAAGACAATATTCCAAAGAAACAGACCATAAAGTATATGCTTCCTGATTTAGCCCTGACTCGGCACTTAATCTGAGTTATTAAATCCTTTTGACTCTATCACATGCTTGAGTGCTTTGCTGACTTGAGATCTTAATGAGGCCCCCTGCAACGATTCCTTGTTGGTCTCTGGTGGAAATTCTGCCTGAAACTTTAGAACGAGAATAGGTGGCTCCAAATTCCCATTCTGTTTTTCTGCTAATTTTTCTAACTTGACAACATCCTTCCCCAGTTCAGGCTTGATTGCCTGATTACAACACTGAGCGCACTGATGGCACTCCACAAAGAATGCTTCATAATTAGCAGTACTGATAAGTGAGAGAGACAACATTAAAATAATAGTTAATGAGCACAGTGCAACAATGTTAATGGGTCAAATTCTCTTCTTACCTTCACAGGGCAGCTGAGAAAAGTTTAGTCCTCTTATTTCTCCGACTTCAAACTGGTAAATGCCTATGTTAAACTCAAGGCATCTTCTATTACACCCCCCCCCCCCCCCCACACACACACACCCCTTAATTAAGCATAAAATATTACCCCTAACTTACAAACTCTACAGACCGAGTCCCATCTCCCACAGCAACAAATATCAGTAGTAACAGCCTCCATCATTATTTTTCTTACTGTTCCCCTGAGGGGACAGGTGACCATTGTACTGCACCATGAAGGAGGTGAAATTCAGGTCCCACAGGAATGACTTGAGGATCTCACTGAGAAACTTTGGTGGTCCTATTCCTGATTAACCAGTATGTTTATATATGAGAGGAGCTCACTTGTGTTCATGTATAGAGGAAAGGTCTCTCAAAGAACAGGATCATAATGCATTCAGGATTTGATTCAGTAAAACCAGCAACTTTTATTTGACCCAGACAGGGATGGCAAATGTGCAGGACTCTGAGGTTATAAGGACTTGACTTTGGAAAGAAAATTATTTATGTTTGGGCTTTCAAAATGGTCTAGGTTCTCCAAATCAGGTGTAAGCTACCTGTGGGTGTTGGTTTGGGACTCTGCAGTAGGATGCATCCCCTGCCATTGCCCACTGCATGCCACACCAGCACTCACTCCCTCTCAGATCAAAGGCATCTCTCTAGCTACAGCACATAGCTGCAGTCCAACCTTGAGGCAATAAAAATAAGAGTCAAGAGAAAAGGAGGTAGCTATTTTCCTGACAGGAACAGGTGGTCAGAGGCATTCTTATGACCCCAATGTAACTCAGTCTTCCAGAGGTAGTTGCAGACAGTTTCTAAATCTTCAAGCTCACAGCCTTTTTTTTTTATTATTATTATTATTTTTCCCCAGCTTTTTATTTCATGTACTTAACCTGTCGGTTTTATTTTTAGTTCCTTCTACTTATAAAAGCCCCCCCCCCCAGGAAGCCCAGGAATAAAATTCTCTAAGTGAAATTCCAAACAAAAATGTGACAAAAACCACCTTGAAACAAAGAAAAAGAAAAGAAAAAAAAAGAAAAAAAGAAAGACAGAAAAAGAAAGCAAGCCCATGTTCTCTTTTTATTTTATTTTTTCTCTTTGCATTTAGGTCGTATTTGGTGGCTAAAAAAAATTGAACTCAACAAGTTTTTATTCTTTATTTTCCCCTGTGGCATATGGAGGGCACCCTAACTTTGACGAATAGCAGGATGCAAGACCAAGAGACTTAGTTAATATAGTTCTGATTTTGCCAGTGCATGCACGTATATGTGCGTAGTAATATGCAATATATATGCGTATTAAATACATTTAATATATACATTATGCACTCAGCATAATTTTTATATATACATGTATGTACATATGTACATATGCATAACCTCTGAACTTTGCAGTCAGGGGGAAGAGAGAGGAAGGGTCATGCTTTCCTGTGGCAGTGTTTAGTTCCAAAATTAAATATTTCAGTATTTGGAAATTCCATCAGTTGTATTATAGTCCTTCATCTCAATGTAGCATTCAGGATTATAGGGTGTTTATTAACCTGAGGCACTGAGGTGGAATAAGGGGGGTGGGGTGGATTTGCCTCTCGTGTTTCCAGAAATTGCCTCCTGTTCTTCTGCAAATGGAAGCCCAGCAAGTGTGACACTTCATAGGCAGCTGTTCTGAAGAGGATCAGGATATTATCACTTCCTCTCAGGCTAGTGGGCACCAAGCAAGCATTTACAGAGCTCAGTAGGAAAACTGGAGTAGTGGGAAATCACATTTAAATATCCTTTCACTTCTCTCCTGAATATGCAGATAATGGGTATTGGGTACTCCATGGTATGTGTCCGTCGAGGTCAGGAAGTGTGTATACCCGTAAATGCTACCACTGCAGTCCTCACATTTATTTTGGGTGAATTATTCTTTATGGCTATGAGTCTCAAGATGTCAGGAACAAGTAATGGACTGTGAACCTTTAGCAGATTTGAACTGCTACTAGTGGATATGAACCCTGATCTCTGAAGATATTGGGTTCTGAGTTTTTATCTCAGGTCCTTCTGTACACCCATCAGTACTACCATTGTAGTGGGACTAAAATGGGATAATGACTCTATTCCAGGGCATTAATGGGCAGAACATGTTTGCAATGTGTTTAGCTGCCATCAATATTAATGCACCCATTTGAGGGGCAATAAATTGATAGAGTGTAGCCTTATAATGCATAAAAATTACATCAGCTTCAGAGCCGTAATGGAAAATTCCTCCATAAGTAGAAGTAATTGGGGAAGGGGCTTTTCTTAAAGTCATTTTACTTGGCACTTTGAATATCCAACCCCGGACAAGATCAGTCTTGCTGTCTTCCCTTAGGATTTCAGTGGGACAAAAACTTAAGGTTGTTATGATGTAATAAAAATCTAAAAAATAACAAGTGCATAAACTGTCTTTGCAATTTCATAAAAAATGAGAAATAGTTGCCTTCTGTAATGACCAAGTCAGAAATTAATAAACTATATTTATCCCCAGCTTTATTAGTCTGAGAAAATGACCAAATAATGTCCTAAAAAAGACCAAACACTGCATTAAGACAAATATATATCTAATTAAAAACCTATCCCTTCCTCTCACCGCCAGTCAAAAGGACATGTCAGAACACCTGAGTGAGCGGTCACTTGGGCTGTATCTATATCAGTAAATTAAGTATTACATTTCTGTGCACTGAATGTGAATTTCTACACTGTTGTTAGAAGTATTCCTGGCCTGGTTTTGGTCTGGACCAGCTGGTACACTCCCAAATAATTCCTGTTCATCACTGATCATTAACACCGGTTAAAGGCCCAACAGGCAGTTGGAAGGTGGCTGTCCTCTTCTTATGGCTAAGTGTGTGGATTAATAGCTTGAGTGCAAGTCATTTTGTACTTTTGTGACTGAACAGTCCCATGGATTTATTTAACTTACAACTATAACATGGCCACCAAAAACTTCTGAGACTAGGTCATTTAAAAGCTGGTAAAAACTCTGCCATATTTATTTACTTAAGCTGGAAAGCATATATATGTCATAACAGGTTGACAACCCTATTTAAAAGAAAAAGAGATGTGTAGAGATTAATGCACCAAATCATGTTAAAATGTATGTACAATATAGGCAGAAGGAAGATTCACTTTTGTGTATGCTAGCACATGTCACTCATGACTGGTAACACCTTTTCTGTTCCAGACTCTTGAACAGGAGACCAGTTGTGACAAGGTGGTTGGGTAAGATGAGAAGGGCCTGATGTGTGTCACAGAGGGCTCACCGAATCAACATGGAGATAGTGGATTCACAGACAGTGTGAGACACAGACTGATATAAAAAATAGATATTATAAGGCATTGAGCTAGGTAAGCCTATCCAAAAAAAATATAAAAATAAGTCATACAGTGTGTTCTCCTACAGGCCAATTTACCAATAACTGACAGACACAGTCATAACCCAAACTGCAAAATGAAAATAATAAATAGCCAAGACACCCACACCTGCACCAAAAAAAAAAAAAAAAAGTAAGACTCGTCATATCTTTTGATTGATTCCCCCTTCCACCAGCACCGCTCCTGCTGAGGCCTGATCCAGCAAACCAGCCTGACAGAGAGGTGACGCGGCACTCGGCAGCCTGCTGAAATAGAGATGTCGGGAGCTTGGATGACAACAGCGTGCTGAAAAACACCGTAGCCCGTGGCTCCTCATTATCCTCGTATCTGTAACTCTACATCCTGACCTGGGGGGAATGCCTTAGGGTACCTCCGTACATATCCTGAGGTAAGAAATATCCTGCTAAGGCTGAGAGGGAAATGCTGCACAATGTCAGTGTTGAAAGCCACTGTGCATATCTAGGAGTGAGCAGTTTTGCAGTTCATTTTTCCCCTTGGGTCTCTTTTGAAGGGCAGGACCATGAGAATATAGAGGGGATTTTTTCAATTTGGGATAGGCCACAATTAAGCCTTAAAAAACTGCAGGCATGATGAAGGTGAGGAAGAGGGTGATGGTGGACCATAGGGCCCTGCAGTGTGAAGAAGGTATGAGGAAAATGTGAAATACCTCTTAGCCGTGAAACTGAAAGCCTGAGAACAGAGGTAGTAAACAGTGTGGAGATTTTCAAAGTGGTCCATGAGAGCTGGGTGCCCATCCTCCATCTCTGCTCTGGGGACCGCTATCACTGTCACTTATTTCCCACCCCATGAACCCATCACACCCATAGGTGACTTTAGGTCACATTCACTAGTCATCTCTCACTACTACCAAAATTCATATTGTGGTAACCCTTGGGCACCATATTCCTGACGTATTTGGTGTTTTTTAGTGAAAACAGTAGAGCCTGCCTCAAGCAGCTGGTGGGATCTGTGTTCGTGTCTCTGTCGTCACTATTTTAAATTCCCAAGCACAGGCGGCAGTGATCAGCAGATGTCTCAACACAACTGTCGTCTTCATGGGACCTGCTGCATCCTTGTTTTAAGCTCACCAGGGCACCCCATCATGCTCACAGTGGCTCCGTGTGCTCTCGGTGGGGAAAGGGTACTTTCTCTAGTCTGGGATGTAATCGTGCTGAGGAAGGAGGGATGAAAAAGCTATGCAGTCAGCAGCAGGGGGGCTTTTCAAACCCCAAAAGACCATGGATTCTTTTTTTCTTTCTTCCTTTAACTGCTTTCTCATTTAAATTTAGAAAAATGACATATAGTAATTAGGTTCCTTAGTCTGCCAAAACTTTAAATAGGATCCTTTAAAAATAGCCTTTAAAACTTCAGGTCTTTTTTTTTCTTTTTTTTTTTTTTTTTTTTTTTTTTTCCCCCAGGAGATGAACAATAGAACCAGTCTGCTTTTTTAACACTTTTTTAACAATAGTTATTCGGAAATGCAGGCTGAATGCTGACAGGTTTTGACTAATGCAGAAAGTTTCGGAGCCTATTGTGGCACTTTCTGTCTCTTTCACTTTCTCCCCTCCACCTCTCCCTTTTGCCTCTTCCTTTCACTCACCATTGACAATGTATGCATTCGTAATTGAATAAATTCTATTCTTTACGACTTATAGTTGTATGAGTTGTCGCTCTTGTCGGTGGTATGGCTGCTGTTTCCGCAAACTAAACACATTTGACTGCTAATTTCCCATTGAAAGACATTGGAAGGTTCCTGAAATTAATGGTGTAAGACAAGTTTACAAACTGGTAGGCTCTGATGTGAAAATTAGTGTGTCTCCTTTGCAGAGGCTAAGTACAGCAGGTTGGAATAGCGGGGAGCAGCCTGCATACTCATAAAGCTCCTCAGCAAGGAAAAAAAAAAAAAAAAGAAGAAGAAAAAGATATTTCCATATTTCAGAGACTTGGAAACTGCAAGAAAGAGAAGAAAAATATCAGAGTATATGTAAGGAGGGAAAAGGGGAAAACGGGCTTGTTGGCATTAAGAGGAAATTGCAGGACTTTTCAAGCAGAAAACTCTATTTTACTCTGAGAAATCAACAGCTTTGTTAAGGACCTGCTGTTGGCATCTTGTTCCAGTATAGTATGTGTTGAGCTCTGAGTAATGTTTGGGGGAAATTGCAGGGATTTTTAAGCCAGTAAGTCACAGCACACAACTTTAGTTTCTTAAGAAGCAAAACTACCAGAGGAAGAAATTCATAAAACCATGGAAGTTGAATCTTTTCTTCCATCCATGTCAATCAGGAGTAATTCAGATAAAGCCAGTGGAATATTCTGCCAGAGTAAAACAAGGTGATGTGAGAAGAATATGCCCTATTTATTTCAAGAAAAAAAAAAAAAAAAAAATTAGTCCTAGTCAGTCAGTCATTTGCTCAGGAAGATACACTTCAGATATGCAGGCAGCCATTAGGTTGGTCATCTAAAAAGATTCTGAAATAATGGCTGTCATTAACACAGTGTGTCACATGACGTAGTGAAAGTACAGATTCTTGTAATTTTCTCTAGAAATCTCTGCTAATATTTTCTTGAGCTAAATAGTAAGAAAAGACTGACTTCTCTGCTTTAGTAATTTTCTACTATCAAGATCCTTGATGAAAGGATTCAAAACACAATCTATTCAACTTTTATTCCATTCCAAACTATTCAGCTATTATTCCATTCCATTCCTTACACCAGAATCAACCCATATTAGCTGAGAGGATTATTTTGTATTTTTGTTTTGAAATGATGCCATTTTTAGCCACAGATAATATCTCTTGGTGTAGACTTTGTTATGTCATTAATAGTAGGGCGAAACGCATTTTTAAAATTGTTCAATTTTTTTTCATGGACATAAAGCCATGTTAAAATAAAAATAAATTCTGTTTACCTTGTTATTTTATTTTTTTTTTTCTATATGAATCACCTTAAACTTACTTTTGCCGAGTTGAAGGAAATAACAGTGTAGTGATACTGTTGTGAGGCACCTAAAATACTTCCAGACTATGAAAATATCAGGAAATATTTATGGAAATTAATACAATACCCACGTTTTTACATAGTGGTGGTAAAAGTAATTCCTATTTCACTGTGCTGTCCTGCTCTGGATGACCTACCCATCACCAGTGTTTTCTACAGGTTATAGGCTTCATTCACAGCCCAAGCACCGATGAACACAATTTTATATCCTAAGTTTATATTTTGCATCCTTGTAAAACCAATAAATAATAAAAAAATACCACCATCATTTGTCCAGCTGCTCCTCTAATGTATCACTTCAAAAATATAACATGTGAAGCCATTTTTCTACCACTCAGAGCAACTTCTAAGTAAGTGGTCTTGGGACAGAATGATTCTGTATCCTGTTAAAAGTTCAAAGTAAGCAGAAGTAGAAATAGAATGTTAATGCCTATGTTGAAGTTTCATCAGGAAGCAAGGGATGAACTCAGGCTGTTTAGAAAAGTATTGTGAGAGATTTTTATAACAATAAATGATCAGTACTATTCTATGTGGACTTATCTGAAAGGGGCTTTTAACAGTAACTTCTACTATTTTTCGGAAGATGTATTTTCTTGTGTATATGTAAGTATTTTCACCCATCACTCATCCTCTTCGTCAACATCAATGATCATGAAAGGAAATATATAGATTAAAATACTTGAAGTGAGTGGATTTTTCTGCTTTCAATCTAGTAAACTGCATCATGGATGGAAGGGAAAAAAGATGAGAGATCAACTGAGAAATACATGTCCTGTACACCAAGAACTAATTTAATAAGCAGCCTCTCCCTGCTAGTGGGCGATTAAACTAAATTGCCAGTCTAAACTTTTCTATGCTGCATTTCAAATGTCAACACATTACATTGCTATTCCTCTTAATTTCTCACAAAGAAAATGCAAAATGAATTCATTATGCTGGAGTAAGTGGAAAAAATGATGAGTTTCTCCAGAAGAGTAGGCAATGGGGAGAGATTGGGCAAGGCGATTATATTGAGATATTTGAATAGCTGGCCATTAGCAAGAGGATCCCCATTACTTTGCTGATAATTATATCCTCTTCGCTATGACTTCCCAGTGGAATAATACAACGTTCCCAGTGCAGGGTGTAATGAAAAATACCATTCAGGTGGTACATATATGCCAAGAATAGTGTGTTGTATTTCTTCCCTTCCCCCATCATGTAGATTGCAATAGCGCACACCTACGCGATATGTTAATGTGTGTTTGGTTGTTCAGGGCTGTGTATAGGGCAAATAAATGTATCTTGAAAATGGAGCTGGCAGTGGAATATCATTCTCCCAGTGTAATTATCTCCCGTGTTTAGTGGGCCCGGTGTATAGCTGAGTACATTTTTGTTAGCTATTATGTAAATGAATTTCAAAGCCCACCACACTGTAATAATGAGGACTTTGGAAGGGATCTTATAGAGATGAAGTTATTTCCTTTTTTAAAGAGAGAGTGGTGGTGGGAACTAGAGCTGTATGTTTCTTCTAATTAATCCGTCATTTTGCAGACACGTTTCTGTTCAGCAATCAAGGAAAATGAAACAAACAAAAAAGGAAAGAAGGAGGGAAAATACAGCACAAGAACACCCACTCATTTACAGTAACTATTTTTTTCCAAGTGATACATAAAATCTCTCATGTGTTATTGCTGCCTTATCACTTCTTGGCATTTTTATTGGTGTTCTATTTTCAGTTTGGGGGAATCTTGCTGCATACTGTATATCTGTCTCAGATTCATTAATTTTCACAGAAAACTTAATTTGCATCAAAATACTTTGCTGTTTGGCTGTTGCTTTACATAGCTTGGGGCCTCATGGCTTGCATGAGAACTTTGTCTTCAAATTATTTACAGGAGAGGAGAAAAGCAATGCCTTTGAAATTGCCCAAGTTTGAATACTGCAAAAGAGAGTAAAATTATGCTGTTAGTTCCATCTATGAAAGCATTACATTGGACAACCCATATGATTGGTTTGGTTTGATTTGGTTTTGCTAGTATTTAGTAAGAACCGTAAATGAATGTAGGTGAAATTCAGCAATGACCTGTCGTAACGAGTCTTTCATTGCACATTTTCCCATTTAAAAAAAAAAAAAAAAAAAAAAAAAGAGAGAGTTTTAAACATTTAGAAGTCATACAAGAACAATTTTTTAAAATACTGATATACACATAGAAATATTCACTTGGATACGATTAATGAATCTTATGAAGGAAACTGCTAAAAAATTTCGGGGCTGCATTCCTTTCTTATTGTACATTCGCTCTGACACAAATTAGAATGGCTTTAGTGAAGGTACAATAAATAAGTGTGTTTTTTTTTTTGTTTTGGTTTGACGTTTGGCATGGGGGGAGGGGGTTGTGTTGAGATACTAGAAAGGAACTGGATTGCTTTCCATGGTCTTAAATTCTACCTGCTACACAATTAAGTTCACTATCTTTCGGATGGAACTTTCCTCTGTTAAAACCAGTATATCAGTGGATGGAAAAATTTGTTTAAATTTTTTTTCCACAAAAGATGTGAAAGTGAGGCAGAAGCTCCTGGCTATCCTTTTGCATGTGGGCATCTGTGTTGATAAAACTTTCAGAGGGGATGAACATCTGCAGTTTCAGTTGGCACTGTCAGATGTCTTGAGTATCCAGAATATATGAAAATCATGCCCTTTGGAATCAAAGCTGAAATGAGGATGTGGAAGCTTATCATTTACACAACAAATCTGGAGAAATGTAGCTGCCAAATGCAACAACATTATAGCATAGTTGCAAATAAATATTTGTGTGAGCACCTGCAATGAGCTGGTCCTGCTACCTACAGTTTGGTGTATTGCCTTTCCTTCCTCTTGTTCCCTGTCTTGTGCCACTTCACACTTCTCTTTTCTTTCTCTAATTCCTTTTGCCTCTTTTTTTTTTTTTTCATTTTATCTTCCATTTTCTCAGCTGCTTTCCTTTCAATTAAATCTCTCTTTTCTGCTTTTTTCTTTTTTTTTAATATTCTTTTTCCTCACATGGATTTGTTGTTCTTTTGTGCAAAGAAAAGCTCTAAGAACATTGTGAACACTCACTACTCCTTTACTAATACTTGTTTCTTAAGGAATATTAACTGCGTAAGCAGAGTGTGTGGACAATCTGTGTGTGAATTGAGAACTTTGAATCGTAAGTTAAAGTGATTGCTTGTTCCACTTTTCTTCCTCTGGCAACTTGACATATGAGATGAAAAATTAGCAGAAAGTTTTAATATTTGGCTAATCTTGTAAACCCTATTCTGCCCCTTTACAGCAAGGGCAGACAGGGCACTTCTGAATAAAGCTTCTTATAATAAGCCAAGGAAATATGTTTTCCTGTGTTTCCCCATATTTATGTATAACACGTGATCTGAAAATATAAGTGTTGTGCAAAGAACCTTTCAGCTATTTGATAACCTTGGTGGTAACTAAACAGATGTGAAAGCTTATGACTTTTTGGAAGGAGTGAGCTTTTTCTATCTAACACGTATTACAATTAATATGCATGCATGTCTTCCAAATAGTATCAGGTTTTGGTGAGAACACACTGAAAGAAAATCTGCTTCCAAGCATTATGTATAAATTAGATTGATGGATTAGATGGGTGGAAAGATTAGATAGAATGTTATTTCATAATGGGGTTTATTTTTTATTTTATTAATATTTGCTTAAATTCATGCTTAATGTTTCATTTCATTAGTGTTATGCCTAATGTTATTTCAATTAGTTTGGAGGGGTTTTTTGGTGTTTTATGTAACACAGATTGAAAAACTTGGACAGAATCATAGAAATGGAATAAATCTGTTAACGTCAATCTAATTGTGCAATCTACTCAGTGGTCTTGAAAATCAATCAATACAAAACATGTTTTACATATTTCAATATGAATTTCCTCCTGTCACTCAGCAATGGTTAGTCACCATAAAAATGTATATTTTCAACAAAAAATTATGAACTTCGAAGACTGGAATCTTATTCTGCAATCTGTGTTCAAGAAAATAATTTTAGCTTGCCTTACAAATGACCTAGAGAGCCCTCCCACTGAAAAGTGATGGTTTTCATTCTCCATCTTCAGTCAAATTTTAGCATCCTTCCTGAGGGAGCCAGCTGTCACTTGGTTAAGGGTTTGGAAATCTAGGCACTAGCCTACTTTTATTTCATCAAGACAGTTCAGATAATGTGGACACTTCCAAATAGCTATTAAGAGTGTTAGCTTCCACTTGGTCATTAAGGCTGGGATTCATCTGACTAAACGTAGACATCAGTGAGGTAGACCCGTATATTTTGTCTTGTCACCCCGGCCGATGAGAGAAACAAGGTCATGATTCATCTTGTCCTTAAGAAAATGTTCAGAATATATCAGAAGAATTACTATTCCTCTCCCTAGACTATAATGGACCCTGCATCACTGGTTCAGAGGTAGATGTCCAGTGTAGATATCTAAAAGTAAAGATGATGAATCACAACATACGTATTTGTGGGTTTTTGGTTGTGTTTGGGGTTTTTTTTTAATAAGCTCTGAGCCATTTATGTTAGATTTCTCTAGATTAATTCAGACTAGCTGTTGTTTAAACACTCTTTAAGCCTATTCTAGTCTGACTTTTGAGTCAAAGACAAAACAGACAGCTCTGAAAGGTCATTCATCTGACCTTGTGTTTGGCATCTGATCTTCTCTTTTGATTATTTATGTTTAATTTTGTATCTTGGAATATGATTCTGCCCATAGAGGTTTTTGGCCTAAAAGGCATATCTAAATTTTACATCTGCCCCCATCCTCATTGTGTCACAGAATGTAGCCACCACTGTATATCCCAAACATTGTTTCATGTCTTTTGAAGATTTAGATCTTCAAAGATTTTTAAGGAACTATTTAGACATACACCTCAAAACCTTATGATGTTGCACTAGCCTTATATAGTACATGCCAGACCTCATTGTTTAAGTAATATATGAGAAGCTTTGGAGCTCTTACAACCTGATCTTCACTTTCTTGGAAGCCCATTCTTTGCATTCAAGACCTGTGCCTTCTTTTCAATTAAGTCAGTGTGTGCTGGCATGTATTATATACTGTAATGCTGTCCCTGTATCATTTGCATGTGAGCCTCTTTTTACTTCAAAGGATCAGCCAGTTATGTGGCTATTACAAAGTTCCCCAATAGCAGCAAGAAAGCAGTGATGTTCCTATGCAACAACACAGTGAATCACCAAGATTGTGCTTTCCACCTTGAGAGCGATGGGAAAAATATCCCAAATGCCATCAACTTATGAAGCTAACCAAGAAAATCATATATATCTTTCATTTGAAGTAATACAAATAGAGTTAAGGGGAGCCCTTTTGGAACAGACCAGCTATCTGCACATTTTGCAACAACTGAAAGCTGCTACAGAAAAGAAGGTTTACACAAATGAGCAAAGAAGGAACAAGGAGAAGATCTGGCAGCCTTTCTATCCCAGAAAAAAAGTAAGCAAACAAAAAAAAAAAAAAAAACCAAAACAGAAAAATCTCTCCCCACATGCATAGAGTGATCATTATCAACAGTTAAAATACTGTCAAAGTAATTTTGAAAAGAAGGTCCTGGAAATTCAGTTTGTAAAACTGTATTAATTCAGGGGCAGGTGAAAGGGGAAAGTCTATGAAACTAGAGTTAGTAGGGGTCCCATCAAACTTTTAAATGGAGGGAAGGTAATTTGATCATCACTGCTCCTATAACTGTGCTTCTTACTGCCCTCTCAGCAACACATTTTCCATTACTACTGTCTCTTTCTTTTTTATATGTGCCTTTTCCCATTTTATATACACATACTTTGTTAAATTCTCTCTGACCAGAATGTCTGTGACACTTCAGGAGCACATGTCTTTATGACTGATATGCACAGTAAATATCAGCAAGTTCAGAGAACTTGCTGTAAAAGGTCTACCCAAGCTGTCTCCATGTCCTCCCCAATGTCCCATCATTGTGAAAAATGGCTACTTAAAACCAGGACAGCGACAAATTTCACAGTGGTGGTCTTGTACTTCATTTTAGCATTTACAGCAGCCCTGGGATATGACTAGAGAACCCAAGTTGTAGAAGGTCAGGGTATGTACTAGCACCACACTGGGTAGACAAGATTATAAACACTCTGCTGAATTTGGCCTATGCTCTTTGATAAAATATATTAACTAACATGGACATCAAATACTTTAAGAAAATGTCCCTAAATCTGTTCATTCCAGCATCAGCCAGTGTAAAAAATAGGCATAGGTTTTGGGGCTATTTTGAGGGATATTTGAAGGGCTCTAAGGGTCTAATCTAATAACTGGGATTATTTGAATTCTTAGTTATTCATTCTGCTAGACTACCATGATTCTGACTATTTTCGAAGTCATGATAAACCTCACTGAAAACAAAAGACGGTTTATCTCAAGTTTGATTCTGCCTTTTATTTGTATGTATTATGAAAAAAAGTACTGGTTTTGACTGGGATAGAGTTAATTATTTCCGTAGTCTCTTTTATGGGCTATTTTTTGGATTTGTGGTGAAAACAGTGCTGATAACCCAGGGACGTTCTCGTTCCTGCTGAGCAGTGCTCACACAGAGCCAAGGCCTTTTCTGCTCCTCACCCCACCCCACCAGCAAGGAGGCTGGGGGTGCACAAGGAGTTGGGAGGGGACACAGCTGGGACAGCTGACCCCAACTGACCAAAGGGATATTCCATACCATATGACGTCATGCTCAGAATATAAAGCTGGGGGAAGAAGAAGGAAGGGAGGGACATTTGGAGTGATGGCATTTGTCTTCCCAAGTCACCATTACGTGTGATGGAGCCCTGCTTTCCTGGAGATGGCTGAACACCTGCCTGCCATGGGAAGCGGTGAAAGAATTCCTTGCTTTTCTTGCATGCGCGGCTTTTGCTTTCCCTATTAAACTGTGTTAATCTCAACCTGCGAGTTTTCTCATTTTTATTCTTCCCATTCTTTCCACTGCAGGGGGAGTGAGCTACCTGCTGCATGGTACTTATCTGCTGACTGGGGTTAAACCGTGACAAAAAAATAAATAAAATAACCAATTGCAGCCAAAATAGCATTTGTATATTTCATACTAGGCCTTATGTTGTCTTTCTTACTCACATCCAGTGGTGAGAAAAAAATTTGTAACTCAGTTATGTCACTAATATTTGTTACTTTTTGTCACGAGCAGGTATTCTGGGTTTTGTCTGTTTGTTTATTTGTTTCTCTTATCATCTCCTGAAAGAGAAATCTGTCAGTGCATTAAAAATTTTGATCTCATAGTGTTTGACATGGAGTTCGGGAATGAACAAAATAAACCAAATTGTTCAGCATTTTAATTACAGATTTTCATTCTGGATGTTTAGATATCCTTGAGTTTAGGATATTCAAGATAAGGACCGACATTTTGTATATGACACAGTGTTCTGCACATGCACCAGAAAACAGGCTACGTAAGACTGTGGCAGCCTGTGCATTAAGAAGCATAATACTGGCTGGGAGCTACGCAAGGCTTTCTAAGTTCTCCAAGCTTAGTGCCTGAGAACAACATTTGGTTGTTTACATCAGTCCTTTTGGTACTGATTCTATTTAATCCTTCCCAAATGCAATTGTGCTAGAATGGATTTACCTATAAATTTGGATTAATTTCCTTCTCTTACTACTAGAAGTGGGATCCATAGGACATTTCCACAATCTAGTACTGTGTGGTATATTATCTTTCACACAATGGAGACCTTTCCTCATGGCCATGTCTGCCTGGTCTTTTGAGATTTCATAGACAACAAGATCCAGAGACCTCAAACATAACCAAAGTAAAATTTGTACCTTGTATATGGTCTCATATCTGCAACTAGAGGATATAGTCAAAGTATTGATTTTGTTACTTAATTTCTCTTATTTTAGATTTTGCTCTGAAGAATTTTAATTTCTGTAAGCAAATGTGCTACTGGGGAGACACCAAGCACACATCAAGTGAAGACTGAGGAAAGGATTCTTCAGACATTCAGCTTGTCTGGCTCTGAGTTTCTTCATAAGCTTTTCAAATATACCTCTGCAAAGTACGTAAGGAAAATTCTCCAAATCTGATTCCTGACTCTTTGGGCAGCATTGATGAAGAAAGAAGAATGGAAAATGGTGTCACTTTTAAATTTCTTTGCAGCTCCCTTGCTATTGCAATTCATTTATTATATCAATGATTGACAAACTGATTTCACAGCACCAAGGAGCACTATAAAGAGTCAGTTTCAGAATGCAGACACTGTAAATTTTCAAGTTTTTATATGAATGATTTCTGGACAGAATATGATTGAAATCAATGAGGTTCAATCAAGGTTCAAATCATTCACTTATATGCAGTTCCTCATAAGAGTATGGCATGACACAAGTAACCACCACTGAAGAAAACAAAATATAAGTGATCAGATGGAAAAGCAATTAATGGACAACAATGGGTACACAGTGGCAAAGGGTTTATACTCTGTGTAAGACCAATTAATGCAAAATGCATTCTTTTTTCTTTTAAATAAAAGACAAAAAAAGAAGACAATAAACAAAAGACAATAAAAATAAGAAGATGCTGTTAATTACTTGTACGTATACATATTACTGGTTTTGAGTACTCAAAGTGATTTCTCTAGGCAGTTCTTGGGATTTCTAATAAAGAGTATTATACGAAATCAAAACATCATTACAGAGACATCCAGTTTATGCTGGTAGGTAATCCTTTCCATCAGGGACTGGATTTCACAGCAAGGAATTTCTTCATTGAAGGCAATTCTGGCCCATTCTTTGCCAGACTGTTCTCATGCCAGAACTTTCTGAGGAGGATAGAAGCTAATTCTGCCTCTAGAAACAGCTCCATCAGAAGTCAGTCAGAAACCAATAGGTGTTGATATAGAAATGTGGATAGGATGTATCCATATGTAATTATAGTTCAAAAAAGATTTGTTCCTGTGGGAAGTAATATATATATATATAAGTTAAAAAAAAAACTTATTAGGGTACAGTAAAATAATAAGAAGGTTATTCATAGTTTTTCACAGAAAAAGCCCAACAACTAATATTTTCACTGATTTCCTGTTCTGCAGAGAATCCAATTCTTTGTCAAGAAAAGTATTCTACTGTATCTAATTCCCTCATACCTTGTATTAACCCTGTTTTCCCTGCTGCACTTTAAATCCATTACATTTAACCGTTACACCCTTATCTCTCTGTGGAGATCTAGAATAATCACTTTATCTTTCCTTGTTTGTATACCTTTCTTTTGTCTACATTTTGTAGACAGTTGCAGTCTCTTGGCTACAATGCTTGTCTCTCTCTTTAAAATATAGTCATGGTTTTGGGGGTTGGGTCTTTTTTCACCTTTTTTCTCTCTCTTTTTTTTTTCTATTCCCCCCCCCTTTGTTTTTCCTCCTCCCCCCAACCCCCCCCCCCCCCCCCCCCCTTCCCCTCCTCTAGTGCTTTCACAGTGAAAAATTGAAATCTCTACTGGGAACTAAATATTTCCATTATGGATTTCCTTCTTGGGAGGGGCTGGGAGGTAGAAATACAATTTTTTTTGTTGTTATTATTATTTTGAACATTTCAGCAGCCCTAAAAACTACTTGTGAGAGGTTGCGGGGCCAGGGGAGTGAAGGATGGTAATTTGCTGCTACTTATTCCCCTGTAGATACCTAAGTGCCAATAGACTCTTCTCACCACACCACCTGCAGTGGTGGTCTAGCTGCAGGCTAGTATGGGGATAGATTCGGCTTTTGCATCTGTAGTGTTACAGTTCCTGGGAGGCTCCTGCACTGCTGTTTCGGTAAAGAGATTTATAGAGGCATTTGGTGAATTTTAGTCATTTTGTTATCAGTCTCTAACCACGGAAATGTGCATGTGGAGACCACTGCCATTTTAGGCATTCCTGCAATTTTTACAAATCATCTTGCTTATATCTTCTTTTATATCGAACCTTTCATGAAGAAAAAATAAGACAACTTATATAGAGAGTTAGTGCAGCTTTATTCTGGTCAGGCTGTGAATGTCATGAGAATGAGATGGAGGGACAAGGTAGGGACTCCATGGGAGAAAAGGATCACTTGGTAGTGTAAGGTTGACGTAGATGAGAATACACAGTCCTTTGTACCCTCCTTTAGAGTCTTAGAAGCCTCAGGAAGAAAGAGGTGTGACCTAATAATGGATATTTCAGTGTTAGTGTCCTCAAGAGGCTCTAAGACCCTGTTGTCCCTAACTTATAATCGGACCAAAAATGTTTCCCAACCAATTCCAGGTTGCTAAGAATCAAGCTTCTAGTATGAATGTCTTCATGGACTGTAAATTAATCACAAGGCTACGACCTGCTATCAGTGTAAGAATTCATGTGCAGATATTACTATAGATTCTCATCCCATGACCCTTGGGTTATGAGGTCAAAATGACAACAAGTGGTTTCTGTTTGCTTAAACAGGAGACAGGACTGGATGTTCAACTGCCACCTTTCAGGATAACAGTGCTCATCTTCAGCATCTACGTATTCCTGTGTGCTAAATTTTTCCTGGCAATGACTTTTAAATTTTGTTTTGTGTGTGTGTTTGAAATGATTGTTTTCCTTCCTTGTGTCATTCCTTCCATCCAATTTGAGCTGTGCTTTTAAAATTTTTTTTCTTTTTTATTTTTTTTCCTGGATTTCTAGATCTTTGGGATTTAGACAGTTAAATACTTCTGAACTTCTTATGTTTATATAGCACTTATAAATAGTTAAAAGTAGGTGCAGTTATGATCACATCCCAGCAACATCTTGAAATGAAAGGTGAAGTACTGGTATAATTTACATTAATGTCACAGTGCCTTTGTATTTGAAATTAAAGGTCTTTCTACTATTTTTTCCTTGTTTTTGTCATTCTTTTATAATTTCTTTTGTACTCTGAAAAACTCCCTCATTGCTCCTCTGAATAGAGAAAAACAGAGCTGCCCATAATGGACGTAATCCTTGTGCTTCTTATGTAACTGTAACTCCACTGACTTCACAGTGCTGATCTTCATTTTCTGGAGTAGAAAAGGAGAAGAGGCCATTATTCTAGCCACAGCTACATTACATTTAAATCAAGTCATACTGCCACCAGTGGGTTTGTATACATCATCTTTCCTCAGCTGTGTCACGGGTTTTCTCTCACAACATGTAGTAAGCAGGTATCTGTTAAAATAGGTACGTCGACAATCAGTTGCACCTGTTAATAAATCCTAAAGACCCCTCATTCAAAAACTGAGACTTTTGTTTCAAGAGTGTCTGTAATATAACATAATTCACAACTGAAGAAACTCTTCATACAGGATTACATCCATTTGCAATCTGACATTATTCAAGCAAGATTGCTATATTATGCAGAGCATAATTGCAAAATACTATCCCTGTAATACTGTGCATGTATGTATGCAGATTATTAAAAATGGTTAATCTTAAAATCATTGCACATAAACTGCAGTCAACAGGGAAGAGTATCAGCTTTTGTGCATTGGTATAACAACATTATGGTTAGTGGAGTTGAGGTCCTGGCCTTATTTTTGCTCCATTATTGTGCTGTTGTGTACAAGGGATGAAATCTGTGTCTCCATTACATCTTGCAACACTTGAGTAATTCTTCAGAAATCAAACCTGTATCTTGGATTCACATTGGTTTTTTCTGACTCAGCATTTGAATACCATTAAAGTGATAATATATTTCTCATTTTTCAAGTTCTACAGAAAGTCTCAAACCATAGATACAGGATCTGAAATCTGAGTCAGAACCCAACTGATTCAAAACTCTTAGGAAGTTAGAACTCAGTTTCATTTTCATGCCATGTTCTTATAAAATAAGACCAAACAGTGTTTTCCATGTACTCCTGACTGAAATATAATTAGACATCTAAAATGCAGGGCTTAATTCTAATACAGATCTACTAAAAAATTAGGACACACCTTCTTAAAATCTACAGGCCTTTTGACTCAGAGATGATTATCTAATCTAGTGCAAAATGAACTCACTGGAACCAGCAAAGGTGGGAATCATCTTGCATTAACATATAAACACGGAGCCAGTGATCCCCCCCCTCTAAAACCATATGCCTCCATAGGTTTTGCTGAACAGTGACTCAGCCAGCCTTCAGAAACATAACCATTATCACCAACGCAGCAGGATCCTGAAGTTGAAATCTACATAGATGGAATAAAACCATGGTATGAAGAAACAGAAACACAGCACTAGCTGATACGGGGGGAAGAAATGAGTGGATTTATATTTCTTATGATTATTCACTATATTTTTGAAGGGCAGTTGATCTGATGGCAGAATTGGGGCAGCTGAGTGGGAATGAATTCCTAAAAGAGGATTTTACTTAGTTAGGGGAAGCATTTTCCACCCAACTCTGGAATATAAGCTTAATATTGTAGGTGATTATAACTGCCTCATATCTCTCATGGGCTGAGATTAATATAAAAAACCTGATATCCACTTATTAGTTGCATTTGCATCGGTGTAGCCTTGTCTAGCAAGTGTGAGAATGTTCTTTTAAAAATTAAAATTATTTTAGTAAATCCATAGGAACAATGTTCTAAACATAAAAAATGCTGAGCCAGTAGGGACACAGTGGGTTTCACCCCTCTCACACCCAGCATCATAAATCCAACTTGTCTTCAGTTAAACTAAATGAATTAAGCCGCTTGTAAATGCTTAGAAAAGAATTCTACCCTCATATGTATGATCTCCAACCACAAGTGTTTCATTACAATAAAGGCAAATGATAACCCTCTTTTGTAGCACACATGAATCCAAATAGAGATGTACAAACTCAACAAATAGATGTGAAGATTGCACAGAGCTTATCCCTTTGCCCAGCACTAAAAGCAACCACAACCTCAAATAAAACTGCAGCTTGCAACCCATTTGAAATATTATTCAGTTAAGCTCTATTTATTACCATCAAAAATAGCACACACAGGGACAGCCAAAACAGTCCCGTTTCACAAAGCACAACCGAGATCAGCTGACTGGAACTCACACTTATGTTCATTGAAGGGCCATATTCTCATTTTGTGCTCCTTGTTTCTATTTAGAGTTAATGGTAAATGTCTTTTCCTTATCAACTGTCAAATTGTCAGAACACACTTTGTATGTTCAAGGCTGGAGGATTCAGGGGCTGTTGGAGGGAGGGGGAGGACCATCTGGTTTGTTGACAGAAGTTTACTCCCAATATTTTATACTGAGTAATTATTCAAGGTCCCTTGTATTTTGTGTCTCCCAGAGAGGAGGTATTAAAAATGTCCACTATTAAATGCTTTTCACATAGAAAGCAGGATTTTATGACCCTGTAACTGCAGGATCAGTGGTTTTACGCTCTTTAGCCTCTGCAATAATGTGTGCCTGGTTTCCCCATGCAGGCCATGCTGTGGTTAGTGTTGATTCAGTAAACAACATTTTGTTTCATCTCCACGGATATTAGGTCTATAGAGGACAGATTGCATTTACTGATAGTGCCTCATGGTCTTAAAGCACACTTGACTAATTCTAGCTATCATTTGTGGTTTGCTGTATTTTAAACAAGGGCAGAAATTTTTAAAGAGAGATAAAGTAGAAGAAAAAACAGGAAAGGAAGAGAGAGAAGAGAAGAGAAGAGCAGAGCAGAGCAGAGCAGAGAAGAGAAGAGAAGAGAAGAGAAGAGAAGAGAAGAGAAGAGAAGAGAAGAGAAGAGAAGAGAAGAGAAGAGAAGAGAAGAGAAGAAAACTTTTCAGTGATATTAAAAAATGAAATGTGGGAAAACAAAGACCCCAAACCCTGCTTGAGTGATTGCATAACGACAACATTTAAATTAAAAAAACCAAAACACTCAAGTATCCTGTTGACTAATGAATACTTGTAATTTCTATTGTCTTTAATGGCAAGTGTAAGGTTTGTTGATTTCCTCTTGTGTACTCTTTATATTCAGAGGCCAAGTTCATTACTCATGCAGTATCTTAACACATTATTTTCCCTCCTTTTCACTAATGCACAATACCTGAAATCTTACAAGATCCTGTAGTTGAATAGCCCTGCTAAGAAGTTTACATAAGAGATGTATATAAGAAGTAAAATTAGTTGATTACCTAGCTGCCTGTGAGAACAAAGGACTGCTTCAGTCAGAAGGTACTGACTGCAGGGATCCCTCTCAGGGCTGTGTTCCTGTTTTCTCTCATTATTCCACACAGGAGAGATTTCAATGGGAAAAACTTTTGGCAAATTCTGATCTTAACCTTGTTCTCTGAGTGTAATGACAGCAAGGAAATCAAACAGTGGCAGAGGGGAAACAGTCATGAGCCTATCCTAATCACCAAAGGGGCACTCCCAAAGCATGCTCACTGCTTTCTCAGAAGTTCGTTAGGAAGTACCTGTTCTTAAAGAACATGTTGAGGTTATGTCTTTGTGATACCATCAGCATTTCCATGACAGGAAAAGTAAACACTTTCCATACAGTCATTCCCATTGAAAAATCAACTTAAGAGAGGGCAGCAGCTCATTTCCAGATAAACAGCTTGGCAAAGATAGCTTTTCCATCCTCCTGTCATCTACTTGCCTACAGAAGAATTACTTAGGGAGCAATGTCAATATTCAGTACCAAGACTCAGACTTAAATCTTCTATGAGTAAAAGTCTTAAATCTTAATATGGAGTTATCAGTTTGACCCCTTTTTCATTCTTGAGATGTGTCATAAACATCTGTCCTTTCCTAGACCTGTCTGCTTCAGTACAGGGTTCATATGAATCATAGAATCATAGCATCATAAAATGGTTTGGATTGGAAGGGACCTTAAAGCCCATCCAGTTTTAACCCCCTGCCATAAGCAAGGACACCCTCCACTAGACCAGGTTGCCCAAAGCCCCATCCAACCTGGTCTTGAACACTTCCAGGGATGGGGCATCCACAGCTTCTCTGGGCAACCTGTGCCAGGGCCTCACCACCCTCACAGGAAATAATTTTTTCCTAATATCTAATCTAAATTGACCCTCCTTCAGCTTAAACCCATTACCCCTTGTCCTGTCACTACACTCCCTGATAAACAGTCCCTCTCCAGCTTTCCTGTAGGCCCCTTTAGGTGCTGGAAGGCTGCTATAAGGTCTTCCCAGCACCTTCTCTTCTCCAGGCTGAACAAGCCCAACTACCTCAGCCTGTCCTCATAGGAGAGGTGCTCCAGCCCTCTGACCCTTTGTTAACTGCTGCAGCATACTCTGCTCAACTTCCAAGCATCAAAGATTCTGGTTTTGGTGGTCGTCTCTCCATTTATAAAATGAAGTTTTTACCACTCTCTTTAGTTTTCAGGTCTATTTAGGCATATCCACTGTGTCAAATCCTCATGCCTGTAGAAAAAACAGAAGGGTCTGATTCCTGAGGTTGCACCTTCCTCTTGTTTCCAGTTACACCTATTGGAATGGAAGATTATCTAAGTTAATTATTATCCTGTGTTACAGGTCAGAGAAAGATTTGTACCTCTCTTGACAACAGATGGCTATCCACTCAAACACAGTCAGTGACACAACACTTTCATAAAACATACCAGAATTCATACGTCATGCTTGCACACATTATCTACATTTTCATAAGAAACGATTAAAAAAAACCTGAAAAAAAAACAAACAGACAAAAAGGATGGAATAGAAATGTTAGAAATGTTGAATATCATGAATGAGGGGTCTCTCATATCTAAGTTAACCAAGATCAGTTTTAACCCTGAATAAACTTTGCTGGAAGTAACATCTCTCAGTATACCTGTCTTTCTATCTATTTACATACATATATACATAAAACCATTCACACTCACAAAATTCCCATGACAGTAGCCAGCTATATCTTTTCCTCAGACACTCCCCTCCCCTCTCCACCCTTACCAAGCAACTCCTGCTGGGGAGATGCGCCAGCCAACTCCCTTGATGTGTCCTGCCCCAGAGATGGCAGCCAGATGGCCTGACATCTGCAGCAAGAAGAGCTGGCAGGTCGCCCTGAAATCTCCCACTCAAGGGAGCTGTTGTTATGTACTGAAGTCCTTATCCCTAGAAAGACTTCTGTGAATAAAATATATAATACATGATAAAATACAATAAATCCTAAAGAAAAGGAAAGCAAATGGTATTTTGAGACAGCTTAGCAGAGCCTCAGAAGCGACTTTTCCCCATGGGCAATATTTGCTATGGAAGTCCACCAAGTCTGTCATCATTCAATACTCAAACACAATATGTACCATAATGCACACTATGAATTGAAATTTTTATTATCATCTATTAGCATAGGCCATGGTATACACAAATGGTAGTACAGAAGTGGATCAACCCAAAGAGGAATAATTATAACTTATGCATGCTGTATCACTTCTCACAATCATGAGTTAAGTACATTGCACTACTTTCAGAATACTTATTTTAGGAACTTTAGTGAGAATTCAAATACCTTTCAAACAGAGGCTGTTTTGCAGTCCATTACTGCAAGGTTAAGTAGAGAGACAGACAGACTGAGTACTGAGAGATAAAAAAATGGGGGGAAATAATGCTAGTAATATAAAACATGTGTTAAACCAGCATTTTTTTCCCGAAGCAAAGAGAAATAATATAGTTTCAAAGAGCACCTGTTCAGGATTCAAAGTGCAGTATCCCCAAAGGAAAGCTGGAATCACCCTGGCCCTCTTAGAACCATCTCCATTCCTATCACCACTGAGCCCCTGGATGCTAATTTTTACACATAAGACAGGCTCTGTGAGCACTTCCTTGCCAGAACTTTAAAGGAGATGTTCTGCTATGGGTTAAAAACAACAATTTGCCCTTTTAAAGTAACATAGTGTTGAAGAGCAGTTAGAAAATTTGATCATTAAAATAACAATAAGAAGAAAAAGAGACAAATGGAGAGAGTATAGATGAAGCAGCAAAGAGCACATTTTAGTATCAATATGAATTTTCTGTGTATCTCAATCCTTTTGGTAGAGCTATACACGTATGTATAAACATGCAGAGCTCGAACCTGAGCTTGGAAAGATGTCTTTATTTTAGATTCAGATCAAAATGCTATCTGTGCACTCATTCTCAATCTAGAGTTCCCAAAAGGTGAAAACCAAGTTCAAGGTTAATTTTGTGGCAAAACAGTTGTTTCTCCTTTTTGCTAAATTCAGAGATAAAAAGCAAGCAATATGTGGTGAAAAAAACCACCACCAACATACACCACTCAAACCAACACACAGGTCAAGTATTTTACATGCATATGTGTCACCTTTTCGTTGTCCAAAGCAATATCCACAAACTCGTCAGTGTTTTCCCTTATACACAGCTAGGCAGTAGGCTCTAGCTATTTTAAACAGCCACTGGTAACATCTCTTGCCCAGAAGGCAGTGACAGACAGGGAGAGAGCAAAGAAATAACTTTCACAGTTTTTGTGTTTTCCCAGCTATCAATCAAATTCCCTCTGACATTGCTTCATTTATGGATTATTGCAAAAACACTGAAACAATGTGCAATGATAATGTTGTAAAGCTACAGAAATGAAATTGGTAGGAGTAACCCATTTCTCACTGTGTTCCCAAGCACCTCTCCACTCTGAATCCCCAGCATTGTTTAAGCTTCAGTTCTATATAAGAAAGCTAATCAAATGACACTCAGGAAAATTGACTTGGGTTTTCAATCTAGTTTCAGATCTCTATTGTACTTATTTCAAATAGCATTTGTTATTCTCTGCATATCCTTAGGAACATGCCCTGTCAAGAAATGCCATACAACTTCAAACCATGTTTTTTCCCACCTCTATAACTTTTTATGTATTCCCTTTTTACATTTTATTACAGCATAACATCTAAAAATGAAATAAAGATTATAGGCAATGCTTCAGGACCTGTAGTTCTATGGCTTGCCCTGAATATCAAATCTTGTTGATAGGAACTTGCTGCTATACCACTGTAAATTGCCAAAATCTCCCCACTGACCATCACTGTAATTATTTCTGTTTGGAAATGAAAGATTTGATCAGCAGAGTGATTTTTCTTTTCTTTATATTTCCCACTCCCTTTCTTGTCTATCTTTCCCCCATTCACCTGGACTGTGCATTTTCTCTTGATGGGGGATTTGAAGATTAAATCTGTATTTATTTACCATAGTTATCTCTAGAAGTAAAAGAACACAACAGACTGAAAAAAAAAAAAAAAAAAAAAGAAAAAAGTAAAAGAAATAAAAAACGGGAAAATGTGAAGGAGAGAGGGAAGAAAGGATGGGGAGAGAAAATACACAGAACAGACATCCCAGCTACTAATTTAACAAGGATTTTGTTTTCTCAAATTGCAAAAATTGGAATAAAACAGAAGTAGTCACTCCCTTTGCATCCAGCACCTGGGGGTGTTGGTAGGATTGCTACTGAAATTTAAAAGACACTTCCACTGTGTATCTACAAACCTCCATTGCATAAATGTGTCAGAATCTGAGCAATAGGTCAAATTTAGTGGCCACATAAGCCAGGTTTGAGGAGTAAGTTATAATTCAAATCCAAACAAATCAGAAAACACAAGTCAACACATCAGTAAAGAAAAATCAGTGTCAAAGCATGAAATAGAAGTGTATGTTGAGGGTATGTACAAAAAGAAGATTCAGGGGCTTTTGTGTAGGAATCAGGTTCAACTCCAAGACCAAAGTCAGAGTGGCACTAAATGGGAGTAATTTCTTTGTGTCATAGAAGAATGGCAGGGAGGAAAACAAGAGTTTGTGATTGTTTTACTTTCCTTTAGACTTTGGACTGAGACTCAAGTGCTGTGCAGCCTCCATTTCCAAGACTGCTATTGGTTTTTTAGGAGGCAGAGAAGTGCTGCCCTCTGCCTGAGCCTTGATTTTCTCCTGAGTAGATAGGAATAATAATGCTCCTTTTTGTCCTCATTTATTTGAGGGACATCTATTGTAGGCGATGCGGTGTAGTGCAGTTAGTAGATCTGCACCACTGGAAAATTATACAAGTGCAAAGAATGACGTGGTTCTATGCAGGGATGAAATTTGTAACCTTAAACACAATGTAGGAATTATAAAAGAGCGTTCTGCCAGTGTGCTGACTAGGATTACTTTACCAAAGCATTCACACTGATGGGTCTAATCAGCTTCTGAATCTAGAGTTTGTAGCTTCTCTGGGAAGCAGAAGGGTGTTTTGTTTTGCTGCGTTGTTTAGAGATGCTCAAAGCTGAGAATAATCTTAGCAGGTCCACCAAGAGGGTGTTTTTAGGTTACAGATTTTTTTTTTTTTTTTTTTATTTATATGCCACTTGTTGTTTAAACTAATTTGCTTAAAAATTCATGAAGAGGAAGTTTTTTTAATGGAAATGTGCCAAATGCCTTTCAATTACTGGCAAACTGGGGCAGTCACTTGTCGATGAACAATGTGAACTCTCTACTGTTGTGAGACAGATACATGCACAAACACACATATATTTAATTCCCCTGAAACAAAGCAGATTTTTTTCTTTGCCCTATTAAATATTAAATGACAGAGCATTCAAGAATCAAACAAAATATTAGTAGAATATTAGAACAGTTGAAACGTCAGCTTCTTCAGTTTATAAAATATAAGGATAAATATAAATACAAATATAAATATTTAAATATTTTTATAATATCAGTTTATTGAGAACACATGTATTCATTATACAAGGACATAATTCTTGCACATAATATGCACATATACATTTTAGATAAATGCTCTTCAAATGAGGATCTATATAATACCCAGCAGAAATATATATGACCTGTTTATCATCTATATTCCTTTTCCCCTTTACAAACACAGGGATAATGTTTGCTCTTTTCAATTTTTCAGTATGCTCAGCCCTGAATTTTCAAAGCAAATCGCTAACAATCCTAAGACTGCTTCAAAGTTCTTTACGGATCCTGATGTGAAATGCAACTGATGTAAAAACAGAATACATATGGATATATATAAAAGCATACTTATTCTAGTGTCCTCTGATTTTTACTGCCTGTCATTCAAAAACATCAATTTTGTTAGTTGCCTCAGAGCAGCTGCACCCTATAGCAAGTTATCTAAAAAATTATGAAAAAAACCCCACCTTCGCAGAGTTTTGTTGAATAAACTCTGTTGCAGAAAAGTCATGGTCTTTTCTTGGTCCTCTTTTAGTATTATCATATTTTACAAACTTTCAAGTATGATTACATTTTGTGCGTTGTTCCTTTTTCATTTTGTCTTTATATTGTTCCACTATTACCTTTATAGACTTTATAGAGTGCAACTGTATAGTCAACACATGCCAAGACAGGACCATGCTACTGATGAAATAGCCAGGTTCTGCAGTCCTTCCTCACATTTCCACCCTATCCCTTACACTGGCACTAATAATGGTGCAGCTGGTCAGTGATCCAGATCAACCTGTTGCTCTGACAGAAGAATAATCAGTTTTTCTCAGGGGCTGGTTTGGATCAGCTCAAAAGGATTCGTATGGAACGCATAAGTGAAGTTGAAAAGAACGAGGGAAGGTTTGTCATATCTTCAATTCATCAATAGCACAGATAGAGATCAACGTAAGCTGGCTTTGAAATTTCTTCTCATTTCCATTTTCTTTCTTTCTGTATTTAAGATCAGCAAAGGCGTATTGATGTAGCTAATCTTATCCCTTACTACAGTTGCTACTCTTCCTTCATATTAGGTTAACTTTTTCTTTTATTATTGCTTATTTAAAGAAATACTGCCTCTCCATTACTTTTCTTTCATGACATATTGCTGACCAATTCTCTGAATTTTTTGAAATATACCTTTCTGAAGCCTTATTTATGAATTCTTTTGTTTTCTATTCCTCCTTCTTAACTATCATGAGCTCTATCTTTTTGTGGTGCTATTTGTCTTCTAGATTGTTAATCGGTTCCTCATTTTGGATGAGAAGATTCAATTAAGAGCCTCTGCATAGAAATGAATTATCCTCAGCACATCTGTGGAATGGGGGAAGTTTCATTTCACCAGCAAAGGCTGGTCGTTACGTGTGTACATGAGTGTCTATTATGGAAACCAGTTGTGGCTGAGATTTATCTTCCTTAAACTACTTTTAAGTTGGCTGTGTGTGGCTGAGCTAACCAACCAAGGCTTCTTTTATACTCACTGGCAAGAAATAGATGGAAGCACCAGTTCAGGTACAGTTCCTCCTTGAAGTGCTTGTTTCTCTGCTGGACTCTGAAGGTGTTGAGGCTGAATGATCCAGATGTCTAACTTTTAGACATCTATAGTTAGATGAAGTAAATATTGTTATCAAATAATCAAGACTTTTCCAAACTCTGGTGAAATAAGTTCTAAATTTGAAATCTCAATTTAATCTTCTAAAGGCTATGGACTTCAATCCACAGTTAAATTTAAGAAACTGTATAAATATGCTTTTGAATCCTACTGTAAGGATCATTTGGAATGAAGGTAAAGAAGCTGCACATGAAACAAATCACCTTGTTTTCTTAGTAATATCTTGACAGTGTGTTCCCTCAGATCAGCTATACTATGATGCTGTGTTCCCTTGAACCATCTATAGCATGGTATTGAAATGACATCTGTCTGATGAATTTTGTTCTTACTTTAATATACAAAATGCTGTTATTTCTCCCTGGTTTATACCATCAGGAAGAGACAGTGGCCATGAAAATGAGCAAGTAGTTTTCTGGGGGGGGGGGTTTGTTGTTTGGTGGTTTTGTTTTTTTTTCCTTTGTCTCTTTCTTCTTATCTTAAGAAGGACAAGTAAACATTAATTCCCCTCTCATCCTCTCTCTCTCTCCTGATGCTACTACAAAGTTAAGCCCAGTTATTAGAACATGTAATTCAGCTTGTCTTTCAACATTATTCTTAGATGGCCAATATATTTTTCCTTGAGTTCTGTTTTCAGGATAGCTGTAAGAGGCATAGCCATTGAGTTTTCAGTAGTCACTACACAGGGTCATGCTCTTCTTAGTACTGCTGTTGTCCACTGTGTATGTGAAATCTCTTAAGGACAGACTCACGTTATCTTGGACATTGTCAAATCTCAGTAGATTAAAGTTGAATTACAGCAGTTTATACCTACTGAGAACTTTCATTCCAGTCTTTTCATTGAGAAAGGAGGCTGTGATTTAGCAGATTATTAGTCTGGATAACAACAAAATCAAGTTTGTTATTTTTATTGTTACTAACTCTAGAAGAACATTGAATTGTATGTATTAAAACAGTTGGTACTGGGCTGGACCTCATGTGGAATTGAAAGCTGTCATTTAAAAATTAGGACTTATGAGTCCTGGCCCTAATTCTGACAATATCTGGGTTACTTTCAGCAAAACATGGAAGTTCTGTTTCTCAGTTTACCTATCTGCAGTCTAGGCATAATATTTTGTCTCATGGCACTTTCAGGGCTTAATTAATGAGTGCGTGTTTTACAGCTAGTTGAGAACCTCAGATAAAAGGGTCTATAGAAGTGCAAAGCATTATTATGTTGCAGGAAGACTGATTTTCTTCTCCATCAGAAAAACAAGACTTTGTGCAAACTTAATTGGGTTTTTTAAATTTATAAAGAGGATTAAGAAAACTGAGCCTATCTAAGTCTCCCTACTGGTAAATAAAAAGGGAAAGAAATAAAGACTAGAAGCAAAGAGAGGATTTATAATAAAATAAATAAATATATCCAAAGGGTAATACACAAGTAACTGTTAAAACAAGAAAATAAAGTGCCAGATTTTCTATGCTATGAAGTGGTAGATGAATAGAAATAAAAATTTTGTTTATGACAAGGTTATGGAAAGGAAATATTGGAAAGCATCACATTTTAATCAGTTATCCTCACTCAGTTTCGTGATTCAAACAGATATAGGAGAGTTTAAGATCAGTGAAGCCAGAACCACTCTCTCTATGGTGTTAGTCATTTAATACTTGATATAAACATTAGGGAATCATTCTGCATTACCCAAAGGAAAGGAATAGGTCTTTTATTTTGAGTCAGTTGGAGAAGACTATAATGGTAGTCAGTATCAGAAGATTAAAACCAAATCCCTTACAGATGGAAATCAGCAAAGCTCCATCCAGAATAGCTCCATTGTGCAGCTATGCCAATTGATGCCAGCTGAGAAATGGTCTCCAAATATCACTGTAACTTTGTTCTTGACATTAGGATGGCCAAAAGAATAAGCTTTCTTATGGGTTTTCAAGGACTCAGTGTGTTCAGCCAATTTGCTAATACTCCTTTTACAGCATTTTCTCAGCACATTTTGTTGTTTTTGTGTTACCAGCTGAAACCCAAAAGAAGGACAGCATGTGAAAAAGAATGAAGCCAAAATGAACTGGTATATTACAAACCCGAAAATAAAGTTTTTCAGGTTATATTGTATGGTCATTTGGGGCATTTTGACTTTAAATTTCTAACTGTTGTGGATTTTAGAATTGGTTAGGAAAATGAAAAACTATTTTCACAGTATTTTTTAAATGTCAAAGTAACTTTATTCACGTTTGCTCAAAGTCAGATACATTTTTAGCTTAGTTTCCTGATAATATGGAGTATATACTGTTTTGACACATGCCTGTACACCTACATGTGTCCCTTTCTATATTTTGTACCCAAGTCTAAGAAAAATGTGAAGAATAATATGATATTAAGTTCTTCCAACAACCACAAAAAATATGGCTGTTTAAAGAAGGAAATATTTTATACATTGAAATTTCAATATAATTTTGCATGCTGACCAAAACCATCCTGCATTAGCTATCAGAGAATCCACACAGTTCATTGGCTTTTCTCTGCTCAGTTATTTGTGCTGTTTTTCCTAACTTGAGAAATTTTGTTCAAAATATGAAAAGCAAAACATCATTATCTACTAAAAACAACTGTTGTTTGAATAAAGACAATTACCTTGATTTCTCATACTGTTTGTTAGTTTTCCTTTTTGAAAAGGAGGGCCTTCTCTTTGTGTTCTTAAGAGTTTGCAATATAATCCTGTGAATCACAGAATTTAGTTACAGATTTTTGTTTCTGTCAATATTCCACCAAATGACAGGCCTTATTTCTCTTGAAGAGTAACTGCCATTTTGGTTTCCATGTGGTACTTATCCTTGATGACTCTCAGCTGTGATGTAGAAGTAGCAGAGATGTTTCTCCACACTGACCAGCCATCATAACTCTCATTTCGGAATCACAAAGGAAATTAGAACTAAATAACTTTGACTTTGAACAGTAGCAGGCATAGAAGAGGATGACTGTGATGATCAAGAGTGCAGAATATTTTATATGAGCAAGAAGTAAAGTTGCTTCATTTGTTTAGCCCTGAGGGAGCTGTTCTCAGGAGTCGATGACAGGCAACTAGAAAGAACAAGTCTGCTGTCAATAGGCTTCAAACTTCTGAACAAATGTACAATCTTCCAGTGCAAAACTGTAGAGGATTGGCAGTCTGAAAAAACTAGAAAATAGCTAGCCTGCACATCAACAACTGACTGTAACAAACACATCAGAGGTTAAACGTCGAGGACAACACCCTATTGAGAAAGAACAATATATTTCCTAGATAGGACCAAACCAGGCAAAGAGTCATCTTTGGGAGTAAAAGGATTCGAGAATTTAATTCATTCTAAAAAAGAAGCTTCCAGGGTCATGAAATTTATAACTACATATGACATTAAGGAATTAATTTTAATAATCAAGATAGTCCATTCCAGTCTTTCTTCCTTTAAGGACTGATTTAGAATGCTGTGTAGGTGCTATGCTTCCTTTGAGTTCAACGGGAGTTACTGAGTGAATACTTCTGTAGCTTTAGGCCTATACATTAATGGATTAACTTTCCAAATGTTTCATGAACATCGCCACTTTTTGACTAGTTAAACCAGAGATGAAATGTCCCACAGCTCATACCCAACACACACATTATGAAATCATACATTAGGAAATGTTTTCCTTTCTTTTTATTCTCCTAGGAAGAATGAAAACATATACAGAACAATGCTGTAATGACACAAAAATATGATGGCTTAATGAGTCTTTTCATCTCTGTTCCCTAGTCTTCTTGTGTACATTTTACTTAATGCACATAAAAGTAGCAAACAGAAAGATAGGGGCATGAACAGTTATATCTCTGAAGCTCATATGATGAAACTGGTTTATGAGCTCGTGATCACTTTTTGTTTATATTCCATCAATGATTTTCTTCATAACACAACTAAAGATTATGTAAGGCAAATTATTTCATGCACATGAATTACATAATTATCATCTTTGGAAGGCATTTCTAAGATTTGTCCATCCTTTGCATGTATGGGGAGGATCACGATGGTGAATTTAATAACTGGCTCTGTGCACTTAGTTATTAAATGCATCTGTGCCTGAGAACTGAAGGTAAGAATATGACAGACAATGGCAGAAAGGAGCCAAATAGCTGGAGTGGAGAAAGAACAGCTTCGATTGCTTTTATATAGATCCTACATTAAAGAACCCAGTGGAGCTGAATTGTTCCCTGTGGGGCTTAAAAGTTTGATTTTCTTTTTTCATCTGTACAGGAAATTATGGTGATTGCAAATCCTAAAGCACTAAAGTTATTTAGAATAGAAGCTGTAAATATATACAGTAGAAAATAGGCATTTTCCTTGGTTTATAGCTCCAAAGGATTAAAGTAGGATTAAAAAGAGAAGAAAATAGATTTCAAAGCTGTTATGTTTTCTAACAGTAAGTGACACGACTTTTTTTTCTGGAGGAAAGAGTAAGAAAAAGCAAAAATAAAAGAAGAAATAACCACAGACAATAAATAGTGAAATAATAAAATAATAAAAACAATATTAACAGTAGTGACATGAACATATACATATGTAGACATATATATAAAAATATTTTTTTATAAATGTACCTTCATACAGTTAAAGCTTACATTTGCATAGGAACTTTTTCTAAAGGAACCAAAGCTTCTAATTAAATACTTTACTGGGCATCCATTGTGGAATCAACTAATGTTTGAAATATCACTTTTCCATTTTAAATTAGTGTGCTAAAGTAAACAGAGCTGAAAACAGCTTACTGAAAGTACCCTTGGAGGGTATGGGAGAAGTAGGAAAGTATACAGGTAAATTCTTAGGAGCTGGGAATTATCTATATTGTTTCCTTTCTAATCTCCAGAATATGAAAAAGCTGGATATGTAAAAGGATAAAAAACACCCACTTTTACAAAGCAGCATATAAAAGGTATGTAATTTTGTATATAGAATATAAATTCTAGCTGCCCTGAGGCTGGCTTGCCTTCCTTCAGGGGCTGGTCAGGGCTGGGACTGCAGGAAGCACAAAGGTACCTAATGCCATTTTAGCCACTCTCACTTTTGGTTTCTGTAGTTAGGGAGTACTGACCCAAAACTCACTGGAGCTGATTGGAATCTTTTTACTAAGAGGAAGAGAGTAATGGGAAATAAGGGCTTTCAACTCAATTGAAATTGATGGAGCTTGAGAACATGCAACATCTTGTGGCCAGTGCTTAGCACCAAGCCAGATGAGCCTGAAGTTCCTCTCCATTTCGTGGCTGAGAAATCCACTTGGACTCACAGCAGCCTATAATGTGGTAAAGGTCCACTCCACACCTTTGTCACAGAGCAATTCCTGAGAAATTGTGTTGTAGTTAGTTATGTTTTCAGAGTGGGTTTTTCTGAGAGGAATAAATTACATGCACAGACTCCACTGACAATATGCAGTGAAGTGTGCCTGCTATTGAGCACTCAACGGTGTACTTTATGTGGCTGTGAACATTTACATCAGGATTATTTAGTATGCCCAAATGGAGTGGCATAGCTGCGGGATGAGTCACTGTTTCAACAAGGTCATTAGTGGAGAGCAGAACCAGCAGAAATGTTATCCTGATTCTGCACTTTCTGCATGGCTTCATCAGTTGCTTCTCTGCGAAGGATTGCAGACTACATACACTCCCCGAGGTGAGTGGGAAGGAAACTCAGAGCTCATTTCTTGGGAGTATCAACAGTACCCTTGGTAGATGAAGCACAGATGAGATGAAGCAAACATAAGAAACCTGGGAAGAAAAATATTCTGACCCACTCCAGTGTTGTTTAACAACTGACCAAACAGGGCCCAGAAGAAAAGGAGAAGGAAAGTCATACATTCCTATTGGATCTAGAAAGACACTGTGGTGAACATCTAAAGCTTCAATTAGAAAAAAATAAAATGCACAAAAAAAGTTGTTTTGACTATGCTGCAAACAAGACTTTCACCTGTAAACACAAAAATAGGTAAACTCCTACCAGCTGCTAAATATGAGAAGGCAGGAGAATACTTATGTTTGACAGTTCCTCAGGTGTGAAGTAAGTAAATTCCACATATTCGTATTTACCCCAGAAAAACCTCTGAGGACTTCCCTACATTTCTACAAGAGATAATAAATGACTGATTCTCCTTATTGCACCATGGCTCTTTCAGGAGCAAAAAGATACCCTTTAGGGCTTTTGAGTAGCTTGATTTTTATCACAACCAGAATTTTGTGGAATTTTTCTCTCGAGGCTATGATAAGACTCCAAGCAAGCTCCTTTCTTCATTCCCCATGCTTACCCTAGGCATGGGGTCTTTTACACTGGGAGATGTGACAGAAGCCATTATATAGCCAATGTGCTGACTTTACTCACTTTCTGAAACCCCGTTTTGTGCATAGCAGGGAGGATATTCCACAGTGGCCAGTTCCATGGATTATAAGGTTGCTTTTCGCTGCCGCAGCACCATTAAAGAGCCATGGTGTAGCTGAGAATTGTGCCTTACAACTGTCTGTGCCACTGGGATGCATCCCTTTGGAGGGATTAAAATGCCTAAGATGAGGGATGTAATGTAAGAAGGAGAGCACATAGAAAGACAAGAAATATAAAAGGGAGAAAGGGGAGGAAGTGATTTTGAAGAGGACTAATAAAGTATATGTCACCCTGCTGATTGCTTTTTCTTTTCTTTTCTTTTCTTCTTTCCTTTTTTTTTTTTTTTTTTTGGCTTAAAATGCTTCCCACTCTCAAGCATCTGACTTGCCAGCAAATGGATTGCACTGAAAATCTCTGTTAGTATCCTATTAAAAAGGTGAAGTTTTAAAGGCATTTTTCCTATTATAAATTTGAAGTGATGAAATATAAAAGTAAATATTTTTGCCAGTCTAGTCTGCCCTTTACAGTCCTGCTTTCCTCTAGAGAGACAAAATCTGCTGGCCCTGGATTGGATCCATTTGCAATTGCCAACAGATTCTCTCTGATGAATCTTCAAGCGGTTGAGTCAGGTTGGACAAGCAAAATGTCCATCTGTACCATCCCTGATGGATGTAACAAAGCTTGGAATGCATTCACAGTACCAGAGCAGAAATCAAGGGAGCAGAGAACAAGTGGAAATGCTGATTTTTTTATTTTATTTTATTTTTTTTATTTTATTTTATTTTATTTTATTTTATTTTATTTTATTTTATTTTTATTTTATTTTATTTTATTTTATTTTATTATTTTGTTTTAGTCTTATTGTATTTTAATTGAATTTAATTTAACTTTTAATATAGATTAGATATTTTCTGCATTTCTCTACATATAAACAATGAAGTCCTTTCCGAAAGCCCAACAGACAGGATGCTTAGGGAAAAATTTTTCAAAGCGAGGGCAAGTGTGGGATTTAATCGATCAGCTTCTGTTGATGTTTCTGAGACTCATGCAGCTAGAACTCTGTATGCTGCTTTGAAAAGATACCCCCAAAATGTCACAAATCTGGTAGGCAGGCAGCTGTAGGAGATAACAATGGTACATCTCTGTCTGTCTGTCTGTCTAATTTTAGGAAGATTACCTTAATCACATCTAATGACAATATATTCCTGGGTATAATATTTCTATCAAACTAATGCTGCCAGACTAACATTTCCTGTAGCTGTGCTACATATTTTTAATTTTAATTTATATATTTTGTAGAAATGTTTTATATTTCCCTTTTCCTCCTGAAAGAATATTTCTTTTATATCAGGAGCATAAACTAAGTCAAATCAGAGTTCTCCAACTGAATGGTTCAAAGTACTTCCCTTTAAAGATTTTATAAAGTACAAAGAAAGGCTTATTCAGCGAATGACATTATGGTCTGAAGTAATTTGGGCTGAATCTGACCTTTGCTGTGCATTCCCACTCAGCATGACCTATAAAAGCCATCTATGAGACTTCTATTTCTTCTCCATGGGAGATGGAGGGGACACAGCGCTCCTGAAGAGACAGATTATGAAGTCAAAGAAGAATAGGAAGTGATTCCTTCTTGACTCAGCCTAATCATGTATTAGTTCCTGTATAGGCTGATAAACAAGTCAGGAGGAAATTTGTGATATAGTTATACAATGAAATGCTTGAATCATATTCTGAGTAATCTTAAAGTAATAATGTCTTACATCAGACCAGTCTCCAGATAGAATCTTCTCCTTGCTGTAGCTCTTTGCCCTTAGCTTCAGATTGGTCATCATCTTGCTGTCTATAAATGACTTCTTAGAACAAGCTAAGGCATGCTTTAAAATCTCCTACAGATTCATTAGGGACTAACGTACAAGTAACTGACTGAAGACAATTATTTTAATGAAACCACTTCATCTATGATGTTCCCAGAAGTGTTCTTCAAGATGGAATTAGGAGAAAGAAAAGACTTAATGCCAAATCTACTGGCTCTATGCTACCCAAACCTTCTCTTTCTCTTTGGACAAATGCACTTTGTTCCATTTATAGCACTGTTTATTATAACTGATTCATATGTTGGATCTGAACCACCACTTCTTATTCAAGCAATGATCCTGCTGAGTTCAAAGACTTCCAGCAATTCAACATGAGGTGTTTAGGGGTGTCTTTTCAAAGTAGCATATCGGTTTAGTCACATAGTTCCTGCTAACATCAAGGGAAGTTGGCTGGTTAAATCCCCATGCAAACTTCCTTTGAAAAAATTACCCCTAAAGCATCCCGTCTGCTGAGGTTTGAAAAGGGACTTCAATCAATATATTTGTTAAATGAAATGCAAAGAAGATCCATTATTTGTACCCTGGATACTGTTGCTTAATAAAGGATGTAACACAGTGATGGTTAAAACATAAGGCTTCTTATTCTGTTTGAATTAGTCTTCATATGTTTGTCTAAAATATTCATACCTTTCACTTTTTACACAACTGGACATAAAATTTCATTGGAAAAACCTTTGCCAGATGACTACTTATTAAAGACATTCCTCTAGTCAGAATGCTTGCATACATGTACGTTAGTGTGTGCAGGTGTCTATGTGTATACGTACACAGACACAAAAAATTTTTATCAGATTTTGAACCCAGGATCACCATTTATCAGGTTTTTGGTAAGAGTCATCTCAACTATTTTTAGATATTTAGATATTTATTGTCTAATTTAAATTAGGGTCTCAGATTTCTCAGTATTTAACAGAGAAGAACAATTTCAGAATCCCTGCTCTCTTTTTGTGGTTTTTCTTTTTCTTTTCTTTTCTTTTTTTTTTCTTTTTAAATATATTTTAGAATATTATTATGAATCCCTGGTCTAATGTGGAGACAAATTTTTATAAACAATAACTTTGTGATTTGAGATCGGAAGCAGTTATTATATAATCCACAGATATGTGTAGTAAATTTCAGATGATGTTCAGATCATCCTAAAGTAGGCACCAAGATTTGCTTTGATGTGTCATACCTTAAACTCTGTTAACTCTATTGATTAGATTCCTACTGATTATAAAATCAGCCTGATCTAGCTAACATGTAGACACCTTCAATTTAAACTTCTAAAGCAAGATAATATTTATTTTGATATAAAAGTTATTCTCTCAAGGTACTACTGACTCTCTCAAGTACATGAGAGCTCAGGGTAACTTGAATACTAAGTTTCCTAGGATAGTATGAATCTGTGCCTTAGTCTGTTTGGAAATAAAAGATTTAAACATCATAGAGCTCACTAATAAGGAAATTCTGTCATTTCTCATCATTTGACATATAGGGTAGAGGGAAGGGAAGGGGGGAGGGGGGAGGGGGAAGAGGGAAGAGGGAAGAGGAGAAAGGGGAAGGGGAAGGGGAAGGGGAAGGGGAAGGGGAAGGGGAAGGGGAAGGGGAAGGGGAAGGGGAAGGGAGGGGAAGGGGAAGGGGAAGGGAAGGGAAGGGAAGGGAAGGGAAGGGAAGAGAAGAGAAGAGAAGTGAAGAGAAGAGAAGAGAAGAGAAGAGAAGAGAAGAGAAGAGAAGAGAAGAGAAGAGAAGAGAAGAAAAGAAAAGAAAAGAAAAGAAAAGAAAAGAAAAGAAAAGAAAAGAAAAGAAAAGAAAAGAAAAGAAAAGAAAAGAAAAGAAAAGAAAAGAAAAGAAAAGAAAAGAAAAGAAAAGAAAAGAAAAGAAAAGAAAAGAAAAGAAAAGAAAAGAAAAGAAGAAAAAAGAGGGAAAAAAGAGAAAAGAAAAAAGAAAACCTAGGGCATGTTTCCCCTAGATTAACTGATAGGTTCCAAGCTGTTTGATACCTAATTATCATTGTTACTACAAATGCATCTCTCTAGTGGACAGGCTAGAAAGAAACTCAGATTTGGCCATTGCAACAATGACATTCAGACATTCTGTGTTGCCTCTAGCAATTGTTATTAGTAATTGCTCAAAATCCTCACTCACATGGGGAGGATGCTCACCACACATGTGAAATCACATATATGTGTTCATGTGTATATGAGGGCTTACCTTTGCCTGTACATTCAGCATACAGAAGAGACTTCCTGAAATTCTTCACTAAACTAAGTCTGTCAGGCCTTATTAATAAAAATTAATTGTGAAGCTCCCTCATTCCCACAGGAGGGCTTCTAAGCACTCTATCAGAACCTGAAGTGGGAGCTGGGGTTGGAGACAATCAGGAAGTGACATGATACTGCAGCAAAACTGCAAGGTTTTGACATGGTTGTGTATTTATTTTGTTGGCAGAGCCAATCGTTCCTAGCCCGTGTTCTGCTTCTCTGCTGTGCTCACCCATCCTCCCCCCACTCCCTCACCTAGATTCTCATCTCTCCTTTTTTTTTTTTTTTCTCCTCTCCCAGTCTCCCTCATGCCAGAGACCTGTGCAATATCATTTTCCGCATAATGAAATCTAGAGTGACATTAATGTAAGTGTAATTTTATAGTGGGGAATGGGCCTAGCTGATCGTTTCTACCTGCTGTGTTTTGATGATAGACATTGGGATGTCACCATCTGTGTAATGAAATTTCACCTCCGTAATGGTTCAGATTATCAAACATTCTTCCAAGCTGTCTCGCAGAAATTTATTTATTTATTTACTCAATAAGGATAGCAAAGTTGCTCATCTCTGGGAAGCAGAAGGAGGGTGGGAAGGGGGAATGGGTAAGGGGGGGAGGGGGGGTGGGGTGAACAACAGCCATGACCAGAAAAGATAATAATAATAAAATAAAATAAAAAAAAAATCATCATGCCAGGGAAGAAAATGAGATTGTGCCACCTTTGTGTTCAGCACTGTGTCCACATTCTGTTATTCCCTCATCTCCCCTAACAAGAAAGAGTAAGATGCCAAAGCCATATACCAAGCAGAATATTGGCATGCTAAAGCAGCAAGTGAGGATTCTGGAAATTTTATGGCTATAGCATGTCTTTGCTTCATTCATACTCAACTTCCCCTGGTATCAGTAAGAGCTGCATAACATGAGAGAGTCAAATCTGCCTTAAAATGGACACTTTCTTCCTTCTAAATATCTGATGTGGTGATCAGGCAGCTGAGTGACTCACATTAAAGGGAATCAGAGACATAGAGAAAAAAATTGAGGCAATGGTAAAAAGCATTTCTACATCTCTTACTGTTTGTGGATCAGGAGCTAGACCTGAAGATCACTTGGTCCTTCTTGGTATTTCAGTCCTGTCACTTTTATATCTCTCCTTCAAGGGCTGTAAATTGTAGAGCCTCCCTTTTCCTGCCCATCCCCTTTTCCCTCATGAGAAAAATGTCTGGATTCACATTTCACTGGACACCAGAACCAGCAGTACTGTGTTTCACTACAGGGAACTATTTAACAATGAATTACCTCTTTTTCATTCCCCCCTCATTTCTAATGTCCTGGCACCTCTGCAGAGAGTAAAACCCTAGGTTTGCAGAGAAAACCACCCTCTCAGAATCACCGCTGGAATAGGTGCTTGTCCTCATTTTCATCTGAAGCTATACTCTATATAGCTATATTCTACACCTATCTAAAACTTCCAGGTGTCTCACAGTACCAGCAGATCAGATGCTTTTAAACACATGTAGTACCTTCAGTTTGTATGCCAAACTCCAGAAATCCCACAAAACATGTACACTGTGAGTGCCTAGCACATACTTTTGAGAAACTCCAGAAGTACTATACATATGAATTGCTGCATTTTGACCCAACAAATCTGAAATGCCTAGGGAACACTGGATGGATCAACTGACACTTCCCAGAACGTAATATGCCAACTACTTATGTACATACACATATTATTTTTGCCTGGAAAAATACAGGTGTTTCTGCTTGTAAAAGATCATGCAAAAAGATGCTAACCAAGCAAGCAGTCCTTTTTCTAATAATTTACATAAAAACAGAGGGCACGTGTGGCCATGGGACAAAAGAAACAAGGTCCCAAACCCTTGTATCTGGCCCCACAGATTGGTGGATTACAAGGAACTGGAAACTTACCAGAAAAAGCAATTGCCACCTCTTCAGTTTGGATGACAAAATACTTCTCCAGGTTTCCTTTTTCTGTGCCCCTTCTTGGTGTCAGATGATCTGTGGTGGTGTTCGCCATTTTGTGCTTATCTCGTTCTTCCATTATTGACACCCCAACAACCACATGGATTTGACCTTCAGAACCATGTGTCTGGAAAGTCAAGGCATTGACTGACCTCATTTCCCTTGTTACATTTTCTCTCATGTCCTCTAATATAAGACTTTTTTTTTTTGCAGAGAAATGAGAACTCCTGATGGCTCCTACCTTTCTGTAGGGGTTAAACAGGCCTGCAAAATTTTGTTTTCTTAGAAAAAAAGATTTTTAAAAAAAGTGAAACCACTTTGTTAATTTTAACTGTAAAACATTCCTTCTGTCATGATATAGTTAATATTTTATCCCAACCTTAGGCAGAGCTGAAGCAATGGAAAAAATGCTTGAAGGGTTTTTTTTCCTCCTAGCAAATCTTGGCTTTAGAAGAATAATTACTCAATTCAGAAAAAAACAAACAAACAAACAAACAAAAAAAAACCCTAAATTGAATAATTCTTCCCCAGATATTTTTTCCCTCTCATGATTATTTTTTAAGTAGTCTAGATAATGATATTATTAGCTAACTAGTGATAAATGTCAGTAATTTTATTTTACTGAAACCATTTGAAGTCATGTGTATACTTATGCAAAATGCAGATTGACTGAAAGCTGAGGAGGTATGAAATTCAGTTCTGTCCCAGAGGCACTGCAGTGAGCCAATGCAGCACATAGACCCAGCTTCCACGGGCAGAGATGGGACTCAGAACCTGAGTGAGCTCCCAAGGGAGATGAGTTTTCCCCTGCTTAGGAATAGATCATGATGGATGTGGGCACATGGAGGACAAGTTTAGAAGCACTTTCATCTCAGTTTCATCCCTAGTCAAGGATCAGTTTGAGCGAGGAGCTTGAGCATCGAGTCAGTCAGGCATTGCCAGTCGCAGATGCTTCAAATGGAAAAGGAAGTGGGGCCATGTGAGGCTTCTCTTATTCACCTCTGGAGCTGGCCTGGTATGGCAGAAGGGAATGCTTTAAGGTAATGGCAGATAGCACGTGCTAGTTCCTCTCATGAAAGAGAGAGAGAGAGAGAGAGTATGTGTTTGTGTCCTCTTCAAAAAAAATCTGCACCCAGCAGCAACCCAAACAAAGAACAACTAAAAATACCTGCTCTCTCGGTCATATTCCTCCAGAAATTCTGAATTATCTTCTTCAATTTATTTTCAGCCCCCAAAATACTCCCATATTTTCCAAGCCAAACCAAGACACCAATGTGAGATTGATCTGTTTCAGGGCTTTCTTTTGCTTTATTGAGAAGCAAAAAGTTATTGAATCGGTTCTTCCCATGGACATAAGACAGCAGATATGAGCTTTTGTAGTTCCCAAAGTCTTTGTCTTAAGAAGTGCCTGTCAAACTCCTTTCCCACCAAAGCAAAAGATTTTTTTTCCTTGAATAAATATTTTATCTTTGTGTACCAATGTTTTTCTAAAATTAAAACACCAGTGGAAAAATATCTTCTCCTGCAGTACTGGTGCAGCAGGGATTTTTAGGTCAGAGGGCTGCATGGTTCAGTGGTGTATACTCTGCTCTTTGACAGTGGCACCATCCATGAGGACACACAATTGCTATTCAGCTCATCTGGGGGGACCTCAGCAATTCCTTCCCTGCTGCTAGCTCAGATGCGCTCTCTCAGCAAGTACCATCAAGAGAAATCCATCATTCAGAATACTCAAGAAACCATTCGTAACAGTTTTCTACTCTCTCTTCTCAGGTTCTTGTTTTTGTTATTCCTATTGCATTAGCAGGAAATCTGTGCATATGCCAGCTTGAAAGACTGAGAAGAGACCTATCATGGATGGCTCGAGAGAGCCATATGCAACTTGAGAGCAACTGTCTCCCACCTTCAGCCCAAAGGGAGAAAACAGGGAATATATTAACCATCAGCAACCTTTAACTAAAGGGTTCTGCGTTTCTAATCAGAGTAGCCTGTAACAAATTGGGGAGTGTGTCCGTCTGTGTATAATGCCTATATTTTTTTGGTGCATAACTAGACTATAATAGAATAAAATATTTATAGGAAATAAATGAAGGGTTATTTCCTGAGCAGCAATTTTTAAAGCTGTCACTAACTGTTGTAAATGCTTCGTGCTTCCTCTCAGAAATAAATTGAACCATATTAACCATGTATATCATTGTTTGAGTCATCAGCCTCTAAACTATAGATTTTCCAGAAGCTGAGAGAATAAACCAGGGGAACAACCATTGCATATTTGCCTGGTTGCTATTTTTTTTCCTTAAGTATTTGTCTTTGGCCACTGTTATCAACAGAATATTAGGCTAGATAAACCTTTGATCTGACCCTTCAAGGCAGATCTTATCATCCTGAGTTATTATTACCGACACTGATTTATAGCTCTCTTGCTTTTATTATTTTATTTTAAGTGTTGTCCCCAGGCACTATGCAAACATGCAGCCACAGTTCTGGTGAGCTTATACTCTCCGAGGAAGTGTTGAGAAAACAGACAACGTGCGTTGACATTTTCATCCCTTTGGTCATTTAATAGCTGTTGATAAAACAGAGGTGCCTGGCTACTACCATGCGAGTGAGTTACATTTTTATTTGCTGAGGTTCATGGGGAGAAGTGAAGGTGTAACAGGACCGATGGAGGGTGACATTGCTGAGTTTTCTGTACAAGGCTCAGATTCACCCTGGATAGCTTTAGGTGCTTAAGTAAGTCACGGAATTTAGGAGACTACTTACTTGACCTTCCTCTATAGGCGGGTGGAGACAGTTCAGGAACTAACACATTTCTCAGGCATAGTGGTACACACTTCTTTTTCTGACAGATTATAGGGCAATTTAGGATGATTGCACTCCTAATTTGGAAGCTTCAGTTATTACTTCATGGGATGAATGGGGGAGTCTTTAACAGAGTGGAGGTTGCTACATGAATTTGCAGAATGGAAACAGCTAACCCAGAGATCGTACTTGAGCAAAACTACAACAACAAAAGAATTAGTCACACTTTTTACTCTCCTCGAAGAAACAAAGCTAACCTATTCTCTAATATAAAAACAAAATGAAAAAGTTTTATAAAAAATTGAGATTATTTTAGTTTATTCAATGGGTTGTTGGTTCTTAGTTTTATTCCACAATTATGAAGGGCTTTTTTGTTTTGGTTTGGTTTTTTAAGGTATAGTAATGATAATAATGAAATAAAATATAGAACACTTGTTGGGTTTTGCTTTCATGACAAATAGGCACTGACAAATCCATGCCACATTACCATCCTTGATTGCTCTGATGGAACTCATTTTCATCTCCTGTTCCTCTAATTACATGAAAATTGCATACTTTTTATGCATGACACATTTTCTGCAGCTTTAGAAAAACGTTGTGAAGGGGAAAAAAAACCATTTATCAGTTTCTTTCCCCCACTCATAAAGACTATATGTCATCTACCCAGCGATCAATCCAGTTTTAAGTGCAAGTTTTCTGTGCTGTTGTTATAACCAGAAAAGGAAGTATATGAAAAAATATGTTTTGAGGTGTGTTTTTTTCCCCCTTATCTCTCAAGAATGGAGATTTAAAGTGGTCTTGTCACTGGTCTTTTATTCTGCTTCCAGCCCTACCTTCCCTAATTTCAGATTTCAAAGCATGGATGAATGATACAACACCAGACTAAGTAGAAAAGACTAACTTTGAACAATAGCACCTCTTAAGCTATTCCCCATTCCTCAGGTTTTGTTGAAGATTTATTTTAATAGTCAGATGAGAGAAGTGAAAATCACCATCATTGCCACAGAGGCATTAAAAAGTAAATGGACAGTACTAATAAATTAGAAGTACAAGGATAAATTAGATGCCACATACATGTTTTTTAGTTATTTGTTTGCTTTCATGATGGAAAATGGAGAGGCGGAGGGGAAATAAAAGTTGATGCCATTAGTCTGTATTTAACTGTAATGGGTTTGCACCAGGTGGGTGCATTTTCATCTTTCTAGGGTAAAAGTGATCTAGATATTTTTCTCCTGACAATAGCTCTAATGGTGAAATGTGCTCAGGATGTAAAGACCTCCATCCAGATGGCCAACACAAGCTACAGCCACTTATAAGCCCGTCTGGAGGATTGTTGAAAATCCTCATAGAACTTCAGCAGTGATCAACCCCTGAGCTTTGAAGACAAATGTTTTTTAGGATGTTGCTGTTGTTTTGGGTTTTATTTCTAAGTTACTCATTATTCATGCTAATTCCTGTAAGTCAGAATTTTATATTGGATGGGAAAATTTATACAATTAAACGAAACAAAATGTTCAAGCCTCTTTTTGAAATAGATGCTAACTGGGACCTTGGATAACCAGAGTATACTCAGTTCAGTCATAGATTAAAACAGAGAATCTCACCAGAATAAATGGAATAAATAGATACTGGGTACTGGAAAGTAAGTATTAAAACTCCTGTTTCCAACTTCAGTTGATTCAGCTTATAAGTTGACTGCAGAAACAAAATCTTTCTAGACAGAGTGAAGTAAAGCTGTGTGATCTGCCATGATGCCAGTGCTGGCAGACAGTGAAAGCACATGAATTCAGTATGGATAGGGACTGCCCTGCAACAGTACATGGAAAAGACGTGCCAGGGAATGCCTCACTCAGGAAACCCACTGTCCTTGTTTGAGCTTTGTGTATAAGCCTTTTAAACTTTAGAAATGAAACTCAGTTCTGCAGATTCTTTAAGAGTTAAAATGAAAAGGTGATCTTGATGAGAAGAGCACAGGGAAGTAAGAGTTTCCTGCAGCATTCACAGCACAGTAACAAGTCAGAAAAAGAAGCTGGCAAGACACATCCTGAAGAAAGAGTGCTGTGCCATGAGCTCATTCTGATCTGATCTACATGCAGTTTATTTCCAACATAAAACATTAACAAATAAATAAAGTACCAATCTGTCCCTCCTAAATACCCATTCACATTACTGTTAGACTTCTTTCCCCTTTTCCTCAGATTTGTTTATTACACCCACTGGTTACATCATCTATTAAATTAACCCCCAATCTAGTTCTTAAAAACCTGTGTAACCTTGAGTAAAGTTATCACAGATGATAAAGGCATCACAGACAACTAATCCAACTTCACTTCAGTCCCTGCAATGCTTTTATCTTTGTAATTTGTTCTGGTGCTGGGGATGAATAAAAAAGGAGCTTTACTAATCACCTGAGAAAAGTTATGCATATTGTGTGTGTGCAAAACTGGGGACTAAATTTTGCATACACTTCAGAAGAGGTACTATCTCTAGCCAGGGATGAAATTTTCAGTGAACTTGATAGAATTATTGTACTCATTTTACCAGAGTCAAGATTTAATTCTGTGTTTTGTGGCTTGCATAATGTTTAGTTCACTGGGGTCCCTACACACTGGTAAAATATTGTCAATTAATAATAATGAATTTGTTTATTTTCTTTTTCTGAAGCTATGAAATGGAACCTTTAAATAATTAAGCTCCATTCTGTTTTTTAGAAAAGTCTGTATTTTCTATGTGTTTTTAATAATGACAATAAGAGAATTAACTGTAAATTAATATGTTTCAGAATGAAAGTAACAATGAAGTTTATTTAGCTTTATAAAGAAAAAAAAATCATGCTTCTTATCTGTATTTTCTTATTATTAAAGACCTAGGTATTAATACATAGACTTTCTAGTTTTATAATGACAATTGTTTGAATAGTGGTGCAAAATTTTCTTTGAAGAATATTTTAATGAAGACGTCCATATTGAAGTTGCTACTGGGTTTGCAGTCTTTTTTATACCAGGACATATGGATGACCACTAAACATTGACAAAAATGTTCAATGATCCCAGAGTTTCATGAAATAGATACAATGTATGCCTGCTTGAATATTCATGCCCAAAAAATGCCTGATACAAGAGCTCTGGAAACAGTAAGTGAATAAGTTTTTTAATGACGACAGGATGTGGCTTTATGAATGAAGATTATGACAGTGAAATGCTCTGGTTTTGGTGAAATAGAAGCAAAGTTGTTTCTGTTCCCAGCAGTAATGGTTCGTTTGACCTCTAGTGAGTTCCACTGTGTTTCTGTGTCTTAGGATCCCCACCTGTAAAGACAGGTTCAACATTCTTTGTGAGTAGATATGCAAATTATTATCATTGCAATGAGTAACAAATGCAGTTATTGTAGAAGTGGCATATAAAGCAATTTTGTTCTTAAACTTTTTCAGAAAGTTAAATAATACTTAATTGCGGGTATTAAATGTGACGAAACCAAGTTTTTAATGCTTTGTAGCAAATGCTACATCCCCCTGCCCTGAGAATGTCAATCTTGTGTTGTGAACTCCTCTAATCCAAAAACATTCTTTGTGGGTATACTGGAGGATTTTTTAGTTCTTGTGGAAGGAATGGTGAGTATTTTCTTCCATGTTGAAGAAAATGAAAAAGCCTGATGAGCTGAATTAGGTACATATCATTTCACTGAGTTGAAAGAAAATATACAATTGTGCAATTAAAGAGATTTAGGAAGAGATTCATAGGGGGTATAATTAGGAATGATGGGATGAAATCAAGGAAACAAAAATGTGTTAAAATATTACAGTATGCACCTTACTGTGAGATCTATTAGATTATGAAAATATTTATTTCTGGAATGGATAAAACTCTGGGTCTACCAGGCAATGAATAATGAGGTCTGTGCTGAGCCTGAACATTGGACGTGAGCAATATGACCTGAGAGCACTTTCCTGATTCTCCATCTGTACCGTCTCTTTGCAAGCAATGAGGTCCTGCAAGGGCCAGATATATACAATAGAAGGAGAAAAAAAAAAAAAAAATCCTCAACTATATTTTTTCTTTCAAAAGACTTAGGGAATTGCAGAGGCATAGCCAATGGACAAGAAAACTGAAATAAACTACTGAAACAGAACTTGGTACAGAAATATACTTCAGAGGAGGAACTTAGTGAGTATGCAAAAACCTGATGACTATAAGTCATACAACTTGATTAAGAAGAGCCAACATCTTCTGCAGATCCCCTTAATACAAAAGAGTAAAGACTGTTCCCTTACCTCTATTTCTACAACATTGATTTTTCATTCAATTTTCTGTAATAATTGATGAATTACTTATTTACCAAAAGAGCCAATATTTGACATTTATAAAAAATTACTGACAGTTCCAGTGAAAAATAAAATTATATACTTCTAAGGAAATTAAATAGAAAGGTAACTCATAAGATATCATTGAAACTGATGATAGTTTTATTCTCCATAATCATCATTAAAATATTCAAGATAATAAAGTAGTAAAAACATTAATCAATTGATTTTTCATTGTGTTTTACAATAGTATGGAATTAGAGGAGCTTTAGAGATTTTTTTCAGAGATGCAAAATGTAATTTCAAGCCTGGATTTTGAACCTAAGCATGACTGAAAAACTTATCTTCAAAGTAGATCTCAGCTTCTGATCACATTACTTCTGAGACAGGGTCAGCATACATTATGAGCAATGGGGAGTGAGGTATGGCATGGCATATCCCAGAGAGTGGGCTACGTCTTTTTGTACTACAGCTCTGCTCAAGTAGAACTGTTCTGTATGGTTGCTTACATACACTTTGTATAGAGAATCAGCAAAGAGCTTCTGCAGAAAAATAATTTAAGATGCCATTGCAACAACAGAAGACTGCCCATTCAATGGTTTGCATCAATCTTGGCTTTCATTGAGGGCAATAGCAGACAGAGGTATACCAAGCCTTGCAAGATCACCCTTTTGGAAAAATTAAAGACTAAGGAGAACCCTTCTAAATCTGGGAGCATAAGTCAAATACCCACATTAAAAATTAACCAGCTAACTAGATAGACTGAAAATCTGTTTCTCCCTCACGGGCTGGGATGCTTGAGCTTTTCTGCCATGTTTTATTAACAATAAATAAAGTGGAAGGCAGACCTAAGTGTAGGTAAGAGATCTGTATTTTTCATGCTGAGAATGCAATTTCTCATGGTCAGGATGTATTATTATTATTATTATTATTATTATTATTATCATTATTATTATTATTATTATTATTATTACAGCCTTCCTCCATGTGTCTTTCTGAAATTCTGTTGTGACATCAAAGTAGAGTACTCTTGTAACTGAAATGTTTTACCTAGTTCCAGTCATCTGGCTATTACCAACAGATAATGCCGAGAGTGTGTAATTGTTGACAATTTGGTTAAGAAAAATCGGTATGATGGTTAGCCGTGCCTTTATTAGAAGTGTTTTTTAGAAAAAATGGAGATGCCATTACTTCGAAATGTAGCTCTGAATATCATCTGTTTGGGAAAGTCAGTGAAAAAAGTGAAATAGTCCAATAGCCAACTCCTATCTGCACATTAATCAAGACATCAGCAGACTCTTAGTTATTCTCCAAATGTTTTTACTGTTTTTGCCTTACCTAAAAAAATGCTCTGCTCTTACTCTAGTGTATAGAGTGTCATCAAATTAAAATGACTCATTATTAATTTGTCTTTGCTTATTGTAAGAACCTACCATGTTTTGTTTCAGGGTGGCTTTAGACGGAGGTGGCTATATATTAAAAGGCTAACAGTATGAAAAGAAAGTATTGCTCAATTTGCAGGTATATGAAAGAATGAGAATTGATGTCTGAGCCCTAACTCAGCTCACAAGGCCTGAAGTGAAGTCACTTGTCCTGAAGGCCCATATGGCTGAAAGACTATTTAAAGTATTATTTATTTTTTGTTATATATTTTATGCTTACAGCATTGGCAGTAAATAAACACACTGAAGAAGAAAACACTACTTAACGAGGAGTAGATGAGATTGAATGTGACTGTTCCAGACCTGTACAAGAGGCACTGGCCCATTAAATGAATGTGTAGAGCTACTTCTTAATGTGTTAGCCAAGTAATCAATTTCTGAAAATACCAAATAATTTAAAAATAGCCCTGTCTGACCTGAACCAGTACTGGCATCAGACCAGGCATTTCTCAGGTACCTACTTCTTCCCTTAATCAATCAGTTCTGACATTTTTCCTTTTTCCTTTTGTTCCTTTCTTTCTCTCCCTCACTCTCTCTTTTTTAAAACTCCTTTTGTAGAATTAAGTGGCCAGCCAACCTCCATAGATAAAATTATTAAGCTTCTTTTAATATTCCATTACCTTCGTAGCCCATTAACACTTTGGAGTGGTTGTAAAGGGAAAATCAATACAGCAGATGCAGCATGGTTCTGGAAACTAGGACCCTGGGGGTCTGCTCGTGGTGTTGGCATGCTTTACTCTACAACCTTGAGCCAGCCACTTAACCTCTTGGTGCCTGAGTTTATTCAACTGTGAGCAAATGTAATACTATTTGCATACTGCACAAAGGTCTGGAGAAACATAATTTGTAAACCTGAGGCAATGCACATTCATTCCTGCCTACTCAGATTTGTAATTCCCTTACAGGAGTCAAGTAAAAATCTGAGGTCACTTTAGAAAATATTGCTTTTAATATTTGCTATCTGTTTTGAGATCTTTGAATAAAAGGGGTTTTGTCAGGGCCAAGTGTTGAATCCAGAGAAGACAGACTGACAGCTTGTTGTATTGTTATAAAAGGGCTATAACGGAATTAGGAAAAAAAAGAAAATTTTAAAGAGTGGTGGAAAAGATATATATCTTTTTGCATTGTTTGTTTACATGGTAGAATTCATAGTAACTGGAAGTTCCTAAGACAAGATTTTACACAGCTACAGAATACAAATAGGTGTGTATATACACATCACAAATATCCCTTGTTATCCTAAGTAAGTAACAGCAACAAAAGTTTGAAAGAGATCTAAGATTCATATATTCAGGGAGTAAGCTAGTCTCCAACATTAGTGATCACAATGTAGGCAAGTGACCATGTGGAAAAATGTTCCATCAAATAAAAAACACTGGTTTTGAGGGATTTATGGGTCTTAGCCAATATAATAATTACTGTGTTATTAGCATGCTCTAATCTATGCTTATATTGAAAATGCAGATGAGCTCCATTAGGTTCAACCTGAACCATTTGCAGGACGATGTGCTGGAAGGGACTTCCCTACACAGCTTTTTTAGAGGTCTACGTATCTCACTAGACCATGTTAATCATTTCGTCTGGGACAGCCCTCATGGGATCAGAGTATCCACTGACGATTGTGGCCACTTCTATAATCTTTAAGTATTTTTTTGTCAATGGTTCAAATATATAATCGTGGTTTGGCAGGCTTCTGAGAAAATAAGCAAGGCAAGTAACAGGGGCTTTTTGTGTTTTTGTTTTTGTTTTTTTTGTTGGGGTTTTTTTTGCAATTCACCACTCTAAGGGAAAGAATAATTAACTTCTGTTCAAAAACTCTAAAAAAGTTCAAGTTGAAGGACTGTAAGATTTTACTCTGAGAAAGATTTGAAGGATTTCATCTAGAGAAAGATGACATCTAGGAAACTGAGACCTAAGAGAAGTTTTCTTGAAGGGTATATCTATAAACTCATGTTATTTCAAGTAACTAATCCGACTCTCTAATTGCACAGCTTCATACTTCTTGCTTTCTGTTGTATCCGGACAACTGGCATGAACCTTACTTATACCTGCAAGGGAAGCATAAGCATATTCTAAGGACTAGTTAAGAAATGGACTCTTCCTGTACAGATGCTGTAGCCTGAACTATCTGAAACCACATGAAGAGGGAATGCTGAGCCCACCCTTTCGCAGATTCACAGAATCAGACAGATTCACAGATTGGTAGGGGTTGGAAGGGACCTCCGGAGACCATCTAGTCCAACCCCCTGCTAAAGCAGGGTCACCCAGAGCAGGTTGCACAGGATCGCATCCAGGCGGGTTTTGAATCTCTCCAGAGAAGGAGACTCCACAACCTCTCTGGGCAGCCTGTCCCAGGGCTTGGTCATCCTCAGAGTGAAGAAGTTTTTCCTCATGTTCAGATGGAACTTCCTGTGTTCCCGTTTGTGCCCATTGCCCCTTGTCCTGTCACTGGACACCATTGAAAAGAGTCTGGCCCCATCCTCTTGACATCCACCCTTTAGATATTTATAAGCATTGATCAGATCCCCTCTCAGTCTTCTCTTCTCCAGCATAAACAGACTCAGATTTCTCAGCCTTTCCTCATACAAGAGATGCTCCAGTCCCCTCATCATCCTTGTGGCCCTCCACTGGACTCTCTCCAGTAGTTCCCTGTGTGTCTTGAACTGGGGAGCCCAGAACTGGACACAGCACTCCAGATGTGGCCTCACCAGGGTCAGAGTAGAGGGGGAGGAGAACCTCCCTCGACCTGCTGGCCATGCTCTTCTTCATGTACCCCTTGGTCATAGTGGACAAAGATTTTGTGGACGTTTAATTGCAGAAGGTAAATGTAGACTAGGAGATCAGTTGACTGCAGAATTGTGACTAACAGTTATTCAGTGGCTTGTGGTTGCCAGCTGCTTCTGTCTTAGGTCAGATTAGCTATCTTTAATGCAAATGAAATTTATTGACAAAAGAAACACTTTTTAATTTTTATTTTATTTTAACTTTTTCTAGCAATTTCTTTCAGTTTTAGTCCATGGCTGCCCAATACTTCCATTTCGAACAGGACTGAGAGTTTGTGCTCTGCCATATCCATTATTTTTCACTTTGTTGGTTGCTAAGCAGTCCCTTGTTGCTAAGTAGGGTATGAGCACTTAATTTACTACATTCTTTTTTCTCGTACCAGATTTTAGAAATTGCAGATCCTGTTTAATCAATGTGTAAATGCATGCTTTTGATGTATTTTTCCTAAGAGCAATATTTTGATCATTCTTAATGATACTTAATGAAGTCACCGCATGATTTCTGATTGTACCTAATTGAAGCTTGTGACTTGCATTTCAATGCTATCATCTTACAGTTTTATGTCTATCAGATGAAACTTTACAAGGACTCAAATAAATTAGGAAATATACTGAATTGATGCATTTCTTGGAATAAAGTTCCTTGGAAAAATATATATAATTTTTCAAATTAATTGTAGAGTAAAAGCTATCTCTTCTATTACAAATCTGAGGTAGAAGAGGTAAAAGAAATTGAGAAGATGAGAAGGCTGGTTTATTATTGTGTATTGATGGATTATATAAAATGAACTAAAACTGTCAGACTAGTTCCTTAAGGTTAGATACCCATATAAAGCTATCAGAGCAGTTAATTACTTAAAATTTTAATGAATGTCTCCTTTTTAAATGCTGACAATAGGTTGGCATTGTACAGGCATAAACATCAAGACAGATCGTGCCCTATATCCTTTGCAAAGTAAAATACAGATAACACAATTATTTACTCTTAAACAGCAGTCTCATAATCTGGGTAAAATAACCAGATCTATTTATCTGAAAAGATTTGGGGGATCTTCCTCATCCGGTTATTTGGGTGCCCAGTTTAACACTGGTAAGGACAGAAGAAGAATACTATTGGTCTAATTGAGAAAATGAAAATCATGCAGAAAATCCCCAAACTTATAGAAATGCAAAGTCTGATATTTACCAGCAGAGCAAGGTCCTGGAAATATTTTTCCACAGGAGAAGAGAAGAAAGGCTGAACGAAAGGACCATAGTTAGTGTTCCAGTGCTCCTTGCCGTGTTCCAGTTACACAGCTAATTGTTGCTCTTAAGAAAATTCAAATCATACATGTTATTACTTTCAACTATTCTGATTTGTACCTGTATCTGAGAGAGCTCATGTGAGATCATTTATATACCATGTTGTCTACAAATAAGCCACAAGTTTTGGCTTCAAGTGGGAAGAAACATTTTGATGCCTACCTACATCTCTGTAACATCAGTGATCAAAAGGTCAGTGGTAGAACTCTTTCTCCTTACCTCCATATCGTCTCTACATCTACATCTATTTGTTTATGCTCCTGTTATTTGTTTTACCTTCATTTTTCTTCTCTCCTAGAATCAAGACAGTTATTTAATTAAAAAGGTGGATTGCTTGAATTAAACAAAAACTGTAAATGTTTAACATAAGAAAGAAAAAAGATAAAAAAGAAACTAATTAAATTGTAAGTGTTAATGTGTCAGGAGCATTTTTGCATGTTTTTAAGAGATGATTTTGGCAATGAAGTCTACAGACTACCTGAGACAGCCAGAAGAATAAATAAAATGTCCCATGTAAAGAAAAGAATTCTAAGACTTTTTAACAAAGGTGCTGTCTGATGTATAAGAGAAAGTGGTAAAAAGAGCACAGTTAAATATATGTATGATCTTAAATCCTGTGACTTCTGACTCACAGTCCGAGTCAATGGACTTGCAAAGTTACTTGTGATCTAGCCATGTGGCAAATCTCAGCATTGAATAACACCTCATTTTAAGTGCTCTGTTGGCAGAATGAGTCAGAGCTCTTGGGTTGTGAGAAGGTTGATGCAAGGAATGGATAGAGTTGACACAAGAATATGGTATTCAAAAGCCATCAGGAATCAAGAGGAGCTGGTGCCTGCTAACTTCATAGTCAGAGCATTCTTGTGGGTCAACTTAATGAGGCAGAAACTGGAAGCTTTTTGCAAGAAATTCCTTGATCTTTCTCCTTGTTAATTTCTGGGGTGGTTTTTTTTGTTTGTTTTGTTTGGTTGTTTTTTTTTGTTTGTTTGTTTTTTTAAATTGGGACATGGAATAGCATCAATGGAATAGATAGGAGATATCTGCCTCAGGCTATATGCTAACCTAAAGATACAATGTGGAATGGGTGTCCTTTTCCATCCAGACCCATCTCTGCTGCCAGTGGCACAGTGACACATAACCATTGCTGTAAACTTAGAGTAATAATTTTAAAACCGGTTATTATTTTTTCCCCCATTGTTGTTATAGAAGTGGTTCTCCAGAAAGACTTCTAGATCCCAGTGGATAAAAGTCTATTAATGGACTAAATATAATTTATTCATGGTCATTTATATTGATTTATTCTGTGATAAAATTACCTTTAGCTCAAGTAGCTGCTTTTCCTTTCTCCCTCTCAATTCTGTATCAGCTTTAATTTTACTTGCTTCAACAAAACAAATTCCTTCAGTCTTTTCTCAAAAGATGGATGTTCCTTTTTTTCTGACCATGCTAGTAATACTGTAAGCTTGCTCAAGCTATAGGATCAAATGACTTTTAATCATGCATACTCTGAATGGTAAAATTTGAATGTGACAGAAGTTCAGTTTAAGCAGCAAGGAGAACATAAACAAGCTCTTAGTTCTATTTCTGTATATGCAAGGCAGTACTACAGGACTCAGCTGAGTTACTTTCAATTCATGGTGCACTTGAGAATATGACTGGTGGCTGGCATTGCCCCTGTCCTGGCCAAAAAAACATTGCTCAACTCTGGCTATGATTCTAAAACATTAATGTCTCCATCCACCCTACTCCATATTATAGTCAAAATGAGGAAAAAACGTAAAGATTGGGTTCCTATTAGTATTATCATTCCAAACATTTTCAAATCACTGTCTAATCAGCTCCTTCCTTGTTTCAGATTGTCAAACTCCTAAGCTATTACTCTTCCTTATAATACTAATGTTGCTTTCGAGATATACAGCATCAGCAAAAGCCTTGGATGATGTGAATCTTTTGTTCTAAGACATGCATGGGCAGAATGTGAATAGAAGATTAAAGTGTTTTTATGCTGTCTATCAGAAAATCAAATTATGAAAAAAAAAAAAGAAAAAAGGGAAAAAAGAGAAATAGAAGGAAATACAAAATCTATGGTACAGACCAACATACTTACTACTCTGTGGATTCATCAGTCAAAGTTTGGAGGGCTTTGTGATGGGAAAGGAGGAATTAAGTAAGAGAGCAGAAGGACTCTTTCCTTACTGATCCTGAAATGTTGGGGGGGGGGGGGTTGTGGGTTGGTTTTTTTGTTTGTTTGGTTTGTTGGTTGGTTTGTGGGTTTTTTTTTAATTTCAGCAGTAATCACAATTAAAAGATGGAGTGCTGAGTTATGGAAGGACAGTGAAAATCTAAAATTTTTTAATCTTTGTGGCATGTTTGTGGAGTGTCCTTGAGTGACACTCAAGGATGTTCAAGAGGAAGGGAGGGAAGGGGTAGGAGGAGGGGAACTTTATCACTTGCACATTTTATCATGTGAAAATATTTGGATTTTCAATAGATAGCACTCTATCCCCTACCTGATTCCCAGATATGTGGTACTAGGCACTAGGTGAATGTTTCAATCTTCCTGTTCATTAACTTATGAACCTCTTTTAAAGATAGGTGTACAGACTGTGCCAAATATATGCTGAGTTTGTAATGAAGACAAATGCCCACTTGGAGCTGAGTTCAGACTGTGGAATTCATTTTACTCTGGAACTTTTATCGCTGTGTAATTAGAGTGACATTTGGTCAGTCTCGTTAGATCTGGATTCAGACCAGAGACTTGGAGGTGGAGATCCAATAAATTCTCTCCTCTAAAGCTGATAGTTATTGTTTTAATTTTTGTGCTACTTTTACTGTCACTGGGACTTGCATTATTATTATTGTTGCATGATTCTGGCTCCATCATTCCCTAGAATTAATTCTCTATCATGTCTGTGTTTTTTTTATTCTCTCAGATCCGCTGTATTGTCTAAAACTCATGAAGACTTGTGCATTGCTTAAATACGGACAGCACTGGGGTAAAAAATTCCAAAAAGAAAACCTCAGGGCTATTAGGAAATTATTATGGCAATTTAATAGGTTACATAGTTCTCTTATGACTGCAATATAGCAAGGAACTGGCTAGTTCGCACAGTACTGATTTCAAGTAAAATTGCTTAATACTGATAACTCTCAGTCTGATATCTCTGAATCTTGAATTAAATTATCCTACTTTTCTGGTCTCAGGCCATTGTGATATATGACATGGAAAAGATAAAAGAAGCTTCTTCAAATAAGGATTTAGCTAATCAGATATAAGTTATAAACAACTTAATCTGAACTTCTCACTTACAAAACATCCCTGAATAATCAATGGGGAGAAATAGCCACAGCTCAGACAAAAATTCTCTATGCTAATTAGGCCTCTAAAATAGGTGATATTTGAGAATTCAGAGTAATTAATTCCAAAGGTGTTTATATCAAGGAGATGATCTGCAGATTTCTACACTCTAGATATATAAAGTAAGGAAAGAGGAATCCTTCTATGAGTGTCATTCCTAGGCAATTATTCAGAAAACTTTTTCGTGTTCCAGCGAGAACTCTGACGAAAAAAGAGAATGCACATGAACTCCTATAATGTCTTCTACAGAAGTAACTCATCTTGAAGCTTATAGGTGTATGTAACTGTCCTACTTTCATCTGAAATAGAGTTAATTTTCTTTCTAGTAGCTGGTATAGTGCTGTGTTTTGGATTTAGTATGATAATAACGTTGATAACACACTGGTGGTTTTAGCTGTGGCTAGGTATTTGTAGTGCCTGCACTAAGCCAAGGACTTTCCCGTTTCTCACTCTGCCCTGCCAGGTGCACAAGGAGCTGGAGAGCACAGCCAGGACAGCTGACCCAGGGTGGCCAAAGGGACATTCCCTGCCGTATAACGTCATGCTCCGTATATAAAAACTGGGGAAACTAGATGGGAGGCGGGATCGCTGCTCGGAAACAGACTGGGCATCAGGGTTTTTTTTCCATATATAGTGGGGAATTGCATTTGTGTATAACTTTATAATAATAACAATAACAATAATGATAATGTTTGTATTATCATTATCATCATCAATCATCATCTTCCTTTGTTATATTAGTAAATTGTCCTTATCTCAAATCATGAGTGTTTTGGGTTTTTTTCCATTCTTCTTCCCATCCCTTTGGAGGGAAAAGGTGATCAAGTGGCTGCTAGATGTTTACTTATCAGCTGGTGTTAAACCACAACAGTAATATATGGATGGAATCAAGAATCATTGTAAAAATGAGAGGAAGACAGAGGTGGATGAATAAACTGGGTAAGATTAGTTAATATGTTGCCTAGCTATATCTATAGTTATCTTATGGCAAACATAAGAGTTTGGTAATTCAACCAGGTATTTTAACATCTGATTCAAATAAAGATCCTTACACTATTTAAGGGGGATCAATTTTTAATCACAGATTTGATCTAAGACCTTAGGCTAAGATAAATAAGCAAAGAAAATTTTGTTACTATATGACAGGTTAAAATATCCACATTAAAAAAAAAAACCCACCAAAAAACCAATAGCAAACCAAAACAAAAAAACCCCAAACCCAGAAAAACCCGTACAAAAAAGCCCAAACCAAAAGTGTTTGCAAAAGCATTTGGTAAGCACTCAGGTGAAGTCTATTTTCTATGGAGCCTCACAAGCCATATTAACTGTACAGTTCTTTGCTCTATGCTTGTTCAAGCTTCTGTAAATATGTAGTTCACAATGAATGTGATATTTGCTAAAAGGTAAACACAAGTATACTCAAATAGTCAATACTGTTATTATGTCCTATCATTATCATTAGTAAAGTGACAATTGATATTACTTACAGGGCCTGATCCAAGCACAATGGATAGAAGTTTGAAGAGAAGAAAATTCCTCTTACCAAATTCCCCAGTTTTACAAAGTGTGTTGGAGATATTTCCCAAATTAATGAAAAGAATTAAGTATTTTAGTGCATTGTTCATCTGATCTAACTCAGGCATTTCCTTGAAGATAAGATGATATAAGTTATTATCTAAATTTACCTATTTCTTTTCAGTAAGTAAAAGGAAAATCTAGACAGCTCTTGATGAGATAGATAATGCATATAACTGGACAGATAAATTTCACTCCTTAACAAAACACAGATTTAGCGAAGCACCTAGAACGTGTTGAAATTCCACTACTCAAATAGTCATCAATACAAATATGCACGTTTTAAATACACATATATCATTCATATCAAAGTGGAGTTGCTCTAGACACTTTCCAGTACAACTGAAATAATAGTAGGTGTAAACATATATTTTTATAGTTGTCTTATTTCTTGTCTTTTTAAAAATCAATTTATTTTTAATAAAATAATAAAGAACATGGTTTCCATTATAAAAGCAGGGAAATGAGTTCAATAACTTAACCTTTCCCTTCTCCCCACACAATTGTAAACTCATAAAAATGGCTAGGCAATGCAGTTAAAGACCTTGCAGGCTTCTCAGAATATAAATAATCACATCTAGTATAAATAAACAAACAGGTACATTGTTTAACAATTAATGTCCAACTCATGAATAAGAACACACAACGGAGATAGAAATATTTAATTTTGTATTATAGAACATCATTAGGAACTATTTGGTAAAATACAAATGTGGTAGAAACTCCTTAAAATGCATAACTTTCATGCTGATCAATTCTCTCATGAACCCATTTTATTCTTACATAAGGAGTTTGATAATGATGGAGACTGATGACGTGTAATATTAAAAAAAAAAAAAAATGTAGTTTGCCTGTTGTATCACCTAATAAGTGTAACTGAATGGTGAAATTTCTTTTGTTTTCCCTTTTGCTGTTTTGTTGTGGAAGACTCATACTGCAGATGCATATTTTGGGCTTTTGCTTCTGTATACAGTCCATACTGAACTGTCAGAACTTGCTTAAAGAAAGATGGTGACTAACAGACTCTGGGCTAAATTACTCTACTTTTCTAATCACGGTATGCTGGTACCTTTTCACTCCCTCCTTTAACTCTTCTTCTGTTTACAGTAAGAACGAGATTGTCTACTTGTGAGAAACATCTTTTATATTTGTTCCCGGTTAAAGACACAGGGAATTCTCAAACTGCCTATTTAATGCATTGAAGTTAGATTCTGGCAGGGTATAAACACCTAGGTAACAATCCAGAAAGTTAACTTTCTAGTTATGCATAAGTGTTAGTTTATTCCAGAGGCTTGTCTGCCTTGGACCACAACAAACTCTGGGGAAGTGCACATGACTTAATGTGTCTGATGGATCATGGTATTTCTCAAACATTTGCCTCAACTCTCATCTTATCAATTATTTTGTTAATAAGCTTTGTGAAAAAATTGCATGCTATGTATATTCACTAGAGGCACAGCATGGGAAGGAACTACAAATGCAAATGGAAATTGGAACGCTGCAAAGAATATATTGTGTGTCCTTGAAAACCTGATCAGTAGAAATTGGGTAAAATATAACTGTTTCATAACATTGTATAGTATCAATGAGAAGATCTGCTATGAGAAGGAGTTTGGAAGTGCCAGAAGACAAAGACTTGTACTACGCTTTTAGCAGGGGAACGGAGGTCCTGCTTTACAAGAGTAAATGAGAAAAGAACGTCTTTCTTACCATAAAATGCTAAGTGACGAAGTGACTCCTTTCAGTGCAGAGCAATTAAGCTAACTGATAATGATGGCATAAAAGAACTTCATATAGAAAATTGTAAGGTTTTTCTGAAACATATAGAGCAGCAGAAGTTTACATAAAGACTTCCAAAGGCAATAGCATTGAAATGGAACTTAGTAAATTACAACAGAACAAAATATGTCCGTGTTGGAATAACAGGCAACTAGCATGGTAATCCAAGAAAAGACTTCTTAACTCATATCCATTGTGTTTCCATTCTCCTTCACCAAAATGGAGAAACCAATTTTTAATCCTTCACGAAGCAGCTGTAAATTCATTCAATTATGTGCAATTCTAGAATTTAGTGTTACATTAAATAAGATGATGTTAACTTTTTTCCTCACAAATCTTTAGCAACAACAATAAAAAATCTCCCAAAGCATTATTCTGTGCACTATGTGGCATTTAAATGAATAATTAGATATCTTATATTTAGACATCTTCTGAAATAGTTCTTGCAAAATCCCAGCTTGGAAAGGAAAAAAAATTCCTGGTTTCTTCTGCGCCAATAATCAAGATTCCCTATTTGGAATAATCACCCTCATCCCTGCCACAGATACATTTCTTGAAGCCAATTTTATCAAATTAATTAACAGAAATAGTTGAATACTAGCAAAGTTAAAACAAAACAAAACCACAAATCAACTGAAAAACCAGCAGATATCCCCCAAACTCTCAAACTCTTTGTCACTCTTCAGTATGCAGTTTCAGCCTCTTTTGTTTCCATTTTATTTGCTTTGCTTCATAAGAGTTTTTGTTACACAGATATTTAAAGAAATTAATGTTTAATGTTGTTGACACACTAACTCATGGGTCTGATCCAAATTCTATTGAAGTAAAAAGTGAATCTTTTCATTATTTCAATTTGTATTGGATTAACCTTGAAATTCCCATGTATGTAGATAATTTATTATTTGTTATTCTTTTTGTGTGTGTGTGTGTGTGTTCATTATTTGTTGTTCTTTGTATATTATTGAATTCAAATCAGACACTATAACCATACTATGTTACTTGACTAATCTATTGCATACACCATCACTAATCAACTGAAAACACTGAGTGATTGTAATTTTCAGTCTTTGGATCCTTCCTGAAGATAATACTATTCATCTTTTTTTTTAAGAAATGTGTTTTTTACTCCCTAATGCTTTCTTACAGTATTTTAGCTCATTTTAGGGTTTAGTAGTAGTAGTAATTTTGTCAAAATTTACACCAAAGACATTTGTTGCCCCTACAACCAATGAATTTTGATGAACTGAAAATTCAAAAGTGATTTCAGTTATTCATTTTTTACACATAAAAGAAAGGAATGGGAAAAGTACATTTTCACTTTTATTCAATTATTTTAGTAAAAATATTTGCATGTAAATATTAAATGTTTCTTCTGACAAGATGACTGAGAGATTCATTGGGAACTCTCAGGACTGAATTATTGGCATTTTGCACAACCAGAAAACACAGTACAGATTGAGTTGCTGTAATTGCATGACACAATCTTATTTGGTTTAAAGGAATCTTGTGTCAGAAACATATTGACACAAAGAGATAGGCAATGCCCATTGCTAAAGATGTACATTCCTACTTGAGACAGTAGTGGCAAGAGATGGAAGAGGGTAACAGCAATGTATGTGTAAGCAACTATTACGCAGAAATTATGCCCAGATTTTTAATTTTTTTTTTTTTTTAAACAAATTGACTTTCAAGCCACTTTAATGTTTTCCATGCTTTTATTTTTTCTAGGAAAAACATCACTTTGCTGATGGGCCAAATTGATAATTTCCAACTGAGAGAGATTAGCTTGTCTTTATTTTATTGTTTTGTGAAGAAAAATGAAAATGTTAAACATTGTCTGAAAACTGTGGACTCCTTCACAGACTTCTTTATGATGTTAGCCAAGTCACATTTTTTTATTAGGTTGTTCTTTTGTTTGTTTGTTTTGTGGCTGGTTATTTTTTTATTTGTTTGTTTGTTTGGTAGGGGGGTTGTTTGTTTGTTTTTTTTAATTCCTCAGTAATAATTACTGTAGTGCATTCCCTATTGTAGAGGATATATATTTCTCCTAAGTTTTCAATGGTGATGTTAGAATATATATCTCCTTTGATGCTGATGCACACAAAATGTCACTTATTACAGACAGCATCAGAAGGTGGACCTTTAACCTATACATTCAGGTCTGAAGATTATCCCAGAAGGATATCAACATGGAAAGTTCACAGACCTAAATAGACCACTGCTGAATGCTTCACATCTTTTCAACAGCTTTATAAATACTTTGATTGTGCCCAACAATTCAACAAAATGCCAAAGGTAGAATTGTTATGTCCTCATATCATCCACTGACTTCAGGGAAGATTTGCAGAAAAGAAGTCTGAAATGAAAATTTCAGGATTCAGAACACTTAGATGTCCACTCATAATCATCCAATGTTCCCTGAAAAAAATGAGATCCTTGTCAACTTTGATGCAGCAGGATCAGATTCATTACACTGCAGCAGTCATAGCAAATACTTTATCTTCTTTTCAAAATATCACAAAATTTTCAGCACTCCAGTTTGTTTGTTTGTTTGCAGCATCTAAAGCCAGTAAATTTGCAAGTAATAACCTGCTCTATTTGAAATCTACAAATGCAGTTCAGTGCTACAAAATAATACAGTCAGAAACAAAGGAGGGAAAAAAAGATGATGGGATCTCTGCAAGAAATGTTTTATCCATATTATAGAGGGACCATTCATTATGTCAAAAAAAAAATATTAATGTTTCTACTTTATATTGACAAATAGACCTGCAGATGAATCTGTTCATCTGACAATGGATAGTCCATAATTTGGGGATACATGCTTGAGTGCTCTTCATTGAACTCCTGCAAAGAAACAAGGATCAAGATTATACAAAAAATTTATACCGCAGGAGAAAAAACTGAATAAGATTAACAATGTGGCTGGTCCAGGCTGTTTAGAAAAAAAAGAAAAAAAAAATCAACCAGCTTTTCTGTGCAGACATTACAGATGTGCTTGGCATGGATCTAGTAAGGGCAAGGTGGATAAGGGAGCACATATATTGAATATGTCAAGCTCAGGGAGAAAATTCTGGGCTGCTACCCAGACTAGCAAAACCTCCAAGGCAGATTTTCTAGTCTTTCTGAACAGAGTTGTCTGCTCTAAAGCTTGGACCAGCATCAGAAAACCCAATATTTTTTCAGCACCTGATTCCCTTTCTCTCTAGGAAAGGTTACCCAAGTGCCAGACTGTTTTTCATGATATTCAGTGATTGTCTGTCTTTTTCTTCTCTGGAAACTCAGTTTAAGTTCACCTAATCTACACAGTGAGGGACTGTAATTTGACCCACAGCATCAGCAGAGGTGTAACCACACCATTAAATACAGGAGAAAGAGTTTAATTTAATTACCAGAAACTAAATTCCTCAAGTGAGGAAACCTCCTTTTATAATGTAATTATTATTTTGTCATTTACTGTCCACACACACACACAGACACATATATATTTATACATTTTGGCATGTATATATGTGAATAAGTTCACACACCACACAGAGAATCTAAGGTGAGGGCATTCATCGGTCAGCAGCAGGCCCTGAGCTTCAGACAGAGCTGGACTCAACACTTGCTATTCAAGCTGGAAGACAGAAATAACAAGATAATTACCCTGCGATTACACAGCACTTACCTTGCATTGCTTATATAGCATGCAGCCGACAGTTACAATGTAGTTACTCAAAAATATATATAGCAAACAATGTGCTTAAAATAAAGCCAGACCCTTTCTTCTGGCCTTTGTTTTTTAAATTTAGTAATTTAACATGTCATTCCCTTTATCAGCTCTTTGTTGTGCTGACTTATGAGAGAAACAGAAATTGGTGCAACAAATTTGCGCTTTTAACAGGTTTATTATTACATTATTCCTTTATGGGGTCTTCTACGTAATTGCACAAAATGATGTTATAAATCCCCACCGGAAATACTTATTCCTCTGTAGCCTGATGTCCGATGTCTAGAGGACATGAGCAGCGCGTCTCCCCCATCTGCTATTAGCACGCCTACATGTTCCTTTTGGTGTATTAGAGGGCAAAGCAAACAGGGGACAAGGACTAAACGATCCAAATGGATAGAGGAAAAGAGACAGAGAGGGAGAGAGAGAGGATTTGAAAATAAGCCAACAAGCACTTACAGCAAAACTAACTACCAGCAAAACATTTCCTTCACAACAAAGGTTGAATCAAAACCCTATTCCCCCAGCATATGAATTAGAAGAACAATTGTGTGATTATGATTAAAAAAAAGAGCATTACATTTTATGTTCAGCTATAATTGGTATTTATGACAATTTATGTAAACAGTAATGAAGCCTATGTGATTTTTGCGGGGAAATTGCATTATGACACCAATGATCGTTACTGTTAATTTTCCTGAAGATGATGGCAATCAGCAGGCATAGTTTCATTGTAAATAGGTTAATTTAAAATTCAAACGCTGCTGGTATTTCAAAATGAGTTCACATTTGATTTCCGAAAGCTTTGGCCCTGACTGTCAGGATGTCAGGGAAAAAATGCTTTACAACAGAAAGAAAGAAAGAAAGAAAGAAAGAAAGAAAAAGGAAATGAGAAAGAGAAAGAAAGACTGAATAAGCTTTCTTCCCGGAATGCATTTCCCCCTCATAATTCAACTGTGTTTCCAGGTGTGCTTATCTACTGTGTTTCTACCAATTGCTTACCCAAGTTCATAGTGAAAAGGAGGCTCATGACATCTACAAATCATGGGCTAATCTAGTAATTTATCCAGTTTAGGCATTATAACTTTGCAAAGGGTCAGTATAAAGGAATCCTCATCAGTGGAAGGCACAGGCATCATGTTTCTTTACATAGTACACTAAAACTCACCTATTGGCATGTCTTCCCTCTGCAATGTATTTCACACCTAAAAAACCCCACCACTAAATACTTTATTATTCCCGCCACTTTCAGATAAAAGGCGCTCATACATATAAGTATAATCAAACTCTGGGCTCTGCTGTGTGAGGAAATGCAATATCATCTCCCGTTTCACAGAAGGGAAATTGAAGTGCTAAAACCTGAATTTTTAGTTGCCAGCATAACAAAGAAAAGGAAACTGCATAGTTTATGAATCCCAGTCAGAGACAAAACCAGGATCTGGTTACACTTAGAATCCCCAAGATTAATGACTCCACAACCCTCTCTCTCCACCTGAATTATCACCAGGTCCTTCTGCATGCAGAGTTTTATAAACTATTCCAAAATTGTTGTCTGTGTTTTCCAGCCCTTCTACCAAAGCTGTTTGAAAGCATTTTCTTATCATTAGATTGACTTGAATATGAATATCTAAATGATACATTTCTCCATAAGTAGGTGATAAATGAGTAAACTTGGAGGCCAGCTCAGATAAAGACTGCAATGCAACCTTCTACATGTCTTCAGCACAAGGTCGCTTTCAAGGACGACATTAACAACTTGTTCACAATCTAATGACACATTTAGATTAGAGTTTGCAATGTACATAGGCAGCTTTTTTTTCATTCTCTCTTCATTGCCAGATAAGATGTCTGATAGGAATCTCTACTGTAACCTTTCAGAATCCATTTATTTAGGAGAACTAAAATAATGAAATGCCAAATGAATTAAGAATGATATTTCTTATAATATCAAGTGAAGACAATTTAAATAGTCCATATGCACAAAGTCCCAGAGATGAATGATCTGTTCATTTGTTAGTGTAAATGGGATGCATTTGTTAGTTATTATTTGCTGTGTCTTGAGAATTTTTAAGAGCGAAATTCAGAAATATACCCAAGATGGGAAAAAGGAATATCATATAACTGTATTTTAAGAATTATAATGGCTTATTCCGGCTGTCTTCATGTACGTGAATTTTACTCAAAGCTTTTGGACCTCTTCAAAGACAATTAGGTACTTGTTTGTAAACCCTATTGGAAATCCCAGTCACACCTCTTTACAGAGGCAGTCAATAAAATACAGGTGAGAAGTGAATATACTTTTTCTGGAAAATATAATGTCTGGGATAAAACAGAATGAGGATAACAAACTATGTATCCAGCTGAGGTATAAAACAGAGGTCTGATTCCCTTGTTCTCTTCAGAGATTCTACAGCATTTGTTAAAAATGACTCTGTGAATTTTTTTGTAAATGAATCTTTGTAGGACATGTGATCAACATTGGTAGTCACCAGTATACATCTGTTAGAAATCTCAGAATATGAATTGTAGTTCTGTTCTGTCTTCTCAAAGTCTCAGTAAAAGTGTCTGAAACACTAAGATACAATAGCACTGGGTATGGAGCTATTTCAGCCAACATTATTGTTATGAATTTTAAAATGGAGCAATTTTAGAAAGCATGATGACATGATAACAGTAGTTGTCCTTATTATGATGGCATTTAGGATTCTAAACCAGAAACAGGATCTGATAATATAATGCCATGGAAACAAATAAAGACTTTTTCCCAGAAGACCTTATCATTTATACAAATAAACAAAACAAAATATAAAAAAGGAAACAATGGGTAGAAAATGTAATGGAAACAAATCAACTTATTAAAAGCTTTCTGATTCCATTAGATACTGACATTACTTCCATTATTTATTTGTCAGATATAGTACCTATGACAAAACACCATAAAAAGCCACATCTCAAGAAGTGAAGCCTTATTGAGAATGGAATTAGTCTGCCAAATGTAGAAAAAAATGGAGGCAATAAAGCAGGATGTTAATGTTTCTCAAAATCCTATCCTACTGACTTGCTTACCTAAAATTTGGATATGAGTTACCTCATTTAATTGCAGAGATCCAGACAAGTTGCATCCAGTATCTAAATATCTAAGATAGGAATACAAGTTCCTGCTGTGGTCAGTAGAAACAGACAGACAGCTCTACAGCCTGGTCCATCTCAGCTTCTAAGTTACTATGATATTACCTCAGAACTGGATAACTCCATCCTGGACATTCCTACTTCTCTCCATTAACTGCTAAGTCTACATAACTGCTTGAAATTACCTGCCTACCTTTGATGAAGCATTGAATCCAGTCTTAGTGCTCTAACAGTGGTAGCCCTATAATATTGTATTGACATTGCTGACAGCAGGACACACAGTTTTTCCTGAGTTTGCAAGGCCTGAAGTCTGTGTTTAGCAAGGCTTGCAATGTCTGATTTTTTTCTTGACCTGCCTGCAGCTCCTCAGTTTTACTTGGTTTAGATGTACATGCATTTTTTTTTTTTTTTCCCAATTGACCAGGTGTCTATGGCTGATTTGCTTTGATTTTGTTTATCTTTGGTAAAACCACAGTGGAATATAGATAGCAGTAAGAAGCAGTTATTCTATGTAGAATGAGGTATTTATGACTAACACAATGACATAGTGTAGAGAAATACAGTCCTGGTACCACAGCAGAGGACTTGAGAAGCAGGGACATGGGATGTGCTGCAGAGAAGTACAGCCATGGATTGATAAAAGATAGGACACACACTGCCACTGGAGACCCCATGGCTATTAACAACCCATCCATGGTCAGTTAATGACAAACAGACCTGGAGCTGGGCAAAACTACTTTTTTGGAACAACAAGGAGAAAAAAGACATAATACGTAACATACATAAAAGGGAACATATACAGTACATTTGGATGTAACATGGAGGTGCAGACTAATGAAGAAAGAGCAAGGTGTAAAAACATGATTTGAGACATGTAAAAATGACCCCACAAGGGTCCTAGAGTGAGGAATAAGAAACTATTCAACATTGGCATGATATTCTTCCGAGCTAAGGACTCCGGATGCTGCAAATTTATTGTATCCCCTGCTGCCATCACCACCAACACCATCAGAATGAAACAACTGACCTTGGGACGCTGAGGAAGAGGGTATGCACAAGACGAGGAAAAGAGTTGGAAACTTAGAAGTGTGTATAACAATTTAAACTGCATCATTCTTTCTTCTTCTTAAAGTTAGGTCTGGACTAATAATTATTAGACTTCAAAGATTTCAGTTGCAGTAACAATAAATTCTTGGCTTTACTTACACAAAATGTGTTTTTCCTTTCTGCTTGTAAGTAATATTTTCAGTTGAACACTGCTTTTTTTTGCTAGTGAAAGGTCTCATGTTGACCAGGACTTTGTCTACTTTATGTGGCAAGGAGTGTCTGTCTTTTCTGTGCAGACTAACTGCATTTATGTGATGTCAGTCCCCATCAAGATTCATAAATCAGACATTGTCCTATATATGAATCTTGGTGAAGCTCACTAAGGCTATTCGTAAAATTGCATAATTGCGCTTTATGTACTACGGAACCATGACCACAATTTTGATTTAACTGAATAATCAGAAAATGCCTTTATAAAATCTTAAGGAGTCTTTTACGTGGAAAATCAGCCTGTCTTTCCTGGTCTTCCTCAAGACATCCAAACTGTAGTTACCACATCTCTATCAAGTATGACAGTCCTCCTGAACTAAGATATTCTAAGAAGCTAATACTAGCTGCCTTAAGATGGAAAAATGTAGTGACACTACACTGCATTTGGGGTAGCCCTTTTTAATAAAGCTATACTGGTGTCAAGGACTAGTCAGACTTCAGGAGTTTGGTTTTAGTTGCAAGTCTAGAGAGCTCTCAGATCCATAGAAATATGTTTCTTACAACCAAATGTGTCATAAAATTAAGGACTTGTAGATCTGTAGAAGGAGAGGAGCTGATATTTTGAGTTATAGTAGGATGCCACCATGATCACTATTGAGTGTCAAAGCCTAAATTGCTATAAGGAATTGTCTACATTGCAGTGAAACTTATTTTAGAGTTGTGGCCAAAATTCCAACTCTTTTCGTTTTGTTGATCTTTGATTTTCACATGCCTGTCTTTGTTTCAAACAACTTAAGCACAAATGTTCGTAAGTTGCTAGAAATGAAGATGAGAATTTACCCCATAATGTCACTGGAATTGAATGTTGTGACTGGATAATGGTCTCCAACAGATAGCAAATATAAGTACTCAAGCAAAGCAGACATGTTTATTTTCGAAGCTGGAGACCATTTTTCAATCACAACATTCAATTTCTTTTTCATTAATTCCATTACAGCATCATGGTTCATTGCCAATGAAAGAGCAAGTAAATAAAATAGATGAGAGTGACCCACAGACTCAGAAAATCAAATGTTGGTTGTACTAGTTAAAAGACCAAATAATCACTACGCTTGGATAGGTGGAAAACCTTGGTGATTAAGTAAATTTTGTATGGTCATGCATAACATTTGTGTAGATCCCAAACCCAATGAAGACCGTCTGGATGTCAGAATTTCACCCAGAGCAATAGCTTTCCTTATTGTGTTCAACAAGTTGCTGTTCAGTTTGCTACTGACAATTTAGTCAAAGTTAAATAGACTAAAAACCACCTGAATCACTCATTGCTAACAGACTTTCTGGATAGGGTGTCTTCCCTATTTATTGTGGATAAACACAAACACATGTACAGATAAGAAGCTCAAAACATACCTCTTAAGAATCTCAGCAGCGACTTTATGAAATAGGTAATGGAACATATGGAAAGAAGTGAAAGAGAATAGTTTATGTTTTACCAATATCAGTAATAACTCCCATTCTTTTATCATTTTTAAATCAAATTTCAGTGATGTCTGGATTTAGCAGTGCAGAATCTGTAGTGAAATGACCCCATGCTCTGATCAGTCCTAATTTTATTTTTCTCTGTTACTGCAAAAACACGGCAAATGGAAAAAGAAGACTTGAAGGTACCTGCACTGACATAAAGACTGAGCTAACATTAAGTCTCCCCATGTGAAGACATCCCCTTCACCCACATGCCAGCATTGTGGAATTCACCCTCAGCGCTTACCATCTGCCCAGCATGAGCACAGGTGAACAAGGACATACTGCTAACAAAGAAAGGAGAGCTGTTATTTATTATTCATCAATCTCCAGGGCTTCTTTGCCACTCACAGTTAGCGTACTTGCCACAGACACTATTTACCATTTGACAGTTCAATTCAGGTACATCTAACGGAGACAGTGCTTGTAGCTAGCACTCATGTATACCAGAACAGTCAGTATCTCTCAAGCATGACATGCACATTATAGAGCAAATGCAAATGAACAGGCCCTGTTGCAAAGAGCTTACAATCTAATATGAAGGAGAGAGAGAGGAAAAGCAGCAAGGTGGGGTGCAAGGAGAGGTAAGAGAAGAGAAATATTGCTAAGCCAAAACACTCACAAATCACTTCTTACACACTGCAAAACTCTAGATTGGTTTAATATAATTACACATATATATGATACAGTGATAGGATATAATAATATGATATAACAATAATACTACATCTGTATAATTTTGTAAATCCTGAAGTACTAATTTTGGTCCAGATATTGATATACTGTACCATAATAAGTCAGATTATCTGCCTTCCCCATTCACCCAGGCAAACAGAAATTTAAGACATAACAGAAATGAATTTAAGTGCTGCAGCAACTTGAGAGAGAGGGATCTTTCCCCACATAGCAACATGGAACTAGATGTCCTGAATCCAAGGCTGCTGAGACAGTTGGCTGATATCCTTGCAGGAACCTCTGTATCATCTGTGAAAGGCTGTAGTGATCAGGTGAAGTTCTCAATGACGGGAGAAAGGAAAATATTGAATCCATCTTAAAAAGGCCAAAAGGATGACCTAGATATTTACAGGTTCATTGGCCTTAATTTGATCCGTGGGAAAATCATAGAGCTAGTCTTTATTCTAATTAACTCTGACTTTTTCACAGTTCAAGTTCTTTTGATTTTCTTTGAGGATTAAAAACTTAAGCAAAGATTTAGGAAGATCCACAGCAAATTCTTAGTTGACGTGAGGTCCTGTAATAGTAATATTCAATAGATAATGCATAACCTAAAATATAAAGTGTATAATGCTGGGTATATTTAGAAAAAGAGGGGGGAAAAAAGAGTTTATAATAGTGATTATATTCTATCTCCTTCAACTATAATATGTATTGCAAATATTTTCATGAAAATAAAGAGAGAAATCAATTACAATTCCTTGTAAGTGAATAGTTATTCTCTCCCAAACCTTTTTACTCATCATAGACTGTGGTTTTTTTCTTTGTCTTTGTACAACCTTCCATCACAGCATCATGCACATTTAATGAAGAAGTTCAATATTGGCTGGCCTTCTGAATCCCAGACATCTCCGTTCAGTGCCACTTGCTATTACTCCTGCTTTATGGGCTTTCAGTTAGTTTTCAGTACATGAAGCTGAGTTCATATCTCAGCCAATTTGAACTAATTTTTTGAGACACTGTATCAAATGATTTACTAAAATCCAAATATATTATGCCAAATGCATTCCCTTCAGCCACTAATTTTTGTAATTCTGTCATAAACAAGCAATCAAGTTCATGTGACAAGATTTGTTCTCCTAAAGCCCTGCTGCTTATTTATAATAACCATCCACAAATGCATGAAAGATGCATGCACCAAAAATGGAATGAGACTGGATCCTGCAAGATATGGAAAGCTGGAGTTCAACAAAAATAAAATGTGTGGTGAAGCAATCCACTGGTTAGATGAACAGTACTCTGAAACAGACACTACAGCGATTGGTATCTTATATGACTTCTACTAAAAAAATTTGGATTTTAGTCAACACAACATATTTTGAACTACCTATCTCGTTTTGTTTCCTTATTTCTATTTTGTCCTTGCTGTCTGTAAAGATTATATGTGTCTCAAAAATCTATGGAAGAATAAGATAAACATTCATAAGTGAATTTTTGTTCAGGGATAGGATGCAGGGGAAATGATATTAAAAAGGAAAAAATCAAAAACAAAAGAGGAGAAGAATGAAAACATATGAAAGCCTCATTTTTTTTTTCCAATATGTCTCATAGTCTAAAATGAAAGCAGTAACAATGAAAAAGGTTATGCAAAATACTTTCATTCAGAATGGAAAAGACCTCTTTTTTTTTTTTTTTTTAGGACAGCGTCCATAATGGTAATACTGAAGTTGCATTTCAGCTCTATTTCAAAACTGGTAATATTTTCTATTACAACTCCTGTATATTACAGTCTTCCATATCATGGCAGACTCTTTATATGATTCTACTATAGATATACAGTGATATGTATGTGCTACACATAAATATATAATATTAGTTTTCCTGACTTTGGGAGGGGTGACAAGTAACAACATAGTAAATCTGTATCATATTGCTGTATTGGTTATAAAAGTATGAAGACATGAGAAAAATTCCCCTTATTTGATGCTCATAGTCTAAAAAATTTTCTTAAATTAGACACCTAACCTGTTTTAATATCTAAAGCAAGGTGTAATGAATACTGCTCCTGTGTGCAGAACAACTCCATTTCCAATATTAGGTACATTTGTTGTTATTCAGAGGTAAATGGTCTTGTATTTACGCATTCAATAAATATCCTGCTTACCCTTTCTATGAAGTTACTGAATTATGAACAATGCACTTCCATTTCTTGAAGGAATAACTACACTTTAGTTTTGATGAACAACTGACTGTTGCTAATAGTTCCAATTTGTCCATTTCAACTTTTTCAAGAAAAAGGATGAGAGAGCTTTGTTCATTTCTTTCTTCATATCCTCAGAATTTCCAGAAAATTTACATGTCTAGTTGTGGTACACCATAAAAAGAGTTTGGAGGTCATGAAAGCAAAGCAAGTTGTGAGTGACAATTAATCAAAGGTATGGATTTGAAGCTAATACAAATACAAAAGGCCTAAATTAATCTGAGACCCAATCACAATTTTTTTGGAAGTGAAATATTGACTTCTTTCCAGCATTTGAAAAAGTACCCTGCAAGCTGTTCATAACATTTCAACTATTTCTCTTCATCTCACCTAGGACTGAAAATTTTCACTTTTCATAGGACCAATCATTTGCACAAATTTCCTCTTAGCCAAGCCGTGACATACCTGTCAATGTAGTGATTGGAAGCAGCATCTATTTTCCTCTAAAACATTTCTTATGGCTCGATTGATACATGTTTACATAAGAGTTTGCTTAGTAACTTAAAACTTTCTGATTTCTTTTGTACACATGTTCTTTCTCTACACTGTAAACTTACCTTCTACTTAACTACTAGGCTATTCATTGTCTCATCTGTAAGTTAACTGTGAGACCATCCATTAGTATTCCTTAATTTGCCAGAAGGACCTGTAGTGAATACCTTGCACTTCTCTACAGGTGTGATAATAACTGATTTTACAGCATTTTAGGTAACTGAACTTTTGTTAATGTAATGAAAGAGTTTCCAGTTTTGGAATTAAATCCAACTGCCTTTTTTTGCCTTAAAACACAAACTACTTCTGAATTCACAGAGTAATAGTGCTCCTTTCAATTGTCAGAACACTTTAAACACATTTCATGCTTCATGTCACCCATTACTACATAGCAACCATCTCTGTACTGATAAATAGTACTTTTAACAGTTCACAGAAACATTAAACCACAAGGTAATAAGGATGGGATTCACCTCACCTAACTTTAGCCATCTAAAAATTAGGTGATTAATGTAAGGTAATCATGTAAAACAATTTTGTTGCAAATAGAAAAGGGTAAGCATCTTTAGAGCACCATTCATCCCATCCTAGAACAGTGTTTAAGATGGTAGGATGACTTTTCCAGGCAGAGCTTTGTGTCTCGCCATTAATTTAGAGGGTGGTATGATGACTAATATAGACAAGATGCTTATGTAAATCGCCTAAGTGTGGGTAAATAAGTCCTACCTTACATATCACTGAACAGCAAGGATAAAATTAAATATAAACAAACCACTTGAATTTGGTCACCATTCTTGTGCTCTTCATTGCTATTATGATATTTCACACATTCTCATTTATTTAATGTAGTGGTTTCACACTAACTTTTTTTTTTTTTTTTTTTTGGTTAAAGATTTGATTTTTAATTTAGGATTATTTTTTTTTTACTGAGGGACTGCCACTCAAACACCCTTCCTCCAACAAGATTGCTAAGTGTGCATGAAAATATTTGCCTTCTTTCTGTTATAATGTAAAGAAATAAATGTAAGTAAGTCAAACAAATGAAGGGCAGACCTAAAAACAGAAGACTGTACTGTACTGTGGGAAGTAGTAGCTCTGCTTATAGGGGCTATAGTAGGCAAACAAGCCATTGCAAATCCTTCAAGCTGCATCTATAATGAGAAGAAGCTAATGCAGTCCCTGACTGTCTAAACACATGATTAGGAATAGGGACTGGTTTATGTTTATATACAACAAGGATAAAACAGATTGTAGAATTTCCTTTTTTTAATAGTCTTAATGCTCGTCTTTCAAAAACAATGATGAAAAATCAAGCAAGATGCAGAAAAGAACTACAAAAATGATTTAGGAGCCATGGAAAATGCCTTATAGTGAGACACTTAAAAAGCTCTACCTATTTACCTTATCAAGAAGAAGATTGAGAGGTGATTTGATTAGACTGTCTAAGTACCTTGACAGGGAGAAAATACTAACTACTAAAAAGCTCTTTAATCTAGCAGAGCAGGGCATAACGAGAGACGATGTCTGAAGCTGAAGCCAGACAAATTAGAAATAAAGCACAATATTTTTTAACAGTGCAGGTGATTAACCACTGGAACAAACTGCTAAGGAAAAAAGTGGATTCTTTTTTGTCTTGATGCCTTTAAATCAAGCTTGGATGCCTCTCTGGAAGATTAAGCATCTCTTGAAGTAGCTAAGTTTTGACTGAACCTTGAAAGAGAAGAGGAACGTTTACATAAGGAAAGAAAGATCTTTTAGTGGGCTCGATGTGGAGATATTCCATTGGAAATAAGGACTTAGAGTATTCAGGAATTCAGTTTTAATTATCTTACTGTCCCCTCTGCCTTTAAAATCTGTGAATCATGCAAATTATAAGCAAAGCCTGGCCTCAGTCAGAGCTTTATTGAATACAATAGATCTCCAGCTGGGAACCTAAGTCCACTGAAGTAGAATTAAGTGGTCTATCAAGGATCTCATTTTTAAGTAAAAGAAAGTGGGAAATATCATTTGCTATCCTTGAACATATTCTAGATTTCAGACAATTTCCCGCTCTGTTCTGGGACAAATTGAAGAACATTTTCAGCTCACTGAGACTTGCCAGCATTTTGGGGAATGATGCTGTACGAATTTCTGCTTGTGTGGGCCTCCTGCAGCCTGACCTGTAGTGAAATTATAATCACCACAATGGAGCAGTGCAATAATAGAAATCATTGCCTGAGAGTCGTCACGACTTTGGTTTTGAAATGACATTTTAAGTGTCCTGAAGTGTGTTTTTGCCTCATGTTGTGATATTATATATTTGCATTTACTCTGAGTGCTTAGACATGAAGGAGCAATATAATTTGTCTGTGTGACAGTAAAAGTGCAAAGCATGTGGGTTTTTGGTGGGAGAAAAAGGCTTTCATGGCTGTTGCAGAGAGCTGGGGAAAGGAGTGACCCAAAAGGAAGAAACAAAGTCTCAAAAGGACAAAGTTCTCATAGAAAATATGTTATTTGCATTTGAATGTGCTCCAGTCCTATGTCCAGCTGGGCAGAGTACATTCAGCTACATATTGTATGCTATTGTGTGCATATGTGTCTTTGTGCAGCGGAGTGGAGTTCCTTTAGATTATGTCCCTGTACGCTGCTGTGGCTGCTGCTGCCTGTCTGGGTATGTGTTATACTGTGATACATGAAGGTGTAGCTTTCAAATACAAACACACATATTTGTGAATGATTAGATGAATAATACTTTTGTTGCTATTTGTTACAGGGAGATTTCTTTCTTGTCCCCTCAAAATACAACTATGAGTTAAAGAAAGCTGGCAATTACAAGCTGCTGCTGCTGAACAGGGACAGTGACTGTTGGCAGAGTGTTCTTTTTTGCATCTTTCTTTTCTTCTTTCTTTTTCTTCTGCCTTTCTTTTGGTTTAAGACAAGTTTAGAGGCCAGTGTTTCTCCTCTGCACTCCACTGGCTGTTCCAGCCTGGAGCTAGCTTGTTATAACCTAGTTAGTCAGTTGGGTGCTGTCAGTCACTACTTCAGAATCAATGGTTGTGGATCTGAGCTTGGATGCAATGCTATTTCCCCCCGCAGAAACAAGCAGTTAATAGATTTTATTTTAATTTTTCTAACTGCTGCATCTTACAAAAGAGGGGAAGAAAGTTAGAGGAGTTGCAGTTGATTTGCAGATAAAACCATGCTCACAAAAATGAAGTGAAATCTTTTGAAGTAGCAATTCCACGTCCAAGTACAGTATTAATAATGATACAAATCATAAATTCATCCTATAGGGATTTTGTTTGCATGAACCTGAAATGTCAGTTCATCAGGATTTTGCTAAAGGAAAGGCATATTCAGCAGGTCTGTCATCAGGGGAGTGTGGTTTTCTTATTAAAAAAAAAAATAAAAGCACAAGCATAGCTATATTTGGAAAGACAAAACATTTTTTATTGATTTTGTTGTTGTGTTTATTATTATTATTATTATTATCATTATTTCCTCCAGAGAGAATAAAAATTTCTGATGCTTCCCCTTGCTTTGGAGGGATGGTCATGACTGAATTTCGTCCTCGGATTTATGACTTTGCACACCTTTGTTATTATATTGAATTGCTCTCATGCGGCACTCTCCCAGATGCTGCTGGCTTTCAGGGAGAAGCAGGAGGGAGAGTGTGGGTAGTTACTTATTCCAAAGCCAGTGCTGACTTTTCCTGATGTTGTCAGATCAGGTTACCATTGCAGCTCTGAGATCTTAATTGCATTCCAGACAGCCGCGGCTCTAGTTTCAACCCTAGTCCTTAGGAAATATCAGTGTTTCAGGGTGGCAGATTTTAAGTCCAGTGATGGTAACACAGCAAAGGAGCCTTTTAAGTCATACATGCACAAAAGTGCTTTCAATAATTATGACAGCTCTGTGTCAAGGGAGAGAAAGGCTGCATCTTGCCTGTCCCAGGCCCTCCAAGAGCATGCCCTGGACCCCATTAGCTTGAACACCAGAGCTTGCTTTCCAGAAGATCCAGGAAGGAAAACTGTGGCAAAAAACTTCAGACCTTTCTCTTCTTCTGGTGAGGAGATGAGACATAACTAGGAAACACTGTCCTTCACAGAATCAGACAGATTCACAGATTGGTAGGGGTTGGAAGGGACCTCCGGAGACCATCTAGTCCAACCCCCTGCTAAAGCAGGGTCACCCAGAGCAGGTTGCACAGGATCGCATCCAGGCGGGTTTTGAATCTCTCCAGAGAAGGAGACTCCACAACCTCTCTGGGCAGCCTGTCCCAGGGCTTGGTCACCCTCAGAGTGAAGAAGTTTTTCCTCATGTTCAGATGGAACTTCCCGTGTTCCAGTTTGTGCCCATTGCCCCTTGTCCTGTCACTGGGCACCATTGAAAAGAGTCTGGCCCCATCCTCTTGACACCCACCCTTTAGATATTTATAAGCATTGATCAGATCCCCTCTCCGTCTTCTCTTCTCCAGAATAAACAGACCCAGCTCTGTCAGCCTTTCCTCATACGAGAGATGCTCCAGTCCCCTCATCATCCTTGTGGCCCTCCACTGGACTCTCTCCAGTAGTTCCCTGTGTGTCTTGAACTGGGGAGCCCAGAGCTGGACACAGAACTCCAGATGTGGCCTCACCAGGGTCAGAGTAGAGGGGGAGGAGAGCCTCCCTAGACCTTCTGGCCACACTCTTCTTAATGCACCCCAGTATAGCACTGGCTTTCTTGGCCACGAGGGCACCTTGCTGGCTCATGGAGAGCTTGTTTTCCACCAGGATTCCCATGTCCTTTTCTGCAGAGCAGCTTCCCAGCAGGTGATCCTCTAACCTGTACTGGTGCTTGGGGTTATTCCTTCCTAGGTGCAAGACCCTTTACTTGCCTTTGTTGAATTTAATCTGGTTCCTCTCCGCCCAGGTCTCCAGCCTGTCCATATCTTGCTGAATGGCAGCGCAGTCTTCTGGTGTATTGACCACTTCTCCCTTGATTCTGCCAGTTAAGACTGTCTTTCAGTTGCCTTCCTCCTGGTGAACTTATCTCATTTCCTACGAAAACAACCCCAAACCTCTGTTATCTACCAATAACCATATATTTCCCAAGCTTTTCACAGAAAGTGATAAGCCAAATGGCAAATGTGATGGATATGAGAAGGAGGAACAAAACACCTTCTCTTACTTCCAAGCAAGAATAATGTAAGGACGAGATGGTACTGGAGTTCTCATGTCTAGTAGACTGTGTTGCTGAAGGAAAACACAAAACCTCCAATAGCTGAAGTCAGGTAGAATTACTACCAAGTGATGACAGTTCAGGTTAGGTCTTCTCATACGATTGTTCTCAGAAGGCTCTGAAAATTTTCATGGGACATTTTGGATTACAATGGAAAAAAAAAATAAAGTGCTAAGATTTTAATGAGGTAATTTGAACTCTCTTATGCCTTCAGCTGAAACTATTGTTTGACCAAATCAGGAAGTACATAGAGAAATCCTGACTCAGGGGAAGAAACAGTTTCACCACCAGCTAGAACAACCTACACGTTGGCCATCACATGAACTGGCTCTGTTTTCATGCCTACCTTGCTGCCTTTAGGAGCACAATAAAAGACCTCTACTTTGTGCAAAGAAGGGCCATAGTCAGGAGGCTGGAGGCCAGAAGATTCCCCTTCCTCCAAGATTTCTGAACTTAAAAGTCTTGTATCAATGCAGCATAAAAAGAGTCCTATATCCTAGGTTTTTAAAGCTGAAAACCAGAGATGATATATCCAAACCTGTAAAGAAATGCATCCCAATTTGTTTCCATCTCTGGAAATCATTTACAGATAAATGTTATAACTCCAAATACCGCCATGGACAACTTAACTCCCACAGGATTCATTAATCTGCTTTTAGCTACTACTATCATATTTGGTTCTTACCTGTGAATATGGATATCTTGAATGTATTCCTTTGTATGAATAAGAAGCTTCAGAAGGCTCTCTCCAGTGGAAATATAGAACAACTATTTCTTAAAGGAAATGGCCAATGGAAAAATAAAATCGACAGGCTGTAAAAATAAAAAAAAAAATAAGATAAAAACTTTTAGAGAGTGATATCTATACATTAATTTGACATAGCAATTAGAAATATATTTTATATATTAGAAAAAAAATAATTGTATTATTGCTAGAATACGGGTGTCATCCATGTCTTGGAGACTTCATACAGTTGAAATTTACCCAGCAATGAAAACCTGCCTAGAGTTGTTAAATACTGCAATGTTTGACTGCTCATCCGTCACAGTTGCCCCTGTTTTAGTGTGAAAGTGCTGCCCTGCAAGAGGTTTTACGTACCATTCATTTATTTATTTAAATTACTTCTACAAGGACAAGTGAGTTCTGGGAAATGCACCAGACCCTGGTCCCTAGAGACTCAACTTCTTCTATTTACCCAAAGAAAAACTAACAAGAAATTACTCTAGATCCAAAATGCTGTGCTCCCCCTTCCCCTTCTCTACCCACACAAAAGCCCACACTAAGAACTTCAGATACTATCTCCTGGAAAATTTCCATTTCTAAACTGAAAGCAAGAGTCACACTGAGTATATGCTGCCTAAATTGGAATTTGTCTGAAATTTAGGGGTTCTCGTCTAAGAAAGCAAATAGGAACACTTGTTCTCTGTTCCACCTGCTCCTGGCAGTACTTAATCCCTCTTAGAATAAAACGTTAATCTACCTCAGACTGAGAAATCTTCAGTGCTACATTCACATATAAAACTACTAACATATTACCTCAGCATATCCTGGTTATATTATGTAATTTTTTTTTTTTTTTTCAATTCTCCTGTAAATAAAATGTTCACGTTCTTTCAGAGAATGGAAGACCAGTGTGAACTCCCAGTTCATGTTCCTTATTTTCTAGAACAGTGTCCTAAATATTAGGATATACAGAGGACTAGGTCCTCCTTTGTTCAGTTTATGAATTTTGCATTTCTCAGTTAGAATATTAGAATAAATTTCTCTTCTATACAGTGTAGTGTAAAATAAGCAATCTAAATATAATGCTGGGTGTTTTGCCCTACCTTTTAAAAAAATAAAATATTATGTTATATTTTTTTTTATCCTTGCCTATGTTTACTCCAAATTTATAATATTTCCTTTATTTAGGAACATCACCATTCATACTATTCAGTTTTTGCTTTTAAATGGAGTTTTTCTGCATTTACTGTGGCTTGTCTTTCCTGCCAATCTCTCCTACCTACCTGGTAACTAAGTAAAGGATTCTGACTGACTTGAAGAACAACTCTCAGTCTGGGATTTTTTCTAAGAATCAACCTCTTCTCCTTTCCTCTGTGATAAGAGAATGATAAACAGTTACATGCATTTTATCCTCATACCTTAACAGTAATTGGAATCATAAATAAAGGTTATACATACAAATCTATTCTTCTGTGACTGTTTATCTGCCCATTATGTTTTGATTGAGCATATAACTTTCCCGGAGGTATAAAATTTCTGTGCAATTTTAGGACCAGGTATGCTTCTGCTGTCCATAAGAAGCTGATTATCTCTTCAATAAGCTATCCATACTTAGGACAATAAGGACTTCCATACCAACATTGCTTCATTAAGCCAAAACTTGAACAGAAGTAGGTACTTCAAAGATTTCTTTAAAAGCTTTAAAGGGTAATGTTTCAGTTACATACACGTTCCCCAAGCTAAAGATGTTTTTGGTTTTTTTTTTTTTTTAAATAGATTTCTCTCACATGCCTATTAGCCATATAAATTAAGTGTCTAGCCTAAACTGGTCACTTGGCTCCCCTTCCTCCCTGCTAATGAAAGAGTTTATAGAGGACACTTGTCTCCATTCTGTGATACATGTCCAGCCCAGTGCAGCTACCTGACTCTTCCATGACTATTGTAGCAGCCCACATAGCTAACTTAAACCAGCTATCTCCATCACAAAGTTAGATAAAATCAACAGACATTAATCCTTGTTTTATTTCCTGTATCTCACAGTCCATATATGCTTTTTAACACTCTTGAACTGAAATTCAAATCATGATTATGACTAATGCATATCTTGGTATACCTTTCCCTGGTAATGATCTTTAGCACACTATTTTCTTCTTTGTATGAAGATCCTTGCCTGTAATGAAGTCACTTACCAAAGTTTAAAAAACCTCACTGTAATTTTCTACAGTTTCTGAATTTTTTTTTTCCTGAATCCTCTCCATTTTTTCCATAACACCTTTGGAAGAAAAAAAAAAAAAAAAAAAAAAGAAATATGAAAGAAAGACAATCAATCAGCGTTAACCTAGGAACTTCCATCCAGTTAAACATCATCCACAGACTCCATATTCTCTTTGGACTTGGGTTTTCCTAGATATGGATCCTCACTGAGTGGGTGCAGACTATGCTACTTCTTCCTAGATTTCTTAGTTTCCATTGAGCTTCATTGAACTGAGGCTTTTTACTCAGTGACGATCCACACTAAGTTGAATGAGATGCCAACCTTATCCTTATTTATTGTGTTTATTTTTTTTTTTCTCCTGCATTTTATGATTAGCAATGTTATATTTATATTTTATGCTTACTTCACAATCATTAATGGAGATAATAAATAATGTAAGGCCTCATAATTATTCTTCCACAGGAGACACCCTTCTAAGAGACATAGCTGATACATTTTTTTGCCCATGCTGTATTGAGTGTTACTCTTTCTTCTGTTCTGCTAAAATGCAAAAGCAAAGTGGGAGACTGCCTACTTGCTCTTGTCCAGGCTGCTGTTGGGAGCAGGTTAAATTATCTAAATGGATAACAAACTGCAGTTTCTCTGGGACATGATAATTTAGGAGAGGCTTCTGGTGAGTGGGGTTAGCAAAAGAATGACTTATGTAGCTAGTAGGGAATCTGCAGCCATTGCTCCTCATGCAATTTACGTGGGCTACAACCCACGTGTTGGTGTTTCTTCTTCCTTAGTCTTGGGTTTTTGGGGGTTAGTTTTATATGTTTTGAGACAATCTGTTTGATCTTTCTTCCTCTTCTCATTTGCCCACAGCTTTGCTTACAAAGCTATCTGTTAGTTTGTTAGATAGTTGTCATATATGGTGTAAATTCTTCACAATTGCACAAGGTTAAGCTAAAGCTAATCAACAGTTAAACAGTCATTGTGACAATTTACTGCTACAACAATGAACAAGCTAAAATATCTCAAAACCAGCCAAGACAAGTCCAGGCAAGTCTGACAGGTCCTGAGGCTTTACACCGTTCAGTTAAAACAAGCCTTGACCTGTTATCATCATGTTGTTACTGTAAACCCCATGGCTTCTTATTAGCATTGGCATTACTGTATTACTGGGCTGTAGAATCTGAGGAAACACAGAGCAAGAAATGTGGCAGCCAGAAACACAGCCACACTTCAAATGTGACCCTAAATTGTGGGTTTTTTTCAGGATTCACCATTTGGAGTCGCACAAATGCACAAAAACACCTGGTAGCACCGGGGATGCCCTTGAGCATCCTGCCTGGTTTCCAGCTGGTGCTGCAGAAAGTCACAGGTTTCCCAAAGGTTCTTGACCATTTCTGACAAAACTATGCGCCTGCCCTGCTACTGCACCAGGACATCTCACACAGAAGTATGAACATATGAATGAGTAACAGCTGAGCTCTAGTTTTCTATAGATTCTGAAGGGACTGGTTGTTTTGTTAATTTTGCTTTTGGAGTTGGATTTTGGGGTTTTTTTTTTGGTTGATTGGGGTTATTTTGATATGTTATTAGGCCACCTTTAAACATTTACTGTTTATGCTGTTATTATTTAGAATTGGCTTTGTAAATTTAATGACATGTTCTCTTCCAGCTGAGGTGAGCACCTAGATATGCGTATGCTCATTTGGAGTTCACTGAAATGAAGGTGGTTCAAACAGTCATTTAAAAATTAAAAATAAAGAACCTGAGAGGCCTTTATTAGTCAAGCCAAAAGAACAAGCTCTTTTAGCATTTTATTTTCCAGTTCTTTGTAGATTTAAGATGAAGGCAAAAGTTAAATTTCAAATTTATTTGGTGGTTTAATTTGGATTTCTTAAAGATACTGGAAATAAAGACTTTCATTTACTGGTGACCAAATGTAGTTTAAAAGGAATGTATAAAATAACACAGGGCTCAAAGATGGGGGACAGAAAGAAAACCACGTGGAAAACAAAAGACTGGTTTTTTGGACAGTCAAAATTGTTAGCTGTTGAAAAAAACTAGAAATGGAAATGAGTTTTTATCTCTGATTCTCCTTATATCAAGAGATACCACTCTGAAAGGCAAGCTACAGAAAGTATATGTTACTGTGCTCAGTACACATAGGCAAAATAGCACACATAGAGCACAATGACTTGACCTGTGCAACGCAGAGGTTCAGAAAACAGCCGCTTTCTTTTGTCTTTAAATTCCAGCAGCCTTTTCATTTCTCCAGAGGCTGTTGCAGTAGATCATAGGGAGATGTGATAGAATGAGCTCTTGCTGTTAGGTCTCCAATCTAATATACAAATATCAGCCATGCCTGGGAAAGAAAAACTCAGTGTCAGCTTCTCTCCTTGAGCTCTGTGTGGAAATTGTCAATGGGGATGCCAGCCGGTGCCGAACCTGTGGCAGCGTGACGGGAGCACCTCTCCACCAGGAATCCAGCACTGGGAGCTTCTTTCCTAAAGGCTGCCAAGGACTTATCAGTAGTTAGCTGCTTTTGACCCCTTGCTGTCTGGGTTGGATCTGAATTGATAACCTTGCACTGAAAGACTGCATAAGCTATAACCAATTATTTGAATTAGCTTTCCCTTCCATGTTAAAAGATAATTTAGAATAAATTAAAAGTAACACATATTTCACAGAATAAAATTAGCCAGGAAGTCCTAGAATTGCAAAGTTCAAAACAGGAACCAGAATCTCAGGCAACCTTACCCTATCAGGTATATGCTTCAGAAAGGGAAAGGGAGAAAGCAAAAGAAGTAAATTTTTATAATACAAAATGTATAATATATATTAAATAGCTGAAGTCTACAATATGTTGAGCCTTCGTAGCAACTGCAGGAACAGAGTAAATAAGTATAATTTGTTCCTGGATTGAGGTTTTGTATTCATGATAATATTTTTAAAAGTCATTAAAAAGGAAAAAAAAAAATAATAATGTAATAAAAAAATAACAGCTGCTTCTAAATGTTTCTTCTTTCTTATTCTAGTCAACAACACTCCAAGTCTTCTACTTGGCTTCTTTCCACTTACTGCCGCTGTTTAAAGTTGGCGAACAGCCTCATCCCCATTTGTCTGCAAGTCTGGAAAGAATTTGGAGGTTCCTGAAATATCTCATCCCTATTATTCATAAAAGAACTTCAGCCCAGGAGTCCTTCTTTATGTGTCGAAGAAACCTGAGTGATATCATTAGAAATATTTCTGTAAGCAAGAGAGAGATGACACAAAAATAATTAAGACACTATGAAATATGCTAAGGTTCTGAGTGTTTAAAGTTTGGGTTTTTTTCTTCCCCTCTTCTTCTTTTTTTTTTTTTTTTTTTTTTTTTCCCTTTTCCCAAGAAATGTATTTATTTTAATTTACATTTATATTAGGTTCCCAGCAGCAGATGGAAGGAATTTAAGTCAATTTGCAATAGGAGACAGAAATTCTAGCCAATGAAAAATCAAAGAAAAATAGCAACCATCTCTTACTCTCCTTTTGGACAATTGTCTTCAGAATAATCAGCATCATGGAAAAAAATAAAAAATCTTCCCAGGCCCAGATGGGCTCCATGCTTTAGTGCTGACAGAAGTAGCAAGAAATACAGAAAAAGAAACCTGTTCATAGATCTATTTAAAATCTCTTTGGAACAATAGTAAACTGACTGGCATAACTAAACTCTGTATGTATTACAAAAAATCAAGCAACTCTGTTAAACAAAACACTTATTTAGATTAAATCAGGAGTGCGATTGGTCCTAGTCCAAGCTACAACTGACTTTCTGTGTGTGCTACACTACAGCAGATCCATCCTTCCTAAATTCAGATAACTACTCAGGAGCTTGAATCAGAAGCCTCTCCATCTCAGGTTCCCTCTCTAGTCACTGGGAAGAGATAAGCGCCTCTGTCCAATGATTCAATGCTCCTAAAATCTGAGTTAACTTCTGATGAAGACTATTATTTTCCATTGACTATAGTATGAAGCTATTCTCCAAGCACATGAAAAAAAAGTATGATGAATATGGGCTATAATATTCTTGTCTGTCTCATCTTTCCTGCATGTAACACTGTAGAATGAGATAAGTCACTATAAAATATGGAATAGAGATAATAAAAGTATTCATCGTGTCTGCTTAAGGACACACTCTTCAACCCTCGCTGGACCATGAACGATAATGCTAAGCAAATAACTTGTCACAGGCAACATCGCACTTCCATTTAGCTATTCAAACGGGCGATAGCACCAATGACTTCTTGTCATTGCCCGTAACATCACAGAATCTCCTGGAATTTGAGACATTTCCCCCTGGCAGGAGGAGGCCTCTCAGGCCTCCTGAGGATGGAAGTCCACCTTCTGTTCCCACGCCTGGCTGGCTGTCACTGTCACTCCTTACAGATGTTTCTCTAATCTCATCTCGAGGGCTGTCAAAGGTAGACACTGCACAGCTTCCGCAGACAACCTTTTCTATTGCTTCTCTAGCCTCACTGTCAAGAGCTTTTCCTAATATGTAAAGTAAATTTTCCCTGCTGGATTTTAAAACCTTTCTCTTTTCCAGTGTATCAGGACTATGAAAAATAAAGGTTATTACGTTCTTTGAAGACTGAGATCATGTCCTCCCTCACGATGCTCTTAGGCTGACAAGTATCTGTTCAATCTTTTCTCCTCAGGTGATGGTTTTTAGACATCTGATTGCTGGCCTTCCCTCCAGTCTCACTGATTCCCCCTCTATTTATCTCAAAAGGCCAGATCTAAACTGGACAATATTCTTGCTGAGGCCCAAAACTGAACAGGTTTTGTAGGGATGACCTTCAATTATGCATCTCAGCATAATGTTTACCTCCATTATGGCAATGTCATATCACTAGCTATATTCATCTAATGATCCATGAAAAAGTCATGACTTTTTTTTTTTTTCCTGTTGATCTGTTAGCTGAGCAAGACATTTCCATTCTGTATTTTCACAATCATTAGCTTTATGTATTAAAAATTGTATTTGCTTCTATTGAGGAGGGTTCCTTTTTTGAGATCTTACCTTGAATTCAAGTTCACTTTGAACTGTAATCACGTGCTGTAAAACATTTGCTGTCCCCCCTGTTCTGATGTCATCTACAAATTTAACAAACATAGTCATTCAGATCATTAAGAAAAATATTGGTTAGGACTAGACCCATAGGAAAATAGACACATTTCTCTACAGTCTGGAGATGAGAAAATTAAGAAAAAGAAACTCTGCAGTTTACTTTTCTTTTTCTACTCTTATTGGATTACTTTATAAGCTATGACCTTGTTAATATTAATATATACAATACCATTAGTTACCATTCAGTGCTATATGGCATAGTTTCCAGGTTCTGCTGGACTACTAAAACCCTGATATGCACTGTGAGTGAGTTCCTCCATGCAATTCTTTCAACCAGCTCGTAACACTCAGTATGTAAATTGCGCTTGTTTATATTGCCAATTTACCTCCTATTTAAATCACACTGGAATTTGGCCTATTGAGTTTGTGTTAATCTGCCTGGCAGGATTTGGCCTACATCGGACAGGAGGAGGGAGGAGGGATGAGGAGAGAAAGAAAAATGAAGTAATCCTCAAACATTTCTACACATTAAAAAAATGAACTAAGATAAGCTATGTAAAAATGTTTCTTTAAATTTCTAATGCACTCTACATTTTAAACACTTATTTCCAGAGGGTTAATTAGTGTATAATTCTTCCAGCAAGAGGAAAAGAATTTCCTTCCAAGCTTGAATTTGGCACAAACAATCTACATCACACTGTCATTACAATTAAACTTATTTATCTAATTTTATTTTATTTAAATATCAAGTGGATATTTTTAAGGAATGGGGGGGGGGGAGGCATGAGGGATTGAAGGTTTCAGCTCATTTTTTATCCATTGTTTGTGCAGAAAAGTACAAGTACATTAAAAATGTCAGCTCATACAGATGCTTAAGATGTTCAATCTTGCTAAAAAAATGTCCTAAGCCACTAATTCAGATAAGTTGCACTGGGTAGTATTTACTGTATGTATTGTAGACAAAGCTGCTAACAGTGCATATACTCAAGGTTTTCATTTTTCTTATAAGTTTTACTTTCAACCTCCATTTTTTCTCCTGTTCATCTGTTTCAGGCTTAGTTCTTTCGCCAAACTTATAACTTCCTTGTGCCAAAAGGAAGCGAAGAGACAAATAAAGAAAAATATTTTGGTGGCACTTGTCAGCTTATCAGCTACATTCTCTGATAATTCCTTGTGAATTGAGCATGTTTCCTCCCCAGCATGGATTCTCCATGTAAATGGAGTTTGCATGTATTAGCTTTATGAAGTGGTGGACCACACTTGAGCTGTGTCGTGCTCCAGCTCTTCCTGTTAATTGCCTGAAAATGCTTTTCATGGGGTCAGATAAGGCAGGAAAGGGGGTAGTATCTGTGCTTCTGTGGGCCTCAGGGCCACCATATATGAGATACAGTGAGATACAGAGTAGTAAGAAAGGGGAGAGATAATAGAAAATTATTAAGGTGTTGGTTTGTAAACTGAGAGTATGTAAATAACTAACATCATTTGGAACCAGGGGTAAAAACAGGAATCTCATGCATGGGGACCTGGAAGTGATTCCATTCTTCTCCCTCCTACTGACATCTGGGTAGAGGAGGAAGAATTCCAATGCTGAAGGTGGTGATGAGATTACAGGGAGGAAAATAAGCATGTAAAGCAGAAGGGCACAGTTACCAGAAGATAAGATAACAGAACTAAAATCCTGATGAAGGTGATGACAATTTTCTGGACAGAAGTGCCACAAACTGTGGTGGGGATGATGTAAATAAGACTGGTGGACGAATATAAAAGCAGACAAACTAAAATCATACAGATGGGGGCAATAGGGAACTTGGTTTAAGCAAACATTGAATTTGCCAATAGCTGTGCATTCATCCTTTGTGAGGAAGTAATGAGGAAATCGTGAGTATGACTCTTTCATGGATGAAGGTAATTCCTGCTTCATGACTAGTTACAGTATTAGTCCATATTAAGGCTGTCTGTAGGTTTAATGGCTAAACTTGGCAGAATGACACAGGTGTCAATGTGGTACAGTGTAATTTAATTTGGGGAGCAAGGTTGGGGGTTTTGTTTGTTTTTTGTTTGGTTGGTTTTTCTTTTTGTTTAGTAAATTTCATACAAGAGCAAATTAGAGCTTGTAAAGTTAAGCATTGCAAAATTAGGAAATACTGGCATTTACTCTCTTCTCTGTGACCTTAATTTAGCTACTTTGTGTTGGACTGCATTAAGATTCCCTCACCTGCATGCTTGGAAAGACTGTAGAAATAAGCATCAAGAAAACTACATATGTCATCTTCTCACACACATGCACACTCATACATACAGAACACAAGTTGCCTTTCCCAAGCAAATCTACTCACCAAACCAAGTCCGTTGCCATCTTTGCAAGTCCTGTGTGACATATAGACAATCCCGAGCTTAAACATTGATATGGAACCTCTTTAGGTACAGATGATGACACTAGCTATAAAGTAAAAGTGATCCAATACAGCATTGTCTACTGGTTTGGGCGGTTGATTTTGGAGTATCTGAAATGCAACTCTGATATATTCTGAATTGGTGTCAGCATACCAGGAGCTGCAGGAGTTCAACAGAGAGTAAACCTCAGTTCAGAAAAGGCTATCTACATCTTTTCCACATGATGAATTCCCCCACAGACTGGTTGGTGGGGCACACTGAACACATAAATCAAACTTAACTCAATTTCCGCTTTAGTTTTTAAGCCTTTCACCTTTAAAAAGAAAGCAGGATATTATCTTACGTAGTTTAAGGCCACCTTAGCAATACAAGGGAAAGCAGAAAAAAATATGTGAGGATATATATTTTTTAATGAAAACTTGGTAACCTGCAAAAATAAGCTTTTTTATTCTTTAGAAAGATGCTAAAACTGCAGTATCCACAATTTTGGGGCAACTGAGGTTTTCAAGTGTCCCTTGTGATAACAGGATCTCTACAAGAACCAATTGTGTTCAGTTTATGTACCAGCAACTCAAAGGTAGGAAAAAAATACACACAAAGGAGATGAAATTTGCTGATGATGCATAACTGAGGAAAGAAAAACAGTCAATCAAACAGAAAAAAAAGAAAGAAAGAAAAGAAGGACAACAATATAAGTCTAAATACTTTAAATGAATAAAAACACAGATGTGGGCATGTGGTTTATGCAGTTTAATATGGAGAGGGGTGGGGGAGTAGATAATGAAACTAGGCAGGATGAAGGGAATATGAAAAGGGAAAATAACTCCAGTAGGCACCAAACTACTAATATCATAAGTAAGGGAAAGCTTCAGTGGAGAGAGGACTATAACTTGAAAGCATTCAGAGCAGTTGGTAAACCACAATAGAAACCACAGGAAATAAAAACATAAAGATATTAAAGAGCTGGGAGAAATTTTTATAAAAGCTCTTCTGAGTCCACTCCATGTGACAAGTACTAAGGTTCACTACAATTTCCAAACCTGGACTGACTTAAGACTTCAACACAAATAATCTGCCAGATAGGGTTTTTAATCTGACTATTTCTTATTCACACTCACTCAAAACTGAAATTTGAAGTGAATCTAAGAAAAAGAAAACAATGAGTGAGCTTTAACCACAAAACATAAATCTACATGTTTCTGCAAACAAACTCCATTGGTTTCTTTCTTGCTTTTTTTTTTTTTTTAATCACACCTTTTTTTAAGAAATTGTCTGTCTTGTTATTTCTCTTTAGTTTCTTTTGGGGGAGTGTGCATATATTTGCACATCTAAAAATGTGTACAATAATAATAAGATGCAGGTTTTGTAAAGGATTTTGTAATTGATCTGAAGAGTTGTAAGGCATTGTTTTGACTAAAGACAACTGCACCAACTTTCTCCTCTCGAAGGCCTGGAGGAGGCTGTCTCTCCACTTTGCATACAAAAGCATATTCAGGTTTCTCACCCGTACCTACCCAACCACCCACAAAGCAAAGCAAATAGCAGCATGGAGATACCTTGACTTCGCTAACCAGACTGTAAGTTCATCCTTTGCTAAAACCATGTCCACACGCAGGAGGCGTCACAAAATCTTTCTTGGTGTTCATATAAAGAATACTAATCTTGAGTAATTTCTGCCCATTTATTACAGAAGTCAGAGGTCCCAAAGGGTATCTGACCCAAAGTTACTTGCACGATGACAAAGGACATTAAGCAGTGACCTCCTACAGATCACTGAGGCTCCTGCAGTCCATCAGTCCAGTCAGTGAGCAAGTTTAACAGCAAAAATACAGATAAATTCTGGAGAATAAATAGAGTTAATATTAAAATAGACAAATTAAATACATAGTTGTATAGACAGAGCAATTGATTCTGGCAGTTAGAATTTCTTAAATATTTTTAATTTAATAATTATTATAAATAATTATATAATATTATATAATATATAATATATAATATTTATATATAATATATAATAATTATTATAAATAATTATATAATATAATAATTATTATAAATAATAATTAATTATTTATAATTAATAAAAAATATTAATTTCTTAATATATATTTATATTAATATATATATTAATTTATATAATTATTATAAATAATTATATAATATAATAATTATTATAAATAATAATTAATTATTTATAATTAATAAAAATATTAATTTCTTAATATATTTTTAAATATATTTAAACATATTAATATTGAAGTAAAGTTTTCTTTTACTGAGCCTGAAATTCATTACACATATATATTTGTTACACACTTCCTACTTTTCTTGCTTTTATAAATCAGCATTATCTTGAATCACCTTACAGAAGATGCCAGTGTGATCATTGCATATTATAGGATACAGAAGGATAAAACCTAAATAGAGCAGACAATACTTAAAACCATACTCAAACCTTCTGAGTTCCACCTCTGTGCTCTTTCCTTTAAAGAATTAGAGAGCAGCTGAAAGGAAAAAGACATAAGGTTAAACAAAATAATTTTCCTGGCAGTAGTGATTTTTTTTATTATTTTAATTTTTTTTTTAATAACATCCACGTCATCTATTCTGCTCCTCCATCTCTTGCTCATCTTTAATGTAGAAAAACAAAATCTTATGGATGTTTTGTTTGAAATATGCTGCTTTAACTCTGTGAAGTAGAATATGAGCTTTCACTTGACACAGTCAGATCACCAGTAAACTGTACAAAAAAAACCTCCTAAAACCCCTTTGGCAATAATCAGTGGTCATACAAACCAACTTAATGTATGACATCAAGACAGACAGATTTATATTCAGAGATTGACATAACAAAGACCATTTGATACTGGAGATACAGGATAGTTGTGGGCGTAGTTGTTAACTTAAAAATTGGAAGTTATTTTGTAAAAGGCAGTGAATTTCTGACTTGTAATTGTGTGAATAAAGACCATTATCCATTTTACTCTGTGGTAAATACCTTTCAAGATGCTACATTCTTTACTCAGACTTCCCAAGAGGTAAATTATCCCCTTTTATTGTGTATGATAATGTAAACATAATTGGTACCATATTGATAAAAAATCCATTAGAAATTTTGTGAGATTTTTCAATGAACTTATTTTAAGAGAAATTAGATACTGTCCTGTCCCACTCGGTGGGTTAGGGTGAGGTTAACTTTTTAATTCTCTATGCAGTAATCAGGAGTAACGCCATTTACTCTAGAGATTCAAACAAATCACAAATCTACTTAAAACTCAGCAGAGCTACAAAAGATAGAGGCTTGGCAAAAGTTACAACAATATTTAAAACTTAGTGGAACTATGAAAGACAGTGCATTAGCAAAACTTGTAACAATATTATCCTAATGTGTCGACAGTCAAGTTAGAGACAGAGAGAGTGATAGAGAGGAAAAGAAAGAGAGAAAGAGAGAGAGAGAAAGAAAAGCTGTCACCACCCTTGGATCCAGCGATGTTCTCTGCTCATAGTTGTAGTCTTCAGCTGGTGGGCGCACGCCGAAAAATTATGTTTCCCCTTTTTATAATGCGATGTGCCCGCCCCATAGGCGGGGGTCTGTCATCGCTGAGCAGGCGCAGTATGTGCTCAGGAATGTTCAGAAATGTTCTGGAAATGAGTCGGTGGGTTGTGGGGGTCTTGAGGATCTCACTGCTCCCCCGTCCTCCCTTCAGGGCTGACCAAGTAGTGATGACCTTTCACAGGCACACGCACGCAGAAGACAGGCAGTCTTTATTTGCATGTTTCAGGAATAGAGGAGTGGTCTCACAAGACGTTATCCTGCTTCCACAGGTTCCATTCTTGATCGACACTCCCTCGTCACCAGCCCATCCCTGTCCATGTCAAGACGGGTGTTTGCAGCATTCACTTGTTATCAGAGACTTACAGATACTTAACCTGCTCAGACACTTTTAGACATTATTAGTCATCTATAGCTTTAGGCATTTGTATATCATCACAAATCTGGTGGAAAGTGCATATCAATCCAGATGTGACAATGGTCTCCTTACTTGAAACAGTGACAACCATGTGCTTCATCCGTTGGTCTTGCATCAGAAACCTCTCTAAAAATTTGTAGATCTAGAGTAATGGAAGGAAACAATTTGCCTTATGTTATCTCAGCACTCATGCAACCTAAAAGAAGCTTACATGCCTGGATGTGCGGCCATAGAGCCTTGTATTCAAAAGTTCCCACTACGGTGCCCATCTCTGTCATTTAGGGCTTTGAGAGGAGATACGTGATGCTCAGCAGTGTATATTGCTAAATGGATGAGTGCCTTTTGCTCTTTCCAACTCAGTAACCATCAGAAGACACAAATTGACTTTCACTAGTAGAGATATGTCAGACCACAAAGGATTGGTGTAAATATGTTGAAGCTGATAAATATAACAGGTGGAAATGATCCCCTACTTCCCCATATCTACAACTCTATGCTTGATTGTGGAGGTGTGGAAATATAGCAAGCAAAAGCTGATATCATTGGCTCAGGTTAAGTCATTACTAACCAAAGGGTAATATACCTTGCAGTGTGAAAGCAAAAGGCTGTGGCACTCACAGCTTTTAATTTTCAAAGGCCTGAAAACCAAATCTTTGAACAGAAAATTACTTATTCCCCTGTAGAACTCTGGGGAACTGTTTGTTTCTGATTTCTGTTTCTTTTTTTTTTTTAAGTAGGAAATGATATTTTTATTTAAATAATCATCTGCAGAAAAATATTGGGATTTTAAATATGACAGTCCAGCCCCCCCCCCCCCAAAAAAAAAAAAAGCAAACAAGAATTTATCTCTCTCCCTGAAGTGGGAATCAAAACTTTTTTTGGCAGCCAAAGCCTTTCCAAGTTATATTTCTTATCAATTTTTGAAGTTTTCAGTATCTCAACAGAAGCTGTAAAAATCTGATTAAAAATTGTGAGAATAAAAAATTATAAAATTATTTATTTGTATGTTGTTTTCAATGACATTATTTTAATAGAAAAATAAACCAAAATTACTTTTTTATTATTTATTAAAGAGCAGAAAAGCTGACACTAAAGCTGTCTGTAGAGAAAAGGACAAAGAAAAGTAAAAAAAAAAAATATATATCTCCAATTAAGTACAATATCTTTATTTTGAAAAGCTTTTAGGTCCCAATGCAATTTACCTGAGACTGTAAGTCAGAGGACCCTTTTATTCCCTGAATACTCACTCTGGCTATCACTTAATACTGATTTAACAACCACAAGAAGAACTATGCTGTTTAAATATTTAACATTCCATTCAAATGTGAGACAGCACAGTGGAAATTGGTTCACAGTCTCTGACACAGGGTCCCTTATAGGAGAAAAGTAAGGACATGTAAGAGCAGAAGTCAGAAAGTCAAAGGCACAAAATGAGGTACTATTAGCAAAGGATGTAAAATGGATCAAGGAAAAGTTTTCGAAGAGTCGGAGAAATGAAGGCTGGACAAAAGAAAACGTTAAGTCTGCTACTTAGCAGAGGGGGAAGAAGCAGATAATAGACGAGAAGGAGAAGGCTGAAATGCTTAATGGGTGTGTTGCTCTAGCTTTCAGTGAAAAGACTGATATTAACAAGGTACTTAAGGCAGTGATAGTTAACAAGGGAAGAAAGAGGTCACAAGGCAGAATTAGGATAGCCCAGGTTAAAGAATATTGGGATAACCGGAACATTGTAAAATCAGCGAGGCCTGATGAAATTTAATACACACTGTTAAAGTGTCTGCCAGAAGAGGTGTAAGGGAACCTTTAGCAACTGTTTTTGAGAACTCAAGGTCCAAATGAACTTGGAAAGGGCAGTTATATTCTGGGATTTGAAGGACGCGTATCAATGAAACTGCAGGTCAGAAATTTTATCTTCTTTGGAACTCTGTTAATTAGCATTAGACCTCAAATGCATTTGAATCCTCTTGTCTGCCCCAAAAGCAAATACAAAACTATTTTTCTATTTGTCAGGAGGAGAATGAGCATGAATCCCTGGCAGTCTGGGGAACATACATACCGATCCAGCGATCACCAGTGCCAAAGGAATTCTTTCTGTGAACTTCGATGGGCTTTCCATCAGCACGTCTTTGAAGTGCTCTGAATGAGAATGAGAAGGGGATTACAAGTGTAAACAGAAGCTGCAAAGTTCTGGTCTATTTTCATAGGTCCAGCAGAGAGGATTACAGAAAGCAAAGAAAAAAGTATGAATACATTTATTTGGGGGTTTAATAACTTAAAGCTCAGCACATAGCATAAATATATGTTTTAATTTTCTACTGGCTTAGGCCAGACAATACAGAAAGAAGCAAACAGTTTAATAAGTATATGGTTTCAATCGCATCTTAAACAGGATTCAACTTTCTGTTTTCATAGCACATCTAAAATGAAGAGAAAGAAACTAAAGACAGAGCACCTGATTCTACTCAAACTTAAAAATCTTTTATACAGTTTGTGAGAATTGTCAAGAAATGAAAATGTGCAATCTAGAATCTTACAAATGAGAGTAAAAACATAGCAATAGTATTATTTTTACAGTCTGGGTGCCTGACTTTTTAGCTAGATGGGTGTGAAAAAACATTTGACTAACTTGGAGATGAAGTTGCATGCGTAATTTGCAAGCATTAAGAGGGTTACATGTGCAGATTGAATAATTATGTACACACAGTTATCATTTGACATTTGCCCACACAATTATCTAATCTGTGCCTAGAACTGCGTACTGGACTTGACTGTGTCTGACACTTGCTATCAAACGGAGTGAAGTTCACAGGCAACTTCCCTGAGGTCCTGTGCTTTTGCTAGCAACTTGGGGAACAGAATGTATTAACTTTCCCTAGAGACAATTGTCTTCCAAGGATCTCAGCTGCAAAGAAAACACAATACAGTCTTGATATGTGGAGGAATGGCATGAAATTAATGAAAATAAATTTTCAAAGATAAATAAAATGTAAAAGGATTAACTACACTATGTAAATACAAGTTCAGGGGATACTGTGTATGGACCAGTACAGCAACAAGTCATCAGGAGGATACAAGGAAAATAGCATTTTCACTACAATATTGTCTTGGATGTTACAATAGCCCGGGAACATTCACAGGCTTTCTCACATGGCAGAGGAAATAGTCCCAGGAAGATGAACATGGCTACTCAACTATGTATGCAAGACTTTGTAAGATCAAAACTTCACGTCTTGTTAAAAGCATTATGTAGATTGGGTAGTGAAAAAAAAACAACACCTGACATAGTTAAAATATATCTGCATATTTTGAATCCATTTGGATAATCATTGCCACTTGCCACCATGCTGATTTCAACCACATCTATTTAATTTTCATAAACAGTAAGTCCTGAACTTGTCGGACATGTTGAGCATATGCAGTTAAATTGCAATGAACTTCACTTTTGAACTTGCAAATGTTGACATGTCCTTCTCTTTCTCTCTCTTTCTCCCTCTCTATTTTCTTGGCAACTAATGCCATGCTGGAACATTGTGCACTATATTTCAAAAAGAAAAGACTGATTGGAATGGATTCAGAGAAGAGCAAGAGAATCATAAAAAGTACTGGAAAATAACACTGCCAGGTTGAGAAAAGGTTAACGGAGCTGGTCACGTTCATTCTGGCAAAAAGGAGATTGAGAGGAGACATAAAATATCTGTCTACAAATATGTAAAGGGACATTGTAAAGGGAGGAGGAATGAATTATTCTCCCCAGTCCATGAGAGGCAAGAGGTAACAGGCTTATGCTACAGCAGGAAATATATGTTAAAAATCAAGCATGTTGAATAATAGAAAAATGTGTTTGCAAGTATGTTTGCTTAATCTGAGCTGGCATTATTTATCTCCTTTTTGTTTGGTTTAGTGCAAAAATTCTGACAAGCATTTTCTCTTTATATACATGTTAGTAAAAGGGCAATTATTCTCAGGAACACAGAATGCACTCAAAAAGCATGATAAAGGATGTGCTACTGACTACACTGCCAGACCGATAGAAAGCATGCATTTGTGTTCAAATTCAGAAATATTTATGTTGAACCTTTGCTGCGAGTTTGTGTTTAAAAGCACATCACTTCTTATTTGAGATGTTCAAGACTATTAAAATAGGTTTGGCTCTCACATGAAAGTTGAAATTAGCCTCTCTATTCCAGCAAGTTTCTCCTTTCACAAAACCAAAACTTAAGTGCATGCCTAAGGTTAAGTAGGAGACTATTCTCCCTGAAGGCAGTACAGTCAAAAGGTCTACTTTTTATCATAGTTACCATCTATCAAAATCGTTTACCTTGATTGAAATGGTCTCAATAAAGATCAGGATCAGGCTTGCATTTCTGAATCTACTCATTAATTTGAAATTGTCTTCCAAAGAGTGTAAATTAGCACAGCTTTATTGACTCTGATAGAACCATTGTAATCCACGTCTCTGTACATATCCCTCATAGCGACTATGACACCATACCTTAATATCTGTCTATGAGTAGTCCATAAAGTAGTCAGCTTCTCTCCCATACTCTCCTCTGAGCATGTAAGTGCTAGTCTATTATTATTTTAACAAGCAGTAAAATGCCACTAACTCCAGGGTGGAACGTGGCAGCTGTTTAACGGTGGGCAACAGTGAAGCACATCATCGGAGGGGAGGAAGCAAAGAAGAATATTGTCTGAAACTGAAACCAAAGGGAGCATTTTAAGTAGCTAGAATGTAATTATTCCATTTGGAATTTAGCCAGATCATCTGGCTATCCCCCCTGTACTTGCATGGGGGGCAGGGGGAAACCATAGATTTCTGATGGCCAAAAATGGTCAAGCCCTTGGTTTTACATCCCATCCATCTGAAAGGACTGTGGTTGCACTTAGCTATTCTCATTCAGAACCACTTAAAAAGGTGAGCTCCTGTATAATTGGAATTTTAAAGGAGTTCATGTTGTGTTTATGGAGCAATCACTACTAAATGATTTCATTTAAATTTTTCATAAGCTACACTTTATGAAAAATTAAAAGAAATAGACTCTTCAGAAGCCTTGCTAGGAAATAAAGTCTCTTAAAGGAATACACATGCCATCTAATCACACATATTTTCAAATGTCAAATTTGCTGCATACAGATAAACAGAAGATGGCATTAATGGGGAGAGAAAGAGGCAGGCACTTTTTGCTTACTGTGTCAGTAGTTTACATTCAACTAGAACATCAGAAATGGACTGCAGTTTACAACACCACAGAGATATTCAGTCCAGCAGTGCCAGCCCTCAAAAGGATGGATATGAAATGATGGATCAGTGAGGGAGAAAGGGTATTCTTTGTGCCTTCAGTTGACACAGGCCTGCTTTTTAGCCAAAATTTTAGGTAGATAGGAGCAAAGATAGCTTGAGCAAGCAGACATAGTCCTACTGGTCGGTAATAAGGACTCTGTTTGAATGAGGGGTCCTGGGGTTAAGTCTGTGTCCAGCTGTGTTATTCCAGTAGGCAGTGTCACAGCTGGATTGCTGCTGGAAAGTGAGTGATGGATCTTTTCCAGGGAACTTAAGAGCAGAGATAGTGAACCTCTGGTCTTTAGTCAGAGCCCAATAGTGAGTTATATGTACAGTGCTTGGGCAATACTGTATCTCGGCACATGCGTTTTGAGGACCTTTACTTCAACTAATGTCTGCAGTCTGAGATAGCTAACCCATTGCTAGCCGGGACTTTTATGAATTGATGCAGAGTAAACATTTAAAGTGCTTAAAATGCTTTCAGCATCTAATCCATATGGCTTTATTTATGTAAGATAACCTACATATCCCAAACCAGTAGGAGAATTACAGAGCTATCAGAAAGATGTATTCTGCTATTTAATGTAAAGTTTAATTTTTAACATCCAAAACTCTGTTTGGATTTCCAGTGTTTCTGCTAAAAAAAAAAAAAAAAAAAAAAAAAAAAAAAGAGCAAAACTAAAACTCCCAGAGTTTCTGGAAATAAGAAATGAAAATTCATTGATTGAGATCTGTGGGAAAAAGAAACTAAAAACTGATCAATGAAAAAGTTTGTTCTTTGAAAAACTCTTTCAAATTAAAAGAAAAAAAAGTGCCTCATTAAAATGAATCTAGGTTGATTTACAGTAGCTGTAATCAAGGGTTACCCGACCTTATAAGCTGTGCTATTCCATTTATAATAAATCTCAGCAGTTAAAAATAGATGAGCTTAGGACAGATAATAAAAGGAACAGTTTTAGAAAGTTACAAGATTATTACAGAGAGGTTTCACCATGCCATCTGTCGACAGCAGCTATGGTAGTGCTATGATGAAGTAGGGAGGTGTTTCTGAAAGGTGTTTGATACAATTAAACCTCTACCCGTTTTTCTGTCAGAGTTTGCCCGAGCCTAATGTCTAGACACATGAACTGAGGTGGACCAGCAATTTCTTCTTTGAAGAAAGCCCATTTAATGTGGGAGTTCTGCCTCTGTAGGAAGGCTGCAGCAGACATGTAGAAAACTTTCCTTGTTTATTTTCCTTGATTTTAAATAAAGCAAACAGTAATCAGACAGAGCTTTTACTCCTTGCAATATTGCCCATTGCAGCTGACACTTCTGTGAATTGTTGGATTTCTGAAGTGTATCCAGATGAATGCTACAAAGGGGAAGATACCTAGTGTGTCACTGGTATTACAAGGATAGATGTTGTCAGGCTCACATCTCCTTCCATGGGGGCAGACACATACCATCACCAAAGCCAGCTGGGGTTCAGGCCTTTTCCTCAGCATGTCTGCTGCAAGGGGCACCCTGCAGACATGTGCCCATGGCAGCCTAATAGGTGCCACATCAGCAATCCATGTTGACATCAACCTCCGCATCTGGCTTTCCCTCTTTTCTCCCAGCAGTGGCCACATGTTTGTCTCTGTGGCCAGCTGTAGTTGTCTCTTCCCACCCACAGAGATTTCTCCTACAAAGATATTACTCCCCATGTATTTTTAAGGTCATACTATACCCACAGGCTGTACACAGTTGTTTAAGCCATCCTGTGACTTTGTTAAAATGGTACTAAGTCACTGCCTGTATGATGTCGGCATCAGCTGTTTTCTTGTGACTTGACTTCTCTCTTCTCTTCTCTTCTCTTCTCTTCTCTTCTCTTCTCTTCTCTTCTCTTCTCTTCTCTTCTCTTCTCTTCTCTTCTCTTCTCTTCTCTTCTCTTCTCTTCTCTTCTCTTCTCTTTTCTCTTCTCTTCTCTTCTCTTCTCTTCTCTTCTCTTCTCTTCTCTTCTCTTCTCTTCTCTTCTCTTCTCTTCTCTTCTCTTCTCTTCTCTTCTCTTCTCTTCTCTTCTCTTCTCTTCTCTTCTCTTCTCTTCTCTTCTCTCTCCTCTCCTCTTCCTCTTTAAACCTTTTCCTTTAAAACCTGAAAATAGAAAAAAAGCTGTTCACTTAATGAACGTTTCTAAAAACAAAAGTATAATAGACAGGAAGAATTTTGAATTAAGCTGAAGAAGTTAATTCAAATGTTAAGAACGAATCGACTTTCTAATAGAAATAATGCCTACAGTCTAAAAATATAGAGATTTTTTTAAAAATTTCTTTTCTTAAATTATACTTTAGGGTTTTTTTGGGGGTTTTGTTTGTTTGTTTGTTTTTTTGACCCCAAATGTCCAAAGAGCTCTGTTCATCAAAGAAGTACTGGTTTCTGAAAACTTTAAAAGAAGGCAGCTACATAATGAAAGTGAGGAAAATTTTAAAATTACTTTTGCTTGCTTAGCAGGCCTTGTAAATCAAAGAAAATAAGGAAAGAGTCTGGTGCCTAAACAAAAATATGGCAAAAACTGAAATCTTTTCCAGGTTCTTTGTCCAGATACATCTACACAATATGTTTATCATGTTTATATGCACACACACATGCACACACACATGCAAAAATGAACATAAATATTTTCTGATTTCACCGATTTACATGGAAAGCTTTTTATCATTTCCCTACTATTTCCTTATTAATTTAATTGGCTGGTAGTTATCTGAGCTTTCAATGGAAAATAAAATAGCTTAAAAAACCTCAACCATTTGTATTTTAAAATACGTTTTTTTATTATTTAGAATATTGCAACTTTTATTTGATGAAAGTTACTATTAACATATTTTCATAATCTTTTCAGCCTAGCAACAGCAGGAGTAAAAGGTGTGAGGGGCATGCAATATTCATGAAATTAAGGAGAGTTGAGATGAAAGGGAGTTCCATTAGGGAGACCAAGTGTGACAATATGACACATATTTGCATATTTTACACTTTAAATCTTTTCAGCACATCCAAGTTGATATATGGATGTAAACATGCATTGCCAGTTTTTAGCATATTATAAGCCCTCAAGACTTTGCATGCATTTTAATATGTTTCATTATTGCTGTAGATTTTAATTTTGAAACCACACAGCTTTGATGGAAGAAAGCTGGAAGTCAAAGCATCTGGCCTCTGCTTCAGGCAAGCACAGCCTTTTCCTTGAACACTTTTTCTATAAGCAAGTCTATTTATTTGTGTGTGTGCGATCTCTGTGTGTGTGTGCGCGCGCGCGCAAGGGGTGACAAATGTGCAATAGTTTTTATTTGATACATGTACTGCTGAAGTGTTTAGGAGGAGAGGAGAGGAGAGGAGAGGAGAGGAGAGGAGAGGAGAGGAGAGGAGAGGAGAGGAGAGGAGAGGAGAGGAGAGGAGAGGAGAGGAGAGGAGAGGAGAGGAGAGGAGAGGAGAGGAGAGGAGAGGAGAGGAGAGGAGAGGAGAGGAGAGGAGAGGAGAGGAGAGGAGAGGAGAGGAGAGGAGAGGAGAGAGAAGGGGAAGGGGAAGGGGAAGGGGAAGGGGAAGGGGAAGGGGAAGGGAAGGGGAAGGGGAAGGGGAAGGGGAAGGGGAAGGGGAAGGGGAAGGGGAAGGGGAAGGGGAAGGGGAAGGGGAAGGGGAAGGGGAAGGGGAAGGGGAAGGGGAAGGGGAAGGGGAAGGGGAAGGGGAAGGGGTGGGAAGGGAAGGGAAGGGAACGGAAAGGAAGGGGGAAGGGGGAAAGGGGAATAGGGAATAGTGAAAGGGGAAAGGCAAGGGGAAAGGCAAGGAAACCAACTACACTCTGTGGGTGTGCAGATGTGCTAACCTATTTATTTATTTATTTTTCCAGTTTCTGTAATTTTCTGATTCTCCACAAATACAGAAAATACTGTAAGGTCCATGTTTATGGTGTTATGGCTTTTTTATGGTTTTGGGTTTGTTTGTTTGTTTGTTTGTTTGTTTGTTTTTAACAGTACTTCACCATCTACATGTGATGTGTCAATTTATACTATCAGAAATACAGTATTACTCAATGATATAAACAATGTCATGAATCATAATAATATGATAGCTGGCACTTATCTTGTGATCTTCATATCATAATACTTTGCAAATGCTAATTCATCCTTTACATTTCCTTGGGTAGGTGCACTGACACCATCAGTACTCAAGGGATAAATGTATTTTTACATATCCATAGAATAGTCACTCAGCAGAAGCCAATACTTGACACAAACTACGTAGGTGGGTCTGAGCTCCACAGTTCCCATTATTCTTAAAAAAGGAAAGAAATGTCCTGAAGGAAGGGATTTATTGGAAAACTGCGAATTAAGATCGGTTTTTTTTCTGGCATTGCAGAATTCATCTTGGTGTAGCTCACTGACAGTTACCTTAGATGAAAGTAAGCAGGACACAGTTTTACCTGCTTGAAGGTCAGAACCACTCAAATTATGTACAATACAACTGACTTGCTCAGATACTACAGCACAAGATCCTTAGAAATTGGTATGCCTTGCTATGGCACTGACTTCCACAAAAAAAAGGGACCATCAGAAGGAGGAGTCAGCCATTCAGTCACTCAACAGAGATTAAGTCCCTGTAGATGGCATGAGCAACCAGAAGACCCTTCATTCTCATGCATCAGCCTACATGAACATCATAGCCTAATGTGCCAGTGAGGATCTGCGCAGGCAGAAGCCATCCTGTGTCTTCAGTTACTGAATATATATAAAGGTTGATCTGCTTGTGCTAGGCACAAGCCTTGTTTGAGCAGAAATTGCAAGTGACACACTGGTTTAGTGGTTCTCTCCCTTACATACAAACATCCAGGCATGCTAATTTACTTGTAGATATCCTGTTTAAAGACAAATGGGGAAGAGTTCACAAACAACTAATACAAAGCAGTATTTTTTTTTTTTTCTTTTAACTTAATCTTCCAAGTTGTCAGAACTGAAGGGCTGAATTTTCTGCCCCAAACTATCTTAATCTGTTCAATGAAAAGAGTATATCCTTACCAAGCAGAGGATTTTAATTATACACAACCTCTACTACTAATAGTGATTTTCTGATTCCATTTCTTTTGTTCTTGGGATAAAACTTTTCCCTTGGAAGTTATTTAGATAGTGGGAAGGACTGTAGATCTTTACAAATAAACAAATAGAGGTTTTTATTCCAGCAGTATAGATTACAAATAGCTCTTTCCAGAAACTTTCTTTATTTTTGTTTTTGTTTTCATCTGAGTTTGCATGTTTTCTGAGGGTGAGGATCTCCAGCAAGTACTAACCTAGCAAGCACTACCCTAAATTAAACCCTAGCTGTCTAAAAAAAAAAAAAAAAATAAATAAAAAATAGTGGAATGATCCTTTTCAGCCTTAAAAATCTATAAAACTGTGTTGCTGTCAGGGATGAGCACATCCTTGTTCTGAATTAGGGAAGATGTAGAGGAGGGAGCTAGGAAGTCAGTGCAGGGGATGAAGTGGTACAACGTGCTGCAGGGGATGAAGTGGTACAAATGAGTGGGATACAAGCCCCACTCAGTGCACTGTAATAAACCAGCCCCTATTTTGTTTGTTGCATAACAGCAGAGCAATGTTGAAAACATCACCCTTATTTTAATGTTATATATATGGCTCTATTGTTTTGTATGATATTTTACCATGAATAGCATTAAAAAGTCTCATGAAGAAATTCCATTGATATCAATTCTGTGGCATTATTTTTATTTTCTATATTGTGGTATCACACAGTGTTCCCAGGCAGATGTAGAAACAATACAAAAGCAAACAAGTTCTTGACATGAGTACTTTACAGTGAAAGTAGAAGGGAGCTGTTTTATCTGTGCTCGGCTGGTGGGGTTCAGGAGCGCAGAGGCCTTAGATAATGTTTCCCTGAGGGAAACCAGTTTAGCCTGTCAGATTAGAAGCTCTCGGCCTGCCAGACACAGATATCCTTGATGTTACCCTAAGATGAATACCTGTGTGACTAAATATTTCTTACTCAGAATAAGCGACGCAAAACCACACATTAAATTAGTCATCAATAGCAAGAGATAGAGACAGAAGAAGAGTGAGAATGATGACAGTGACAGAACTTGGTCCAGGCTTGTTATTACAGGCACCCTTACAGAGCTGTTGAACAGGTTAAAGAATTAAAGCTTGCAAAAGTCCTTGAATGAAAAGGCTGTAGAAATGGAAATGATTGTTATTGCTTTAATCAATATGTAGTGACAACACAGGGCCACATGGATGTCATCCCTTCTCAGTTCTTATTCATAGAATCATAGAATGGGTTGGGTTGGAAGGGACCTCAAAGCCCATCTAGTTCCAACCCCCCTGCCATGGGCAGGGACACCCTCCACTAGACCACGTTGCCCAAAGCCCCATCCAACCTGGTCTTAAACAATTCCAGGGATGGGACATCCACAGCTTCTGTGGGCAACCTGTTCCAGTGCCTCACCACCTTCATCGTAAAAAAAATTCTTCCTTATATCTAATCTAAATATACCCTTCTTCACCAGAGGCTGTTACTTCTGATGCTTATGGATGTGTATGTATAAAGAAGCAGTTTCACACATCCATACTGACAAACACGGCTTTGTATTCCTGAATTTTCAGTACAGCTCTGCTTTTGGATGGTCAGAAATGTTTTCAAAGACATTTTAATTTTGATTAATTGATTTTATTTTCCAGAATATGTTATGATTGTAGCAGTCATTGCTAAGGCAGTGAATGGCAGTCTAACTTGCAGACTGAGTTGGACAACCTACATTCACAGACTTTTCTCAAGGTAGTGGCATCTTCCATGTAGTTTAATTATATGATATGTTATTGCTAGCTTGTCCTGATTTTGCTCTTCCCTAGTCATATTTCATGGTCATTGTTAGAGAAGAATCCCTGACCTGAACCAGTGCTACTATCCTTATGGTTTTTATTTTTGCTATGGGTTTTTTAAATAATCAGTGCTAATGTGTTGGTTCATTTCAGGTAAGTCACCAAACTTTTATGATTCCACTTCTAACACCCACCACGTGTCCGTGTGACCTTGTTGTGATGGTTTAATGGTCTGAACCACAAAACCAGACATAAAATAAGAAAAAGTAAGTTAGCTTTCAGCTTTTAATACACGTGCAGCCGAACAGAGCAGAGATAAGAGCTGTCACAAACGCTTTGATATTGACATTTCTCACCATAAATCCATAGAAGACACATACTACTGCCAGCGTTAAGTACACCATTGGGTGTTAAGAAACATTTTTTGTTGGTACTTATTCTCAAATGGGACAGGGATGGGAAGAGAGGAAGCACTTATATTTGTGCAGAAGCCATTTCCAAGCCTTTCTTATCTCAAGTCTATCAGTTAAAATGTGAAAATGACCATGTTTATATTTGCAGAACTCAAAACCCCTAAATATTTGTGTTAGTACTTCTAAAAGGGAGATCTTTGTAAAAGCTTAGGAATAATTGCTTAATGTTAGTTTTAAAGTCAAAGTCAGAATGCACTTGTTTTGGTAAAAAGATTGAATAGCAAACTCAAATCTTACCCAAGCAAAATGGTGCAATTTAGAAGAATAATTATGGTTGTTACTGCATTATTTAACTTTAACACATGGCTTTCAAATATAAATCTCCAACTGAGCTTGGAAATCTGTGTACATCTCAGTTTCTCAATTTTTTAAAAAATACATCTATATAATGTTGCATACACATTAATATCATAATGATATTGTAATATCAATACAAGAAATAGACATATGGCTAATGTATATGGGTATAGGTAAAATGGGAAACTGTTCTAATTTGTATTTGACAAGGAATTTGGTCCAAAGCTGAAGGGATGCCTTGGTTAAACAGGAGCATGAGTTATGTGGTACATTTAGTACAGCATTGGCTAAAATTTGCACATGATGGCCGAAGCAGAGTGCAGACAATGTAGACAGAAAAGGAAGGCCAAGGTGAAAATCAATGCAAAACTGAGAGTATTTATTTACAAACAAAGAAAAAACCCTTGTCTGCATGGAAATAATAATTAAAAAAATATTCTCTTCTTCATGTTTTTCAAGATAATCCTACTGATCATCAAGGGCCATGGGTGGACCCCTGGATTAGTTACTGCTCTTTTTACTCTGGGACCTGTCCAATTCAGCCATAAGCAAGAGTGAACAAAATTCTAACTAGATTCTTGTTTATACACACATGTACGCATGCAAATGTACACAGATGCACACATGGATATAGAAATAAGAAATGAAATTGTGTGATAGCTTTATTCTGAGCAACACTCAGATTGTCATAGTTATTTCTGACCCAGATTTGCTCCATCTCTGTGTATCCAAATACATATATATATGAAAATATGTATATGTGTACACATATGGATACATAAATATACAGAATGATTTTTTTTTGTGGGTATATATACATCCATGTGTGTACATAAGGAGAGAGACAGTGAGAGAAATTATAAGCAAAAGATACCAAATGCACAATATGACCTTATCTCAGATTTCTTAGCTAATTTTCATATCCTTGGAAGACAAATGCATTTCTCCCTGGGAATAAGTATTAAAATGCATTGATCATTTGAGAAGATACCTGATGACAATTTGAAATACAGATTATTTATAATTTCTTCTCTCATTAACAAACTATAAAGTGTCAGCAACCATGGACACTGAATTTGTTATTAACTTTGCCAAGACAGATGCTGTTAAAAATAAGATGTTTTTCTTACTATCATTGTCTACAGACAAACTGATTTAGGGTTTTCTTTTCAGTGCTTCTGCTTTTCTCTAAGAATTAAATTTACACTTGGAAAACAAAAAAACGATTCCCAAAGCTTTAAAATATGCATTGATTAATGAGTGTTAATTGTATGATTAATAAAATTCAGTCATTAATAAAATTAGTACTCATAGTTTTGAAGCCCTAAGACAGAGTTAAATCACTTAGCTCTTTTATTTAGTTATAAGAAAAGCAAGACAATAAAACAAAGGAACAGGAGCTCAGCCTGGTTAAAACATTACAATCATACTAAGTAGAATTAATTTAACTTTTAGAGAAAAGAGCTCCTCAAGACAATTACATTCCTCCTCCAGTTTGGAAAGCTGCTTACATATTTATTTATATGAGTGATTCCCTCAAACGGTTCTGATGTCCAACCTTTACTCTTACAGCTGCACTTACAGTCATTTGCTGAAAGTAAAGCAAGAATAACACTGGTGAAATAGTCATGTGTTCAGGGCTGATGTTTCTCTTTTCTTTCTTAGGGATTCGTTAGTCACTGAGTTCTTTCAGAAATAAGTGAAAGGGAGTACTTTTTATCTTGCCATGCAAAAAAGATATCAGACCTAACAGAATGGCATTTCTATTTGTCTGGCTTTTCTCCACGATAATAGGCAAAGATGCCAATTTTGTGACAAACAATATACTAAGAAGGAATGTGTTAGCTTGGTATTAGCAAACCAAGTGATAATGGAGAAATATATATATGTGTATATGTGTGTGTATATATATATATAGTCCCACACTACACATTTGGACAAGAAACTACGTGGTAAGTGATCTTTGCCTTGTGGGTATGGTCCACTCTACAGCTGTTGACATGACATCCAAACTCATCTGAAATGCAGATCTTTATAGACTCATTTGAAAAGCATGATCCTCCTGCCACCAGCTGTTCATCAATGGCATTGCATTGGAGGTCCCTAATACAGGGTCCTGGAGCTAAGCAGACAGATGTGTAAAGATCTTATTGCTTTAACATTGACACAGTACGTGATTACATGACAGAGCTGAATGAATGTCATGCCAGTGGCTGGAGTAACTACTTCGGGGAAATGTTTAGCTGGGTGTTCTGTAATGCTAGTGGTGGAAATTTGCCATGTTTCTTTTAACTCTATCCTTTCTGCTAAGGGTCCTAAAATGCTGAAATGAAAGGACAAATCACAGAACCAAACTTCTGAAAAACAGATTATTTTGAATACAGGGAAATTTTCCTTTATCTTTTTCTCCCTCTCTCATCCTTCATCTTCAATGAGTATCATAAACTAATGATATTTCATTTTGTTTTCTGACAGCATAAGGGTGTGGCACAGAATGCATAATCAATATTTTGTTTTGTGCAAAATGCAAAGTTTTATGGATTTGGATTATTGGATCAGTATTTAAACACAACCTGATTTATGGTTAAGCATTAAAATGGGCTGGTTTATTTTGGAAAAGTAGCAAATAATGAAAGAATATCTAGAAGATTACAGAATTGCTATCCTCTCCTTTTTAATGACTTATTTAAGTCAATCTGCCACTTCCTTCTGAAATCACAAAGCTCAATTCTTTTTCTGGTATAAGAGGAGTGGGGAGAGAAAAAGAATGAGGTATGAGTGCATCTGTGAGTATAAGTGCGTATGGGTTCACGTGTGTGGGAGACAGAGGGAGCAATAGAAGGAAGGAGGGACGGAGGGAGGGAGAGAGATTTAATGAAAAATTTGGATTACAAAAATGTTTCTCCATAAGTCCAGCCCTCAAAGCAAATTACATTTCTTTTCCAACACTGTAAAGCTTAGCATTAGATCTGACGCTTTAAAATACGCCTGCATGGCTGTGCCACATCCAAGTTGCCAGCTTTTGAAACAGCTTCAAAGCCAAAGCAGGGCATAAGGTTTAAAAAGAGCAGTCTAATTTCTGAGCAGAGGCTCAGTAAAGCATGTAGACAAAATCCTGGAAATGAAAATGGGCTAGAGCTTAAATAAATATACTCTATCCCTCACCATCCCTATCCTCTTACACATACTCTTCACTGTAAATATTATCTGGAATTTCCTGCCCCTGAGGTCCTGGCAAAATGCACTTGGCTGAGATGGAAGAACATATCAAATATTGTTTGGACATGGGGCATTAACAAGGAAGGTGTGGGATTTGGGGACTGAGAGTTTTGAATCCCTCTCTCTCCTTATTTCTCTGGGATGTAAGGTTAATCGCTATACTCTCAAGAGATCAAGAGCAAAATAAGAGGGAAATCTCTATGTAGTCAAGACATTAAAATAATTTATTTTTGGAATTGTGAGACGGTGCAATGTCTGTTTATCTCAGTTCCTAACAACATGGCATGAGGTAGCTAAATTTGATTATTTCTATTTCACAGCTGGGGAAAAAAAAAAAAAAAAAAAAAGGTACTTAGAAAGAGTAAGGGCACATCCTGCAAAGGGACTTGGTAAAGTTTACCCTGCACCAAGAATGTAATTTATAGTGCTGAGCTTAATTTTGCTGATTTTGGGAGGGAACTGAAAAACTCTCCTACAGTTAGATTGGTATTCATATCACCCAAGATGCCCATTACCTGCCAAAGAAGAGATCTTTTTCAAACTCTTTCTTTGCCCAGACAGAAACATTTACTTCCCAGTGTTACCTCTGTAAAACCAGTAACTTCTGTTTAAAGGTGAAGTTTCAGAATCTGAGCAGAGGTAATATTTTACATCTCCACATTCAAAAATGACTGAACGGTTTTGGAAACCCAGGGATGCTTCACAAAAGTCCTGGATTTACCATTTTCAGCTAGGGTTCAGCATGTCCATGCAAACTAAAGTAATTCTGTGTGGCTATGGTGTATCACTTCCAGATTTCTCTCATGAAGCATCTTCAGTGAGAGTCTAGTATAGACACTGAATGTGATGAAGTTGTGATCTGAATCTCTTGGAAGATGATGGAATGTAGTCTGAAATAACATTACAAATCGTTATGTTTTGTCTCAGCAATGTGCCAGACAAGGCTGAAGTAATAAGGATTATAATCTGCATTTCTCCCAAAGCTGATTGTCTTTTTTTTTTTTTTTAATTGTCAATATCTAGCTAAGAAATGATAGTTAGATAGTTTATTTATATATTTCTTCTTTTTTATTGCAAAATAAAAATTATCTTGATCCAGTTGATGAATGCTATTTATAAGGAGGTTAAAATAACAAGTCATATATACCCAATTAACAAACTTATTTAGTAAGTATTCTGAATGTAGGGGGGTATTCAAGGGAAAGATTTGTTATGTATTCTTTCCGAATCATATAAACTAGAGCTAATTACAAAATATTTGTGAATGAAGAAGGAAAAGAATGAAATTTTTGTGAATGAGGTTAACTATGAGTAGTTAGTTTTGCTTAATAGCATCATATTTGGTTTTTCAAAGTAGATAATAGTGATGTATACTCATTCATAACAAGAACAAAAAAAAATTAAAAATTACACACCTGTAATTTATTAGATCAAAATGAGTAACTATTTGATGTGTACAATGGTATGAAACAAGGAGGCTAAATAGAACTGACCAGATTTTGCCTTTAATTTCTTCTAATTTGGGGAACTCTTACTCTAATCCTACATAAAGGTTATTTAGAAGTGTTTAGGGTTGAGATTCATCTATTCTAACCCTAGATACATAAAAATTTGATGTCTAAATCTGAGCCACTTATTTGAAAATCTGTCTAGAATCAGACAAGAGAAAGGCATGACCAGAGGCAATACATCTATCATAGGCCTCTATCTTAGGATGCGATGAATGATATCCAGATGTTGCCCATTTTCCTATATTGCTATCAAGAAACTGATGATGACCACCTCAAATCCAGACTCAGAGTGTTAGGTAGAGGCAGCTGAATCACACCCTTAGTTACTCCCTGAAAGAAGGCCGAGAGCTTTTAGTTGCAAATGCAGTTTTTATGAAAGTATTCAACAAGGTGATTTTGATCTGCATTCATTCAGAAGCTTTTTTTTAAATTATTATTATTTATTTTATTTTATTTTATTTTTTTCCCCCCAGAATACATCCCTCTTAGGCAATGGGTCTAAAGCGGTCCAATGGGAGAAAGAAAAGTTTGTTTCATTCCAAAACATTCCTTGTAGCACCCCAAGCTCTTCCTTATTTTATAGTCATGTACAGAGTGAAATGTTGACTTTGGCACCGCTGTTAAGCATGCCTTTCCTAACATCCCTCATTTCTAATACAGCTACATCTCTATGAGATCCAGTATCTTCATTAGGCTCACTTCCATTCTATTTATATCAGCTCATTCAAGATTACAGCTTCACATAGTTAGTGACTTTTTTGGCTAGGCAAGATTTGTGTTTAGCAAGTTGATGTTCTGTAACGGATGAAATTCCTGATCTCAGATTGTACAAAACAAGTATAAACATCTTCAGAATGTGCCATTCTGTGTTACAGCTGCAGTGGTATCTTTAATTTTAGTCCATTCTTGCAGCGGTCAGATGATTCTCAATAAGTAATTCTACATGATTGCAAACAGGTACTGTAATTATAGGGGGAGTGATAAGGGCTGCAAATAAGAACAAAAAAAAAAAAAAAAAAAAAAAAAGAAATGACTTGACCCTTTGTGATCTTTTCACACACAAGAAATAAGAAACACCAATTGAAAATTGGTTCAACAAGCATGAGAAACAGGAGAGGAAAACTCACCATCTGCAATGATAATGATGCATTGCATCTTTGACTGAAAGTTCTCTAAATACTTCATAGATATGAATTGCTATGTCTTTGAGGCACATCTGTCTGGTTAGTGAGTCTGACTGGAGGCAAGTGAGTTGACACCCAGGAGGTTGGATGACTTGCTGAAAGGGTGTGTGTGGGAATGCAGAGAAGGCCAAAATGGAAATCTCAGAGTGCCCTACTCAGACTCCTAAAATGTATTGCTTTGCATTAAATATTCGTGTACAATTCTGTCCCTTTTTGCAGTGAGTTCTAAGAACCCCCAAATCAGCAATGTATTTTTTTTAGCATTAGAAATATTAATGAGGTTAATCAGGCCACAGAATAGGAACACGCAGATATTTAGAATGTACTTAGCCCTTCTGAATATCTTTTTCTCCTTACATAACTACAAGCTGGATTGGAACAGAACCCAGAAATCAAAACTGGAAGACCTTCCCCTCGCTTACTTAAATACAGTGCTGCAGAAATTCAGACTATAAAGAAGCCATATTTTCTTTTAACAGGAAGGGTAATTAACCACGAGTGCAACTTACTTAGGGTTTTGGTAGATTTAGTAATACTAGAAATGCTTAAGTCAAAATAGTCTAAGAGATATGTTCTAGTTCAAACAGAATTAATTCATGGAAGTCCTATGACTTCTGTTATGAGGGAGGTCAGATGAGATGTTCACAATGGTCCCTTCTGGCTTCATAATCTATGAAGATATGAAGCTATATGAACCTCTTTCAAGAGATAAAGGTGATGGTAAGTGTCTATAAATACTTGATAACATGAAATTGCTAGAGGAACTATTTAAGGTGGTTAATGATGGTATTATAGGGAATAATGTCCTCAAACTGAAAAGACCAAGGTAGAATATTTAAGAAAGACAGTATTTTCTAGAAGTGAGGTCAATTGCACAGTGGAGTAATTTGCAAAATTGAGCTCTATAAAAAGAGCTGTGCAAGAAAAGAGTGAATAAAGCATGTGACTAGTCTATGAAACAAGTCTGTTCTAAAGGTGGGTAATTAAAAATTAAGTTGTTCAGAAAGTCTGGCACTGCATTTTATTTGGTCATTTTACAAAACAGGTATGCTTTCTTTTTACCTTTTTTTTAACATTGAATAGAAAGTGTTTTACCAGACAATGCTTTCTTCTCAGAACAGGAAACTTCAGACTGTAGTTATTCCACCTGACATACAGCAGATCCTACCAAGGAAATGGCTAGTCCATGAGAAAGAGCAAGCTTTCCCGTTGTAACTTTGTTGCTTTGTTTCCCCAAAGTGAAAATATTTCCTTTGGAGATAGATACCCTATAACAGTCTAGCATACATCCTTCCACCTCACTGCAAACTGACTCCAAAAGGCAAAGGTGTGAATATAGAAAGGGCTGACATTATTTGTAAGTGTGGTCATGTTTCCTGCGGTTCCCCTCAGCTTTTTTTTGCATACTGAGGTGGTTTGTCAAGGCTTTGCACACATTCTGTGTCTAAAGGAGCCTCATTACTGGCCTGTGCAGAGACAAGGGAGGTGGAGAAGGATGACAAGGTTTGCATTAATTGCACAGCTATCTGTTGTTCCAGGGGCCGTTCAAGCATATAATAACTTAAGTAGAGTTTCACTGAGTTGGAAGCTTTTGCTTTTTGTAATGTTTTGGCAAGCTGATTTCTTATTATAGCACAGTTGGTATTTCTTTTTAAAGTCTTGACAGAAAGCTGTAGGTGGCTGCATAGCTTTTGTCCTGCTAGCAATACATTTGCAACATTCCATTAGTCAGGCAAGAACTCGAGTGGTACAACTGGATTTTACTACGTTGAAGTTCTTGATAGAGGTCATCTCAGACAGCACAGTTCATATGTGAATCTACCTGCAAATTCCCATAAAGCATGGGGATAGCTAGTGATTGTTTTGGTCTATTAATTAGGGATAGTGGCAGCTGGAAAGTTCATCTCAGTATTCACATTCCTTTAAGTCTGGAGTATCGTGGTCTTGATCAACAAAATTTACTATGTCCTCAAGCTATCCTTCAGTAAATTCAGTGTCATTAGGCTGATAACTTCATCCTCTTTATTCCTTCTTATTGCCTATCAAAGGAATCTTCTCCCAAGTTACCCAAAGGTTTGAATTTGTGTGTGTGTCTACGTTTTAAAACATCCTTAGTATTAAATTGTCTGCTACTTCTGCAGCTTGAGTATTCATAGAAATTGGTGGAATAAAGCAGAGAAATTTAGCCAAGAAAAGAAAATTAATGTTGAAGATTCTGTTCTAAGATTATATTAAGGTAGCAGAGCACCCAGGAAGATAATGCTGCCTAATAATTTTGGAATGGTGGAGACTAGCTTCTTATACAACATCACTGGAAAGGCAATTCTCCTTCTCACTGCTTTGGCATTTGTCAGACCAAATCACAAGATTAAGTAGTTTTTCTATCTATTCAGATCTTCAAATAAATCTGTGTTTAAACTGTAAATGTTTGTTTTCAGTAAAGATTTTAGCAATTCTGGGGTTTTTTGGTAGGGATGCCCAGAGAAAGCAAAATATAAGAAAATACCAATATGGAAAAATTACTTAAACATAAGTGGAAGATGCTGGGCTTTAAATACTTTGAAAAATCAGTCCATTCAATAGTCTGTGTCAAGGTATGAACTTTTTTAGACCTTGAGCCCAAAAAGTCAGTTACAGTTTGCCTGCTTTGCCTCAGTTCCTTTTAGTACTAAGTTGGTAAAGGGGATCCTGTTCTGGAAGTGCTGGAATTTTCTTACACCAGTCATTCTCCTCTTCTAGTGGACCATACTCACCATACACTATGGCACAATTTAGAGTGGCCTTCAGGTAACTCTGTTTCTTGTAGGTGACATAAACCAGCCCATACATTAACAGAGCTACAATACAACCACTTTTGCCCTATGTGGCAAGCTGAGGTTAGAGGTTAGGGCACATCTTTTTTTCAGACTGGATTTGCAGATTTTGGTCTGGTTTAGTCTTTGGCATCTGCCATACACAATCAAACACATAAAGCAGAGAATCAGTGTCATGTTTGAATCGTGGCTATTAACAGTATGAGATGGATCTTCCATCACACAGTTTCCCATAGCAGTTAAAAATCTACAAAATTATACTTCTAAGATTTAAAACCATTTGATTATAATTTACATCTTATTAGTAAAGGAGGAAAAAAAAGGTATCCATTACCAAATGTAAAATTAAATGATCATTAAGCTAATTAGCCAGTTTGTTGTTCTCATTGAGTTTATTGTTTCAGTTGTATCTGTACATACTAGCAAAGAGCTTAATTTGTGCAGAAATCAATAATTTCTTTAGTTGTTGTTTTTGTTGTTGTTGTGATAATGCATGCATACATTTAAATTTTATCGGTGAAAAAGACTATAGTGAGAGTTTACTTTAGGCTTTGCCAGAAAACCATAGTACCTGAGCTCAAATTGATCAGGGATCCAAATTACTCATTAAATAAATATTCATGGCAATCTACTGTAGCCAGCTAATGGACAAAATTTGCTAGATGTTTTCATGTGCTTGAGGCCCAGCAGTTCTTATTGCTGAGTTCTTTTGCAAAATAAAAAATACATGCTTCATGCTTGAATTATAGGAGTACTGGCAAAGTGAAGATTTGTGAATGTAAGTCTAAATGTTATACTGTCTTATGAACAATTATTCTGGTGCATATGGATCTTGCCTGTGTTCCTGCAAGAGTATTGAGAAGTGTTTTGGCTTTAAAAATTCAGCTGTGATGTCAAGACAAGTAGTTAAAATCTAAAAAGGGACTTTGATTTTACAGTAATGAGTCACAGTGCTTAACTTTTAGGTGTCTTGATAGTGAAACTTATAATCCTGTTTGTGCATCACTGAGGTTGAGACTTGTCTCACCTTTCCTTAGCTAAGTATTCCATATATTAATATCTGAGGTTTCCTTATTTAAAAAAAAAAAAAAATCCCAACCGCAACCAAAACTAATATATGAACTCTCATATCTTTTTAATGACTGCATTATGATGAGAGGAGTCACCCTTAAAATGGACTATTTTCCTCCAAAGATTACAGAGGATTATTAGGATGATGAGCTTTGATGAAGACATCTGCGTAGTAGACATCTGCATCTAAGCAAAGAAAGAACACCCTTAGAGTCTATACATAATGCATAGAAATAGGCACATCAGCTCCTGTTTTGTTCCCCTGGCAGGACAAAAACTATGGAGAAAAACAGTGAAAAAAGTCAGAGCACCTTGTATTTGTTTTTAAAAAAGGAAGTGAATTTACTTTACCTGTCTGATTACAAGAGAGAAGATATGTTGACTAATTGCTGAGACAGTGTAGTTAGTCTTTCATGTTTCTCTATTTTTCAGTTAGCACCACCTACCTTTATTTCTATTATTAATTATTAATAATTATTTTAGTTTTGTCCTGTATTCTGGTAAATTCCTATTTTAGAGTGGATTCTTCCATTCCCTGAATAGTTTCTGTGTAAAAATATCTAAAAGAACTATATCCTAATGATTTCATTAAACCCCTTAACCCTCTCCAGGGTCCTCCCTGGTTATTTTCCTTGTACACAATGGCTGCCATTACACTCCCTCCCCATTCCTAAGGGGTGAATAAGGTAAAGAGGAGAAGCTGAATAAGCAAATAAATAAATAAACAATACCCCCCCACACACACCCCAAAGCTGGATCATACAAGCTACAATAATTCATAAACAGGGGAGGAAAGGGATGAAAAACAAGAGCAACAAAACATAATTCCCAAAACAGTTGGCACATAAAACAGCCCAGAGGCAATCTCTCTTGTAGCACACCAGCCAAACACATAGGTATTTATGTGCAAAACAATTCAGTTTACTTTCCCTAATCCTCCTGATTCCTCCCTCCGCTGACAAAAACCTGTGGTGCTTATCACAGGAAAGCTGGTACTTTGCCTTGTCACTCATATAGCCCTTGGGTATGTATGGCCTTAAAAGAAGTCCAGGTATGCTTCCCTTTGATATTTTGTTGGGATGGGACAATAAGGGACATGAGATGAGACAAGCAAGGACAAAATGAACTGTCAGAACAAAGTGAGGGTAAGATTCACTGGACTAGACATAGTTCAATTGTCTCCTACTAAAGTAAATAAAATAAAAAAACAACTACTAAAACAACTACTAAAACCAACTACTCATCTCCTCTCATTATAAAGAAAATTTAGCTTAGCTTGTTTACATAGCTAGAGTGACTCACTACAATATATACAACTTTTGGTGCTGTATATAAGACAGATAAATGCCATTCTGCAGTCTATGCTGATCTGAGGGGCTTTTATACAATTCCTCATTATAGCCTGAAAATATCCTAAACAGTCAGTCCTGAGCATTGCTTATGTGTTTTCTTTAGTTAAGTCATGCAAGCAATGGAAGAAAATACTATAAAAACCTTACTGATGAAGCACACGTAATTTTATTATGAACTTCATGTTGATACACTCCACAGTACAGCTCATCTCATCAGCAGCAAAAAGTAGGAAATAAACTGTTAACTTCCTTCCTTCACTGTTCATATAAAAGATCTAGCAAAAGCTCAGAGGGTCAGCCTGTGAATTACAGTACCTGCTACTGTATTTGTGGTTGAAACTCAGATATTGTTTAAGAGACAGTTTACTTGGATACATAATATGGACTTACACACAACTAATACGAAAGAAAACCTCTAACCATCCAAAATAGTTCTGAATCCTGACCTGGAGACAAGATACTTCTGGGAACCACATTTCCTAAGAGATCTGACCTTCTCACACCAGAAAATTTCTAAACAAATTCCCCACACCTGTTGATATGCTCCATTTGAACAGAAGAATAGGAATAGGAATAGGAATAGGAATAGGAATAGGAATAGGAATAGGAATAGGAATAGGAATAGGAAGAGTAGAAAAGAATAGAATAGAATAGAATAGAATAGAATAGAATAGAATAGAATAGAATAGAATAGAATAGAATAGAACAGAACAGAACAGAATACTTCAGTTGGAAGAGATCTGAGACCTACAATAATAATCTAATCCAATTGCCTGACCATTTCAGGGCTTTGTTCAAATGTCTCTTAAACATTGACAGGCAATTGAACATATTGTCTCTCTGTTTTGAGAAACAAGCAGACAAAATAATAAAATATAGTGATAGTAATATAGTAGCCTGTTACATCACAGATATCCATGGCTGAATAGCACAAAAAACCTCCACCAACATAATGTCTTTCTATGCCTTAAAAATTGTATATTCAAGTAAGAAGATAACAAAATCTTCATGTGATCTTCAAATTGCTATTAAAATCTTAATAGTAAATCAGCATCTGTTTGGCACATACATGGTTGTGCAGCTAAACAAACAGGCCAGAAATGAATACAAAAATTTATTCTGGTCATATTAGACTGACATGACAAAGCTGTGAGAGTGCCTAAAAAATGATTTTAGAAAGGAAGAAAAACTTGTCTAAAGACTAGTCCTGGAAAGGTGACATAGCCTTCAAGGATGTAACACCTTTCAGAAAACTGTGTCTTACCAACTTGTTAACTAGAATATATTTCCTCCTTAGGTTAACATAATATAAAATAATGAAATCCAGGAATTTTCACTTTGATATAATGATTTGGAAACATGTGAACATCCCATTTATTAATTCATTAAATAGATGTTTATAAAACTATATGAAAGCATCTGGAAATAAGTCACAGAATCTCTGAGATTTGAAGGGACCTCTTGAGAGCACCTAGTCCAGCTTATCTACTCAAATAAGACCAGTTAGAGCAGGTTGCTCTAGAGGACATGACTGTTACTGAGTAGGCAAATCTTCATATGAGAAAGCTGTTGGCAGGAAAACACTTGTCAACTCCTTCCATCTGACCTCATACTTAGAACTTACAGAGTGTTCCTCATAAAATTCCTACTTAAATTTACTAGGAATGATGCAGCCTGGAAGAACTGACAGTGATCATCTTAACCACACAATGACAAAAGACAGCCCAGAACTATCAAAAATCCCAGCCCTAGACCATAAACTTGGAGAGGAGTCAATAAGTGTCAGAGCAAGCACTGAACATCAAAAGTTTGAAACTGAGATCTTCATTTCCATCTGTCCACTGTGAATTTTCATCAGCTACTGATTTTCCCTGCTGTAGTTGTGATACAGAAAATAACAATTAGTGGAATACAGTTGTAAAATTATTGAGACCACGTTCCATGTTATATAATCAGAATTATTAATCCAGCTTCACAATTAATTACTCCACGTGGTTAGATGAAATTATTTAATACTGCAGTGCCTCAAGGAGTAACAGTACTTTAGCTGTGCTAGACACCCTATATCTATCTGCAAGATGAAAGTTGTTGCCTCAGAGAGTTAATAGTCTATATAGTGAGGCATAGTAAAGGATTGAAGGGTAGCTGAGGGCATGGGAAGCTGAAATGACATGCCCAAGGCCACCTGGCAGATCAGAAGTAAAACTGGCGGTAGAAATTGGATTTCAGAATTCCATACTTAGTGCCATGCACAAGGCCATCTTTATGTTAAACAGGCTGTTTAATGGAAATCTCCATAAGTTGAAATTCTCATGAACTCTTGCAAGTCTATGCAAGAGACTTTCCTAATTAAAACTTAAAATTACTAAGTTGAACAAAAGCGAAATGCATTTTCAGATGCTCCATTGTAGAAGGTAACAGAGTTTCTTCCACTGGCATCAGAACTTGGAACTAAATTAAAGGTGAACATGAACAAAAAAACATCACTTGATGATACATGTTTGTAGTTACATAATAATAGTTACATAGTGTCAGATACAACTATGCTCAAAACATTTTTCCTGGAGAGGAAGAAAAAGATGTTATTCAAAGTTAGGCAAATATTTTAATATTTTTCTTCTTTTCATTTCTTTTCTTTTCTTTTTTTTTTTTTTTTTTTTTAAGAACTTTCCTAATGATACATGTTGGTCTTGTAGTCTTGCAGAATCACTCTTTCGTGATATATAACGTAATTAAAAATGTAATTGATCTTTGACCTAAATCTCAACAAAATAAGTAGCTAGGTGAGTACTGAGGTTGTGGTTAAGACATTGAAGAATCTTTTCAGCCAGCTAATACAGGTCACACAGCTTTGCTTAACTCTGCATTTTTATTGGTTCTGCCTTGAACGGTCTAATGCTGTGAAGATAAAATAAAGATATAATACAAAAAAAAGCTATCCACTTGAGATAGCTATGAAACACCTACTAATATGCAACATGCATAAAACTGAGAAAGAATATTTGCTTCGCTCCTAAACATGAATAACTTAAGCAGTTTCTACAAAGCTGGGAGATTTCTCGATAAAAGAATGCTAAAGTTAAAGCAAAACATTAGACGTTTTCCATAATATCTCTGCTTGTAGTTCCATGAGAATATGCTTCATTCAAGGCCATTGAAAAACTATAAGTCTTGCAGTAACTGGTGGGTTAATTCCCTGGTCTGTGTTAGAAAAGATGTTTTTTTCTGCCTTTAAGACTGATCAATTAATTAACTGAAGACATTTTGTTTTCTTACTCATGCTTACGAGGAAGAACTGGGAAAAGAATAGCTGTGGAGAAGGGGACATTTGTTGAACCAAATTCTTTTTAATATTTCAATTTCTTGTTTACTGTTGTTTACCTTACTTTTTAAAAGTAGTTCAAAAAATGTGGTGATTTAAATATCTTTTCTAAATATGCAGTCTAATAGTGATGGCCCATTTATGCAAAGTGCTGTGTTTTACATAATATATTGAGTAATGTGTACTGCAACAAAATTATGAGACTTTATAATATTATAAAATAAAATCTCTATTAAAAATGTCAGTGGAGGAAATACAATCGAGATATTAAAACTAAATTGATGAAGAAGTAAATTCAATCTGAATTGTACTAAATAGGATGCTTGTGACTGTAAGCGAGTTATTGAATCTTTCAGTGCCTTAGTTCCTAGACTCCAAGAAGCCACTGTTAATGCTTCATTATTTTGTCTTACCTATCCTTGCTTCTCACCTGGATAGGATAGGAGATCTGTACTGCAACCTGTATACACATTGCCAGCAAAAGCAACATATCTACACTTAAAGGAAATATTCCTGAAGGTCAGTAGATATACAGACATCTGAACAGGAAACATGCTTCTCTGAGAAAGCTAAACTGCCAGCTATAATGTCTCTGTGGGTAGTTTAATTATCTCTCACTGATTGGAAATAATATAAACTTACAATGTAAGTTCAGCCTTTAAAAGTTAAACCTAATCAATTCTTGGAAAGAAATGTTATGGGTATCCAGCATGAGAACCATACTACCTGTTTGTCGATATCTGTATCACGAATTTTTATATCTGAGCTAGCTTTCTTGTCTCCTTTGTAGCACGAGAGAACTGCTACCCCTAGAGAATGATTCCCTGAGTATCGTGCTTTGACAGATGCACAGATACATTAAATGATTCAACTGCTGTTGATCCGATATCATACTGTTGACTAAAGGAAGATCTATATGAGATATTTTAAAGATCTAGTATAGAAACAGATGAAGCACTCTATAAAAGTGCTTAGTCTTTCATACTGACTGAAAAGGGAACATAGATGTCTCCACTGTAGAAATGTGGCATGTAATTTATAGCCACTCAGTACACTCTAGTACTTCACCTGGTCTTCAGTAGCCTCTCTCTGAGGGCATGAGTCCCTTTTGGTGTCTGGAAAGGATAGGTCTGGACTGTAGACCTCCAACAGGGTGGAAATTTGTGCCCTGCAGTCCAAAATGGGGGGAGAGAAGCATCAAGCCTACATTCCTGTTAACATTTCTTAATGTTGCTCTCCCTTTGTTCTAACTTTGCTAACCACAGTTATCATCTATTGAGTGGATAGCTACTGTTAGTCCCTTTCTGTGAGGTTTCATTCTTTCCATTTGTTGTATACCTGAGGGTAAGCAGCATGTGAGAGCATCTGATTCGTTAAGTTACTTTGTTCAGGACTATTCAGTATAAAAGAAATAACAGCTAACAAGGAAAGTGAGAAATTAAACACACAGACACACAGAGCTAACAAACAGGTGATAATGGAGACAACAATGAAGACCAGAGCTGTTCAGCCACTGGCTGGTGGGTCACTAGTTAAACTGATCAGCATAACCTTGGAGAAGGTCAATCTGAAAAGGGGGACTCGAGAGTGACATGAGTATAATGAGATATCAGAAGGAGCTTGTGGAACTGTGCAAAACTTTTCATGGGATGATTAGTGGAAGTATCTAAGGTGGGGTAAGGGGGAGCTGAGGATGGGTGGTGGAAGAACAAGTGTGGGAAAATAGAAAGGAGGGAGATAAAAACGGCAGCCACATGCCATCAAGCTACTGGGCTGTGTGCTTGTCTGATGGAGTCCTATGCCTGATCATAGCAGTCTGCCCTACTTTCTTACTAAATACTTTTCTTGACTAATTTCTCCTGTGCGATTTTATTCTCTGTTCTACACATGAGCGCTTTGAGGTCTGAGTGCCAGGGACTGGCAATGGCGCCTAGGGTCATGGGCCCTTAGATCTGGGTATCAGCACCCAGAGAGACCAGTGTGCAAGAGAGGTTTGGCTGCCAGAAACTGGGAAAGGGACGGCTGGTCACAGTGCTCATACGTCTGTATGTCAGTAGCTGTGTATGTGTATATGTACGTCCGAGTGTATGTGTATGTATTAGACGTCTAAAGTCAGCAACTAGAAAGACATAGGTTTATTTATTTTTGCCCAGTTATTCATGTCTGCATGTATGTGTATGTATAACTCTCTAAATGACTTCAAGCTGGACTAGCTGCTGAGTAGGAGGATACTTGCATGTGCAAAGACTCACAGTTTGAGCCAGTGGTGAGTAGGGGGTCCACGGTATGGTCATGGATATTAAGTAGACTGAGAGCTGGCACTAATACTCAGGCGTCTCTGACTGTGGGTATGCTTGTGAGATCATTGGGTGATTGCATGCATGTTTGTTACCTGACATCAAGCTGGACTAGCTAACGATTAAGAGGAAAGCTGCATACTGGACGGGCCTATACATTAGAAAGATCTAGAAGCCATGCTGTTATTTGAGGATCTGTGAACACGAGTGTTTGTGAAACTGGAGACTGAGGAAGGATGTGAGCTTCAGTCCTGATAGCTGATTTTCAGAGACTTCATTTTTTGTCATATAGAAATATATATATCCTAGAAATATAAAAATTAAAAAAAAAAAAAAAATCACCTTTCTTCTGTCTCTGTAACCTAAGAGGGAGAAATTTACTGCAAAATAACAGCTTCAAGAGGAAGGCAGGAGATACTTATCTCCTTGTCATTCCTTTCCCATTTGTTTCACCTCCATTTTGGGGCAGCCTCCTGCTGTAGGCTTGAAAATGAATCTGAACCCACACAATTTCAGATGTTTGCACTTTAAAGAAAGTAGCCAAATTTGCATTTTAGGAGAAAACAGATCTCTCTTTTGTCAGATTTCCAGAGTGTGCTATCTGAACTGATGGCAACTTGGGAAAAGTAGTACCAAAAAAGGAACTGGTTGTGAGTTGAGTGCTAAAATGTCTCTATCAAGACAGATATAAATAGGCTCAAAAGCTTCCCAGGTGCTGAAATGAGAAACTAAAGGCAGAGTGGACATGGGCCAGAGGTTTTCCAGTCCTCTGTTTTGGACTTGTGCTGTCTAAATCCTATCTTGTTGTCAATTTAGGAGCCGAATATTTGAGTCTAATATTTGATCTAGTTCTTGCTTATATCCCTTATCCAGGTTCTTCAGTGCTAGTTGTCATCCTTGCTAGCAGGTTCAGGAAAGAGAGTTAGGACTGACTCACAGGATTTGTGCAATCCTTTCGGTTTGCATAATGTAGTATTGGATGGATATAATATCTTAACCTGTGAAGCACTATGGAAAACAGCACAAACTTACTAAATCTGCCATACATTTGGAAAGCAAAGGTAATTCTTAAAAGGTTTGAGCAGCAGATGTTTCCCAGGGAAGTTTGCTGTCTTTTCTCCATGCCAATTGCTTGATGAATACAAAGAACACATCATTCTTTATGACTGTGAATACAGTGCCTTTCTCAAAACACTTCTGCCCATGCAGCCCTTTCACTGTAATGGCAAAGTCAGTGTTTTTGTTCAAGATTTTCCAGCTTATCTGTTTTATCAAGGGGATAATGCAGGTATACAGCCAAGCATTGCCACTTCCTTTGTAACCTCTCTCTAGTTTCCACCTTTTTATCCTGTACTGAAGAGTAGCTTAAGGAGAAGCAGAGGTCAGACCAGATTTCACAAATCAATATTTGACTTAGCAATACAGTCATGGATCAGAAACATAGTTGTATTCCAGCAAAGGAAATCAGGGTTTTATCCTTCCCCCATTGGAATTATATTCCGCAAGAAAACATGAGTCAAACTCCTGAGCCAGGATTTGGAGATGCAAGCTACCTTCCATCAAGTAAGCCACTTTCCTTTCATTATACTGTGAACTTGTGTTTAAAGCATCTTCTGACATGAGATTGTCATAACCTAGTTCCCAGTTTGTATACCTACCTTGGGAAGGGGACTTGAGCAGAAGGTTTGCTTTACAAAATTGAAAAAGAAGGGAGTGCTAAGAAAATTTATGGGAATTATGTGCACTGTCTAAAAGTGTCCATTTTCAGTTCATGACCATTCCATTTCACCAATTTGCAACTCTGGAACCATTAGATCTTCACTGATATTTCTATGGGTAAATTTTAAAAGAAACACATTCTTACTAGGGATGCTTTTCTAATTCAGACAAGTCACATTCCTCTTTTCAATACTATGAGGATTTAAAGAACTTTTTTTCTATTTTTGAAATGCACTTGGCAACTGCTCCCTTTTTACTGTGGATTGAACTAATATCCTGCATCAAATTAACTCTCAGAATGGAAAAGTACAGATTTTGTGCTGGACTCTGCTAACCCTTGATTTCAAAGTCTGGCTTTTAGATTAACATGAAGTTTTGTTATTTGATGATGAAAATATAGGCATAGACAGTCAGATTTGGACATATGTGGAATTTATTGCCTTGTTTTTCTAAGCCATGCTTTCCTACAAAAGCCGTTCCATCTTGGTTGTATAACGAAGTAGATAGAAACACAACATTGACTACCTATCCCCCCATCTTTCAAAACTACAGTGCAAAACAGAGTTATAATGTGAACCTCATGAACAGGCAAAAGAAAATTCAGATTTTTCATCTGAACTGCAGCCACACTGCTGAGCACTAAGGAGTTCACTAACTCAATTTAAGGAGGAAAAAAGTAATGCTTGAGTTGAAGAAGTCATAAGTAAATTCATGCTATGAGACCTGCTAGCAACTTTCCAGCTCACAGACTTCCAGGGGTATGAAAGACAGTATACATTTGTAAGCAACTCTGCTTATTGTCAAGATTTCACTTCAGCTATTGGGTTATTTGGTTTTCTGCGGTGGGTCCCAGTGTATCAGGCTTCTGTGTGATTGTAAATTACTAATGTGTATACCAATGACAAATACTAAATTGCAATATACAAAATATTCCCAAACTCAGATACCAAAAATAAAGCAAGATTTCACCATTAAATTGGAATAAAAATCCAACCAGAAAGCTTTGATTTGCAGTCTTCCGCCAAGGCTAAATCCTCAGAAAGTTGTTTGTTTGACTGTTTATTTAAATCTGTGCGTTGACATGCTCTCCATTTCTACTGTATCTGTGTCTCTAGGGTTACATCTGACTAAGGATGAACACAAGGGTCATTCAAGACACTAATCTGCCACATACCAGATATGTGGTTCTTTTTCAAGACTCAAAAAAGTAAAATCATCTCTGCAAATTCTCAGAAATACTCAGCTATTCTGAATCATCAAAATGTTTCTATGATAGAAATCTCTGATTAGATCCAAAGAGTGTCTAAATGATGAAACAAAACCTCATGTTTCTTAAAAAATGGCTTTGCTCCAAATAGGTCAATGGAACGCTATTAATAACTACCAACTCTAGATCTTATTCAAAGACAAGACCTATTTTCCTATTTTTCTTTGTGGTTATTTGAAATTGAGATATAAAATTGTGCAGAAATGCATCCTGAGGTATAAAAATATCTATCCTTAATTTTCTGGTATATCTGCAGACAGCATTGCTGTACAGGATAAATCAGCAATATCCAAGTAAAGCTTAGAATTTTTTTAGCAATATACAGAAAATTCTGATTAACATCAGGCTCTTATCTTGAGGAGGTTTATACATATTCAGGGGTCCAACACTTCACAGCATTATTATAAACTACTTAGGAAACAAAAAAAGATAAATATCAGAAAAACACAGTGGATCCTTAAGCTTCAAACACCACTGAAGTCAGTGAAAATATTTCTATGGATCTAACCATTTTCATTTAATTATTAAAAGTTGTTAATGTTAGCATTCATTTTAGTTAACATTATACGTGTGGAAGTTGGCTGTTCTGACACTTGGTTTAGCTTTGTCTCCAGTGAATGGAGAAAGCTAAATGCTACATTAAATGTCTAAGATATATGGAGTGAGACATCTTTTAGGAGAGCTCATCTTTCTGTTTTGACTTTAAATGGGGTACAAATAATAAGTTTTAACTAGACAGCTGGCATGCGGATGGCTAAAACTGAGGCAAAACCAACTGAAACTGATAAATAAAAGATACAGGCAACATAGGTAAGGACTTTAATTTTACTTCAAACCATCTGAAAACATATACAAACTAGGAACTCCTGTTCCAGCTATCCTTGCACTCATTTGCAGTATCTTCACGAAGTGGTCACTGAGATTAATTTCAACCACTGCAGAAAATGGAATCTACTTTGCTACTATTGGATGTGATTTTGTCTACCATGCAGATATGAACTCTCGAAATCATAGAATCACAGAATCATAGAATGGCTTGGGCTGAAAGAGACCTTAAAGATCATCTAGTTCCAACCCAGGTACTGGAAAGCCGCAATTAGATCTCCCCGGAGCCTTCTCTTCTCCAGGCTGAACAACCCCAACTCTCTCAGCCTGTCCTCACGGGAGAGGTGCTCCAGCCCTCTGATCAGCTTCGTGGCCTCCTCTGGACTGTCTTCAGCAGCTCCATGTCTCTCCTGTACTGGGGCCCCCAGAGCTGGACGCAGTACTCCAGGTGGGGTCTCACAAGAGCGGAGTAGAGGGGCAGGATCACCTCCCTCGACCTGCTGATCACACCTGTTGTGATGCAGCCCAGGACACGGTTGGCTTTCTGGGCTGCAAGCGCACGCTGCTGGCTCATGTTGAGCTTCTCATCAATCATTCAACACCCCCAAGCCCTTCTCCTCAGGGCTGCTTTCAATCCATTCTCTACCCAGCCTGTAGTTGTGCTTGGGATTGAGCTGACCCACGTGCAGGACCTTGCACTTGGCCCTGTTGAACTTCGTGCAGTTTGCATAGGCCCACCTCTCCAGCCTGTCAAGGTCCCTCTGGATGGCATCCCTTCCCTCCAGTGTGTCGACCACACCACACAGCTTGGTGTCATCAGCAAACTTACTGAAGGTGCACTCGATCCCACTGCCCATGTCGCCGACAAAGAAGTTAAAATTTAACACTGGTCCCAATACTGACCCCTGAGGAACACCACTCATCACTGTTCTCCACTTGGACATTGAGCCGTTGACCACAACTCTTTGAGTGTGACCATCCAGCCAGTTCCTTATCCACCAAGTGATCCATCCATCGAACCCATGTCTCTCCAATGTAGAGACAAGGATGTTGTGCGGGACAGTGTCACATGCCTTGCACAAGTCCAGGTAGATGACGTCAGTTGCCCTTCCCTTATCTACCAAAGCTGTAACCCCATCACAGAAGGCCACCAAATTTGTCAGGCATGATTTGCCCTTAACGAAGCCATGTTGGCTGTCACCAATCACCTCCTTATTCTCCATGTGCCTGAGCATAGTCTCCAGGAGGATCTGCTCCATAATCTTGCCAGTCTTTAAATGATGAAAAATGATGCCATCTTGAAACGATGAAAAAAAAAAAAAAAATCTGGAATCTGTTCAGATACTGATGTGAAGGAAACAGCAAAACAGCCATGCCAAGCCCCAAAGCAGTTCTTATACACTACCCAAGAAAAGTCTTGCAGAAACTAGGGAGATGGCATAAATTAAAGCAGGTCTGAATAAACTAACATGCCTTAAGTCACTTCAGAAGACAGCCACCATGGCTTTGAAATACCCATGTCCAACTCTTCAATTTCTTTTGTCTCTTAGCTTTCTGCTAACCCTTTATAATTATGGCTAAATACAGTGAATTTGAAGAAAACCTTAATTGAAGATCAATCCCCAACAATTAAATTCAAGAGTTCCCTTTGATAGAAAAAGAAAAAAATCCTTAGAGGTAAACCTCATAAAATTCTGATTAGTTTCAGAGTTTGTTTGATGATAAAAAAAGTACATTAAAGTTTCTTCAAACTTCTTTTTATTTGTTCGTTGTTTTGAATGTCTTCAGCTTAGAAATAGTCCATAGTGGATAAATGGAACAATGATATTTACCACACTCTAAATGTGTGGGAGGAGTGTATAGTTTACAACAGCTGCAGCGAACGCTGACCACATCACAATGAAATGAAGAGTGATCATAATCAGATTTCACAGAAGTGAAATTCATTCAGAGAATATAGACCTTTGAAAAAAAAACCACAAAGTGAAGGCCACCAGGATTTTACCAAACTGAATTAGACTATGTTTTTATAATAACCTAAGAAAAAGCAGTGATTGTAATCACCATAATATCATTTGCGATGATTTTTGAACCATTACTGCAGGGTTTTGATACACATCATTTACAAATATTAACAGAATCCTTAGTAGCACCAAAACCAGTATGTGTGTTAATGGTTAGAAACTGTGTACATCTGTAATAAAAAATAATGATCTTTGCTGGGGGGAAAAAAAAGTTACATACAATGCTTCTGCAGAAATTATGGCAAACATATAAATGTGGGTGTTAGAAACAAATATGGAACTGAGGAAGTTAAATGAGGGAAAAACAGGAAAGGAAAACATTTATCATTAACTAAAATTGTAATCCGGGAGGGTGACTGTGAATAGACATGCCTTAGTCCTGCAACATACTTGAAATGATCATTAGAAAATTACAAGTATGTACTAGTTATTTAACCAATTATTTCTGTTTAGTGCTTAATTTTTTGAAGGAATCAGAAGCATTCTTTAACACGTTTCTTTAGTGATGTGCAATGCTGAATGTACCAAAGAAGCAGAAGGATAATTATTGTTCTGCTTTTAACAGAGAGGATCAGAAAGTGTCCCAGAGCAAAATGAATATTCTGACCCATATGAGATGTTCCATTACTGGTCTGAAATCCTAGAGGAGAGCCCAGGGCAGACACTAATATGTCAGCAGTCATATTATACTTATTTACATCAGCAGATCTAGTCAGAGGTTTCAGAGGCACATTTTGCTTTTCCTCTGAAGATGACTTCATTAACTTTCCTAATACTATTCCCATTCTTCAAATGTTTCTCCACTTCTCTGACACTGCTTATACGTCAGACTGGAAAGGGTAGTCTAACCTCTCTAAAGGTATAGACTAAATGGAATTTTTGGATTACCTTTATGCACCTGGCTTATGATGGCAGCGGCTTTCTTTTATAGGAATATGATCTTGGTTTGCAGAGAAGAACGTACAAATGTGCTTGGGTGAGCCAGGAGATTTTAACCACTGGGGAGCTTCACTTATTGCTAGAAGCAGTTGTTCCTCTTCCGTTTCTACTCCTGCTATAATGTGATCATGGGAACAGTGATTTGCCGGATGTCCTGTGAGGATTTCCCAAGGGACTACTGCATCAATCTCTCTCTGGTCCCCAGGGGAGAATTTATTCCATTCCTTGGTAAATTTGGAATGTTTTCAGTTTTCATGGTATTCACATATGTCTCTAAAGTGATGCAGAACCTGAATATGTCTGAAAACTAGCCATAGCTATTTTCAGACTATATGTCATTCTTTTTTGCTCATTTTTCCTCATTTTTCCATCTGTGAAAACAGGGAAAAGTATTCAAGCTGCAGTAATAAATAAATAAATCTGATGCATTCTAGAACTATATTCGATTTTTCATCGCTCCACCAGACAGTTATCTCATAGTCATTCTCTGATCAGCATATATGTAAAGATTTTTTCCATTCTCACTACTCACAGGGACAACAAAAACTCTTTACTTTCATTTAAATTTCTTTCCTTCTAGCCACTGAAATCCTGTCTCTATTAATTGACTGCAACAGAGCAGTCCTGCACCCAAGACATACATCTTTATACAAGTTTTTGAGTAAAAAAGTTTATCTGATTTGTTTTTAAGACTCAGAAACATTATATGTTTAATACTAGATGTAGACTTTCATGGCATTACTATGTAGAAACCTGCACTAAAGCAGAAATAATGACCGGGAACTGTGTCACAACTGAACCTAGAAATGAAACTGGAATCATAGAATCACAGAATGGTTTGGGTTGGAAGGGACCTCAAAGATCATCTAGTTCCAACCCCCCCTGCCATGGTCAGGGACACCCTCCACTAGACCACGTTGCCCAAAGCCCCATCCAACCTGGCCTTGAACACTTCCAGGGATGGGGCATCCACAGCTTCTCTGGGCAACCTGTTCCAGTGCCTCACCACCCTCACAGTAAAGAATTTCTTTCTAACATCTAATCTAAATCGACCCTCCTTCAGCTTAAACCCATTCCCCCTTGTCCTGTCACTACACTCCCTGATAAACAGTCCCTCTCCAGCTTTCCTGTAGGCCCCTTCAGGTACTGGAAAGCCGCAATTAGGTCTCCCCGGAGCCTTCTCTTCTCCAGGCTGAATAACCCCAACTCTCTCAGCCTGTCCTCATAGCAGAGGTGCTCCAGCCCTCTGATCAGCTTCATGGGCCTCCTCTGGACTCACTTCATTACATGAATAAAAGGGATTATTTTTCATTTGCAGAAAACAAATGAATTGTTTTGGGATCAAGATAATAAATGGAAAGTCATCACTTTGAATATTTCTAATGAGTAGAACTGAATGGAGATTTTTCCTGAAAAGTGTGAACTGAAAGAAAACAGAAAGAAAAATCTCATTTTAAAGTTTGAGCTATAACATCATCTCTGGAGGTGAGTAAGGTGCTGGCCTCTTGACTTCAGTCGTTACATGGAGGGGAGAGAGAAAACCCAACTACTGACTGAGAGCAGGAAATATGACGGTCTTCCTACAATGGAAGAAAGACTAAGAGGATTGTGTGATCAGACAGCTCCTAGGAAGCTGCTTTTAGAACTGTCTGCACAGAATTAAAAAGGTGGTTTTTTCATTTTTTTGTTTTTGTTTTTTGTTTTTGGTTTGTTTTTTTTTTTTAAAGAAGGAAAAAAAGGGGGAAAAAACGAAATAAAGTTTCTGTCCTGACAAACCTTAAAAAGGGTGTATATGCTCCATGCAGTCAGCAGTCTTGGGAGCGAATATTTCTTCTTTAGTAATGGGTCACAGCTGTTTTCAGCAATGCACTGAAAGCTTCAAGTCTGGCATGACTGAGCATTTACTCAGCTTTAAGCAGGGGCGTTTGACACTTGTGATGGGAAACTTGAACAGATTAAATGCATACTTTGAATACAGCATCAAAATAATCTATGAGAGCAAACAAATAAAACTTGTTTGCTGGACAAAGTAGGACTGAATGAAACTCTTAATCTAAACAATGAGAGCAAAGCAGATTGGAGGGGAGATATAAGGTGTAGAAATAAGAACCTGATATGCCAGTCTTGGTCTGAATCTATTCTTTTTCTGCACAGAATTTCTTATTGCCAATCCATATTAAATATATGAGAAAAATGGGGTAAAGAGTTAGGATGACAGAAAGTATTTGCTAGAGAGCAGTTCTAAACTTCAATAGGAAGACTTCAATTGGCATTAACGAGCTTTGGATTAGGACACAGATTCCCATCTTTAAATGTCCTGTACTCTGGGGAAATTCACAACAAGCAGGAGAGGATTATTTTCACTAACCTTCTTTAAAGATTCTACCCAGGTTTTACTGAAAGAAAGTGTCATAAATAAGTCTTAAAATTTGAGTTGCAGAAAAAGTTACAATGTGAAATAGTATTTACTGTCATTACTAATTTCTTTCATTGTATTGAACACTGTACAATCACGAACCAAACAGAACATTTTTCATGTAGCTTTCATTGTAAATGTATGATGATGCAAAATACATGAATTCAAGGAATGTTGGAAACTTGAGTTCACAAGGACAGAGTATGAAAGTAGCATGAGGTTTTTATTCTGATGTTGCCACCATTTATTTAATTTTGACCCATATGAAGAACAGGAAGCCATTTGAATCCACCCCTAGCCTTGGGACTAAAAGTGATCTCCACTACTACAGTGCAATTCACAACTTTCAAGATGGTGCAGATTTGTTTTGAAATCTTTATATTTAATATGTAAGTTGGTGTGCATACTCTTCACAGAAATGAATTTCACTAATGCATGTGTCTGCATTGCCTTATATTTAATTGTACAGCAACATATATAACCTGTCATAGAGATGGAGGCCTCAGGTGAACAAGGCACTCTGCAAATATCTAATGAGTGACTGTCCCAGCCCTGAACAGTTTATCATCAAAATAGAAAACAACACCAAGGCTTCAGCAGTTTTCCAGAGCAGAAACATAAACTGATCATTCCTCATGATTTCTTAAGTTCTTGATAAAACATGTAGAGACTTAGATTTGTCGTTCTCATCTGCTTGCTAATTTTAGCAGGAAACAACTATAGACAGTAAGTGATGAATGCTAAATATTGACATTTGCTTCCTTTGCCATCTAAAAGGTTCACCATGACAGATTGTTTCTTGCCTCACATACTGTTAAATATGGTCTCAGATAAGAAAAGGGGGGGGAAAAAGGAGACATCAGGATATTTCTGAAAACCACCTTCACTTGAAGTCAACTTTACCTGAAAGTAAAGTTTTTCTCTTGCTTGCTTGCTTGCTTCCTTGCTTGTTTGCTTTCTCGCTTTCTCGCTTTCTCTCTCTTTCTTTCTCACTCTTTCCCTCTTTCTCTGTTTCTTTCTTTCTCTCTTTCTCTGTTTCTTTCTCTCTTTCTCTCTTTCTCTATTTCTTTCTCTCTCTCTTTCTCTCTTTCCTCATTAACTTCCATGCAAATGCATGCCTCTGCCTCTTCTGTTCTCCTGCAGTGACAGGAAACTGAAGAAAATTGATGCATTAACAGTTCTGATATGACATTTGAAAAGTGACTTTTTGATTTTCAATTAACCTTGCACAAAGAGGAAATATTGAAATTCACCCCTTTGTTCTTGTCTGTGTATGTTAGCCAAGCTGGTGTTGGTAGGAGTGAACAAGCAGGGTTGGACTGGGGAGGGGGAAATTGGCACCTTGTTCAAGCACTCCACTGCTATTTGCACAAAACCAGACAAGACTACCCTGCAGTAATTACTCTCTGAAGGGGGAAACAGGTAGGAGAGAGAGTGCTCTTGTCATTTGTTTGACTTAATTGTATGCTTTTATAAGCCGTCTGGCTGGAAGGATTAAAGTTACTTTTAATAACACTTCCTTTCAAAAGAATTTGATTTGAGATTTCCCAGCAGGGCTGCCTACCAAGCAGCAGGACCCTTTTCTTCCTTCAAGCTCCCAGTTCCTTCAGCATTCCCTTCTCCTCCTGGCTTTTCCTCCCCCCTTGAATACTGGTATTGTTCTATTTCTAAGAGAAGTGAGGCTGGAAAACATAACATAAAGTCAATTTTGTATATATGCTTACACAAATAAATAAATGAGGTTAAGAAAATATATGAATAAGAACAGCCTTTCCTAAGATGTTAGGCATAGGAAAAGTGAACCGTTGCCACATAGTCTGGTTTTCCTTCAGTTGGCTTTGAGAAAATGGCTTTACAAGAAAGAAAAAGTCAATTAGATACCTACAGAGCAGGCTACAGAATGGGTCAGGAGTATGTGTACAAAGCACTTTTGCTTTTAAAAAATAAAAAAGTAAAGTTAGTCAATGTGAAACAAATTTTGGAGAATATATGAAAATGTCTAGAGAATAATTTCTTGGTGTCATAGGGAACTATTTCTTAGATGTATGTTTGCACCACCTACTTGGTGGGTCCATATGTTAATGCACTTTAGTTTATATCTTATGCTATCCAATAATAAAGAAAAAAAAATAAAGAAATATAAACCAAGATGTATGCTCATGTATTGTAGGAATTAAATTGTCTCTTTTCCTAGCATATCATCCAGGATCCTCTGTCTGTGGGTAATTTGGGTTAATGTGATATTAACAGTCTGTATCCAGCAAACTGTGGACTGACAGAGGAGGATAGCCCAGTTAAATGTCTGTTCCCTCATTGAGTGTGCACTTTTAAACAATTATTTAAGAACTGTTGTAGGAAATACTATACACCTGAACAGGAAAAACCACGAACTGCACGTTTGTGGTTTTCTATTAGTATTATTTCATTTGCATTTCTAACAAGCATAGCCTAAATTTTTGATTTGTTTGGGGTTTTTTGTTGCTTAGGAGAAACAAGGAAAAATAAAATAAGATCATTTCACAGGAAAATAGTTCCTCTTTTCCCTAAAGGACATCCCCTAATATCCTTAAACTTGATATTTTTTACAAATTTACTGTCTATTTAGATAGACATTTATAAACTCTATCCATTGTTTACACACTTTTCATGCATTATGTTAAAATGCATGAGCATCCCTTCTATAATACCACCAGAATCAGTCTTGTTTGATTTTTTTTGATATCTGGGAAAGAAGTCTGATTTGTGATAATATTTTAAGGTACCTGATGTCAAACTCATAGCTTGCAAACATTTCACACCTGACACATTAATGCATTGCAGGTCAATTGCTCTTCTGATTCCATTAAAAGGAAAAAGATGTCCTTTCGTACATGAATGAAAATTATAATATACTTAATTCATTCTCCCATCCGAAGTCCAAAGTCCAAACCATTTTTATATCTGAAGCAGTAACTAACAAAGAAAAAAAAAAAAAAATAAAAAAATCTAGCATTCTTACAGTCTGAGTTGATTTCTAGTTATGCAGCTCCATGGCCATTTGTAATAACAGCCTTTCGATATTCAACATATATTTGATTATAATCAATAATATCCAATATGTAAATGATTATGACTCCAACCTCACATGTCAAAAATGTCTGTGCCTCATCATGATCACTGGTTGGATGTTGTTTCTTCTCCATCCGAAGTTAGCTTTGTTCCTCAGATGACTGAAGAAACTCCACTTGACAATAGCTTAATTCCCTTTTTTGACCTGCTACACTGTGTATATATTAATTAGTCAAAGAGAGAAAATAGAAAATGAACTTAGGTCATTAATTTCTGAATTAAATTATTTTAGCATTGCTTTATTTTCAATGGTCTTATTTGCTCATCTACTTCATGAAAAACTTAAAAAGATTTTCGGGATAAAGAGATGAATATCACATTATCTGCATATATTTTATTCTTTTCTCTCTTGAAAATCTTCAAAAGAAGGGAAGTTTATTTCCTTCACAGGTCTAATCAAATACACATTTTGCTTAGTAAAAGGTCTTTTTTTTTCCTCATGTTTTCACCATCCTTTGTACATGAAAGTTCAAACTGATGTCCTGCATAGAACAAATATAATAATTTCCTATAATTAGTTTTGTGTTTTAGCACAATGTCCCTCTTTGATTAGTGGAGGATGGTTAATGTCTCTGAACGCTTTCAGAAATAGTTCCTGTCTGCATAACTTCAGGCAAATGAGTAAGGTGGACAGAAGCTACCTTTAAATTGTCTTGGTAGGATATAAAGTAATTTCAGGAGGTCACCTCATTCGCCACCTAAAGTTTTAATCTCAGGTAGTAAACTGAACCCTATAACCAGTCTTTTTTCTGCAGAGAGGGTGACATTAGACATTTGGAAAACCTGCAAGCCAGTATATTTGTACACATTTATACATTTTCCATGGAGCTTTTATTAAACAAACACAATTATTTGCATCTCTAAGTGCCCTGAATCCTTTAACAGCATGGTTTGAACCCTGACTGAACAATGTTCTCACATGAACTACCTCTGTAGGAAATTAATAAGTATTAAACAGAGATAATCAACAATAGTGGGTAGTTTCCTCCCCTATTTAGGTAATAGCTACTTTATTTTGTTTTGTTGTGGGTTTGTTTGTTTGTTTTTAACTAATATAATAGCAACTAATGTAATATTTGCTTTTGAAAATATCACCCCAGTCTTAGCTGTATGTAGAATATTGAGGAACTCTGTGGAAACACTGAATGGATTTAAACATATCACATTTATAAAATATTTCAGTGCTTTTTTAGTGGAAATACCTGAGACATGACAAGTCGTTACTTGACTCACAGAGACCAGAATATCTTATGTGAGTGACCTTTATGGCTACAATTTATGAAAAGTTGTAAAGTGACTAAAAATGGACTATTCTGTCAAAATAGTAGTCAACACAAGCTGTAGGGTCTACCTAGCAAAATTAAGAAGAGGAAGTAGAGTGAAATATATTTGTCTCATACATAGGCTTTGACCCTCTAACTCCCATATTTTGCGGGCACCCTGAAGATCATAAAAAACTCCCCTTCCCCTTATAGGATAACGTCGTATGATAAGTTTTAATAATAGTATCATTTCATTTGTATTTATAATCCCAGTCCGAGAGAGCCCAGAATTATTTGAGTGATGCTTTCACCAAAAAATGAACATTGAACTCCCATTAGATGCTCTTATTTGTGCATTATGAGTGATCAAGGACTCATGCAGTATTCACAGCCTTTGTTAGGATTTCTACCCTTAAAAAACAAAACAAAACAAAACAAAACAAAACAAAAAACAACTAAAAAACAACCCCAAAAACCTCTCAATATCTTTTGCAAACCTCATTATTTCTTAAAATCAGACAGATGCTCTAAAAAGGCAGCAAATATATAAACTGTTTCTTTCTTCTGTAACTGCAGTTAAATAGGATGAAAGTTCTTTGACTTGCTCTCTCTCTCCAACCTCATGCTGCAGGTCACTACAGTAATGATGTCTCACAGCTGGTTCCCTCATTAAACTCCTTAGTGATTATATCTTACTAGTTCTCTTATGTAAAAACTAAAAGTTAGCCAAGTGATGAAATAACATCTTGATTCATATTCATATACAGGTAGAGTTCAAGTATGACACATGTAACTTTATAAGACATTTAGAAATAATATCATAAATTAATCCTACTGGCAATTCTAGCAAAGCATACTCACAAACAAATTTGGAAATCAGGAACAAATTCACTTTCCCAGTTCATAATGTAATACTGAAAGAAATAATCTGCTGCAGTAGTTAGTAACTTAGAAGATATTTCTGCTTCTGGTCTCACCCATAACAACAATAGTATGTGCAGATGATTGGACTTAAAAGTCCCAGATATTTCCATACTGAATCACAGCTCTATTTAGTGTTAGAAGTGTTTTTCCCTTATTAGTGAATTCATTAATTAATACTTAGGACTTTTTGAGTTCCTGAAGTCTGGTGGTAAGTTTATATCACTCCATCAGAAGCAGTAGTCTCAGTTCAAGAGCTGATGGCATTGATAGAACAGATTTGTTTTCTGCTGTCTACTTATCAATCCTGATAAGTGGTTTTACAGTATGCTTTCTTCTATTTTCTTGAATATCATTTTTTCTTCCCCCCCCTTTTTTAAAAAATAATTTTTCATCCCTGAATTGTTATGCTCTATAGGCCCTCTGCTTCTTTCCTAATTAAATGTCTACATTTAAATGTCTTCATTTAATGTTGTGAATAACTTTACTTGTAACGCACTTCCGTAGAATCAAACAGCTAAATAAAATCGCCATGCTGTTGGAAATCTTTTTTTAACAAAACATATTTTGAATGCTTTTGATGTCTGAATGTTTCTTCTCTGAACTCCAGCTTTTTGTGAAATTACATTTAAATTTCGAACTTTTGTTTTCAAGCAAATTCTTTTCTTCTTCAATGTTTTGTTAGTCATGGCTGGGTGTATATTCTTTTAAATATCCCTACACCTTGAATTTGTTTGATAATGACTAATCCCAGGTACAGCTTTATGAAAACAGTGTAGCATCCACGAATTTGTAATTCAGCAACACAATCAGAGCAGTTAAGTCTCACATATTTATTTCATAATGTGATATGTGCACAACTTTTCCAACATGTGCTTTACGGGCTTGCATTTCCTAGGCTTGGTCTCAGGCCAATGGTGATTCTTTGTCTGAAAAGTTTGAGTTGAATCAGTTCAGCCAGTTTCAAGTCATGTGTGTAAGAAAAAATGCAAAGATGTTTCCATATGTTCCATTTGGGATTATTGTGCTTGACTAATTTCAAATGTCGAAACTGGACACACCAAACTTAGCAAGCCTATAACACTCATCAAGAAAGGACAGACAACAACGCCTCAAAAGAAACAAGATTTAAAGTTATGAATATTTAAATCTGGTGTATTTACAATTGCATACAGACCATTTTTCATTCTGTTTCTCATGGTGCCCTCAGGCTAACACCATTTAGTATACTGGGTGCACATCAAGTTCCTTTAGATTTAGAGTGCCTTAACCGCTCAGAGCTTTACAGTGATAAGTAATCCAGCTTTTCAAGAGCTATTGGGCAAAACAGTTTACCTTGGGTACAAATTCGGCCTTCCTAGGAATAAGGGCAAGGGTCATCTTCACCAACATTGCAATTCATCCCCTCAAGAGATGCACAAAAGAGTTATTTTGCACATTTGCCATAAAACAGGGGAACCATAGTTACAACTTGGGTAGTCAGCAACATAACAATGAATCTTTCTTGAAATGTATTTCGTGTTGGCTACCCAAAGTTTAAATCACATTTGGCCTGTTGAGACATTTAAAATAACATACAAAAACACCTTTTACCTGTAGTTGCAACTTTCCATGTCTGATGTTCTCCATAAAAAGAGGAAGACAACGTTACCTTTCCCTTTCCCCTCAATGTTTAGAAAGTCAAAAACTTTCAGGGAGATTAAGGAGAGCAAGCAAGAAAGTATCTGTGAGACTCATTGATGCTATTTATATACTTAAAAGTTAGGCAGTTAAATCTAAGCATGCCACCCTTGTTTGGTTTTATATTCAGCAGCAAGAAATAGCCAGTTTAAGAGAATGATTCATTTCATCCTGTGATAGACTCTAAAATAAGGTGGATGTACCCTTTAGAAGATGCTTATTTTCTCTGTGGACAATATATTTTATATTTTTAGACATTTTTATTCATATATATATAATTTTTATTTCCAACGTGCATTCACATACAAAGGAAACTCAGTAGCTGGCTGACAATTAAAGGGCTACATATTTGATATCTAAAGTTGGGTGAGATGAGTACTACTTTTAACACTTGGTGACTTCACCACAGTATAAGGATGAGGTTTATTTTGTGCTGTGTTCCGTATCAGACAATGATGTTTGGTATTATTGTTGAGTGAGCAGAAACGTGAATGGGTAAAAAAGTGCTCAGTGGAATCCAGTCCTGTAGAGAAGACTTATCTCTGGCTTATCTCTGTGTCTTCATAGTAATCTTCAGCTAACTGCAAGTCAGATCCTGACACCTTTCTCACATCCAATACTACTGCTTTAGGTGATGGGTTAAATACCTTTTTAGGTTTTCTGTAATATTTCTGCAGAGCTGACTATGTCCCACTGAATTGCAGCCAAACAATATTGATATTAATTCTTTGACATTCATCCTTTTTTTGATGTCTTTTTGTCATGTTCAAAAGGGGTTAAGTTAGACTCATTTCAACTTTAATTTGTCCCCAGTATGTCCAATTCTCCACCCTGTTTCTGTTGCATCTGATTATGAGCAGAATTGTCATAAAGTTGTTTCCCATTAATACTATATTAATGTTGAACGGAGATAAGAATGGGTTTTGTTTGTTTGTTTGTTTGCATTTTTTTTTGTTTGTTTGTGGGGTTTTTTTACACTGCTATGGGATTGAAATTATTAACATAACAAAGCTTACACAGGACATCGTGGACGTTACTTCAGTAGCCATGGGGCTACTCCAGTGCAGCACATGGCCCTCAGTTAGACTTTCTGCTGGGAGTTTTAAGCTGTTTCCCTAGATGACTCTTCCACAGGAGCTGAAGGAGCTGAGCAGTTCCCGGACAGCACTGCTGGTTTTAGCCACAGGCAAAGTTGGCAATTTCCTAAGGCAGCAGATTGCTGATGGGAATAATGTAGTTATGATACTGTTCTCTGTTTTGCTGGCATAATGAAAAGGCAGGTCTGCTGTTAGTGCCCCTGAGGGAGGAGCTGTGGGAGAGGTACTACTGCTTGAGAGGAGAAGGTAATTTCAGTCAACAACAACAATTGTATGTGTTTCATCAGGTGATCATTCCTCATAGGGCATGACTTTCCATCTTTCCAATGGCAGCAGAAGCAGCAATTCTACTTCTATGGGGCTATTTCATTTTTTTTTCTTCACCCCTTTTTTTTTTTTTTTTTTTTTTTTTATCCCCCTTCCCACAACAGAAACATCCCAACACTGGAGACATAAAGTTCACTTTTCCCCCTACTGTCTCTGGTGTTTGCTCTGGTCTCCATTCAGAGTTTTGTGCTGCTATTCTGGGGAATAATTAAGGCTATTCCATTCAGGCTAGACTTCTGATTTTTTTTTTCTCCCTATCAAGTTTCAACTACTTAAAGTAGAAATGTTTAATAAAGGAAAGAAAATGAATTTTGATGCTACCAACTGTTAAGCAATTTAAGTTGTAGCTGTACTAACCTTAGCGTAAATGAACCTTGGTCTAGGAGCTGCATGATCAAATGCAGTTACAGAATAATTTAGACCAGTAGAATATTTCAGTAATGAAATAGAAATTCATTCTGTGCACATTTAAAGCTCTCACTTGTCACTTGCTCCTGAGAGTCAGGTTCCATACAGATGTGTAAGTTGCTGGACAAAGTTAAAATAAATTGTTCAACTTCATATCACTAGCTGGGATTGTCAGCTGATGATTCCCAACCCTATAATATCTTGCAAGTGTGACAGAATGTGATAGTTTCCAGAAACTTGTACAGATAACTAGCATATAAATATCCAGAAACAAGATAGTTTTTGCTGAAAGAAGCTTATAACCTTTTGGGTCAACGGCCTTCCTCTTCTTACACTGTTCTTATTACAAGACTATTTTAAAATGACTAATAACACAGAAAGAGATCAGAGGTCACAATAATGACCACTGTAGTATCTTCCATTTTATGGCCCAAATGATTGAACAGGGGATTGTGTATTAGAAACCATACGTTTTATTTGAAGACTAGCCTATAGCCAAATGGAAACCCCAGATAAGTTATTTTATTACACCATGTCTCAGCTATCAATAAGCTGGGCATAGTGACACTTAACATCTTTAAACACTATCACATGATAAAAACTTAGAGGGAGTTTATAAATGTGACATAGTACTGCTGGTAAAAAGACTTAAAATATTAATTATGTTATTGCTTTCTACTGTCTTTTTAAATTCTATTGCTTGGCTATTAATTTTTTTTTCTTTTTTTTTTTTTTTTCCTTCCTATATAGTGATATTTCAAATCTTTAAGTAGCTGTGACTGTGGGCATTTCATTTGCCATTGGAACCCAGGCACTTAAACAATTCACTGCTCTTGGAATATGTGCCTGATGCCTTACAATTAGTACTGTGCTCCTTCATAGTCATAGCCACTGGGATTGAGGTGATCAAGCTCAAGAGCTCATTGACAGGGGAAGCCAGAAGCAGAGTGGATGGTTTATTCATCCCATTTTTCCCTTTCTCCTTATTGGTCTTTATTCTCATCACTCCCTGCACAAACAGAAAAGGCAGATCTCATCTGCATCCAGCATATTCTCGTAATTTTTAGGAACAACCTGGTTCCACCAGGCATCTTTCCTGCTTATGCTACATCCTTTGTTCTTGTCTGGCAGATTTTACTACCTGAACATGTTTTCCTTTACCCTACTTGTTTAACTATTCCACAAGTTTCTGTTTGCCCCCTGGTGATTACATATTATTTAAATATGTATGCTGAGCTTTGTTAAAAAATACTTTTTCCTATCTTACAGTCATGTTATATAGCAGCATCACAATGTTATAAAATGCTTATATGCAATCCATGGTTACACTGTTTTGGTTTGCTTATGTTTGCTTTTAAGGCAAATATTAACTATATCTTGCTTAGTATGTTTCTACTTTGTGGATTCAGCAGGAGCCTCCTTGGATGTACCTCTAAAGAAAAAATAACGAAATAAACCCAAAACCTTAAGCCTTAGCACAACCAACATGGTTTGTCAGATTAATTTATTCTATAATAAGAGTTCAAACTTATTTTTCAATAAAAGGTATGGGTAAGTTTGGAGTAAAAGAAACGTGAGGTGGACAGGAAGAGTGTTCCTGTAAGGACCCACCTAATGCCAACTATTTTAATGTTAGACCCATTATTTTACAGGTCTTTTTTAAGTCTTATAAACATCGGATAAAACAAGATCCACTAAATGAATGAGTACATAAATAAATAGACATTAACCTCCTCCCCTTTCCCTTAAAAAAAAAAAGAGTGTATTTCCAAGGTAGACTTCCTTTACTGCAACGGAAGGCACAATGAAGCCCTGTGTTCTTGTGGCTGATGTGTCACAGCTTTAATGGCAGGAAATTTCCAGAAAGCAGGGTATTCAAGTCAACAGAGAGGTTAGCACCACTAAACCAAAACAGGTCAGTGATTTCAAATTAAATTACTGTGAAAATTTTTGTTCTTCATAGCATTTGGTTATTTTGACCTTTCATTTCATTTCAAGATTAAAAGAGCTGTCAAAACACAAGGATTTATGCTGAACAGAAGTTCTATTTTTTTATCAACTCTAATAAGGCGCGTTCCATGGGAACACATCACTACAGCTATCCAAACCATTTCAATTACTGTTGATTAGCATATATCTCTAACTGAATGATGTTACCAACCTATCTCTGAATCTATTAAAAATGTGAGAGTTGGAAAATTATGAAAGATCCTAAACTTTAGGAGAGTTTCTCCTAACTGTATCAGTTACTAGTTTAAATCCTGAAACAATGGACCTAGTATATTTTTTCTTTCATTCTTTCTTTTTTTTTTTTTTTTTTTTCTATTTTCTCTACTGGTTTTGGAGAACTGCATTTCTTTAGAAAAGCTTGTCTCATGTTTAATGCATTTTAGCTTAATGATAGTTTATGCCAGTGAGTTCCACCATTCTTTTAATAAGTTTCATTTAAAATAGCTTTTCCTTTGATCATTTTTGATCTATTGTCTTTAAAAAAACCTTTTCATATTTTCAGAGGTGTGTGGAAGAATATGCATGAATATCTAATATATTTTTTATAAAATTTATTGCTCTGTATATAACCCCTATGTTATTTTTGTTCTTTTCCAAACTAAACAGTCACTGTTGCTTTAATATCACCTAACTAGCTAGCCTTTTGAGGCCAGACAACTAAAACATGCAGGTTCCAAGGCAACATTAAATAGAGTGTTTATTTAAACATTCTCCAAATTCTGTTTGTCTACTTGACCTAACTACTGACTTAAATGCAATAAGAAGGCATTTTAACACCATTAGTTTCTGGATTCCAGCCAAAGAAAAGCTCCTTACTTTATATCCCTTTAGACTGCATGGATGAAACAGCTTAAAAGTAGGTTTAGTATCACTTAATTAATTTTAAATGGTAAGGCAACTCACAGACTGTATCACAGGGAGACAAAGAACAGGGTTCTGAAGGTTAAAGGATCTGTCCCAGGTTGGAGTTTTCCTAACGTATGTAACAATGTTATTGTTTAGTTTTGAACAATCATGAGAGAATTTAATCCTATATAGTATGGTGACTTCAGACAGAACATGCTTTTGAAATTATGTTGAAGACACTTTTTTCTCCTCTTTCAGTCCAACAGTACTATTTTTTTTTTTTTTTTTCTCTTGTGTTAATGCCTTTAGCATAATGAAATTAAGCAGTCCAGATTTCTAATGCAAACTGCTCAGGGACAAGATGCTAAGTGATTCTAAGTGTTTTGTTGAGAGCCACTGTTTAAGTAAACATTACAAATTATGGTTATGTAGTATATAACGTAGATTGAAGCCCTTGAGCAATGTATTATTCATAAAATACATCACTTTATCAGTTTGATCATGTTTCTTTTCTTTAAAGAAGAAGATGACAAGGATTTTAGTTCTGTTACTGAGGCAGCATGTTAAATGGCAGGGAAGGCACATCCTTGAAAGATCCATTTTCCTTTTCAGACCAGGTCTTTGATTATCTGGAGAAAAGATGTGATTTTCGCAAGATGTCCTTTCATATGCTATAGCAGACTTAGCACACTTGGCTGTTAGAAAATATATTACACACTAATTTCAATGGCATGATTCATGGCTTTAGCATTTTATTTGTCTGTACTTTGTTTATATTTTATCTGGTTCATTTGTATTTACTTGTATTCATTTAAATGAAAGGTATTATGTATTTTAAAAAAAAAAACCCAACAAACAAAAACCCATCCCAAACCAACCAACCAACCAAAACCCACAAAAAAACAACCACGGAACATGACAGTATGCCTATAAGGAACTATACTACAATATATCAAATAAAGTTCAAGAAATAGGCTTGTAGGTTTGGATCAATTTATATAGCATTGTATTAAGTTCTACCATCACTCATAGCTTCTAACTGCAGTTTAGGTTCTTCTGTAAGCCATACGCTCAAAGTGCAGGTAAAAAACAGAGATCTGCATGTTACAAGCACAGTCCTTGTCTGGTAATCTTAATGGACGTGAATCTTGGAAAAAAGAAAATGTTCATGCAACACAGAAATTTCATGATAAGCAAGGATGGAACCACTAGCCTTCTGAGAATGTGTGCACACATGATGTGCGTGCATGGTGGCAGGTGAGGGTTAACATGGGTACATTCCATATCCATTGGGCTTATGTAAGGAAGTGTGGACAAGAGGGAGCAAAACATTTTGATAAACTTCTAGCAGTTCTAGAAAACTTTTTTTGCCTAATATTTTTTCTATTTTTAGCAAAACCTGATATCAGCAACTTCTTGTCCCTTGGTGTTTCAATGGTGTTATAAGAAGACCATGGGACCTCCATCTCTTTCCAACATCGATGAAGAGAGTTAGATAAAATGTACGTACTCTAGTGCTAAGACTATTAAGTGTGTATGAGTCAAAGATGATGTCAGGGTGAGTCACACACATGCACTGGTGTGTGAAGTGGAAGCAAGAAAGGGCAATGAATTTCCTAGTACCTCAGGGATAGTTTTAAATTTCATGAAGTCTAAAGAGGAGGGAATGAAACAAGCTGTTTGCAGTGCCTCAAAGGTGCCCCACCACAGTGTTAAAAGGGCATGTCCTGAGGAGATTTGAAAAAGGTGGGTCTACAGATTCCTCACTATCTATGATCTTGGCTCAAACCAGGAGCATATCAAATGATATGCTAGATGTACACCATCCTAAAGAAGGGGAGTCAAGAAGCTTGTTTCCATTGGGGAAAATTCCTGATATTCCTCTGTTTTGCACACACTGTAGATCTTTTTTATAAAATACACAACTTAACCATTAATAATTCTTTCTAACAAAGCACCCAATTGTAACTAACATTACAAGGTTTCCACAAATAAAATTATTTTCTTGGTTGCTGTGAGAGACTATCAGAAACATACTTCCTACCAAGAACACACAGTATGACTTCAAAGATCGTAGAATATGTTCTGAATTTGATGCTCATCACAACAGAGGATTAACCTAGCAGTGATCTGTTAGTATTAAGATATATGACTAGATCTTGCAGAGTGTGAGGAGAAGGAACTGTTTCCAGTCTTTGGGAGTATTCTCTGTATTTAAATGTTTTACAAATATATGTGATAATAACCCCATTGTGTCTCTCCTTATTCCTCTTCTCCCTTATTTTTGAGGTAAAAGAGGTCTGTGTGGCTTTTTGTTTTGTTTTGTGGGTTTTTTTTAAACACTTCTGAGCATACTTATTGCCTCAGCTGTACACGTTTGGTCCATGTAAGATGATATTGTGATAAGCATGTAGTACAGTCACCAACAATCTGATAAGAAAAAGGGGATTGTTCATCACAGCTTATTCACTCTAATAAGTTCTGAAATTCTTTTGCTGGGAATTAGAGAGTAGTTATGTGAGCAGAGCTTAACATTTCTGGGTGGTGCAGCTGTCGATTAGGAATCTCCAGACAGTCCCCAAAATGAAAAACCTGATAAGTTTCACCTCCATGATGAAATCTTTTGCTGCACTTTCTTATTTTTGGAGCTAAAAGCACAGATCCAGTTTTCACTTCTCTCTGACAGCATCATACATGGCATGTACTGTTATAATTTGTCCTTCTTTTGATCTGTGATCACATACATATTCTTACTGAAGGCACTCAAAGTTTGCCATCACTCCTGAGTTTCCATAGTAAAAACTGGTTAAGTTGTTATGGTAGCTGATGACTGTCACATTGCATTTCACTACCTTTCTCAATATATAACACATTCAGTTCATTCTGTCCTTCAGTACTAAATATTAGATGATTCATGCATACCTTGATTTGTGATATGGTGACCAAGACTATGGTTAGATGGAAAGGATATGCAATGCCTTAACAGCTGTTTTTTAACTGAGTTTCTTCTTTGGAGTCTTCGTTCTCAGGTATGAAATGCTGGTAGAGAAGACCTAATTCACATACAAGATAAGAAAAGGTTCTTCATTTTCTGCACATAGTCACCAATGTATATCTAAATGCATGCACTATTATGTGATAAATTGTATAACTGCTTGTTACTGTGGTATTTTTGCTACCCTAAATAACAGTATGGGTGGGGAAAGCATTCATGAGTCATGCAAGTTGCCTCCTACCAGGCCAGAAAAATTATCTTCTCCACACTAATCATCAATATCATTGACCTTTGTCATAAAACTTGGGTCGTTCATATCTATATCCCATTAGAAGTATCATCCCACAACCACCTCTTTGGGTCTATTAAAGTCATGTCAGAAAGAATCATTGACTTCTTGTCAAACACATCCAACCTTCCACATTAATATATCCATGGATGCCTCACTAATCACTCAGCAAACAATGCATGATATGCACCAGGCAGTGAGAAGTGAGGGAGAGATCTTTGAAGGACCCTGTCCTCCTCCAGGAATGGATTTGGTGGTGACAGTGATAAATAAGACAGGATACACAATATGCTTTCTCCCTCTTCATAAGTTGCAGGATTGGGTAGACATTGTTCATTTTTTTTCTCTTTCTCCTCCCTCCTTTGCTTAGGAGTACAGGAAGAAACTCACTTATTTGATTAGAAAAGTGATGAGGCAGTCAGTTTTGCTGTTTGATTTTTAAGCTTATGGGTTTTTTCCTAATTCCTCTCTTCGTCATTATAACCTGCCTCCTTAGAAACTTACACCATACACAATCCTGTATTGAATGGAGATGTGGTCTCAATACTGGTTTTTAAACTAAAGGTATATCAAATTTGAAAAAACATACGTTGTATTGAAGCCTAAACACTGAAACACTTTATACAATGTCACACAAATTATTCAAACAATGTTGGACTGGATGATTAGATCCATGTGTTAAAATATGGGCCAGCTATTACATCACTGGAGAATACTTCAGGAGACTTTGACTCTCTTGTTAGCCTACTGATTCAACGACAGTTACTAGAGTTACATGGCTCTCAGACCCTCTGTTCCAGCTTCAGTCTTTTACTATTGTCTAAAATCCTTTACATTTGTCTATGCAAAGTGTAAGCTCTTCAGAGCAGGAACTACTTTGCTTTACATATTTGTACAGCACCTCACTCAGCAGACACAGAAGAGACATTACAAACTACCATATTAGGGGGAAAAAAGCAATGAAAATAAGCAATAGACACCTGACTTTGGGGGGTTCTCAGACTCCATCGCATGCTAAAGTTTCAGAGAACTTTGGGGTTTTGGTAGGGAAATAAACTAAGTTGCAAAATGGGCTCTTTGGGTCTCCAAATGCTAGATATACCACTTTGCAAAAAAATTGACCTTGTGTGTTTCATGCTAATTTCTTAATGGATCAAATGATGATATTTACCCAACATAAAATAGACATTTTGAAACAAAATTTAATAGTCTTTGGAAAAACTGTTTTAATACCCTTAAGTGGGTGCAACTCTCTAACTGCAAATCATAACCATTATTTCTGTATTGCATCCATTAACAAATTCTTGGGGCGGGGCGGGGGGGGGGAGGGAGGAGGAACAAAAAAATGAGGAAAAAGAACTGGACATTTCCAAGACTGTATGTAAATAACTATAACATGAAAAAGAACTATAACAAATATTATTAATCATGATAACAACAACAAGAAAAAGATAATTTTGGAAGGGATATAAGATCATATGCTTCAGGACAAAAGCTAGTTTCTACCTGTAAGGGTTTAGGAAGAAACTTACCCTTTGGGCAAATTGTTGTACTATTCATCTATTTCTCTGAAGCATCTAGTGCTAGCTGTTGTTAAAAGCTCACTCCAGTTCTATTTCTTGTGTGCTATGGCAATTTTTATGTTTCTGTGAGCTGAAATAAAATTGTCTTTACCTAAAACTATTTCAAGGTAGAGATATTATCTATGCCAACATTATGCTGGCAGGGCACCCTATAAACTATTTCTGAACACAGAGCCAAATGCAGCCCTTTTGAAGATCTGCAGGCTTAGTCTGACAGTTTTGGCAGATGCCTGGTATACTTCAAGGGCGTTGAAGTTTGTGCCAAATTTTCTTCTTTGATTTCCACAGATCTGAATGCACACATCTGGTTGTGGGAGGGGGTTATCACACATCTACATCTGCCAAACATGGCCACACTCTAACCCATGCATATTTCTTTAATTTCTGTGTACCTGCTTGTGACAGGCTAATTCCAGCAGTGAGTTATTTTGAAATCATTTAATAGAAAATATTAGCAAAAAGGAAATAATAATAATAAAAGAAAAAAAAAAACCACAAAAACCCAACAACACAACAACAACAAACCAATCACCCCCCCCAAAAAACCCCAACCAACCAACCAAAAAAACCCCACAAACCACCACCACCACCAAATAAAACCAGGGTTGTGGAGGGAGAGAGACTGGGAGGGAAAAACCTGAGCATGACTGGGCTGAATTCCCATTGAACTCTGAGGGGTCCACATGGTATTTGAAGCCAAAGATTTTACATAGGAGCTCAGCTATAAAAAACTAAAGTATGTGAGTTCAGAATGAAGCTTAAACCACAATCATTAAATGTAGATTGACATGGAGGGGAATTTCTGTATGAAACTGAAGAGGAGAAAAATAAAATGTAAACAAGTGGAAATTCAGAGTACTTGGGAGGACATATAGATCAATATAATGAAATAATAATTGTTAGATCTGAGCCAATACTGCTCAAGGAATAACTTCCTCAGTGTATTCTTTTTCCTTTCTTACAGAGAATCCCGGGATCTGGCTGTTGGTTGGTTTTTTTTGTTGTTTGGTTTTTTTTGATTCAGTCATAGTAGAAACAGATCTGTATTTCAGAATTTTGTTTTAAGTACTTTAAATTTCAGAAGGATTTGGTATGCAAATTTGACTTGTTCTTGTTGTAATTAGGCCCATGGGTCATGTGGTTTGTTTTCCTGTGACTGGACCTCAAAACACAACAGAGGGAGTCCTTGGAAGAAATTGTCACTATTCTGAAACTCTTAAGGGATAACAAATGTAAATAGCAGGAGATTTCAGACACATCAAAGATGTGTACGGTGCAATGTTACTGCACATGTGCCCAAGCTTGCCCCCTACACACACACACACACACAAAAAAAAAAGCTTACTCTGGCTGCTGAAACTTCCAATAAATTACACACATATAATTACAGATCAGTCTTAGAGGAAGACCTGGGTTATTAATGACATCATCACTGCCCTTCTCTGACTGATGCGGGGTTTTAATTGCTTATCTTAAGATCCACTGTGTCTTACAGCAGAATGCATGTAGGACAGTAACAAAAGCAATGCATTGTGAAGGAAAAGGATGAGCTAAGTTATTTCAGTAGTAGTCAGCACAGACTTTTTTTTTTTTTTTTGACAGAGCTGAAGACAAACAGGATTTTTTTTATTATTATTATTTTATCTAAAGGCTTTCTCACTTATAATGAAGACGGGGTAGGGAGAAAAACCTTGTTAAGCACCTGAATTATGGTCAAGACTCCACTGAGATCACCTGGTGGAATCTTGATCTTGATACATAGATAAATGTATGTCTTGAGATATATTTTTATATATATATATATAGGGTGGTAGTGGTTGGCTTACATGTCCCTCTTCTCTGTAGACTGTAGTCTATTGTCTTAAAGGAAGTACAATAGCTTTAAAAGATGAGTGACAGAATACTACACAGCTAATTGGAAGTTAGGTTGGTAGCCATTACCTAGAAGGACATTTATTCTCTCTTCCCAATTCTAAGCAACTCTGACAATTGGTAAAACAGGAGATACGGACCCTTGGAATTTAGTCTTCCCCCCTTACCTTCAAAAGTAATCTTAATCTTCTCTGAACGCTGTTTCTCCAAGGGTGGGTTCACAACTCTAAATCCTGAACTGAGGAGAGCTGTTTCTTTCATTACACAACGAACACCTTACCTGCATTTCAGTGACAGGGTTGAACTTTCTTAGATTTTCAATTGCTTTAATGGTTCCCTGCTGTACTTCCCTGAATTCCTTTGCCACGCAACTAAGTCTCTGCATATGATATTGCTAGGCAACTTAGAGTTGTAGGCAGAACCCCTAAAAGATGAGCCTTCAGTCATAGGTTATAATGATGACTGTTGAAATTCCCACATCCACCTAGAGAGCACGGCTCTAAGTATTCAAATAGGAGTGATGACTGTTGCATACATGTCTTGTTGATTGACAGATAAAGTTGTCTGAAGTACAGATATCAGCGAAGCATGAATCTCAAAACGTAAATGTAGAAATATTGTGGATAATAATGTGAATAAAAACTAAAAAAAGTCAGAGGTCAGATCTGCCCCTGATATAAATTGGCACACATCTGCAACAGTTTTACACCAACTGAAGATCTGATAATGGAAAGTTTCTCTAAATTTAGTGATTCTCAAATTCCACAGAATACTCTCTAAACTTTGTCTAAGACAAAAAAAATCTTAAAAATATGGATCATTCATCTCCAGAATTTTTGGTGTGGATTCTCACACTTTTACCAAAAAAATGAAAAACTAAAAAGATATTAAAAATTTAAGAACTATCTGAAGAATAGCCAAACTTTAGGATACTGTATAGATCATCTTAAACTAGGAGCAAAAGAAACTAGGAAAAAATAAAATCTGCAACTTGGGTTAATGTCATAATTTGCTATTAAAAATAACAATTAACTGTAATATCTTCTAGGGTTTTTTTTGTTTGGGTTTTGTTGTTGATGATGTTGTTTGGGTTATTTTGTTGTCAGTTTGTTGTTTTTTTTTCCTTTTCCCTTCCATCTTTGACATCTTTTTATCTTATAATCAAAGTTGTAAGTAATATGAAATGGCTTCTGTTTCTTATAACTGGCTTCTCCATACAGACCTCATTTTTTGGAAAGGTAACAAAGGTGATTAAAGGCAAAAAAATGAAAACAGCATTACTTCTGAATGTCAGCTTTATTTACATTGCATCACAGTGGCTTAAATTGTGCGATTCAGTGACCTTCCAAGCTGACTTGAGCTTTAATGAATCAAGACAACACTGCATCTGATGATGACACCATGCACTGGCTTGCATATCTGAAGTTCACTGTTCCCTGGTGCTTCATTCAGAGCGATGGGATACTTTTGCTCTTGCATTGTTAACACTTGAAAAGCACTTGACTGTGTTAAAAAGAATACTGCGTTGTAATTTCTTGCAGATAGATTACAGTAAATGATGCAAAACTCAAGTGCGTGCAAATTGAACAGGTTCAACTATTTTTGTTCATTGTTATATTCAGATTAATGAATTCAATAAAAGTTTAAATGTAGTTGTGTCTATGTAATCTTATACAGTACTATGACCAAATCCATCTACTCTCTGTCACAATTCCAGTCTAGATACTCATTGTCTGTGCAATAGTGAAGCGATTTCCACCTAAGAAGAAGGACTGGAGGGAAACTGTTATTCCTGTCATAAGCATGCAGGTCACCAATAGCCATGTTTGGTCTAAAGTGGTCATAATCATAGGTGGCTACTGATTTTTTTTTTTTTTTTTTTTTTTTGTATCAGGTATATTATATTTTGCTATTAATTATCATCAAAACATAATGCAAAAATATGCCAACAAGATTGGGAAGAATATAATAAATGGGAAGGTAAAGATAAGCATATTGGGGATTTAGACCATGAACTAAGATGTTGAGGGGTTTTGTTTTCTTTATCCATCCACAAATATTTAAGCCACTACAACTGGATGAAACCTTTGGTCTGGAATTCAAAAATACAAATTATACTAATTTTTTTTTTTTTCACATTTGACCAAAATTTGAAATACTGTACTTCACTAAAGGGTATTTTTTTAATGTTTTGCAGAGGCATAGCTTCAGGAATTAATTATTACCTTTCTCAAATTCAAGGGGACAAAATAATTTTGGGGAACACAGAAATCTTCTGTTTTTTTTTTTTTTTTCTTTTTCAAACGTGATTATCAGACAGCTTATAATATAGCTAGCCTTAGCATTCCACTAATTAAACCTCTAATATATCCTGAAGAACAAATCATTTTACTGTCCCTTTAAAAATGCTCTACAGAGCTGAGTAGAGCTTGAGCTACAGACTCAAATAATTATACAGTTGTTCATATAACAATTTCATAAAATCTTACAGACTTTTAAAAAGTAATAAAACATAGTATTATTAGTGTCGCATGCATATCAGCTAGGCTTTTGTAACAAGGATATAATGGTGTGTTCCATTTTAGGAAAGTCAGGAAAACAAAAACCTACAGAAAATTCCTCTCATCTGCCTCTTAAGCCCACAGAAGTTTCTTCATGTATAAAGAGAAGTCATTAATTTTTTATTGGTGGGAGAAAAAAGTTTACAGGTTTAACACAAAGTAGTTTCTTTGATAAATAGTACAAGCAAAGGGAGAGGGAAGATAAGAGGTGACACTGTAAAAATATATGTATAAAGATACCTATATTGTGCAGATGTCACTATTTGGGGATAAATGATATACTTAAAGGACAAAGATTAAATGTGAGATTTTGCTATGGAGCATAGCAAATGGAGAGAGGCAAAAAAAGGCTTAAAATTATTCTCCTCATAGAAAAGTGTTAGAGTTCAATAACGAACAGAACTTTTCTGCATACCTCTTATACTAACTTTTATAACAGAAGTATAACTATCAATGAAGAAAAAAGGCTAATTAATATGTAGTTTAAAAACTGCAGAAGGGATATCATTGCATATCAAGACCCCAGCTCCATGGACTGCTTAAGCATGTGCTTAACTTTACAAGATGAAGTTCTGCTGATGCCTTTGAAGTTAGTCACACACACAAAATGCTTTCATTTCATGTGCTGCAGTTTCAATGCAGTGGGAATTTAATTGAAAATTAAAATTACTGTTTATTTTTTTTCAGAAATTTGATGTTTTCATTCCTATTGAATTCTATATGGCGTTTTCATAAGAATAGAGGTTTCTTTACAAAATCCTTCGGTGTTTGTTTTTAGTTTAGTTTTTCTCCCAAACCAGCCTTTCTTCAGAGATGATGTTCTGCATACCTACAGACATCAGGAGAAAATAGGGCTATAATATACATACCACAACCAACAGATATGTACACTAAGGGATTGCACAGTGTCTGCAAATAGCACACCACTTATTTCTCTGTCCACAGGTATATACCTGGTCAGTATGTGTGCTAGATGAGACATACCCTGTCACCTTAAATTTGCTCTTTCTGTTTCATGTAATTCTCTACTAGACCATTGTAATCCCCTATCTTTGATAGTGGTAAATATTTGAGGTCCATTATCTTGACTCTGTGGACCTCACGTGACTTCGTGAAAAAACATTTTTGAAAGGTGAATGAAGTGGAAAACAGAAACCTGCATAGGATAGAATTAAAACCAGTCTGTACGACTTGTGACGTACCATAGCTATGAGCTACAGCTCAAGGAAAGTCCTTTGTGATACCCATGCTGTGAAGAGCCTTAGCTTCCACGTACTCCCAACTTTCACACAATTTTGTGTGTGTGTTTATTAATTTCCTTTTTTTTTTTTTTTAATGTTTAGTTGAGAAGGAATGAATAGAAGAGAAGGGACAGAACTGTAGAGGTTACATCCCTGGGGAGGAGAAGTACAGCTGGTGATAGAAATTATTTCCTTCAGGAACAGCTGTGAAAGCCTTATGTGCCAGTAGCTGCATGTGAACCCTTTATTTTCATAGTATAAAATCTGACAGGAAAGTGTAACTCTAGAGAGAGTATTTATATGCAACCAAATGCATCCACTTTGCATTAAACATCCTTGTTAAGCAGGTTTATGTGTTCCTGTCTGCTGTCAGTCAGGTTTCTGTGCACTATCAATCAGTAGAGATCTGATTTCCCACACTCGGGTTTGGGTACGCAGTGCATAATTGCCAGTTGCAAGGTAGTTGTATGCCCCTAAAAATGGGCATAAGTTAATCAGTTTGTCAGATTGTCCAATATTCTACTTCTTCACAAATTTTGAGCACTGAAAATTGAATATATTTTTTTTCATTCCATTTGAGCTCCCTTGCAAATCCAGCAGTAGCTGTGCAGATCACGTGCCACACCTTCAACAGAACAGGTCCTCTAACCCTTCCAAAACCTCCATCCTGGATTAATTCACCTCTGCCTGTCTTTGAATGTCTGCAGAAACCAAGAATGTGAGTTTAGCTCTGTCTATGGTAATTCCAGCTATGACCTTCAGAAACTACCTTAAATTCAGACACTGATTATCTTCTCCCTTTTGTAAAATGATGTGAATGTTCTATCTCTCAGTCTTTATAAAATACAGTTAAAATTAAAGACAGTGTGCAAATGCTAGAAAATGCAATCCTGAGCCTACACAATTGGTGTCAGTAGGAGTTTTTCCATGGAATTCAACAGGAGCAGGGTCAGGACCTGATATAATTGAGAGAAGTTGTTAATATACATCACTTACTGCCTGCCTGCAGTTCTTGTCTAGCTAATAAAGTCACTCACTGACATAACAATATAGAGTGCAGGAACAGGTGACACACTCTACTGTGTAGTTATGAGGTCTTTTATAGCACACCTTTCCCTTCAGTACATAGTGGAGGGTATATAAATATACTCCATATGCTTTATACTTTATACTACTATATTGAGTAACTTTTTGAACGTATGCTTTGGCAGCTCAGCATATCTCAAGCAAAACTTACTATGTGACATCCATAACAGATTAGCAGCTTCTGTGCATTTATGAAAATATCAGAACAGTCTAGCACTGGTAGCTGCCAGTTATACTTAATTGACTTTTGGAAAACACTGATAGACCCACTTAGATTCATAAGAACTGATGGGTTGTTTGTTTGTTTAAATATTTTTCTTTGTTATTAAATGTTTATATTAGTGGCATTCCAAACATATAACACTAAGAGCAAAATTATATGCAATCAACATTTGAAGCCACCTGTTTTGTCAGGGGGGACTATGACTATTAGATGAAAATAATGGCAGCAGAAGCAGCAGCTCCTATTCATGCACTCCTCTGTATCTCACCAGTTAATATGTTATTTAGGTTAATAGCAACAGAAGATGCTTAGTTATGCTGCAGATCACATTTTCCGTATGGTCAAGAAAGATTATGAACCAAGGAGCAAGATCATGCAAGGTGATACATATTTATGAACAAAAGAATATTGGATATCATGGAATAGAATATTGTGTTCTCATAAACTTTGATCTTAAGAGAGATTCAGTGGTTAAAAAATTCAGAAGAAGCTTCTAAAGATAACGAATACTAACTGTCTTTCATTAAATATTTTTTGAGTTCTTAGCAGGAGGTAAAGAAGTTTTGTACCTTTGTATATGGTGGTGGGGAGACAAGGATGAAAGATTGAATTTGTGTTTGATGTCGACCACTGTAAAAGGACAGTGAAAAAAGAGGAAAATATCAGTCAATATCTTTTAAAATTATTTGAAGTCTGGAGAAAAATGCTACATTTTATGAGATCAACCTGTTAATTTTATCAGAAAGAAAACAGAGGAAAGTTTCTACTCCTTTTCTTTTCTCTTTTCTTTTTTCTTTTCTTTTCTTTTCTTTTCTTTTCTTTTCTTCTCTTTTCTTTTCTTTTCTTTTCTTTTCTTTTCTTTTCTTTTCTTTTATTTTCTTTTCTTTTATTTTCTTTTATTTTATTTTCTTTTCTTTTTGTTTTCTTTTCTTTTCTTTTCTTTTCTTTTCTTTTCTTTCTTGTCTTTTCTTGTCTTTTCTTGTCTTTTCTTGTCTTTTCTTGTCTTTTCTTGTCTTTTCTTGTCTTTTCTTGTCTTATTTAAGAACTGTTTTACCAGTTACTGGTTTATCAATTACTAAACTGCAAGAGTATTGGTGAGCTCTCTGTCTTCTGAAATTTCTAGCTCAGTGTCAGATTCTTTCTAATCAAGTGTTTTACAAAGCACAAAAAATTCAAATCCATGTACAGTAATTGCTAGGTTTGCAAATTTAGGATCTAGATGATGCTTGGTCTGATAACGGTGCCTTCTCATCTGGAATACTATGAAATTTTGAAAGAGTTGGTCAAAAACCAGATCACTACATTAAGAGCAAATTGACATTGTTCTTTTTTGAAATGGAAATGTCAATAAAAATAAATTTTCATTTTTAATCTCATTTTTTTAATGAATTGAGTCTATTAGTTTCAGAGAGAGAAGACGATGTCTTTTTTATACCAGAAAGCTTATTGTGAACACATAATAGGGACAATTATTTCAGTTACCTCTGGATGTCTAATTGAAATTCAAGATGTGTTATCCATTCCTAAAATGGATACACTCCCAGATACAAAAGGAAGGGTTATTCAAAGAGTCAGGTTATGCCATTTTAGATGCATGCAGTTTGAATTATTTTTTTAAAAATCAATTTAAACAAACAAATAAACAACACACACAAAAGCCCCCCACCCTCAAATGGTTTAATTGTTTTGAAATATATAGATAATTCAAATTTATTGTTTACTTTAGGAGAAAAGTACTGTAAGTCTATTTTGTGAACCCTTTTTTCCCCCTCAGTTTTTAAAGCTCTGCTGATGAACACATCCTTTTAGAACTCACACCATGTCTGGCTGCAGTTGTCACTTTACATTGAATTGTAAGTTGACAAGAAAGTCCTAGCCAAATGCAACACTTTAACAAGGCAACATATGAGACAATGAAACCTGAAATGACACGGGGTTTGTTTTGTTCACTCCCCCGCCTTTCCTGACAAACAGTATTTTCCTGAAGAAAGAAGAAAAAAGAAGAAATTAAAAGTATGGGTCTACTATTACTCTCCATTGACAATGACAGCACCAAGGCACCTGACTAAAGCTATGCCCCCAACTTCTAAATGCCAAAACTGAGGTGGGTTAAGGCTAGGCCAAAATAACACAGAGAAGTAATACAGTGATAAGAAGTTTTTATTGAAAGGACTTTCATGGTTTTGGCTTTATTCTCCAGGGAAAGGGGACCTAAAAATAAACAAACCGATAAAACAGTTTAGCTGAAAAGGATGATGTTTTGTGTTGCTTTCCTTCTTGGCTATAACTGCTCTTAGCTATAAGTTAGCTTCAACCTTGTGCATTCAGTCTCTGAAACTAGTCATGGTAAGGTGCCCACACACTTCCCTAGTAATAATTTGCACATTTGCAACTATTTGGAGGCAAGGTGTAACTCTCTTCATGCAGCAAAACAGAAAGAAGTAGAAACAGCGCAAATACAGAGCTTGTGGACTGTGACCTGGCGACAGAGTTCCTCCACCTCATTACACAGAAAAAACTATAGCATTTGTACTGTTTTGAAACATCCTCTGCCAGTGGAGTAAGTTGGCCCTTAAGAATTTACTTCAAAATGTAAGTTAGCAAGGAAGCTTTTTACCCAGGTCAGCTGAAATAAGAGTGTGTTTTGGCATCTGGTGACTTATGTTAATTCAACTAGGCACCCCAGAATAACTGGGTTAACCAGCAAAAAAGGTAGTTTATTAACTCCAGACCCTGTCAAAGAAACCAAAAAATATTGGCCTCTATAGTTACTTTGTATCCTGAAAACTTTCAATATGGCTCAGCACAAAATTCAGCAATTCATGGCACCAAACCAGGTCTCAAGATCCAACATCACACATCCATCACAACTGGCATTACCTGCCACTCTTGCCTGCTCACCAATCACTTCCAAATCCTCAGTAACTTAACTGTTAACGTCTACAGCACCATTAGGTAATCCCTTTTTATTTATTATTTTTCAAGAGGAAAAAAGAGGGGAAAAAGAAGGCGAAAAATCTATGAGCTTGTCTTCAAAAACAGCCTGTCAAAACGCACTAGGTCCCCTTGATGTTTAATGAGGAACTGTTAGTTTCAGGATAAATAAAAAGTGCTGTTTCCAGTGCCGACTGAGAAGGAGAGGATATATGCAAATGAACGTCTGGGGGATGCACGGCTCCGGAGCCTTCATGTGCTCTCTTTTTGTCTACAGTACTTCATTTGTGAAGCATGTTTTCCCCAGGGGGAGTACAACAAGATTCAATTCAGATTTTTCCTAAATTAAATTAAATGCAATGGCCATATAATCCCAAAGGGAATGGGGTGGGGGAGAGCACACTTCAGATCCTGATAGGATGATAAACTTATTTTCAAAGCAAGTAACTTTTGAGCAAATTTGAACTGTGTATGACAGGGGCATGCAGTGGTGGAGCAAATTAATGTGAGCATTTAATGAGCTATGTTTTTACTGTCCTAGTCCAAAAAACTAAGGCTTTCTGAAGCAGTTTGAAGTGTAGAAATGCTTACTAGAAATTTGAATTTATATTTCTTTGATGTTTTCTAGCATTTATTAATTTAAATTTTTATTCATATCCTTGAGATGGTTGGGATGACTATAACTACTTGGTTGTTACAGCCACAACTATTAAGAAAGGTTGCCATACTGTATCTTCTTAGTGTTACGGCATACAGACAAGAACAAGTTACCCAAAACCAGTAAGTCATAGTATTTAACACCATATTCCTCATTTGTGGAAAAGCACTAAGGACCAAGCTAATGGAAATTGCCTCAAGTTACTTGGAATAATGATTAAAAGTCTTTACAGTTTATTATCTTCTGTGCTATGCTATACAGAGATACAAAAGATTTTCCCAAATACTCTATAAGATGAATAAACAAGTCATTACAAAATATTGGAAACTAGAAGTAAAAAGGTAACAATGACCTGAGATAAAATAACATTATATGGTGTAAAGGGATCCAGGAAACATTACACAGGCAAATCATGCTGGATTAAATCCAGATTGCAATATCACAGACTATGCTTCTTATCATTTTTTAAAATGCCAGTCCTGCATCAAATGCCCTGTTTTTCAAGAAGTTTTGTTCTGATGAAACTCTTACCAATCCTGAAGGTCTGTTGTGATTAGAGTAATACAATTCCAATTAAAAATAAATGCCATAAAAATTTGTGGGTAAACAATGTAGTCTCTCACATGAAACCAGAGCACCATTAAGAAATATCTATCTGTAGAAGTATCTGTAGAAGTGTTCTCTGTACATCCCACTGTGTGATCACACTTGTGATAATCTCTGCTTTATCAATATTTAGAGGCAAGAGTCACAGTGCAGTTCTCAAAATGATATAAATAAAATTCCATGAGAACTAGTACAGAAAGAAATGCAAGAGAAAAACCAAGAATGTCAAAACCTCACAAACAAATAATTTGCTTCTTTTTTTTTTTAAAAAAAAAAAGGCAGCATTTTTTTTTTTCCAACCAGTGCAACCAGTACAGAGTAATAGGAATACAAAACTATTTGAATTCTTCAGTGCTCCATGAAGGTAACCTTTTAGGATTCTTCTTGGATTTTAAATGATCAAAAGCAGGTCCATAAGATATAGATATAATAAAAATCCTCGTTATTTAATACTCCAAAATCGTAGAATGAGTTAAATTATCTTGTCAGCATATATTTAAAATATACAAACTAAACAATAGATATGATAAAATACTAAGATATATGTGTCCTGTTTTCAAGAAACATGTGATTAACAGAGAAAAAGCTAAGTGTGATATATTGTTGAGAACATTAAACCAATTTGAACAAATTTTATGAATATATGGATCATATATTCTCTTCCATAAATGCTTTTTAGATAATAATATCCTTCAGCAATGACAAAATGATTGCAGCTGATCTGCAGTATATTTTTCTTTATGTGCTTTATATCCATAAAACAATAAAAAATTAAATCTGAAAAAAAGCAAGGAAAAAAAGAGGGAGAAAGAGACTAGAAGCATAGCAGCAAAGCAGTTTTCACAAACAGATTTTTTTTTCTGCTTTTTTTTTTTTTTTTTCTTGTTTGTTGGTTGGTTTTGGTTTTGTGGTTTTGTTGTTGTTGTTGTTGTTGTTGGGGGTGGTGGGGGTCCTAGTTTTAAGCCCAAACTAATTTTACTCAGTGTGCTTGTGGCTCTTTTATAGGGTCTTGTCTGAATAGCTAACTTATGTCAGTACTTGAAATAAAGATGGGTGAGGGCCGCAATTAGCACTTGGTGAACAGCAATGTCAAGGGCTGAGATAGCCCTAGAACATCCTGTGAGAGAGAAATTTAATTTGACTTTATATATGTTGCTGAGATTTTTCATCTGATATTAAATAATCCCCTATAGTATCATCTTCTTAATAGTTGACAAGTTTGTGCTTTAATATGTGGATACATTATGCATTCATGTTACATAATAACAGGAAAATTGGACCATTAATGAATATAGCATTGGCAGGTATCTCATTAGACATACTCCCCTCCTCCCTACAACATGTTTTGCCCTGTAGGTAGATAGGACCAGTTGTGGGAATGATATAGCAAAGGAAATAGAAGTGGTTTCTGACATCAATATTCTTTTCTAGCTAGATCATTTTAAGTTAATTTGTCATGAATTGGGGCAGGAGGAAAGCAAAGAATGGAAGGAAGTAAACTTCTTAAGCTGTTCCACTTAAATCCACAAATAAGTGATACAGTGTATAGGCATCCTGACATGGAAAACAGAATCAGAAACTAGCAATAAAAGGAAAAGAAATGGGTGAATTTTGCCATACCACCTCACTCCCAGCACCAGGGGTACTAAGAAAAGGCTCTTGTCTGCATGGTGGCATTTTTTCTGATCTCGAGTCAGGGAAAAAAGATAAAAAAATGGGGAGAGGTTAACTCTAACCTACATGTTGTCCAGAGACACTAAGTAACTCACGTCTCAGGCTTTGATTTGTAACTCCTTTGAAAAGGCACAGTGGTGCCTCGTTGTTGAAATGGCTGCATATTGTCCAATGAATGCGAAAAAAAAGAGTGAAATTTCTGTGAGTCTGGATGGAGAAAAATGAAAGGCAAGAAGGACGCAGAAACTGTGTTTGCAATACAATATTTCTCACTATCCTTCCCTTGTCAAATACAGCCTCACCGGGGGCGCCCAATTTGGCCCCTCTGTTTGAAAGTGCTTTGAAGTTGAAACATACTTTGTAAGTGCTAAGTATTATTATTAAAATTAATTGATAGGGTGACTGTTCTGTGGCAGCTGCCTGCTAGCTTAGATTGAGTTTATACCGCAGGATATCGTTTGTGTTGTACTGAAGAGGGCTTGTAGTAATACTGGTATGACTGCCTCTCCCCTGGAACTCTCCTGAAAGCAAGATGTGCATCTGATGAGAGTATCCAGTAAGCAACGATTTAAATATATAAATAAAATAAATAGGAATGAGGAACATGTGTGGGAGGTAATTTGAGGGCTTCGTAAACACCAATCTTCGGTTGGGATAAAAAATTGTCTTTGGTCTTCATTTTTGTGTGTCCAAAGTTGACTCTAATATGGAAAAGAAGAAGCCTTACCTGAACCTTTATGCCTGTTCTGAGGTCTGTTTTCAGACTTAGATAACTCCCATCCACTGTCCCAGGGTCTCTTGATTTGCTTTAACTAATGGCTGAAATTGCAGCCAGTTCGCCTTTTCAAGGCATCTAACAGAGGTATCTTAATTCAGGAACTCCATGACCTGAACTACCATTGCAGTCAGTGAAGAGGGTGGTGGCAGGATAGAGAGGAAAGTTCGGAATCAGAATGATTATTAAATGGGCTGTGTCTTCTTGTATTGACTGGAGAAGGAGGCTGCAGAAGCTGAACATAAGTGCCTCAGCTAAAGGATGTGTCTGGATTGGTGTAGTTTGTCTCTCCACAGAAGCAAATCTGACCTAGGACGGCCCTAGGTGGGGTGAACTGTCCCTGCTACTCACTTTCCCAGTACTTACCTTTTCCTTTTTCTTTTTTTCTCTTTCTTTGAATGTGAATTCCTTGAATCCTTTATTTGTTGTTCCGGCTTTCCAGTGCTAAGTCTCCCGTGCAAACAGCTCTGCTAGAATGCAGCTGTCTCATTTTGCATAGCAGACTCAAAACACAGCTCTCACCAGTCCATGTTATTCTAACTTATCATTGAAACATTCAGACCCAAACCCCTGGAATTTTCCATCTGCTTTTCATCTGCTGAGCTGATGCTAGAAGGGCAACTGCTGTGAGAAACCCTGCAGGGCAGGTTTTACCAGTGGGTGTAATTGAGAAACAGTAGCTAACACTCTCAGATACGGGGCAAAGGGATGGTTAATAAAAGAAAATATAGATCAAAAAGATATAAACACACATCACAGCATGATCTAAATCAGTGTTGTTGTTAGGTTGTGGTTTTGTGTTGTTTAGGGTTTTTTCTATACATACATGCTCACACATTTTCAAGACCATGTGTGTTAGTGTGTCTTGTTGAAGAAGGTAAGAAATCTGAGATTTGTGGAACACCACCAGCATTTAAATGGAGAGAAAGGTCTTATTGAGATTCTGAACAGGGAAGAGGGAAAACTGAGATCCACTTCCCAACCAACAGTGTCACCTGGTTCTTGAGCAAATCAAGTGAAAAAAATAGCTGATGATTTTAAGTGCTTGATGCAACATGCCTTTAAAGTCCCAAGTGTACAAATCTAAGCCTGCAGTCTGCTGAGTGCTGCTAAGGACCTTGATGCCTTGTTCCAGCCTTGCAAAATGAGTGTAACAATAGCAAGTAAGCTACCTGCGGTAAAAGGTGAAACCTTATCTACCAGCTGTTTTATTAGGGGACAAGCAGCACTAAGACCTTGAGCTCGGTGGCGTCCTTATTCACTGTAAACAGGATAGACAAAGGGTCTGCAATAAGCACTAACCAGAAGGCTGCACTTCCTTGCAAGAAATATTAACAAAGAGAGTGATCAAAATATGTCTTAAATGATCTTTAATTTCCCTTTTTTGTGTGCTTTGTTCTGTTTTGTTTCCTTTCCTTTTTCATAGAAAAGAAAACATAAGAAAATGGAACCAAAGGAAATGCACACAAAAGCACACACACACTTTTACACACATGGAGAAATCATTATATAAAATGACCAAGGCAAATCAAGGAAAATAATTATTGCAGCTGATGGAGCAGAAACCCCATTATGGCTAGATGCTAGTTCACAATGTACAGTGCTGGAGGTTGAGAGCTAAATGCATTTTTCAGCATCTTTAGCACAATTTATTAAATTAAGTTTTAAAATGAATCACATTTCTTCTCCACTCTATTTTTCCCCTCCTTGCTTTCTGCTTAGGGCTTGCTTCCTTGGTTATATTTTATACTCAAGTGTTTGTCACTGTTCTAGTTTTGTTTGCTTCCTCTCATTTTTGGGCCTGATGCTGGACTGTGAAACGCTCTACATTTATGCTGGAGATATTATTCGTACACCCCAGCATGGGGCCCCAGCATGGGATGTGAGGTAGGGACAAAGACAGAAACATCTAGAATGTCTTTTGGTGCCTTCTGATGAAAGTCTGTGGCACCTCAACCCAGAATCAAATGAAACCTGAAGATGCAGCAATGTCTCCTGATAAAGTGGTGGTACCATTGAAGCAAGGCAGATATCTGTAAGTCAAATATCTTCCTAAAGTGGAAATCTGAGGGGGAAAATGGTAAATGCACTTCTTAAAGCCTGTATGCATGTTGCTGGCATTCATCTTTTCCCAGAGGAGTTTTCAGCATTGGAGCAGCTGAATTTTTAAGTCTTAGACCTACATTCATAGCGGCTTCAGAGGCAGTCTGAAGTAAATCTGGCAATGCCTTTTCTCAGATGTAATCCTTTGACCATGCAGCTGGGTAATCCCCAAAGCCTTTAGGTGCAGAGAGTAAATCTGTAGAAAAATTATGCGGCAGGTATCTTTCAAATAGAGGAAAACTGTTCAAAATCATGCAGCATATGGCACATATTTTTAGGATGATTTTTACTTTAGTTTCATCTTCTTCTTTTGAACTTAATGTAAGCTAAAAAACAATTTTAATTCCCATGAGATCTGAGTTTCATGTCTCCTGAATCTTAATTCACTTGAGTCATTCTCTTTTCAGTTCCTCCCCATTGATACTGGCTCTGTATTTGCAAAGACACATTCACTTTCACAGTCTCTGTTTCTCATGGAAATAGGAAAAGCAGTAACCACTTTTTAGGTCAAGAAAAGAATGTACAGAACAGAAGTAAGAAACATCACAAAGAGTGGCAGTGACAAAATGGAGCATGGAAGCCATAATACCCACCATGGAGACACTTGTTATAGATACGCAGGACCACAAAACTGGAAGAGATGCCCAGTTCCTCGTCTTTCCTGGCAATGCTGCCATACATGGATACTGCAGAATGACTCACAGGTTGAAGAAATCATAATGACAAAATGTCAGCTTTGGGTTTCTGTAAAGGAATTGCAATAAAGGAAATAGGAAAAAGGCAAAGCCAGAAATACATAGCAATGCCTTCCTCTGTTTATAAAGTGTGAGAAATTAATTCAGGATGTAGTTACTGACATGGATTTTACCACAGTGTCTATTCACGTATGCATAACAAGAGTAGCTCCAAGTATAACCTAGTTGAAGAGCAATTTAATTAATAACACTCAAACTGTAAGCTTTCATTTATAGTAAGACCCTCTGGGGCTTATTTCTTTACATCACTGCTGGAATACAAAGGAGACTTAAAACTAGTGTAAATTACCTTTACATATAAGGTATACAAATTTCCATGTATGGAAGTTCCATGCAGATGTAAATATATTGTGTGTGCATGTGTGGGGGGATGGAATGTGTGTGTGGGTGTTTGTATCAAGAATAGCTGTTTGAAGAACAGATTTTTAAAGATATTTTTTCTTGATTTAATTTTTTCCCCTTTTTATAAAAAGGAGCATGGCAAGATTATCTTTTGCAGTTATTAGTAAAGATCTATTTATACAGATGCCTTTCTAAATTATGAATTCAATCATCATCCCACAGATAAATGTTGAGTCATAAAGGCACATGTTGATTTAATATCTGAGAATGAGACTTTTGAGTCAAAGGACTGAATCACATTAGAAGTGCTGGGTTAGAAATGGTTAGGCTTTGAAACTTAATACTACAGCAAATAAATCTGACAATACGTTTTAAAATAGAGAAGAAGAAGAAGAAAAAAAGATAAATGGCAGCCATGAAAGTATCATCAGAGTATTTTTCGACCAAACTGCTGCATATTTCAAAGGTATATTATCAACATAGTTTTCTGTTTGAGGGTCAAATGAATAACTTGTTCATCAGTGTAATAAAGCATGTTTTACTCCATGTGAACTTATATGCTTTAGATAGAAATCAAAAACTCCACCAATTTGGTAAGCTCTGAAATTTACTCATAGAGTAGAAGAAATACGAATTATCAGAGGAAATTTAGATAAAATATATATAGGAAGCAGTGTGGGGTTTGTTTTTTTGGGGTTTTTTTGTGGGTTTTTGTGGGGTTTTTTTTGTTTGTTTGTTTGGGGGTTTTGGGGTGTGTGGGTTTTTTTTCTGTTGTTTCATTTGGCTTGGTTTTTTGTTTGTTTGAATGGTTTGGGGTTTTTGGGGGTTTTTTTTGTGTTTTTTTTTTTTTCCCCAAAGTGAAAAATATGGAATCCCTCTGCAGATGTGGCTTCCCACATGCAGGGCCAATTTTCAGAATAAGATGACAATACATTTTCATTTAAAATTTCCTTCATACAAAGTTTTGAATCCAAACATACCCATAAGGATAACACCCAAACTATGTAATTGGCAGTGGGGTATGTAAACCCAGTCACTGTGAACCTATTAACTATGGCTATCCCATACAAAGCCATATGTGAAGAATCGTGCCATATGTAAAGACTATATCATTCCCTAAGGATGCTATCTCTTTTTCTCATCACCCTCTTTAATTGCAATGCAAGCTAAATCCCAAACAGCTATCCAGACTGTCTATTTTCTTAACTGCCTAACTTGCAGGTTTGTTAATCTATAGGTGCTTCACTAATCAGCCTTTGAGTTTCTTAGGTGCTCAGATCCAGATGCATAAACATTCTCGGAAATGCACATCTTAAACAATGGGTGGTATTCTACCTGAAACTTCACTGCAATGCAACATAAAGCGTACAGACACCAGCATCTAACGAATTCCTCAATGAGGGCAAAAAATCAACCCTGCCCTAAAGGTGTTTTACCCCATCTTCTGCAGCATGGCACTCTTACTGAAGAATCTGGAGAGCCAGATACTGCTCAGCATGAAAGCAATTGAACTAACAGCACCTATAAAATGGCAGAGCATGGTAACTGGAGATTGTGGCAGACCTTCAAAGGAACGGCTCTGATGAGAAAGGTTAATACTTAACGTGCGCTAAATGAATCATGCTGTGAAGGAAAACCATATCTTACATAGCCATGTAGTCAGGGAGGAAATACAATAGGTAGACCAAAAGCCTGCGATGGTTTTCAGAGGCATTTTCTTCTCACCAATTGATATGTATGGAGCTTTAGGTATCCTGGATTAATGAGACACTAAGGGTTTCCATGATGCAGGTTCTAAGCTAATCACATAAATTAGCTGAATTGGGGTCCACTGTGAAAGAACATGAGCCAAACAGTGCCGTCGTTCTATCAGTTTTCTCTTTTTTTTTTCTTTTTTTTCTTTCCTGCTCCCTCTCAAAGAAGAGATCTGATCAAGATGTTTCCAATCTCACAGTGCAAATGGATTGTAAAATTACTGGAATCTACCCACATGAGACTTTTCTGGTCTTGCTAAGTAACACCTGGTCTACAGGTGATAGCACTGGGTCTACCCAGAGACTGGAAATCTTGCTGAGCTGCTAATGGATGGATTTCAATGATGAAAACCTGTGAAGTAGTGGACTTTTTTGACAGATGTTCTGGAAATATTTTTAAGAACTTTTACTACAATGGTAATTTTGAAGATTCAAGGGTTGCAGTGATTCTGGGCCAAATTTCCCAGGAATTAAACCTCTAAATGGGTTGATGAACCTCCTATAACCTCCAGGATATAGTACGTTGTAACATTTTATAATCTGTCGTGTTAAAATGCACACCTAGGCCTGTGCTGTCACAGTCATATTTTTATGAAGCTTCTCACTTAAAAGTCACATTTGTCAATGGCTCTTGCCACCTGAATAGCCATTTGTGAGTGAAAAAGGTGATCTCATTTTTTTTAAAGAGACAGCAGATTTCTTTAAAAAATTTTCAGACTAATTTTCCTTCCTTTCCTTCTTCCATTCATAATGAAAGGCACTGACCATAGCTTCTTTTAAAATACGATCAAAAGGTAATAGTTGGTGAGTACTAAAAAAGAAAGAAAAAAAGATCTGATCCCAACGAAGATAGATATTGTGAAGTTTATTGTGTGTTTAATGTGGAGAAATATCTGGTTGTCTTAGTTTTATTCAAAGCTTTGGATTACCTTGATTCAACATAATAACTGAAACCATGCATTTGCTTTTCAAAGGAACACTAGAAATTGTTCTAGAAAGGCCTTATTAGTTCTGCTTTTCAGTTCTCAACAGTGTGACATTATGAACAATGATAGGTTTTACAGACTTAGTAAAATGTGTTATTGTCCTTGCTGACAAGCCCTGGCAAGCTGCTCTGTGTGTGTTTTTACAGAGCTCAATGTCAAAACTTTCTTATACAAAGCTCGAGGACCTGTACAGAATAAACTACAGCAGGCAGAGATTAGCAAATTCCCACTGTAGCTGTTTACAGATTTGCAACTTGTATATTCAGTTGTGGGGCGTCACGGTTGTGTACTGAGCATCCATAAATCACAAAGCTCTCTGGCCTTGTTATGGAAATATGACAATTCTGCTCGGCACCTGCTCCACCCTCTATTTCTGTCACTTGCCAGAATGACAGCGGGCTATAAACGTCTCCACATACTAGGGTCCCTGCTCTGATTCGATGGAATTAAATGACCTTGGCCAAGATGATATTTTTGATGTGGAGAGCTTATCCCATTCTTCATGCAAAAGAAGCAAGGCTCTAAACCTGGGTGACAGAAGTCAAATCTTCTTTAAAAAAAAAGAAATAAAATAAAATAAAATAACATTGACTTTATTTTAATATTTCTTTTCCAATACGCTGAAGTTTTACCAGGTAATTGCCCGACACAAATATTTATGAATGTCAGACCACGGAGTTCTATAGCATTTGCTCAGAGAATAACATCGCTTAATGAATTCTACCATGCACATGGGACTCAGGTCTTTAATGAATAGGTCACTGTGATTTCTAGAGATGGCTGTCACTTTGAGATATGAGAATCATTTCTCTTTAGTGAAGAGGAGCTTGGATATGTGCATATTTAGGGGTTCTATTTCCCACAACTTTAGACCTCTCAAGAATGATGCAGAGCCAAGGCTAAGATTTAGGAGATTTCAGGTATCATATCACTGAGATTCCCAAAGATCAAGAGAGTACAAACACATCCCCCTCGCCAAAAAAAAAAAAAAAACAAAAAACAAAACCCCAAAATACATTTTGCCCTACAAATTAGATACTTCTGTGTTACTGCTTGAGTTCTGAAGCATTAGACATGCAGTATTTTTTTTTTTTTTAGTGCATTTTTCCTTCATGGCTTACTGCTGTTTATTCTTTTCACAGGTTTCACTCTTTGACAAAATTTCATATAAAGATACAGTATTGTTACCATGTAATAATGTAATATAATTATTTCAATGTAGCCTTTTTTAATGTAGCCATCTTTTACCTTCAGGTTGTTCTTTCTAATCCTGTATTGGACGAGGAAAGTGAACATTGTTAGCATGTATGGAAGAACTTGATGTTGATTTTCCTATAACAATCTCATACATAGGTAGGTACCCACAAAAGTCAAGGAAAATTAACCTTCAGAAAATCAGCGTTATATCAAAAACAGTTTTATTTGCCTCAGCACAGAGAACAACTGAATATCTGAATTTCTAGCCAAGTATTGCTATTGTTCTTTTAACTCATCAGTGGGAGGCAGTGTAGAGGCAAACCATTACAATTCGTGACTCTGCTTTTGGGAAGCAGACAAAAGAATTCAATCCCTATATTAACAGTCTTTTTTTTTTTTTTTTTTTTTTTTTTTTTTTTTAAGAGTACACAAAAGAAGGGTAATGCAATAAATAAAAGTATTTCTCAAATCTAATTTAATAGACTTCTTGAACTACTGAAAGTCAGTACATGGTGCTTTTATGGGCCAGAGGAACAGATGTATTTACTGCAAAATGGGAAACACTTTCTTTGCATACAATGAAGATGAAAATGGTATTATAATCTATAGAATAGACTCTTTTAATGGAAAAAAAGATAAGCATTCCAATGTATGGAGAACCACAAGATATAGAAATTAAATCAGCCATATCAAGGATTTTGAAGTCAGCCTGAAAGAAAATATGGGGCTTTTTTTCCCCCACTTATTATTTATAATTAAGATCTCTTTGTTCCTGCTGAATTAAAGTTACTGCAATACAACCAAACCACAAATCCATTGTCCAAAATTCAAATGGTTCAAGTTTTCATGAACTTCTTGCAGAATGTGTTTAAAACAGGAACTGATTTAAAATTCAAGGACTTTATTCCAGAAACATCACCTCAATCCCTCAGCAGAAAGATGCTTGCAAAGACTCTTGCTGTCTTTTATTCATTTTGAGTCTTTCATCTTTGCACTCTGCACATTTGTACTTATTTTAAGGTGACCGAACCCAGACAGAAAGTTCTGTTGCCTGACCCTGTTCTACAATATTAAAATAGCAAATATTTCTCTATGATGACTTTCCCTTCTAACAAGAAAGCTTTTCTAGCAGAAGTGCAACACATGCAAAACCTGTCTCAGGCCCATCCACAGGTCTTTTACATTCATTTTCTCTTTTGTCTGCTAGACGTTCAGCTTCCCTTTTGGAATTGTTAAGGAGGTTAATAGGAAGTTTTAACCATGGGGCCTGTAGTTGATTATAATATTTCTGAAGTTTAGAGTTAATTAATGAGATGATTTTTTTTTTTTTTAAATAAATGCAACAAGTTTCCAGAATTTGAATCTTATATCTTTTTATGGGTTTCATAACAGTTTAAGAATTTACATCAAACATACTGCTTACTGGGAGGCTGTTCCACTGTTTTTCTAAGCTAATATATGGGACTTTAAAGTTTTAAGTACCTCCAATTTAGGTACCTCAAATAAGTGGATAGTCAGATAAATCCTCAACATCACCTTGTCCATGTGAAAGTAAATAATGGAAAAACTAATCAAACAATACATGAAGCTGTGCAAAGGAATACAGTTTTGAAACATAGTGTCAGAACAAAATAGTTAGACATTTTTAACAAAACATTTTTAATTTCAGGAATCAGTGGAAAATGTGTGATTGTAATAAAACTCACAATATAAGCTTGTGTGTGTGTGTATTTATTGTCAGGAAAACACCTGTGACAAAGACCAATGACTTTAATCCCAACATATCTTCTTTACAGTTAACAAAAGGCAGGGATAACAGCAGATTATTACCTTAGTCCACCAGCAATCTGAATAAATACAGAACTGGAAAATGGAACAGCCAACTTTATCTTTAAATAATTAATTCCTTGCTATTCATTAGTCAATTCCATGTATATTTTGGCATGACAAACAATAGACTTTTTCGTAAGAAAAAGCTTCCACTTGGTCAATATGACAGGTAGCACTGCTTAGAACTTGTTCTCATGGTTGTCAGTGTGCTTTATGGGTTTGACTATGATAAGGCCACATCCTTTCATTTCTGCAGAGGCATGAGTGGATTGTAGCAAATTCCTTGGGTAACTTGGTGCACTAAATCATTCCCTTTCCCATGAAGAATACTATTCAGCTTCTGCCTTCTCTCAGGAAACAGCTCACATTTTGAAGAAGAGCTTTTTATTCAAATAAACACCAAACAATAAACTGGCTTTCTAAAAAGGATGCTCTCTTAAAGTGGCAGTGACATCCTGTGCCTTAATCCACTCCCCTGACTCAAGCAATAAAGTGACAAATGAAATCAGCGACTGTTGAGAAATAACCATGTTCAGTTCAACTGGATACACACACACACACTCTTCCCTTGAACAAATCTATCCTTTAAGAAAGTAGTCTTAAAACTTACATTGTCAGACTGTGAGTTGTAAAACAACAAAAAAAAAGAACAAAAGTCCCAGTAAAAAAATCTTTTAAAACATATGGCTAGAGAATAAATAATAGATAAAGCTGGCACTTGATCGGCTGATAGATTAGTTCCAGAGAAACAGCTGAAGATGTGTTTCTCAGCATGTCAGGTACACTTGTGCTGAAAAAACCCACTACAATATTGTATAGTAATGGCTCTAAATGCTGTTGGAAGCCAAATTATTATAACTATTACTGTGTAATACTGCAGTATTTGTTTTTAATAAGCGTTATGTCTAGACTTCCCTCCAGTGTGTTCGTGTTCACAAAGGCTAATCAATAGTTACTTTACTTACTCTATTGAGTTTTCAGCACATTAATTAATGTATCTCTCAGTAATCATGACAGACCTCATCACTGGATCAAAGAGGAGAGTTTGAAATTGGTTTTGTTAACAATGAAGCCATTTCTCCCTTCTCTCTTATGACCTTATCCAAGGAGAACAGAAGTGTAAAATGCTCCTAGATCAGAACAGTAGCTTTATAAATGCATACAGCCCCAGGTAAAATTCTCTCTTTATCACTCCCGATCTTTTGGGATTTTTTTATTTCATATCAGTTGATAAAATTATAATCTTTGTAAAAGGCCTAATCCAAAGGTAATGGAACTTATTCTCTCCACTTCAAAAAATTTGGGATTAATTTTTTTTTTTAATTTGTTTTGTTATTTTTTCTTTTTTAAAATTGCATTGTGTGCAGGTTTTGTTTTAATACTGACAATGCTATAGAATAGCACACATCAGGAAAAAGCTCAATGCTTATGTTTAGTTTAGTTTAGTTCAACACACTGACGTTTTCTAACATTTCCATTTCCTGAGTCATTGTTTCATGACTTAAAACCCTGTTTCCTGACTACACACATACAATGTGACAGCAGAAGTCACCACTGCAGGTTTATGAACTGGTACGTATTTGTAAATCAATATTGAAAATCATGGCAGTTTGCCACGTTAATTTAGATTTCTGAGTGCCAGACAGGAGTTGCTGTTTCTCAAAGCAGTTTCCTCCTTGAGTTCCTAAAAAAACACCCCGAACAAACAAATAAAGAAACAAACAAAAAATGCAGAAAAATAAATAAACAGAGGAAGTTGTCTGTTACCTCTCATGAGCTGTATTGGTGCTAGATTCTGTGGCAGTATCTGTTGTTGGTGAGATGATACTTATTTCAGGAACATGTTGCCAGAGTCCTTAAGGGGCGGCTGTATCCAGAAGAGGTCTGCAATGAGAATTGGAGAAAGACTGTTTATTATACACACGTCTCAGGTTGTCAGTGTGCCAGCATGTACTTCTTCACCTCTTTGTGTAGAAGATGCCAGGGCAGGCTACTGAGAGTTAGGATTGATGAAAAAAAAAGGTTTTAGCTGTAGTGAAATCAGGGTTGCTATGGTAGGCAGAGCTTCATCCTGGATGCATTTGATCTGCTGACTGATGTCACAGCAAAGACAGGGACTGGGAGAATGAAGAACTGCCCACTGCTGGAGAAGATTACGTTGGAGACCCCTAAGGAACCTGAAGGTGCACAAGTCCATGGGACCTGATGAGATGAATCCATGGGTCCTGAGGGATCTGGCAGATGAAGTAGCCAAGCCACTCTCCATCATATTTGAGAAGTCGTGGCAGTCCAGGCAAGTTCCCGCTGACTGGAAACATAACCCCCATTTTTAAAAAAGGGAATAAAGAAGACCTGAGGAACCATAGACTGGTCAGTCTATGGAGAGGGGGATCGAGTGCACCCTCAGCAGGTTTGCTGATGACATCAAGCTGTGTGGTGCGATCGACATGTTGACAGGCTGGAGAGGTGGGCCCATGCGAACTGCATGAAGTCCAACAAGGCCAAGTGCAAGGTCCTGCACGTGGGTCGGCGCAATCCCAAGCACAACTACAGGCTGTTTGGAGAATGGATTAAGAGCAGCCCTGAGGAGAAGGACTTGGGGGTATTGATTGATGAGAAGCTCAACATGAGCCGGCAGTGTGCGCTTGCAGCCCAGAAAGCCAACCGTGTCCTGGGCTGCATCACAAGAGGTGTGACCAGCAGGTCATCATCGAGCTGATTCTGCCCCTCTGCTCTTTTCTCATGAGACCCCACCTGAAGTACTGCATCCAGCTCTGGGGTCCCCACTACAAGAAGGACATGGAGCTGTTGGAGTGAGTTCAGAGAAGGGCCATGAAGATGATCAGAGGGTTGGAGCCCCTCTCCTGTGGGACATGCTGAGAGAGTTGGGATTGTTCAGCCTGGAGAAAAGAAGGCTCAGAGGCACCTAATTGCTGCCTTCCAGTACCTGAAGGGGCTACAGGAAAGCTGGAGAGGGACTGTTTATCAGGGAGTGTAGTGACAGGACAAGGGGAATGGGTTCAAGCTGAAGGACGGTAGATTTAGCTTAGATGTCAGGAAGAAATTCTTCCCTGTGAGGGTGGTGAGGCACTGGAACAGGTTGCCCAGAGAAGCTGTGGATGCCCCATCCCTGGAAGTGTTCAAGGCCAGGTTGGATGGGGCTTTGGGCAACGTGGTCTAGTGAAGGGTGTCACTGCCCATGGCAAGGCAGTTCGTGATCTTTGAGGTCCCTTCCAACCCAAACCATTCTATGAATCTATGATTAAATGGAAACTATAGCAGAAACAACAGCTCTGTAAGCCTCTTACACGGAATGACTCCATATACAAGCTCAAAAATTTGGTGTGTTTTGCATGTTTAACCTAACTGAATTTCCACTTACCAATTTTTATAGTATTTAGCGTATAAAACATATTAATTTTTACTTGTTACACTTTGTGAATCAAGTAATGTAGAGAAAACAGGAAGGTGCAGCTCTAGGATGAAGCACCCATACAGAACATTACTTGTTAAGAAATCTTAGTAAACCATTTCCAAATCTTCTTTTCAGTCTCTCTGTTTTCAAGTCCCTTGCCAGGCAAATCAAACCAAAGCTATATCTAGTACAATAAATGGTGTCTGAGTTACCAAACCCCTCTGTTTTGGTAGATTCATCTCAGGTATCACCACACCATGGTCTTCCAATGCACTTTGTTTCTCTTTTTCTTGCAATGTGCAAGCGCTGTACGGTTGTCTACTCTATTTACAAAGTCACTGGGGTTGCCATTTTTGTTTCATTATTCAAATATGACAAACGTTTGTTAAGTTTCTGCTACTTCTAGGTTTTTCTGTTGTGGGTCTTCTGAAAAATCACTGTTAATTGTTCTAGCAGAACAATTTTTAGAAGTTATTCAACCCAATTATAATTAATGGAGGTCTGAGTACCAGAATTTCTCCCCTTTTGACTTTAGAAATGAGTTTGAAATATCTTTTCCCATCAGATCAGTGTCCAAACCAGACAAGAAGCTCTGTTCATGAAATGCTGCAAATTACATTTTCTAAAATGGATTGATGAAATGATCTTCTAAAGAAGGTTCTCATCCCCTTTTGCCTGGCAGAATTGCCTGTAGGAGACAAAGTTAGTATCAAAGTTTGATTTCCTGTATCCCACTTTTTTTCCTCTCCTTTGGTGCTGACTTAGGTACATTGTTCATACATAATGCAAAACAAGGAAAACTCTTGCCTGTGTGGTGTCCCTGTGAGTGAGGTAGCCATTTTTATCTAATCTGGATTCATACAGGGTAGGGTTAGATCCTTCTCTCACTGAGTTTTGGAATTTGGTTTTGTAGAAATAGACTTCCCTTTTGCCTATACTATAATGAATATAATACAAATAATATAAATAATATAATATAATATAATACAATACAATACAACTCCACTGCTTTTCAAAACACGAACACATCAACATTCAAAAAAACCTGACAGAAGACAAAGCTCTGAATGTCTAATGTGTCATTATAATGAATGTCATTAACTACAAATTAAACAGCACGCAGTACATCCTGATTTTCTTCCTCTGAATCACAAGAACTGGAAAATTAAAGACTGCTGTTTTGTTCCTCTTTTCCTCTTTGTTTCTTTGATTTTTCCAACTGTGTTTCTCTTTTGCAAATCATGGTTATTTTCATAATATACAAGATCTTTAACTAAGGAAGAGTCCACAGTTCTGAACTGAGGCAAACATCTGAATGTCACTCAATAATAAAACAAGATTAACTTAAAGAGCTGCATTTATCTGTTTAGCAGTGTGACTGAGAATTAGTCTATTCCCAAATGAAATGGATGCATGACAATACTGCTATACTGACTTGAAAGCTTGGACAATGAAGGTTTAATTGCTTTCACTCTTGTAAAATGTAACTTAACAACATAAATGAAGGCAATTTGAACAGATAAACAAAAATATGTATGTACTTTCAGGGCCTTTGCAATTTTTCTGCAGGTAAGAATGTTGTTTAACATATTGAAAGATGACAAATCTATAAAAAGCTTTCTTAGCTTTGTCACTTTTGGGGCTGAGCTGAACAAACAGAATTCTCCAAAAGGAAAGCAGTGACTGGAGTCACTGGTCTGAATCATGTTCACTTTTGCCACCAATATTTGCTACATATTCAGGTTGCTGTTGTTTCTAGATACAACTCTGCTGCCTCTGTGCCTTTTGTGATTCAGTCTCTTTATGAGAATTATATTTACTCTTAGTAAATAGTCATCAAATAGCTTCCACAAACAAGTCCAGACACCCTGGTTGTCTATTACTCTGGTATTTTGCCATAATAATGTAAGAATAGCTGTAACGATCAGATTAAATAACCACTTAGTTTAGCATATCTCTCTGACAATAGCAACACAAAATGCCCTAGGAAGAATATAGGATGGTCCTAGGAATATCCAAGATATGTTTGAGGAAGATATAATAATGTGCCATACTCTCTGCCATCTACCCTTTTTCCCATAGCAAAAGAAACTGTGATACAAGGGTCTAAACAGGAGCCTTTACTCAATCCAGCCCATTCCCAGGCAGAATAATCACAGGAATAAGTTTGCAATGCAATGTGATGCAAGGTAATGCAATGTCATGCATTGCATATATCTCCAGTGAAGACAGCTATAATGCAATTTTGAATTGTTACTTTAATAAACAAACTTGTCTCCCTTTGTTCTTACCCTGCTTCTTTCCTAGAATAAGAGCAGAAAGCTCAACATTTCCCTATATTCCTGTTGGGGGGGGGGGAGAAAGAAAGGCTGCCAAAATGGGGACTCTAAAGTTGCTTGATAGATTGCCTCACCACCACGTCATGGATAGGGGGAGTCCCTGTAGCCTGGGCTGAAGGGTCTACCACAGGCTGCACAGAGTCTGTAACCACTAACAATCATTATCCTGGCCGTGCACCATTATAAATAAATGCATTAATAAATACTCAAACCCTCTACTTTTAAAATACATAGGTTTAGAATGTCCAGTTACCATCTAAGTTCTATCGAGCAATGATTATTGACATTCATAAGTCATAGGTATACCACAAAATGTTTGCAACCTAGGTTGTGTATTACACAACTAGATCTTAATTTTCCTTGTCACCTCTGCAATTTTTACTGTATAAATTTCTTCTATCTAAGAGTGTAATTCTTTGTATAAAAATTTTACCACCAGATTATTTTATGTGTAGTTTAGTGGGATATGTGATACTGCCAGTTAATTATTTGGAGAAGGGCTGCCTAAAAAAACTTCCAAAAATTCGGTCACATCTCCACTTATTTATGAGAATATTCTCATAACTTTTAGATGATTCATGTTAGGTAGAATAAATTTGTCCCTACTCTATCAAAAGTTTTATGAAAATTCAGAGATTTTCCCTCTGGCTATCATGCCACCAGTATATATTTAAAGGAGTTATATTCTAGCAAAGGCAAGCTCAGGTTTCTTCCCACAAATATCAAAACCACTGATCAAGTTGCTAAAGATGCCCTTTTAAACACCAGTGGAAAGCCTGTGCTTCTGGATGTAGGGGGTTTGGTACTGTTTATATTGCCAGAAAATCTTGAATGCCAATGCAATCCATCACAACAAACAAGCACAGATCTCGCATATACACACTTCCAGAAAGACATGCAACAGGGCAGAGCACACAGCTGCACCAGAGGGTCCAGGTGGAGGACAGCAGAACAGACATCAGTGGGAAATAAGGAAACACCATCTTGTTTCGTATAGTAGGACTTGTGCAAGTGATGTTATCCAATTACTTCATGTAGCTACTAATAATGTACTAGTTAATCCCTGGTTTTTCTGCTTAAGGAGTTCGGCCTAATGTCTAGCGGACTGCTATGGAGTTCTACGGCTTTGAATCAAACTCGGCTAGTAAGAGAAACCTTGGGGCTATGAGTGGCAAAAGCCCCATTGGCAGCTCTGTGTGGATACAGAACCATAACTACATGCACTTTTTCAGACCTCTCAATAACTTATTGTAACATTTTTTCCCCAAAATAGCCTCTTGATTTTTAATTGTTCTTTCTCCATATAAAAGCATGCAAACATCTGATTTTTTTGCTGAACTACTCCCACCCAGAGGATGCTTTACACTGCTTTTAAAGTATTGTTCATCCAACTCACTTTGAACTTTAAAGCTTTTTACTGAGATAACAGGATCTACAGTGTGAGATCAAGCTTAGAAATCACAGCTTGAAATGCCCATCCAGGGGAAGTCATGCAGAAAATGAAACATATCTGGCAGAACAAGACTATGGTCGGAGTGACAAGACAAAGTCAAGGAAAAGGGCAATGAGGAGAAGCCCAGACAGGAAAAGACTCCCTAGTGTTACTGGGAAAAAACAGCATAAATTTGCAGGGAAAATAAAGAGTTAAAACCCACCTAGCAAGGCTGAGATTGAAGTGTGTGAACAATCCCAGCTCCCTTCTCCCCCCTTCTCCCAGTAAAGGTCATTCTGTGTGAAAACATTTTCCTGTCTCTATGTCTTTGCTTTTATTTTGGCCTTTATCTGGGGGAATTTTGTCTAGGTGCAATTGTGTCTCTTTCAAACTGTTCAATCTCTTAGCTGTCTCTTAAAAAAAAAAAAAAAAAAAAAGAAAAAGAAGAAAAGGAGCAGGGGGAGACAGTAAATTTAGTGCTGGTTGGGTGGTGCTGGATTGACAGCTGTGTGACCACAGAAGTTATAACATGGGCAGAAAAGGTCTTTTCTTCACTGGCATCTCTCAGCCTGTCTCATATCCCTTAATGAAGTGCTCCTATAGAAGCATCCCAAAATGCTCCACGTCCCCTGGGGGGGGCCTCCAGCCCCCCCCTCTATCTGCGGTGCTGTGCTCAGCACCTGGCTGTCTGCACAAGCAGCTTTTCCCTGTGGATTTACCATAATCCCCTGAGACAAGAAAATTCATTGCACAGGTATCCTTGAACCACCTACTCCCGGTCAGTGGCTCCTTACTGGCCCAGTTCATAACTGGGATGTAGGCAAGAAAGCCTATCTACCTTATATCAAACCTCCTGAGCAGACTTCCCTAGGACTCTGACAGCACTGATGAGAAAACAGCGTAAGGAAAACAACCCACAAGCAGGCATACAGTTTGCTCCTCTCATCCTCCATGCCGAGACTGCGGGTTTTGCTAATAATAATTATACATATTGCAGTAATGTTCACACACTCTGCTTAGACACAATAGGAGATACTGTCCCACTGAAACGATCTGTTCTGACGTGTTCTCCACAGCTTCCAGTGATTTAAAGAATGAGTTTGAGAATAGGAGGGAACTATTTTGACTTCTCTTACACTGTACTGCAGATGTTCTATCACATGCTGATAATGCATTGCTATAGCAATGAGCAGAATTTCCTTTACTGGTTGTTATCCTGCAATTTTTGATTACCAGGGTAGTCCTATTTAAGTAAAGAAAAAAAAAGGGGGAAAAAACCCACCAAAAAAAGAGAAAAGAAACCCACAAATGAAACCCACCCTGTTTCAAGCATATCCAGGAGAGATCAAGACTTCTGGTATTTATGACTGGAGTTGTACATGACACTATGACTAGATGCAACTGCCATGTAAGTACGTAGCAGTTTCCACTGTGTGACCAAGAGTGTGCGGGGAGCACTGACAAGAAGCACAAACTGATCCTTCATTAATTCATCTTTTGAAAGCACAAACCCAGCCTGCTATTAGAAGTAAGTCTTGCTGAGCTTTTAGGCAATGAACTTCTCTGAGAATAACTTACAGAATGTTTCAAAACAGTTTTGATACCTTTTTGTTTGAAGAACAAATGCTTAATGAAGAATAATAAATGAAAGTTTATTAGTATTTTATTTAACTAACATTTTAAGGCAAAACCCACCACATTCATATATGATACAGAAAATTAATGTTGGTGATTTGAAAATAGGAGAACTGTACTCCATCAAATCCAGCATATTTGGGGTTTTGGAAAATAAATAAAGTAATAAAGTTATGAATAGTATGTAACAGAAAGGCTTTGATTTTTTTAAAACTTTTTTTTTACAAATTAAGTATTAGCTCTTTAATACTATTGTTAAATACTTAAATCCAAACAGGATTATTCTGCATGAATTCAGAGCAGGATACAAATGATTGTTCTAAAAACTTTACCTGTCTCAAATAACTTTCAGGCAACCTTTAAGTTACTGGAAGTGTTGAGAAAAAAAGATCAGATTTAAGAAAAAAACTTTTTTTCCTTGAAGTAGTTTTTCTACCCTTAAGTGCGGAAATTGTACTGAATAGCACTGAGTTGTTATAAGAAAGATCTTACAGTACTTCCAGTAGAACAGATAAAACCATAAGTCTTTAGGACATTATGAAGGCAACTAAATGATCTAAATTGTTTTTATAAGTTGCTGAATAAAAAATAAACAAAAAAAAAAGAAGTTAAAATAATGTCTTGAAATAAAATCCCACTTTTTTCTTGGTAGATGACAGTTTATTTTACAGCTTTCTCTCTTTCTAAAAATAATTCACAGTGCCCATCTGCAAATTTTACACCTACATATATTAGTTTATAAATATAATATTTACATATGCTTATTTTTATGGATATTAATGTATAACTATGAAGCTATGTGAGGATATAAATATATTAATGTATTCTTTGTGAGTGTACATGTCTAGATATATAGATGGATATGTATGCGTTTATTTTTTTTTAAAAGTTTCATACAAAACCACAAAAAAGCACATACTTTGTATGAAACGTTAAAAAAAAAATATATCCCTTTTCCATTATTGCTTTGTGTAATTTCAGACTCTTCCCAGCATATGTTCCTGTCGTGTGTCTGCATTGTCACTTATAAATAATAAGACAGAGAGACAGAGTCTTTAAAAAAAAATTAAAAAATACCTGGGACATCTTGTTTATTTTGGTTTAATTTCTCATTTTAAAAAAATCATTAAAAATGACATTGTCCTCTAATTTTTGCTCTGTGCAGCAGCTGCCATTGTCAAGCTGTTGTCTTTGTTACAGTATTTTTGTGAGAGAGACTACAAACCCATGTTTGGGGTTTGGTTTGTTTGTTTGTTTTTAAAATGACAGCTTGCTTTTAGTTTGAGACAGATTTTAATGGAAGCAACCTCTCTTTTTAACCCGCGTTTGTCTTTTAAAAATTCAACTCCTGAAAGTTGAAAAGGATGTTTCCTAAGTCTTTTTTCTCTCTTATCCAAGATTAAGAGCAGAGGGAAGAAAGGAAAGGAAGGAAAATTGTCCAGCTAAACGGGACAACACAGGACTCTGAAGAGACCCTAGAATAGGTTCAGGTATCTGAGTTTTGTGAACAATGAGGCAACAGCAGATATCTAATGTCAAACTTCCAGGACAAGAATATTTACTAGTGATTATTCCCTAGATCTATTTTTTCTGACAATGAACATATCTGAAAACTTGATTTCAGAAGTCAAATATTTAACTTTTTTTTTTTTTTTTTTTTTCTGTTATTCTGAGCCCTTGTACAGGTGACACAGCTTAGGGCTATCACATTTGTGCAATCCAAATCCTATTGTCACATTTTCAAATTACAAACTTCTGTATTTGTATGTAGGAAACAGAATTTTTGTAGTTTTTCACATGCTGGTCTAGATTAATCCATCCTAACTTTAAACACCTAATTTACTTTTTTAAGTTAGGCTTGTACTTTTCCACCTGAGATTTCAAAAATCATCTAGGAGAATTTTCTCTTTGCCTTATAAATATATGGGTCCGTGGACAGCAACACTCAGCTTCACCGACTAGAACTAAAATTAAATTAGATGATCCATGGATCTCAGTCTGGATTCTTTCATAACTCTTTCCTCAGTATATAGTTCTGTAATTGATTACTTTCCATTACATGATAAAATATTCACAGCTCTGAGAAATCTATATAAAAAAAATTGCAAACAACAAAGCACCAAAAAAAAAAAAAAGATTTTCTGAAATCATATCAATTGCTGAAATTAGTTCTCTGCATGATCCCACAAACAGTTTATACTGGCGTAATGAGAGGTGGACATAAGTAGGAAGAAGGATGGAAGGAATATGGATTTTTTTTTTTTTTTTTTTTTTTTTTGGTCATGTAATTCCTTAATATACAAAATTGCAGTCTTAGGGCATGCAACTCCATTGGTCAAAACTTTTTGAACTTCCTCTCCACACCGCCTAGGTTTCCTTCAATTGGAAAAAAAGAAAACTAATATGTTTATTGCATAAATTAAGGCAAAATTGATTTTTCAGTGGTCCATTTACAAAGAGCCTTTTCTATGTGAAGTACCAGTTGAACTTCAAATGTGTCCTTCATGAGGACATCTGAAGCTTCTGCTTCAAGGTATGAAATCTGCTTACAGTGTTTTCTGAAAGAGAAAGATCTGAAGCATAGTTTCCTCCTCTTTGTAGGAAATAAAGATTTTTAACTGACTTAAATAACTTTTTTTTTTTCTCATCAATATGAGGTTAATTTTACCTTGGACATGTGTTCATAAGTTCAAATCTGTCTGTAACCACAGTGATAGTTGCTAAGAACACTATAATACACCAAACACATTTCTGCATGCATTATATGTGTATAGATATACATACTTATATTTAACAAGATTGCTGAATGAGAAATCTATGTATCCCTTTATCTTTGATGTCTTGGGTCTCAATAAAAAGCTAATCATATCCATTATGTATATAGCACATCAACTCCTATTTACAAGGACACATATATATTAATCATGTTGCATGATAGAGTGATTCCCAAGAATATAATCTTTTTATATATATAATCTGTAATGGGTAGCTCAGTTTACAGCTGATGTTTAATTAGGAGCTTGCAGTTGCAATAAACTTTTTTTTTATTGCACTCAGCCAAGGTACAGTATAATGAAATGTAAGTGACCCAAACTAAATGGAAGCACTGAAGTAGATAATGTGGCAATATATCAAGTAAAATACACTGATTCTGCAGTCAGTTCATGCCCTAATGGCAGAAAAAGGGTTTGAAAGCCACTTTAACCATAAGTAGTGTGTTTATGTATTATTCACAGTAGCAAATAATTGCAAAATGTCAACATTTCATTTTTCTCTTAAGGATTTCTTTTGATTAGTGACCTAATTAACCATTAAAAAGGGAAAAAGGAGTATGTATTTTTATTTTTTTATTTTTAAATCGTGAATACGAAAAGCAGAAGTGTTGATTACTAGAAAGTAATTTATGATCTTCAAATGTCACAGTCAACATTAATAGTTTTTAAATTATCAGAAATAAAATAAATAAATAAAACAGCCCACTGTCTTTCCCTTATAGAGTGTTTTTCATTACATATGTATGTATGTATGTATACATTTATTATTGTTTGTAACATTTCTTATTAACATGAAATCAGAAATGCAAATATTTCAACAATTGTCTGAGGATTCCTGCACCCCCTGCTCCCCTTCGCCCCCCCCCCCCAATATTTCACAGAAATTCTACAAACTACCTGGAAGAAGTAGTGGAAAAAAAGCAACCATAACTGTATGATCTGCACATACCAGTATGACATGTTCTCAGCTATCAAAGACCTCCTGCTCAGCTAAGTCTTATTTTAGATTGCTATTACAACATATGCAATGAAGTAAGGCTGGATTTAGGACCTAGTTCTTTCACCAAATGATAAATGGGGACAAAGAATTACAGATGTTCACAAGTTTCTCTAATATGATTATCAGCTACCTGCAGGTGGATCTCCTTAATTTAACATGTTAGTAGACATTTTTACTATTGTCATTATTCTTTATCTGTTCGTGTAACAGTGCCTAGAAGGTATTCTTTGGACCCTGACTGCCCTGTTCTAGAGTCCATACAAGTACAGAACCCCCCAAAATATTCCTTGCAGTAGAGTGTCCACAAATTGAGACCAAACTCACTGAGCAAGGAATATGACAGAGAATTTAGTGACTTTATCTACAAAATATATCTATATGTAGTTGCTGAAAATGATGTCTACATATCAAATATAAACCCTCAAAATTGCTTTCTCAAAGGTGCTTAAATACCTTAGGAATTAATGAAACTGATTGACGACCAAGACTACATCGCCAAGTATGAGCAGAATTATAGTATGTGTGACAGCTCTGCATGCAAACTTGTGAAGATTCCCAGTTATCATCTCCCCACTTCTCACAATTTATGCTTGTTCTGAAACACAATTTTGTAACACAACTATTAGCATATGCCTTTCATTATGCATTGCTGACAATATTACACGATCTTATTAGATATTTTCCTGGCATGTAGGGCCTTGAGATACAGATCTCTGTTCTGTTAAACTACACAGAATAATTCCATCCTGAGACTCCATTCTTTCTGATTGAGTCCTATTTGTTATGTTATATAGCTTTTGGGTTGCTTTCTTAGTAAGTGTCTAAAAATTATACTCTAAGCAGAATATCCAAAACAGGTTGGGTAGAGAAAGACTTTAAAGAGTTAGTGCTTAGAGTTTGGTATGCGGGTGAACTCAGCTCACTCTTTGCTCAATTTTCTCGTTCTACCTCCCCCCCCGCCCCTGCCCCCTTTTTTGGCATACATTTCTCAGTTCAGCCAAGATAAAAATATCTAGCTACCTAATTCAAGCTGAAACTTCCATTTAATTCAATGGGCTTTATATCTAGGTTCAGTCTTGTTCAACATTACATAAGGAGTCTATGGACAAACCAAAATCCAAAATATTTTCTCCTGGTGACTCCTTCTTCAGTGCTACTGATGAAAATCCAGGCACTGTTTAGAAAATTATTCATTATTTAGTTCATATTAATCTGCTGTTTGTGGCTTGTGGACTAGTCGTCTGTTAAGAAGTTTACACTTGAGATTTTGGTACAGTTCACCACATGCCAGATATGTAATAAAAGTAGCATCCCTTCTACCATTATGCAAACATTGTTCTGTGGATAAGTCAGTACCCTCTGGGCTTGTCCATGGACATAAGATAAAATATAAAGCACTTTCAGTCCAAAAACTTGGAATAAAGGCCATTTCATCTTATCATATTTAGCTTTTGATTAAAAATATAAAAACAAAGCAAAAGAGTCAACCAAACCTCTAAACTTCCTGATTTGCCAAGTCCCCACACAACGAAGTAATGGAAGCACACCAAAATAAAATGAGTTTATTAAAGATTAATTTTAAAACATTTTCACTTGATATTTATTGACTTCTAGAGAGTTCAAAATCACCAGTTACAGCTCTTGCTCTGAACTATAGTTAAAACAAATATGCATATCTTATCTCAGCTTTGTTACTGAGGTTTAATTTGTTACAGCATATTGCTGCACTAACTGACCATTAGTGAAGTGAATACATTGCTAATGATATAAAGAACACTAGTTTAAAACATCTTCCCCCAGGTCTATGTTAATGCATAAACCTTGTGTTTGCTGCAGGATGTGGAGGTGCAAATCATGATTTACTGTGACTCAGTTCATAAAATAAGTCAACCTAACTTGGCCATCTGTCTGAGTATATAACTACTAAGGGATTAACCATCTAAATGTGGCTTGTAGATGTTTGTACAAGAAAAAAACTTGGTTTGTAGGATAACTTTAAATATTTCACCTATCTTATTTGTGTTTGGTTTACGGCAAGTGGGGCAGAGTAAGTAAAAAAATTTTGTCTAAATTATCCAAGTCTATTCAATATCTCCTATATTAAATAATTGTTTAGTGACATAACTTTGCAACATGTGGAAATTTATCTTGAGTCATTTAAGTTAACACTAATCAGTTCCTATTCAATTAGTGTACATGCTACTATTTAATGTCCAGTTCACAAGTAAGAATTTCTTAAAGATTTCTTTGCTTTTACAAAAACTTTATTTCACGGAGTGGATCAGGGAAAGAGCAAAGTAAACAAGGAATTCCTAAGGTATTGGGTAGCAAACAGTGATATAGGTGATAGGAAGAATAAAGAGACAAAAAGTGGTCTCTGTAAGGATAAGCAGAGAAAAGTGCAATGCCATGTATAATTTCTTTTAAAACACACACACAAGCTAAATATATTTGCTGCCCTAGAAAATTGTTCCCCTTCCTGTGCCATAATGCATTGTCTCCTGAATTGTAGCAAAGGTTATATGCCTAAGGGACCTTGAAAACTGAATCACTAAAATGGTCTGCTCTGAAATGCTTAGAAAAAAAACCCCAAGTGGGACAGTTATGGACAGATATGTGTCTCACGCACAGTTTGTATCTGCAGAGCAATAATAGCTGTTTATTTATTTTTAATGCAAATATTTTGGCAATCTGTTTTGCAGTGTGGTCCCAGGAAGAGCTGTGGTGACCCAGCTGAGTAGATAATGAACTACAGCGACAACACAGGAATGAGTCCCCAAGTGTGGGAATTTTTCTTGGTGCTTCCCCTGAGGAAGAAAATATATGTGGAATCAGACCTTGAGGTATGAAGCAGGAAAGTGTTGAGAGAGTCCAAGTTTAATATGTGCTTGTGTGAAAATGGCACCCTATGAAGATACTGTACAACTCTTCAATATCACTGAGAAGCAGCTGAAAATGGATTTTTCTCTAAAGCCAAAATTTTTTAATTTCTGGAATTATCTCAACATTTTTTATAGCTTTTGGTAATAATTAAATAATGTGTTCTCCACTGTCCACCATGCTGAAGTGGTTATTTTGAGGCATGTGCATAAAAAAAGACAGGATATAAGCACCCAAGTCTCAAAGGGGCATAGCCAACTCACAGAAAGTGGATCTAGGACAATCGAGGTGGCCTCAGATACATGTGTGGGTTGTTGTCTATTTGAGATGCAAAGTTCAGCTTTACGTCTCTCCCCTTATCAAAAGAACTACTCTACATATATCAGGCTTACACAAACCTGACAAACTAGGGAGATTCCCAGAATATAATATAGGTAGAAAGGCATGCAGTAACCTGGGTTTGTATAGGAAAGAGAGAATGGCAACAGGAAACGATGGCGTCATAGGGAGAATCATTAAGATTGTACTGTGTTATCCAGAATGGTAGAAGAGGTGCAAACAGTAGCTTGAAGTGTATTTTCATAGAAGTGCAGTGTTTGACAGAAACCAAAATGTTTCATAGAAGCATAAATTCATAAAATGAGTTGGGTTGGAAGAGACCATAAAGATCATCTAGTTCCAACCCCCCTGCCATGGGCAGGGACACCCTCCACTAGACCACGTTGCCCAAAGCCCCATCCAACCTGGCCTTGAACACTTCCAGGGATGAAGCATCCACAGCGTCTCAGGGCAACTTGTTCTAGGGCCTCACCACCCCCACAGTAAAGAATTTCTTTCTAACATCTAATGTAAAGTTTAAACCCATTACCCCTTGTCCTGTCACTACACTCCCTGATAAACAGTCCCTCTCCAGCTTTTCTGTAGCCCCTTTAGGTACTGGAAGGCTGCTATAAGGTCTCCCTGGAGCCTTCTCTTCTCCGGGCTGAATAAGCCCAATTCTCTCAGCCTGTCCTCATAGGAGAGGTGCTCCAGCCCTCTGATCAGCTTTGTGGCCTCCTCTGGATTTGCTCCAGCAGCTCCATGTCCCTTTTATGTTGGAGGCTCCAGAGCTGGACGCAGTACTCCAGGTGGGGTCTCACAAGAGCAGAGTAGAGGGGCAGAGTCATGCCCCTTGACCTGCTGATCACGCTTCTTTGATGCAGCCCAGGTTATGGTTGGCTTTCTGGGCTGCAAGCACACATTGCTGGATTTCATGCAGGCTTCTTGATTTTTAAAAAGCTTTTGCTGGGAAAGTCTCTTAAGTTTCAAGTTACGCAGTTGCACCTGATGACAGAAAGAGAGAGAAGGAGAAAGAGAAAATAAGGGGGATATAGTTACAGACTGTAGCCTTAAGCTCTGTTTGAGTAACAAAAAGGATATCTCTCTCTATGTATGTGTGTGTGTTTATATAAAGATTAGATCTTTTTTTTTCCCCTGCTGTTGTGGATTTTTGCCAGACACATCGTTGATGGGATGTGCAAGATGATAGTCTCTGAATGTTAGTCAGGCTTCTCATCTGATTCTTTCATAGATTCATAGATCATAAAATTGTTTAGGTTGGAAAAGACCTTTAAGATCATCGAGTCCAACCATTAACTTAGCACTGCCAAGTCCACCATTAGAACCATAGATCCATAGATTTAACATCTCGAAGAGACCATTCTGATCTTCACGTCTGACCTCATGCAAAACAGTGCAATAGGTTTTTCTTGAACTAATTGCTGTTGCAAGTCCAACAGTTGTACTTTAACTAGAGGGTTATCTTCAGAAACAAAACAAAACAAATTAATATTTTAAATATAACTCTCAAAGTATGCAGGGTATTTTTTTTTTTTTAACAGCTTGTTTCTAACATATTTCTTTGTCTGAATACAATGAAATATATCATCTTAACGTCAAAAGACTTTTGAAATGTACTGGAAAAACACAAACCAGATCATTAATACAAAAAACATAAGTGTTTACTTCTCTAAAGTTCAGCTTCTTTACAGTTCTGTTACATTAGGAGATGTCTATAAAGAGCAGAGCTTTGCAAAACTTCTCCATAGCACTGTTAAGACACTAGGCCTCTACAGTGGACCTGAGCTGTCAGCCAGAAACCAGTGGACTGCTTCAAGTGCTTTGCTTCCATACTGCCTCTGCTGCTCAAAAATGTACACTATCAAGCAGGCTTGTATGCTCCCAGTCTGATTTAAGACACAGAGGAAAGGTTATGTGCTTAGTCACAGGATGGAAGAAAAGTAATGTACCCTCCTGATCTGTCCACTGGAACTGCTCAGAGACTGAAATTTCAGTACTTGAGCTTTAGAAAAAGCTAAGTTACAAGTTTCAGCCAGTCAATAATATTTCTAGAGTAATTCTTTATACTCAGTTTCTAAGAACTTACGCTAAAGGGGGAAATTCCAGAACAAGGCACCCAATCACTCAACCAAATATTTCAGAGGCAAACCCCACCACTTCCCAGCATGTACACTGGGTTCTCAACGTGAAATAGATCCTCAATTTACTGTTTAAACAGTCAGGTCTGATAGATGAAACGGGGAAATTTTCATCCTAGAAAGCAGCTCAGGCTATTTGGAGAGTTGAAGATCTGGATAAGAAGTTGGGGTAGGTGTTCTTAAGTGAAGTAGGAAGACAAAGAGGAACAAATTGCTCTCTAATGCCCTGCTCAGCCAGGTTAGTCAAGGAAAGAGTCCAAGCCCAGGCCTTTTGTAACGCTATTTGCTAGTGTTCAGGGACACATAGTGAAGGGGTGTCAGAAAGGCCTTTGCTTGGACCTTATGTAGAGGCAATTTACTAAGCTGAGTAGTTCTCTTGGTATTTATTAATGCTTCTTTTATTTCAATTTTATGCTATGTGGAAAGCAAATGACAGTACAAAAGAGTCAGAGCTGCTTAGGTGGGAAAGAAATGAAGGGGAGAAGAGAGGAAGAAGCCACCCAGGTAGAGGTATCATAAAAGACAGGATTTGGTGTTTCTTTTCCCAGGCATTGCTGATTTTGAAGGTCATAATTCCTGTGTTGACCTACAAGTCCTTTGACATATGAAGAGAAAGATCAAGCTGAAGCTTGTATGAAGTTTCAAATATCAGACGTTTCGTCTGATGGAAGACACCTTTGACTCAAACCAAGGCCAACTTTCAAGTTAGAGGGAACTTCAGAGTTAGATAAGGTTGTTCAGGGTCATATCCAGCCACATTTCAAATATCTCTGAAGATGGAGATTCTATGGCCTCTCTTGACAACCTCTTCCAGTGTTGAGGTAAGTCCTTGATTTAAACATTTCTAGTGATGAAAAATCCAACATAACCCTTGACATGTCATTCCCACACATTGTTCATTACATTTCCTGTTAAACCTTAGTTTTATTTATAGTTCGAATTTCTCTAGCTTCAACTTACAGACACTCAATCTTACTTCTATTTTGTTGCTAAACTCTTATTCAGATTCTGTTTCTCACATTTATAAGAAATATATTTATAAACTATGGTCATGTCACCCCTATTTATAAGCTGGATAGATCAAGTACCTTGAATGTCTCATGATGAGGCACGTTTAATCCATTAGTCATCTGTAAGGCTTTTTTCTGAAACCTATCTTGTTTTTCCACATTGTTTAGAATTTTGGCCATGGAAATGGATGCACTATTCAAGCAAGAATTGTAGCTATCCCAAACAAAGAAATAATATAGGTATGCAGCTTTTTCAGCTTTTAAGTCAAATGCATCTTAATTCCAGTTTTAGAGTCCAGAGGCAATTCTCTTCAGGGGCTGAACCCACTAGATGATAAATACAAACAAAAAGGCCCAGTCAATTCCCTAGACTCATTCTATGTACATTGTACTTTTCAAGAACACATTTGACTTTTTATGCAGTAGGGGGTACTTGTCGTTGCATTTTTGCAATCTAGCTTTCAATATGATGGATCAAAAATTCATACAAGGTCACTATAACAACAACAACAATAATAAATTCCATCGATGTATAAATCAGGAACCTCTGCAGTGAAGTAGTGACATTCAATACACAGAGAAGCCATTTCAGAAACATTCACTAAATTTCATAAGCTTGTGATTAGAGCGAGGGACCTGGAGCATTACTTTGAGATTCCAGGCGAAAGACTGGCATAACAAAACTACAATCAAGTCAACAGTTATTCTTTTAACACATCTGCAGACAACTTTCTGAACAAAGTTCACTGATGTTCACGGTCTTCTCCAGGGGCTGATTTATAGCCTCAAACTGAAATTAAGCACAACTGTCAAAGCTTGAAATTTAACCTGGGGCTAGTAGTGACAACAACATGCTGATAACGGTTCTGCAGCTGTGTTGTTTGGACCTGCAGATACCGACCGTGGCCTGATGATGCAAGTAATTGCCAGTAGTTTCCTGTGCCGGGCAAGCAAACTTTCACCATTTCCAGGGTCTGGCCTGTTTTCTTTTTGGGGTATACTGTACCATTTTCACACACCAGGCCATTTTGTGATTGCTTTAGTATTTCCAAATGTTTCTGCACCAGACAGTGTGATCAGGAACAGAGACCACTTCTGAGTCTGACCCTCATCTGAAAACATATTCACAGTTCCTTCTGAATTAAACCATCATTTGGAGCAAAAAAGTGCCTGATGAACTAAAATCTTTCCTGTATCAGGAAGCCCAGGTCCTGAAAGTGTTTCTGAGAAGTGAACATGAATTCTGAATGTTTTTCCCAAGCACCACTGGAGATACTTGAAGAGCCTAATCTTCATTACTGCTGCCTATGTTCACTTCTTATAAACTCCACCAGAAGTCTGGAGAGCCCAGCAGCACAGAAAATTAAGCCCCAGCCAGGCTCTGCAGAAGCCACACAATGAGGCCATGAGCTCCTTTTTAAACAATGCTTAGCAATGACCCTTAAGAGGAGATCCTTTGTCTTTCAAATGTAGTCTCAGTAAATTCTCTGTCAATTGAAAGTAAAATGATGTTAAAAACATGGGGTTTTGTGGGGGTTTTTTGGTTGTTTGTTTTGTTTGTTTGCTTGGTTGGTTTTTTTAGAATAACTGTGGCATACAAAGCAAACTTATGTAATTTGGAAAGCTTAATCATAGTTCCTTGTTTATACCTTCTTCCACCACACACCCATATATGTATTTAATTGGGTTGCTGACAGTTCAATACAGCAGATAAATTTCTTCTTGCAAAGCATTACTTGATGACATTTTTTAGTAGTAAAGCAGTTGGAAAGCTTATGCGCCACTACAGAAAGTTAAGGGGAACATGACTGTGTTGGATGCAACAAAAGCTCGGTTTGGTTCATACACCCTTTTACACAGGTTGCTATTACTTTGAAAAGCTTCTGGCATTCTGCAGACAATAAGAAGGTCATAAAATCCCTTCCTTCCTGAAAACCATCCGGTTTAAAACTTTCTATATGAGAGAAGCAGAAATCTTCCACAGCTCTACCTAATCTTCCCCAGAGGACAAATGTACTGTCATTTCAAACCTATTAGTGGGCACTTTCATTGCGGATGGAGAGTGCTGGGAGACAGTCAGCCTGACTACACGTAGCCTCTTTCCAAAGCCAAAAAAAACTTGTGACCCTGAGAAGATCCTACAGTGGTCAAAAGCATGAAAGGGGGACTGATAGCATTTGATCTCTATAACTGAATAGCTTTTAAAGATTTAGGTATCTTTTATTCCTGAAAACCACCAACATTTCTGGAGTTTAGCATAAGGCTACAGAAATCTGCAACAACAGCTGTGTTAATAAATTGTTTAAATCTTGACATGTGTGTATAGATTTACTTTCTATTAAACAGTTGAACAGATTGGAATGGGATAATGTATAATTTAGTGTACAGGAGAATCATCCTATCTATTACCTATTCCATAACTAACACCAAGAGGTGAATCTAAATCATAAGATTCCAAAGGAATCTATAGTTAATATCCATATCTTTTCTCTCTCTCTCTTTTTTTTTTTTTCATTAATCAAAGAGTCTATTTTTAGCCATGAGACACAGTAAAACATACTAAAACAAAGGCCAACACATTTCTGCATAGATCTGGATCTTTAACTAGAAGTTTCTTTATAACTGGCCATCTGATTTCTGATGCTTCTAGTTCTTGGTAGCTCAAGCATAGCTTAATTTTCTCCTGTGAGTTACTTTCTCTTACACAAGCAGTGAATTTGTCCCCAACAGCTGCAAAATTAGCTATAATGTATCAGCATCCTACAACTAAAAGATTAATTGGCTGTATGTTTATGTTGGGAAAAATTAATGGAAAAGATGTCTTTAGTTCATTTATCAAATAAGGCAAATTATCAATCATTTTATTTAAAAATAAATAAATATTATGCATCTTTTTTGTAAATGTGTTCTTTTCAGTAATAGTTGCTGACCATGAAGTATTAAATATTAGGTTGAAGTTGTATAGCCTATCACACTTTCAGAATAGATGATCCTAGTAGAAACAACTTTTAAAATATGTGAATCTATAAATGCATTAGCTAATTTTACATCAAACACATAAAATTATGAACACTATTAATTTATCATTGGTTTGTCGGAATTTTGTTCTTTCTGTTTGTTTGAAAAGCTAGTGGAATCACGAGAATTCCTGAGAAGCTCAGCCTTCACAAAGAACAGTTTCTCTGGATGACAGGTTGGGAATGTGAGGCTAATATATTCCCCAAGCTCAGAAACCACAACAGAAAAACCCAAAAAACCCAAACAACCTCCCCCCCCAAAAAAACCCCTGACTTCCCCATGACTGTCTGTGGACAGACCGTCTGGTTTGTAACAATGAGGTTGTAGTAAAGTGAATATTTATGAGAAGCACAATTTTGAATCTGTCACTTCACAAACCTATGTATTTGTATGAAATCAATGAGACTTTAGCACTTTTTTTGCAATATTAGACCTTTTATCAGACTTGGCTCAAACTGGCTGGCAGCTTTATCAGGGAAGAGTCTGAGAGACCAGCAGAACTGAATCACTTATACATCTTTATCATAGAAAAAAACATCCTGACCACTGACAATTCTCTGACATAGTTTTACCAGAATCATTCATAAGTTTGTAAAGACTCACAGTTTTTCAATGGTGAAGATAAATATTATTACTAATGTAATTGTAAGCATTGCTGTGTGTCCACCACTTCCTCCCAACGCCCCCAGCCCCAAGGGTATTCTGTCTTGATTGTGTTACACATAGTTTTACAAGAAAATTCTACAAAATCTAACAGAGCATGATAAACTTGCTACAGGATTTTCAAAACCAAATATTATTGCAAGGATACAATTTTCTATAAAATTCTGTATGATGGTTTAACAATTCCATAGAAAGATGTCATTCTTTACTGCATTATATTGCATCTCAGATATCTTTTATATAACTCTAGTCTTGTTCTTCTTTTAAATCCTGTTGTGCCAGAACAAAATAAAAGAAGATTACATTTATATGTCATCTTCCATCTGGATAAGTCAAAAATCATGTTAGAAGCTATCTACCACCATGAATGTAACCATATCTGGTGTGAAGGGTGTGCAGGATCACCTTACATGAAATACTCTGCACTTCTCAATGCAGCTTTAGATAAAGAAGATTATGTTAACAACTGCATTTGGTAAGATGTCCTTCAGGATTCAGGAAAAACAAAACAAGTAAGGATGAGTTAGGAAAACACCTTTCAGGAATTATTTGGATGTGATGGATTCTGCTCTGTGGTAGGACGCACAATAGATGACCTGGGGTAATTGCTCGCTGCTTAAGTTTTATGTATTAATCAGTAGCTGAGTTTCCAAATATTACAGCCAGGATAGATTTAAAATGAAAAGAGAAGTATTTTTTACTATACCTTCCTCTGTCCATACTACTCTTCAGCTTTGAGCAGGCTGACAGTGGCGTTCCACATGTGTTTCTGATATGATCAGGCCTGGCTTTGATCTCCATATAGGAACCAGTCAGTCTGTACCTGTATCAGCACTTGACATCAAGACTGCACTGTTGAAATTAACCTTTTTTATCATCCTGTGCTGGTTTTGGCTGGATTAGATTTAATTTTCTCCACAGTAGCTATTAAGAGTTTATGTTTTGGGTTTGTGCTGAGAACAGTGCTGATAACCCAGGGATGTTCTCGTTCCTGCTGAGCAGTGCTCACACAGAGCCAAGGCCTTTTCTGCTCCTCACCCCACCCCACCAGCGAGGAGGCTGGGGGTGCACAAGGAGTTGGGAGGGGACACAGCTGGGACAGCTGACCCCAACTGGCCAGAGGGATATTCCATACCATATGACGTCATGCTCAGCATATCAAGCTGGGGGAAGAAGAAGGCAGGGTAGGACATTCGGAATGATGGTGTTTGTCTTCCCAAGTCACCATTACACGTGATGGAGCCCTGCTGTCCTGGAGGATGGCCCGAAACACCTGCCTGCCATGGGAAGTGGTGAATGAATTCCTTGGTTTGCTTTGCCTGAGCGGCTTTTGCTTTTGTTATAAAGCTGTCTTTATCTCAACCCATGAGTATTTCTTACCTTTACTCTTTTGATTCTCTCCCCCATCCTGCCAGGGTGGGGAGTGAGCCAGCAGCTGCACGGTACTTAGCTGCCCGCTGAGGCAAAACCATGACATATCCCTGTGTACCAGGCTTCGCTCAGTGTTACCAAGCAGTCTCAGAGCATGTGGATGAGGTTCCTTTAGGAAAAAAAAAAAAGAACCAGAATATGCACAACCAATATGTATCAACCTTAAATAACAGTAGTTCAATCCACAGGAGATAATTGGTCCTGGTCTGATGCAACTGTCCATAATGCATATGGTGTGGCTGTATGGTCACCCACAGCAATTGTTTTTGCTTGTAGATACACTCCTATTACACCACACTACTTTTAATGCAGATTTAGTTTCTGAAAAGTTTCTGTATAGTCTAATGGCCTTTTGATGCAAGGGAGATGTAGTTGAAATGCAATAGATCCTAAGACAGGATAGTAGGCCTGTTCTTCTGGACTGGAAATAAATGCAATTCAGTGATCAAGGACCTCAGAGGAAGCAGAATGTTATATAAATTGTATTTATTTCTTTAGCTTTGGCAGAAGCTGATTTGAAGGATATTTATATTTCATCCTCCTAATAAGTGATAAAGGAAAAAAACCACAACTCATTATTAATTATGAAACCTACTAGTCAGAGCTCAAATTAATTGTACTCCTTTAAAATAAACATATTTTAATTACAGAACTTTGCAATTAATGCTATATATTTTTGTAAAAGACTTTTTATTAGGCATGCTGCATAGCTTTTAAAAACAACACAAAATAGATATTGCTCTGCTATAGTATTTTTTCTAAACATGCAAAATCCTAATGAATCACTACATTTTGTGATAACTGATCAGTGGTTTAGAATTATCACCTCTTTATCCTCCTCCCCCCCCCCCACCCCAGCATTAGTCTTGCAAAAACTGCAATGAACTACTAGTCACTAGTATTGAATAAATGATAGACATTATCCCTTTTGTGACTATATCATCACTGGTTATCTGTGGTTATATCTTGGTCACACATTATTAAGCCATGGTAAATCATTGCCTGCTGTGAATTTAAACAGAGCTTCTGTTCTCAAACTCTTCTCCCTTCCCTTCCCTTCCCTTCCCTTCCCTCCCTTCCTTTCCCTTCCCGTCCTTGCCCTTCCCCTCTCACCTGTCCGTTCCTTTCCGTTCCGTTCCTTCCCTTCCCTTCCCTTCCCTTCCCTTCCTTTCCCTTCCCTTCCCTTCCCTTCCCTTCCCTTCCTTCCCTTCCTCCCCTCCCCTCCCCTCCCCTCCCCTCCCCTCCCCTCCCCTCTCCAAGACTGTCTCACATTTGTCACCCTTTGCATACACACATGCCTTGCCTTGCCTTGCCTTTGCCTTTGCCTTTCCTAGAATACACCTCTGAAGGTCTGCTTGTTGCTGCTGAACTGCAGCTTTATCATATAAATACACTGGGTCAGTCTGTCTATGGAGCGGCCAGGAGAGGGAGGAGAGATTTTTGTTTTCCTAACAAAATCAAACTGAGAATGCAAACAAAATCCCCCACATTTTTATTTATTCTTTTTTTTTTTTTTTTTTTCCCCTGCAAGGGAATGGTAGTTTAGCCATACACAATTCAGCAGCTGAGATTTCTATAGATAGGAAATGCAATAGATGTTCAATTATATATTACTTACCTTACCATCCCTGATAAACAACTGTATTTTTACATTACCTTGGAAATCTGAAAAGAAATAAATATAAGCTTCTCAAAATAGTTAAGTATAGAATACACCTAATATTTTCCAGGATGTTCAGGATTCATTTACAGTGGGCAGAAAGGGAGGAATAAAAGGTGCAATTACGTTCTGTTAGGACTTGCATTTAAAGATTGAGCTTTTGAACTTTTACAGCTAGAACCAACCACTTGCATGAAATGTTACTTCCATTTTTATTTAACCTCATGACAATAGATATGGGCTTACTCTGCCTTATGATACTTGTCTAGAAAGTAGTTGCGTACCCTCAGCTAGTTTGCTAGCTTCTCTCTACAGGCAGTGAAAAAAGAAAAATAGAGAAGGGTTTTCATTCCATCCTAAGCTGGATGCCAAAAATAACATAGGAATCACCTTCTGGGAGTAGCTTCTTCTTTTTTCAACAAAGACAACTTACAGAAACTTAGAGAACAAACTATTTGAGTTCTAAAGATAGGGGAGAGCAATCCTGCACTTTACAACTTGTATTTGAACAACTTAAATATAATATCAGAATGTTCAGAATGTTATTCTTTATCAATCTGAAAGTACTGAAGTTGTAAATTAGTGTTATATTAAAATTAAAAACTTCCCCAGTTCTTACTGGCCTAGTTCTTTAGTCAGCAGGAGGAAAGCAGGGAGAACACAGAACAACCTGTAGGTCTTGACAGATGAAGTCTTTGTCCCTAATGTGAAGACTGCTGCTGATCTACTGTAGTTATTGTAGTGAAAGCAGAGCTCCATGTCAGGATTTGGGGCCAGAATAAGTGGTAAGTAATGTGGATACATGAAGTAAAAAAATGGATCCTGTCCCAGGGAATTAAAAAATTATCAACAGACATCCGTTTAGACGTTAAACAGAGAGCTGAGGTTGACTTTGATTGACACAGCAGAAGTACTGTATGTATATGATAGATGGATAGCACCTTTGTAAGGATTGGATAGATGTAATACAACCAGATGTAGCAGATAGACAGATACAGCTATTAGGAAGGACCATGAGGTACAGGTAGACAACTAATTAAAGTAGATGGACAGCCAGATAGGTTGTTTAGAATAAGAATGTGACAGACAGCTAGCTAGAAGCACTTGAGTATAACACTTCATATCACCAGTCTATCAGTAAAGTAGTATCCCACCTTTAAAGAAAGGACAGCTATTCCCCTTTTGTTCTGAATAGTTCATCTCGATCATCTGTTTATAGAAACCTCGAATCATACATTCTTGCTTAGTTCTGATAAAATTACATTGGCTTCACAATCACTCCAAGGGTGAATTTAGCCCAGTTATGCAGTGTTCAAAATCATTTTCTGGTTTGCATGGGCATGACACCAGATGAGCCAGCGTGATGATGATGGGGAAGGATGAAAACAGTAGAGAGCGTGAACACCCTATCAGATGTTGTTCGATTAAGCATTCATTTCACAGTAATATTTTTCCTTTAAACAAATCTGAGGTATCTTTATCCCTCTAAGCTCTATAGTTTTCTGCATTAGCTTGATATGCATATCAAAATGTGCACTATTTCTTAAATTGGTAGATAGAGCAGGTTTGCCATTAACATTTCTACATTTAAGTTTCATAGTCATGTGCTTAGAATACATTTCTCCTTCAAAGATTTGTACGGCTTTCAGCTTGTAATTTATTGCTGGGTATATTAGGTACACTGAGTCCTTCTGATTCACAGCTTTCTAATCGGCTATTTAGAGTTTACACCAAGCAGAAAATCAATGTATTCAATATGTAGTAGCTCTCTCGTTAACTCTAGTCATTTGCTTAAAGAGTAATGTTGAGCTGATAATTGAAATATGGTCTAAACCATGCATTTTAATTTAAAATAAAAAATCCTTGAAATATTATTAATTTAATCCTTTTTCCCTCTCTTCTCTCTCCCCCTCTAAAGGGCATATTTATTTCAGTCCCTGCTTTGGGATCCTAATTCCATGGCTGACTAAGATTTCAGAATAATAGCATCTCTTATTTCATACAGCATCCTACAGAAATCTTGAAACACTTTATAAACATTCTGTTGAAAAGCTGCCGCTTCTGGGGTATGAAATATAGCATTTAGCAGCATCCAGGAACATCTTATAGTATTTCAACACAGGATATAAAGAATATTTGATCCAATGGAAGAGTAGAAGTGGAATTTATAAAAGGCTGATTGCACAGAAATTTGGCTAAGAGTCCAATGTATTAGGTGTTTTATTTGCTTGGTTGGTTGGGATTCTTTTTAATTATTTTGTTTTGATTTAAATGCCATAAAGTCATTAAAAAAAAAAAGATTTAAAAAAAAAAGGAAGGATGTTCTGAAAGTAGGAAACAAATATTAACAAATCTAATCTGTTCAGATTGTTTAAATTTGTCTTAAATTTAAATAAACTATTATTTAAATATTTTACATCCATATATTGAGTTCTTGAGTAAGGAATACAGTAAAACTGTAGGATTGGGTTCTGATGTAATACAAACTGTCATGGTTTCTTTGAAGTTAAATGAATACTCTTGCAGCAAATCAGAAGTTGAACTTATTTTGTTCTGACTTGTTGCCTAAAGTTATGCTTATAAACACTTAATTTTAGACATTGAAAACATGAATTTAGGAGACCAATTAAAAGCTAAAAGTCTAGCTACATAGAGACAGATTTGAAAATAAAGTTTATACTTAGGTAGAAAACAAAAGGAAGCAAATGTATAGAAATAGATATAGCTATAGGTATGCATTCCATTGTATTTTTATTTTTGTTATCTAGCAACAATTCACACTTATCTCTGAGGGTATATGTGAGATTACAGCTTGATTGTACAATGGTTGCTACTTTAGCTGGAACAGCCACATCACTGGCAGTTCCCCTGTAATTCACTCTTACACAACTGCTTCAGAGGAGCTGGAGTATAACTGCTCAGAAAAAAAAGTATCTCTTTTTATTTATTAATTTATTATGTTTTCTTATTTGAAGACTTTTTTTGGGAAAATGAATATTTTCAAGTTGATCAAGTTTCAAAAGGTTGACTGCACATTTTAAAATTTATTTTGTGTTTGTTTCATGAATTTGTATTTACTTTCTGAGAAGAAAAGGTTATAAGCATTCTTATAAATGAAAATAATCTAAAAAAAAAAAAAAAGAGAGAGAGAGTTTTGCTCAGAAATGCTTGATTATTTTTTATTTTTTTTCCTTAAGGGTTATCTTCCTCTCTTCTCCCAGAATATTTCTAACTGCAACAGAAATGTCTTAGTATTTCCCAGTTAGCTACTATCTTTAGCCTGCACTTAGATATTACCTGTGCCTCAGGATTGGTTCCAAACAATATTTTACATTCTATAAATATACATTATTTTTAGATTTGGTCAGTTTGCCAGTCTGTTATTTTCCTTCTCTTTACCATTTTTTTTCCCTCTGTGAAATGACATACATCTTACAGCGATACTGCCAGTGAAAAGCTTGCCCTACTGCCTCCTCTTCTGTTCCTGCTGCCTCCCAGACTTGCAGCCTTTTACCTTCTCTTCTTGCAAAGAGCACCCTGAACTCCAGAAACTGAGCTTCCCCCCTTGCCTCTGAGGTCCTGACACTCAATCTGCATAGCTCTTATCTGTCCTGCACAGAAGGAGGGAGGGAGAGATGTGAGACACTATTTGTTGCAGTTCAAAGTCAGGTTTCTTTTATGTTTTGTTTCTCTTCCCTCCCACTACCTCTCTGGTTTTTTATTTTTAACTCTCCTCCCCCCACCCCAAGATAAATAGAGGTAGAAAGGACAAGTGGTTTTGATTAGCATTTAAAATGTTGTCAATTTTTAATGAAAGTGTAACCTCCAACCATCAACTTTGCACAAACTGGAGACAAGGTTGTAAAATGAATGCTAATATCTTTGGCAGGCTTTGGCTGGATTGCCCTTTTGTGAACTTCCCTTGTTGTTAATTTGTTATGTCAGCCCATATTAGTAGTTTTCTGAAGCCTGAACTGGTGAGAGTATCAGCCTTAAGGAGCCAGAGCACATAAGAGTTTGCTGTTACTGATATTATTATTTAGTTGCACACAGTGCTTTGAGGTCTGGGTCCTTCAGCACTGTACGTTCGGCAGACCTAAATCTTACCAGATGTTTTTTCCCCAAAGGGGTTCATCATTTAAGTGTAAAATGAGAGACAAGAAGTGAGGATGGCAAAGGGAGAAGGTGGAGAAGTAGCAGGTGGGATAATTCTACGTGACATGAGTTAGTTACATAAAGAAGTGACTACCTTTTCTACAAGCACATGCAACTGGCTGCATAAGTACTTTAGATGTGTTTCTAACAAGCCATTGCTGTGTAGAGTGAAGGAAGAATTTGAAAGAAGTGGTGACATGGCTTTGTAGGTATTCATGAAGATGTTCCCTATGCACAGAGGGAGGAAATTGTAAATGCGGTGTGGGAAAATTCGAGCAGTGGAGCAGCAAAGGTTGACAGTGCTGGCACTGCACTGAATATTCCATTATACTTGGAATATTCATTCTGTTATTGAGCTCCATGTGAGAAATCACAGGGTAAATTGCCTTTTTCTGACTGAATCACCTTTATACTTGACAGGAGTCTTTCTAATACGTGAAATAGTCACGCAGCTTCACAGATACTTCTATTTAAAATAAATCAAACACAAATATTTTGTAATGTACCACAAAATACATCTTTCCTTTGCCCATGAAATTGTATCAGTTGGCTATGTAGGTCATTTAATAGTAAGTGGGGGAAGCAAGATCAAATTAGTGTATTGTTCTATAAAAAAGCTGTAAATGGAACTTAGCTTTTTTGAAGCTTATTCTGAACATTAAAAACAACAACTTAAATTCTACCTGACTGTGCAATTCATCACAGGGATATCATTATCAGCTCTGTGATATGTCTGTGTGTGTGCATGTATACATATGCATTTATACACAGTGCATTGTTTCTGTAAATAAGTTGCCTCGGCATGATCGAAATGAAGTCAGTGGTGGCATGCAATACAGTGACTGTTTAACAGTGCAGATCACTGCTGTTGGGAGAAGGAGCAGAGAATAATTCTGTATCTAACTGAAAGGTGAAAGGCCCAATTCTGTGATCACAGAGACCCATGAAGACACTATCTAGGCCTCTGTTTCTTTTTCCTTGCCAAAAATGTTGTACTTGACTGAGTTGAAGGTTCAGATCACTGTAATACAAATGAGATATCAAATCAAGTTAAGAAAATGGACCCAGCTGAATATGTAGGCTGCAATATTCTCTAAGCAGGGTTTAAAGGACAGAGCTACTCGTGCTACCCAATATACAGCTTGTGTATATATGCACATACACCCTGGTTATGGATACCCGTGTACCTGTCTGGATGAAGTATGCATACATGCCAGGCTTTCACACACAAGAGGGAAAAAAAAAAGGAAAAATTAAAAATAAAGGTCATGAAATTTGATCATCTCCATATTTAAGGTTACTCTAAGCACTCTGCAAATAACAAGGTACTTTAATACCCTGCTTGCACTTTAGTCTCATTTAATATAAAACCTATGAAAGATTATTCCTGAAGTCATTATCTTTAACTGTTGAGAGCATAGATCATGCCTAAGTGACTGAAGTGCCATGAGAACTCTCAATGGGATACTGCTGAAGGTCTGATATATGTCTTTCGGTCTCCATTGGAGTGAAATGACATGCAGAAGAAGAGCAATGATAACTTTGAAGAATGAAATGTGTTCTACAGGCAGCCACGATCATGAGCCTACGGCAAGCTCAGGATGACTGAACAATAGCGTGTAAAACACTACTGATTTCCAAATGGTTTTAATGAAATATTATGCGTGACTTGTTCTACTTATTAATCCTGTTTTCTTTATAGATTGACTTCAGGGGTGGGAGTGAACTGCTTCCTTGTGCTCTGTGTTGGGAGTAGAGACCCGAATGACTATATAGGGTTACTCAACTTTTCCTGGTCCTGTTCAAGTGGAAATGACCTGAGATAGCTGACACTTAGGAATCCAGCCAAATTTGTCTAAAGGGGTTGAAATCTGGAGAGTAGAAAATTTACAATCAACAGAACAGAGAATTCATATTTTAATGTTAGGAGTTAAAATTCACTATGTTTGAGAGCAATAACGCAGGGGAAAAGGGTGCTTAGGAATGTGAAAGGAAGGTATATCACAAGAGAGAGAGGCTGACTGTGTGATATGAGCTCTGGGAAAGCTTGTACTTTATGTACAGAGAATCATGGCATAATGGATATAATACTGGGTCAAGGAGGAGGTTTGGTGTTATTTCCAGGAGCACCTTGTGAACAACCTGTGTCTTGTGCTGTGGTAAAGGAAAGGAAACATCCATAGCAACAGAAAAAACTCAGCAGATAAAGTCCCACCATAGCCACTCAAAGGGTGTCTGACAAGGACAGTTTCCTTGAGGTTCCTTGAAAGAATTGAGGGGAAAAAAAAAACCAAACCAAAACCAAACCAACCAAACAAACAAACAAAAAAACCCTACAAAATTGATCAAGCCCCTATATTATTCCCAAGATTGTTAGGGAAAGAAAGATTTTTTTGACCTTTGACTCCATCTGTAATTGCTGCATAAAGTATTGAAGACCTTAGGATCCAAATTCTGTGTTTGGCTCTCCTGAGAGTTAGTGCATTACATAAATGAGTCATGACACTCTGCTTATCAGTTTGATTATCCCCAAAATACTTACAAAATAACTTCCTCAAGGAGCCTTGTGAACTGAAGCCTGGAATGGGCTTTGAGATCCCAGAATCTAATATGTTGTCTCAATCCAACCTATCATCCAATTTCAGCTATTTTCTGCCCTTTATCCTCTTCTGCCAGCATTTTTCTGACTTCTGTGGGGGGTTTTGAAAAAAACAAACATATGAGGGTCATTTATATCTCGTCTCCTGACTCTTGATTAGGGACTGTCAAATTATTTGATGAACATAATATTCTCTGAAGATATAGCCCTTTTTTCTTGACATGAATTATGCATAAAATGATCCTCACTGCTGTAAACTTTTGTATCTAACTGCCTGATGTATGCATCAGATGAGCAAACTTTGACTTTTTGGAAGAGAAGACAATGGCTGCCAATGTCTCATTTGCTTTGCTTTTTCACTGGCTGTAGTTAAGATGTATGAATAGTCAAAGTCACTGATTATTCCTTGTATGATTATATGTCTGTAGGTGTCAGCTGAAGGAGTCTTTTTCTTTCTTTCTTTTCTTTTTTCTTTTTTTCTCTTTTCTTTTCTTTTCTTTTCTTTTCTTTTCTTTTCTTTTCTTTTCTTTTCTTTTCTTTTCTTTTCTTTTCTTTTCTTTTCTTTTCTTTTCTTTTCTTTTCTTTTCTTTTCTTTTCTTTTCTTTTCTTTTCTTTTCTTGTCTTGTCTTGTCTTGTCTTGTCTTCTCTTTTCTTTCTTCTCTTTTCTTTTCTTTCTTCTCTTTTCTCTTTTCTTTTCTTCTCTTTTCTCTTGTCCTTTCCTTTCCTTTCCTTTCCTTTCCTTTCCTTTCCTTTCCTTTCCTTTCCTTTCCTTTCCTTTCCTTTCCTTTCCTTTCCTTTCCTTTCCTTTCCTTTCCTTTCCTTTCCTTTCCTTTCCTTTCCTTTCCTTTCCTTTCCTTTCCTTTCCTTTCCTTTCCTTTCCTTTCCTTTCCTTTCCTTTCCTTTCCTTTCCCTTTCCTTTCCTTTCCTTTCCTTTCCCTTCCCTTCCCTTCCCTTCCCTTCCCTTCCCTTCCCTTCCCTTCCCTTCCCTTCCCTTCCCTTCCCTTCCCTTCCCTTTCCTTTCCTTTCCTTTCCTTTCCTTTCCTTTCCTTTCCTTTCCTTTCCTTTCCTTTCCTTTCCTTTCCTTTCCTTTCCTTTCCTTTCCTTTCCTTTCCTTTCCTTTCCTTTCCTTTCCTTTCCTTTCCTTTCCTTTCCTTTCCTTTCCTTCCCTTTCCTTCCCTTTCCTTCCCTTTCCTTCCCTTTCCTTCCCTTTCCTTCCCTTTCCTTCCCTTTCCTTCCCTTTCCCTTCCCTTTCCCTTCCCTTTCCCTTCCCTTTCCTTTCCCTTTCCCTTCCCTTCCCTTCCCTTCCCTTCCCTTCCCTTCCCTTCCCTTCCCTTCCCTTCCCTTCCCTTCCCTTCCCTTCCCTTCCCTTCCCTTCCCTTCCCTTCCCTTCCCTTCCCTTCCCTCCCCTTTCCCTCCCCTTTTCCTCCCCTTTCCCTTCCCTTTCCCTTCCCTTTCCCTTCCCTCCTTTCCCTTTCCCTTTCCCTTTCCCTTTCCCTTTCCCTTTCCCTTTCCCTTTCCCTTTCCCTTTCCCTTTCCCTTTCCCTTCCTCTCTCTCTTTTCCTAAAAGAGAAATTAAAAAGGAATAGATAATTCTATTTAATTATTGTTGGATTACTATTGTTGGTAGTGATGGTTTACTGGATAGTCAGGAATAATTTCTGCAAGAATTACTAAAGTAATTTCTCTAAGGTATGTTATAAAGGAGGTAAGATTTCATAATCATAACCTTTATTTCTATCCCCAAAAGCCCATGAATCATGAAAATATAGGAATTCAGATTAAACAAATAAATAAAACACCAATTATTTTATTTCCAAATCTCTCTTTGGTGGAAACAATTAGAAAGATTATATAACAAAGAAGCGTAAATCTGCCTGAATTTGGACATTAGCAGGCCATGAATTTAATATTAAAAAATGAAATCAAATTTTGATTCCTATGACTCACTTGATGATGATTTCCATTTAGTTTCAAAAAGTCTTGAAGGTCTCAGACTGTCTAATCCATTTCTCAGCTGCATTAATGAACCATTTTTTATCTCTCTATATATCTCATAGCCTTTCTACCTACCCAAGAAGAACGTGGAATACTTAGGAATATGCAGAGAACAATCTTCAAGCATTAATAACAGGGGAAAATAAATCTTACTGTTTCAGTTAGTCTTTGTTTGCTAGAGATTGTGGTGGATAGATGAGATCTTGAGACATAAAGATCAAATCCTCTTCTCAGCTTCTCTGGAATTACAAATTTGCTAGCTGAGACATAGGATTAGGAGCACAGAATCCGGGGGCATATTTCCCACTTAGTCATTTTCTTGCTGTGCATAGTCCAACAAATCACTTAATCTCTTCATACCTCATTTTAGCCATCTGTAATTATTATTATTAAGCAGGTATTAAAAATGCCTAGAGATGTTGATCCCAGTAAGAGTCCTGTTGTTTTAGGTAGTGTACAAAGATTTGGTAAGTGACACTTCTTGAGGAGTTTACTGGTTAAGAAACATGCCAAAGCAATGCCCAGGGGAGGAATATTTTAATACTTCTAAGCTGTTCCGAGATCTCTAAGTACACCAGGTTCTCTATAGATACAAAGCATTTATATGCACACCAGAATGTATGTGCATAGCCATAGATCCAGCATATCATATTGTTCATAAAACTCACACACATACATATACACACACTTCATCCTCCCCATGTTTTCTGAACATATTTCTCCAATTGCATATAAATTTTATTCTTGTTCTGTAATGATATGACAGTAAATGAATTACCATAAATAAACCAGACACAGGGATTGGTGCGTAAAGTTGTCCTAGCTTCATACGAGATCTGACCTTGGAACAAAGAATACTTTACATCCGTGATGATTCTATCTGCCGTTGATGAATCACAACTCCTGCTTATGTTTAATCACTGCTGACAGTAACAGCTGACAGCTAGTTAGGAAGAAAAAAGTCCTCAGCAACTAAATTCTTTTCTACAGAAGAAAATAAAACTCTTTATATATGACTGGCTTTTCATACAGACATAGTGATTGGAAGGATGTTCTGCTGATTTTTATATACTAAATAAATGCTTTGTGTGCTTTTTCCCTTTAAATATAGATGCATTTATTTACTCATTTTCACTTGTCATTACCATTTCAGTACTGGTGTTGAAGATTTTTTTGGTTAGCTATGTCATCATTTTTGTTCAAGACAATGAGTTGAATTTATTTGCACGATTTAATGAGACAATTATAATTTTCTTTTGTATTTGGAGAAAACGGGGAAATTGTAGTGATACTTTTATTTTCAGGCCCAATTGACTATATCAATGATGGGCAGCCAGTTTTCAGAGTTGATGAAAAGAAGCTGTTTCTATCAAAGGTTACTTTGTGTTTGATTTTTTTTTTTCATTATGTCCTTGTGCATCAATTTACTCCCATTATTGGCCCATAGAAATCAGCCGGACAAGAGGACAGTAAACTTTATTTTGCATGAGCAACAACTATGGCAATTGGGTCTGTGTTATGAGATTGCATCTCTCAGTCAGAGAATTAGATTTCTTGTGCCCAGGCTTCATGTGTGCATTGTTTATGCAATGAGGGTAATTATTAACATTCTGGTCTCAGTATGTACAGCATGGAAAAATCCTGCAGGATTTTTCATAACAAAATAGTTTTAAAAAAAGGCAAAAGGGAGACTGTATACCTCTTTTGGTTAATTTCTGTTTAGCAGTGAGATGACAGAATTTGGTCTGTCCTGCAGAATATGGGGCTGTACAATGCAGTGAATGTGTGGTCAAACTGCATAACGCTGCTGGGAATCACAGAATGGCTGTTTACCTGAAATTTATTCTCATTTGGGAAACAGCAACTGCAACTTTCAAAAAATCATATTCTATAAAGAAAAGTCACACAGACAATAAACTATTCTGTCTGTTCCTTGAGCTTTTTGGCATGACCCTAAATACAATGCTTGCTAGGTTGGGTACCATGCTACCATAATATATCTGTAGGACCTCCGGAGCAGAACTCCCATACATGCAGCCAGGTCAGTCTGGAAAGTACGTGTAGTTTTACTACATGGTGCATGCATAAATAACTTTTTCTCTCTACAGAGAAGATAATAAAGGACTCCGTCCACCACCTCCCCCCCCCCCCCAAAAAAAAAAAAAAAATCAGCAATGAAAGAGTTTTGGTTTCTCCAGCACTTAAAGAGATAAAAATGAAGATAAAGGTATTTCTCAAAATAGTTTTAAAATAGGAAGTAGTTGGTGAAATTCATTCATTTTCCCTATGAAGATCAGGACAATTGCTTAAAATGACCTGAAGTCTGCTAATCTGGGAACCATTCCTTTTGTTATGAATGAGTACATCAATAGCAATTTTGGGGGCTTTTTGTAAGTTTATTGTGTTAATTTTTCTAGTCTTTCACATTTCTGTTAAAATATAAATGAATGATATAATACAGAAGTAGAATCACTTTTGTCCAGTTTAGTTCCACTTTTTTTTTTTTTTTTTTTTTTTAATATGGTATATATTTTCTGAATCTGGTGAACTTTCATATCCAGAGGTGTCAGAGGGATATACCAACAAGCCTAACTGACAAAAGGCACACAATTCATTCTTGTTGGTAATATTATTTTCTTATCAGAAAATATAAAAAGGCATGCCCTTTTGCATGAGAAGTAATACAAATATCATGGATGTATGTACATGTCTGTGTATTATTTAAACATATATTCATGTACACCTGATGATAGTAACAGTTTTTATGTCATTAGGTTCTTCTTTGAGGTTAAATATGGACTAAATATTTGCAGCTGTTTCGAAGAAGTCTAGATAGATCTGACTGCTGGATAAATTACATGAGCAAATTGTGCATTGAGTGATAACAAGAGTTATACAGATAACCCAATAAACATTGTCCATTAGATTTCCTAAGTGAAATGCAAGGTGGATATGGGTGCTAACAAAAAAGTCAAAATAGGATTTTTTTTCAAATTAGTTATTACTACTCACCTCCATCTTCTATCACCTTTAGAGACGGGTTACTAAATACCTTTGCCCTGGGCGGCCTTTGTACCTCTGAACATTGGCACATGTAATAGCTGCACCACTGGCCTATAGTGAATGTCAAGAATACCTTATAACGAGAGTAACAGCACTGAAGAGAATTGGGTTTGTTGTGCATTTGCAGACAGATTATTGATAGGAAATGCATCTGAAAATAAATCTAATAAATTTTATATTTCTAACTACTTAGTGGAAAAGAAAAAATGGAAAGAAGAGACAGAAGAGACAGAAGAGAAGGAAGGAGGGAAGGAGGAAAGAAGGGAAGGAAGGAAGGAAGGAAAAGAAAAAGAAAAAGAAAAAGAAAAAGAAAAAGAAAAAGAAAAAGAAAAAGAAAAAGAAAAAGAAAAAGAAAAAGAAAAAGAAAAAGAAAAAAAAAGAAAAAGAAAAAGAAAAAGAAAAAGAAAAAGAAAAAGAAAAAAAAAGAAAAAGAAAAAGAAACAGAAAAAGAAAAAGAAAAAGAAAAAGAAAAAGAAAAAGAAAAAGAAAAAGAAAAAGAAAAAGAAAAAGAAAAAGAAAAAGAAAAAGAAAAAGAAAAAGAAAGAAAAAGAAAAAGGAAAAAAGAAAAAGGGAAAGGAAAAGAAAAAGGAAAAGGAAAAGAAAAAGGAAAAGAGGAAAAAGAAGAAAAGGAAAAAGAAAAGGAAAGAAGGGACAAATTTATCCAGGGAGATGTTAAAGCAAAGCTGAATTTTTGTGCTTTACCACATTATTTCTTGTAATTTCACCCAAAATGATATCCTGAAAAAATTATTCTTATTAGTGTTCTCTTCATTTCTGCAGGGGGCATAAAAATAACTGATGAGTGTGAGAATATAAACCGTATGGTTAGTGAGGCAGAGGTGATAATTAGAACATGCTGTACTACGCAGTAAACAAAGCTATTATGAATGATAGAGTTCTTTATAGAGTATTTAAAAGGGGAATGGAAATAATATACTTTCCCTCAACTGGCTTAAAAGCTCTGTCTGTAACTACCATGAAAAATAATAAAAAGAAAGAAGAAGGAGATTTGGAGTTAATCACTCAAAGGGTTGGTTTCTAGTTAAAAACAACTGCAAATATTATCAATACTTATTTGATTCCATACTAATTTATGTAGAGCATGTTATTTGTTTCTCATTTAGTCATATGTTTGGAGAGGATAAATCATGTCACAACTGCAAATACAAGGTTGTAGAAGAAAAATACTATATATTTATTTTCCTAGTAGAATTATCTGTTTGTCATTGTATGTTTTTTTCTGTTTCCAATGTCAAAGACTCACACTTTCTAAAGACAAGTAGAGTTTCTTGGGCAGAATGGGAAAATCCAACCTAGAATTTGATCTTGCAAGGCTTTTAGGGCCAAAAAATTCTTCTCCCTCGATTGTGAAGACTAAATAGGTCTTTAGTATTGAGGTAACAACCATCAAAAATTGTCTCAAGGATAACCACACTACAACATGTTCACATACTTTTGGTGCCTTTAGGAGTATGCAACTGTAGAAATACCTTCTACGAAATCAGAGATCCCATTCTGGGACTAAAAGGATATGGCATCATAATGTGCTCCAAGACAAGTACCCCTGGGGCTCTACATCATCTTGAAGTATAGTTAGACTCAATCTTGTCTCCCCCCACCAAAAAAAACCCCACAACAAAAAACCCCCCCAAAACCCCAACTAAAAAAACAAACAAAGAAAAAAAGATAATATCTTAGATTACATATACATCTCTTACTTGTTTGAGGTCTATACCATCTTTTTTTCTTCTTCTTCTTCTTCTTTTTAAAAGTAAAAGCATGAATCAAGATGAATCTAAATGAGTCAGCATAAGTTTAAGTGCCAAGATGATCTTACTTTACTATAATAGAGATGAATGCTTTTTGGACTAAACCCAGAGAATGAATGCACACATACTATTGTGCTACACCAGTTCTGCAACAGAAAGCTTTGACCTTCTCAAGTCACTATTTGTGAAAGGAGACATTGGCACTCTCTCAATATCTTTATACGTGGAATTCAAGACTCTGGTGGTACGTGTGCCATCTTGTTGCTTCCTGCATAGACAGTGAATGCATGGATTCTGTATCCTATATACGGTTGAAAATTCCTTTATATGTTACTAAGTGCAGTGCAAATGAGAAGAATAGATTTAAAGGGCTTGGGAGTAGTCAGGCATATCATGGAAGAGGAACGTATAATATAATAGACTGCATGAGGCAAGAAAATTGGATTAACAGGATCCTGGATCAAATTTCAAATCTGAATGAGGAATATCCTCTTACTGAGAAGTAGCCATTAGCTGGAAAAAAAGACATGTAATCAGAAAAGGATGAAAAAAGAAGTGCATGTGAATTTTTGAAGGGATAATAAGCCTCACTAGAAGAAGATGGCTTGTCAAAGGAGAGTTAAAAGCAGAAACTGAGGGTTTAATTAGAATGACACCGGAACAGGTTATTCACATGACGTATGTTGAACATGAGTCACACAGTACATCCAAGATGTAGAATTTGTGCCCAGAGCCCAGCAAAATTTGGTATAGTGTAACCACTATAGACAAAATTGTACAACATAAGTACATAATATTACAGATTTTGTTTTTCAGTTACTGTGTTAGAAAATGTATGTAGCCATTGCAGCTACAAAAAAAAAAAAAAAAAAAAAAAAAAAAAAAAAAGAGAATTATTACAGCCTCATGTTCTTTTGTATTCAGTTTAATGAAAGAAACCATGATTACTTAAAAGAGATGGACAGAATCTGGATCAGGAAAAGTACAAGCTTGCTGTCATATACTTGTGGTGCATTGGGATGGGAATATTTCAAGGAAAATTTGGCTCTAGTGTGGGATTTCGGGTCCTCGGAAAATGTTGATGAGTGAATAAATAAAATATCAGAAAAGACAATTTAAACTACAGATGTCTTGTTGTAAACAAAACCCCATACAAGGAATGTTTCTCTTTCATCACTTCCAGGAAGCTTTGACTTCGGAGAAAGCATGAAAAAAAAAACAAACTAAAAGATACGTTTCTACCCTTGTAGTACATAATTAAGCTAAGATCCTTAAAACTTTTACTACAAGTACATTACATCTGGTGTCTTTATTAGCATTCAACTAACTCTCATAAACCAGTGAAAAAGTATTTTGAACAGTATTCCCAGAAGGATCTTTCATTCTTAATTTCTTCACTTTTTCCATGAAGTTCTTGTTTGTTTCTCCTTTAGCCTTTCTCCTGCTTTTTCATCTCTCAGGGTTTCTCTTTGCTCTTCCATTGTGACTGCGAACTAAATAACCTTGCAAAAGCAGATCCACAACAGTTGTAAGATGAATAGAGCTCCCCTGAAGTTAATAAACGTATTTCTGACCAAAAGTGGCCACTTGAAATAGAGAGACAGATGAAACGTGTATTTCTGCAAGGAAAAGGCACTTTCCTTATGGCTACAGGTGACTTCCACCCTCCAACTCAGGATTTAGATCCCTGAACCTCTCCTAAAAGTATGCTCTTCAGAAATGAAACATGGGTGAATTAAATATATGGCCTAGAGAGGAGCTGTACATTTTAGTGAATAGTCTAGATGAGGAGAATTAGATCAAAAAAACTGAACAGAACTGAGTGGGAGACTCAAACTTTCTTCCTTCCTGCTGCAAGGATTCAACCCAATCTTATTAACAACATCTGCCAAACACTAGGGCTATGGACATCTTTGAGAAGGAAAGAACTCACTCAGAAGACTGGGCTTTAAATACAGGAATAAAAAGACTTGGTTTCACTTCATGGTCTTAGCCATTTTGACTAAAGGCCATTTTGTATGAAATTCTGGTAGTTACTGTATAAATGATCTTCATGGATTTAAAAGAATAAACTCATGGTAGTGTTTTAGGGTGTTCTTGAAACCCACAGGACTGACCTCCAAGTAATATGCAGTAGGAAACATTGCTTTCTTTTACTGCACAGAAAGGGGAGGAGAAGGGTGGTTTTACATTTTTGGCTCAGGGGCTTGAACTCACATGTCCTCTTTCCTGGGAGATAATTCTAACTCTTGTGTTATTGGGTATTCTTGGGTACATATTCTTTGAGTTTCTTTGTTGAAGTTACTCCACTTTGCAAGATAAAATGAAATATTCATCAAGCCAGACAGAAAGAATGAATAAGCAAGATTCCTTTGTCTGTTGGGTTGGGTAGTCATGTGGGAGAAGAACACATGGGTTCTGGTCCCTGCTCCAATAAATACTTAATACATATCAGTGTATAACTCTGGGAGCAAGTCCTTCATACAAGACAGGTAGACACATGCCTGTTTTGTGAATCTCAGGAGGATTTAGGCATAAAATAGATATTTCGCTCTGTCAAGACCGGAGTTCTTGGCATGCTCAGAGCAGAACTTCAGATACCAAGGGAACATGTCTGTCAGAAATGTTCATGAGTTTGCAGTGCAGCAGCTTTGAAAAGCTGAGCTTTAAAAATGAGAATCTGAGATCTTAGTAGACTCAGTCCTAAGTGTTGTTTTCATTTTCTCTTATTAACTTCATTTTTATCAGAAGATACGCAAAGCTTGTGTTGAATTGAGGAGCTGAACTGCCAGCTGCTGAGAAAAAGCCTGGTAGAATACAGAACCACCTTCCTAATTCTTAAGTGTCTAAAGCATGTAACTGGAAGGAAGAACAATAACAGTACTGTATTATGACAAGCAATTTTCCCTGTTCCACTGTCTAGGAAGAAATCTCCATTACAGTCTAGGTGGAACCTGCCCACACAGCTGAATGTCCAGGGTTTTGCAGTTGTAGCTACAGCCATGTGCACGTGAGAGGATGGCCAATTGTCTGTCTGTTTGCGGGAGATATTTAATGGTTTTGCTACCAAACATCACAGAAGGTCAGGAGGGAGATGGATGGTGATAAACTAACAAGCAAAATTGTTCTAACAAAGCATCTGTGAGCAACTGCTTGATCAAAATGACAGACATCAATCAGAATAATAACTTCAAATATGAGATTTTCAATTAGCGAGGGAACATAAATAAATGCGTCTGGAAAATAAGCATAAGGGATTTGGGAAGGAGACAGCACATACATAACAAAAGAAAGAAAGAGAGGCAGCAGGAAGAAAAATGGACTGATATACACAAAGAAATGTGCACAGAAGCAGACTTACAAACAGGTCTGCTGGGAGATACACAGATAAACAGAAGTATTACAAATATTGTCTCTAGCTTGCACACAGAAAATTCTTGCTAGAGTTGTGCAAAGATCTTACGCTGCACTTTGCATTGAAAGGTAAAAAAAATAAAATAACTATAATAATAATTCAATGCCTCTGCTATACAGCCCCTCCCCTTTCAAAATTTTCTCTAACACAAAACTGCTTATAGGAAATGTTTATTAGAAATTTAATGAAAGGGAGAAGCATATTCAGGATGAGTGCCTTTTTTGCCGTTTACTTACCTCTGATGTTTGCATCAGTGGAAAATGGGTGTAAAATGCAGAACGACAGATCAGAACGACAACATTTTATTTCCACTTTGCACAAGATGATGGGAGGTAAGGACACATTACAAATCTGAGACAAAAAAATGAAAGACAGCACCTCCATCTCAGGAAAACCTTGATCTGCCGGTTGTTGAAAGGTGCAGGCTATGCCAGGGAAGTGTTATTACGTACAGATCTGGTTCATACACTCTCATCAGGGTTAATGCTATTGCATTGAACACTAAGGATAGATGGAGTTTTGGTCTAACATGGCATAGCCACTCTAATGTTTTCACAAACAACTTTAATCTAATGTGTGGGCTTCAAGAATCTTGGTGAATAAGACATGAACTCTACACTTGTCCTCCTGCAAACCTCTGTACTATGACCTTGTTTTATTTGTCTTCATGATAAGTTTCCAAAAGCTGAGTGGAGTTTTGAAGTGTACCAAAAACTTTAGGGGTAAGGATTAGAAAACAAGTGGAATTCAAAAGTCTGAAAAAGGATACAGTAGGAAATGAGGTCCCAGTTCTTCTAAAAAACCTGAAGGGCTCAATTAACAAGCCTTCTTGTATGAATCAAGCCCTGCATTTTTCATGCTGCTCTAGCAGTAACATAATGAACATATCATTGTGAAGAGGCAGGTGGGAAGGAAAAGAGTCAGTGTTACCTATTGTCAAGTTTTCAGAGAGATGTAAGATTTCTTCATGAAAGTGATACTTATTTCAAGAATAGCAAGGCTGAAGTCTTGATTCACCATTCAGGCAAGCACACCAGCTATTGCTGATGTCGTAAGACAAAGATACATCAGATTTTTAACAGGTCAAGTAAAAAAGGAGCTCCTCTGTGTCCCATTCAGGGTTTGGATATTCTTTAATTTGCAAAAGAAATTCTGACAGAGGTGAATTTAGATCACATGTGCTACAGATGACTATATAGGCAAAATTTTATATTGTGAGCATCGCTGAATATCTGTGTATTAATTGAAAAGGCTGGAAAATTGAAATGTTTTGTGACACAAGAGGTGGTGCAAATTGCCACAGCTGCTTCTTGCACTTTCTCTTGTGCCTTCTAAAAATCCTTTTTTGTAGAAGACATTCTGGAGATTCAGAAGACTGAATAGAACCTGATCCAAGAGTAAGGGGCCTTGGAGAGTCTAGAGGAGCTAAAGAGGCCTGATAGCTGGGAAATATACCCAGGAAAATAAAAAGGAGAGAAAGAAAAGTCTAGGCCTGTCAGCAGGACACTGCAAGAAGTATTTGGATATAAGCAGTAAATCATTATCATCTGTTGAATGGCAGCTTATACGAAATGTACTATTATCAGTCAAGCATGAAGTGGACAAGTCTACACAATGGAAACTAAATTATCAGAAACCTATATGGCCAGGTAAGCAAACCCATAATGTACCACACAAAACAAAAGATTTCAGTTTGTACAGGGCTATTATATGTGCCACTCAGTCCTTACAAAGAAGCCAAAATACAGCAGCTATCACCAGATGCATGGATTTCATTGTCATTAACTAATATAGTGCTGAATGAATCTCCATTCATTTAAGAATTATGGACCTAATTCTGTGGTTGGTTCTTTTTTGTGGGTTCAAAGGCAAATATTTGGTCATAATTTTGACTAATTTAGGTTCATTTATATCTGTGATTGATTTTACTTTCTCTGCGGTGGGGTATTTGCCCTGTTTTATGCTAATTACCTGTCAAAGTGTCTCGCAGCTCCAGAATTTGGTTTCCCCTTGAGCAGCTCCCAAGTTTATTAGTTTGACCTTATCAAGTTTCTTTTAAGGCAGCTCTCAATGTCAGTCCAAAGTTACAACTGCCCTTCATTCTTATTTTCACAATTATAGCTCTTCTGAACTCCTTATTGTCAACCTTGCATATTGGGTCACTTACCTAAGGCAGCTCACAAAATCCTAGGCACTTGTGGTATAGAAGGAAGAGGAATGATGGAAACACACGGGAAAACCAGTGTTTCTCTCACACACACATTACTTTTGGTTTCCTTCTTTTGTCACTGACCTGAATGAAGGCACACCAGCAGCTATTTCCCCCAAAATATGGACTTGTGAATCTCAGAGGGAGAGTACATACCCCCCCTTCTGTCTTTTGGTTTGAAATCAATTTTCAATCTCTTTCTTTGTTCCAGCTTTGTTTCTTGCTGAAAACTGTGGATGAAAGACAATTTCCAAAAATATTTCCTGAATCCAAAAGCCTTACCTCAGTTCTTTGATAATATTATTGATAAATGTATATGTATAGGCATAAACACACACATATATATATAAGAGCTATAGCAGGACTGATGAAATGCATTATCTTCAAATCATGCTACTTTGGCCTGTCATTTCTTTCACAACATCTGTATTCATAAAACAAACAAAGAAGCAAAGTTAAGTGAAAACATCTCCTGCTCTAGTGGCACAAAAATCATTAGAGTGATATCCATTACCTGAGAATAGGGCTTTGGATCTTCTGGATCATTACTGCCAGCATGGGAGTCTTTACTTTTGTATACATTCGCTAGCCAATCTGGGAGCTTTCATCACTTCGCTAGAATTTTTCACAGTCCAGCTGTACTCTGTGTTAAGGAGACCTTCCTTCTGTCCCATAACTGTTTGTTGCATAACACTGAAGCCTTTTAAAATATCCATTTCTTCTGCACTCGGTTGGTTGTTAAGGTGATAGTTTCAGTTAAATGCTTTTTTTGTAACTTATCCTGAAGGCGTCTCAGAAGTTCCCTTTCACAGTATTTATCTAGACAGATAAATTAAAGAACCCCTTTCTATATTCTTGAAGAAAGTTTACAGATTGTCTGTTAGCATTAGCCAAGCAATGCAGATTTATTCTTTTTCATCTTTCCTCATGACTCATTGCCTACAACTCCTTGATCATTTTGTTTACTTTTCTCTGAAATATATCAAATTTTGTGCATCTCACACAGCACTTTCCTTCTTTCTGTCCTCCAGAACAATCCAGAAGGGAGAAAGACAACACTTTTACCTTCTCTTACCCTACTTTTAAGCCTCTTCTTTTGAGCCGTTTGTCTTGCTGTTCCGTCCCTTCCATCAAGTTACTCTGATCCATCCTAATGCTGCTTCCCCTTCTGTTTGATAATATCCCCTAATCTTCCTTCAAAAACAAAGTAATAGGGTCGCCAATGATTATGTGACATACAACTGTAGACAAACATCCTACAGGCAAAATGGGTCCCAGGTACATAGAAATCACCAGGAGACAAGAGTCATCAAGGGGTTGTTTCCTCTCTTTTCTTCAGGGGTTTAGCTTGTTGGTCTACATTTAGGATGATGGACACAAACTCCATTGTGATGGGATTTTCCCAGGATAATGACCTATCACATTTAACAGCCGAAGTATGACAGAGTTTTTAAAATTCTTTCCTAAAAAAGAGGTGAAAGTGCAAGCTTTATGTGATAGTATTACAACTCCTCCCTAATAAATGTATAATTAGATAAGTATATAAAGATTGTATATACAGCAGATACTAATCCATTTAATATGTTGACTGTCTATACTTACTTATGATAATCTCAATGTGCTATTAAATAGACAAGCAAGACAAAAGCCTCCCTGAGAGATTTGTCAGTAGTATTTTAAGACCTGATATAGTTTACCTATAATCCTCCACTAACTCATTAAAGTCTTGGTATAACACTATTTTTTTCCTCTGTTTTCTGTTCTAATCAGCCCTCATTTCATGTTTTTACCTCACATACTCAGAGCTTTTGTTTCTCTGGGACAAAAGAAAGAACCTTTATTATTGACATTAATGAGTGATTTCTATACCTATCCAGGGCTGAATAGGCCGCTGAATTTGATGTGGAGTAGCTAAAAAAATGGTTTGTCTCTTCGTCTCCTTAGGTTCTACGAAAAGACCAAGAGGAAAAAAAGTAACAAATATAAGTTGAAAAGAATAGTTAGTAACTCATAGGAGAGCCATTACAATTCATAAATGAGGGTTACACACTCAATCTCTTTCTCTTTTTATGTATAAAATGAAATAGATAGAACTCCCACACATTTTTTCCTTCAGCCACTTTGAATATTGTTCACTGTTGTTCTCAGCTTTGCCGGTGATAAAAGGTTTATTCCACATATTCCCAGGCAATGGTAGAGCAAAAAGTATACCTAATGTGGCTGTCCAATGCATTGACATTCATATTTAGTTTCTAAAGTCAAGTCATTTCAGAGGAAAGGGGAGTACAATTTGCTATGTAATGCACTGAGACAATCCTATATCTCTGACTGTGTTTCATGACAGATCTTATAAGAGATCGTAAATTACTATCTGTTGAAATATATGAATTTAATGGATTCCATTAATGCACACACCTGCACATAAAAGATTTTGCAAGCCAGAAGATATGATCAGTCAAACAGCTTTAATAGTTATTAATTACAGTTGCTCACTATTTATTCCTCACCAACATAGAAATGTTAAAGTATTTTAATACCTATACTCTTGGATGGCATGCATAAAGAGGGAAACAGTCTTTTTCTTCTTCTGTGTAATCAATCAGCAAGTTACCCAATGCTTTAAAATCTTTGTTAGACATTTTCTAAGACAGGACCCTTATTTTTCTCCATATGCTTCAGGAAATCACAGGGAGATTTCTTCACAAAACTTTCTGCTCTTCTGATTCTGTGTTACTTGGTTGCATCCAGAAAGCTTCAGTTTGGGTTTAACTTTGTAAAAGATTTCATAATTTGGTTTAAATTTATTACAAGTCATGTGAAATGCTTAAAAAAAATTGCACAATATTTTTGCATTGTCAAATGATTTGTTCAGCTCCTAAAGCATAACCTTTCACAAAAAAAATGAAAGCCTCAAAACTCAGGTGCTGAAATTAATTAAAAAACCCCCAAGTATTACACAGCAGACAGACTAAGAATTGATGAACCTGTGCTATTGTCACAACTGTGCCAAATTCAATTAAAAATATATCAAAAATGCAGGACAAAGAATCCTATCAGCCAAACAAGCTTAATGGATGTACTGTAAAACATCCCAATGAGTCTGGCCTCTGGAGTTTGAAATGGACACTATGAAAGCAAGTGAATAAACTCATGCCCTCATCTGAGAAAGAAAGATTTTAAATATGCTCATGCCTCGTGCTCTGTGGTTACCTCTAACCGTACCAAACGGGATTTCAATGAGAGACTGTGCGGCTGTGGTGACAGCATATTGCTTGGTACTTGGAAGAAGTGGATCTACTCCAAGTTCCTCTTTGTGCCTTTGTTTTTTAACTTGTGAAATAGATTAGTTGCTTTTAGCCATGCATTTTAAAGGGTTTTGAGAACTGCTGGTACAAAATGAAAGACAATATTATTAATTATATACAGGAGATTTTCTTATTCCCTTAGATAATCTCTGACATTGCATCAACTGACTTTTCCATGTTATGTATGACAACACAAAATATAAGATAAAGAGCAATCAGAGTGTGTTGGTTTTGCGTGGCAAGGTTTTGGTAGCGGGGGGGCTACAGGGGTGGCTTCTGTGAGAAGCTGCTAGAAGCTTCCCCTGTGTCTGACAGAGCCAATGCCAGCCGGCTCCAAGACGGACCCGCCGCTGGCCAAGGCCAAGCCAATCAGCGCCTCTGTGATAACATATTTAAGAAAGACAAAAACAGTTAGAGAGTGCTTTTGCAGCCAGAGAGAGGAGTGAGAAGATGTAAGAACATCTGCAGACACCAAGGTCAGTGAAGAAGGAGGGGGAGGAGGTGCTCCAGGCGCCGGAGCAAGATTCCCCTGCAGCCCGTGGTGAAGACCATGGTGAAGCAGGCTGTTCCCCTGCAGCCCATGGAGGGAGGATGAGGGGGTGTAGAGATTCCACCTGCAGCCCGTGGAGGACCCCACGCCGGAGCAGGTGGAGACACCTGAAGGAGGCTGTGGCCCCGTGGGAAGCCCGTGCTGGAGCAAGCTCCTGGCAGGACCTGTGGATCCGTGGAGAGAGGAGCCCACGCCAGAGCAGGTTTGCTGACAGGACTTGTGACCCCGTGGGGGACCCACGCTGGAGCAGTTTGCTCCTGAAGGTCTGCACCCCGTGGAGGAGACTCACGTTGGAGAAGGCCGTGAAGGACTGTCTCCCGTGAGAGGGACCCCACGCTGGAGCAGGGGAACAATGAGTCCTCCCCCTGAGGATGAAGAAGCGGCAGAAACACCGCGTGAGGAACTGACCGTAACCCCCACTCCCCGTCCCCCTGTGCCGCTGAGGGGGGCGGAGGTTGAAGCCGGGAGTGAAGTTGGGCCCGGGAAGATGGGAGGGGTGGGGGGAGGTGTTTTTAAGATTTGGTTTTATTTCTCATTCCTCTACTCTGTTTTGCTTAGTAATAAATAAGATGAATTCCCTCTCTAAGTTCGGTCTGTTTTGCTCGTGATGATAATTAGAGAATGATCTCTCCCTGTCCTTATCTCGACCCGTAAGTTTTACCTTTTCTCCCCTGTCTAATGAAAGAGGGGAGTGATAGAGCGGCTCTGGTGGGCACCTGGCCCTCAGCCAGGGTCAACCCACCACACAGAGTTTAAAGTAAAAATTACTTTAATTTATTCAAAACACACAATGACCTGAGTCAATGAAACAAAGAGGTTTTATATAACATGGTATTACATACAAACTTGGTAAAATAGACATAGGTTATTACATTAGCTACTCTTTTACTGTCCACATCCACACTCTTACTCAAGAGTAGGTATGAGGTAACAACCTCCTCCTCCTCCCAAGAGCATAAAACTACTATGTGTTATACCTGGTGTTAAAGTGTGAACAGAAGCACTTATTGCAATTATTATCCTAATAGACATTTGTCATTTATGCTAAGTCTTCTGTCATCCAAAATCTAAATATACATCAGTAAGTTTTGTTTGTGGTTCATTTCTTTGTTGGATCTCCACGTACAGGATTCTTTGCTCTGTATTTTTGCTAAGCAAACTGAAGTTGAGTATATTATTGGACATGGATATATTGCCACAGAACTTACTAGTTATTACTTGGTATCACAGTTTTAGGCTTTTTATTATTTTTTATCCTACTATCTTAAAGCATGGTAATAGATGCATTTAATTGCTGACACACATGAGATGTAGTGAAGGCAACAGCCACAATGTTAGCTGTCACCAGGTTTGAGCTGTTGACCTATACCTTAGATGTGAGCATGCACAACAGTCAGTTTTCTCTATGAATTATTGCTCAGATCTTCTGAAATTATGGAAGAGGTAGGCATTACTGAGCACAATAAAAATGGGGATTTCCAAAATTAGAAATCACTTCGGAAAATTCAAGCACCATTGTGGTGGCCATCCTGAATTACTAGCTTTTCAAAGGGCAAGGAGATGGAGTGAAAAGGATGTTTTAACTTCAGGGATTGCACTCATGACATTTGACCATTGTGCATGTTAGCTATGGATAATGGCAATGGGGATAAAAGAAACACGTGATTCTTATTTATGATGAGGACCCTCAACCAAAAATAAATGAAACATTTTAAGGAATTTTTTTTAAGAGTTACCTTTAATCCAAGTACATACAAGACCTCTGTTGGGAAGCTTCTGAGTGTCTGAACCTTTCAAAATTTTAAGAAGAGACTGTTACAAAAACTTTAATAACATCAAGTCACAAAAAGGACCTGAGTAGATGACTCAAAGGCCATTGTTAGAGCTAAAGTTAGCTATTCTTCTGGGCTGCTATTCACTATGTCTTTGCTTCATAATGGTTGGTATAAAATGCTTCTTTCAGTTGGACTGCAGAGAATTTTTAACTCATGAAAATACTATTCCCTGCTGGAAGGGCCAGGTTTTGCCTTACACTATTATACATGATGTTACATTGTGTTAGGTTAGGTTGTGTTACATTACGTTACTCCATGTTAAGTTTTATGGGTTTTTTTAAGCTATGTTTTCTTTCTGAAATCTCAGTAGACTTTCAAGTCCAAAAGAGATCTTGAGAAGTACTTGAAATGGAATTACATTTCAGTTCAATCAGTGTATTTGGTTTACATGGCAAGATTTTGCTAGCAGGGGGGCTGCAGGGGTGGCTTCTGTGAGAGGCTGGTAGAAGTGTCCCACAGCCAATGCCAGCTGGCTCCAGGATGGACCCACCACTGGCCAAGGCCGAGCCCAGCAGTGGTGGTGGTAGTGTCTCTGGAATAACACAGTGAAGAAGGGAAAAAAATCCAGCAGCAGAGAGAGGAGTGAGATGTGAGAGAAACAACTCAATGGATACCAAGGTCAGTGCAGAAGGAGGGGGAGAAGGTACTACAAGCACCAGAGCAGAGATTCCCCTGCAGCCTGTGGAGAAGACCATGGTGAAGCAGGCTGTCCCCCTGCAGCCCATGGAGGAAGGATGAGGGGGTGTAGAGATTCCACCTGCAGCCCATGGAGGACCCCACGCCAGAGCAGGTGGAGGCACCCAAAGGAGGCTGTGACCCCGTGGGAAGCCCACACTGGAGCAGGCTCCTGGCAGGACCTGTGGCCCCATGGAGAGAGGAGCCCACGCCAGAGCAGGTTTGCTGGCAGGACTTGTGACCCCGTGGGGGACCCACGCTGGAGCAGTTTGCTCCTGAAGGTCTGCACCCCATGGGAGAGACCCACACTGGAGCAGTTGGTGAAGAACTGCAGCCTCTGGGAAGGACTCACATTGCAGAAGTTGGTAGAGGACTGCCTCCTGTGAGAGGAACCCTATGCTGGAGAAGGAGAAGAGTGTGAGGAGTCCTCCCCCTGCGGAGGAATGGATTTCATTGCAAAAAAACTTATTTTTCTGATTTGTCCACCTTACCACTTTCTTTTTAAGTTGCCATTAGCAGGATGTTTCTTCATTCTTCACAAATGAAGTAAAGAAAAAAACAAACACCCCCCCCCCCCCAAAAAAAAAAAAAACAAAAACCTACTCATCTTCTAAGCAAAAATTAAGTCCAATATTTCAAAAGGAAAGAAAAAGTGGGACTGATTCTCAGCTGGCATAAACAGGCTAATTAATCTGCTCCAATTATCATTATTTGAATATCAAGACTTCCAACTGAATTCATGTTTTCATTGATTTATTAAATGAAAAAAAAAAAGTCTGTGTGTCTAGCTATGTAGCTATCTACATAACATTTCTGTTTACATAAACATAGTATTTTCATTGAATATCTAGTCAAAGTCTTTTGCATTTTTTAGCAAATTTGAAATTATGATTTAAAAAAGCCTCTTAAGAAAAACTCCCACCCCCCACCACACCATGAATCCAGCCCATTTTTGGACAACACTGGGAAGCAAACGTGAGTTTTCATCACAGAGGGGACAAAAAAGAAAGAAAAAAAGAAACAAAAGTCAGTAATTTATGTGCAAGTATTTGTAGCAGTAGACAGTAATTTCTGATTAGCCTGTTGTTACTACAAGGCTAAGAGTGATCAAAAAAGAGAGGAAAAATGCTCCTTTACATTCCAAGTATTCCTATTCACTTAGCTTAATTAATGAAGGAGAAAATTTGTCATGCTAATTTGGAAACATTGCTGAAATTATTGTTATTCATTTTCTTCCAGGAAACAGAGAAGAGAAAGAGAGGCTAGACAAACAGAGAACAAAACTATGATGCTTGAAACAGGCAGTGGCATATGCAATTATTGTCAACTGGAGGAGTGCGACATTGTGCAAAGAATCAGTACAAAGCTTCCATTCCATCTAAATCCCACATACATCCTTAAATTAGTTAAGAAGGCACATCACCTAGAGCTAGACCTATACATTAGCCCCTTCCCCTCGTATTCCTTACATACTGTGCTGTTAAATGCTTCAATAGATTAGCTAAGATTAAAACTGAATGACAGACCACACTGGCTGCAGTTTTAAGGTTGCTTAGGATTTTGGTCATATAAATTGTGTATAAGGTCAGGATTTCATACATAACACTGGAAATTTCCTTGTTTTCCACATTTAGACCAGATCCCAAGCAGATTCAATGAAAGTTATATGTTACTGTTAATTATTTCAGTGGAAGAAAACTAGTTCATTGTAGAAAATAAAGTGCATTGTAACTGCCTGGACGTGGTCCTGGGCAACTGGCTCTAGGTGGCAGAAGGGCTGGACCAGATGGCATCTAGAGGTCCCTTCCAACCTCAGCCATTCTGTGATTCTGTGAAAACTCAACTCTGATTTCACAAGATGTTTTTTGTGAACTCGTGCAAGTTACTAGTTTTCCCTTGTGCTGAAACTTGGAAGGATAGTGGCCTTTCAGAGGAGGTATTTTTGCTTTTACATATTTTACATATTTTTTACTGTAAAGTAAGGCAGCTCTCACTCTGTGCTGCCAGTAGGTGTGTTGGAACAACCCTCTTTCTATTTTAGAGTGAGGAAGACAACCAGGCTTTAACAGTTTATTTTCAGTGGGAGAAAGTTTCTGATATTAGGTTTCCATTTCATAGTGCACAGATTTATGATGGGTAGTAAAACCATAGAGTGAGTCTCTAATGTAAGTGTTATTTAATGACACCAGAGGTACCAGACATAGTGTTATTATGGCATCCAGAAAGACAACATTGTGTCTTTCAGCCTTGCTAGAAAATTTATTGAAAACCGGGTTGCAATATTTTCATCACTGTGTTTTGTAAGACTCTGTGCTGCACATATATTTTTCCATGTGCTTACCCACACATAGGTAAGGGATCCCTTTTATAAACACAGCCACTGGATCGATAGAAGAAAACATGACATCTGAAGTAGCAGTTATAACCCGTCAGTTGAAGGGTGGCCAGGATATTTCTACCCACATTAAGATATTGAAAAGTAAAGTCATTAGATCCTTCTCTGAGAAGACACACATAAAGGAAAGGGAAAACTTTAGTCTCATTTTCAAAATGATGTATGCAGAAGGTTTTTAAAAATACATACTCATATGCATTTATTTCAACAGGTGATTTGAATTAAAAACAAACCTTAAGCCCTAAAGCTGCACAAGGTCTAGGTTTCTAACAATTTCAATTGCAATTAGCTACTCATATATGTAGGATGCTCTTTAGAAGTATTTATCTGTCATACACTAACTGCTTCTCTAGCACAAAGAGAGGCTTGTCTTGTCCAGCAATCAATGAAAATATTCAGTAGTGGTATGCTCAAGAGGTTCTGAATCCTTATCGCAGCATATGCCAGGAAATTCATGCAAATACTGCATTTCTATGCCTAGATCTGGTCACCGCATGTGTCAAATGGATAGTCAGTGAAGTACCTACCTAGATCAGATCATATTATACACTCTCCAAGGCTCACACTATATGTATTTTTCATCTTTCACAATACCGAGCAGATGGACCTTGACTGTCAAAAGCCCTCAGCCGCCAATATGCTGAGTTCTTTGTAAAGCCTTTCCTTTTGTGGAGAAGAGGGGAAAAAAAAAAAATACTAATGAGAGTATTTTATTGTCTCAATTACAGTCCACTTTTAATGAACTCTCCTCCAGACAATGAACTATCCACTAGGACTTAGTCTTTGCATGGAATAAAAACCTAACACTCTTGTTTCTTTCTGGTTTATAAGAATGCGTCAATAACTATGACCCAGTTAGGCATTGTTTTTCTTAGGGACAATTCATATAAATTTATATATAAAAATAGACATAAATGTCTATATATGCATGCCAAAATGCATGTGTATGTGTATGTGCTTGTATATGTACATATTCCATCTGTGTATTTTTTTAAATATGCAAACAGAATCCTTTTTACTCTCTCAGAAGTTGTTATAGTGTCCCATAGCAACAACTCACAGATAAAGAATCTCACATCAAACCAAATTATACATTGAGGACACTGCTGACTGTTATACCAACATTATAGGTCTGATTTAAATCCACAGAACTAAGGAGGTTCCCACTGCAAGTCTAACCTCAGCTCACCAGGCTATGATATAGCAACACATATGGCATGTCCTCTTCATTTTGACATAGAAAAATGAGTTACAGAGTGACTGGGAGACTTTATGCCAAATTTCCTAACTTTTGTGGTTTTAAATCTTCCCCCAGATGTTAATATTATGGAGACTGGTGTTTTGACATTTGAGGATACATCCAGTCCTGCAGCAATTATATTCTGTTTCTCTTGGTTTGGGGGAATTTCTTCTCCTAGAGGGTCAGTTCAATTGAATAGCATAAAATAGAAAGACACTTCCTTCTGGCAGGACAGGTGGAAATTTTATGCTCCAGGACTGTTCAATAATGATCTTTGGCTGCATTCGTATACACAGACACAGCAGTTAGCTGTTAATGTGAAGACATGCAGTATGGAAAATATAATTCATGACTCTGCCCTTTCACACACTCTTCAATAGCAAAAACTCTTTGATACATGTCAACACTTTGAAGCACATTGTTTCTACCTCAGCTTCCAGCCGCTAGAGAGTAATACAGTTATCACCACATTTCATCTTAAGACACAAGCAGACTTAGGCATCACAATATCCAAGACTAAATGGTTAGTAGTCAGTGCAAGAGAAAACACTCAAAATCTCACTTCAGCGATGGTTGTTTTTTACTTTGCTCATTTCAATCTCACAGTTCACGTTTTTTTTCTGGAAGGGTAACATTCCAATACAGGGTGCCATGTTTGTTTAATTTTTTACAATTGCAAAATTAATTTTCAACCTTGTGTTTGTTTTGGGTTTGTTGCTTTTATACGCTGAGTGAATAATTTAAAACTGTGAAGCTCACTGATGGTTCACTGTTTGCTTGGGAGTGGGATATCAGAAAGTATGTGTACAAGTAAAGCAACATAACCTTTGCTCCATTCAGAAATGCTCAGAAGCATATCAAATATTTTCTCAAGAACAGTAAAGAAATACATTTAAAAATAAACCTAACAAAACACCACAGTATTTTTTATTTTCCTGCTTTAAAACAAGTTAACTAATTGACCTTAATCTATTTCATTTTCATACGAATCAGAAATCAGAATCATATGATTCACAAGGAAAAATAATATTAAAATGTCCCTCATTGTGCCTTAGAAGACAAGGCATTTGGTATAATGTAAGTCATTAAGTTCTTCGAGGATGAAGGTTTAAAAGGATATTTCACATACATATTGCAAAGTGTGTACACAAATTGCTGCCTACAACAATCTCTTCAGTGACTTTATCTCCTTCCAAACAATAACTCATCTCCCAAAAAATCCTGAAAAATTACCTTCTTAAAAAAAAAAAATTAAAAAAAAATAGAAAAACTGCACAACTTATGGAACTTTGCTAACCTATGATATACTTTAGCATTTTATTTTATGCTACAACTTTGTTATAAAATAATTATTGAAAATAATTTCTTCTATTTCTGACTCAAATTCAGCTTTTCATACTAAAAACTCAGGCACTGGAATTGAGGTTTTGAAATTCAGAATTTGAGCTTGATCTTAATCTTTGACTGACAAAGTTTTAGGCACTCATGTCTAAGAACTGGAATGTACAAGCCTTACTGTGCTAGACCTATTCCTCTACACTATCAACTCCAAACGTCTCCTGTGTTTTTACCTCTGAAGTCACTGTCTTTGTTTATTCCTGCATTGGATGTAGATGTGTCTGGATTTTTAGGATACAAGGAAATACAAACTGGAGTCCAGTGTCCAAGCCTCCTGTGCTGATGTGCTGATGTTTCTGTGCTCCTATTCATGTTGCTTATAGAAGCAGTCTTCTCTGTCCTGCACATGGATTTCCTCTCTGAAGAAGTGAAATTGTGCTCCAGACTGAATCCTGAGAGGAAAGTCAGGTCATGCAAACAGTTGGCCGTGGAATATATCGTGAACCAAATTGACTGTCGGTCTGACACAGATGACGCATCGTGTGACCTTGGGAGAATAATTTTCTATGCTTGCTCTTTCTCTCCTGTAAAACAGGAATAATGATACCTTCACACTTCCATTGTAAAGACGTAATACAAAAATAGCTAAACAGGTCACACACAGGTTCAGTCATTTCAGTGTCTCGTCTCTGACGGTGACCATTAGCAAGTTTGGATAGATGAGAAGAACAAGACAGCCAGTAATACTTTTCTTTGCTACCCATCTTCAGGTTCTGGCAGTATGGAAGACAAAATTCTAGGGATTTCCAGAGGCAGATTTTTCATCTATACTATTGTGCTTCAGCAAGTGAATTTACCTAAAAGCAATTTAACTAATTTGTAGTTTTGACCCACACTAAATTTTATGGCAATAAGTCCCATGATTGAATTCCCTGTTGTGATAAAGCATGACATAGTATAGCAAAACAAAACAATTGAAGACACAAGACAACAAAAATTATAAAATAAAAATTATTTTTTAAATAATCTTCCTTGATTTCAATGATATATAAATTGGACTTAAAATGGGATCAGCACCAGGCTGATAGCTTTGACCTAGTTCCTGTAGTATAAGGCAAATCAGAAATCTCTTGGACCTCCATAGTATGCCTGGGAAACCAAGAACAGGCAGGAGTGAAAGATGCTATTCACAAGGGTTTCATGTTCTTGCTGCAGAGGGTGTAGACTTGCTTTGGCAGTTGATTCTGACTGACCTTTACTTCACAGATTTGTTTTGTGCCCCTCTCCCTAGAGACCTAGATCTGGATTAAGTCGGAGGCCTCAGGAGGAACTGTCTGGATCTGTCCCACTGGTTCATTAACACTATCTCTTTCCTCTTCCTTTCCCACTTCCTCCCTCACCCTGTTCCAAGGGAAGATCTACTCACAAAGAAAATTGATGATTAGCTATTTAATTTATATGACATGTTAACTTATTTTTTAAAAGACAGTTTTTAAGATAAGTGACTGAAATAATTTAATGCATTCAATTTACACCCATGACAGTTCAGATATGCCCATATCTTTCTCATAAAGCCCCTTAATATTTTAGTCCATTGTTTTGTTTCTTCATAGGTCTTCACAACTTATTAGCTCTTGCAAGACACAAATTATGTGTAGTTAAAATTGACTTTCCTAGGTGCTCAGACCTTCATGCTCCTGCCTCCATACTGGGTCATTCAGTAGAAACTAGAGGTTGTGTTCACTTCCCACACACACGAAGGGATGTCTCTGCCCTGTCTTAGACATCACACAATAAGATGCCTAAATACCACTACATTAGACTATCCTTCTCATGGACCTGTTCAGGAGGAGATTCATTTCATCTTAAGAGAGGAGCAAGAGAGGGCAGATGGTTTGACTGTGAAGGTGTCAGTATCATCTCCACTTCCATCCTTTGTGGTATTTATCTGGTTTACCATGTCTCACATTCCCACCTTCAGAGGAAATCAGCAGTATTTAGCCTGCTATCACACTGTAAGAGAGTGGCTCCTGGTAGATATGTGCAGCATCCATCACAGCAAGGTCCTCACTTCTGGCCCTTGTAGGCACTGCTGTGACCCTAGTAGCAACACGCTTATTACACTGACAGAAGCCAATCCTGATGTCTGCTTTCAGGCAGAGTTACACAAGGCTGCAATGACAGTGTTGTCCAAGTAAGGTCTGCAGGATTCAGCCACAAAATGAGCCTAGAAATTCTCTCATAACTGTATCCTAATGAACCTGAGAGAGGATAATATTCTGACAGCAGGGAGGAGAGAGAAAGATTAAAGGGCAAAAAGAAGTGAAGAGGGTAGAACAGCACAGCGGGCAAATGGATTAAAGTGCTCAATGGAATAGTTAAACCAATGTAAATGAAAATGCCCCTTTGAGTGATATCATGTGCTAATGTACACCATGATACCTTCTGTTCTCCTGCATTCCCTCTCTTTTATTGTCCCTCCAGCAAATCCGGGTTTTATTCTCAAACTCCTCCTGACACAAAAGCCTCTGGCAGATTTTCAGACCCTGGTGCTTTCCAAAGCAAAACTACACCATTCTCCCACTGCCTCTTCTTTCAGATTCTGCATTTTAGTCTCAGGAGGTATGTTCTTTGCTCAAGATATGCAGGAAATATCCAAACATGGGAATGATGCTTGAGGGGAGAGAGGGGGCAAACGCAGAATCACAACTGTCTTTCAGCAAAGGATTAGTCTCAGCTCAAATTTTATTAAAAGTCCTAAACTTTGAACAATTTTTATAAAATTCAATAGAAAGGAGGTTTCATTGGCAGTGTCTATGTCTTCAGCTGCCCAGACACGAACCAGCTCTAATCAGGAAGCCACAAAGCTGAAGTTAACACAAATTTTGTTAGCACATGGCCCAGGCAGTGATGAAACACATTAGAAGTCTGTTAAGTATAAAGGTATCGTCCCTGGTTTAGGAAGCCCTTAAAAGACTATTGGGTCAGTTCAACATGTGCTCCACTTCTTTGTAGCCTTTCTTTTCTGTGTGGTTTTTAATATCAAATGCAAAGGAGTAAGCTTGCTTGAAGATACGTATACATATGGTCATTTAGGTTTAACTCAATGATAACATGACTGTATTGCTTCCGGAGCACAAGCAAAACTTTTTTGCATTGGCCTCAACGAGACAAGGTAGGAATATCCTAAATTAGCAGGAGCTGACTAGTTTTGTTTGCATGTTATCTTTTGTTTGTTTGCTCATGAACACTCTAAGTAGCAGCTGTTTAGCCTTCCTCTCCCCTGCCAATAAAACAAACAAAAAACTAGTCTTCCAACCACTGGAAATCAACCTTTCAAAGGACTTTTCAGTATCCTGGCAGTCAGCCACAATTTGGCTAGTCTGACATCATGGCACAAGTAGGATGAGAAACAAGTGAAGTCTGTAATTTGATTTCAATTCATGACCTTTCCAGCAGCCACCTACTCCAGCAGTATAGAAAGAAAATTACAATTAGCAATTGAGGTAAGAATTAGGTTTGTTATTTCATGATTTTTCTTTTATTATTTTAATTTAATTCTGTTCCATAACTCAAAGTAAAGTAAAATGGAGTTATAAACTGTTTTATTAAGCGAAACATGTCATGAAATGAAGAAGTTATAAACTTTGAGGTAGAACTACTAGAATAATATATTTTCATCTTATTAAAATCTTTGATTTAATTTTTAAATAATGTTTTTCAAAACTCTCTGATTTATATGGATGTCAGCGAGCAACTAAGCACCACACAGCCACTTACTCACTCCCCTGCAGCAGGTTGAGGAGAGAAATAGAAGGGTAAAAGTAAGAAAACATATGGGTTGAGATAAAAGCATTGATAATGGAAAATAATAATAATAATAATAATAATAATGATGATGATGATGATGATGATGTAATGAAAAGGAAAATAACAAAGAGAGAGAAATAACACCCAAGAAAGGCAAGTGATGCAAATGAAAACAATAGCTCATCACACAGCCTCTTGCTCACTCCCCCCCCCCCCAGTGGGATGGGGGAGAGAATCAGAAGAGTGTAAGTAAGAAAACTCATGGGTTGAGATAAAAACAGTTTAACAAGTCAAACAAAAGCCATGCAAGCAAGCAAAACAAGACAAGGAATTCATTCACCACTTCCCATGGCAGGCAGGTGTTCAGCCATCTCCAGGACAGCAGGGCTCTGTCACGTGTAATGGTGACTTGGGAAGACAAACACCATCATTCCGAATGTCCTACCCTGCCTTCTTCTTCCCCCATGCTTGATATGCTGAGCATGACATCATATGGTATGGAATATCCCTTTGGTCAGTTGGGGTCAGCTGTCCCAGCTGTGTCCCCTCCCAACTCCTTGTGCACCCCCAGCCTCCTCGCTGGTGGGGTGGGGTGAGGAGCAGAAAAGGCCTTGGCTCTGTGTGAGCACTGCTCAGCAGGAACGAGAACATCCCTGGGTTATCAGCACTGTTTTCAGCACAAATCCAAAACACAGCCCCATACTAGCTACTGTGGAGAAAATTAACTCTATCTCAGTCAAAATCAGTACAAGGGAAAAAACAATTAGTGGAAATTACATTCAAATGATCTTTTTCCTGACTCAGTCCAAAACTAAAGCTTTCTTTCTGTCATCTATTTAACTTCCTATCTCAGGTGGAGTCTGTAAACATTAACAAAGTTAGAAAAAATTATGATAAAGCCACATACTGTTTCGATATTTTTAACCCCAATCAGCACAAAAGTATCAGACTAAACTTTGGATAAGAATCACAATATATACATGAACAGAGCAAAATCCCTGAACCTCTGGAATTTCCCCTTTGATATTTAATTCTATCTAAAATAGAGGATATAGTATGCTCAGTGCTGAGGACAGTGGGGACTTTAGTCAAAAGAAACAAGAAAAAATCCAAAGTCTTTTTCCTTAATGAATCTGATGCCTGCTCTAAAAAGTTAATGAAAAGTCTCTCCATTGAATTCCATGGGCTTTGGATCAAGCCCCAGATAAGCTGTTCAGCAAGAGCAACTAAAATAAATTGGGAAAAGGTTCTCTGCTTTATGAAGTCATTTTAAGGGAGGTAATGGAACAGCTGTTGCATACATAAAACACACACGTCCCTTCAGAAATGCAGTTGGGCAGAGCCTTGCTGCACAGCACGAGTCGCGGGCATCGCCCGACAGCTTCTCTGGCTGAACAGACCTCTAGCCTGAGCGCTAACCTCGCAACGACTCCCTAAATCCCTGCGGCCCCTTAAAGGGAAAAACAGCTTCATTAGTTCCTCACATAAACAGTCAGAACATAAACACAACATGGTCCATTTAAATGGTCAAATTAAGCAAGAGGAGATCCTTTTCTAAATCATCTAAGCTTTAGTGGTTTCATTTTGGGTTTTGTTTTCCTTTTCTTTCCCGGTTTTGGTTTACATAGTCTCATTTTCAGGGCATTGAGGTAGATACTTCGGTAGAAGTAACTTTATTTTATATAGATCATTGCAGGTGTGTTTTAAGGATTTTTTTCTTTCTCCTTCCTGAATTTTAAAGTAAGCGTGTGGAGACCAAAAATGGTGCATCAGATACTGTACATATAAATTATTGCTTCTCTTTGAATGGTTATGCTGAGAGCACCACATCAGGATTTGTCCCTTTTTGTGTGATCTGCTTGGAAAAAATTTCTCCTTCTCTGATGATTTCACGGTATGAAACCTGATGAAAAGTAAAGTAGATTATTTAGCCTTTTTCTAGTACTTTATAGTTTGTCATCTAGGTATTTGAATATATTTCAGGTAAAATAAAATGGTCATAGAAGGATCCCTCTAAGACCCCGTTCTGCTCTGAATCTTGGCAATTTTCTCTTTTCTTGTTGGTTACATATGGATTTATCGTTTACATGTTTATGGATGTGTGTACTGATACAGTGTTATAAAGACTGTAAGGGTAAAAAGACAGAAAAAGTAAAAAGTGTTGCCTATGGCCACTCAACTATCACTAAACTTTTTTTTTTTTAATCTTCATTTCATCTTTTCTTAATTTTTTTTTTTTTTTAATCAAATCATACTGTGTCCTTACTGTTGCTTTTTTTGTTTCCACCTTAGACTAGGATTCTAAGAGATATTAACAAAAAATACACTGCAGGACAATTCATAATTTTGAAGCTGTAAGTTCTCCTACTTAAATCAAAGTTCCCCAGGACAGTAGATCTACCCAGTGGAAGAAGTGGCTTGTGTTTCTTACCAGTATGAATTGCCTTTTGTTGCTTTTTCTGGCCAACCCGCTGTAATGACTCATGTTTTTGACTAGTCTTGCCTTCTCTGCTCCAGACATTTCCAATTCAGCTAAGTCCTGTGTTAATAAGGCATGTTTCAACTTCAACTGGTTTTTCCAAGCCACTGTTTAATCTCGTGGAGTACAGTTTGAGATATTTCATATTAGCTAACATTAACAAACTTGTAATCAAGCTGTATTTTCTAGATGAGCAATTTGGGGAAACAGAACATGAACTGAAGACAGCTATACTTTTATGAAGGGAAGGTCTTTTAATACTCTAAAAAAAAAGATGTCGGAACTAGACTATGAGCCTTTTGGAGAAGTGGAAAGTCCTGAGATGCTGCATATGGTGACCAAAGAGGGAAGTATTCTCAGAATCAGCCATGGGACAGCCAGCAGGGCACGCTGATGACTTTTTACCATTTTTATAAATTTGTCTATGTCTTGTGCTGTCTGAAGTTAGGAAGGTTGGACCAGAACTAGAAAATCAGTACCTGTGGTCATACAGTTTATTCAGTTCCAATAACCAATGCAATCTAGAAGTTGGTCCAAAAGCAATAAAATGATATATCCTCTAGGGGAACTCGTTTGTGGCCATGTAAAAACCTCTTGCACTATTACTAATAACAGCTTATTAAAACTGATCTTATTCTTAGACACTGGAGGCACACTGCTGACTCTCTTAATTTGATTTGTTTGTGTCATTCACCATAGGTATTGCAAATCAACTGGTTTATTCTCACATCCCTCTGATTCATATTATAACTTTTTTCATATTCAGCAGGGAGTTGTTCAATATTTGAGGTAAGTAGATAAATTATCAATGCTAATGTGTAAGTATCAGGTGCTGTCAAAGCCCTGATTTAGACAAAATGACCCACACTGCCCACTGTCAGTGGATTGATGGGGGAAAAGAAAGGAAGGCCAATTAAGATTCTTTGAGCTGCACAGTCTTATTCATACTTGCCAGGACAATTTTCCAACTACTTTTTTTTAAAAAACAAAATCCTTTTTATGCTCTTTTTTTTCCCCTCTCTGGCCCACTCACTCCTACTCCATTGAAAAATATTGCTGCTTTTTTTTTTTTCCCCTTTTTTTTTTCCCCTTTTCTTTCTCTTTTTAATCTTTAATGTGAAAGCTTTTGGAAAGTTGCTTTCCAATTTATTATAAGGGGAAGAAATGTTCTGTTTTCAAAAATAATATTTTTTCATTTTTAAGATTTAGTCTTAGTGAGGACATTAACTTTAAATTAGAAATAAGAAACAAAAGAAAAATAAACACATTGATTGATCTGAGTTGATTATCATTTTGATTTACTCATCAGATTCTTCTTGTCCTATTGAAGTCTGAAATAATTGTGCAAAAGAAAGAACAATATTTCAGCCACTCATAATAATAGTAATAAGAGCAACAGCAACAACAGTATTAAATACATTAAGAACTTTATATAACAACTATTTCTTGAAAATTCTTAAAAGATTAAACATTTAACCTGCAAGTAAAATATGTTCTCTACCACAATGCACTTATGATGCTATAAGGATTTATCTTCACATAAAATCTAACTTAAAAAAATAATTATGGAGCACTTTCCATTTAAAAATTATATTCTTTCTTATCTGAAGTTTATCAATAAATTAAGCTGAATATCCATTATGGTCCATTAACTGAAAAGTAATGAGCTTTACTGTTTCTGGTCATGTCATAAAAATACCTTTTTTTCAGTGCACGGAAACGTTCCGTTTAGAACTAAAGTAATTATCACAATGATTGATGATGTGAGCAAAAGGTATGAAATCAAAGTATGGACTACATTACCTTAGGCATGATCCTTGCCTGTTTGCAATAGGACATAGTGCTTTATTTGAAGAACTCATTTGAAACAGGAAGGACTGACCAATCTAGTGGCCTTCTATGATGGAGCGAGTACACCAGTGGACAAGGGAAGAGCTACGGATGCCATCTATCTGGGCTTCTGCAGGGCCTTTGACACGGTCCCCTACAACATCCTTCCCTGTAAATTGGAGAGATATGGAATTGATAGGTGGATTGTTCAGTGGATAAGGAATTAGTTGGATGGCTGAATCCAGATGGTAGTGGTCAATGGCTCAATATCCAGATGGAGATCAGTGATGAGTGGTGTCCAGTACTGTTTAATGTCTTCATCAATGACATACACAGTGGGATCAAGTGCACCCTCAGCAAGTTTGCAGATAACACCAAGCTGTGTAGTGCAGTTGACATGCCAGAGGGACAGGATGCCATCCAGAGGGACCTGGACAAGCTCAAGAAGTGGGCCCATGTGAGCTTTATGAGGTTCAACAAGACCAAGTGCAAGGTCCTGCACATGGGTGGGGGTAATCCCAAGCACAGCTACAGGCTGGGTGGAGAATGTATTGAGAGCAGCCCTGAGGAAAAGGACGTGGGGTTACTGGTGGATGAAAAGCTAGACACGAGCCGGCAATGTGCACCCATAGCCCAGAAAGCCAAACGTATCCTGGGCTGCTTCACAAGAAGCGTGGCCAGCAGGTCAGGGGAGCTGATTGTCCCCCTCTATTCTGCTCTCATGAGACCCCACCTGGAGTACTGTGTCCAGCTCTGGAGCCCTCAGCACAGGAAAGACAGGGACTCTTTGGACAATGTCCAGTGGAGGGCCACAAAAATGATCAGAGGGGTGGAACACCTCCCCTTTGAAGACAGGCTGAGAGAGATGGGGTTGTTCAGCCTGGAGAAGAGAAGGATCCAGGGAGACCTGATTGTGGCCTTTCAGTACTTAAAGGGGGCTTGTAAGAAAGATGGGAACTGGCTTTTTATTAGACCCTGTTGCAACAGGACAAGGGGCAATGCTTTTAAACTAAAAGAGAGTGGATTCACATTAGATGTAAGGAAGAAATTTTTTTACAATGAGGGTGGTGAAACACTGGAACAGGTTGCCCAGAGAGGTGGTAGATGCCCCATCCCTGGAAGTGTTCAAGGTCAGGTTGGACGGACCTCTAAGCAACTTGATCTAATTGAAGATGTCCCTACTCATTGCAGGGGAGGATGGACTAGATGACCTTTAATAGTGTCTTCCAGCCCAAACTATTCTATGATTTTATAACTGGCAGTCCAAAAAATCATCACCTTTCATACAGAAGTGAAAAGTGGTAATGTTGGCCAAGAGAAACATGGCACACCTGTGGATGCAGTTCTCCTGGTTTTCATCAGATTTCCCAGCTGTATTCTTCCATGTCACCTGTTGGTCTCATAAATATTTTAATTTCTTGCAGTTTTAGATACCTCAGTGAAGCAACTGTGAGAAGAGGATAGTTGCTATAGGTGCCTGTCTAGTTAAAGCTCTAAATTGTATTTCTGTTATTAGTTACTGCTGGAGGGGACTCTATCTTTCTCCTGAGAGAAGGAAAATGCTTAACCATCTCATCTAAATGTCAAAATTTAGCTAAAATTAGTCTAGGCCTTGGTCAAACCATATCAATAAATCATGATTATAAACCACCACACATGTACTTTTCAGAGAGGTAATGCAAACATGTACACTGTTCACTGAATCTTTTTTTGTCTCCATAGTCATTTTCTGGGATATGAAATCTGTGCATAGTTGTAATCCATAATATATAGAGCTGAGTGAGATTGCATGTAGTGATTTCTCTTTACTTCATTTTTGTCTTTGCAAATAAGGAGTTCTTAATGTGTGTTACAGAAGGTCTTCCATCCCTGTTGTGATTGATGGCTAGCAAACTGCTGGGGACAATTCCAGCTGGTGGGTAAGAAACACCATCTCGTTTATCTTTATATCATATCTGTTGCAAATTAAACTAAAAACATAGAGTTTGCACACTAAAATGGTTACACTGCGGAGCAATGTGCCTATAAAACAGCATGCTAACAAGCACAACATGATAAATGAAATGCAATAAACTTCTATAATTTCAGATTCTCCCAGAGGCAGATGCCAAGGCTATCACCTGTTGAGCTTCACTTGGTGACAGCATAACAGTATCTCCAAGAAAGTATTTGCTGGCCTTGCTTTACAGAAGTGAGTGGCTACTAGCGCACATTTGGTTAACTTCACACATGCTGCATCTGAGATAAGATTTGTAATTCAAACAACCAAATGCACAGGCAGTGGTAGCTTTTGTGCTGGATTACTGGTTCTCCTGAACAGGAATGACCTGTTTTCTTCAGTAGATGGCAGCAGTAGAGATACGTGTTAAAAGCTGGACTCTAAAAGCCGTTTATAAAATAAAGCTGCTCTTTTCACATACTGTCGCTGTTGTAAGTGTAACACCTGAGCATCTACCAGTCAGATGTTAAACCTCATCCGCAGCTCTGGTAGTGACATGATTCACACATGTACAACAACTTTGTTTTTTAAAACAAAAAAAAAAGTGAACAAAAAACCCCACCCTTACTGATCAATGTTACTTTTTATTTTTATGTGCCAGTAAACATTTATTAACATTAACTATCTAGCTGTACATGCAGATATATTTTTCCTCATAAGGTGTCCCATGGCACTACCTAAAAGGTTTTTCATCAACATTATGACTCTCTTCAGGAAGATATCAGTAGAGCACAGTTTTTGGAAGGGAGAATCAGCAAGGAATATGTCAAGGATTTATTTGTCTTCCATAAAATGTGGCTGTTCTGGCCTACACAAATAAACACTAATTTGATTCAAACGTGCATATTTCATTGACTATTTTTAAAGTATCAAAAATATTAAAATGATCCCTTCATTGTCCCTGAAATGCTGCACCTGGGTCTTTTGAAGGAGGGGGAGACAAGAAGAGAAGTGTGTCCCCAAAGAGACTCAGAGGTGAGTCAAAAACTGGAGTCTAGCTCTTGGTGATCCTACTCTTCTCAGATGCAAGAAACTTGGTTTCAGATTCCTCCACCTGGTTCATCATGTCAAATGGCATCTGCTTCCCCTCCAGTGAGTGCTCTAGCCCCACAGTTATCAAAATACAGTTGTGTATTCAATCTGGTCTGGTAAATATTTCATTACTTATACATAGAGGTTGAATGCAGGGAGTGTGTCATGCACATGCAGGTGAGAAGCAAAGAGAGGCTCCCCGCATGATACAACTGACTTGCTGCAGCATAAAATTAAAACTTCAGATTTATACCTTATATATTCTCTGAAAATATCCTGAGGCATTCAGGGCCTCATGCCTTTAAGATTTTTGCCCTTTACACTCATCATAAGAAAAAGAATAGTAGATCTCTAGAGCAAAAATTGTATGTCTCTCAGGAAAAAGCAAAACCTAAAATGAACAAAAGAAAACACTCACTGTTTTGATGGATATATTACATTCTGCTTTTTTTTATTTAAAATACTCTGTGTGTTTACTTATGTGACAGACTATTGTCATTCTGTGAAAAGGGGAATTTCCTAGGTGTAAAAAAAGAACTTGTACTAGGTTTCAACACAGCTCAGATGCGTATGATGAGAAATGGTAAATAGTTCAGAAGTTTAAATGCCATGGGATACGTATAATAGTGCTGAATATGTTCCTGAAATTTGTAGCTGAGTTTTTTACCTCTGCATTTATTTTTCAAGGGCTTAGGTATTGCAAGTGCTTTTGTCTTTCCTTGCTATAATTCACATGGCTGGTTTGGATCTAAAGTCATCTTCCATAGTCTACAGTAACAATATTAACTAACTTTAAAAAAGTTTAACTTTAGATTTGAATCATGATAATTGCTGGACTAATTATAAAAAAAAATAGAATCATCTGTGGTGACAACTTACAAACATAGCTGTTCCCTTCAAGCAACTATAGGTAAGTACAGAAAAAAAATAATCTTAACATCTCATATTGATTGCTGGGTCAATGCTGTTCTTGAAACCGTAAAATATGAATGAGCAGCCTTTGAACAGAGTAAGATACTATATACCTTTGATCAAATCTGGAATGCATTTCTGCACCGCTACTCACTAAAAAGAACAAATAGAGGATAACCCTCAGATGATCAGCCCTGTATCCACAAGGGCTTCCTCTGTGTAGTCTGAAAACTAAATATATATTGACCAAATGACAGGTTTCAGAAGATATGATCATTGTTTGTGATTCATTCAAGGAAGTAAACAGCTGAAAAGGACAAATTTTATTTAGATCATTCCAAAGGGACAGATTCACAATTAACGGGAGGAAATTAAGCAAAGAAATTTCTAGGTTGGACATCAGAAAATATTTAATTATGGAGAGATCTGACAGATTGTGAAAGATCCCATAAGAAGAAACAGAAGAAATCTCATTGTTTCCATAAAACCAGATGTGGTAGGTTGTTGGTCAATACAATAAATTTATAGGGTATGGTGGACAGAGGAAATCCCTAGAGAAAATTGAATTTTCCTTTTTAGATTTTTTTTTATTTATTTATTACAGCTGTAGTGCCTCAGAGCTTCCCCTTTTAGCTTTTTGACTGTGTATATTTACCATTATATATGTTTAACCCTCTCATTTTGCAATGTCATGAGGACAGTATGGAATACATCCAGCTGAGCTGTGATGCAGGAGAAATGGAATTACTGATGTGACCAGTTCATGAAGCTGCATGGCAGCATAAAGCCTGTGAACTAAAGCTTGTGCTCCGTATTTCTATAATAAAAAATAAATAAATAATAATAATTAAAAAAAATTCAAGGGGATTTCAGCAAAAGCACTTGAAAGTGTTTTTGATGTTTGCAGAGGTTTTTTAACAACTTTTTCCTTTTTATTTTTTTTAAATAAAGTTTGAAACTGTTCTTTGTCTAGCCCTTTTCTCTGGTCTTATACTTAACCTTTCTATATTCCTCTGGATCCTGAAGTCAACAACATCAGTTTTCTCCATGGAGAAGGGCTGGTGAGGAGGAGAGGGCTTACAATGAGTCCTCCATGTCCTGAGTCTTTCACTGGGAGGAAAGTGCTGCTGATGGTGGGAGTTTTCTCCACTCTGGTCTTTGATCCGCTTGAACCTGCTTGTCACAAACATATTTGCATAAACTTTCTCACACACAGTCTAATTTCTTTTAATTTGTATCCAGATAGTATTTGAATATTGTATACTAATGTCCCCCGGCCTATTAGCACAAAAAGTTATCATTTGTTACTCTGTGACTATAGAGGCTTGTGAGATTTTTTCTGCATATGGCACTCACAAACCTGAGCTAAAACAATATGGATAATAGCCACTTGACCAAAACACAGGTATTATCAGAACTAAAGGAAGCTAAGACCATCTCAGGTCAGTACAAGTCTGGACAAGGTCTGAGATCCTGCTCTGTCAGGTCCTTATAGCATCCGTGGCCTTTTCCCTGGGCTACAGTGGGATGCAATATTTCCTTCAACAACCTTCCTTCAACATTAAATCTGTATAATTTAATATGAACACCTAATACTATCCACAAACAAATGGAGTATGAATTTCTCAGAGACGTCAGAATTTATATGTATTTCACACAATTAGCAATGACAGCAATCCAGAAAGGTTAGGGAAAGTGAAGAAAGTGAGATCATTAGGATGGACATGTTGCTGCTAGACTTCAAAGAGATTTAGGTCTGGTAGTGTTTTCTGGCTGTCGTTTACATTACTAAAACTGTTTGGGGGAAGGCCACATAAGATCAAGAATTTATTCTTAGCCAGCTTCTTAGTCTCCTTTGACATATGTGAAAGGTGCGGGCAGGGGTATCTTCTCTTGTTTCAGAAAGGGAGATAAATTTAATCCCTTTAAAATGAACCTGAATAACTCCAGGTTAACATGTATTACCATCTGAAACTCCAGAAAATATGGCAGTCAGAATTAACATTAACATTAAGAAATATCTTACTACCTGTTTCTTTGATTACTTTGAAAGATCATCGATTTTAAAGGAAGATTTTAATGGAAGATTTTTTAATGATACTGGATTTGGAAAGGAGTTTTAGTTGCCTATTATGTTGAAGAGAAATATAACCTGCAGAAGAGTTCTGAACCACACTGCTTTTGCATCTTTATGCACAAAATAATTTGCATTCTCCTCTTGGCAAGGCAAGAAACCAGACAGATTGATAGGAAAACAGGTTTCCTGGCTGATTGTTAAAGAAGTTTCTTTGATTTGTGCAGAACAGCATGAAGCTGACACAGGATAAGTAATGCAACAATACAGGGGAAGGAAAGAGCAATTTCAAGGTGCTCAAAAAACTGGCTTTGGAGCTCTTATGGGATTGTTCTCAGCAGATATTCACAGTATATTTTAATTTCCTTAAAACATTTTTATCATTGAAAGCAAAAGGGAAGAAAAGAGAAAGCAACCAACAAACCTATAGTCAGGCCTAAATTACAGAACAGTCTTGGCATTAGTTTTTCAGACCTGGAATGTTTTTTCTTATCTGAGAACAATGGTGGTTTCTTTTGATTTGATAGCTAATTGTCTCACAGAAAGGTACAATGGCATCTCAGAACAGATTAGGTGTTTAGTCTGAGCTAGATGACCAGGCTCCCTCTAGAGCCAACGGTGGGAGATTAGTGCCTCTGGAGGGCAATTCATCCCATTTTATGATGGGTATTTAAGAAGGAGTTCTACAGAAAGTGATTCATCTTAGCTATATCTCTCCATTAACTATGAAGAGTCTAAGGGAACAGCTTAAATTAGACACTTAACTTCAAGACAGCTAAAAGTAGAGGTGAGTCCCACCCCTTGTTACTATACAATATATGCCCTCATCTTTCACAAAGATTATGTTCAGCTGCAGATAAGGATTTGTTGGTGACTGGACTGGCCTTTATGCAGCATTCTTCCCACCAAACTCATCTATATCGAGGACCTGGCTGGCTGAACTCACTGGGACTTTTAAATTCATTACATTATTACAGAATTCACAGCTCTTACAAAGTTGTAGATACAGGGTGTTCTGGTCAAACCCCAATGTCAGGAATAAGTTGTGCCTTACCAGTTCCAGGTTCATTTCAGGTATTCTTGGTCTTCTTGTCTCACCTGTTAGACAATATCAATATTTAAAAGCCTTTCCACACAGTATTCTAGATGGAAATACTCAGCATGAGTGCAGAATTCAGGTTCCCTATTCAGTGAATAAGGACATAAGAAACTACTTGGGAAATGGTGCAGGTAACAGATCATTGTGAACTGCTTAGATTGCAAAATTCTAAATTATTTTTCCTGGCATGTCTAACCAAAATCTTAGCCAACACAGAACATGTACCGATAAAGTCAATGACAAAGCCTGAAATGGAAACAACTGAAAGCACAGAAACAATTACTGTCCAACTGTCTTTGTTTAAGCTGCCATTTACTTATGAGCAATTGGATCTTATTATTTCTGCCAAATTTTTATTTTACTGCAGCCGAGAAAACAAGACAAAACAAATCTCTGTTCTTGAATTTGAGACAGCTGGGCTCTATTGAAGGTGCCTTTCAGTTCCCAAGCAAGTAAGAATCAGTGTTCATATAGAAACTGCTTTCCTTGTTTAACAGTTAGGAGTCATACATTCATTTCCTGAAGAGAGAAGGGAAATAAGCTTTGTATAATTACTTAGGGATGTGGATCTATGATTGTGCTGTAATGCTGAACCTGAAATGAATTTCTTGCCGTGCAAATCAATTTGTTCATTGGAATGATCTCCAAAGTTTTGCTGGACTCAAAGGCATTTGAGGCTTACATTTCTTCAAGGAGTGCTTAAACAATTGTTCTGCTGAATGTGCTGAGGATGATGTAGTCATAAAATTGTGCAATAATTTAGGCTGAAAGGGACCTCTGGAGGTCATCTGTTATCACACCCTGCTCAGAGGTGTATGTGGAAGTCAACTTCAAAGTTAGAGCTTAAGGAGGTTTTGAAGAAAAGTTCAATTTTTATTTTTTTTTTTTTAATTTCTCTGCAAGGACTCTGTAAGACACCATCCCAAAAGTCTTGCTAAAGATAAGGTAAACAATTTCCACTGATTTCCACTATTTACAAAGTTAGTCATCTCATCATAAAGGTAATCTAGTTCATTATGCACAATTTTCCCACTTTATAATCGTATCCTTTCCAAAACCTGGACATGGCTCAAGGAAGATTTGCTGCACAGTCTTCCTAGTATTACACTAAAAATCTTGTTACAGCCAAAATGGAACACACCTAGTACATGCAGGTAAGAATTTATTGTTAGTTTAAATCAAGCTCAGTCTTACAGAAATATAAGAGTTACTATTTTTACTATGAGATTGACAGTAACATTTCCATTTAATAATGCAGTTAAGACTGACTTGCACAAACTTTACAATTTCTAATCTTTTTCTAAGTTTACCCTCAGATATTCTTGTAAAGTCAACCAGTTCAGTTTTCCTGAAGAATAGGAGTTTAAGGGTCTACCAAATAGTCAGTTTCCTAATAAAATTGTGACCCAAAGCAAAAATAATAACAACTTTACTCTTCATTTTGGTTTTTTTTTTTTTTTCTTTTTTTTTGGGGGGGCTGTTTTTGATCTTGGTTTTTTTAGGGATGTTTTTATAAGCTTTCTAATAGTTTCCTTCTTGCTCTTTCTTCACTGATTTCTACTGAACTTAATTCACCTGTTAGTTATTATCTTAAGTTGTTCATTAACTTTCCACATCCCCAAATAACATAAAAGGTTAATGTTTGCTGCTCATTGATTACAGAGGTTGTTAGATCTTCACTATATATAGTATTGGCAGAGCTAAGCTGAAACAATTTAGGCAGTAGTCAGCTGACCAAAAGACCATTGTTTAACACTCAAAGCAAGCTGAGATCATCTGAGGTCAATATAAGCCTGGAATATTCCAGATGCCTTGCACAGCCAGATCCACACAAAGCCTGTTGCATCTTAGTATTTACAGCAAAAATCGTATATACTGGGCTATGCCAAGAAACACAACTAGGCTGGCAAGCTGTAGATCCTGCTATTTTTGAAGATAAGCATCATAGTCTTCATATGTATGTGAGATAGTTTTAATTTTCTCCAGTAGAATTGTTTCCCTTTGTATAAATAATATTCATTAATACAGGAGCCAGAACTTGACTTGCCCATATTCCCATGTTAGGTCATGGAGATACTGAATCATCTTTTCATACTTGCTTTCTGTACCTAATGAACATAATCTAAAGGAACAGGACTGGAAATAAGGGTTAGAGAAAGAAATATTGCTGTCTTCATTTTGCCATCAGGGCCTTTAAATCCCAATATCTAAGGGATTTTCTCTAATTGCATAGAAAATCTGACAGAGGCAGTAAATAAACTCCAGTTTCCTGAATGCTACCTCAGTAACTTAATTACAAAACTATTTTTATCTAAGTTTTTCAAAGCTGATGGAAAAAAACACAATTTCAATATTTTTGAAGGTTTGGTTCTGTCATAAATTATTTTTCCCCTATTTATGCATATTTGGAGCAGTGTTTTCTTTTTTTTCCTTCCTATTTATTGTTATTTATTTCACCCCACCCAGATTCTTTTTCTATTCCCTTTTCTTGTTATTGTTGTTGTTGTTAAACTGATATACAATTTATTCCTCATTGTTAGATCCTTCCTTCTAAGTTCCTCTCCTCTTTGCTTTTAAAAGATTCCCTATTTTCAGTGATAGAAAAATATTATGTGGTTAGGAAGACTGACTGAGTCTTTTCACATTATGTCACCAATGTAATGAGAGCAAGCATCACTAACGAGTTTGTTGAAATCAAAAATAAACTAAAGTCAAACTTGCTGAGTGGAGGGTGAAGAGTAGTTAAACAGAACATATTCTTAAAAAAGTAAAAAAAAAAAAAAAAATTGCCATTTCACTTAAGACAATGTTATTTCTGTTTGAGTAAACAGCTATAGATATGTAAGACTCATTTTTTATATCAACTGTTATCTAGTGTTACATGCATTAAATCTATCTATATTACAGACAACCAATTGTCCTGACTAATTCTACTGCAGTCCTTATGTTATACAATATACAGAAACAGATAATTTATTTTAAACCTGCTTTGGATGGATGAGCATAGGAAAAATGCAGTCTTACTCTTCCTTCATGTCATGCCTATTTGGAGAAACTTACTGAAGTAAGTGTGAAGTCAGACTATTTGGATATATGTCCAAACTTAAGATGCTTTTTTGAATCTGATATAAACCTCTTTATGTTACAATGTTGTGCAGGAAATCTCATGAGCATATGATTTGTTATTATTATGACAGCTCATTAGGGTCCTCTGGAAAACAACATTTTGATTTTATGAAAAAAAAGATTGTTTCAAAATTAGTTTTTGTTCTGATGCAGAATCAAAATTAGATCTGTTTGTCTTCTTAGTACCTAGGTGGGGAAAAAAAAAAAACATTGAGAATGACCTATAACTGTTTTTCTATCTTCCCTGTGCATATCCTGACACCTCAGCTATTATCTAGGTCAGCGATACTCTCTGAGACCAGAATTTAATCCTGGACTCAGGAAAACTTCATCATTTTTGTCAAAATAATTGTTTTCACACAGAAGAAAGTGCCAAGTTTTGATAAATATGCATGGATATCTCTTAAAATTCTGTCTAGCTATTTAACTCAATCTGCAGAGCTCTGTAATAAGCAAGGCTATACATATTATTACATATTTGGTGAGGCCGTACTTCGAATACTGTGTTCAGTTTGGGGCCCCTCACTACAAGAAGGACACTGAGGTGCTGGAGCGTGTCCAGAGAAGGGCAACAAAGTGGTGAAGGGTCTGGAGCACAAGTCTGATGAGGAGCGTCTGAGGGAACTGGGGTGGTTTAGCCTGGAGAAGAGGAGGCTGAGGGGAGACCTGATCACTCTCTACAGCTCCCTGAAAGGAGGGTGTACCCAGGTAGGGGTCAGCCTCTTCATCCAAGTAACAAGTGATAGGATGAGAGGAAATGGCGTCAAGTTGCATCAGAGGAGATTTAGATTGGATATTAGGAAAAATTTCTTCACTGAAAGAGTGGTCAAGCGTTGGAACAGACTCCCCAGAGAGGTGGTGGCGTCACCATCCCTGGAGGTGTTCAAAAAACGTGTAGACATGGCACTTTGGGACATGGTTTAGTAGGCATGGTGGTGTTGGGTTGACAGTTGGACTTGATGATCTTAGAGGTCTTTTCCAACCTTAATGATTCTATGATTCCATGATTCTATAACACCAGGATGAATCTTAGCAGGATGCATTTGGTCCTACATTTGTTGTGGTTTAACCCCAGCCACCAACTAAGCCCCACACAGCCGTTCACTCACTCCTGTCTTGGTGGGATGGGAGAAAGAATCAAAAGACTCATGGGCTGAGATAAAGACAGCTTAACAGGTAAAGCAAAAGCCGTATGCACAAGCAAGGCAAAACATGCAATTCATTCACCACTTCCCACGGGCAGGCACGTGTTCAGCCATCTCCAGGAAAGCAGGGCTCCATCATGCATAACAGTGACTTGGGAAGACAAATGGCATCATTCCGAATGTCCTACCCTGCCTTCTTCTTCCCCCATGCTTGATATGCTGAGCATGACATCATATGGTATGGAATATCCCTTTGGTCAGTTGGGGTCAGCTGTCCCAGCTGTGTCCCCTCCCAACGCCTTGTGCACCCCCAGCCTCCTCGCTGGTGGGGTGGGGTGAGGAGCAGAAAAGGCCTTGGCTCTGTGTGAGCACTGCTCAGCAGGAACGAGAACATCCCTGGGTTATCAGCACTGTTTTCAGCACAAATCCAAAACACAGCCCCATACTAGCTACTGTGGAGAAAATTAACTCTATCCTAGCCTAAACAAGCACAACATTGAACTTAGGGTCTGTGACTGTATGGTTTTTTTGCTGAAGATAGGTCAAAAATGGCTAATTTGTGTAAGTCATGGAAGATTCTGAAGCCATGGTCAAAAAGGTTACCTAGGGCTTATGTTCCTGTAAATGTTTTTACTTGGATTAAATGGTGCATGAAAACTCTTGTGTACAAAGACAAGAAGACAACTAGGTATATCTTCAGATTTCTCTTAAAAGCTGTTTGACATTCTTACTTTCCAATCCAGACAGGAGTACCACTGAAGGAATTAACTTTGTTGCTTGCTGTCAGCCACCTCCCCCACAAAAAAAAAAAAAAAAAAAAAAAAAAAAAAAAAAAAATTACACAAATACTTCTAAACAGATTTGGTATATGTTAGTTTTCATTATAAAGCTGAGAGTGCTCTGTTTCCCAGGCTGGTTACCACATTCATAATGTTATTCAAGCTACAGAAAACTACATCAGTTATTCTAAAAAAAAAAAAAAAAAGAAAACAAATTAAAGCCATTGTATCTTCCTCTAATGAGACCTGTTGTCTTCATCAGCATTCCTGTGAGGCATTATACAAACAAACTCAGCAAACCTGTTCTGTACAAACAAACTACTTTGGTCTGTCATCAAGTGTCTTGCTTTAAGTCTTTGTACTGTTGTCCATCTTCCCTATTAGTTTTAGCTGACTTTACACTGGGTGTATAGTTACATGGTAGCATCAAATGTAATTCAGTGGTATTTTGTCTCCACATTACTTTAAAAATAAGTATATGCTAAATATTAACCTAGGCATTCAAATTTATCATACAGCTCAACCAGGGTCTTGTTTCAAGGTATTTCCCCTACAACCCACATAGTTATCTTCCAGATACCCTCCTTCATAATTATATGGGTAAGTATATTATTTTGTTACTGTATTATTTGTTCCCATATTAAAAAAAAAAAAGGAAAAAAAAAAAAAAAAAAAAGGCTCTCTAAAATTCCTTAAGTCTTCCATAGAAGGATACTTCCAAATTCCTAAAACCTATGCATAAGGATGACTATAGGACACTGGACATCCTGCTCTAGGGCACGGCCAGCATTCACTGTCTCAGAAAGAAAATTAAAAATTGTCCATGAAACTACTATGAAATAACTCCCAGATCAGGATCTTAGAATCATAGAACACTTTGGGTTAGAAGGGACCTCAGAGATCACCAACCCCCTTGCCATGGGTAAGGACACCCTCCACTAGACCAGGTTGCCCAAAGCCCCATTCAACCTGGCCTTGAACACTGCGAGGGATGGGGCATCCACAGCTTCTCTGGGCAACCTGTTCCAATACCTCCACACCCTTCCAGGGAAGAATTTCTTCCTAATATCTAATCTAAATCGACCCTCCTTCAGCTTAAACCCATTACCCCTTGTCCTGTCACTACACTCCCTGATAAACAGTCCCTCTCCAGCTTTCCTGTAGCCCCTTCAGGTACTGGAAGGCAGCAATTAGGTGCCTCTGGAGCCTTCTGTTCTCCAGGCTGAACAATCCCAACTCTCTCAGCATGTCCTCACAGGAGAGGGGCTCCAACCCTCTGATCATCTTCATGTCCCTTCTCTGAACTCACTCCAACAGCTCCATGTCCTTCTTGTAGTGGGGACCCCAGAGCTGGATGCAGTACTTCGGGTGGGGTCTCATGAGAAAAGAGCAGAGGGGCAGGATCACCTCCCTCGACCTGCTGGTCACACTACTTTTGATGCAGCCCAGGATACGGTTGGCTTTCTGGGCTGCAAGCACTCATTGCCAGGTCATGTTGAGCTTCCTGTCTACCAACACCACCAAGACTTTCTCCTCAGGGCTGCTCTCAGTTCATTCTCTGCCCAGCCTTCATGGAGTTTGCATGGGCCCATCGCTCAAACCTGTCAAGGTCCCTCTGGATGGCATCCCTTCCCTCCAGCGTGTCAATTGCACCACACAGCTTGGTGTCATCAGCAAACGTGCTCAGGGTGCACTCAGTTCCACTGTCCATGTCATTGACAAAGATGTTAAATGGTGCTGGTCCCAATATCGGCCCCTGAGGAACACCACTTGTCACTGTTCTCCATTTGGACATTTAACTGTTGATCGAAGCCCTTTGAGTGTGACCATTCAATCAATTCCTTATCCACTGAGTGGTCCATCTGCCAAATCCATATGTCTCCAATTTAGAGACAAAGATGACATGCAGGACAGTGTCAAATGCTTCGCACAAGTCCAAGTACATGACGTTAGTTGTTCTTCACTTACCTACCAACACTGTAACCCCATCATAGAAGGCCACCAAATTTGTCAGGCACAATTTTCCCTTAGTGAAGCCATGTGGGATGTCACAAATCACCTCTTTGTTTTCCATGTTCCTTAGCATAGTTTCCAGGAGGATCTGCTCCATGATCTTGCCAGACACAGAGGTGAGACTGACTGTTTGGTCGTTCCCCAGGTCTTCCTTTTTCCACTTTTCCAGTCAGTGGGAACTTCACTGGACTGCCAAGACTTCTCAAATATGGAGAGTGGCCTGGCCACTTCATCTGCCAGTTTCCTCAGGACTTGCGGATGCATCTCATCAGGTCCCATGGACTTGTACACCTTCACGTTCCTTTGATGGTCTCAAACCTGATCTACAGTGCGTGATTCTTCATTCTCCTAGTCCCTGCCTTTGCCTTCTCTTACTTGGGTGCTTTGGCTAGAGTCTTTGCTGGTGAAGACTGACAAAAAAAGTCAATGAGTACCTCAGGCTTCTCCATATCACTGGTAACCAAGTCTCCCATTTCATTACAGAGAGGGCCCACATTTTCCCTAGTCTTCCTTTTATCACTGATGAACCTATAGAAGCTTTTCGTGTTGCCCTTGATGTCCCTGGCAAGATTTAATTCTATCAGGGTTTTTGCTTTCCTAACCTGATCCCTGGCTGCTCGGACAATTTCTCTGTATTCCTCCCAGGCTACCTTTCCTTGCTTCCACCCTCTGTAGGCTTCCTCTTTGTGCTTGACTTTGTCCAGGAGCTCCTTGTTCATCCATGTAGGCCTCCAGGCATTTTTGCCTGCCTTTTTCGTTACTGGGATGCACTACTCCTGAGCCTGGAGGAGGTGATCCTTGAATACTAACCAGCTTTCTTCCTTCCAGGGCTTTATCCCATGGTAGTCGACCAAGCAGATCCCTGAAGAGGCCAAAATCTTCTTCTGAACCCTCATTATTTGCAGATTGGCGTATCTGAGTCAGAAGAAATATTAATCCATTGTTTCTTATGAGAACAACAATAAAAACCCAACTCATTGTAACTCATACAGTCCTCTGAAAAAGTACAGAAAACTATATCTCCCAGAAGGCTGTATATTCTGAGCATATTGCAAAGCCAGTGTCTACACAATGAGGCCGTAAAGAATAAATGTAAATTCCAGCTAGTATTTTACTCTTTTCAGCATTATTATTATACCAATTTTGTAGATGGAGAAACCAAGGCAGAGGTAAACAAGGTGAAACATGGTGAGTCAGAGCCAGAGATATCCCACAGTTATAATCCTTTTAACTTCAAGTCATCTGACTCACGATTTCTCCGTTCTTCTTGCAACTTTCATCTGCAGATATTAAATCATGCAACATATTAAGGACAAATAATTGAGGCATAGAATCAGCCAAAGCCTTTTTTTATTTACAGTTCTTTTACCATCTCTTTTGCCCCCCTTAAGGAGAACAAATTTTAAAATTACTGTTAAAGACAAAATGAAACAACAGAATTCAAACACTAGTGAATATCCATTTGGCACTTCAATAGATCTAACATTACTATTTGAGCAAAAAGAACCTCAGAAAGTCCATTCTGCCTTCACTTATGTCAATAAATCTAGAATAACTTCACTGCAATTGCTGTAGTCAATAGTTATTCCTGATTTACACTTACAAAGCTGAAGAAAATGGGACTTTAATTGATCAGCGAAACCTGTCTCAGTGTAGATTTTTCTCCAGAAGTCATCTTGCTGTAGTAATTTCAAGAAAAATAAATAATAAGATTCAAACACCACAGTAAGCAGTTAAGGAAATTCTACATAAAATAAGTACCATAAAGCCTGGAGAATTGCAAACAGAATTTTTGCCTTACAGGTCTCATTCCTTATGTAGATTTAAATAATTCAATTGTTGAATAAATCTTCTATATTCTATATATTCAAGAATTTTCAACTTTCATTTCCCAGCAGCCATGCCAAGAGTTATGAGGAAGAAAGGCTCTTTTCTGATCTTTGACAAAAGTGGTGTGAAAATAAGTTACATACCCAAGTTTCTGCACATTGTATAGGAAAGGTATAGATAATATGTTGCCTACAACTACCCACAGTAAGAGTGGAATTGGGAAAAAAATAGTTTTTCACTAGACCTAAATAATTCATTGGTTGAATACATCAAATACATCTCTGGTTTTGTCATGCATTCACAGATTTCCTGTGATACTTTTGCTGACAATAAAATTTAAAATAAACCCAAACAAAAATATACCTTCTCTTACAGAGGTAACAGTCAGATAAGATACTCTTTGTAGTTTCGGAAAACTTACATCCTATTGAAGAAGATATCTGTCTTCTTCTTAGTAGTAACTTTTATGATAGTTGAAATACAGAGGATTTTTATTATATATTTTAAACATTTTTTCAGTCTTTTATCTGGAGTTCTTTGATCAAATATGAGCTACAGGGAATTCAGAAAAGCTTTTTTCACTTTCCATGTTCTCCTTCTGAAATCAAAGTGATGGGGTTATCATGTCAAGCACTATTGTTTGACAAAAGTAGGCACAATATTGACAAGGGTCGATTCTGACCCTTACTCTTTTTAGTTTTGCGTGAAGTTGTCTCTGTGGTTTGGCTGGAGAAGCATTTCAAGTCAACATTTGTTGTGTTTGCTTTCTTTAAGGCAATAATTGCTTTGATAATTGCATGAACATACCATTGCCATAGAATCTGAACACTTAGACCTCTTTCTAAGATTCCTTGATTATGCATAAGTAAATGAAGACATGAAACTCTGCAAATGCAGCCCACATTAAGAGGGGCAAAAACTAAGTGATAAAGAAGGGCAACACAGAGACTGGTTAACAGTTTTCTCAGTAAATAATGCATTAGTTTATGGATTTGTTAAGAAGTAAGATACAGCCTGGGAACACATCACTGCATGTGGTAATTCCATGGTGATGAAATTTTGTCTGTCCACATGTCTCACAGCTGTTTGGACTGCCTTCCCCTCCCAGCTTTCAGCACAACTCATCAAGGATGTTTTGTGAACTAAATTGCTAACCTGATGCAAGGCAAAAATAACTTCTCTTCCAATTTTGGTATTGTGTAAGGCCCACCTTTCACTTGACTCTCTTAATCAGATGAAAAAAGGGCTTGAGTCCCAGTGGAACAGAGGAGCATGTCAGGAAGCGAAAAAAGACTGGTAACATGTTTCCTGGTGACATCAAAGGTTTAGCTTACTTAGTGTCATGTTACCTGTTGTAAGGGAAATGTTCTCTGAAGTCTTCATCCTCTGATTATTAAGAAGAAAATAAATGTTTTACACCTTACCAGTTGTGTAGACAACTTTTCATCCAAAGGAGATGAGGGCATATAGGGGAAGAAGGGTGTAGAAAAGGCAGGTGAGCATCCTTCATCCCAGCACGCCATCAGGATATTGCTGAAGACATAAGGATAAATGGCCTGGCATCTTGACTTAGCATTAGGCTGTACAGCACAGACATATCTAAAAATGTCAGAGTATTAAAGCCCTTTGTCAGATATCCTCGCGCCAGTTCCTCAGCTGATTTAGGCTCAGGTCAGAGTTAGCAATGGTTCTGTTTGTTCATTACTACTGGCTGAGCTGTCATAGATTCATTATATCTCCAGGCATGTGTGAGGGTCGTGTCTCTGCAACCTCTCAAAACAGTATTAGACATCACTTGTTCAAGTGTTAGCTCTCCAAAGTTTTATTCTTTTTGATATTAATTAAGGATTTTGTATGCTGGAAAAAATTGGTTTTGAATTGAAATAATAATAAAAAATGCATTTAAAAAAGCAACATGGGAAATAAAGAGGAAAATATAAAAATCTATGTTAAACAAAATGACATTTCTAGTTTATCATGACAAAATGTTTTTCTGTTTCTCAAAGTAAAAAGATTGCTGGTTTTCCCAAGTAACTTTCTGAACGATATATTTTCTCATGAAACACTGTTGTTAACGTTCACTTGGATCAAAAAAAGCAGCTTTGATAGTGTCTGAAAACATTTGATTTTCCTCATCATTCCACACTGTAGTTCATCATCACACTGAACGCTGGACCATATATTCCTGGATAACTCAGATAAAAGTCCACTCTTGAAAGCAATATTACTTAAAGTAAAAGTTAGCAGTTGGAAAAAAATATCCAAACAACCTGATATTGAAGGAGAGCTGTGAGGATCACATGCACCCTAAAAAGACTTCAGAGTTCACTGGGACACTGTCTGAAAATATTAAGTAATGATGACTTTTCTATAAGAAACATTTGGTGAAAGAGGTACAGAAGCAGAAGTATGAGTTAAGTTTCTTTATTTTATTTTTTTTTTTCAGAAAATATTTCCTGAAATATCTTTTAGAGACAAAAATCAGGAGAGCTTGCACACATGCGTGCACTGAAGGATATATTCAAGGAGACTTTCTCTGCCTGTTGAAGCTTTATTTTTGATTATAGATGTTTGAAGTTTCCATCCAGGAATGTTCTGGCAGTCTTCTTTTTCCTCAACTTTGCAAAAGAAAAAAAAAAAAAAACAACAAAAACACCTCTGCTGTGCTCACATAGTTTTGCTATTTCTTGAGTTAGCTCAGGGTGGGAGGTGGAGCTTGCTCTTCCTTTTCTTTCATTAGTTGCTTTGAGATTCACAACTTTTGTTCTTCGAACTCTCTTATTTGAAATTCTTCTCTTTAAGTCAGCAGGGAGCAAGGGTTGATGAGCCCCAGCCTCAGCTACAGCCTTGGGGCAAAGAATCTTCTTTTTGAATAATAGTCTTACAGTTTTGTTTTATTTTATTTTTCCCTGAAATATATCTTGGATATGTTGATTCATAAAAGACTCTTCTGAGGTTTGTACTTGTTGTTTTTTCGTTATAATTTTCTGACCTATTTATTTTTCCCTTACTATAAGTTTACAGATTTTTTAAAAATCATTTATTTATTTATTTATTTATTTATTTATTTATTTATTTATTTATTTCAGAATGCCCATCATGTTTTGTTTTTGTTTTTCGTTTTTTTTCTATTATGGTGGCTTTGATAGATACATATTTCCATTCTGTGTTTTACTTTTCTTAAGCTGATGTAAGATCAAAGTAAACATTTGCCACCTGGCTTCCTAGATATTTAGTGAGAACAAGTATCAAATATCATGGTGTATTCAGTTTTCATACATAAAGGATTTTTACTAGGACATTACATGCCACATTTCATTGTTTAAACCAGCACTTAGAAAGATGAATACCATATAGGTCTGGGATTTTGTTAAGAGACAAGAGGTAAAAATTTCTGCAATGTTTTTGATTTATTCCTAGTTTTTATGTTTCCTTCTGTAAAAGCTAGTGCTTAAAGCACTTATTTAAGAATCAGCCTTCCTGAGCCTGAATGGGTTTAATTCAGGGTCTTCTCTTACCCAAGGACAAGCCCTACCCCCCAATATACGTAAATTCATGACTCCTGTTGAAGCATTCCTGGCTATACACTGGCTCATCAATATTCATAGGAGGAGAGTATGAAAAAGAAAACATAATTTGGAAGCCTAATGCCTCTGATACTCCACTGAGAGAAAGGAAGTCTGTGTTCTAATCCTTGTTTTCCTTATTTATGTCTTAAATTACCAGTCAAAAGGGAAATCTGAGGTTTTCTCATTTCATACTGGTACTGCTGTTTCACTGTGGTATAACATTTCAGTCTTCATGAGCAACATATTCATTCCTCACAATCCCATGAAGTTCTTTGCATCTAAAAGGGCTGCACTAAAAGGTGTCTCGTATTCCTTTCTTGTGAAAAGCAGGGCCATGCTGTTTGATTGGGCAAATTACCCTTTCCAAAAATGCTGTGTTCAGTCACAGTTAATAACACAGTTCAGTTTACTTACTTGAATTTGCTTAATTTTGCTTTGGTCAATAGAGTAGTTTGGATCTTGGTATTAGCCATTCTGGGAAGCGTGTGTGACATTTTGCTATAAGAAGCTATTGTTTACTACACATATTGATTCTTAAATGTTCCCCAACCAGTGTTAAAGATGCTGAAAGCACCCATAGTCACTGTTTGATTAATTTGCACGTTTCTCTTTTCATTTTAGTGTATGTTCCTTGTCCCTTGGGAAATGTCTCTGGCATATGCCTTGTGACCTCTTAGTCTTTAACACAGGTCTTTGGAATAAATACATTCAAAACCTTTTGCCCTAATGTAAATGGACACATCTTGGTCCCTTTCTGTTTTGGCCTGAGGGTAGGGGGAACAAGCTCTATATGCTTTTATCAGTCCAATTCCTTCAATTTCTAGTAGAAAGCAGTATCTTCATAATACTAGCTGTAATAATATCTTCCCAGTTGTAGCAGATGTAAGTGTCCAGATTTTGTTTCTAATACAATTAGGGTTTAAGAGAATGAAATATTGCTGTTGGTTTAAATTTTATTTCTTATTATTACTATTATTTTGCTTCTGTATTTTGTGTTTCCTCTTCTTTGTACAGCCTTCCCCCCTTCATCTCAAAAAGAAATTTAAGCTCACCCCAAAACCTTAGAAGAAAGTGTTGAGAGGATTTTCAATGTAGAATATGTCATTAAAAATCCTCATAACACTATTCAAAATGTAAGGAAAATCAGCAGGACTAACAAAAAAGACATAATAGTTCTATGTTGAAACAAACTGAAACGTTTTGCAGGAATATGTCATTCTGACACATTTTTGCCAGGGAGAAAAGTTCTCATGGCATAATTTTTAATTTAGTTTGTTTCCATATTCTTAAACTGTCTCTTTTTGAAAAAGTAAAAATATTCCTTTTTACATAACTTTTAAAGTACTGTTGTTTAGACTTTTCTTTTATATTAATTAAGTAAATAATATTTATAGTATTCTAAATTAATTATATATACACTCAGTCTAACTTTTTGTAACTATTTTTCATTATGCTACTATCATGTTTCAGTATAAAATTGAAGCAGTTAATCAGTGTAAATCCTCTACATTTTGATACTTTATTTCTTAAAAAGAATTGATAGTGTTCGGAGAGAAAATTTCAAATGTCAGGTTCTCTTTATTCCTTGTATCTTGATTTGAAATCAAAATCTATGTTAAAATGTCACAACTTCCTGTAAAATATATATTATTTTCTGAACAACTCAAAGGGTAGAACAGTTCATAAGGAAAGGTAGTGAAGTCACTGTTGTTCGAAATTGTTAGAACAAAATCAGATATCTCTATAAAAAATATAGTTTGTTGCAGCTCCTCAGAGGCATTTAACGGCTTGTGTGACATGGAAGAGAAAATTCTCAAGCTGGAGAACTATGAAGAATTTCTCTGGGGTGTTTTGGGCATTGTTTTGTGGGGTTTTTTTTAATATATTGGAGTTGGAATATAGTCTAGCTTCTGACATAGGTTGTAGGTGCCTATGGAAAGAATTTGAGATATACTGAAAGTATGAAGTTATTTGTCCCCAGTTATATTTTCAGTTTCCAGTAGTGTCCTGGTTTCAGCTGAGAGGATTGATTTTTCTTCATAGTAGCTAGTGTGGTGATACGTTTTGGATTTGTGCTGGAGACAGCATTGATAATATAGAGATGTTTTTGTTCTATGGACTTATTGTTGAGCAGTGTTTACACGAGGCCAAGGCCTTTTCTGCTTCTTGCACTGCCCTGCCAGTGGGATGGCTGGGGGTGGACAAGAAGTTGGGAGGAGACACAGACAGGACAGGTGACCCAAACTGACCAAAGGGGTATTCCATACTATATGACGTCATGCTCAGTTTATAAGGAGCTTGGGGGAAGAGAGAGGGGGGGCGGCGGCGTTGGGAGCAATGGCGTTTGTCTTCCCAAGTAACCGTTACGCGTGACAGAGCCCTGCTTTCCTGGAGATGGCTGAACACCTGCCTGCCCATGGGAAGTGGTGAATGAATTCCTTGCTTTGCTTTGCTTGTGCGCGCGGCTTTTGCTTTACCTATTAAACTGTCTTTATCTCAACCCACGAGTTTTCTCACTTTAACTCTTCTGATTCTCTTTCCCATCCCGATGGGGGGGAGTGAACGAGCGGCTGCGTGGTACTCAGCTGCCGGCTGGGGTAAAACCACGACAGTCTTTTTGGCGCCCAACGTGGGGCACGAAGGGTTCGAGATAATGACAGATTTGATCGGAATGTGCTAGATTGAATTTATAGCTGCTATTAGCTATTTAGTATTAGCTGTTTAGCTATTAATTGGCAGGCTCCTGTGCTTGCCATGGGGCTTGCTTGCCTTACTATCTATTAGAGTCTAGTGCTCGTTAGTGGCTGCTTTGTGCTTTCGCTGCTCGCTGTACTGCTGTACTTCTTATCATTTTACTGTGCTGTGCCTGGGAACACTTTGATAACAGCAATGGCGATGCGCCTGGGCTGGCAGGTGGCCAGGGCATCGCTGCTGTTTTTGTGCTGCTGTACTGGACAGGCTGGAACTCCTGTGTGCACTCGAGTCGAAGGGACTGTGACCTGTGGATGATTCCACGTCGGAGCAGGACACCCCAAAGCGTCTGTGGCTGTGGTTGCATCTGTGCCGCAGCAGGTATATCTCGAAGTGTCTGGGGCCGTGGTTGCGTCTGTGCCGCAGCAGGTATATCTCGAAGTGTCTGGGGCCGTGGTTGCGTCTGTGCTGCAGCAGGTATATCTCGAAGTGTCTGGGGCCGTGGTTGCGTCTGTGCCGCAGCAGGTATACCTCTGGAAGGACTGTGAGCCAAGGATGAGTCCATGCTGGAGAGGGTACACCTCGGAGCATCTGTGGCAAGGATAAGTCCATGCTACAGCAGGTACACCTGGGAGCATCAGTGGCTGTGCATGGGTCATGCTGGAACATTTCAAAGTGTGTGGCCATGGACGAGCCCATGATAGGGCAGGTTTATTTCTGAGAGGACTGAAGCGACTGTGACTGTGGGCAAGGCCACACTGGAGCAAGTGTATCTATGAAGGCATTGTGGCTCATGGAGAAGGCCATGCTGGAACAGGTGCACCTCGAAGTGACTGTGGCTGTGGATAAGTCTATGCCACAGCAGGTGTACCCCTGGAGAAACTGCGGCTCATGGATAAGGCTCCACTTGGAGCAGGTAGACCCCTAAGGGACTGCAGTCTGAGGATAAGTTCAAGCCGGAGCAGGGGCAAGGGGAGGTGTTCATTGCAATTGTAAACTTGATGGTCTGACTCGAAGGGACCAGGGGTGGAGATTGTAATGGAAATACCTTTAAATTGTTGTAACCCATGATTTGAGTTGCTTGTTACAGGAATTACTGTAGCAGAAATCACCTGAACCAATGGAGAACAAGCCTTACAGGGGGCAGCGCAAGTGCAGCAGTGGACCTGACCTGAGCTGGTTTTGGTGCCCAGTAACTCCACGTCAACCACCTCTCCTGTCCTGAGTGACCACCATGGTGGATGGAGCCCAAGGTTGTGGACCAAGTGAACCCAATGGACATTTTGTGGACATTTATGGACATTTTAAAAGGGTGGTCCACAGACTAAGGGAATGATATCAGCATATTATATCAAGGGATGAGAAGGGTGGTGGTGCTTAATGAGGATGTATTGAATTGTGTGGGACCTGAGCATGACGTAAATAGTATGGAATAAGGGGTGGATAATGTCCTGGTTTCAGCTGAGAGGATTGATTTTTCTTCATAGTAGCTAGTGTGGTGATACGTTTTGGATTTGTGCTGGAGACAGCATTGATAATATAGAGATGTTTTTGTTCTATGGACTTATTGTTGAGCAGTGTTTACACGAGGCCAAGGCCTTTTCTGCTTCTTGCACTGCCCTGCCAGCGGGATGGCTGGGGGTGGACAAGAAGTTGGGAGGAGACACAGACAGGACAGGTGACCCAAACTGACCAAAGGGGTATTCCATACTATATGACGTCATGCTCAGTTTATAAGGAGCTTGGGGGAAGAGAGAGGGGGGGCGGCGGCGTTGGGAGCAATGGCGTTTGTCTTCCCAAGTAACCGTTACGCGTGACAGAGCCCTGCTTTCCTGGAGATGGCTGAACACCTGCCTGCCCATGGGAAGTGGTGAATGAATTCCTTGCTTTGCTTTGCTTGTGCGCGCGGCTTTTGCTTTACCTATTAAACTGTCTTTATCTCAACCCACGAGTTTTCTCACTTTAACTCTTCTGATTCTCTTTCCCATCCCGATGGGGGGGAGTGAACGAGCGGCTGCGTGGTACTCAGCTGCCGGCTGGGGTAAAACCACGACAAGTAGTCAGTGGTATTGGGACTTCCTGAACCACAGATTATATACAGCATTTTATTAACAACATCTTAGGCTGGGTCCTGCTTGCTCATATGGGCAGGAATTTTTAAAAGGCAGCTTGCCACATTCTTCAACTAAGGATTTGCCTTGGTAGGCACAGCTGTGCCTGGTCCTTATGAGGCTCTCATAGTTAATTTATGAACATCTACTTTATTCTATGTTAAACAGATTCTTCCTCATTACTTAGGTATAGTTGGCAACTTCTAGTCATGCATTAAGATCATCTCATGTAAATATAGCCATCTGGAAGCTAGGCATCCAGTCTCAAAGAGTCATCTAGGCTCTTTCTGCAGTTAGCAGAAAGAGACTTGAGGCACTTCCAGGGGACAATTTAGCCGGTTGCAAGATAAATGACTGATTGTTGGAATAAATTCCTCTGTAGATATGCCTCCTTTTGGCTGAATAGGGAGCCCAGACAAACAAAATAACCTAGACTCCCTATTTTCACATGGCTATTTTTAAGAAGAATCTCACCTTCATTGACAAGAGCAGCTTCTGTTGTGCAACTTTTTTTCTCTCTTCACTTCGCTAGTGTGAAATTAGTGACCCAAGTCATGAGGCACCCTGACTTCTTTTTAGCATGTTAGCAAATAGACACTACAGCTATGCTAGTAAATGAAATCAGAAGTGAACCGCTTACTGGTCCAGCCTAGCTGGCACTCACAGACATAAATTTATCTCTCAAAACAAGTCAGCTGTATCCAGACTGCCTACTAGCCCCAAACTATACTAACCCCAGACTGTGTCAGATGGAAGTCTGACAGAGCAGCAGATAAACTAGGCTCAACCTCACCTGACAATTTAATAGCATAGGTGACTGCAGAACATCTTTTTTGGCCTGTGCCTTCACCTGACTAGTCAACTGGTAACACATGTACCCATTAGAACTGGTCTCTCTGACATGGGCCTGTTGGATAAATAACATTTTCTGCAAAATTACACAATGCTTTTGGAATTCAATAGTGTAGTTGAGAAAGCTCTGAAGGTCGCTGCTGCGATCTTTACAAGGAAGTCAGCAATGCTAGGTAGCTTTCATCTTGTGACCACTGCTCACCACGCTGTTTCTAATCATTGCACTCATTCCTTAATACCTGTTGTGGCTTGCATTAAAATTCATATCTATTTTGCAAGTTTTAAAGAAAAAAACCCTTTTTTTTTCCTTTTTTTTTTTTTTTTGGTGGGTGTTCTCTCTAATTCCTAACAAAATGTAGAAAGGTTATTTAACATTATTAAATTGACAAAAGGTTTTACAGAGAACCTTAAATAAATAAATAAATAAATAAATAAATATTAACAAACAAATAAAAAGAATTGATTTTCACACAGGTTGGTTTGAAAAACAGAGGATTTAGTTTTGGTGCGTGGCTTTTTGTGTTTTGTTTTGTTTTGTTTTGTTTTCCTATTTAGGCCATTTACTGAGCTTTTAAATATAAACAATTTCTGTTATCAATACTTAGTTTTCAGTAGTTACCTGAAATTACAGGATTAGAACTAATTTGTTTGTGGGATAGAAACCTGCATCTAGTGAGATGTATGGGGTCTTCATATTTGCTGAAATGGGTTCAAGATACCACTATAAAATGGTAGAGATACTCTGTCTGTGTGAATGGTATCTCCACACTTTAGAGTAAAAGTCTTAATATTTCTTTTACAGACCCAGTGATCTTATTCCTACATTCCTCCTCAAGGCAAACTTTTTTCATTCATGGCTTGTTGCTTTGTACTTCTTTTTTCTTCTTTTCTTTTAACTCATCTTTTATGAAACAACAGACTACTCTCCCAAGAATATCTGAGAGAAAGAGGACCCATGGGTCAGATGCACACCCTTGACTTCCTACAACAGAGTTCGTTATCAAACCAGAGTAATTTGGTTGGATGGCCCAGTAGAGGGAATATTCAACCTTTAAATAAATACACAATAAAAATAGCACACTGTTACTATAGGGTTACTGGACTGTAGCAGTAAATGAACTGAATAAAATTTTATGGCTTCTTAACATGCTGAGGTTTTGCAGTGTCGTCCATCTTGTAGCCTAACAACATTTCCCAGCCTGCTATCAGTGAAACTAATAGTGCGGATGGAAATTTTATGAAAAATGGGAAATCTACGTCGGTTTTATATTATGTCAGTAGAATGAATAAAGACCATATTTTGGCATTGATAGCTAATAGTGGAAAGTGCAGAGGGAGGGAGAAAGAAAGAACTGCTACATTTTCAGCTTTTGAATTGATGTTTTTTAAAGAGTTGGCTGTAATTATGATATTTGAATGTCATTATCATTAAGCTGATAAATTATTTAGTAAGAAGGTGAACAACTCGAAGAGATGATTGGTGTATTCAGGCTTCTTAGTTGTATTCCATAAGTCTCCTTGTGACTCCCAGACTGCTGTATTAATCACATGGATACCACAGATATGTTCTGTTATTATCTTTCACTGCAAGGTCAAAGTTTTGGACTAACATAACGTATGGGAAGGAGTGGGAGGGGAGAAGAAACCTCGAAATTATTAATCATACTGCAGAACAATGATAACAAAGGTTCTTCACTGACTTAAAATGGATTCCTTAATGCGTCTCAAGCAGAGATGTCATAATGACCTCTGTATCAGACCTCCTTAGACAACACAGATAGCACATAAAGTGGATGCACAGGAAGCAGCAAGTACAACAGTAACAGACCAGCACTCAGCTGGGGTCTGCTTCTAAGCAGCCAGAAGCGCAAGTGTGGGAACATGCTTCACAGACTGTCCCTGGATGGCTTTTGCTTTCATTAAAAAAAAAAAAAAAAAAAAAAAAAAGAAAAAACAGAAGTTTCTTTTCCAACTGACTAAGTAAGGAGGAGCAAATATGAGGGGTTTTTTTAAGGCAATTCAGAGTTCAATTCCCTTTCCAGGAATAGTGTCAACCTCCTGAGTGAAAACAGCACAAGTACACCCTTTGATAATATATCAACATGCTACAAGTAAGTAACACATCCATATCTGCTAAAACACTGTATCTGCTAAATATAACCCCAAATTTCATTGAAATCAGATGTTTTAAATACTCTCCTGAATTTATTTCTAATATGGTTTTCCTAAAGGTTTTGCTCCTTGAATTAATTGTGAATGTTTCTTTAATATAATCATTTGCCAGATAGTTGGAATAAATATTTTTCAGACTCATTTAAGGTAAATTTCAAAGTGTTGATAATATTCATATTACTTCCATGTAGCATAACAGGCACATAGACCTTATTTTCACCCAGAGAAAAAGAATAACTTTTAGCCCACACAAAAGAAATACTATTTTCCCCATCAACAAAGCTTATGCATAAAAGGTTAAAATCATGCAGCGTGTGTCATGATGTTGCTGCAATCACTGGCACCATAATAAAATAATTTATTCAGTCAAATTTCAATATTTGCAATTATTTTCTTCTTGCTATTCCTTTAAATAGTTATGCAGTCACATGAAAATGTTTTATATTTATTATTTAAAAAAAAAATGCTGGTTGCATAAGCTTATTTAATTTGCTGTAGTTCTTTACAAAATGCAAAATGTTCGGGTTTTGTGTGTATGAGCAGGACTACAACGTAGTTTAGAAATTTTTGACCCTGCCTTTAATCAGGCAGATGGACTATATGACCTCTGGAGGTCCCTTCTGGTGTGATTTATGAGAATCCATGAATCCTATTCTTGACTCTTTTTAGGATTCATGACCTACAAGATGTAACTTAACACAAATCAGGTCTTCTACCTTTCCCCAGCATTTCCCATTTTGCTAGTGGTCTGTTAATAATACATCAGATTTATGAAGCTGTATCTCTATAAACCCCACATCTCAGAAATGGAAAGCATTTCTGGCACAGTAGCAAAAAGAATAGGGAAAAAAAAAAAGGTAAAGGGTTAAATTTGCAAAGGAAAAAAGAGTCTTCATGTCATGCCACCAGCCGTGAACAAAATTCATTTGCCTCTCAAATATAGCCCCTAGGGAAGATCCCAGGAGTGGTGTGTGAAATAGAAGGTTGTAAATGTCCCAGAGACCTCATGCAATTTTAGGGCTTGTTCAAAATCACAAGTGAAAACTAAATAGAACTAAAAAGAGATTGAAAAAATAAAATAAAAATGTTTTAACTCCCATCTTATATTAAGTGTTGAGGAGGCAAAAAGCAGGCAAACCCAAGTATTTATCCTCCTGCTTCATGTTTAATCTCAGCTGTCTTCTAAGTTTTCCTCCATTCTCCACTCTCCTGTTAAACTCGGTTTGTTTTTTGCTGTCTTTTCCTTCCTCTACTTCAGCTGCTATCTCGCTGTGCCTCTTTCTTGACTCTCTGCTTAATTCACCAAAGCAGTTGTGCCTCCTTGATCTGATTGACTTTAACAGGATTTCTCAGAAGCTGTAAGTAACGTATGTGGTCTCTGTCCCCTTGTTCCTTTTCCAGACTTGTACTTTCTTATTAACTTTTAAATACTCCAAATCTCCAGGGTACAGAACGCCCTTAACTCTTTCTGACACAGATGGGAGCTGAGGACAAGTGACTTTTCATAGGAGCTGCTCAGCATTTCACTGTATTGGTACATAAATGCCCAATGGGTCAGATCCAAAGTCTCCTGAAGTCAATGGAAAAATCTCTCATTGACTCAAACAGGCTTTGGATCAAACCCTATTTGTTTATCTGCCCTTCTGTGTTAACCTTTTATGTTTCTCATCTTTCCCTATCAATATCCCTTGCTAGAGGCAATCTTGGCAGGACTAAAAACATGGTGAAAATTAATAAGGTAACCACATTATTCAACACATCCAAAGGAAAAAAAAAAAAAGTAAAAGTTAGCTTGAGTTTACTTCAAACGAGCTAAAGTTTGTGGCTGGAGAGCAGAGCAGCATTTAAATTATCAGATTTGGTACATTGGATTTCTTGTTTCTTCAGCCTTTTACTGAGAAACTAATTTGTGAAGAGATTCAAAATTGTCCAAAATAGACTGGGAAAAGGTACAGGGGGAAGGAAGAGGCAGGAAAAAGGGTGGGAAAAAAAAAACAACAAAACCCCCCACCTTGTTTGATTACATTATTTTAATTTTGGATTCTTTCTTCCCTTTTATAAAACACATAACTCAGTGTGCAGATTCTCTGCAGTTTATAAAGAAAACATGAGATACGCTGATGCATAAAATATTGGGCCCAACTTCACAGTATGTGCAAAATTCCATACAAAATTCAGATGTGCGGTGGAATAGGAATTCCTTATTTCTCATCTAGATTAAAATGGGTGCATAATTTATCTGGTGCAAAATATATGCAATGCTCTTTCTTAATAATTTATATATAAAAGATGTTTTGGCATTTGGTGTCAAGGACAACTCTTGCAAAAGGCTAACGGGAAAACACATGATAAAATAGGCATTTCCTAAAAATAAAGGACCTTTTTTACTATCCCCCTCCCTAATTTTAATTAAAAAGACAACATAAAAAGTATAAAAATTAACTGGCTAAGCTTATCTAATCACTCATAATTTTAAAGACACTTCCTCGGCATTATATAGAAATGCATAACACTTAATAGCAGAGTTATGTTATATATGGATCTGTAATGGAAACAGAATCTAGGAATCTAAGAAAGTTTCTTATGATTTAGGTATTTATTTAAAAACATAAATAGAACAAATAGACAATGGGGAGAATAGCAATTCACCCAAAGGTCACATAGGTGCTTAACTAGAACAGACTAAGCCAACATCTCATAGCATTTTAAAGGAAGATAAGATTACTCTTTTATTCAACTGGAGCATAGGGAAGACTAAGCGAATGGCTTGAAGTCGCTCAGGGAGTTTGTGTCTGAGCCCTAAAACTCCCTGCCTATTAAAACATCCTGCCAATAACACGCACTTCATGATCCTATCAGTCACCACAGGCTCCATAAATAGTGGGTGGGGGGTGGAGGGGACACTTCAAAATGTGATCCGATGTTTACGGAATCTGCAGGCAGAGAAAGAAAAACAAATTATTTTTCTATAAGAGGACCAGGGGAGCATAGCAAGAGCTGAGATTGTTTGAGAAATCAAACTGTTTGCAATTACAGCAGAAATAGCAGTCAGGATTGGACACAGCCACAATCTGATGAGAGGACAAAGCAAGCATACAGCATCACCCTTGTAATGTAACAGGGAATGTGAGCCTCTACAAGCTACTGCTAATGGGGAGCTAGAGTCCTCTTGTCCTTCTGTGGAAAATACATCCTTATTAATTAATAAATCTTTGTGAAGTGTGAAGATGGAGACTGAGGATGAATTGCCCACACCATTTCCTGTACAACAATGCAAGCCCGGACTACTCACTTCATGAAGACGTACTTCAGAAAATTTCTTTTTAGAGAGGTAAAATGAAACAGCAGCACACAGAAAACATGCTAGTGACAACAAAAATCAATATGCTTTATTGCTGTATGCAAGTTTGTATGCATATATGTACAGAAAGATTTAGGGTAATCTGAATAGTATGTCACTGGACATCTTGCAACAATGGCTGATACTTCCTCTAAAGGTATTCTTGTATTGGTGAAATCCCACAATTAACACGTTCCAGTCCTGTGTAACAAAGCTTCTAACTAGATGGTAACAAAAGTGAAGAATTCAGTGACTTTGCAGTTGCCGTTCAGATCACGGTGAAGTTCATGGATGGTACAATTTTGCACATTGCAAAACCTTCCTCTATGGATTCCTAACACTTCAGAGGAAAACAGAAAAATGTAGCTAAAATTTAATTTCCTATTTTCTACCAGATACAATGCACTTCAGAAGGAGTAGAGTTTCACTGCCTATTTTTATACTGAGTTTTCAATGTTATATATAGACCTCAAAATACTTTGTAACATCTATCTACTCCCTTATTTACCTAATAATGATAGATACATTTCCTTACTGGAGGTTTTCCAAATTCTATTCTTGTACATTATCCTTGTACATATCCTTTTTTTTAAAAAAAAGAAAAAAAGTCTGTATGACTTTAGTACAGAATGTACAGAAAAAGTCTACTGTATCCTGGGCTGCATCAAAAAAGCATGACCAGCAGGTCAAGGGGTGTGACTCTGCCTCTCTATTCTGCTCTGGTGAAATCCCACCTGAAGTACCTGATCCATCTCTGGGGTCCCCAACATAAGGACATGGAGCTATTGGAGCTAGTCCAGAGGAGGACGCGAAGATGACCAGAGGGCTGGAGAACCTCTCCTATGAGGACAGGCTGAGACAACTGGGCTTGTTCAGCCTGGAGAAGAGAAGGCTCCAGGGAGACTTTATAGCTGCGTTCCAGTACCTAAAGGGCCTACAGGAAAGCTGGAGAGGGACTGTTTATCAGGGAGTGTAGTGATAGGACAAGCAGTAATGGGTTTAAGCTGATGGAGGGTCAATTTAAATTAGATATTAGGAAGAAATTCTTTAAAATGAAGGTGGTGAGGCACTGGAACAGGTTGCTTAGAGAAGTTGTGGATGTCCTCTCCCTGGAATTGTTCAAGGCCATGTTGGATGGGGCTTTGGGCAACCTGGTCTAGTGGAGGGCGACCCTACACCGTGGCAGGGTGGTCGGAACTAGATGATCATTAACAGCCCTTCCAACCCAAATCATTCTATGAATCTATGATTCGGTGGTTCTATGTGGCAGGATTTAAGGAAATAAATATAATTTCTACTTTGTGGTACATTTTTCTCTTAATATTTTGTTGGTTTATGAAATTATTACAGGTTAATCTTGTTCACCATGGATGACAACGAAAACAAAAAGAAAAAAAAGCAGAATAAAACAATATTTGAAATTGTGGGATTGAAATGAAGACATATGGTTAAATTTATGAACAGGTACTGTATATAACATAGAAGTGAAACAAAACTATTCATTGTCTGCTTACATTAACTGAGAAAGTAGAAATGGTTTCAGACATTGGCTGTAATCAAACTACAGTATCATAAAAGACCACCTGTAAATTACACAGCCTCACTTTGTACTGAGTATTTCCAAAAATGTGATTGCAAAGAATAAACCCTTAGACACGGATTTCCTTAATACAGGCCAGTGTCTTCATTTTGTGCCACTCACCTAACCTTACTTATGGATTATACTCAGAGAGTTTTCATAAAAATCTTTTCAAACTTCATGGCAATACTTTTCCAGATCAATGAGTCTTAGAAACCAGAGGAGATCACATCCTTCCCATAAAAGTAATATCTCAAGAGAATTTTTTTTAAATTGTTTGTTCACCTTTTTGATATAAGGCTTAAAATTTCAGACGAAGTTATATCTGTGTTTGGTCTGGAAGATTTGCTTCACCGTCTCAAGTAATTGGTTGATTTGGACAATATTCTGGCTTGCTTGTGGCATCTTATATCCACAGCAGAATCATTTCACAACCTTGAAGTGAAGTCCATCAGTATCAGAAACTGTTGTGCTGAAGATCAGTGTTCCGTACACCATTTCTAAACCATCATCCCGCATGCCTCCTGCTCTGAATCATTACAGCTAAAATTGCCTTCGCTCTCCCACTCTTCAAATCAGAGTAAGAGGTTTGGTGATCAGTGATTATGGGCAGTTTCCTTCCAGAGAGATACTATCAACATCTCTGCACACTGAAAATGATAGCTAAAGTTTTTTGCTCAATGTCGGCATAATTTTGCTCAGCTGGTGCTTAAGATCTTTGTGAATAAATAGTGAGTTTTCTTCCATGCTAATATGTAGGAAAAATAGTTGCTAGTAGTTCAAACAGCAAACATATAAATATATATATATATATATAGTGGCCTGAATCTCTGCAGTGCCGGGAGCTCCTATTAAACACTTGTTGAACTGGGGAAAGAACAGCTCTGAGTTGCAGCAAGAGGGAGAGTGAGTGACCCCAGGGAAGAGGGAACGCTGTGTGAACGTAAGGAAATACCCTAAGACAGGCTTTTATCTACATATGTGATAGTATGTAGAATTTTGAAAGGTTAAGGGCGAGTTCAGAGGTGGGCAAGTCTCTTCAACAAGAAACAAAAAGGAACTACATTAGCCAGTAAGGGAGATGCTCTTCTTGTGCTCATCTCCTGGGAAAGCCGTGTAGGGGAGCTGGGATAAAGTACAAGAAAGGGCATCATGGTGGCTGGGATACAAGCTCTAGGCTTAGCATTTTGAATGGTGTCATTTGTCATTTGCTGTAATTCATCATTAGTTTGCTTTTGAATATTTCACTGATGTGTTGTCCAGAAACCTTACGTGACTCGGGACTGCTTTTCAATATGACCAGCACTTAGAGGAAGCTTTTTGAAGTTACCAGAAATATCAGCTTAGTTAAGGAGATCTGGAAACGGAATACAAATATTATAATGAAGTTGGGAAAAGTATGACGTGGTCCCCATGATGAAGAGTCCAGAGACTGCCTTTAGTTCTGTATTTCACATAATAGTCAGTTGTGTATGACGGACTTAACCTAAACTCAGGACAATGAGCGCAGTTAGTGGTACCCCAGCAGATGCGGTCATCGGCTGACTGCAGAACCTTGCTGGGAACTAGCAGCAAAAGACTGATGTTAGGACTTCTGCCACAATGCTTTTAGGGTGGCTGGCAGACCATACAAGACAGGTTCTAAAATATGATGTATTATTACTGACTTTCTTAAGTGTGCTTGGTATCCCCCTGTAATACTAAATTACCTTTTTTTCTTTTTTTTTTTTTTTTTTCCTCCACCCCCTCCCAAAAAGGCTTTTTGCAGAAGCAGAATACTGCTTTTAAGGAACAAGCATTGCCTTCAGATGTCCAGGCAGCTTCCCAGGCACAAGTTTCTAAATAAATATTCATGCTCCAATTATCTGTTAAGTTTTCAAAAGGGACCCTACAATATTTGAGTGTAGGCTGTTATTTTTCCTCTTGGTAACATGTAAAAATAATGAAATAAGAATTTAGCAAATTCTTTTCCAACTAAATTCAGCGTGTAATGGACATGTAAACTATGTTTTTATTGTCATTAAAATGCTGTTCCTCTGCTTAATGCATTCTGCTGATGAATCCCAACATTCTTGAGTCCATACTGGTGCCTAAGAAAGAGACCTTCATATACACATTTGGCAGATTTTTTTTAATCATTGGATTTTAATGGTAGAGATCAGCAAAAGTTGACTATTGCAAAAATGGAGGCAGATAAGACATTAATTGCAATGGCACAAAAAAAAATTATCAAATTTATGTTTTTGATAAATCCAGTCTCAGAGTGTAGGACTGGAGTCTACGCAAGTAGTCATTTAATGGTTTGGGGTAATCAGTAAAGAACATTCATCATTATAAAACAGGATTTCCAGAAGCTCTAGTGTATACATATTCTGAAAAGATTTTAAATTTTCATGCTTCCCTAAAACATAGTGTGGGAACATACTGAGTTGACAACAGTAAAACATTGCACGAAAATGTCTATAATCTAAAATACTAATCTTTACCTCACATATTAAGAGTTAACCCTACATTTCAAAGAACTAAAAAGATATTAATGTCAGTATTCTCACCTTGAAAATAAGAAAAATAAAGTAACTTGCTCCAGGAAAACTATCAGAGCACTGCTGGAGACGGGGTGGGGGGGGGGAAGACTAAACTGATTTTTCCATTATTTAAGCAAGAAGTTCTGACACACAATTGAAACAAAAGAAGAAAGATGAAATGGCAAACACCATATTGGGATATATAAACACAAATGTAGCCAGTGAGATATGTGAATTAATCCTCTGGTTTTCATGATAAGGCCTCAGATAAAGAATGCTACCCAATTTTAGGCTGCACTTCAGAGATACAGGTAGAAAGCTCACACAGAAAAGCAAACAGTGATCAGAGGTCCAGAAACAAGCTATGACGAAAGATCAAAATAGTTGGTGTTATTTTACTAAGTGGAGAAGATTGCCAGAGTAACTGATAACATCATTCAAAGATTTAAATGTCTGCTAAAAAAAAAAAATAATAAAAAAGGAAAAGTTTATTTTCCAAGTCCATAATTATTAGGACAAATTAATGGATTTAAACTGCATGGAGAAAGAGTCAAGTTGGATTCAAGGAAAATTGTACCAGAATTTCCACATGTTGAAGCAACATGGAACAGTGTGGCAGGAAAAGTTGTGGAGTAGCCAGATTTAGAGGATTTCAACGTGTTTCTTTCTTAGGAAACACATCAGTAGAGTTGAACTTTAGGACATGAGATAGACCTGCTGACCTACTTACATTTCTGAGGCTTGATTCTGTACACATTTTAACTTCTTCTGTAAAAATTTCTGTGCAAAATTTCTGCATAATGCTTACATTTTCTGTGAAAGTCATAAAATACTCATGGCAAAGAAACCCCACAACTGACATATTTTTAAGATGGAGTATGTGATGCATTCTCTATGATATAGACCTATAACATGATATTGTTACCCATTTCTAATAAGCTCATGAAGTAAGGCAGCAGTTTTTTTCCAGGTTCAGGTTTCTAGAAATATCACTTTTTTTCAGAAGACCACTTCTAAACACATGTAGTTAAGACCATACCAATTGGCTTGAGACTGTGAAAAGCTGGCATTTTACTTTTTTTAATTAACTTGCATAAAAGTGGACCTATTCTGGTTTCATTTGCTGCTATTTTACATGATGTAAATTCATCCCTTTAAATTAAATAAGTTTTTGGCCTACAGATTTCTCTACATATTCTGCCTTTTTGTGAGAGATTTCTTCATCAACTTGGACACAAATGATGGTATTCTTTGATTTTTGCCAGAAATTCTTCTCTGGTAGCTTTTGCATCCTGCATTTGTTATTTTTAGAATGATATTTAGGACTGATGGTGTAGTTCTTGAATTTTTTTCTACAGTTTTTCAGATGGAACTCTTCACATTTTTACAGTGTTTAAATAATATTCCCCTTCTAAGAGAAAAACAAAGAAACAAACAAACAAGTAAAAAAACCACACTTTTTTTCTAACCAAATTCTCCAGCATTTGGTTCTAGGAACTTTTTCACTGACTCCTCACATTTTTGTCCTTCGACATAGTCATCTGCTGTTTTTCCATACCCAATATTTTAATGAATAAAAAATATAAAACTGAGCATTACACTGATTTTCATCTTTTCAAATTTGCAGTAGAAACTCAGCCTGTCCTGCTGTGGCTTCTTTTGCAGGAAATACAAATTTACCGTTGACATTAGCACTCACACAAGTTTTACAACAGCTTTATTATATAGCAAGAGTTGCTAATTTTCAAGACACTTGAGCTATGATTGCAAAGCACAATCTGGTTTATTTTTTCTTAAGGTTTTCATCCTCCCATTTTATTTGCTTGCTCATGACTATAAATTAATCAAAGTTGAAACTTTGTAATTACAACATAAACTACATGTTCCCGTTACTTCTTTTTTTTTTTTTTTCCCAGAACCAATTGTGTGCTTAACTAGATTAGCCTTAAAATGCCAAAAAAAAAAAAAAAAAAAAAAAAAAAGGTTATTAAAAGGGAAAAAGAAAAAAAAGGAAAAAGTCATTTCCATCAAACACACATATAAACACATAAATCATTAAATTTACATTTTCTTGGCATTTTTTCAATCTTCCACTTTTTAATTTACCCTAACTGCAGGGAAAAGAAACTGCATTTTTAAATGCTTGTATGCTTTTGGATGAATACATTCAAAACAGAAGAAAAAAAAAAAATGGAAGACCTTTTAGGATCCATTTTCAATTAAAACATTTCTCACTACAGTAGATAAATAAATAGACACATAAATAATATAAAAGAATAACTTTCAAAGTTACCCCACTGAATCTGTAATCTCCCAGGAAAGAATCCGTAATCTCCCAGGTAAATATTTTTTTATGGGGGAACAAAAGGTTTTTACACCAACTTTCATGCTCTGCCTCTCTCACCCTTAAGGGTTTTCTGTCTCTCCCCAAATCAATAACACTTAGACTTTTGGTTTTTAAGGTCTCCTAAAAGGGGGCTGTAGTTTCAAGCAGCCACAAGCAAGGTCCTCCCACAACTTTTCTGTTGTTCATTTCCTCTTTTTCCTTTCCTAATGATTTCCCTTTGACTTTTTATAGCTTTGATAGTTACGATCCAAAGCTGAGTTTCCAAAGAAATTGGAAGTGTGATTAACGTCACTTAATTTTAAGTATCTGCATTGAGCATTAATACTTCTGAGCTAGACATCTTAGGCTGCCCTTACAGTCAGCAAAGTAGGCAATCCAAAGATATAATTCTTCTCACATATCTGGACCTGTTTTTAAGATGAGACAAACTGTAGATTTAGAAGCACCACTTTTGGTCAAAGTAATTCCATCCCTGGATGTGACTCAATTAGCTGCACAAAAACAATTGACTGGCTTGCACTGTAGTTAGTGGAGAACTAATTGGTATAGCCAATGCAGTGCTGGGAGCTATTTAACTTGCCCAAAGTAAATGACAGTATTTAGTTATATTATTCAAACCTCCTAATGCCCATATTATATTGAAAATAATTTTTTCCCCTCTTTTATTGTACATTGTGTAAAGGTATATTTTCTCTCTATGCCACTTCAGGAAGAATGTTACATCCAGTGAAATTGATATGAGAATTTTTCATTTGACCACTTTCAGTTTATAATGTGTGTACTTCAGGAAACAAACAAACCCAAAACCCCATCACTAACAACTTCATTACTGAATGGAGAATAGTTTATATTCTACACTGTTTGTATATTTCACTATATTGAGTAACCTGTCATCTCTCAACCCACTTTCTTTCAAGTCCTTCAAAAATTTTCTCTAAGTTATAGTTGTAGAATATCAGTGAATTATCTTAATCTTTTCCTTAAAAGAGGAGGAATGTCTTATGCAACACAAAATGGAAAATACTTCCTAAATGTATTTTTCCATGGTAACAGAAAATGTTTTTGTTTGTTTGTTTTGATGGTCATCCCAAGGTTGGATTCATCTCATCTAACTTTAGCCACATAACATTGCATATCTAACCTATGTTTAGAGTATAGACTGCCTTGGTAGTCTAAAGAAAGAGAAAGCACCTCCAACGAGTGATTTATCTGCATGTAGACAGATATCTGAGTTGATTATTGAGATGAATTGCCCTTCCCTGTAGATGGCTAAAGTTGGGTAAGATTAATATGATGCTAAGTCTTGCTATAATTTTGCACAACTTCAGTTTTCCACATGAAGGAAATTCCTATGTAAATATAGTGATCTTGATTCTCCTCCGATTCTCATAATTTTTAGTGAAGTCATTTCATGGATTTGTCTGAAGTTTACTGCAGATATACACTGATAAAACTAAGAGGAAAATATGGGTCAAGTTATTCTTATAAGCTTGCAATCTCTCTCAAAATTTCCAAAGACAAAACAATTTTAAAAGGACTAATATTATCTGGTAGTGAATATAAAAGTTGCTTTATTGCAGGCAGTGGCACTATGTTGATTTACATGACTTGACAATCATCCTGTGTCTGTACATGGGACTGGACAGAAAGGATAATGACTAGCCTCTTTCTTTTTTTTTTTTTTAGTATATTTTTTTAAAAAAGCAAGTTTGTTAAAAGATATTTCTCTGGGGTTTCATCAATCAATATTTACAAGATTCCCATGAAATAGATAAGGCCTGAAACAATATGTTCAGAGCCTTGTCGAACAAGTCAAATGTGTCTGTAATTCACACTAGGAGGAATGTTCCGGGTATTAAATTATCCACAGGCTGTAGTTGAACAATTCAATACTCAATCTGCTAAAAGTCGAAGGAAATAAAAATCACATAAGGAATTCTGGTCTGAAAAAATATTTTCTTTCTAATTTCTGACGTGTGGTGACAGTTCATCTTACATCATGTCACATTAATGCAGAGAAACAAACCTGTTTTACAAAAGGAGAGGGTAATGTAGAGGAAAAAAGAAAGGGGGGGAAAAAAGTGTTCAGAGGAATTCTTCTCCTCAAACAGATCTTTACACTATCAGTTTGGACAGTGAGCAGTCAATCCAAATTTAGCAGGCAGATGGAGACAGAGAAAATGAGTAAGTGGATCCTCTTTATTTGAGGAGCTGGCAGGCGTTGTGGTTCACCAGCCACCTGAGTTATGTTTTAAATAGGTTAGCGTGTCTATAATTTACAAAGAGAAAATGTAGTTAGCAGAATGAAGGAGCTAAGCATCTGGTTTGCATCGCTAACTGGAGTTGTGTTTCTTCAGGTAGCCTGAAAAGAGGAACCTGACAGAAGAATAAAACTCCATTGTTTAATAGAGATCTTCTTGAGAACATTTATTGACAGAAGGTGAGCTTAAAAGCATAGAACTCAGCCTTAAGTTCATGACTACTTGCATTTATAGTCCAGCTCATTTTGTGGGAAACTGTAAGTCAACTTCAGAGAGTCTTAATTAAAATTTCAGTGATCACTTACACTTAGCTCTGGAGATGTTAAAACCATGGTGTAGGCCTTGATGATCAAAATTTTCTGCAAATAAAGCCATAAATACTTTCAGCTGGACATCCAACATTCATGAAAAGTCCTAGCAAAGGGACTCTACTTATTTCAGCCCAGCACTTTTGGGAAAATCAAGACTATTCATTGACAGCAGTGGGTGACTGTCCATATGCAATACGCTTCTCTTTCAAGCATTTTTCAGCTAATATCTCAATACTGTATTAGAACAGTGTTCTGCTATGGGAAACAGAATTTTTTGGATGTGACATAAAACTGAACACCTGATTCCCTGTGGTGAATAAAGATCCCAGGAAATTGCTCGAATCATTTAAAATTAAGGTGCTGTCCAGCTGTTACTCTTTGAGCTTACTAGCCTCCTGTTCAGCATTGACTTGAGTCCTGTGTATGAATGTCTAATATTTTCAAACCATGCTCACAACACATAGAATGAAACTTACTATTCACATGAAATTTTTTTCTTATTATGTTATGTACAGAGATGTACTGGAAAGCTGTCTCTAGAATACGAAATTTTTCAAAGTTGGAGAGCTATAAACTGGGGAGGAAGCACTACACATAGGTGAGTGAGGCTGCAAAGAAGATTAAGTCTGTATAATCAGGATAGTTGCTTCTGTTGTTGCATCTCAGGGAGAAAAAGATAAAGATTTCATAAAAAATAACCCATTCTTCTTGGACAGAGATGTATTTGTTCTTAGTTTTTTTAAAATAGTAACTCTTTGATTTAAAAGATTGAGAAGCTTTGATTTGTTGTTTTCATTACATAAAAACTCATTGAAAAAAAACCCAACCCTATGTAAAAATTTGATCTACTTTTCATATGTAGTCAATAAGGCACCACAGTCAAAATGTAGGTGCTAGTGTGTGCCCTGTAATTCACTCACGCGTCTTTCTTCTACATTCTTTCCCTGTCTGAATATTACCTTTAACAGTAAATTGCTTTAGGATCACAGAATCATGCAGTTATGGAATAATTTGGCCTGAAAGGGATCTCTTCAAGTAACCTGCTCCAACTTCAAATTTAAAGTTAAATTTAAAGGTTAGATCAAGCAGTTTAGGGCTTGGTCCAGCCAGGTTTTTAATATTCCAAAGGATGGATAGTCCACAACTTCTCTGGGCTCCTATTTCATTGTTTGACCATCTTTGCGGGGGGGGGGGGGGGGGGGGGGGTGTAGAAAAGAAAAAAAATCTTAATTCTGAGCTGGAATTTTCTCCATTGTAACTTGTAAACAGCGGCTGTTAGCCTTCCCACTCTCTGACCTTCCCTTCTCCAGGCTGAACAAACCTGAATGTCTCAGTGTCTTTTCATACACCACATGCTCCAATCTCCTAAGTATCTTGGTGGTCCTCACCTTAACTCGCTCCAGTCTGTTAACCTCTTTCTTGTCCTGGGGGCCCAAATGTGGACAAAGTCCTCCAGATACAGTTTAATAAGTGTGGAATAGAGGAAAATAATCAAATCACTCGATCTTCTGAAGGTACTACATGCAAATACAGGCCTATATGCAGTTAGCTTTCTCTGAAAGGACATACTGCTGGCATTTTCAACTTATCCACCAGGATATCAATTTTTTTAGGTAAACCTGTTTTCTACTGAGTTGGCACCCAGCCTGTATTATTACATGCTTAATGTTGCATTGTCGAGTGGGCACTGAAATATCACTGTCATAAAGACACATAATAATTTCTGTCCTAACATGATCAATCCATAGTTACCATATCACAGAATTGTTTCATTTCCTATGTGTTTTTTTTCCCCCCATTGTCTAATTGCCATAACTAGTACAGAAACATGGATGATTTACCAACAGGAAAGATGAAGATACGTCTCTGGACAAAGGAGTTGTATCTCTTTAAAAATCCTAAATTAGGTGTTCAGATTAAACTTGTCACTGGGGTAGTCTCAGTGAAAACAGACAGCTGAAAACAAGTGAAATACATTGAATACATGGAAAGATACTGAACTGTTAGATTATCTTCTTTGCTTAAGGAATCTGTCCATTAAGAATAAAAGCAATTGACTGGAGGAGATAAATTTAAGTGTGGTTTAAAAAATATGTAAAACAAAACAGATGTGAAAAACCAAAACCAAAACAAAGGAAAACAAAACACTACAAAGCCAAAAGCTTTTGTGAGTTTTCCCAGTCTTATTGAATAGAACACTAAATGTAAAATACAAAAAATTTACAGAATATCCACATCAACTGCAAGATCTTCCAGTGCTTGCATTTTTGGTGTGGTTAAGTAAAGTAATTAAACTAACCTTTCTTGGCATTTGTAGTCTGAGAAACCCAGGTTGTGGAAATCTCCCCAGCTGTGGGTTCTGTGACCTCCACGTTTTGAACAATGTCTGAAGTGAGTTTGGCACAAGTGCTGCAGTTTTCCCTTTTCAACAGCCGCTTTGCAGCACCTATATCCCAGATGAATAGCCAGCTTGATCAGTTTTTTCCTCCCTTCTCTTGATAAATGTTTCCCCTTTTCCACTTGGCTGGCAGAAAGACGACCATTAAACGTTCATTTGTTTAAGCTAACAGACTGTGGTCATCTGCTCCCCGGGGAAGGCAGGAATCCAAACAGGTCTAAAATGGCATCGTTTAGGAACACAATCAATTCATTATCTTTTTCATAAAGTTCGCATGTGCACACATTAATCATAATGGAGTGGCACTGGGCAGAAAGTTCTTACCTAAGCAAGTTCAGTGCTGCAGCATCTCTTTATCATTTAACTGCCTCTTGCAGTCAGGCTTTTATTGTCTGCTCATTCAGCTGTTGTTTTATGAGTGCTGGTATATCTTTTGTATGCACCAGTTGAACAACCTCCAGTGAACCTTCATGCAGTGGACCCCACATGGGTCTGTTTGTTCTGGATGCAGCATATAGCTGTAGAAATGAATTCTGTATCATTCTGTATTTTTCTCGTACTCCTATATTTTACAAAAAAAACCTGGTTTTGACTAGGTAGTGTTGCCTTACGTGTTCTTTTTGACCTCAAGTCTGACATTATGAAAAGAAACAGAGACTATTCATTTTTGATACTTGTGTGGCCTTCACTACTGTTTCATCTGACTTTCTAAAACTCTTAATTACGTTTACTCTAAACAAGTAAGTCCCACTTCTGTTACTTATCACTAAATGACAAGAGGTGGGACAAGGCAATTCCCATTTCTTGTTTTATAAAAATACTAAAATGATTTTATCCACTGATCTTCATTCTTTGGTTGTTTGGCTACTTTGGCTACTTTTCCAAGTATCTGAGATTTCATTGCTGAATCAGAATGAATCCCTCAAGTTTCACCTGTAGCTTTAGTATTTTTTGGATATATGAGGATTTAAAATACTATATTGTTTAGGTAAAGAACATAGAGGGAAAATTAATTCATTGGTGTCCCACCCGTTTGCTCCAAAGTTAATAATTCAAGGTAGGATTCATGTCCCCTAATATTAAATACCTAAAGTTGTCTGTGAGATATCTCACTTTAGGATGGGATAAAATACCCCCAGGGAGAAACCAATTTCTCTCCACTGCCTGTAGACAGAATACAGATGACTTTCTTAGCAGATGTAACTTTTATACAAAGTTTCTCAAAAGCAGGTGTTCAATGAAGAAAGATTAGCTTTTTACAGTAACTATCTCAGCATGGATGTCACACCATGTGAAGTTTGGACATTGTTGTTCTAACCTTGATGTAGGCACTCAAAGTCAACCCCAGGAAGGGAGTTTAACATTGACCTCGCCTGGTCAAAGTGATGTAAGAAACATCTATATCTTGTTCCAGTGTGATTTTACATTGACAAGTATTTCAATATGATACAAAAAAAAGTCTCTGGAGGCAATAAAGGTTCTTTTCCTTTTTTTTTTTTTTTTTCTTTTCTTTTTTTTTTTCTTTTCTTTTTTTTTCTTTTTTCTTCTGTCGAAGCTATTGAAGAAACAATTGTATTTGTCTGTATCTCATAGGCAAAATAAAAATGTGTTAAATATGCAAAGGAAATAATTGTTAGTGTCACAAGAGAGGATATATTTTAATTATTATATTTTATTTTTATCAGATATATGTGTATATAGTCAGTAATCAGTACCCTGGAAATATAAACTGAGATTGCATTTAGATTACATTATATCAGTAGGTAAGAATATCTGAAGAAAAGTTAATCAACTATTAAATCTAATACTTTGGATGTAAAATGGTAATTATCAGCCCATGTCTTTTGCTGCCCTCCTTTCTTTTACTGCTTGACATTTTGTGACTCTTTTAATTATGTTTTTAAAGAAACCTGCTCTGTCAGTGCTCTTGAGGATAATATTTTCTGACAGGTGGCTGGGACTTAAAAAACCCCCCAAACCAGAAACAGTTAAAGTGGCTTTTTCTCTCTGTTTTCAGTGTGTGTCATGGAACATCATGGAAAATGATATGAGTGATAGAAACCTGATGTGATTCAGACCATTTTAAAGGGGAAAATGGAATATATTCTCTGAAGATTTCCTCTGCTCTCAAGCAACCCACAATGTCTTTGAAAATACCATGTTGTCACAAAGTGACAGGAAAGATACCAGAAGTGGAGGGGTTAATATCTACACCTTCTATAACTGTTCATAAAAAATACAACAAAACGAAACAGAAAAGCCATAAGAAGTTCTCCATCAGAAAAATGCCATTTCAGGAAATAGTTTCTAGAAAATCTTTTTTATTTGAAGTTATATCTGTTTTGATAAAATTTTGTTTAGAACCAATTCTCACTTTTCAACATTAAATACTGAAAAATTGAATTGTGTATTCCTGTGTTGGGTTTGTGTGGCAAGGTTTGGGAGGCGTGGAGCTACAGGGGTGGCTTCTGTGAGAAGCTGCTAGAAGCTTCCCCTGTGTCTGACAGAGCCAATGCCAGCCGGCTCCAAGATGGACCCGCCGCTGGCCAAGGCCAAGCCAATCAGCGCCTCTGTGATAACATATTTAATAAGGAAAAAATCAGTTAGAGGGAGCTTTTGCAGCCACAGAGAGGAGCAAGAAGATGTAAGAACATCTGCAGACACCAAGGTCAGTGCAGAAGGAGTGGCAGGAGGTGCTCCAGGCACCGGAGCAGAGATCCCCCTGCAGCCCATGGTGAAGACCATGGTGAAGCAGGCTGTCCCCCTGCAGCCCATGGAGGGAGGATGAGGGGGTGTAGAGATTCCACCTGCAGCCCGTGGAGGACCCCACGCTGGAGCAGGTGGAGACACCTGAAGGAGGCTGTGGCCCCGTGGGAAGCCCGTGCTGGAGCAGACTCCTGGCAGGACCTGTGGCCCCATGGAGAGAGGAGCCCACGCTGGAGCAGATTTGCTGGCAGGACTTGTGACCCCGTGGGGGACCCACGCTGGAGCAGTTTGCTCCTGAAGGTCTGCACCCCATGGAAGAGACCCACGCTGGAGCAGTTCATGAAGGACTGTAGCCCGTGGGAGAGACTTCATGTTGGAGAAGTTTGTGAAGCACTGTCTCCCGTGAGAGGGACCCCACGCTGGAGCAGGGGAACGATGAGAGGAGTCCTCCCCCAAGGATGAAGAAGCGGCAGAAACACTGTGTGATGAACTGACCACAACCCCCATTCCCCGTCCCCCTGTGCCACTGAAGGGGGGCGGAGGTTGAAGCCGGGAGTGAAGTTGAGCCCGGGAAGCTGGGAGGGGTGGGGGGAGGTGTTTTAAGATTTGGTTTTATTTCTCATTGCTCTACTCTGTTTTGCTTGGTAATAAATTAGATGAATTTCCTCTCTAAGCTCAGTCTGTTTTGCTTGTGATGATAATTAGTGAGTGATCTCTCCCTGTCCTTATCTCGACCCACAAGCGTTTCGTTATACCTTTTCTCCCCTGTCCTGTGAAGGAGGGCAGTGACAGATCAGCTCTGGTGGGCACTTGGCCCCCAGCCAGGGTCAACCCACCACAATTCCCAGTACATCGGTTGGGAGTTTTATTTTTGAAATTTAGTTTGGTTTATAGGTTCACATTTTAATGAAAGCACAACTTTTTGAATGTTCTTAAAACATTTCCCCCAAACTTTTAGTTTTATATTGTGTTTTTACAGTTTTCAGACCAATTTTGTGAAAACAGCAAAATCTATTTCTATATGTATTCTAGTACAAAAAGACTTTTTTTTTTTTTTCCATATGGTGCTTTTCTTTTAGGTCACAAAGTGTCTTCTAATGGAAATATATACATGCTTATTTACACATATACATATTCACTGTGTTCTAGCACATCATGCTCCTGGTTGGCATATCAGCTACAGTTACTGAGCCAAAAATCATGACTTTAACAGCTTTGAAGGTACTAGAAGAGAACAGGAGAATACAGTATTATATGCACTGATTGTATTTTTATTCTACAGCTGGCAAAACTGAAGTGATGCTGTAACTGGTTAACAAGAGCAAGACCTTAATGACAGACACACAATCTGAACAGGTCCCTGATTTCCCACTTAGAATATAAGTTCCTGAATCACTATGACTCCCTCTTTAAAATGTGTTTCATTAGTGTCATGGTGTATAAATATTCTCCATATATGTATATATTTAGTTTGATTTTTTTAAAAATTATTAAGTGTTAAGTTTTTGATCTTACTTTTTATTTGTCTTGTACAGATACTAAATATAGTGAATAATATACCAATTTAAAAATTATGTTTCAATAGTTTTCTTTTCCAGTTTGGGGAGTGGAACAGAGCATTTAATGAATTGTCCAAAAGTCACTGTCTGACTTCTCCACTGAAATAAGTGACCTAGCTGAGCAAACTGTGATGTGGAAGCCAAAGAAAGAGGGAGAGAATGTGCCATGAATCAAGAATTTTGTGAAAGGAAAAGCCACCCTGGAACAGGTTAGAATGTTCTGTAAGAAACTGTTTTGGAGGAAGAATTGTAGCCACAAAGCTCTTCCAAACAATGTACGAGCATTGACACTAATGACTTATGTTCTGTCTGTGTTACCTTCACGCTTATTTTTAAATTCTGTACAGACCACTTGAGCATAGGTAATTCCAGGATTATATCTTGTGGGAAGTGTGAGAACATCAGCTCTCTTCCATCATAGGCATATTAGTTATGGAAAGTGCTAAGGAGTATGTAGGGTAGACTGGTGATTAAACAGTCAGCCATAGCTCAATTACTATGTTTTGCCATCAGTACAGAAATCAGCTTTGGCAAAACAAGCATCCCAGACCTCTCCCTTGAATTTAACCCTCCTCAAAGACTAATATTTTGTCTTAATGGTATCCATTACACCTGTGAAACAATAATGTTTTTGCTAAGCACAAACAAGATCTGTTTAATTCCACTATTTGCTTATCTAGGGCTATAGCTTCTTTAAGTAGTTTGTAAATGTTCAATCACCCTTTTTTTTAACCTTCACAGTTGAGAATTAATATTGCTATCCCATAGGAGAGAAAAAAGAAGTGTCTAGGGGAAAAGAAAAGAAAAAAAGAAAAGAAAAAAAGAAAATTGCCAACCATAAGAACTTCAAGGATACTATCAGTCACAGCTTTTGTTTGGTTGGTTGGTTTTTTGCTTTTTATGTTTCGTTATGTTTCTCAATTGATTTGTGTTGGGTCTAATCTGTCCAAGAGCAGAAATCTAACATGTAATCATGTATATCCGGGCTAGTTGTCTAGACTTCCTGTATAGCCAACAGAGAGAAACAAGCACTTCCAGAGTAAGGGCAATGTCATCCTAAAACAGACATTGCAAATGCGGCATATGAGTCTTACCCTGAATTTTTTTTTTTTTTTTTTCCTAATTTGAGCACAAGAAATGACTAGATATCTGTCTGTATACTACAGACATCTCTATTTATATGACGTTAATCCTCTCCTTTGTTCTTGTAGCTACAGGTGCCCTTGCATGTGTAATCCCACAGAAAATATAGCAGAAACTGCATACAGGAGCAAAGAATGCCCAGGCTCTTTACTAACTGATTAATTTAGTATGATAGTATCTTGAAACCCCTACCAGGACTGAAACACCATTGCACCAGGCACTGTGAGGCACAGAGTCAAAAGTGATCTCTGTTGTGGAGAAGTCTGTAATCTAAATAGACAAGTGATGGATTATATGCCTGTGTGCATCTATATTGATCTGTAATGGAAACTTAGGTAGTCTCATGGACTTGTTTGAGAGGGATATATTTCCAAATTTAGCTTGCCTTCGAAGTGCCCATCTCTTTGAAATTTGTCCTTATCACCTCCTGGAAAGCTGTACAGGCCTGAAGCTGACACTTTCATACTATTCTGGTGCCCTATCATGACTGAATTGCTGATTTTGCCCATATTATTTCCAAGCAGTATGTGGTACTGCTCCAAGTAAACTGCTTTGAATACCAAGTAATATTACTTTTACGGTTTTAATTCTTACCTTTTGTTTTTCTTTATCTTCTTCTTCCTTTTTATTTTTTTTAATGAAAAGTCTAAATTTTTCATTAATTTCAAAATTACTGTTTTATTACATCCTTGGCTATATTGCCTTTGTTTTCAAATTTTGACTATCATTTTTTTCTGGGATTATATTGCCACTGACTACAAAACACAGCAAGAATCAAATTGGACATTGATTTTTAAAAAAGTAACTGTATATGACAAATGAATAGAACAATATGAACATAGTGAGGCACTTTGGATACATTACAGTCACAGCACAAAGATCTTGATCTCCTAAGTTTCAATTATTATATGTCCTGCTGGCTGGTTGAGCTGCAGTTACGGATCATAAAGTGGTCTGTTTTTCATAGTTCACACTTTTATCTCTGTCTAGGCTTGACTTCTGTTCTGTTTTGCTTTATTTTCCATGTTTAGCACTGCTTTCCACAGGATATACAGTAGATCAAGAGGTCCTTTTTCACAGTTGGTCTGGTTCCCACCTGTCTTAGCCGTGAACTTTTACTGACATAGTGGTAGTCTTGATTCTTTCTCTGGGTAGGTAACACTCCATTGTTCATAAGATTACACATTTTCCAAGGTTTGATCTATTTCTCCCAAAGAATATTTCCTAAAAAGTAATCTGTCTTCAAATAATCCTGTTCTAATGAAGGGAATGTTTGCATGGAGATCTAAATGCAATAGCTGCATTTTATTTTGGATTAACACACAGCAACACACACACAGAAATCTTTTTTCCCATTTTAAGTGGAGACACTATGTTTACTAAATTCCAGTCTCTTTTCCAGCTGCTGATAGATGCTGACAAGTAAATTGGAAAGCATTTTTTATAAGTTTCCATCTTTTTCCCACAATGAGAAAAAAAATAAACAATGTTACCAATCATCTTGTACATTCAAACTTAGTTTATTTTTTCACATTTGAACGTAGCTTGTTGCTTCTTTCTTTTTTTTTCCCCCTTTCTCCTTTCTTCCTGCCTTCCTGCCTGCCTTCCCACCTTCCCTCCAGCCTGCCTTCCTTCCTTCCTTCGTTTCTTTCTTCATTCCTGCCTGCCTTCCCTCCCTCCATTTGTTTGCTGTTTTTTTTGTCCAAACTTCTAGCATTTGAAAATATTTTTTTCCTTCTCTGCAACCTATTTATTTTGTGTTTAAACATTAACTTGTCAACTCTTAATCATGTTGACTTCCTTACTAGGAATTTTGCCTGAACATCTGCTTCTGACATATTTTTCTTTTCCTTGGTTCAAAGTAATAATTTGCAAATAATACTTTTTTTCTGGGAGTCACCTCCAGAGCCAAACATCAAGATGTTTCTGCCTAATATATAGTTGTCTACATATGAATTCGTGTCAAAATTCTCACTATATTCAGTGGAGACTTCAGGAAGAATTACATAGTTGTTGTTAACACAGGTGTCTAGTGTCCTTTCAGATATTGTTGAGTGCTGTCTCCCCTCCAGCTACCAGTCCAAAAAGATTGTGCGTCTCCATTTAGCTCTGTGCCATACATGCTGGTCTAGTTTATGTGACTTGACTGACCCCTAAATCCAATTTAATCTGAAGAGCTCGCCAAATGTAGGTTCTACTTAGGGATGTGAATTACTCACTGTAGTGGCTGATTTGACTGTAGCTCATTTGAGGACAACGGGAACCCAGCCACAGGTAAAGGTTGACACTGAACACACTACTTGTTTTGTAGTTAGCAATTCTAACCTGCAATAAAGGGGCAAATTATATCTTCATATTGCTTCCAGGCTTATGTGGAATGCTCTTGCCTGGGTAAAATGCAATAATTAATAGATGATAGTAGTCGTAGTTGTAGTCGTAGTCATAGTCGTCGTTGTTGCTGTTGTTGTTGTTGTTATTATTATTATTATTACTATTATTATTATTATTTAGTGTGAAGAAAAGATAAGCTCATTATCAACCACACATTTTCCTGACAAATGCAGTTTCCCATTGAAGCCTAGTGAAGTACTCAGAAAAGTGGGTGGATGAAGATTTGGGGTTTTTTTGGTCATAATGGATGAATGGAATACCATTCCTTCCCTCTTCTTTCTGCTTTTTTTTTTTTTCCCAAAAAAATACTTAAGTATAGTATATTATTGAAAAATCTAATTTAGTTCTTTTTTTTTTTTTATGAAAAGGAAGACTATTGTTTTTGCAAGAAATATGCAAGATGTGGATCATGAAATCTTTATGCACATGAAATCTCTCTGTGAAATACATCACATCTCTTAAAGTCAGTGTTAAATTCAATTATTACTTATTTGTATTCAGGCTTCCTACAATGTGATTGACTCCATTAGTTGAGTACCAGTGATATCTGAGATATATTTCTAAAGTATCTAATATGATCACTAATAACAAGTTTATTTTAAAAAAAAGTTTACACAGGTAGCTTGAATAATGCCCCCAGCAGAGAATATATGGTAACATTTACCTCCATGTAGTTTTTCAAGGTAAATCTTACACTTCTTGAGTTCCTCTTTTCCTTTAGAACCCCAAATTAATAGGAACTGAAGTTTTGGAGGCTTGCTTGGTGGGTATGTGTTTTGTTTCATTTCGGTTTGGTTGTTGTTGTTTTTTCTCTCCTTTTTTTTTTTCTTCCTGTTCTTATATAGTATATGAGTACCTTGATATTATCAAACAGGGAAGGGAAGCTGTGCAGCTGAGGTGTACTTTTATACTGCTTCTGGAGCATTCAACAACACTGCAAACTGCAGAGGCTTTTAAAACCCAAAGGAAGAGACTAAAAGAGAAAACTGTCAATGGGTGAAGGCGTTGTGTGTAAAAATCTACTGATTCCACCAGAGTCAATATCAGGTAAACACATTCTTGGGATATAATTAGGGACAGTTTAACAGTATCAGTAATAAAGGCCTTGATAAATTGCAGGCTTCAAATGATGATACATTTCAGGCTAGATGATAATTCCAAGATCTTTGTTAATTTTTCAAAAGCTTAGGTTAGGTATGAAAACTACTCATTGTATAATAAAAAAAAGACTACAACTCTGTATCCCTTGATGCGTTCTCTCTGCCAGGTTTCACTACGAATCTTTTGCTGCAGTGGCATCTCTGCTTCAAATAAGACTGATTAAAATGAAATTACTCAGTCTCCTGACCCATGGCAAATTTCATGAGCTGCAATTTGTCTAGTAGTTCAGCTATGAGTACAATCTGATTGGCTATAATTTAGGTTTATTGTTCTTTTTTCTTTTTTTTTTTTTTTTTCCCCCAAAAATAGTAGACTTCAATGATCCTGCAATAAAAAATTGAGGGAAAAAAGGGAAAAGGAAGGAGGGAAGGAGGGAAGGAAGGAAGGACGGACAGTTACAATTTTGAGCCACAGAAACTGCAAGGTAGACCAGAATTCCTAAACAAAACATTCCACACTCTTACAAAATTCAACTTCAATCACATGGATTATGCCTTCAAGAAAATAAAATGCACCTAATAATTTTCATCTAGATTTCCTGTGTAAACAGTGCCTTCTTTAATAACAAAATGAAATCATACAAATTTGGTTTTGTTTGGGTGGTTTGTTCTGTTTCGTTTTGTTTTGTTTTTCCCCAGTGTCCTTCATAAGATCTTTACAATTCTGAAGGGTAGAGAGAAATAGATAACATTTTCTTCTTGAAGCAAGTGATTTAATAGGGTTATGGTGTGACTTACAGAATGTGAGCAGACGCAGAGAGCACTGTTTAAGTCAGCTCTGTTTCAAGCATACTTTGAGCTAAGTGGTTTGTTTTTTCTGGGTTTTTTTGGTTGGTTGGTTTGTTTTGGTTTGTTTTCTTTTGGTTTTGTGGGGGTTTTTTTGTTGTTGTTGGTTTTGTTTTTTTTTTATTTTTCCCCTAGAAAAAAACTCTTCCTAACGCTACTGCTGATGGGTATTGGCTTCTGGAACTTTTGCCCACAGAGGCTTTTGACTTTGTACTTTCCCTCGCTTAGTTCTTATGGGCATGGGCAATAAAAAGTGTGATTTAGACTTCTAATACATTGCTTTGCAGGAAAAAAAGGAAGACAAATACTTGGCTAATCCATTTCTGTCCCTAGAGGCTCTGTTTTTAGAAAAGAAACAGACATAGACCTCATGCCTATCGGACATTTTTTTCCCACAAAGTGTATTAAACCAGTCACATTAATTCCACTTATTTGATCTGATCACTCTTTTTTTTCCCCTAAACACAAGAGATTCTGCTGCTTTTGATGATCAATTAATAAATACCTTTGCAACCAGTTCCTGGAGTCAGGAGAACTCCAAGAGTCATCAGTCCTGCACAAAACTGTCTTAGTACTATGTAAAACTCCACACAACTGTTCTCAGAAAAGCATTTGGTGTCCTTTTCATGTCAGCCTCCTGATAGTGCACGTCCTAGGAAGCTGATCACCTTTTCAGTCCCATGATTTCAACTGGAACATGGATAGACACTAAGCAGGATAAGTCTAATTTCACACATCCATAGTGTGTAGATGTTTACAACTATGATAACATTTAGATAAGGAACAAGTCATCAGCTGTGGTTTAGATGTTTATTTCTCTTTCACATATTTGAATTTTCATGTTGACTGCAAAAGTTCCCTAGAGTGGAGTTCTACTCAGATGTAGAATTTAGTCAGGTCCCATCCTACTTCCTCCAGAGCCTGAGACAATCTGATTTGCTAATGCTGACTGTCCAGTTAGTCTTATACGTCAATGTAACGTTATACATCAACGAAACAAAATGAAACAAAATGAAATAAAACTGAACTACACTATGCTAAACTACACTAAACTAAACTAAACTAAACTAAATAAAATAAATAAAATTAAAATAAAATAAAATAAAATAAAATAAAATAAAATAAAATAAAATAAAATAAAATAAAATAAAATAAAATAAAATAACTTCTGATGCTGTGTACTTCTTTGATGGAGAAGGAAAAGTAATCTCTCTATTCTCCAGAAATGTTCTCCTTCAGACACACTTCACTGCAACCCTGCCCAAGTTTCGCTTAAAGTATTCATTCTTTCACTACATACTGATGCCTTGCAGGCATTTTGATACCTTAAAGAGTGGTATCATTGGTGACACCTATGGAAATAGGTTTACCAGGAGCTGAAATACAACACAGTGGATTTTTAACTTTCTAAATTTTAGAGGGATAAAGTATGTCAATGTGAAGTTTCCCACCAGAAACCCACTGAACAGTTCAGTTTAATGTTTAAATGCCATTTTGCATGTTTAATGAGTCATAAATTAACAGTTGAATAAAACAATTTTGAAAAAAAATACTCAAATAATAAAAAAGAACAATTATTGCAAGTTAAAATATCCAAGGGCTGCGCACTATAAACCTGTGCATAAAACATTGTATTTAGCTGTTTGCAACATTTGAACTTTTCCATTTCTAGGGATTGTTCTCATTCATATTTCAAAACTAGCTAACTGTAGGAACTGGGTAGGAGAACCATCATACAATGTTTCCACAAGTGCATAGTTTTTCAGTACACAAAATATGACTTATTTATAGAGGCAGACTTGAAAAAATATCAAGAGAGGGCAAGAACAAAACTTTAGGATTTTAACAACAAATACTAATGGCCAAACTACCAAGAACCGAAGAGCTGTCTTTCAGAACTAAAACCACGAGCTGCTCCAGTTCTAGGAAGCTGTTATGGGGTTATATTATCTATTGATCAGTTATGTGGGTACCTTCTTACCAGTGTCCAAATACACTTTTCAGGGGAAAATGGTGGTAGTAAGAAACTTTGACTTGTTAAATTTATTTTAATAAATCTACTCTAAGCTAGAATGGAAAAAAAAGCCTCATAATTTGAAATATGAACATTATTATAACAGTTGGTGCAGAATGTTGAACTGGGATAGGAAATCACATAGGAGCGTGCAAAAAAAAAAGTCTCTGATGACACTTTCTTCCAGTCTGACAAAATGTTCTGATGAAGAAAGGAAGCCTACAGAGGGTAGAAGCAAGGGCAGGTAGCCTGGGGGGAATACAGAGAAACTGTCTGAGCAGCCAGGGATCAGGTTAGGAAAGCCAAAGCCCTCATATAATTAAATGGGATGTCAAGGACAACAAGAAAAGCTTCTATAGGTATGTTAGTGATAAAAGGAGGACAATGGAAAATGTGGGTCCCATCTGGAATGAAAGGGATGACCTGGTTACCCAGGATATGGAGAAGGCTGAGGTACTCAACGACTTCTTTGCATCAGTCTTCACTGGCAAATGCTTGAGCCACACTGCCCAGGTCACAGAAGGCAGGGACTGGGAGGATGCAGAACCGCCCACTGTAGGAGAAGATCAGGTTCGAGAATATCTAAGGAACCTGAAGGTGTACAAGTCCATGGGACCTGATGAGATGCATCCACGGGTCTTGAGGGAACTGGCAGATGAAGTGGCCAGGTCACTTTCCATCATATTTGAGAAGTCCTGGCAGTCCGGTGAAGTTCCCACTGACTGGAAGAGGGGAAATATAATCCCCATTTTTAAACAGGGAAAGAAGGAAGACCCAGGGAACTACAGGCCAGTCAGTCTCACCTCCGTGCCGGGCAAGATTATGGAGCAGACCCGCCTGGAGACTATGCTCAGGCACATGGAAAATATGGAGGTGATTGGTGACAGCCAACACGGCAAATTGTGCCTGACACATTTGGTGACCTTCTATGATGGGGTTATAGCACTGGTGGACAAGGGAAGCGCAACTGACATCGTCTACCTGGACTTGTGCAAGGCATTTGACACTGTCCCGCACAACATCCTTTTCTCTAAATTGGAGAGACATGGATTCGATGGATGGATCACTTGGTGGATAAGGGATTGGCTGGATGGTCGCACTCAAAGAGTTGTGATCAACACCTCAATGGCCAAGTGGAGAACAGTGACGAGTGGTGTTCCTCAGGGATCGGTACTGGGACCAGCACTAACATCTTTGTAGAGTGACATGGACAGTGGGATCGAGGGCGCCCTCAGCAAGTTTGTCAAGGACACCAAGCTGTGTGGTGGGGTCAACACGCTGGAGGGAAGGGATGACATCCAGAGGGACCTTGACAGGCTCGAGAGGTGGGCCTGTGAGAACCGCATGAAGTTCAACAAGGCCAAGTGCAAGGTCCTGCACATGGGTCGGCGCAATCCCAAGCACAAGTACAGGCTGTTTGGAGAATGGATTAAGAGCAGCCCTGAGGAGGACTTGGGGGTATCGATTGATGAGAAGCTCAACATGAGCCGGCAGTGTGCGCTTGCAGCCCAGAAAGCCAACCGTGTCCTGGGCTGCATCAAAAGAGGTGTGACCAGCAGGTCGAGGGAGGTGATCCTGCCCCTCTGTTTGGCTCTTGTGAGACCCCACCTGGAGTACTGCGTCCAGCTCTGGGGGCCCCAGTACAGGAGAGACATGGAGCTGTTGGAGAGAGTCCAGAGGAGGCCATGAATCTGATCAGAGGGCTGGAGCACCTCTCCTATGAGGACAGGCTGAGAGAGTTGGCGTTGTTCAGCCTCAAGAAAAGAAGGCTCCAGAGGCACCTAATTGCAGCTTTCCAGTACCTGAAGGGGCCTACAGGAAAGCTGGAGAGGGACTGTTTATCAGGGAGTGTAGTGACAGGACAAGGGGTAATGGGTTTAAGCTGAAGGAGGGTCGATTTAGATTAGATGTTAGAAAGAAATTCTTCCCTGTGAGGGTGGTGAGGCACTGGCACAGGTTGTCCAGAGATGTTGTGGATGCCCCATCCCTGGAAGTGTTCAAGGCCAGGTTGGATGGGGCTTTGGGCAACGTGGTCTAGTGGAGGGTGTCCCTGACCATGGCAGGGGGGTTGGAACTAGATGATCTTTGAGGTGCCTTCGAACCCACACCGTTCTATCATTCTGATTCTGTGGTTCTGTACATGTCTAGATAATCACTATTCTTATATAAATACAGATCACGCATCAAAACAGCTCTCTCAAATTCTCCTTATCTGGAGACTTGGGAAGAGAGAGCACATCAATGGACAAGTTTGAATGGGACAACGGATGGGACACTAAGACACAGAAAAATAGAAGACCAGGATAAAATGCTTTAACATACTTGAGAATAAGATGTCACAGAAATACATTGGTATATGAAAATAATAGAATTACTCTTACATATTATGTAGCAACTCCCTCCACAAAGGATGGGATTTTGAAGATCTATAACATAAATATGATACGAATGTCGATTTATTGCAAAGGTATCAATTTCTTGAACTGAACTACGAGGTGTTCTACATAATCAAAATGTTTTGTTATTTTTTATTGTTGATAAAGTTAGTAGAATAATGATGCTGCTTTTTTTTTTTTTTTTTTTTTTTTTTTTTTTTTTTTAATTAAACTGATGTCCTGCTGGCTTCAAAATACAAACAAAAAAGCAATCTACAAAGATAACTCTGGTTATGTTTTCCAACAAAGACATTGGATCAAGTAAAATCATTCTAAAATGTACTTGATTTGTTGAATATTATTTAGGATAACAACAGCAGGGAACAAAATAAATCACTACTGTTAAGACAGGCTTATGGTAAGGTAAAAATCACTTATTTAGAAATAGTGTTGTTCCTATAGTTTTTGGATTTTTATTTTGAATAGGAATGTAAATCTGGTATTTGTGTTCCAGTGATCTAACTGAATTTGTCTGTCCCATACACTCAGATACTCATGAACACTGAAATACGAGTGAAAAATTATGAAAGAACTATGAACACCTATCCCTGACTTCTGAGACCTACTCATGTTTTGACATACGAAGAGCGAGTTTTCACAAATACTCCTGCTACAACTCAGCCTGAGTATAATAGGAACCTTGAATTTTTTTGGCTTTTTTAAGAATGCCAAGGCTGTTAAAATTGATTTTGCTGCAAGTATTACAACAATCCCCAGTGGCAGGCACCATCCAAATACTAAGGTATTATCCCAACACAAAAAATTTTCAGGCTTCAGCATGGAGATCCCAGCATTCTGTGAACTAACTGTATGGACACTGTGGAAGTTGGTAACTAAAGGATGTTTGCACATGTAAACTGTCTTCAGAATTTGAGGAGATGCTAATTTCCAATGGAAAATATTGGCAAGAACAGAACAGGGCAAGAACTTTCCCTATCTTGAAAAAGTTACAGGTATCCACTTTTGAAATTTTCTGGCATGGAAGAATATCAAGGAGTTATAAGTTGCTTCTCTTTAATACTTGCACTGCAGAGATAATCGAACACCTCAGTTAAGACCAGATCTTGCTGATATTGGACATTATAAGGATAATATCTCAACTTTAACCAACTGTCTGATATATTTTTACCAAACCTCAAAATATATCACAGTGATATTAAAAAAGTAATATGTGGAAAAGTGTAGCAATAAACCATACCATCTGTTTGCTTTTTATGCAGCATTCTTTAACGTATTCATAAACATATACTAGATTTTAACCTATGTTAAAGATAGATACAGAAGAAGCAGGAAGTGTCCAGTCTCAAAGAGACCAACAGTGGCACTTGCGAGAACACGAGGTTACATGGAATGGTCACACTCAATTCTTGTCAGGAAGAATTTTGAAAATACAGCCAAACAATAAATTCCAGAAACACATGAGAAATATTAATGACTCACTATGGTCTGTGTGCCTATTTAAGATTAGGAAATGAAAGTGTTCAAATGTAAGAGGCACTCCCCTCCAACCATCTCCCCAAACTCCACACATGACAGCAGAGCCAGGCAGCCTGTTATGTCGATCTGCTTCCACAGTCTCCTTGTTAGGTGATGTACTGACCCAGACAAGTTCTGGGACCAGACTGACTGTGATTTCAAAGACCTAGGACAAAAGAATCGTAGAATTACTGATGTCTGTGATCCACACAAACATCAACTTCCTCTGTAAGTCAAAGGTCAGTGAAAATCTCTCAGACCTCATAAAAGAAGTTCTACAGGCTAATTTACCCCCTTCCTGAGTAAGTAAGTTTCCCTTCTCTCCCAGCCTGTGTATCAGCAGGGAAGAAAAAATTTTGAAGATAAAAGCCTTTGTGCAGCAAGTGGAGAGGGAAGACGAGAAATGTCTGGTGAAAAGCAATATGTATCAAGTATACATAAAAAAAATCCCACTCTGGAACATTTTCTATTTTTCAATTAGAATAATTGCAAATAAGGTGCAAATCAAAATCAGATCAAAATATTTATAGTAATTTACAGTTCTTCAAATCACCTACTGAATGACAAAAATTAAAACAATTCTTTTACCAATTTGTACATTTTTGTAAGTGATTTCTTTTTATTAGGCCATTTTTCAAATTCCAGTCAAGTATTGTGCTTTATTGGAAAATAAAAAACAAACAGCCACCATTTTTTCTAGAATTAATTTTGTCAATACCGTCTGTTCTTTTATTATGCAATATAAGAACAATTAAACCATTTTTTAAAAGAAAGTAACTTTGAAGAAAACAATTCTCAGTTATTGTTTTGGTTTTTTTCTTTAAAAAAGACCTAATAAGGAAATATAATTTTATTACATTTGTTATTGATGCTATAAAACTGTACTTCAATGGCTGGGAAATACAATGTAATTGATCATGTTGTGGAAATGCATTAATACGAGTTACTGTATTTTTCATGTGTGATTTGAAATTATGTAAAGACATAAAACTGTCCTATGGCACAGTGTAAATCTGTGAATTAGTGTTTCATTATTTTAAATTAAACATGTGTATGATCAAATCAGGCTGAAAAGAAGACTTTGACCCAAATGTCTTAAACATCTAGAAAAGCTTGGTTATGAATGAAACTTGACTAAGTAGACAATGCTGCATGATACCATCTCAGACTTCACTGATGTGAGATACTAGATTACAGCTATTGACCTTTATTCCTCTAAGCATTGGCAGGATTTAAGATAAGAAAAAAAAGAATAAAAGAAAAGAAAAGAAGGAAGGCAAAAAATGTAGTCCATAAAAATGGTCATTTAGTAGTAAAAAATAAAGGACTTTGCTGAGGACAGAATAAGCAAGTGAGAGACAGATGTTTAATGACCTCTTAAAAGGAAGTGTTATTTCCAAGGGAGAAACTGACTTGTGTTTCATTTCCCTCCACACAAATATGGAAGACAAATAACAAGGGAAAGATACAGCATGGGTGAAATAACTAGGTGAGTTGTTAAAGTACCAGATGGAGATATAGATGAACTATAACAAGAACTATATTTTAAGTGAAATTTTGTAAATATAATATTTTTACAGAAAATAAACACTGTAATAAAACTAAAAATAAGTGAAAAATATCTAACAGATTTTATTTTTGCTTTTTATTGTTTGATGTTTTCCATTTTCTTGATGATCTCCAAATATTAAAATTCCCAGACTGTTTATTAACTTTCCTTTTTCCCCACTTTATTCTCAATTTCTTTTCTTACAATAAATTTTTAGTATCAAAATGAAGAAAAAGAGAAAATTGGAAAAATAAAGACCAGGTTAAATCTATCATCTTAGTCTCACACTCCCTTTTTTCTCTGTTATTTTATGCTTCAATTTCTGCACAGGAATTTTTCAGTCAGCTAACATTGTTCTTTGAGAATCCTGGGGGAAAAAAAAAAAAAAAAAAAAGACTTTGAGTCTTTCATTATAAACCTTTATTTTTTTTAATTAATTGATTCATTACCTTATGGAATGCTTGTAGTCATCAGCTTGTAATTAACATTTTCAGTCTTGGCTCTTATTTTATATTAGGTTTTTCATGTGATCATTAGGACAAGTGTGTTAAAGCACATATGACATACTGTAATAGGTTAGAGGGTCTCTCTCTGATTAATACCAATATGTTGTAATGTTTGTTTTTTATTACATTTAAGTACAAGTTACTTTTTAGTAGGAGCTTGACTTTTTCAAATGTTTAATAAAAATGTATGCTAACAAAGTAAAAAAAAAAATCAGTTATCAGAAAGGTGCTGAAATAAATAGTCATGAGTAAGAAATGATCAAAGGACAAAAATTTTGGAACCAATGGATGAGTGGATGAGTGGATTATAATTGGTAAAGTGCTGGGGAAAGGACAGACAAGAAAGCAGGAGGGATACTTTGAATTGCTTACAAAGATTTGCTGTTCAGATCTGGAAAAGGCTCCACTTTTTTTTTTCTTTTTTCTTTTTTTTTTTTTTTTAATATATATATATATAGCTATAATTTCTGCAATTCCCTGTGCTTTGTTTTCAGGATTTCTGTTTTGCATGATTCTTAAAATTCAAGGCAAACTTAGTCTACAGTTGTCCAGTGAAAAACATAAACTGGAGCTGAGAGAGACAAGAGAAAGAAATAAAGAAATTGTGGGTAGTGTTGTACTGACTTTGCTCTCAACCTCATCTTTCAGTACATTACTATTGCTGACATTACATGGTTGCTTTGGCTAACTAAATCCTCATATTCATTCTCTCAGGACACACAAATCCAACCACCCCATCTCAGACTATTATCAGTGTGCACAAGATTTTGTAACCATAGTAATGCTCTTTATCCCATGTCACATTTTAGGCACCTGCTGTATTCAACAGGAGTGACCCACAGAACCTTGCTTCAACAGCTATGGTGCAGAATGAAAGATTCCTTAAGGGGGTTTCAACGCTATTTCAGAAAGTGCACAAAGATTGCCATTATGGGCGTTTGTGTCAGAGATAGAGAAATAGAGAGATACAGAGATAGAGAGATAAAGAGATAGAGATGTTTATCTTCCTATTCCTGTCCTGATGTGCAGAACAGTTTCATCCTAACTTTTTTCAAATTCCCCTTTTTGAACGTCATGAGATATTAATAACTATTTCAGAGACAAAAATAGCAGCCACATAGGGCCAATATTAAAAAAAAAAATAAACCAAACAAAAGCCATAAGATACAGAAACAGGGCCTTATTTCTGCTTTACAAAGTGATTTTGTAAATCTTAACCCCTACGCCTGTGTTCCCTGCATCTTGGACCGAAAACTTTCCTCCTGCTTTCTTTTCTCTCCAGTGGCAATCTGCATGACCCTGGGGTTCGAAGCTGTCATTTGCTATGTTTGTTCCCATCCTTGCCCACTCTGATACAATTACGTCCCTGAGCTATATGTACTGTTTGGACAAGTGAATAAATCCTGAAGTTAAATTCTGAATGGAGCCTGGTGTTTTGGGTTGGCTCCATGCAACCAAATGATCAATACTTTCTCCCTTGCAGTTCCCTTTTTATCAAAGTATGCAGCCTCCCACTAAGGTTCATAACCTTGGCAGTCATCTTTCATCCTGAACTGTCTTTGATTATAATTTTACATCACACAAATCTCATTCTATCATCTCCAACACATAGCAAGGCTGTGACCAAAGCTGTCTCAGGATGATGCCAAGTCAATAACTCATACCTTTATTACATCTCTGCTGGGTAGCTGTAATTCAACCTAGTTGTTGTAATTGTAGTACGCTAGCACCTGTAGATTGGTGTGCCTGAAGCAGTTCTGTGTCCAGTGATTGTTCCATGCCTTTTACAATCTTATCTACGTGTCTAATGCATCTGTAATATATAGCAAATGCCTACCACACCTTTGCAGAGACAAAGAATTTATGCCACTTAAGATTTTATATCCTTCCTTATGAAATACCACAGATGAAAGGTAATTCTTTTAGAGCATCAATTATGCTCAGGTTTGTGTTCCCTTGCTTCTCCCCTCTCCTTCCTTCTGCCTTTCTTTCTCCACCTCCCCTTCCCCTTCTCCTTCCCCTTCCCCCTCCCCTTCTGCTCAGAATTACAGAGTATTTTTGATTGCATATGTTGCATTTCAACCTCTGAAATGTTTCTATACAGGGACACTGAAAACTTTTCTTAAAGACCATTAGAATCAGTGGTTTGAGCTCACAAACTAGAATATGAGCTATCTTTAAATGATAAAATAGTATGTAGAAGCATAAAGGGATATTACCCATTTTGGCATTTGTTCTTTTGAACTTAATTGACTATTTCTTCTTTTTCTTGTTTTCTGGAGCAGTTGCCATGGAAAAATCACTTGTGGAACAACCTTTCATACAGACACAGAAAAAGCACCACAATTCCATCCATGTCCCTGCCCTTCCCAGTCTATAGAAACACAATGTAAACAAAAAAGAAGTTAGAATTAGAAAGTAGAAAGCAAAGCTTTATTCTTGCCAGTTGGTTCCCAGTCTGTACTGCTGCATGGTGTTATTCCATTCCAGATACAGGACTTAGTATTTGCCTTTTCTGAACTTCATGAGGTTTATGAAAAACCATTTCTGCAACCTGTGGAGATTCCTCTGAGTTACAGTGCTACCCCTTTCTCCAATTTAATGTCATCCACAAACTCGCTGGGAGAAGACTCCAACCCATCATCCTATAGTACATGGGGACCAGGATGCTCCATATCATATATTCCTGTCACTATGAATGCTAAACAGCCTGCCATAACACTTTACCAAAACACTAACTCAAAACAAAGTAAATTAAACATTGTCTCTTTGAGATGATTTTTAATGATTTTATTTCTTTCTATTAAAGATCTTATTTCTTTTTATCACACCATTCTCATTTATGTGGAGTAGCACACAATGTTAAAATTTCATGGTCCACTACTGGTACATTGGAAGAGCTGGCCTTCGTGGAAATGTCACCTAGTTGCAGCTTGAGGTGGCAATAAATTGAATGTAGGCTTGAATAAAAGGAAATTAATTTTGCTTTCAGTTCAAGTTTTGTTTCTTATATTTCTGCATTAGACAACCTCTACTTTGTGCTATGAATTTGTCATGTCTCACAATTTTTTTTTTCATTTCTTAAATTTGTATTTCTCAGATCTGTGTGGTTTTCTGACAATAAAACCTTGTCTCTTTGTTTGTACAAATTTGTACTTATTATCATTACAGGAAGAGGCTGGAAAAACATGCACTAAAAGTACCCACACACATAAAACTAGCAGGCAAAACAAAAAGTCACAATTTTATTATAATAATAATCATAGTTTTGAATAATTATATGTGTTTTACTGTGCATATCTGGAGTTGTTAACTATGCCTATTTAGAAAATTACATGAGAGTCCTCATTGTGGCTAAGTATATTTGCGCTCCCACTTTCAACATATGGAAACAGAGTAAGTTGCCAAAGAAAAGTCATGGCATTGTCCAGATCTGCAAGAGTTTGTCTTTGCTCTAGAAGTAGGTAAAATGCTGACCTTTCTGTAGTAGCCAGAATAATATATCAGAGGAACCCAGACTCCCTGTGAAAACGCCCACAGTATATCAGCATCACACAGTTTACATTTTTAAGCATATTTATCATGACTGAGTCAAACAGGGCAAGATTCCCAAACCAATCTATAATTTACAATCCAGCATTTGGGACCCTGGCAACTCAGTAATTATTTGGATTCTGCTTGTGTGTGTATGCATGTGTGTTTATTATTTTATTTATTTATGTGAGATGTGTGCACACAAGTTTTATTTTGGAGGCTTATGATATAAAAGCTCTGCATGTGATTTATTAAAAACAAACGATGTAGCAAAAAGAAGATTATATTCCCTTATAATGGGATGGGGTGCTTGCCAGAGCCTGGAAATGGAATACTAACTAGTAGCTTTGTGAGAGCTGCTAGTTGAAGAGCTGTTTTATATAAGCTGGCTTATGGTCCCCCTTTTAGCTGGGGACCCTATTTTCCTTCCAGTTTTAGTGTGTTTTTTACCTTTTGGATGTTGTTTTCTTGTTTCATCTCCTTAGGCTCCATCCTCTGAACCTTTTTCAATACAGTCCACTGAGGAAGCAGATGAGAGGAATGGGTCTAACAGGACAAGTGTGCTGTGGCCAGGGCCTTGTAATTGCTGCCTCCTAAGGGATTGGTGCTCATTTAAATCAAGGGAGAAGCACGAGTATCCTGGATGCGATCAACATACAGCTGATCTCCTGGGTGGAATGAGCGTCCAGGTAGGAGACATCTGGAACTGGGCTGCAACGTAACAGCTTAGGGTGACTTAGGGATTCAAAAAAGTTCAAACATCCCAATTCTGCATTCACAGGAGGAACAGATTGTGTTGAGAAACTCCTGATGGGGATAAGGTGAAACGATGTCATCAGAATAACACTCAGATAAATGTCTTTCAGGAGTAACTCTTTAACTTTTAACCTTGCACATGTTCTTTACCCATCACAGGGTGAAGACTTAAGGGAAATTTCCCCATTGGTGTGGCCTCACCTTGAGTACTGTGTGCAGTTCCAGCTCCACAGTTTAAGAAGGATGTGAATGTCCTTGAATGCGTCCAGATGAGGGCAACAAAGCTAGTGAAAGGGCTGGAAAGCATGTCCTACAAGGAGCAGCTGAGGACTCTGGACTTTTCTAGTTTGGAGAAAACGAGGCTCACGGCTGACCTCATTGCTCTCTACAGCTTCTTGAACAGGGGAAGTGGAGAGGGAGATGCTGATGGCTTTTCCCTGGGATCCAGTGACAGGACATGTGGGAATGGTTCAAAGCTGCACCAGGGGAGGGTTAGACTGGACATTAGGAAGCATTTTTTTACCAAGAGAGTGGCCAAACACTGGCCCAGGCTTCCTAGAGAGGTGGTCAATGCCCTAAGCCTGTTGGTGTTTCAGAGGCATTTGGACAATGCCCTTACTTACATGCTTTAACTTTTGGTCAGCCCCGAATTAGGCAGTTGGACTAGATGTTCATTGTAGGTCCCTTCAAACTGAAATAGTCTGTTGTGTTCTGATTTGTTCTACTCTATTCTCTTTGAATCACAGTGAGGAGTCACAGCTATGAGAGCATTTCAATTCCTTTTGTATCTGAAAACAGTTAATAGGAACTCTCATTTTTATATATATATATATTTTTTACAGTCTGTCAGACTTTCTGTGGACTCTGACAAATATAAGACCAGATCATGCAATAATTATCATTATAAAGCAGTGAATCTCACTGGTTTCAGTGACATCTTTCTCAGAGAAAAGTTATCACACTCCTGTTATCAGAATCAGACCTATCTGTAACAAGGATTTTTAGGCAAAGAGTGAAAGGTATAAGAAGGACCCTAGGCATGGTGATTCTCAGTACTAAAATGTCTAGAAGTGAAGCACCTGGCTCGAGCAGTGGAAATATCAAGATAGATAGATACGTTCCCTGGAGTCAGTGAGGACATTTCTGCCCACAATGTTTTGTTCCCATGTATCAGAGTGGTGACATCTAGGGCAGATGGGAATACCAGCTACAAAAGAGAAGGCTGTCACTGAAATTTCTTCCCTTCCTTGAAATAAGTTGTTTTTCTTAAGATTGCCACCCATACTATATCAGGACTCAGAAGCTGAACTACCCTACTTTAACCTACACAGACATCTTACATATATGCTATATAAATACTATCTATATAGTTGATAATTGGCTTTTTTTGTTTGTTTTGTTTGGGGTTTTTTAATGGCAGAAGAACTTCTTCTTCAACTCCTTTATTCTGCAGATGAGACTTCCAACTTCCTCTCGTGCTCCTCAGGAGCTGGCTTTGAATACAGGGCTAGAAAAAAAAAAAAGATATGTCTCGGTAACCAAGAGATTGAGAAACTCAAGAAACTCAGTAAAGACAATTAAATAAACTGTACAAACACACTTGATCAATCTATTGAGAAACCACCATATGACTGAAATGCCATATTTTGGATGATAATTTACAGTTATTTTGAATAATGTTCCTCCCTGCAACAAAGAATAAAATGAAATGAAAAGTGAAAAGGAATTGTTATCATTATCGTTATCACAATAGTCACCATCAGTATCTAATACAGGACAAAATGGTGCTAGCCAATCATTTTGATAGCTGTGTTAAACTGGATGTGGAGTAAACAGGAAAAATAAATCTCTCCATCTCTTTAAGATATGTTTTTGCTTTGAATTCTAATGAAAACACTGAATTACTGTACTTCCAGAATGTTCCTTGTAAAGAATTCACTGGCAAACAATCTATATTAATTACATGTACACAATATCATTCCACTGATGACACACTGAAGACATCTTTAATATTGATATTAAAATATCTTTAATAGATTAATTTCTTACTTGCCTTTATTTATTGATTCTGGCTTGAAAAAAAAGGCCTGTTGTCATCTCCAGAGACAGTCCTGAGGAGAAGAATTTAATAGAAATTAAATTTGGAAGTTCTACCAATATATAACTATGTGTTATGGACTCATACATCCATCTTACCAAAGGTTTATCTTTTCACAATGATTTGCAGATCTATGATGACCAGTTTCAAAATATATTAAGAAATATTTCTCTATTTTATTGATTTAAAATATATCTACATTTTTATCCCTTGTCAACTTTGGAAAGTCACCTTAAGGACTTAAATTGTTCACGAGTTTTGTTGTCGTAATAATTTCTATCATACTTAATCAAACAATCAATTTTAAAGGAAGTTGTTTGTCCAAATAAGTTCAGCTTAAATTCCTGGTATTAGATGACATCTCCAAAGTACGAGGAATAACAAATTGCCAACACAGATTTTAGCCAGTTGATAGCAGTAGACCTGATAGAAGTGTACTGTAAAGTGTGATACATTCGGGGAGGAAGGGGGAAAGGATCTGTAGAAGTCTCTCAAGATAGCTTACAGATATTCTGTGAAATAGATAATGACATCTGTCAACAGTTCCACTGGTATAAATTAGGACCTCTGATAACGCTGACAGAGGTACACTGGTATACAATTAAACTAGATGAGAACAGAATCATCCTCCAAGGAGGACTGAAATTTTAGACACTAACCATGAAGGAATTGCAAGTATGTCAAGGTATCCATTTTCTCTTACAGTTTTACAGTTTAAGTCCCAAAATTCTTGATCTGTAGATAGCAGTACTAAACTTTGTTCAGATGAGTATCAGTAAATCTGAGTTATGATCCAGTATGGCATTTTATATATATATGTATGCTGTTTAAAAAGAAAACATATAGGTACACTGTGTTTTCTACCTGTCTGTCTATCTGTCTCTGTTTTATCAGAATTACACTGAAATATGTGGATGTTGTCATCAACACTGTAAAAATTCAGTAACTTTCAGTCTAGATATTTCCTGGTAACCAGGAAATCTTGGCTACCAGTGGGGACAAGTTTCACCAGTTCTCATTTTGAGCTTGGAAGCATGTCCCCTGGCAAAGACAGAACCTAGCAGCAGAATTACAACCCAACCCAAGCAGACAGACTGGATCAAGAGAAAGCATTGCCTTCCAGGAATTACGATTTCCTTTTAAGACAACTTCTGTACTGAAATTTAACACTACTAACAGCATTTGAACTGAGGTAGAACCTGAGGTCTTAACTGAGATCAAGGCCTCATATTGCTGGGCATATGATTTCACTTGCCCGGAGCCCAGGTTCCTTAGACACGGAAAACCACTCGTGTGTCTTGCTTGTCTGCAGTCACTTTTATGTGTATTGGGTCCTTGCACTGCTCTTTGCTCTTGTCCCTCCTGCAGAGGTTTGAAATAATGGCACTGTGGCTTAGAAAGGAATATACCTTGCAACTTTGCCTGATTTCAACAAACATAGACTTAAAGCCTCTCCCTGCAATTCAATATAGAAATGCATTTTCCTTAATATAAATACTATATTTTGGTGATATGAAAAAATGGCCTTGTCATTATGGATTCTAAAATGATTATTTCATCTGTTCTACTGTTTGAATTGTGTTGTGTCTTTTATCTAAATTTATCAGGTTTTCTTTTTCTTTCTTTTTTTTTTTTTTTTTGAAAAAGCAAGCAAGCAAACTAACAAACAAAAAAACCCCAAAGAAAATACAACAAAAAAAAATATACAAAAACATAGAATTACAGAATGGTAGGGGTTGGGATGTCTGGAGATCATGTAGTCCAACACCCCGTGCTAAAGCAGGGTCACCCAGAGCAGGTTGCACAGGATCGCATCCAGGCGGGTTTTGAATCTCTCCAGAGAAGGAGACTCCACAACCTCTCTGGGCAGCGTGTCCCAGGGCTTGGTCATCCTCAGAGTGAAGAAGCTTTTCCTCATGTTCAGATGGAACTTCCTGTGTTCCCATTTGTGCCCATTGACCCTTGTCCTGTCACTGGGCACCACTGAAAAGAGTCTGGCCCCATCCTCTTGACACTCGCCCTTTAGAAATTTATAAGCATTGATCAGATCCCCTCTCAGTCTTCTCCAGGCTAAACAGACCCAGGTCTCTCAGCCTTTCCTCATACAAGAGATGCTCCAGTCCCCTCATCATCCTCGTGGCCCTCCACTGGACTCTCTCCAGTAGTTCCCTGTGTGTCTTGAACTGGGGAGCCCAGAACTGGACACAGAACTCCAGATGTGGCCTCACCAGGGTCAGAGTAGACAGGGAGGAGAACCTCCCTCGACCTGATGGCCACACTCTTCTTAATGCACCCCAGGAGACCATTGGCTGCCTTGGCCATAAAGGCACCTTGCTGGCTCATGGAGAGCTTGTTGTCCACCAGGACTCCCAGGTCCTTCTCTGCAGAGCTGCTTCCCAGTAGGTCAACAGCTAACCTGTACTGGTGAAAATGAAAGTTTGCTGAGAACAGTAAGGGCCATTTGGCTAATTTTGAAATGTCTTGGCTCTTGTTAATATATTTGTCTTCGTACTCCTGGGGGAAAGATTATCTTCATCTATTTTTATCAATAAATAAAATTAAATGAAATGAAATGAGCATGATTTTGAGGAAAATAGAACCTTATTTATAGTTTAAATGAATAAATAGAGAAGTCTTTGCCTTTAAGGACAGGAAAAATGTATCTCAAATCCTCTCCTATACAATTAGGCTTCTCAATACTCTTCAAACTTCATATCTTGTATAAAGAAATTTAAATCAAAGGTAAACATTGAAAATAAAACCACTACAAATAGGTCTATGAAAATTACCTTCTGACTTAGTTGCAGGAAAAATAAGTGAAAAATAAACCAGTAAAATGGGTAGACAAAACTAAAGGTGAAGATTCTGTCTTCACCACACCTCTTCTTTTTTCTTTAAGTGAAATGTTACTTTTGATTCTAAAGTACAAGTTAAATACTTGGAAGAAGAATTCAGGACATGAAGAGCAATTTTCTTGGAGCTGCTTTTAACTTTTACCCAAAAGCTCAGTGACTAGAACAGCTTCAATTCACTTTACTGTTTGACAACATTTGAGCAATATAGCTCCCTTCTTAAAAGAATGTTTCAACATTTTTATCTCCTGGATAGTTGGAGAAAAATCTCTCTCCATCTTTGTTCTGATTGTTCATTTTTCTACAAATAATGAAAATTCAGGTATCCCACAGAATGCCATTTTTAAAAAAAAATTCCTCTTTCTCACCTTGTATTTAAAAAGTGCTGAAGTTGGCCACTTCCAAGATGAAGAAGGATTGAGAAAAATCCCCCTCTGAAAACCCTGCCATCAATATGGCCAGAGGCAGGAATCAAACACTGAATTATCCACTCTGTGAATTAAGACTTTAATCCAAAGTATTTCCTTCTAGACAAGTGACTATTTACTCCTAAACTCTATCAAAGCATGTAGAGGAAGATCCTTTTCAGCTTTAGTGTTATTAAGTGGTAAACAGAGTCATAGAGGGTGTATAACAAAAATTTCTAGTCCAGTTGGACCTCCAGGTTTCAGTATTTACTTCAATTATTTTTTATGTAATTATGAAAATGAAAAAGTTTTGATATAAGCTTTATTCACCTGATCATTTAACAAACCTTCTGAAGGACTCTAAATGGGGGTTAAATTGCCCTTGAACTTGAAACATTAATATCCTGAGGGATAGGCCCTAGCCTGCAGGCCTATCAGTATTATTTACTAGTTGTAAGTTTCGGATTTTTTAATTTTTTCTTTTAGCTGACCACAAGTTTAAACAAAGATTAATTAAATATGGAGCCAAACTAAAAAAAATTATTTGGTGGGTGGAAATTATTAAATGAAAGTGAAAATGTCATTGGCTTTACAGACAAGGAATGTTGACTTATATCATCATCATAAAGATAAAAAAGCCCAGTAAGTACATGCATTTGCATAATTTGCTGTCTCAGTTTCTTTTATGTTTGGGCCTTTCTTCTATCTTCCATTGCATTGTCGTTCCAATTATTTATTTATTTATTTATTTATTTATTTATTTATTTATTTATTTATTTTTGATTAGACATCTCTGCAGCTAGTCTCCTAAATTCAATAGATTATTTTTCCCTTTGTTTCAAATTTGGACCAGGCGTTCTTATCAACAATCATGACCAACTTTCCTCCACCTCTGACATAATTCCTTTTTGGTACTTTTCTATTAGAGACCAAACACCCAAACCATCCATCCCTTTTCCTATCAAAATACCTCACCCGCTGTTTGATTTGGTGTAATGGCCTTACCGTCTTCCTCAGGCCACCACTGACATTCAGCTGCTCATTAAGTCTGGATATTGCTGTTTGTGAGATCTAGGCAACAGGTGACAACTCACACGTTCTGATTGCAATGCTTAAAACTCATATTCCACCTGTCTCTCTCTCTCTCCTCCACTCCATCCCCTATTTCTCCCTCCCCTTCACCTCCCTTCCTCACAAACAAAACCTACATTACTCAGATCTCCATTACGTACCACCTCTTTTTTTTTTTTTTTTGTTTGTATGTGAGACTTTGAAGATCTGTAGTCCTTTTCAACATTCAAGGTCTTTGGACCCCTTACCTGTATGCAGTGCTATGCTACTTGAATTAGTATTACTCTTCAAAGACTGGTATTTCACAGCAACAGCAGCCACTGTGTAGTGAGCTTTGTTAAAGCTATTATTGCCCAAATGCCTTTTTGTTTTCACATGCTTTCTCTCTCTGCAACTAAAAGAAATGTTTGATTGGAAAATTGCCATGTCGTCAGCAATGAACTTTGCATTTCCTTAAAAGAACAAGAATTAAGCACAGCTTTGGAGAGCTTTTGTTGTTAACGTTCCTGCGATTTGTTTTCTAAATGAAGAGAGCAAGAAGTTTGATGTGACAGCAGCCACGTTGTGGAGGAAATGGAAGAAAAAATTAGTATCTAAACTTTTAAGCTCAAAAATGTGTTAAATGTTCAGAATACTTAAAAAGAAGTGGTTTCACATTAATCAAATTGTTAAGGTAGTCTTCCAAATCATGGATTTTTTTTTTATTATTTTTTTTTAATGAAAACCAACAAATATCTACTAGCAGAAGCTCTGCATGCAATCTTAGTGCAATGTTAAGTTAAGGACAGTGAAAGTAGCAGAAATTCTGATTGGGCTTATGATTTGAGTTCTTGAACAAGACCTCTTTGCAAGCAATGACTGTCCTTTTCTTTCTTTCTTTCTCTTTCTTTCTCTCTTTCTCTTTCTCTCTTTTTTCTCTCTCTCTTTTTCTCTCTTTCTCTCTCTTTTTCTCTCTTACTTCCCTTCCTTCCTTCCTTCCTGCCTCCCTCCCTCCCTCCCCTCCCTCCTCTCCCCTCCTCTTTTTTACCCTTGTCTATCCCTTTTTCCCCTTTTTCCGCTTTTCTTTTCCCCTTCCCCTTTTCCTCTTTCCCTTTTCCCTTCCCTCTTCCCTCTTCCCTCTTCCCTCTTCCCTCTTCCCTCTTCCCTCTTCCCTCTTCCCTCTTCCCTCTTCCCTCTTCCCTCTTCCCTCTTCCCTCTTCCCTCTTCCCTCTTCCCTCTTCCCTCTTCCCTCTTCCCTCTTCCCTCTTCCCTCTTCCCTCTTCTCTTCTCTTCTCTTCTCTTCTCTTCTCTTCTCTTCTCTTCTCTTCTCTTCTCTTCTCTTCTCTTCTCTTCTCTTCTCTTCTCTTCTCTTCTCTTCTCTTCTCTTCTCTTCTCTTCTCTTCTCTTCTCTTCTCTTCTCTTCTCTTCTCTTTTCTCTTCTTTCCCTTTTCCCTTACCCATTACTCCCTCACCCCCGTGCCTCCTTACCTCTTATACTGAAGCAGTAGTGTTTCATATACAGTTAACTCAGTAATTATAGACTTGAATCTCTTTCAGACCATCTGGTCCTGATGATTTGTTACTTTTTATCGATATGTCTAAAATCTCCTCTGCTGACACTTCATTTTGAGACTGACAGTCAAACACAGAGAAGCAACAGAATTTCCCTTCTTCACAGTGAACATGGATATGAAGTATTCATTTTTCTTTTCTGTTATGACATTATCTTCCTTGTATGATTCTTTTACATCTTGGTCATTTGTAAATCCCATAAACTCTCTGGCAAGTTTCTTGCTTTTGATGGATATGAAAAACTTTTTATTATTACTTCTTTTATTTTAGAAACTTTAGTAGCTTGTTTCTCACAGTAATCTTTTCATCCTATTTTTATTATGTTTTAACATCCGACTTGTCCACAGTCAAGCTTTTTTGCTATTTTCATTGAGTACACATGTCTTCCACTTTTGAAAGATATTGATTTATTTCTAAACTAAACTGGGGGTGGGGGGTGGTACTTTTCTTCAAAGGATGACACCAATGAAAAAATATGGGGAAAATGGGAGAAAAAAAAGAAACCCTGTTTGTTTAAAGGAATGAATTTCAGTAGATATAAAAATAAGGAAATAGGAAATAGAGAAGATTGATCATATAGTTAAATTTATGCTATTTCTAATATCAGGTTATAAAGCAAACATGTGCTTCAAGGATGTGTTTTTTCATTCCACTTCAGTATTTTCAGCAGCTACTCCTCAGGTGAAGGGCAGTGTGCATGCTGTATTCCCACCCACAACACTATTCCCCATAACATCCCCAATGGCAGCTTGAATAAAACAGCCCACCTTTATATGGCAACACAAAGATGTGTCTTGGCTCGACTTTTTAAACCTTATGGAGCCATTCTCCATCAATGGAGAGGAAACAGGGATGGAAGTAGAAAAGAATTAAATGATTAGACGGTATCCCTAAAGACTGAAGAGAAACCTGATGATTTCATATGTAGGATGCAATTCAGTGAAGTAGTTTTCTAATACTGATAGCTATTATCTGTTTGTTTAGGGTTAGGGCTGTGGTTGGCTTGGTTTGTGGGGTTTTTTAATCTTAAAGTCTTGTTTTCCACAGCAGTATTTAAAACAGTGTCATAAAGCTTGTCAGTACATTCTAGCTTTATTTTAGAACTCTTATCTATGCTGCAAATCAAACTGGAAATAAAAGCATAAACAACAGTTGCATATAAATGCAGAACAAGATTTTTTTGATAAAAGGATTTAAAGGCAGGCACCAAAATGGCATAACCAACTAAATTAAACACAAGTTTCAAAAGGGCTAAGCACCTGTGGCTCCTGGTTGTATTGATCCAAACTGGGAATTCTTAGTGGTTGCTGAGAAAATCTGCTCTCCTTTTCTTAGTGCTTAATAAGGGCTTGGGGTTCTGACTGTGGAATATGTAGTTTTAGAACATTCAGGAGATACATTAACACAACCTCTTCATATTTCAAAGTATTTTGCCACATCTATAGCAATCTCTCTATATATATTTCTCCAGCTTCCTCTACTAATGAATATAATTGATTTGATGACCTCACCTTCACCAACCCTGTTACTCCCCATGAGATATTTCCTTCATTTGTGTAATGGGAATGTTCCATTATGAGGTGGTTAAAGATAATTCATGACATTGATCCTGTCTTGCAAACCCCACTGAAATCCATACGTTCCTGCTTTTGCAGAACAATTTGCTGGACTTAGAATATCATGTTCCCACTATATAATAGGATGCGTCCCTGTGAGTGTGAGTGGGAAATTGGAGACCTGCTTGAGCAGTGGAGGGTGCACTCTTCTTGAAAGACACTGCCATTGATTACAATTATGCCCTTTCTATATGGGGAAATAGTTTGGGTTTTGAACTTTTGGGGTAGATAATATAATCTGATAATACAAACTATTTCAATTGCAAACTGCTGGTGGCAAAAGCAGACTATTATCCACACTTATATAAATGCTATCACAATGAATGCTCTGAGGCTTTTTAGTAATATAAAAGATAAATAATAAGATGAGAAAATTTAATGTTCTGGGGAAATACAAGTAACTCAATGTTAATATTTTTGTCATGAATCAGAATTAAAAAAATGAAATACAATAAAATCTGCATGGAATGTAATTTTCCAAAAAGATTTCTTTAGAATGAAACATTTTTTTAATCACTTTTTGACTGAGTTTTGTTTATTATTAAAGCTGAAATGCAGGGTTTCATGTTGCTTGCCTTCACTTACTGGAGTCTGAACCATTCAGGTAACTGACACTCATTCTTTCCAATGGCATGTACTCCTACAACAGACTACGTCTCCATAATGCACCAAATAATATCTGATTGCTGAAAAATTGCATCACTCAAAGCCTCAGTTCCTTATGAATGTCATAGCTCATCCATCCAAAAAAGAGTATGGTTTAATCAGAAGTATGCTTTCCACTATGCTGTGAAGCACAAAAAGAAAGCTTCTTTTACAAAAAAAAAATAACCCAAATCAGCAGGAGAAGTGTAAAGCATAACTTTCAACTGCCTGGCAACCTGTGTTCTAGTGATCTCTATGATTCATCAAATCTTCTGTTCAACTCTTCTGATTCTGTAACATAGTTCTTATGGCAGTTCATCAAAGAGGTGTGGCAAATTTTGTTTTCATAGAAAATGTGGTTTGTATTCAAACAAAAATTAAAAAAAAAAAAAACCAAACAAAATCACAGGACTTAAAATTCTTGAATTGTTCTGGTAACTGATTATTTAATGATATTTATTTCTATAACAACTTGCATAGTTGTATTTAAATGAGGCTTCTAAGTGGTACCACAATATAAACAAACTGGATGTATGACCAAACTAAGAAGGTGCAATCAGTTTCAAGGTTGTGAGAGGGATTAAAAAAAGAGTTTCCCTGTAAATCTCTCCAGTTTACTGCTAAGTCTAATTACCCACACCAGTATGGGGCAGAACTGCTATAGATTCCAGGACTTTTGATTCTCAGGTTTGCACCTGAATAACAACGCAACCCGTTCTCCCATCCTTGGCATTGACTGTTGCTCCTGTAATTGCCTTCTCTGTTATGAGTCTTTTTTTTCCCCTTTCCCTATAAAAGAAATTACAGCTTGTCTCTGTAGAAGATAAAACCTGAGTAACTGCTGTACCATAGAAATGCAGCAGGTTTGTGCAATAATACGAAGAAGGGAAGATATGCGACTTGTGGGCAATTAAATATATTCGACACAGCGGCCCATCGGAGAGCCACTTATTTTTAACTCCTTTTAGTTATTTCTCTTTAAAAAGGGCTTTAGCCCTCCAGCTTCTCTCTGAAGAAACTTTGAGACTAGCCATGACAGGACTCACGTTGTTAAGCCTGCTGGGTAGCGCCAGTACAAAACGTGATGACAGAGTTACCCACAGAGAGAGCTGTCTTATTTATCCCCATGCCGGCAAACTGATGCACTCCTAGCAGTAGTAGCTTTCCCTGTAATCATCTGTATTATTATTTATAACAAATTACATGTCAAGGACACAATGGCAGATTGGTGCATCCCATTAATTTTTGTATGAGGGGTGGGGGGAATAAAAGGCTATGAACTGTTACTAGACACACATTGACAATTTATTTTACCTGTGAACTGAGAAGTCCTTTGCATTTAAACTTTTATGAGGTAGATAGAGAAGGAAAGAGACAGATTCAGACAGACTTAAGAGATGGAGGGGAAAAAAAGGGAAATGGGAGACAGAGGCTTGGACAACTGTCAGATATGGATATGAATCAAAATGGTACCTTTAATTCTACCATGTTTACTAAGACAAAGTTGTTTTCTGGAAAAACACTTATTAAATGCATGTGTTTCAAGAGATTAGTTGATGAACAGGGAAGACAATCTCTACTGATGAACACTAGTAGACGATGTGCATTTTTTAAGAGACTGGGGTAACATTCTCTGTGTTTAACAAGCAATTGCTGTAGGTCATTAGTTTCAAGCTTTATGCAAAGAGTTATTCTGTGAGAGATTCATGTCAGGAATACATCCTAAACAAGAAGTTGAGGCAGAGGCCGTATTGAACAAGGTTTTAGCATCACAATGAGTTCAGTAAGCAACTGAGTGCAAGAGAAGAACAATGTGAAAACATTTGTGAAAGAAGTAGGGATAGGGAGAATGATAGGTTGAACTCTGCTGCCTGTGCAATGTAAGAGGTCACAGAAGATGATTGTAATTGTCCTTTTTGGCCTTAAAAATCCATGAATCTATGAATGAATGAATGAATCTATGATTCTGGGACAAAAGCTGAAACAAGGTTCAAAGATTGCAGGTCCAAAGTCAAACTCATCAGTGAAGACTTATGAAAAGACATGATTGATGACTAACCTTGTCCTTAGACTGTATGCGAGGCTACTGCTTTTTAAAAGTGACACTTGTCACTTTTCTGTCTTACCGGGAGGAGAAGAAAAATATATATATATAATCTTTGTCAACATCAATTTTTCCTTCAGGTTTATCGCAATCATAAACTGTACTGCACAATGAAAAAATATAGTGTCACCTTGGGTCCATCAAACTTGACACTAAAAGGTTAAATGAATTTCTTAGCTTAGCTTGATCCAAAGAGGAAGAGTACTCAAACGATACATACTGCACAGATTAACACTTTTTTTTTCCTTTCTTTTTCTTGCAATTGCAGACAAAGATTACAGACAAACAATGGACATTGCATTCAGCTCAGCAGCACAAAGGTAATTGTATCAATAAGTTCCAAAGATTTGAAGGTTCTTTCAGTGGATGATTTGCAGTGCTAAGCATTATGGGTCCAAAGAGATTCACAGATTGAAAGTTGGTACATATGAGGTGGCAAGCCAGTCAGCTATATTATCTGTGCCAAATTGGGTGGAGCTGTCCTCACTAAGCCTTTTTTTAACCTGCTAGACTAAGCATTTCCTTTTTCCTCTTCATTTTCAAACCCAGTCTTATTACATCTCTTTCTCTTTTTCTCCTTTATCACTCCCTTGGCTGTGCTGCTACACTCTTCAACTTGACTGTTCTTTTAAAATTCTGCAACTGCATAGATTTAAGATAAGAACATTGAGAGAAGGATGGGATGTTTATGTCTATATGGGAACTGGTGAAAAACTTTACAAGTTTCCATTTGTTTTTTTAAAGTAAAAAATAAATAATGCTTGAATACTTCTGGCATCAGGATATGGAATATCTTGCATCCCCCAGTCCCTGCTACCTTTTGGAGGGAAACCAGTCAAACTCATCCTGGCTCAGGGAAAGTATATACTGAAAAAAGGTTCTACTGGAGGGAAAGACATCAGTTTATAACTAATATAACAAAATTATGACTTTATATCACTGGTTAAATACCTGAGAGTTCATTTGCTTGGTTACAGTATTTTAGAGAGGAGAGAGGCAAAACTCTGGTACTAGAACCTTGTAAGTACATGGCTGCTGGGTTTGGATTCACTTAACCTGGCATTGCATGGAGAAAAAAAAAAAAAGTAACTACAATTAGGGTGTCAGTTCCCATGGCATTTGTAAGCTTCATTTTGAGCTTTGTACTAGGATCTATATGCACCTCCATTTATCTTTTGAAAGGTCAAGCATGCCATGAAAGCTAAACACTTAAAGTGCATGTGCCACTCCATACCTGCAAATGACTGGTTATGAATCTAAAATGTGGATGGAACAAAAATTTTGCAGGATTTGCATGTTACTTATTACAGCAAGTCTACATGTAAATGAGAAGCAGTGTCAAATGCAAAAATTACCTCTACTTTTACCTTTGTATATGATTAATAGAGGACTTGAAAATTAACCAGTGGAAACATAACAAACAAATTCCCTGCCTTGACCAGGCCCTGGATTCCTAATAGAAAACAATTTGTGCAATAATGACTCCTTTACTTTGTTCTAGAATAAAGGCACTGCTCATTAACTGATGCTGCAGGCAAAGTGAGTAGGAATCTATACCAGACAAACTCTAAATAAGGAATCCGGACGCTAGGAGATGTGAAAAAAAGCATAAAATGAAGCTTCATGACAAAACTAGCTGTTGTTAATGCTTATTTCAGATTTTGTGCTGCAGAACTAAACAAAACAGGAAAAGTACAAAAGAGCCAGTGAGATGCCAGTATTTTCAGTTATTTCCTTTCATATTAGCTTTTTAATCTTTGACATTTGGGAAAAACTAGAAACAGCTTCATCCAGATATTCTTCTTCTAGAAGTCCAAGATCTCATTAACTGCTGTACCTTAGTTGTCCTTCTTGTCCTGGGCCTTTAGTGATGCTCAGAGGACAGTACCTTCTGAAAGAAAATAGATTTTGTAGATTCTGCCTAATAGGAATAATTCCTGTCATTATGTAAGAATTTGTAACCTTTCTTTATAACTGCCTAGTTTTTCTTAAGTAGTTGACTTTTGGAAACAGTTTCCCTTAACACTTAACAACATCTCCTGGATTTCACTTTCTGGGAACCCTCTCCAAAATCTGTGACAGATTTTGGGAGAGAGAGAGAGAGTGTATATCACAAACTTTTGGTAGCATTTAAGTATTGTTTCACCCTATTTGCAATGTTGATTCTCTGTACTAATATAAGTAACATGCAAAACTTAAGCTACAAAGGTTTATTTAGAAGACAGAAAGCGAGAGTGAAAGTGAACAACAAGCTTCACGATTTTGACATACAATTCTACAGATATGATCAAAGACATCCATTTACTGGAAGCTCTACTAAGTGTCAGGGAAAACAATTTAAAGAACTGGAGCTGTTGACAGGATGACACTTGCATTTTGAGGCAACTTTCAAGGTTTTGAAACTTGTTCTTTTTCCACATTGTGTTGAAACATCTATTTTCCTAATGAATGATTTGGGGTTTGGATTCATGTCCAAAGGAACTTGGGCACCCATCTCTCCTCTTCAAAGAAAAAAACCCAAAACCTTATCCTGAAGAAAACTTTATTGCAACCAATACACTTGTATATAATACTTCCATTTTGACACAACAGCATACAAGGATACAACTTAATAAAACATGTTCTGACCAGCAACCTTTAACATCTCTGCTCTTAAGAATGCTAAAAAAATCTTCATGTTTTAGGAACAACATTACAGGAAACAGTTAGACCACCATTTGAGAGAAGAAGTTATAGAGCTGAAGTGAATGCAATGTTTTAACTTTGCAGGTTAGTTGGCATCCCTGGGGGAGACTGTGTTCTGCAAATACAGAGTCACAATTCTTGTCACAAGTGTGTACTGAAGCTTGTAATGGGTTTCTTCTGAACCTTTCACACTTCTGCTTTCCACAGAAGGTTCATTTACCTTTCTGAAGCAGAACAGAGCTGGTTTTAGATTGTCTTGATTCCAATAGACACTGAGGTCCCTTGAGTCTAAATTGGGATACCTTCGTCTAAGCAAATTTTTATCTGACTGGTTGGCAGCTAAAGGAAGAAAATGGCACCAACTCTAACAAGCTTCATGCCCTGTGTTTTGTAGTTCATTCATTATTCCTTTCAGCAATTTCTGCACTACTTGTCTTTCTCATGTCCAGTTCTTTAATTAAAATTGCAAATGCCCTAACTGGTTAAATGAAATCCAGGCATTTTCTTAGTTTGTCTGTTTGAGGAGTAACTACTGATGCCTGATTAATTAATAATCAGGTATAATGTTCCTATAGAATTATTTTATTCACACAATATTTATACAATGTTTACCATGACCACTCCAATGAGCTCTGTGTTTAGGTACCTGTAGTTGTTGCCCTTGGAGAATACCCACATCTGTCTGGCTTACTTCCCCAGTATCCGTAGCTTACAGCTAGCATCCTAGCCTGGCTGCGATATCCCACTTAGGTTTGATTTTTTCCCCTGCTTCTACATCTGGTCCCCACATTCTCAAATCCCATTCAACATTGCCTCATAAACCCAAACACTGCCCCAAGGCAATGTGGCATGTCTGGTTTACACTTGCATGTGTATGGGAGAACACCATTAACCTAGTAGTTCTAATTAGTTTACTATAATCTTTCTCCCCTCAGTCAATACATATGGAGTGCACTTGTGATCAAATGGACACTTGTAAGGGCTATTGACAGGATGAAAAAGTGTAGAATACTGCACTGCATTGCACTTCAGGAGGTATGATTTTACATATCACATGTCAAGGCTTTATGTACATATGTTTTATGGCTGTTTCAAGTCAGACGTTCCGCCAGGAGTATGTCACTGGGTGACAGCATAGCCTTCCTGAGAAGCAGGACTGTGGGGCAGTTTATAACCCTAGGAGCTGTAGAAAAAAAAGCAGCAACAAGGGCTTGTGAGGGCAAATTTACATAAACATTTTCGGAAGGAACTCTGTGCCCTGTTCAGCCCTGCCTGAAGTTAATTTCATTTTCCATTTCTAAAACATACTTAACACTTGCTTTGTGCTGCAGATTGATGCCCTGAGGCCCCCATGGGCCTCACTGTCGCTGCCTCTCCTCCCATGGGGGGCTACCAGTCCCTGCCCCACTGGGGCTGTATGATGTTTGCCTCCAGCTCCCCACAGCCCTGGCCAGTCCTGCCATGTTGGGTCCACCCACAGCCTGTCATCCTGGCCCAGCCTCAACCCATCCCCATCCCCAGAAAGGGGCCCGATGCCTGCTGCTGGGGCTGCCCCAGCTGCCCTCCGGCTGCTCTGGTCCTGGCTGGGATGGTGGGACAGGCCCAGGGCTGCCAGGCCCTGCCCTGCTGCCATGGAGGTCCCCTGCAGCCCCCAGGGAGCCCCTGGGCCCTGCAGCGTGGTAACAGGCATGCAGTGTGAACTGCTGAATTTTAAAGTCTGTGGTGGTGCAAGATCAAATTGTACTTAATTTATTGAACCTCCTTTGCATAATAAATGAGCTTGTAGAAATACAAGTTACTTGTGTCAGAAGTCAGATTTTCTGCAGTGACAGAGCAGCCATCTTATCCTCAGGGCTCAGTCCTACATCCTGAGTCAGGATGGGCCCAGGAGCTTCTGTGCGACTAGGCACAGAGCCACAGGCACCACAGGCACCAGGGGCCACAGGCACCCCAGCACGAGGCACCGTGAACCCCCGAAACCTGCTGGGGTGTTCACCTGCACTATGAGCAGCCCAAAGTAAAGTATTCTGTCTCTCTGATGCGGGGGGGAGAAGTGGGACCCTGTGGGGCTGCGTGCTAACCACCGGGCTACAAGACACTGCAGCGCGGATTTCTTGTATTTGTTCTGTTGAAACCATTCCACTTCGTATGAATAATTAAATACTCATTGGGTTGGGGAGAGAAGGAGAAGTGATTCTGTAGCTTACCAGTTAATTACATGAGGCAGTGAGTAAAATGTTGTGGTTTCTATTTGCAAATAGTTACTGAAATAAGTTCTTCAATATTGGTTTATATATGTTGAGATACTCCCAGAAGTTTAAATATCTATTGGTGGTGATTTTTAATTATTTTTTTTTTTTTTTAGTACCATATGTTGGTATTTAGAGAAAAAATATGCATAGAAATTTTGGGTGTTGGTAGAGAGAATGTAGAGGATTATTTCTATTTTTTAATTTTGACAATAAAAATAGGAAATTAAGAAGAAATTGAATACAAATTAAAAAAAAGTTTGGGGGTTGTTTGGGGGTTTGTTTGTTTGTTTAAGTCTTTCTAGTTTAACAGAGGTGAACTTATCAATTATATGAGTGAGTAGATAGTTTATGAATATTTTTACCAGGGTTTTTTTTCTGTTCAAATTTTGGAAATGAAAAACAAAGTCAAATTTACAACAACTCACCCCCCAAAAAACCCCAAATCAACCCAAACCAACAACAATAAGCAAACAACAAAAACTTCCATTTGAAAACCACTGCAGAAGCACATAAAATTTAGAACTAAAATACGTTTGTATATTCAGAGACTTCTATAGTTTTATATTTTTCATTTTTTCACTGCCTTGAATCCTTTGAAGTAACTTGAGTAAATACAGATCTCAACTCAGCCAAGTTATAAAGCTCACACTTAAATCTATTCTTTGCAAGAAAGCAGTTATTTCTGTATGTAACTTTGAGCACTTTCTTAATCAGCTGCAGTTAAAGGGATTAAAATTCACAAACAGATTTCCACACTTTCTTAACTGAATGCAGAGAAACAGGATGAAACATTCTGTTGTTACCATCATCTGACCTTTCCCAGATTTTGATGCAAACTGAATTAGCAAACTTGATGGCATTCTCCATGAGCTAATCTTGTTTGAATTTCTCCTGTTTCATATTATCTCTGTAGTTCTTAGATTGCCACAGTTTATTGCGATAGATTAGTCCGATCTAAAATCTGATGTGCATCTTATTGGCAGGAGCAGTGTGCAAGAGTCTCTATCCATAAACTTCGGTAGAGTTGCCAACCCTCAATGCTTTAGACATAGGCAGCCCGATAGAGAACTTTCCTCCAAAAGTGTGCAGTATTTCACTATTATAACTCCATCATGGTCAATTAGCCAGACATGTTCTTGGCTTTTATCTTCAAAAATGATGCTTCTTGATTATTTATGTTTCCAAAAGCTATTATTGAGTAATTCAGTGTAGTGAAGGACTTCAATATGCTCTACCATTGTGACTGTAAATCCAGGTGTTAATACTCCCAGGTGGCTCATCATCTCACTGCAGATACCTAATAAAGTTGCCATTAGCTGGCAGTATACACTGAAGAAAGCTATACAGCCAGCTGATATTCTCATTAAAGAAAGGGCTACTAGAGAATGCCAGAAGATTATCTGAGTTGTCCAAGTTTGTAAAGAGAGGTAGGGAAAAAAGCTAGAGAAGGGTTGTTTTCACAGACAGCTTTTAGAAACAATACTGGAAGTGGTAACCAACAACAGACAGACGGAGGATAAAGAACCAACGGTTTGTAGAATAAGAGCAGACCACAGCTAAACTAGTCAGGGCAGGTTAGAAGTCAGATATTGTTTTTCCAGTCTTGCTTCTGAGAATAACTTTAAAGATCATCCGATTCTGATAAATTCAATGTAATTTGACTTGTCTTCTGAAAAGATACAGTCCTGAAAGGCTCACCATCTTTGACTGAGAGAGGAAATTTGGGGAAAGTGGATAAAATATTACCAAGGAAATTGTTAATGACTTTTTTGCTTGCTACTTAAAAAAATATATTAGATTTAATATCGTTATTGTGATAACATCTTAGGATATAGTAATCTTGTTCATATCAGGCACAGGACAGATCTGGTCCAGCTGAGGGAAAAATGGTAACAAAAGTTTCTATCCACTGGAATATACTCATGTGCAGAGAATGGAGAGGAACTTAAAATTTTAGGTTCTTTCATTCCTTTGTTCTGATAGCTGTCAAGAGATAAATTGTCTCATTCTTGTGTTGTTCTGGCTTTCAAAGACAGGGATCTCCAGGAAAGCTGGAGATGCTTCCAAGTTCTTGGGTTGTAATGTCTGTACTGGCTGTGCCTGTCGTGTAAAAGGGTAAGAGTTTGATATGTGGCCGAGGGAGGCCCTCCCACTGAGTCACAAGATTCAGAAAGGACCCCCTTGCTTTCTAAACTCCTTCTCAGAGAGGACCCTACGTGCAGCTAGGTCCAGTTTTAGTCCTAGACTTGGTCAATGGTTTCTGTCTAAAACCAGAGTCAACAACCAGAGTCAACCAGAGTCCCACCAAGGACTTTCACTGAAACAGTGACAAAGTTGAAAAGATAGGTAAGTTATTGAGGCGACAGATATAAAAAGTTTGGAATTGCTGTTGATAAATACACTTACTGCAAAAATTCTGAGCTCAAGTTAATAGTTCAGTGCTTTGTTAATGATAGTTTTCCCAGGGTAACATCCGACATAGTCAGAGGCACAAGTCTTACCGAAGAGGCATCCCTGCTTGCGGAGGAGAGAGATCCAGGCCCATGGACCCATCCAGACAGTTGGAGTCCTCAAAATAGAGGATTCTAAATGCCAGATTTATACTTTTGGCGAGGTGGGACTAAGTCCAGTATTGTGTGCCAATTGGCCCTTAACAAGGCTTGTTGCATTGTTGATCAGGGCAGAGGGGGAATAGCGGAGAACAAAGACGTTCAGTACAGAGGTCTATTTAGCTTTACCGAAGTACCATCAGGCTGTGAAGCCTCCCCCTCACCCCAAGCATCACTCAGGTGACTGAGTAGTAGACGGTCAGGAGCCACATCTGTTAAGATCAGCAAGTTGCTCATCCCTTGCCTTTGTTCAGGTCCAGTGCTTATCAGTGCAAGATAAGCAAGTTGCTCAATCGGCACTCTCGCTCAAGTCAGAGCCCCACTACTCACAGTGAGACTGTATTCGGCACGAACAAGTCCAGACAAGTCCATCAACCCACAGTGCCATCAGGAAGAGTTCTGGGTACTCAGATTTTCTGCCAAAACATCCTACTTTCCTGGCAAAGAGAACTTGGTCATGCAACTCAGGTGGTAACTGAGGTGCACTTTGACCAGGTGAAAGTCTGGATGAGTACTACATTGCAAGTCAAAAGCTGTCAGTGAATATGTGTCATATAGAGAATGACTTTGTAATCTGGCCCAACTTTATTCCTTTACTTAAGTGCTCAAGGGCTGTGTGAGCCATGAGATTGTCAGCATAAACACAGCATAACCACATTTCTAGTTGTTTTGTTTTTTTGTTTTTTTTTTCCCCAGAAGTCTTTTTCATTACCTGCAATGAACAGGTATGCTAAGTCAAGCCCTCAGAAGTGATAAAATGCCAGAATTAGTTATTATGCCATCTGAGTTTGCTGTCCCTGGCTATCATATGCATGGAGATACACAATTGAACACACTTCTTTAATTGAAGGCTCTCATTTTCAGAGTGGCCGCAGTCTCATTTACTGCAAAAAGGGATGGTGCTTTGGAGGCTGACTAGGTCTTGACAGGGGCTGTGTTCATGTGGATAAGTACATTCCCTCAAAAAACCCCACCCAACAACACCCCTCCCCCCCCCCCAAAAAAAAAAAAAACCACCAAAAAAACAACCCAGAAAATTTCTGCTGCTTCTACATGTGAAATCTGGTTCAGTGAAAAGCCTTGTTTGTGCAGTTGGTGTAAGGATCAATAACAGTAAAGGGACAATTGCAGAGCTCATGTATCCAAAAATTTTCTCCCTGTCATTGCAGAAGCAGCACAAAGCAGATAACTCTCAGTGACCAAATGCAGTGATCTGAAATATTAGCAACACAAATTTTAATATGCTTCTACCTGCCTGTAGCTGTTGACAGAGTAGTTAACAAGACGAACAACAGAAATAACTGGAGTTTTTGAAATTTTCTTCTTTAAAACATTTGAATTAAAGACTGAAATAAAATATAAAGGATTGAGCATCTGAGGCAAACTCTTCCCTGTATTAAAAGCTCCTGGACTCCAAACCTGCTCATTCCAGATGCACAGCTGGTAGCCATTGCAACAACAACTGTAATTCTGTAATATCCTCCCATGTAGGCTGTTGCAGCTTGTCTGTTT